>NC_136063.1:1630506926-1631769426 GCF_964261635.1 Lissotriton helveticus | reverse complement strand
CAGTCTTCCTGGTCTCGGTCGGGATCCAGCGGAAGATCTTGCGAAGCATACGCAGGGTGTTGAAGCACGATGAGGAGACGGCGTTGACTTGTCTGGTCATCGAGAGGAAGTGGTCCTGGATGAAGCCCAGGTTGCGTGCGTGGTCGGTTGGCTTGGGTGCGGTGCCCAGGGCTGGGGGCCACCAGGAGTCGTCCCAGGCGGAGGGCGAAGATCCCAGGATGAGGACTTCCGTCTTGTCCGAGTTCAGTTTCAGGTCTGTCCTTCATCCACTCGGCGACGTCTTTCATCCCTTCGTGTAGGCAGGTTCTGGCGGTGTCGGGGTCTCTGATGAGGGAGAGGATCAGCTGGGTGTCGTCGGCTTAGGTACCACAGCCGTTTGCAATGACCAATTAACCATGGTAGTGACCTCAGACCCTACGCATTCTGCTACTCCTGCCAGAACTCTCTATATATATATATATATGTGTGTGTATATATATGTGTGTATATATATGTGTGTGTGTGTATATATATATATATATGTGTGTGTGTATATATATATATATATGTATGTATATATATATATATATGTGTGTGTGTATATATATATGTGTGTATATATATATGTGTGTATATATATATATATATATATGTGTGTATATATATATATAGTATATGTGTGTATATATAGGTGTATGTATATATATTTCTTTTTAACCCACTCTAGTAAATCAAAGAAAAATAAATTAAGGGACAGGTTTCATTCATAAATGTTTTTGATAATGTTCCTTGGGCACTGCTTTTCTCTTTATACATTTTAGGAATTAAAACTTTTTAGTAAGACCCACACTATGTGAGGGGGCATTTTCTGGTCCGTTTACAGCATTGTGAGTAATTGCGTCTAACTTTCAGTATATTAATCTCTGCTCTGGTAGAAAATGTATGGTGTGCCTTTTAATTGGTTTACTTAATTCATCCTACAAAATATACGTACTGCGCATAACATCTTTGTTTGACCACGCATGATCATTACAAATATTAATGCCTGCCTAAAATTGTTCTAACTACTCCACTAAATAAAATTAAACATCAAAGGTGGTGGGTGGATCTGTTAAAAGATTGCTCCTTGTTTGCTTAAGGTATAACATTTCTATCCTATATTTCGTTCTCTTTTCAGAGTGTATCCAAATCCCCATTTCCTATCTCTCCGGATGCTATTAATGGAAACGAAGCTCAGGTATGTTAAACTCTAAAAACAGTTGTTGTTTATCTCAGTGATGTGATGACACTGTGACCAAGTGACTATGCATAGGTTTCTCCAGACACTCTCCCCTCTTTTTAGGTCTCGTGACCTATCAATGCGCATGCGCATTGAGAGAAGCGAGACTATAGGGCTTTAAACAAAGTTTACCTAACTTTGGCGATTTGGTGCTGTGCCCGTGGCTTTTAGGTCAATGCGCAAGCACATTGACCTAAAATGCGCGTGCACATCACCAAATCGCCGTCTGTTCCCTCAGCCGCACTCCTCCCACACCTTTGAAGTGAAGCTTAGCTTCACTTCAAAGGCCCCGGCTGCTTCACACCCTCATGCCGCTCTCCCCGCTCCGCCCCCTCCCCTGCCCGCCGTGTGCATTTCTCCTCCCCCCTCCCCACAGCAATGCCCTCCGTCTTGTTTCCTTTCTTGTTTTATTTCAGCACGGCGTCACTTTTAAAGCCGCGCGGCGCCAATGCTTGTTTTGTATATGGAAATCTTGTGCCTCTACAGGTAGGTCACCGTTTTTTATGCCGCTGTGTTCAGGGTAAATATCTAACACACACATACAGACTCCCTCTCGTCTTGTGCTTTGAGTGCGTTGGTGAATACTCCTCCTCAAGTGTGCAGTGCAGGAGCAGCTGCCACCCCTCCTCCGCAGCCCTTCTGTTCTGCACGCTTTTCTTTCCTTCAGATTTAGCGAACTTTCACTGCTTTCTGCTTCCCGACACCTTCCCTTACCAGCTAAGGCAATGTCTTCTCTTTTATTCTCTCCCTCACACCCTCTTCCCTCACCGAGAATTCTTTACATTGCTGTGAAGTTTGCGCTCGGTCAACTTTTGCCCAGGTCTCATGCACCAAAGAGCAGGGAGAGTTTCACAGAGTGCCAGTCTGCACTGTCACTCTCTGTACGGGCTAGTGATCTTGCTGAAGGAGAGATGGGGGTCACAAAAGCAATGACCGTGTGTTGGCTCCTGAGAGAGCCTTCATTCATTGCAGACGCTTGGCTTGTCCTCGATCTGCCTTCTGCACGGGAATCCCTGAGCCACACCTAGGTTAGATAATACTCCCTTCACTTGAAAGAGACTACACAGAGGTAAAAGTGGAAAGCATTCCTTGTCTGCACAAACAGTTTTTGATTAAATGCGGCCAATTATCGTAGTTACAGTGGAATTCTAAACCTCTTCACTGCGGAGAATATGGGGGTAAAGCTGGAGACCATACTAAAAACTTTGTGTAGTCCACTTTTATATGTGACGCTCTTCGGTGCAATTTTTTCATTTAAATTTGCAGCAGAAAGCCGGTGGCTATGACAAGCAAGATTAAAGCACAATCTCATTGGTGAGTTCTAGTAGCTGCACACTGAACTGATGCATTTCAAATATGCAGCCAGTTCCGAAATTCTCTGTGCCTGCCTTGCAAGATGTGTCCCTCTTGCACACAAAAGATAGTTGTGTTGAAAGCTCTGGTTTTGTGAGCAGACACACCCACCCTCACATCCTCTCACCCACCCTCACACACCCTCACACCCCCTCACTCACCCTCACACACCCACTCACCCTCACCCTCACACACCCTCACCCTCACACACCCTCACACACCCACTCACCCTCACCCTCGCACCCTCTCACCATCACCCCCCTCACCCTCACTCACTCACCCTCACCCCCTCACCCCCTCACAACCCTCTCACCCTCTCAGCCTCACACCCTCAGACACCCTCACACACCCTCACACACCCTCTCCCCCTCATCCTCACACACCCACACTCACCCTCACCCCCCTCACAACCCTCTCACCCACCCTCACACACCCTCACACACCCTCACCCCCTCACCCCCTCACCCTCACACACCCTCAGTCACCCTCATACCCTCACCCTCACTCACCCTCACACACACTCACCCTCACACCCCCTCACTCACCCTCACACCCCCTCACTCACCCTCACACACCCACTCACCCTCACACCCCCTAACCCTCACACCCCCTAACCCTCACACCCCTCAGTGCTACAACACATATTATGTTACAATAGGTTTCAAATTTGCGAAAGATAAAACTATTGGCATTGTAAATAACAAAGCTATTATTTTCGCTATTTTCAAAACAAGCACATAAATAAAAAAATGTGTCCTTTACAATACCAATAGCTCAAACTTTCCTAATGCAAGACCTATTGCATTGCTGTGCTTCTCTCCCCTGCTGCACTCTCCTGCTCTCTATATAGATGTGGCCTAACGACCAGAGCTGCCATCTAAGTCACGTAAATACAAAACATGTTGCATTCCAAATGCTATAGGTGTCACATTCGCAAAAGTTATAACTAATGGCATTGTAAATGACAAAGCTATCAATTTAGCTATTTTAAAAACCAACAAATAAATAAAATATTTGTCATTTACAAGACCAATAGCTCCAACTTTTCTAATGCGAGACCTATTGCATTTCCAATGCTTGTTTCCCTTTATTCTGCTGTCTCATTTCCTAGATGTCTTAAATCTCTTCTCTCTTTTGGAGTATGTGAAATCTTTTTTCCATATTTCAGCATGTCTGAAATCTTGCCTGCACTTTCCCAGACATCTTGAGTTTTTTTCTGCCAATTCCTACCTTTTTCTAGTATCTTCTTTCCACAAGCCTGAGGCCTCTCCTCTCACTTTAGGCATATTTCAAGTCTTCCCTCTCTGCTTATCCGAATTCCTACGTTCCTTTAAAATTGAAGTTTCTTCCCCTCTCCAGCGCTCCTTCTTTTTTCTCTCCTGGTTCACTTATCTGATGTACTCCCACTTTCTTTTCTTCCTTTATTTATGAGCACAGTGTGTCCGCCTGTGGACATCTTAATGCTATGCAAATGGATGAAAGTAAAATTGGCAGAGATTACAATTGATAGACATGATTTCAAGCCCTTTTTCATTTTAAAATAGTCGGATTGAACTTGATTTCTAAGAGATGCTTGTTCCAGATTCTAGTTGCAGTCTGCTAATACCATTTTCCGTGTAGTATGTCAGAACATTTGTCACAGTAACAAATAAGACTAAGATTTTGTCACACAAGTGTTGTGCTGAGAGATTTATATTTAGTTTTGAATTTTGATGCATTGTAGTAATACTTAATATATATCAAACATCTAATTGTTTGTTCTCCCGGCTTTAACTAATTCATTATTTAATTCTAAGGAAATCTCAGGCATTTTGCTATAGCTGGACGGTGACCCTAGCTGTCCTGCCATCCAACAGCAAAATGTCCAGTTTAATAGACTTAATATCGATTCCATGGCTATATGGGTCAGACATAATCTATTGCGTTCAGTCAGGGATATACTCGTATTACAGCTGTTTCAGCCTTTATTTGCTGGCATTCAGAAAGTGCTATGTTCTCTGGGGGATCCATCCCACATTTACGTCCATCCTCATAACCAGGATTCCCTACTTGTCTTCACCTTTTCTGGTGTGTTTAGTAAAAGGAAGGATCCATGCAGGGTAGTTGCTGTCTGGTGTGAGGGGATTAATCATCTGTGTCCCACAGGGACCCACCAAACATTTCTGTGAGCACTTGATTAGGAACTTGATGGCTCAATATCCAGCTGTGAACCTAAACTGAGGAAGAAACCACCCTCATGCATTTTAAGTTAGGGCCACACCAACTGTGGTAACCTGCCCTCTGTCGCTCACTTACAATATTGCAGGAGTTTGTAAGATGCACGTTCTTTCGGCTTCTTTCCAATTTCAGCCCCTTTGTAGATTATATAAATGGTACAGATTCAGGAGAGGCTTGGAATTTTGTACATATGTTAATTTCTTGGATCTACAGACAACTCTTTTGCTTCTGGACCCATACCTGATGGTAGAACCCCTTAGGCTGCACCAGGTTCCCGCCTCCCATTTGAGTCATCATAGTCCCAAAACTGATAGCTTCCTCAGGCATAGACTCTGACACACTGAATTGAATGAACCTAAACACTTGTACTTCATACATGAACATGACCTTTCTCCCTACTGGACACCTGTACATACTAACAGTCCCTCCACACTCAGTACATGCATGCACACACAAAAAATAAAACAAAGATGAAATCGCAAGAGGGATTTGGGAGAGCACGTGGACCAAACACTCTCCCCAATAAAAAGGAATGTTTGCTTGAAGTACAAAAAAGTTTCCACATAAGCATGACTCTGGTGTAGATTAAAAGGAAGAGTGATTAATTCAGCAATCCTTTTTGGCTGTCACTTAAGGAGGAATAAGTTAATGCCACCAGTGTCTCCCAGACTGTGCAATAATAGGTCTGAAAGCAGCGGAATCAGAAGCTTGAAAAGGCAAACAATGTTCGTTCTTTACCACTGTCAAACCAACTTGATCAGGAGTCCATTTATCTGCAAAAATAACAGTCTAGCAATGTTGTAAGATATTCCTCTTTCAGCAGAGGCGAAATATGCAGACTCCTAATATGTGCAGCTCTCCTTATGTTTTTCCAAAGTTTCTATCCGGGTTTCCTACATTGAGATGGTTCACTGAATCACCCTTATGAATCACCAGTAACTCTCCACCCCTCTATATATAGTGGAACTGTAACCTCCCTTGCTTTGTATCTGTTCTTCCAAGCTCAACCTTGTCACCATTTAAGGCCTCTTCTGATCATTCTATTCTCCATTTTATCTAAATAGTTCCCGGTGGTACTAATCTATTTCTCAGTATGGTCCAGCTTAATTTCAGTGTTCTCAAAGGTAGACATAATCTCTCTGCTCCTTATTAGAGTCTCTAAGTTGCCACTTTCAACGTTTTTCCCCCACTGCAAGCTACCTTCCCTTTGCCTGAAGGTGAAAAGTCTTCTTTGTTACTGCTCAGTCATCTTTGATACCTATAGTGTAATGCTCCACTGTCACACTGCGGTCAAGCCGGGCAGTAAGCTAGGCAAGGATGCACGTCTAGGCAAGGATGCACATCGCCATGCGTGTATTCCCCCTGCTCTCTGCTCAACCCCTAGCCGGCTGTTGGGGTAGCACTTCACCTTCTGTGCAGGTTCACTGTCAAACTGTGTCCAGAGAAAAAAGCTCCTCCATGTCTGTCCTTTTGTCTAGGGCCAGAAGTCCCCTTTGCTCTGTGCCTTCCTCTCAGAGTAGTGCAGGACTTCAGGAGCCACCTGTCAGGCCATTATCATGTTGGACCTGCCTTCTAGACCAGGGAAACTTTGCACTGCCTCATTTGACGTGCTGCCGAAGATCAGTTTTACCATCAGGTTCATCTGCCTCTCCCATCATTTCCAACTTCAATTTTTCCGAAAGGTTACAGCTCTCCTCCAATAACTCAGTGTTTTGAAAAATGTGTCGACCTGAGGAGCCCGTAGAAGAGATGCAGTGTCAGGCTGAACCCCTACATAATAATTTATGTTTTGTGTGACCCACTCGGCTGACATCTCATAGTAACATAATTACTTAAACTTTACCCATGTGAACTGTAACAGCAGATGTATTCTTAATGAAAGGAACAAATGATTAGCATAGCAGTTGATGGACATATTGTGCAAAGGCATAGGATTCATGTCTGTATTTGGCTGCCTTCTTGAGACTGAATGGTTATTTTCCTTTACATAGTTTGAAGTTATGGCTTCCTTACTGCCTCTCATATTGTGCATCTTTCCTTCCTTCTAGACATGTGTTTATAAAAGTAAAGATCTTTTTTCCTATAGACTATTGTACTAAAGCCACAGCACACTTTCAGCTTTTACCAAACCTAAAACTAACTTTTTAATACGTGGAAGTCACCCCAAGGGTGGGCCCTAAACTGCCAATATAACAGGGTACATTGTATTTGGAAAAAAGCTGTACATGTACTTTTAACATTTACGTATCCTAGTAGTGGAAAACTCCTAAGTTCGTTTTTTACTACTGTTGAGGCCTACCTCTCCTATAGGATAACATTGGGTTGCCTTGTTGGACTTGGCCCTTTTTGCAGGTTCACCCCTAAACCTTTTTGCGTTTCTCCCAGCCTTTTTCTCTGTGTTGTGTTAGTGATTTTAGGCCGCTGGGCACTTTAGCCCTGTGGCTGAGCCAGATGTGGGTTGACTAGAGAGATCTGCAGTTGGAGTATGGGGAGTGGAGACCCTTTTATCTGAGCTGGGCTGTGCCTGGCAAGGTGAATGATGGCTCCACCTCCCACTGTGGGTCTGATGGCAGGCCCCCTCTTCCTCAAAGGCAGGATGCAGCCTTGTAAACAAAGTGCTCCAGGACCACACCGAAATGGTTCTGGCTGGGTTCAGTGACTTGTGACTTTTGAAAACAAAGTCTTTTGGTGGTATAAGTAATGGGGCTGTGACCCCATTTAATTGTTCAGTTCCATGGTGCTCTTCTCGGATCATGTGCTGTTCCTGATCCTGCTGGGGCATGCTGCTGCTGGGGCCCAGGAGGAACTGCCATGAGAGCTTGCCTCCCTGGGCCCTGCGATGCCCCCTTGATTGCTGAGGACTTTTGCTCTTGGAGCAATGGCTCCCTGCGCCCTGTGAGTGCTATATTTTAATTCTTTCCTGGAGGCAAAACGTGTTACTTCTGGATGCCAAGAAGAACCTCTGTCCGTGTAACTAAAGGGAAAGGACTTTGAAACTTTCATCCATCTTGCTGAAGCAACTACCCAAGGGCCTGATTTGAGCTTGCCTCCTGCTGAAGTCTCAGGGACATCAGACTTCACCCATCAGCTGTCCGGATTCCTATTTGAAGGGAATTCTCCTTGCAGGTGAGGCCCCTGTTGAGAATTTCAGAGCCTCTGGTTCTACTGCGGGGAACGCGGGCTGAAAGTCATTGTTATCGCTATTGTGGGCTGACGCAGCTGAGTAGCTTTTACTGCTGAGAGCCCGCATTTGCCTGTGTTACCAAAGTCTTCGTTATCCCTATTTGGGCCACCGCAGCTGAGGAGCTGCTGCCACTGAGAGCCCGCATTTGCCTGTGTTACCAAAGTCCTCGTTATCGCTATTGTGGGCTGCTGCAGGTGGGTAGCTGTGGGCGCTGAGTGCCCGCATTTGCTGTCCTACGAGAATCATCGCTATCGCTATTGTGGGCCACTGCAGCTGGGGAGCTGTGGCCGCTGAATGCCCGCATTTGCCGTCCTACGAGAATCATGGCTACCGCTATTGTGGGCTGCTGCAGCTGAGGAGCTGCGCCGCTGAGTGCCCGCATTTGCCGTACTACGAAAATCATCGCTATCGCTGTTGTGGGCCGCTGCAGCTGAGGAGCTGTGCCGCTGAATGCCCGCCTTTAAGCCCCGTACTTCCACAGCTCTGCAGCACTTAGTGCCAGCTGCAACGTTTAGGTCTGCGCAATTGCGCACATGGATTCTGCTGCATTGGTAGCCCCCTGACACTTTGGACATAGGGCATTTTGAGCCCCTTTGAAAAGGCCAGTTCGCCAGGGGGACTGTTAGGTTTGTAGAGCACCAGGCCCTAATGTGATTAATGTGGTGCTAGGAAATGTGATTTATGTAGTATGATTTACGCACCCTGTTTTATGCCTCTAAATGTGGCTTTATCAGTATGACGTTTTGCATACTGTATTTATGTTTGAGTTATCCTCTTCCGTGGTTTATGCTAGTGAGATTATTTCCTAATGTGAGTTAGGCTTAGGAGGTTATGGTCTAATATGTTTAGGCTTATGAGGTTGGCGCATGATATATTTCACGCCTAATGTGATACTGTGCATAATATGATTTATGTTACAGGATGATGTTGAGTCCACTGCTTGCCAGTAATTACTGGTTGTATTCTATGTTTATTACATGTTCTACTTTTACTATCTTTGCTAAGTGATGGTTCGGAGAGTGGTCCAAGTGGCCCTGTCATGTGTATATTATACCCTGTAAATGTTGTCTGGTGCCAGTAGGCACTGTGTACATTGTGTGATTACTATTCTAATGTGTTTTATGATAATACAAAGGCTATTTTTTTTTTTTTTTTAAAACCTTTATTGTACAAAGAAAGCTCACAAATACGGGCCTACAACCCACGAGGGCTGGCCACCACATGGTAGATAACGTAGTAAACGAAAAACAAATTCTCTACAGGATATGTCACCAAGAACACAGGAGAAACAACAAAAGGGATCAAGCAATCAGCAAGAACAGGACAATAAAAGGTTAATTTTCTAATGCGGGGCGGGGAAACAGAAGAACAATGGGCCGTGCAAAAAACAACCAGGGAGGGGCCGCGGCAAGCCGCCATCTTATGATCACAGAATGAGAAAAGAGGCCACACAAACATAGCTATCAAAGAGTATAAACATGGTCGGAATATAAAGAAACGACAATGGCATCAATCAAACCGCGCCTACCCGTCGCCGCCCCCACCCAAATTGAGGAGACACAATCAAAAAGGCCCAAACAATAAAAGACCATACGATACGCACCCCAACAAAAATAAAGGGACCCTCAATAAAGAGGAAAAAGGGGGAAGAGGGAAAAAGGAAACGAAAGAAGGGACTCCCATCAAACCACACACCCCCCGGAGTTAAAGCAGGATAAGAGAATCCGGCGAGCGACGTAGCAAAAAGTTGGAACCGAATTATCAACGAGCCACAATCAGACACACACCGGAATACAAAAGTAACAGAAACTCCCCAGGGGGACACAGGAAAAGACGGAGTCCCGAAAAAAGTGAACACACAAGAGCCATAGAACAGAAAAAACGGAAATAAGGGAGGAAAAAGACCCCCCAATATAGACAGACCCCCCCAACCCACCCCTAAAGCCCACCCTGCACCCCTGCAGAAGGCTACGGCCTACCCCCCCGCAGCGTGCCTGTCGCCCTAATTAGAACCCGAAATATAGCGGGGCAAAGTGAAGTCGGAAGCCAAAGACAAAATTGGGAAGGGAAGAGAAGGAAACGAGGGATGGGAAACACACACAGACATACACGGGGGAGGGCCGGGAGACAGGAGTAAAAGCACCCAGCCACCCGCCTGAGTCGAGGAGACAAGTCCCGGGGAAGTCAAAGAACATCGGGTTAAAGTCCAGGAGTACCAGTCAGTCACACAGAACCATACCGGGACAGGTTGACCATCCAAATCAGTGCAAGACTACCGCACAGATGCCAGTATACATCAGCCCTGTCCTTGTTTGTCCAAAGGGGAAACGGTCCGGGCCAGCGAGGACCAGGCTACGAAGAACAGGAGACAGACAGCAGAAAAATCCAACGGCAGTCCGGTAAAGGCACGTGGAGTGGCACACGGAAGATCCAGGAAAGTCACGAAGTGTAACAAACGATGCAGGCACAAGTCCAAGGATATGTCCAGAAAAACTGACCCATCTGGGCCAGCGCAGGAGGCATCGCCGGGCAGCAGCGGCAGAAAGGAAGCGGGAGAGTCATGAAGGCCTGGCCAAGCAAAATCCAGCTCCCGGGTTTGAGAAAAAGAAGGTAGCGCAGGAGGAGGAGGCTCCATCAAGTTCCATACAGCAGCAGACGCGGTCGTAGCCGGGGCCAATTCCGCCAGGATAATTCCTGCCGCACCCCGCGGCGGCACAGTCACATCCGGCCATGGGGGCCCCGGAGGCCCGCCGCGAGGAACCATCTCCGAAGCTAGGACAGGCGCGGTCACACAGAGCCGCCAGGAGAGCAGGGCGTCCAGGACCTCCTTAAGTGTAGGAAAACCTTTACAGTAGCCGGCACCCGGGCCACGCGGCGGGCCTCCAGCGCCCGCCCAGGCCCGGTCAGGATACCCGGGGCCGGTCGCCATTTTGAGAGTCCGACAAGGCAGCGCGGCTGAAAAACTCCACCGGGGCGGCAGCAAAGCAAACAAAGTCCCGCCGACCGGCAACAGAACACCCCGGGCAGGAAGGGGGGCCACCAGAAGAGGGGGACCTGCCGGCCACCCAATGCCGCCGGTCCCGTTCTCCGAGCCCGGGCGGCAAAATCAAAATGGCCGGACCCGAGAACAAAGGGAGAGCAAGCCGGACACACGAGGAGCTCCGACCACGGAAGGCAGCGCCTCCACCACAGGCCTCCTCCCCACGGGAATCGGCCAGGAAGGACCTCCGGCCCACACGAACAACGGCCTTCCGACCACCTCCTCCGCGCCCCGGAGGGTAGATCCGCAGGCTCCGTCCGGCCCGGGAGCCGGCAAGAAGATCCAGGCCAGTCCGCCTCCGACTCCCAAAAACGATCGGGGGCACTGCACCGGTTCCACAGCAGCCAGGATAACCGGAACAAGAGGTAAGTGCCTGCAAGGCGTCGCAACACTACCACACAGCAAACAGGGCTTCCCGGGGCAGGATTACAGCAGGATAATTGAGAAAACACAGGCGGGCGAACGGAGCCGAGCTAAAGCGCGGCCATCTCGGTCGCGAGCTAGGCTCCTCCCCACAAAGGCTATTTTTGATATAACCTTGTGTGGAGTTCCCTTTGTGGTGTGCCTAGTATGTTGTTGCTGTGTGGATTGCGCAAATGCTTTACACATGGCCTCCGGGATAAGCCTGACTGCTCGTGCCAAGCTACCAAGGGGGTGAGCAGGGGTTATCTTTGGCATGTAGTTCACTTGCCCTGACTACAGTGGTGGTTTCTGCCTGGCTTAGGCGCAAGCCCTAGCCAACCCGAAATCCCAATTCTAACATGCCTTATTACTGTTAATAAATGATAACTTGCGTTTGGTAGCTGGTAGAAATGTCATGTTTGGTGTCTAAGGTATTGTAAAATAAAATCCTCTTTAATGTTACAGTCGGAATTTAGGTCACAATTCAGAAAATGCCACTTTTACAATGCTGTCATTTTCTTGTCTTAACTGTTTGGTGCCTGCAGCCTGTTTCCTGGGTCACCTGACTAGGTGTAGTTGGCAGTTGGCCTTTGTATATTCATCCCAGACAGTCACATAATAAGGTTACTGGGTAACGGCAGGAAGGGGGTGGAGAAGAGCTGTGCAAAGCCCCCCATCTAAACTACTGCCTCAGCCCACACACAACTTCAAACTAGCCTTTAGTTTTCACCAGACATTCTGGGACAAGTGCTGGGAGGAAAGAAATTACAACACCATCTGGAGGTGGAGGGTGAAATGGGGGTGGGGTCTGCGTGTGAGTCTGGACTCTGCTCAATCCACTTCGTGTATCCGAACCGCGCTCCATCATGATCCAGCCATAACTTTCGACTTTGCCCCGTTGTTGTGCAACTAGATATCTGCGCTGTTGCCTTTTATCTGAAAGAGACTATCAGTTATAGATTACTTTCCTTAGAATTACCCTCAGGCGTCGTAATGGATCCGAATAAATGTATTCTTAACATTACCCCTGCTCGTCGGTAGGTGGCGTCTGACGACTCCGCGTCCGTTGTCGTCGTTGTGGTCGCCGGGATGACGTCGCGGAGTCTACTTAGACGCCGCCCCTGCGCACTGACGTCAGTTCTTTCTTTTTCTGCGTCAGCCAGCGCAGATCCAGACAGAGCTTGCCCCTTAGTCACTTTTTGACTAACCTTTTTTGACTTTTTGTCGATGTCTTTTGAGTCTTCAGACTCCTGGTGCACGAGGGATGTCCAGCCGTCAGCCAGGTTTCAATCCTTGTGACTCCTGTCACAACTTGATGTCGGTCACCAATCTGCATCTTGTATGTCTTTGGTGCCTGGAGCGCGACCACGACCCGAAGTCGCGTTCCGACTGCCTGGCCGTGAACCCTAAGTCTTTGCGGGAGCAGTCCCGAAAGCTTCTGGAGACCCGGCAGTCTGCTCCACGCCGTTCAAGGTCCCAGTCGAGGGGAAGTTCGCAGAGCCATCAACATTCGCCATCGAAGTCTTTGCACTCCTCGGGTAAGTAGAAGCACAATAAGAAGGCGAAGAAGTATCATTGCTCTTTGCCATCTCCCCATAAGTCGGCCGACACGACTTGGGACCCGAAGCGGCGTGGCTTTCTGGCTCCTTATTTGGAGCCTGCTGGGATGGCTCCACGCTTCCTCCCTTTACCGGAGCCGGACCGCCCCCTGCCCAGCTTCACCAAGCGCTGCGCAGCATCTTTGGGCAGTCTGACTCCGCAGGCATGTCTTCGGGCCCATGGACTCTGCTGGAGGTCCTAGGCCTTTGAATCCCGTGGCTCTGGCCCTTGTACCGCAGGGCTGCCATGGAACCAGGCCTGATTCCGGATTGGTTCCGGTCGACTTCACGGTACCTTCCGTTGTGCCGATTACAGTGACGACACCCCTATCCGGCGCCTATCCCAGCCTCATCCCTGATGTGGACACGGTGTCAGCAGTTCTGCATATTGGAGTTTCCAAGGCGGCACTCGCTCAGCAACGCCTTTCGTCGCAAGTGCTGAAAAGAATCAGGCACGACCGGGCCCCAAGTCATTCTTGTGGCTCCGGACTGGGCACGAAGTCTGGTACCCTGAGCTCTTGAGCATGGCCATCTATCCTTCGATCAGACTGCCTGTTCAGTAGGATCTTCGGTCACAGCAGCAGGGGATAGTCCTCCACCAGAACCTGTCCAGCCGGATGTATGACATTACAACGCATACTTTTACATCGCATGCCTTTACAACGCGTTTTTTACATCGCATACCTTTACAACGCATAGCGCTTTGGGGTGCTGGATAGTGAATAGTTTAATTTACTATTCCAACTCCAGTCCCCGTGGACACTAGGGAAGGTGTTGGACAGTAAATTAAACTTATTCCCTATCCTAGAGCGCCCCCAGCGCATTGCGTTGTAAAAGTTGCGTCGTAAAGGCACTGCGTGGTAAAAGTTGCGTTGTAAAGGATGTTTCCCGTCCAGCCTCCATCTCCTTGCATGGAGATTGAGCAGCGACAGTTGACAGCTTTTTTCCTTCCTCCCGAAGTCTGTAATGTTATCTCGGCTGCCAGGCGTTCCTCCACTAAAACGGTGTAAGCCTATAGATGGAACAAGTTTGTGGCATGCTGCACAGCTTTGGATCCCCTTTCTGCCCCTCTTTCGGAGGGTCTCCTCTTCATTCTTTCTTTGGCCCAGCAAGGCTCTGCTCTGGGCACTCTTAAAGGCTATCTTTCGGCCTGCCATTTCAGCCTTTCTTTGCCTTCCTGATCAGCCTTCTCTTTTCAAGTCCCCTAATAACAGATTTCTGAAGGGCATTTCTCATCTTTTTCCTCCTCCCTTCGTAATGCCCCAGTGGGCTTTGAATCTTGTCCTCACTTATTTTGTGTGCTCCTTTTGAGTACACACATAATTGTCCTCTTCGTTTCCTTACTTTGAAGACCACTTTCTTGCTTGCCATCACCTCCCCTGGCAAAGGTGAGCAAGCTTCCGGCTTTATCTTCTAAACCTCCCTTTCTTGCTGTCCAGCCGGACAAAGTAATTCTCAATACGAGGCCCTCCTTTCTGCCCAAAGTGCTTACCTTATTCCACATAGGTCAGACCATCAAATGGCCCACCTTCTTCCTGCCTCCGCACCTGTCCAAAGAGAAGGAGAGACTCCACCATCTGGAACTAAAACTTGCGCTGACTTTCTATCTTGACCGCACTAAAGACTTCCGAGAGGACGATCAACTCTTAGTGGGCTATATGGGCGCCAAGAAAGGTCGGGCAGTGCACAAACGTACCATCTCTCGATGGGTCATCCTATGTATTAAGATCTGCTATTCTTTGGCTAAAAAGGAACCTCCAGTAGGACGGGCCCACTCTACCAGGGTGACGGCAGCCACCACTGCTTTGGGATGTGGGGTGTCCTTACTTGACATCTGCCAGGCAGCTACATGGGCATCCTAGCACACACGTTTACAAAGCAATACTGCCTGGACAGCCAAGTCCGTAGAGACAGCTTTTTGGGCCGTTCTGTTCCCCAGGACTTCCTGGTATGAACTTGGTTCGCAGGCCCACCTCCGTGGTTTGTATTGCTGGGGTATCTATTCTAAGGTAAGGAATCTATAACTAATAGTCTATTTTAGATGAACAAGTTACTTACCTTCGTTAACGATGTATCTGTAAGAGAAAATTATTAGTTATAGATTCCGTACTCCCCCACCCATCCTCCCCGTTCTGCAAACTGACTTCTAGGTTAGGGACTCTCTTTCAGGTCCCTAGTTTTGCGCAGCAGTGGTCTATGTCTTGCGTGGCTCTAAGCTTCTGGCATGGAAAGTCGTGTCGGAACGGACGTCAGCGCGCAGGGGCGGCGTCTAAGTAGACACCGCGACGTCATACCGGTTACCATGACGCAGACAACGGATACGGAGTTGACTGATGCCACCTTCCGATGCGCTGGGGTACTGCTAAGAAAAAAATGTCCCCCCTGATCCAGCCTGATGCCTTGGTGTTATTCTAAGGTAAGGAATCTAAAATTAATATGTCTCCTACAGATACATCGTTACCGAAGGTAAGTAACATGTTCTTTAATACCTTTGGGTGTTTTTTTTCCTTTAACTCTGGTTCTACTGATTGGATTTTTGTCGTTTAGATATCTAATAGTTTATTAACATTTACTCTATTTTTCTACTTTAGTGGGGGGATTTTTCTTGTGGTGTTTTTTCACTTTACTACTGTTGAAGTGCTGCATAAATACGTCACTCATTGCCTGTAAGTTAAGCCTGACTGCTTCAGTGCCAAGCTACCACAGGGTTAAGCACATTTTAAGTTAGTAACTTTCTCGTAGTTCATCCTGACTGGAATTGTGGCTCATACCGCCCCTTAACCAACACCCGGTCTCTCACACGTACATCTAATTCATCATTAGTCTCCATATTGACGTATTCCTAATGTATGAGGCTGTCTCGCTAGCGAGCTTATTATTCATACAGCACACATTTGTCTGCATACCTTATGTAATCCCATCCATGCAGCACATATGCACATGACAGTCGAGTGAGTAAGTCCTGAGGCGGAAAGCCGGGACTCTGCTTTGTACAATCTCTGATGTTTGCGCTCTGGTTCTGATTTTAACTTTTGTCATACATTGTATGCTTGAAATGATTATTTTTCTACCTTCGCCCAGAATTTTAAAAAACTAACTTTCATTGCCATTGCGCACTCGGCGCTTACATTTTATATATCACCTGCCTCTTTTGTAGCGCGGTAGCCCCCACCACAGACGATTAAGGTCTGGCTGGGCTGACTACTTTGGGCGCCATCTTGTGTGAGGCGAGGAGCCGGCGAGCGGTCTAGTGCTCGGCCCCTCCCGCCCCACAAGCTTAAAATCACTGGCGTTTCACTCACTCGGCGATTGACAGTCGAGTGAGTAAGTCCTGAGGCGGAAAGCCGGGACTCTGCTTTGTACAATCTCTGATGTTTGCGCTCTGGTTCTGATTTTAACTTTTGTCATACATTGTATGCTTGAAATGATTATTTTTCTACCTTCGCCCAGAATTTTAAAAAACGAACTTTCATTGCCATTGCGCACTCGGCGCTTACATTTTATATATCACCTGCCTCTTTTGTAGCGCGGTAGCCCCCACCACAGACGATTAAGGTCTGGCTGGGCTGACTACTTTGGGCGCCATCTTGTGTGAGGCGAGGAGCCGGCGAGCGGTCTAGTGCTCGGCCCCTCCCGCCCCACAAGCTTAAATGGTTCCCTTGGGCCGGAAGCGCAGCGGACGAGCGCAGCGGGAGCGCCGACTTCGCGCCGAAGTCGTGCCAAAGTCCTGCCCGTCTGCGCCCGTCCGCGCCAGGCCTGGACCAGGGGCCACGTGCTCTGATCCTCCTCATATCAGGTATTCACGTGTGGCCTTACTGAGTCTCCAACCATCCCCCTGCTCTTTTGGCCCTAGCCTGAATTGTCTGGATGCACCACTTAAATGTTCTAAATGTGCTCTTACGCTTGACTCTGCTCCCTCGGGCACTCCTCTTCATCCACATTCTGGGACACTCCGCCTACCATATATCAGGTCCCTTTTACTCAATCGAAATGCCCTGATTTGATTTTTATGAGCATCAATTGTCGATCTCTCCCTAGGCACAGGAGAGATATTTTTGACCTCCTTGAGTCATCCATCCCAGCAGCCATGTTCGTCACAGAAACATGGCTCAACGAGAGCTCTGGCCCTGACATCGCCATGGCCCTCCCCGACAACTACACCTTTGTGGGGAGAAATCGTGTTCTCAAGGAGGGTGGAGGGATTGCTGTCATTTTTAAAAGAGAGTTTTCCTGTTTATGGGAAGACCTGGACTTTCCAGGTTGTGAAGCAGGTCTCTTTAAACTTCTTCTTTCTCCCTCTTTCACTCTGACAGGAATCCTCATTTATCGGCCCCCTGGTTCAGCCTCATCATGGGCCTCTGCTCTTCCTGAGCTTATTGTCCCTTTGATTTTACAATCCACTAATCTCCTTATAGTGGGAGATCTAAATATTCATTTTAATCAAGCATCCTGCCCCATAAGTACACGTTTATTACTGGACTTGGCCGCCTTGGATCTCCACCTACTTAATTCCGGCCCTACTCATAAAGCCAGTAATTTATTAGATCCTCTTATTTCAAATCTCAAATGTATTACTTATCATTCTTCCTCTCCTGTTATCTGGTCCGATCATTTTGTTATTGATTTTTCAATTAGGATATCCACTCACAATTCTTCTACTGGTCTAGACCCCCATAAGGCCAGCAGGAATTGGAAACGACTAGACAAGGATAAGCTGAACACCTACCTTGACACCTTCAAACCCACGTGCCCTACCATCACCACGAAGGATGTGTCTGTCGTCAGTTCCTGGTTGACATCAGCCCTAGACTTATGCCTTCCAACTCAGAGAAATAAATCACAGATCCACCATCCTCCGGCTCCCTGGTTTAATGAGGCACTTCGCATTGAAAAATCATGTTGTAAGAAATTGGAACGCATTTGGCGCTCCAAGTATTGTGCGACTAGTAAAATAAGATATAAGGACGCTTTGCGAGCCTACCACTCTGCCTGTGACACCGCCAGAGCTAACTACGCCAATATTACCATACTTAACGCTCAAAATCGGCCAAAGGCCTTGTTCAAAGTGGTAAAAGATCTTTCAGGCATGTCTTCTGTGCCTAAAGACCCTAGTCTGGACACAACTCAATGTAATACCTTGGCAACTTTTTTTCTGGAGAAAATAGATAAGATTTACGCTATTTTCGATGCTACTCCCACGGTTCTCTCTGCTTCCGTGTCTCATTTGCCTAATCTTGTTCCTACTGATACTGTCAATCCAACTATTATTGTTTCTTCACTACACTCTTGGGAGCTGATTTCGCTCTCACTTTTTCAAAACTATCTTAAGGAAATTAAATCCGGATCTCCCCTTGATTCTATGCCTCCACAAATACTGCGTACTCTGGACCCAGCCATACTTCAGATCATTCTAAATCTCCTAAATGCTTCTCTGGTTAAATCTACGGTCCCTAATGAATGGAAGCATGCGATGGTGGTTCCATTGATAAAAAAGGCTAACGCAGACCCAAATAATCCTTCCAATTTTCGCCCTATTTCTTTACTTCCCTGCTATTCCAAGGTTCTGGAAAAACACGTTAACTCTCTTCTTACTTCTTACGTTGAATCCTCTAATCTCTTACATTGCTCTCAATCTGGGTTCAGGGCTGGCTTTTCCACCGAGACTACACTCCTCAGTGTGTCTGAGACCATCAGAAAACAGGTGGACAGCGGGGAGACTGTGGCACTCATTCTGTTAGACTTGAGTGCCGCATTTGACACCGTCTCCCATTCCATCTTGCTGTCTACCCTGAATTCTGTGGGTATCACTGGCCCTGCCCTGGCCTGGATTGCTAGTTTTCTTTCTAATCGCACCTTTCAAGTCTTTTCTTCTTCGTTCTGTCTCTTCTATCTTTTCTTCTTCTCACGGTGTCCCCCAGGGGTCTATTCTCAGTCCTCTTTTCTTCAATCTCTACGTGAGACCTCTTGCCTTTTTGGCAGAGCAAGCAGGTCTCACGATATATTCTTACGCAGATGACACACAAATCATCTATTCATTATCTACCAATAAACACCTTCCGACGTCCTCTCTTCGGTCCGGGTTGGAGCAAATCGCCAACTGGATGCACAGTCATAAATTAAAATTGAATGGCGATAAAACTGAGCTACTTTTATTCGGTCCTCTCACCTCTCTCTGGGGCCCTCAACATTGGCCTCATCAGATGGGTCCCACTCCTACCCCTTCAGCCTCAGTTCGCAACCTCGGGGTCTCTTTTGACCACCAACTGTCATTTAAGCAACATGTTGTAAAAGTCTCTGCCACCTGTACTACCATCATAAGATGGCTGAGAAAAATCACATGGATGCTCCCAGTTGATACCCTGAGGATTGTGGTCCAGGCCCTTGTCACCTCTCGCATGGACTACGGGAACATTCTGCTTCTGGGTGCTTGTAAGGAGGTAACAAGGAAATTTCAAGTGGTCCAGAATATGGCAGTTCGCCTCCTCTGTAACTTGCCGGCCAGGGCATCGGCCTCTATCCATCTGCGCAAGTTGCACTGGTTGCGCGTTGAGAACCGAGCAAAATTTAAAGCTCTCTGTATAATGCACCACATTAAAATGGGTAAAGCTCCCACATATCTTTCCTCTTTAGTCCAGCACTATGTCCCCTCCCGTACACTGAGATCCTCCACTCAAAACAAATTTCTGATCCCTCGGGTCAATAGAGCTAAAATGGGCGGCCGCTCGTTTGCTCTACTGGCACCGTCCTTATGGAACTCCATGCCTCAATCTTTACGATATGAGTGCTGCTACCTTACATTCCGTAAAGGAATTAAGACCTGGCTTTTTAATACTTAAGTTGTGTCCTGATTTTCTCTTAAACTTACTCACTCTTTGTCTTTCTTTAGCGCCGGGAAACCTTCGGGTAGCTGCGCGCTTAACAAATGTAATTATAATAATAATAATAATAGTGGGAAGCGACCATTCCACTTGTTTTCTCAGTGGGAATTTCTACATTGTGTGCTCATTTGTAACTATTAAACACCATAGCCCGGTGAGGGAACAATAGTTTCACTACACCATGGATGTGAGGGTGTGTTTTGAGGCCTTGCTCTGTCCAGGACCACTAAAATATTATGGAGCACCTCTTGGGGGCTCAAGTATGACCCAACTCAACAGAAACATAAAGGGTTAGTCACAAAAGTTACATATTTTGCAAAGCTGTACACACAGTTCAATGACTTACTGACAGATGCAGAACCTACCTATTTGCCTTTATTCGTCTAGATTTTAAGGGACAATTTCTGACTATGTTCCTTGGCTTCCAACGTGCTGCATACATTGAAGTCATTGCAACGCTGCCTGTAGTTTTAAGTTTTGCCACTGTGAACCAAGAGATTCTTATTTTTGAAAAATGAATTTATAATTTCATTTATCCACTTTCAGGAAGAGCTTTTGTTCCATCTGCAAATATGGTCATCCATCCCTCTGCACCTAATTAGGAGTTTTTGATTCCGGTTGAAGATTATTTCACAAGCCTTCATACAAGAATAAATAGTGTAATTTCGGTCCCAAGGCTTTTGTCTCCTGGATGAAATCCTAATTTGTTTGTTTTTCACGTGGTCTTACACGTCACTAACAATGACATACTGATAGTTCAAGGTAAACAGAACATAGCTCCTGAAGAAAGCTGCTAAAGTGAATGGAGTTGGAAGATATCAAAGTCCTATAAAAAAATGAAAACCCAGTATATTTTCTTCCACCTGGTTCTCTAATTACCCTGGTAATATGAAAATGGTATCCATTTCTCCCAGTTGGAAACAACCTTTGAAAAGTGGGTACTAAGTATTATAGACTATAAATATGCAATTCACTTTATATTTAAGGCCTATCTTAGGCCAGATAGGTTTTTGTTTTTTCTGTTCTAAAAATCACATACATGTTAACAGCTTTCTTAGTATGTACAGCAAACCATACTTTCCTCTCTGAAATTTCATCTTCCATCGACTGTTCGAGAACTCGGAGCCTTCGGTTGCTGCAATGCTGATGACACTCAATTGTTGATTAAGATCAGCAGTAGCAGAATGGATGACCAAAAATGTGCTACAGCTAAACCCCTCTAAGACAGAATTGTTGATTGTGGGTTTTGATGTAAACAGTGGGGCTTTGTCGCGGAGTCTCTGTTTTGGTGCTAAACTTTGCCTACCAGGTGTTTCAGACACCACGTTGTTAGGGCTTTAAATTTCAGAAATTCAGTATTGAAAAACAATTTCCTCTCAGGCCTCCTATTAGTGGCCTTGTGCATCATTAGATTTTTGTACACACTATAAAAGGCTATTTGTTAGATTTCGGGGTCTGTAGTTGGCACAGGTAGGTACTTGTTAGAAATAGGGACCCTGGCCTCTAGTCAAGGTAAGGGGGATACACTCTATAGATAACCCCTGCTCACCCCCTTGGTAGCTTGGCACGAGCAGACAGACTTATCAAAGGCAATGTGTAAAGTATGTGTACCAACACTCACAGTAACCCAGTGAAAACACCACAAAGGGACCCTACACCACTTTAGAAAAATAGAAGTATTTAATCTAAACTAATCAAGACCAAAACGACAAAAATCCAACATACACAGTTGAAAGATATGATTTCAAAAGGGTTCTTAAGGTTGCGTTAAAATAATCCACAGTTGCGTCACGTTTTAGCCAAAAGTACCTTTAGATGCGACAAAAGCTCTGAGGGAAAGCTGCAGTGTTGAAAAACAAGCGATTAGTCACTCCTGAGACCCTGGGTGTAGGAGAGTAGGGTCTGCTATCCTATGGTCACCCCAAATTTTTGCTTTTTGCTTCACTGGTTTATGACTTAATGTGGCTGTGGGCCTGCTAATCAGACCCACAGCCTGCTGTTCTCTCTCTAAATTGTAACCCATGTACTTTAGGTGCATAACGAAATTGGAACTGGTTCACCTTATTGGCCCCTGTAACAGTGTACCCAGGTACCCAGGGCATAGGTGCTTCCAAGGCCTACCAAGGGCTGCAGCATGTATTGTGCCACCCCTGGCCTGGCCTCCATATTTGACACAACTGGCTGATCACTCAGCTGGGGTAAGTCGGTGTAACCACCCCTTACTTAGGTGTAGTATGCCTATACCTAACCTAAAATGGACACATATGTTCCTATCAGTCACTCCTATGGAAGGCCTCATCAATCCTGGAGGCAGAGTGCTTGGAAATATGTGAGATGGTGCTCTAGCATGAGCTGAGCCTGTCTGCAGCTTTCGGAACCATGTCCTTTAGCTGTTTCATGATATTGCCATACCATATGTTATGTTATGTTATGTTATTTATTCTTTTATATAGCGCAACGGTTACTCAAAAAGAGTGTCCCGGCGCTTTGGGTAAGGAGAACTAATTCAGAATAACATAACACAGTAAAAAGAGTACCACACGCACCAAACAGATAAAAAGGGACAGCTGGGAGGACTACTGGGTAAACAACCAAGTTTTAAGACCTCTCCTAAAGTCAAGAAGAGTAGTAGCCCCCCGAAGTGGGAGTGGAAGCGAGTTCCACATCTGAGGGGCCAGCAGGCTGAAGGAGCGACCGCCCAGACGGGCTCTCTTAACTCGAGGGACAGCCGCCAGGAGTAGAGATTCTGACCTCAGAGAGCGAGCCGGATGGTAAAAGGCCACTCTCTTTTGGAGATGCTTTGCTCCCACAGTGTGGAGTGCCTTGTAGGCCAAAGTCATAGCCTTAAAGGCAATCCGTTTGCGAATGGGTAGCCAGTGCAGCGTCAGCAAAAGCCCCGAGACGCTGGCACGTCTGCTTAGACCATAAATGGCCCTGGCCGCCGCATTCTGCGCAACTTGAAGCCGCTGCAGCAGGTACTCTGGTAGGCCCAGGTAAAGAATGTTGGCATAATCCAACCTGGAGCCTATCAGGGCCTGCACCGTCAGCCTCCTGTGCTCCTCCGACAAAAGAGGCAAAAACCTCCGCAGCATTTTTAATAGACCGAAACAGGTGCCGGTCACCCCAAGGATCTGGGCTTTCATCGTCAGCCCCTTGTCCATCTTAACCCCCAAGTTCTTAGCCATAGGGGAAGAACAGGACGGAGGGAACATATCGATGGGCCACCAGGCCTGCCAGCTATGCTCCGTATCGCACCCGAAGAAGAGTACCTCGGACTTATCGGAATTGCACTTGAGGCTGTTCAGTTGGAACCATGTGAACACCGCCCCAAGGCAATTCCGGATACTCTCCCCGTCAAAGTCTGCCCCTCTCTCGCAAGAAAAGAGGAGCTGGGTGTCGTCGGCATACGACACGATCCGGGCACCGAATGACTCCGCCACCGCCGCCAAAGGGGTCAGAAAGATGTTGAAGAGGGTCTGGCTCAAAATAGAGCCCTGAGGGACCCCGACTCCCAAAGGCGGCATCACGGCGGTGTCAGGCGATGTCCAGACCGTTTGCCGGCGGCCAGCTAGAAAGGACGAAAACCAGCTGAGCACCGTCCCCCGATGACCAATCTCATAGAGTCTTGCGAGAAGGCCATCATGGGGGACGGTGTCGAAAGCCGCCGACAAGTCCAACAACACCAACATGACTTTGCCCCCGGTATCCAGCACCCCTTTGATGGTTTCAGAAACCTCAAGGAGCGCGGTCTCGGTGCTACGATTTGAACGGAAGCCAGACTGGGAGTCATGTAAGATCTCATGGGTCTCCAAAAAATTGGAGAGCACCGACTGAACGTGCTTCTCCAAGATCTTTACGAGAGCCGGCAACAACGAAATCGGCCTATAATTGGCTGGGACCTTCGGGTCAAGACCCGGTTTTTTAAGCAGCGGGATGACCATTGCCTGCTTCCACACTGGCGGGACCACTCCCTGACTCAACGAAAGATTGAGAAGAGGGTTCGCCAGTGGATTGATCACTTCCGCCAACTTACCCAAGAGCTTAGCTGGGCAGGGGTCAAGTGGAGACCCAGATTTCAAATTGCCCATAAGCGCTAAGGAGGCTGGGGCTGGCAGAGATGGAAACGCAGCCAATATGGCGCCCTGCGAGGCGGAAGGGAACATGCCAACCTCGGATGTAAACGGCCTAACGGGTGCTCCCGATGGAAAAGAATCCTGTATGCGTTTTATCTTGCTTGTAAAAAAACAAGCAAGGTCCGCCGCCCAGGATTCTGAGGGCGCCTCTTCCGATGTGATGGTCCGAGGGGAAATGAATTCTCTGACAATGGTAAAAATCTCCTTGCTGGAGTTTGAGGCCGCTTCAATTCTCCCCGCGAGATAGGCTTTTTTTTCAAGGCGGATATCCCGGTGGTAGGCCTTAACCACAGCCTTGTAGGCCGACCTGTCCGTGCTATCGTAGTGTGCCCGCCAGGCCCTTTCGGCTACCTTACACTGCTGCCGCGTAGCCCACAGTGCAGTGGTAAACCAAGGGGCCGAAACCCGCTTTGATGTCAGGCGGGGGGGCAGCATCGGAGCCAGGTCATTAAGCCTATCAGAAAGCCATGCTTGCAGGGCCTCCAAATCTCTCTCCAGCTCGCCGGAGAGAAGACAGGGGTGATCCGAGGCAGCCTGAGCCAACATCTCAGGGGTCACTCTGTTGAACGCTCTAAACGCTCGTCCCCGTTGCTGTGGGACAGGGATGGACGACCTGGCGGTGCCACTGATTGCAAATTTGGCAAGCCAATGATCCGACCACAGGACCGGGAGAGTCTCTTTCACCACCAAAGGGGATGTGGAGAAGACCTGGTCAAGAGTATGCCCCTTAACGTGAGTCGGGCCCTGCAAATGGGGGATGAGACCCAGCGGAGTCATGGCCTCAGAAAGTTTTATAGCGGCGGGGTCAGATGGATCATCCATCCGAATGTTAAAATCCCCCGCTACTATACAATGTTCTGCTCTCAGGGCCAGTCCCAACAACACCGAATCGAGGTCTGCAAAGAACGTTCCGAGCGGACCAGGGGGTCGATAGACCAAAGGTCCCTTCACTGACTGGTGCGGCGCTAGCATGATTGAAAAGGCAAGCGACTCCGAGCCGCGGATGTCCTCCGTAGGCAGGACGGTACACAACGTGCCCTTCTTCACCGCCAGTGCGACCCCTCCGCCCCTCCCCTTGGCTCTATCCTTCCTGAAGATGTTATAATCAGGCGGGTATGCCATCACCACGTCGGGGTTAGAGGATTCTCCCCACCAGGTCTCGGTCAGCATTAAACATAGTGGCTTCTCTGTCTCGAGAAGCTCAAAGATGTCTTGCGCATGACAGCACGCCGATCTGGTGTTAAGCAGCATGCAGGAATACTCTGCGCCAGTTATGTTACTAATAGGGGCAGATGACAGCGCCCGGTTAGGACGCCAGCCACAGCAAGGGCAACAAGACTTACCCCTATGGCGACTGGGGAAGACAGAGCAGCCGCGGCTCTCCCGATGGTTTAGAGAGCACAGCTCCTCGAACGTGTACCGCACAATAGGTGCACCGGCTTTGCACATGCTGGAATAGCAGAGCCCCGCCCGCCGACCGAACCGCCACCGGGACGCAGACGGGCGCAGACGGGCAGGACTCTGGCTTGACTCAGGCGCCTCCGCTGCGCGTCACCGCTATACCGTCACCATATACTCTTAAGTGCATTATGAACCTCGCGGTTAAATGCTATCTTAGGTTTGGCTTTATCAAAACATGTCGAGTAAGGTGTCATACGAATTGGAATACTACCCCCTCGCCAGTTCTGGCGACGGGGGTAGCATTCCACCCTTCTAGAGGGACATGACATGTACCTAGCCTGAACCCCGGTTAAAGTTAAACAGAGCCTTAGCATCACAAAATGGATGCTGCCACCACAGACACAAGTCTGACCTCCTGCTGCTGGGAGTCCTTCCAGTGAGGGCAGCTTGGACAAAGGGTTTCTTGCCTGGGGAGGTGCTAGCACCACTCCAGACAGGATTTTGTGTATTGGGTAGGACAGGGCTGAAAAGAAACAGACATGCCTGGGGCACACAAGGTGTCCCTGTGCATAGGCCAGTTCAAACCGGTGCTGGGGCTTTCCAGCCCCAGTCCTGGCGCGAAACTGGACAAAGGAAAGGGGGTGTAACCACCCCACTTCCTGGTTCCACCCAGAGGAGGGACCTAGTAGGTGATCCGGCCCCCCAGATTCGAATAAGAGTGGGAGCTGTGTCCTGAGACTTCAGATCATCCTGAATCAACTTGAAATACAGAAGAAGACTGGACTTCGACATTCTGCTGCACAGAAGACGGAAGAGAATCTCCCTTGTGGCCAAGGAGTGACCACCCTGTGAACACAGGCACCAACCAGCAACTCGACGTCTGCTTTGCCGCCGCCTCCCGCCGGAGCCCGAGCCCAGAGCCTGACAAGATCCAGACTCCCAGACTTCTCACAGCCCGATCCACAGTCCCTGCAAAGAAGGGACCCGTGGAGGCACCGAGAGACGTGGGACCGGACATCTTGGAAGACCCCCGAAACGCTGACTGCGCAGCATCAGAAGCACCCTCGACGCTGTGCTTTGGGGTTTGAGAAGCCCCAACCTCGAGCAGCCCTTGCACCGAAGAACAGCCCCCCAGCATCTCCACGATCTGCGTGGGGCCCTTTTGCATCGTGCCACTCGACGCGCCTAACCGTCCACTTGCCACGCGGCTAGTGGCCATCTTGGCGACGAAACCTACAACTTTCACTGCAGGTCTGGTTGCTCCAGACTTGCCCTTGCTCCTGTAAAAGGGAGCCCCTGCTCTGACCTTGCTGGTCCGAGTAACAAGCCTTTTTCGATTCCTGCGTGGCTTGCATTAGCCAAGGCCTGTTTGCTTCTATCAAGTCGCCGACACCGCCAACAGCGAGAAGCCTGCGTGGGACAGCTCGTGACCGACTCCTGAACGTCTTCGACCCCTCGTGTCCACGTGGCTGCAGAGAGAAGCTACACCTCGACGCCTGTTTGCACCCGACATCGCCTGGTTCCACTCTGGTTCCACGGTAGTCACTGGCTAGTGACTTTGAACATTGTCCCCTCTGCTTTCAGGTCTTCACCTCTTCAGATCCACCCTTGGATCCACCGGAACTCTTCACATCGAGCCGCCTGCAGCATCTCCAGCTCCAAGCACCATCGACCTGCGTGACGAAACCCGACACTACTTCGACCCTATGCACCCGCTTCCTGTGGGTGAGGTAACTCAGCTCCGCCGGTGTTCCCACACTGGTACACACCTCTAGTGTCTGTGTCTCAAGTTTCAGCTTTCTAGGTCACTCGGAAGGTTCCTTCCTAACTAACTTTGTACTTTTTACGCACCATTGACATTGCATTGGTAAAGCGTGCACTTTCCGCACTGCTCCCGAGTCCCGCGGGCCTTTCCCGACTTCTTCACTGCTAGTCCCGAACAGCTCCAGCGATTCCCCAGGCCCTAGGCCTCTTCACTTTCCCCATAGTGGTTCTTATACCACTATTTTAGTATATGGTTTAGGTGGCCCCTAGGGCTCATCCATAATTGTGCAACTTTTGTGTATTTAAACTGTGTTTTGTTTTAACGCATTTGCTTCTGTGCTCATAAAGAGTATCAGGGATATTTGTAGTAATAAATCTATATATATTTTCAATATATATCTGTGTGGTGTCCTTTCATTTGGTATTCAAGGGATTGTGTATGGTAAAACAGCTTGCTTCACATGCCTTTACAGAGTTTAGCCTAAGACTGCTTAGTCCATGCTACCCCTAGGATAGCTTGCCTATAAGGTTGACTTTACAACCTGCACCATAAGGGTTGCTTGGCATGATACAAGGTGATCACTAGAACTAGTGAGCATCATATATCAGGCCAACTTCTCACACTGGGGAGGCGATGCGACAACCCCGCTGGACACAGCGTGCGTGTTGCGGTGACTCCAGTCTGTATGGGGAGGGAATGCGATAAGTTGTATGGATTCCGGTGTGCAGGTTTCGTAGGAAGAGTCTCGCAAAGGTACGATGTGACGATCTTCGGGACGGTGACTATCTCAGGTGCGGCGGCGATGCGCAGCGCCGATCTTCTCCTCTCGTGGCCCCTCGATGCGATGGCTCTGCGACGACTCTCGCAGCGACGTGATGCGGTCCACAAGCAAGCGGTGCGACGATCTCACCCAGTGACGACAGGCTCTGCGACGATACTCGCAGCGATGGTACTCTTCCCGCACAGGAGCGATGCGTTCTGCAAGCGAAGCATGCGTCGGTTCTTGCAGCGGCAACAGGTGCTGCGACGATCTCGATCTTCACGGCAGCGGGAAATTCCTCGTACTGACGGGGATGCGCTCCGCAAGCGAGAGATGCGTGAAACTTTGCAGATTGTCTTTAGTTTCTTCTTATCCAGCTTCCCAACAACAGGTTCAACTTCCAGAGGCACCACAACTGGCCCAAGCACTCTAGGAAGGACAAACCTCTCTCAGTAGAGTTCAGGGGGGAAGCTGGGGGTGAAGTCCTTTTGTTCCTGGGACTTGTTAACAGGGAGCCAGCTCAACTCTGGCCCTTGGAGATCTCTTCAAGCAAGGGGACACAGCACAAAGCAAAGTCCTTCCCCTCTCCTTGGCAGCAAAGCAACTGCAGATCAGCCCACAAGTACACAGCAGGACAGTCCTTCCTCTTCAGTCTTCCAGCTTTCTCCTTGGCAGAGGTTCCTTCTTGATTCCAGGATGATCTAATTTTCTGTAGTCTGGGGTCCTGTACTTATACCCCAAAACTCTTTGTTCCCTTTGTGCATGAGGCCTCTGAGCCCAGTCTGATCCAGTTCTGGGTGTTCCATAAGCACTTTGTTTTCCTGGCTTCTCCTTTCCTTTCAGATAAAGGGGCAGAGTCATCAGCCGCAGAGCAGGAGGTGGAGCCAGCATTGTGGAAGGCAGGCACAGCCCTATTCAGGCCCAAGTGCTACCCCCTCCCACCACTCTAAATGCTGATGGAGCTATTCAGCCCAGGGATGGCCCACTCAGCCTGTGGGAGCCACCCGGCCCCTGTCACTCACAAACCAAACAGTCAATTCACAAACAGGCCAAGGCACACAGAAAGGTCAGACAAGAGAACAGCCACTTTCTAAAGTGCTGTTCTCAAACACAGGATTTAAAAAACACCTTTCCTAAAAGATGTGTTATTAAATTCTGAGTTCAGGGAGACCAGCCTTTTATGTCCTATCCTGCTCCTATGGGAAGATATGCAGGTAACCACTGTACACAGCATTCCCCATTATAGCCTATGGCCAAGATAGCCTTACAATAGTGAAAAACAAAAATGGTTGTTATTCACTACCAGAACATGTCACCTGCACTAGTACATGCTCTACCTTTCACATACACTGCACCCTGCCCAGGGGAGTACATTGGTCCTTCCATAGTGGTGTCCAATGTGTACAGAAAGGGAAGGGGTAGGCCTGGTCAGTGGGGACACTGGTCAGGTTGACATAGCAGTCCACAGACTGCACACAGGCACTGCGGTGGCAGGCCGGAGACACCATTTTAGGGCTACTCATGTGGGTGGCACAATCTGTGCTGCAGGCCCACTAGTAGTGTTTGAATCACCAACCCTGGCACACTCAGTGCACTTTACTAGGGACTTCTTGGTAATACAAATATGCCAATCATGGATAACCAATTACAATAACAATTTACTCAGGGAGCACTTGCACTTTGACACTGATCAGCAGTGGCAAAGTGCCCAAAGCATCTAAACCAACAAAAACGAAATCCAGCACAGCGTCAAAAATACAGGAGGTAGAGGCAAAAAGTCAGGAGAAACCACGCCAAAGATGCCAGGTCTAACATGTGTCCCCTCCAGCTGAAAGTGGGGCGAACTTCCCACCTGCCTAGGAGTTCTCTTCAGTAAGGCGGAAGAATCTGGACAGACCCTCAGGGTTGGCGTGTTCTGTACCAGGGCGGTGTTCTACCGTAAACTCCATTCCCTGTAGGGTGATGGACCCCCTCAACAGTTTTGGGTTCTCACCCCTCATCTGCATTAACCATCTGAGGGGCCTGTGGTCTGTCTGAACCCGGAAGTGAGTCCCTAACAAGTAGGGCCTTAGCTTCTTCAGAGCCCAGACCACAGCAAAAGCTTCCCTTTCAATTGCACCCCACCTCTGTTCCCTGGGAAGTAGCCTCCTACTAATTACAGATACAGGTTGGTCCAAGCCCTCTTCGTTGATCTGTGAGAGTACTGTTCCCACACCATGCTCTAAAGCATCTGTCTGCACTCTGAACTCACTAGAGAAGTCAGGTGCCTTGAGCACAGGCACTGTGCACATGGCAGTCTTCAGGGCATCAAAAGCATCGGTCCAATTCACTCTCCTGGGCTGCTTCCTTGAAGTTCGCTCTGTCAAGGGGGCAGCGATGGTGCCATATCCCTTGACAAACCATCGGTAATACCCGGTGAGACCTAAAAAGGCTCTCACCACTGTCTGGGTCTTGAGGGGGCTCCCAAGCCCGAATGGTATCAATCTTTGTCTGTAGGGGCGCCACCTGGTCGCTCCCTACCTGGTGTCCCAAGTACACCACAGATTCCTGCCCAATCTGGCTCTTACTGGCCTTGATAGTGAAGCCTGCCCTTTGCAGAGCCTTCAACATTTCACAGAGGTGTTACAATTGTTCTTCCCATGTGGAGCTGAACACAGCAATGTCATCCAGGTATGCGGCGTTGGATTACTCCAGCCCTGTCAGTACCTGGTTGACCAGTCTCTGGAAGGTGGCGGGGGCGTTTTTCAACCCAAAGGGCATGACACGGAACTGGAAGTGCCCCTCTGGTTTTGAGAACGCAGACCTCTCTTTGGCCCCCTCATTTAAGGCAATCTGCCAGTACCCAGATGTTAAGTCAAATGTACTGAGGTACTGGACAGCTCCCAACCGATCCACAAGCTCATCAGCTCTGGGGATGGGGTGTGCGTCAGTCTTGGTGACCGCATTGAGCTTACGGTAGTACACACAAACCTGAGTTCTGGAGTGGCACCGGACACAGCAGCTTTTGGTACTAGGACCACTGGGCTAGCCCAGGGGCTGCTGTAGGGCTCAATTACCCCTAGAGCCAACATCTTGGAAACCTCTTCCTTGATGCTGGCCCTGACCTTGTCAGCTACCCTGTAAAATTTCTGTTTCACAGGTAGACTATCTCCAGTGTCCACATCATGGACGCACCAATTGGTGACACCTGGGGTCAGGGAGAACAGAGAGGCAAACTGACCCAACACCTGGCGACAGTCCCTCTGCTGTTCTGGGGTCAGGGTGGGCGAGAGGACCACACCATCCACTGACCCGTCTTGCTCCTTGGCTGCCAGGAGGTCAGGAAGAGGGTCACTTTCCTCTTCCATTTCAGCATCTGTAGCCAGGAGTATTGTTACATCAGACCTCTCAAAGTGGGGTTTGAGACGGTTCACATGCAAGACCCTCAGGGGCTGCCTGAGGGTCTTCAAGTTAACCAGGTAGGTTACTTCGCTCTTGCGCTCCCCCACCTCATATGGCCCAGTCCACTTGTCTTGGAGCGCACAAGGCTCCACTGGCGCCATCACCCACAGGTTGAAATTCGACCAGAGTAGTATTCTGGTCGTACCATCTTTTCATTTCTTCCTGGCTAGCTTCTAGGTTCTCCTGAGCGAGTTTCCTGAAGCACTGTGTCTGGTTGCGGAAGGCCAGCACATAGCTGTACACATCCTGGGGATTTTCCCGTGGGATTTATCCCACCCCTCCTTCACCAGTGTGAGAGGTCCTCTAACAGGGTGGCCATACAGAAGTTCAAAGGTACGAACTCTAAGGACTTCTGAGGCACCTCCCTGTAGGCAAACAACAGGCATGGTAGAAAGACGTCCCACTTCCGTCTCATGGGCTCCGCTAGGCCCATAATCATACCTTTCAAAGTACGGTTGAAGTTTTCAACCAACCCGTGTCCTTGAGGGTGGTAAGGGGTGGTGAACTTATAAGTTACCCCACACTCCTTCCACAGAGACTTCATGTACCTAGAGATGAAGTTGGTACCCCGGTCGGAGACCACCTCTCTGGGGAACCCCACACGGAAAAAGATCCCCATCAATGCACGGCCCACCACGGGGGCTGGGATTGTCCTGATAGGGACAGCTTCTGGGTACCGGGTGGCATGGTCCACCAAGACCAGGGTGAACCTGTTGCCTAAGGCTGTCTTGGGGTCCAGTGGCCCCACAATGTCAATGCCCACCCGCTCAAAAGGGGTGCTCACCACAGGAAAGGGTTGGAGGGGTGCCTTGCACTTCCTCAGCTCTGGCCACTTGCCTGACATGTCTGGCAAGATCGACAGAATGTCCCGATGTGCTTATTCATCTGGTGTCAGAAGAAGTGGGTGACAAGCCCTTGGAAGGTCTAGTCTTGCCCCAGATGTCCTGCGAGAGGCACATCATGAGCCAGACCCATTAGGAAGTACCTGAAGCGCTCGGATACCACCAGCACATGGGCTGCACCGGGCTCAGCGAACTTAGGCTCACTATAAAGCAACTCATCTTCCCAGTAAATGAGATGATCCTTGGATTCACCACCTGCTGCCTGGTCTGCAGCCTGCTGCTGCACACCAATAAGGGAAGGGCATTCCATCTGCGCTTTGCAGAATTCCTCCAGGGAGTGCCCACCTTCTTGCTGCCAGTGGGTCAGCTCAGGTAGGTCCCTTAGTTCGGCCACCTGTTCCCCGGTAGGCTCCAGGGCATCACCCTCCGGTTCTGCTCCTTCCTGGGCCGTGGGAACTGCTGGGGCGGTTTTTCCGCACCCCCTGCCTCTTTTTCTCCTGGCAGGTTCCTGGGCCACTGTTTCAGGCTCCAGTTCTGCTGAATCACCACTAGTGGCTGCCATATACCGAGTGGTCACACACACCCACTCAGTCCGACCCAACATCTCTATATGAGCCTGGTGTTCCACTTCCTTCCACAGGGAACTCTCCAGGTCATTACCTAGCAGACAGTCTTCAGGCATGGATGGACTCACAACAACCTTCAAGAGACCTGGACCCCCCTCCACTCAAATGGAACCTGCGCCACTTTGCAGTGGCGCACCGAGTTGTCAGCTGCAACTACTGGGTGGGGTACATTGGGAATGACCTGCTCTTCAGGCACCCACTGACACCTCACAGATGTCACGCTGGCTCTTGTGACTCTCCGGGCCTCTATCTCCCTCCCATTGATGGTCACCTGCTGCCCGTATTTCTTAGTGTTAGGGGGCAGGTAGGTATCCTGGACCATCTCTTGGTCTCCTAAAGAGACAATGGTCATGACTGCTAGTCCCTCCTCCCCACTGGAAATTAACTCCCCTCCCAAAGCTACACTTACTAACCCCGGGGCTAGAGCACCAGTGGGTGCTGGGGGTTTCTTAGGGCACCTATTGATAACATGTCCCACCTCATTGCAGTGATAGCAGGTAGGAGGGACCCCTGTTGTCCCTTCTGCCCCTAGGGGGCCATGGTTGTTTAGGTTTAGGGGGTTGGGACTCCTTTCCCTGGGAACTATTTTGGGGCCCTTGAGAGAACTCCTTTTAGTTACCCTTGTCCCCCCACTCTTCTGCTGGGGACCCTGCCCACCTTTGGCTGTGATACCCACAATTCCTCTGTGGACCCTAGTACTGGTGCAGCAGTCAGCCTCCTTAGCAAGCTCAATGGGGTCTCTCAGCTTGCTGTCTAAAAGATGCTGGCACCACTCTGGAACACAAAGACTACTCAAGTGCTCCCAACTAATTAAATGCAACAACCCCTTATAATCAGTTACTTTGCTTCCCTTCATCCAACCTTCCAGTGCATGTGAGTACAGATTCACACACTTCATCCAAGTCTCAGACTCTTTCTTCTTGGAGTTTCTAAACCGCAGTCTGTACTGCTCTGAAGTAAGTCCATACCTGAGACATAGGACCTCCTTCATATTGGGGTAGGTCAAGGTACCTGCTAATTCTAAGGGCTCTAGAGCACTCCTCCCAGTAGCCTCAACATGTTTCCACAGGCCCGCCCCCCAATGCTGTTCAGGCACGCCATTCATTCTTGATGCAATCTCATAAGAAGTAAACCAGGCATAGATATCCTCACTCCTATTGTAATTCTGTACCAGATCCTTGGGAATATATACTTCACCCCTCTGCACTGGCTCTGCGCTGCCACCATTTGAACTGGAATCCACCTGCTTGGCCTTGACATCAAGTTCTCTCATGCTCAACTCATGTGCCAGATGCAATTTATTTTCCTCCAGGCACGAGCATTCTTGCTCTCCTGTGCCGCCTTTTCTTTCTCTTCTTCCAATTGCTTCATTTTCATTCTCATAATTTCCAATTCATGGTCTCTCACTCCTTGGTTCTCCTCTGACTCTTCAGGAGTAAGACCCCTACTGGAATGGTTGCTGCCAGGCCTTGAGCCTGGATTGCCCACTGGCAAATCTTGGGGTTGAAACCCCTCCCTTCCACTTGCATCATTTTCCTCTTGGGCCTCCCACCAGGCCTTCAAGATTCTCTGCAGCTCATCCTTTTTAGAGCTGCTGTTCACAGGGCAACTGCGATTCTTGCAGAATTGTTTGAGCTGCTCAAATTTGTAAGAATACAAATCCTCAATGCAAAACTCCAATCCTGCCTCCACACTAGCTGCCTTTCCATTCTGAGACATGATTCTTTGAAGAGTTACTCAAAAATAGAACCAAAGATCCAAACACAGTATGTGGCTGCGTAGTGGTCTGCACTAAACTAGGTATGTACACCAATTACTGTGGGTCAAGTACAAATACAAGTTCAAATACAAGTTCAAATCCTCACCGCTGACCACCAATGTTAAATTTCGGGGTTAGTTGGCACAGGTAGGTACTTATGACAAATGGGGACCCTGGCCTCTAGTCAGGGTAAGGGTGATACACTCTTTAAATAACCCCTGCTCACCACCTTGGTAGCTTGGCACGAGCAGACAGGCTTATCAAAGGCAATGTGTAAAATATTTGTACCAACACTCACAGTAACACAGTGAAAACACCACAAAGGGACTCCACACCAGTTTAGAAAAATAGAAGTATTTAATCTAAACTAAACAAGACCAAAACAACAAAAATCCAACATACACAGTTCAAAGATATGATTTTAAAAGAGTTCCTAAGGTTGCGTTAAAATAATCCACAGTTGCGTCACGTTTTAGCCAAAAGTACCTTTAAATGCGACAAAAGTTCCAAGGGAAAACTGCAGCGTTGAAGACTTTGGGGAGGCGATGAAACTCGTCCGCTGGACGCAGCGGGCGTGTTGCGGTGACTCCGGTCTATATGGGGAGGGATGCAATACCTTGTATGGATTCCGGTGTGCAGATTTCGTAGGAAGCGTCTCGCAAAGGTACGATGCAACGATATTCGCAGCAATGGTACTCTTCCCACACCAGAGCGATGCATTCCGCAATCGAAGGATGCGTTGGTTCTTGCAGCAGCAACAGGCGCTGCGACGATCTCGATCTTTGCGGCGGTGGGAATTTCTTCGCACTGACGGGGATGCACTCCGCGAGCGATGCGTGAAACTTTGCCGATTGTCTTTCTATTTCTTCTTATCCAGCTTCCCAACAACAGGTACAACTTCCAGAGGCACCACAACTGGCCCAAGCACTTTAGGAAGGACAGAACTCTCTCAGTAGAGTTCAGGGGGGAAGCTGGGGGTGAAGTCCTTTTGTTCCTGGGACTTCTTAAACTTTTCCATGCTAATGACAAGGTGAACTCGTCATGAGGCACACTGGAGCTGTGCTCATGACAAGGTCAACTCGTCATGTAGAATGGGATCTTGGAAATTTCAGCACCCAGCGGGAATTGCCTTAGCAGCCAAGGTGTTAACAGGGAGCCAGCTCTACTCAGGCCCTTGGAGATCTCCTCAAGCAAGGGGACACAGCACAAAGCAAAGTTATTCCCCTCTCCTTGGCAGCAAAGCAACTGCAGGTCAGCCCACAAGTACACAGCAGGACAGTCCTTCCTCTTCAGTCTTCCAGCTTTCTCCTTGGCAGAGGTTCCTTCTTGATTCCAGGATGATCTAATTTTCTGTAGTCTGGGGTCCTGTACTTATACCCCAAACACTCTTTGTTCCCTTTGTGCGGGAGGGCTCTGAGCCCGGTCTGAACCAGTTCTGGGTGTTCCTTGAGCACTTTGTTTTCCTGGCTTCTCCTTTCCTTTCAGAGAGAGGGTCAGGGTCTTCAGCCGCAGAGCAGGAGGTGGAGCCAGCATTGTGAAAGGCAGGCACAGCCCTATTCAGGCCCAGGTGCTACCTCCTCCCACCACTCTAGATGCAGATTAAGCTATTCAGACCAGGGATGGCCCACCCAGCCCCTGTCACTCACAAACCAGACAGTCCATTCACAAACAGGTAGTGGCACACAGATAGGTCAGACAAGAGAACAGCCACTTTCTAAAAGTGCTGTTCTCAAACTCAGGATTTAAAAAACACCTTTCCTAAAAGATGTGTTATTAAATTCAGAGTTCAGGGATACCAGACTTTTATGTCCCATCTTGCTCCTATGGGAAGATATGCAGGTAACCACTGTACGCAACATTCCCCATTATAGCCTAAGGGCAAGATAGCCTTACAATAGTGACAGGGACACTGGCCAGATTGACATGGCAGTCCACAGACTGCACACAGGCACTGCGGTGGCAGACATGAGACACCATTTTAGGGCTACTCATGTGGGTGGCACAATCAGTGCTGCAGTCCCACTAGTTTTATTTGAATCACCAGCCCTGGCACACACAGTGCACTGTACTAGGGACTTCTTGGTAATACAAATATGCCAATCATGGATAACTAATTGCAATAAACAATTTACTCAGGGAGCACTTGCACATTGACACTGATCAGAAGTGGCAAAGTGCCCAAAGCATCTAAACCAGCAAAAACGAAATCCAGCACATTGTCAGAAATACATGAGGTAGAGGCAAAACGTCAGGAGAAACCATGCCAAAGATTCCAGGTCTATCCCCTTACCAATTGTAGTAATTTTAGCTGGAATTTAAGTCACACAGCATTGCCTTTCCTGTCCCTGGGAAAGGGTGAAAGGGACCCATATAAGTTACTAAAGATACTGTAGATTGGTTTTATTGTGGGTCCTGTGTGGGAGAAAAATGAGATCTTTTAACTTTAGATTTTGAACAGTCTTGAAAACAATCTTGGGTAGTGGGGAGCAGAGCTTTTCCAGCCTAAATCTTTTTGGGTGCAAAAATGGCCATCTATGTCTTGGACGCATGCCCTGGAAACCGGTCTTTGTCCGCCATTTCTCAGTTTTAGCGGATACATAATTGTCCCAAGCTGAGAGGGAGAAATAATATATCTGATAGGGACATCAATCCGCAGATTCCTTACCTTTGAACTTCCTGGCGTTAGGCTAGATCCGTCAGATTTTTGATAGCAATTCCCCTGCGCGCCAATAGGTGTTGGCGATCGACTCTGCGTGACGTCGTAGGTGTTGGGTTCGTCGTGACATCCGTGTTGTCTATATAGGTGCCTTTCTGCACCAGAGAGCTACCCCCGGTCACCTTTTGACAGACTTTTTTCGACTTTTGTTAAATCCTTTTGGTGTGTGGGCATGTCCAGTAAGAAGGCCTCAGTGTTCAATCCGTGTGTCGGCCCCCATTAGGTGTGTCTCTGCTGCCTGGGGAGCACCCCAGGGACCAGTCCTTCAAGCTAATTGCGGTTTGGCTTCTGATACCATGGATGTCACCTCGTCACTCCTGGTAGAGCGGAAGGTCCAAGCACCGCTCTGGATGATCGAAGTCTTCTTCCTCCAAGTCATTGCGCTCCGGGAAGAAGCACCATAAAAAGCCCAAGAAGTTGAAGCGTGGCGAGACGGAGGAGCCTCGGTGTTCGGGGCCCCGCTCTGCGGAGCGGGTGCCTGGGTTGTCTCCAAGTTTCTCTCCCTTTCCAGGGCTGCCGTATTAAAATAATTTTATGACCCCATGCGCGCCATATTTGGGTGGTTTGACCCTGCGGTACATCTTCCCGGAGCGCCTTCTGTTCCTGCAGGCTCAGCTGAAGGAGATCCCATGGGTTACGTGTCTCCAGTGGCCCTGGTGCCACAGCCTCCTCTTGGGTCTGTCCCTGGATCCGGACCAGCGCTGATCGTACCTCTGTGACCTTCCCTGGCACCGCATCTAATGTTGAGTACCTCTATGTCGCGGGTGCCCACCGGCGGCGTCTCCCCCATCTGACAGATGACACAGAGCCGGTTAGGCATCCAGGACACTGGAGTTGTACTGCTCCATGCCATTCAACCTGCCCTATTCTGAAGGGTTAGGAATGGATGATCATTGGGAGGGGCAACAGGATCCCTTAGAAATCCCGCAATCCAATAAAGACCTGGACTGGTATGAGGACCTGGGTGATGCCAGCAGCCTGGACACTTCTCCAGATTCTGGCATGCTGTCTCCCCCTAACCTGGCTACGGAGGAGGGAGCCTACATTGCAGTGGTGGTGCCGCTTCTTACGGTGGTAGTCAAGCATAACGTCTTGAAGGAGGTCTTGCAGCCTGGTGTCTCTCTCCTCGGAACCCTTGCTGCCTTTCAACAAGGACTTTACAGATGTTCCACTGGGCACCTGGTACATACCCAGCACAGGGGCTCCTGTGAATAGCGACTGGCGACTTTCATTGGGACAGGATACGAGGTCCTGAGATAACATGGATTAAGGAATATAACCCCTGATGAAGGGCAGTGGCATGCCCGAAATACATTGGGGATAAATGCTAATTTGATTTGAACCTACCATTGACCTACATGGAGTATTCATCGAGAATTTGATGTGAACTCATGGGAATGTTGATTTGAGAAAAATCATATTGAAGATAATAAATTCAATTGATCTTCATGGCATTAACTTTGAATCTTTTGATCAATTGACCGAATTTTGTTTTCTATTTTGGAACTCAGCAGTGCATCAAAGGGACACTTCCATGTGTGGATAGCGCGTCCGTATATAATGCTCCTTTGAGCCTGCTGCCACCACCTTTCACCGGGCGACCCAGCTTTCCTCTCCACCCATCCCACTACACAAAGCTTAGTGGTTCAGGCATCCACATCCGTGGTGTTTCCTTCCGCTCCCCCGAATAGGGAATCCAAAAGGCTGGACAGCTTCAGTAAGAAGATCTTTTCTTCCGCCAGCCTAGCATTGTGGTCGGTAACCGCCGCAGGCTCTTGTGTGGGGTCCCGAGGGCCACTTCCATTTCTGCCCATCGACGAAATTTGCACTGGCTCAGGGTGGAAAACCGAGTAAAGTTCAAAGCCCTGAGCTATATGCACAAACACAAAACAGGTCATGCTCCGCAATATCTTCAATCCCTGTTCTGTCCCTACTTTCCCTCTCGAAAACCTTTGCTCGTCCACTCAGGGGAGGCTTATCGTTCCTAAAATCAAACTAGCTCGGATGGGTGGAAGGTCCTTCACCTATCTTGGTCCCTCATTATGGAATGCACTGCCCATAGCATTACGCAACTAAACTGACTATGTTCAATTTAGCAAATCCTTAAAGACGTGACTTTTTGACAAATAACTTGCCAACATGTTTTTCATCTACGTCTCGGATCTGCTTTCGGCGCCGGGAAACCCTTTTTGGGTAGCTGTTGCACATTATAAATTCAAATAATAATAATGATAATAATCCCTGAGGAGATGAATTCCCTTCATCTTGAAGTGATGGAAAACCAGCCACCTGTTCAGGTCCCGAAGGTTGATAATTGGCCTGCGCCCACCGTCAGATTTGTCAACCAGGAAAATGTTGCTTATGAACCCATCTGGGCGCATGACTGTCAGACAAATAGCTCCTTTGTGGAGGAAGGCCAAGACCTCTTTGTATGCAAGTGCTGTGTCTCGGGCAGGGAAACAGATGGGCACTGAGAAGGTAGTCTGAGAAGGATGACAATAGAAGTTAATGCGGAAGCCCTGTACGGTTTGCAAAACCCATGCGTCTGAGGTGCTGGAAGCCCTAGGCAGGAAGGAAATCGGCCAGACGCCCTCCCACCTTTATCTGAATGAAAGGAATGAAACCGGTTGCGCCTGCACCACCAGCATGGCCTATGCATCCTCCTCTACAGTGGAAGCTTTGTCTTCTTGTCGGGTCGAAGTTATTGAAGCGTGCATTACTCAGGGACTGGCTGCACACGAAGCCTTGTCCCCTGGGAGGGGATTGGTAAGATGAATGGCCAATCGAGCGGCCCCTGCCTCGACCAGCCCCTGGAAAACCTGTTGGCTGAATATGCGCTTGATGTTAGACTGCGCTTTATCTATCGAGCTGAATGTTGCTATGAAATTACAGAATTCTTTTAGAAATGAGTCACCAAACTCCCCCCGCACATCACCGCCCTCCCCCACCCCAGCCACTGCCCCTACTTCAGAGGAGGCAAAGTCTCCCGGCTTGGGGTGGAGCTTGAGAAGCAAAGAGCGACACCGCTCAGTTTACTGGGCGCAGTTCAAGTTCCCATGAAAATTATTGCGTGCTGCCCCAATTATCAGGAAGGTGGCCATCTTTTAATCTATTTCCGGGGTGAGGGCAACCTTACCCTCTAGGGTGGGGTGTTGGCTGAGAGGCAATTTCGGGCATCCTTCTCCAATGGTTTGCAGAGGTGCCCTTCTAGAAACTTTGCAGCTTTGTCCCCAGGGGCCCACACTGCTGATCTAAGTTGGATGATGTTGTTCGGATCCAACATATCTGGATGGAATCCCTTGTGGGAATCGGAAGCCGGGCACCAAGGTCTCTATAATTCGGCATCATATTCAGAGTCCTCAGGCGATTCCCTGTCTTGGTGGTCGGGGGTATCAGGATTCGGGATCTCAGTGGAAGGGGGGCAGGTTCTGTTGGGGGCCTCCTGGGGGGCCGACTTAGCTGGTAAGGCTTGCTTAAGGCACGCAAACTCTTCTCTATCAAATCCTTCCTCTGACATATTTTTTTAGGGGCGAGCCCTTCCTTGGGGCAGTCTCTTGCGTAAGGGGCTTAACAGGAGCCGGGGACTGGGTCTTCGCTAATTTGGCGCATTCATGTGCACTCCTATCACAGAGGCCCTGCTCCGTAGGTCACATCAGATCAATGACTGCTCTATAGATTGAGGTGTCAACCGTCTCATAGAAACAAATGCGGGAATACAGAGTCGGTATGACTGGTTGTCACCCTGAATAGCAGGGAACAAGGCTCAGCGATTTACGGGCTCCTGCAGTGCTCTCTTACCACTCTTGAATGGTGAACGAGACGCGATGCATGGAGCTAGCGAGACGCACCGCAGCAGCGCTTTCTAGCGGGAGAGGGGCGCACTGCACCAACACACACATGGGGCCCAGTCGTGCAAGGAGCGCAAATGTGGTCCTGCGATCCAGGGCCAGAATCTGCAAGGGAAAGTGAAAACAGACACCGTCAAATGGCGGCAAACCATATAATAGCCATAAGACAATTACACTTTTAGCAAATATCACAATCCACACATAGTCTGAGGAAAAAAAAACCGAGGAAGAGCACTTAACTGGCTGCGGAGCACAAAAGAAAGAGGGAGTCCAAGCAGAGAGGAAGGAATATGTTGGTGTAGGAAAGTAGGATCTGCTTTCATGGTTACCCACACTTTTTGCTGGTGTCTTTATGTTTTCTGACTAGCCTTACTGGTATCCTGCTACTTAGTACTTAGGTACTCCCCAGATTGACTTCTGGTGAACCTTTGGAAGCCCCTAGTATATGGTATTAACGTACCCAGGGCATATGTACCCCGGGGTCCCCCATGGGCTAAAGCATGTAATATGCCACCTGTGGGAGACCACCCAAATTGTGATTTCAGGCCTGCCATTGCAGCTTGTGTATGCTGGTGCTAGCACCACTTACGACAGATATACTTTTTCTTATATCTGAAGTCACTTCACTTAAAACCTACAAGTCACCGCCAAAGCAGACCTTTCAGTCCTGAAGGCAGGGTGCTGTGTTAGAAGTGTCAGGGTGGCCCTACACTTGCAGAACACCACTACAAAGGCTGGAGTCCATTCTCCAAGCATTGTAAGTGCATCTGTCATTACAATACATAGAGTGGGCATGCGCCATTACACAATGGCTAACTTTTAACTGGCTGTAACGAACCCTGGCATGTTTGGTATCAAACATGTTGAAATCATACCCCAAGACCGTAAACTTGTTGTAGTATGATATCATGCACTGTGGGGCTCCTTCTGGAAACCCTCCGTGCTCCCGGTACCAGTCTTCCTGAGGCTGACAGCAAGCTATGGGTGCTGCCGACCACAGACACGATTCTGCCCTCCTGATGCTGAGCCAAACGCAAGCAGGGGAAGGTAAGATAATAGGTTACCTGTCACAGGGTGGTGTGACCACCTCCCAGACAGTACTTAGTGTATTAGGCCAGGGTGGGGACACTAGACCTCTTTGAAGGGCACATTTGGTGCCCTCCTTGCATACTCCAGTTGGAACCAGTTCTGGGAGCCGTTGGCTCCCCCTCTGGCGCGAAACTGGACAAAGGACATGGGAGTATCCTCCCCATTGTCCTGCCCCTCCTCTGGTAGGCACCACTGAATTGTCCCAACCCTTCCTTTAGGGTACTTAAGGGCTTACCTGTTGGTGGTTCTTTAGATTCGTTGTGGGATAAGATTCAGATCCGAAACTACTTTATCTTCAACCGTCTGGGCACTTTGGACTTCGCTTTGGAAACCGAGACTGCTCCGGGAGGACTCCTGCTGCTCCTGCTCTCGTCGTCCTGTCAGTCTTCAGTGTTGTCTCTGCCTGTGCTCCATACAGGTTCTTCTCCAGATCTGTGGAAATCCAAGACACCCGAAGAAATCTCACTTGGAGTGAAGGAGTCACGTTCTTGCTTCTGCAGGCACCGCAACAAAGCTGACCGGTCTGCTGTTCCTGAGCTCCCATGTACTCCGAAAGGTTCAGCAACCCAGGTAGTGGTTATGCAACTCCCTCGAGGCCTGCACTGTCTTCTCAGCAAGTTTGAAACCAGTGTCCCTCGTCTGAACTGCTTGAGCAGTACCCCTGTGCACTGCATCGACTTTCTTTTGCCAAGGCTTGTTGATTCTCTTCTCCAGAGCTCTTTGGGCTCCAAGAAGCTTCAGCCTCCTGCATCTCTGGCTACCAAAATCTTCGTCCTCTCCGCATCCTCTGCATCCTGGGCCTGCATCATTGGTGAGCTGCTCGAGGTCCTCTAGCGACTCCTGTGCCTCCAGCCTGTGGGTCCTCTTGAGGGTCTTCTTTGGCTCTTATGGCCTCCCCTGCTTGCTCAGGGCCTACTCTGATTTACCTACACTTGGTGAGTCCCTTTGACCATGCTGGACCCAACACTGCACCTTTTTCGTCTGGCACGTTTGTTGCTGCTGCAAGACGTGTTGCTGCCGCCGCCAGACACCAACCCCCTGGCTCTTGACATCCGACATGGGACAGCTTGTGAACGGCTCCTGGTCTCCCACAGTGCCACCTGGTCTGTACAGCTACAGCGATAAGCTCACAGTCAACTCTCCTGCATGTTCCGACATCAATGGGCATTCCTCTTCCGTGACTCCTGGTCACTCCCGAGTGGCATAGTTTCTGTCCCCTCTGCTTGCAGGTACCTCTCATCCTGAATCCACCCTTGGATTCCACCAGACTCTTTCAACTTCTTCGTCAGCGGCATCTTTACTGAAGTCCTCCATTGAGGTCTACGGCGGTTTCCAATGTCCCGTCGCACCTAGACACCTGGCTTTCCTGGTGTAGACAACCTGGTTCCTGGGGTATCCATGGGTAGGGTGACTCTCCAACCTACCACGGCGTTTCTTCAGAGTCCTCCGGAAAGGGTCCTTCTTGAAAACTGCAACAGCGACTTCGCCATTGACTTGTATTTAGTACGCGGTTGTATCTGAAAGAGACATGTTAGTGATCGATTCCTTACCTTAGAATATCCCCAGACGTCAGACTGGATCCGGAAAGTTTTTCGTCAGCAGTACCCCTGCACGTCGGTAGGTGGTGTCGTGCGGCTCCGCGTCCATCGCTGGCATCGTAAGCGCCGAGATGACGTCACTGAGACTACTTAGGTGCCACCCATGCGCGCTGACGTCAGTTCTTTCTTTTTCCGCGCCAGCATGCGCAGATCCGGTTAAAGCACGTACCCTAATCACTTTTTGACTAACTTTTTTGAGACTTTTGTCTCTACTTCTTTTGAGTCTTGACTCCGGGTGCCACATAGGGATGCCTGGGTTTAAATCCTGCGGGGCCTGTCACCGTACGATGTCGGTGACCGACCCCCACGGCGTATGTTTCTTCTGTCTGGAGTGCGACCATGACTCCCGGTCATGTTCCGACTGTCTGGCCATGGCTCCAAAGGCTTTGTGGGAGCTGTCCTGAAAGCTGCTGGAGGCCCAGCAGTCGTCTCCGCGCCGTTCAAGGTCCAGGGGTCTCTCAAGGGACCGACCGCGGAGCCATCATCATCGCGCCTCGGGGTCGAAGTCTTCACCCTCGGAATCGGGTAAGAGACATCACAAGAAAAGTCGAAGAAGCGTTTACACTCTCTGACATCCCCCCCATCGGTCTCCGGACGAGGGGGCCAGGGGTTCTTACCCCGTGGCTCCGTTTGAGCCGGAGAGTCCCGCGGCCTACCCACCTTATCCGGGTCCGTCGGCGACTCCGGCCCACGTGTAAGAATTTCTTGCTGCCATGGACCGCCTTTTCAGGTCTAGGGCTCCCGCTGGCGCGCCTTCGGGCCCGGCGGTCCCAGTTGAGGGCTCTTGCTTGCTGCCGGCGCCTCCGGCCCCGTGCCGAAGGATCCTGCGCCGACGGCTCTGGCGCCCCCTGCGGCTCTATTCCTGGCGCCGTAATGGATCCCGTTCATCCCACCTCCACCCTTGCCCGGGTTTCCGGACAATTTTGCTCCGGCTTGGGACCCTAATTGGGACATGGAGCCGGATAGGCACATACCAGCGTCGTTCCCGGCGCCGTTGGAGCATTTGTATTCCCCTGTCCCTCCCTCACCGCAGCAGCCTGTGCCTCGGGCCGTGGAGGAGGGGGATGACTGGGAGGGGTCTAAGGACCCTCTTGCACGGCAGTGTGAGTCCGAACAGGAGTGGGCGGAGAAATCGGAGGATGCAGGTGGCCTTGACCTCTCCTCTGAGCCTGGTTTTCTGTCTCCTCCCACTGTCATGGAGGAGGGTGCCACATATACTGTGGTGCTCTGTAGAGCAGCTGAGACCTTTGACCTTGATCTGCCTAATGTCACTCTCAAAACAAACCTCCTTACTGAAGTACTTTAGCCGGTGGCGAGTTCTATGGATTCAACATCACCTCCCCCACTGGCGTTCTGTCACTTCAGACAGGTGGGTGCTGCACATCGTCCAAAGAGGCTAACCCCTCCCCTTCGAGTCTGCCCCTCCAGCCATGCCACCTCAGTTCCACCGCATATCAGGGGATCACTTTGCGCTTCTCCAACAGGAAGTCACGACCCTCTTGGCCAAGGGGGCCATCGAGCACGTTCCTGGGCCAGAAGTAGGACGTAGTTGTTATTCCCACTACTTTCTGCTCCCCAAGAAGGAGAAAGGGGTCCTGCGCCCCATCTCGGACCTCAGGAAAGTCAATTGCTTCCGAAGGAAGAAGAAGTTCAGGATGTTGACTCTGGCTCAGGTCTTAGCTGCCCTCGACCCTGGAGACTGGATGGTAGCGCTGGACTTGCAGGATGCATATTTCCACATCCCCTTCCTGCCGGCCCACCGGCGTTACCTGCGGTTCACTGTAGGCCAGGAGCATTTTCAGTTTGCTGTGCTCCCCTTCGGCCTTACCAGCGCCCCTTGGGTGTTCATGAAAATGATGGCGGTGGTCGCAGCTCATCATAGCAGGTCAGAGGTGTCGATCTTCCCCCTACCTCGACGACTGGTTGTTGAAGGCGGGCTCGCCCCAGGCAGTCGTCTGCCATCTCCAGAGTATGGCCGACCTCCTGCATTGGAGTCCTGGCTCCATATCAACCTTTTGGAGCTTACGGCGATCCGACTTGCACTGAGGCATTCCTTCCCTCTGTCCGGGGAAGTGTAGTGCAGGTGTTCACGGACAACATCACCGCCATGTGGTATTGCAACAAACAGGGCGGGTGGGGTCGTGGACCCTATGTCAGGAGGCTCTGCGCCTCTGGACATGGCTGGAAAACCAAGGCATTACCTTGGTGGTTCAACACCTGCAGGTTCTCTGAACACCGGGGTTTACAAACTCAGCCACCGGTGCTTGATGGATCACGAATGGCGTCTGAACTCGGACGTGGCGCAAGGTCTCTTTCTGCAGTGGGGAGAGCCTTAGTTAGATCCATTAGTTCTGCGTGTTGGAATTTCCAAGGCGGCACTCGCTCAGCGACGCTTTTTGTCACGAGTGGAGCTGCGGTCTGTTGTACGCCTTTCTGCTTATACCACTTCTGCCCAGAGTGCCGAAGAAGATTCAGCGAGACCCGGCGAAAGTCATCCTTGTGGCTCCGGATTGGGCACGAAGATACGGTATCCCGAGCTACTCAGCATGGTGATTGATCTCCCGATCCGACTGCCTCTTCGGGAGGATCTTCTGTCGCAGCAGCAGGGGACGGTCCTTCATCCGAACCTGTCCAGCCTCCACCTCCATGCGTGGAGATTGAGAGGCGACAGTTGACAGCTTTCGATCTTCCTCCTGAAGTCTGTGATGTTATTCTGGCAGCCAGGTGCCCCTCCACTAAGACGGTATACGCCTGCAGGTGGAACAAATTTGTGGCATGGTGCACAGCAAAGGCTGTGGATCCCCTTTCTGCCCCTCTTTCTGAGGTTCTTCTGTTTCTTCTATTGTTGACCCAGCAGGGCTCTGCTCTGGGCACTATCAAAGGTTATCTTTCGGCCATCTTTCTACGGCTTCCAGATCAGCCTTCTCTTTTTAAGTCCCCGGTTGTTCACCGTTTCCTGAAAGGCATTAGGCACACGTTTCCTCCCGTGCCCTTCATAATGCCTCAATGGGACTTGAATCTTGTCTTGACTTATCTGATGTGCGCTCCCTTTGAGCCCCTTCATAACTGTCCTTTACGTCTTCTCACCCTAAAGACAGCTTTCCTGGTAGCTATCACCTCTGCCAGAAGAGTGAGTAAGCTCCAGGCTCTTTCTTCTCAACCCTTTCTATTCATCCGGACAATGTGGTTTTAATGACCCGTCCTTCTTTCTTGCCAAAGGTTGTCACACCCTTCCACATTGGGCAGACCATCACTTTGTTCACCTTCTATGTCCCTTCGTTCTATCCGAAGCGCACACAACAGCTCCGGGTGGATGTCCATCTCTTTGTTGGCTACATGGGTGCCAAAAAAGGTTGGGCCGTGCACAAACGAACCATCTCTCGGTGGGTCGTCTTGTGCATCAAATCATGTTACTCGTTGGCCAAGAAGGAGCCTCCTGTGGTGCTGCATGCCCATTCTACTAGGGCAACAGCAGCCACTATTGCCTTGGGCCGCAGCGTTCCATTGCAGGACATTTGTCAGGCAGCTACGTGGGCCTCACTGCCCACGTTCAGCAAGCATTACTGCCTCGACAGTCTCTTTTCTCCGTGACTTTCTGGTGTAATCTTGATCGCAGACCCACCTCGGGGTTGGTATTGCTGGGGTATCTATTCTAAGGTAAGGAATCTATCACTAATGTGTCTCTTTCAGATGCACAAGTTACTACTTGTGTAACGATATATCTGTAAGATCCATTAGTTAGTGAAAGATTCCTTACCGCCCCACCCATCTTCCCTGTTCTGCGACCTGATTTCTAGGGTTAAAGTCATCCCTTCCAGGACCCTAGTTTCATGGCACCAGTGGTCAGTTTCTTGCATGGCTTTGCGTTCCTGGCACGGAAAGTCGTGTACAGAACTGACGTCCGCGTTCATGGTGACGCCTAAGTAGTCTCCATGACGTCATCTTGGCGCTTACGATGCCAGCGACGGACGAGGAGACGCATGATGCCACCAACTACTGCTAACTAAAAACTTTCCTGATCCAGTCTGACGCCTGGGGATATTCTAAGGTAACGAATCGATCACTAACTAATGTCTCTTACAGATATATTGTTACACAAGTAGAAACGTGTGCGTTTCCACTCTGCACACGGCCTCCTTGGGGTTCCTTGGTATTTGCCTTGGGTGGTTCCTTGGGTCCTTGGCTCTTCTAAAGTTTCTGGGTCAAGTCTCGACTTAGGTCGGGGTCGTATTCCACTTTATTAGTTTATGGTTTGGTGTCCCCCTGAAGTCCACTGTGTATTTGTGCTACATACGTGTTCTGTTACTGAAGTATTGTGAGTATTGCGATTATATCTCAAAGGATGAGATATTCCAATTTGTTGATGAGTGTTTATAATAAATACATATTCTTATAACTGCACTGTCTAGTTCTTTTTCACTTAAGTTACACTATATGATTAATACTGGTTAAACAAGCTGCTTCACACAACTTCCGCACTAAGCCTGAAGGCTGGTCTCCACAGCTACCACTGAGAGAGCTTTCTAAGGTTGTCTAAGACAACTAAAATCACCATATGGGTTATCTGGATTAGTGCAGGGTGCTCCACTTAGACAAGTGAGCACCATATACTAAGCCAGCCTCCTACAGTTGTGTTCTGTGTTGTGAACATGGGAGAAGGACTGACAAACTGTTCTTTGTTTCCCTTATGTTCATGGGAAATGTAGTTTAAGAAAAGTTTAAAAAATGGCTGCTGTTTGACAGTATTGAATGAAAGCAAAGGAAGGTAGAAGCATAATCCTGGCCTCCGATCCTGACAAAGAATTCCAAGTTCCCTAAGTGTTTTATGTTACTACCTGTGTGTAAAGCTGCACAAAATCACTGATTTAAAAGTTTGTTTAGTAGTTAATATCTAATAATGTTCATTTTCTTTTAAAAAGTCAATGTAAAATTAAAGTATGTTTTGATTATGTTTTAAAGCTCAAACATTGTATATTTGATGATTTCATTTCAATAACTTGACTTGCTGCAAATATATTTCAGACATGCGTGCAATAGAAAATGAATGTATCCTTCGTGGCTAGAATATATCTCTGCTTTTACAACTACTGACCTGTCTTCATTAAAAATATCAGCTTATTAAAAACAGTTCATTCTTTTAATTTGTTTTTTAGAGAAATGACCAACAGTCTTTTACACAAAAACTCCAGCTTCGGGTTCCTTCCATGGAGTCACTGTTTCGAAGTCCAGTCAAGGAAACCCTTTTCCGTTCTCCCTCCAAAGAATCTTTGGTACGAAGCGGTTCGAGGGACTCATTAAATCGAATCGACAGTGATAGCCCAGTTACGACATTTGATCCTCCATCTGACATTGAAAGTGAGGCTGAAGAGACCTCATCAAACCTGGAAGGTCTTAGTAAGGAGCAACTCTTTCATCGGCTGCGAAGGATGGAACGCAGCTTGGGCAACTACAGGGGAAAATATTCAGAGGTAGGAACATATCTTTTGACCATGGGGAAAGAATTAAAAAAACAAATAGTCAAACTGCATGTTATCAAACGTTTATTATACAGAGGCATGCCACTCAATGTGATTTTGCTTTGTGCTCTTATGGAACATTGTTTTTCAATAACAATCACAAAATAAGTTTCCATGAAAATTGCAGGGTCATTTCGTAAATTCTGTATGTTTTTGGTGAATTAGCTTATCTAACATATAATCATCAGTGTACACGTAAACTTGCATAGTTCTCGAGAGCTGGACTCTCAAACAAGCGATGCATCTGCTGTCATTCAGCAGTATCACATGCCTTGGTTCATTAGAAGTTAAAGTATGATTTATCTTGAACTTCAACCTTGTCATATACTGTATTTGTAGTCCTCCTGCACCAAACACACCCATAATACAGTGACATAGATGTGATGACTATCTCTTTACTTAGAAGTGTTCATTCTAGAAGTCCCTTTTCAGGTGAAGCACCTTTGATTTACAGACTTGGGGCCAGATGCATCAAATGGTTTTGCCTATTCTGTGTCTATAGGAAATGTGTTCATGCATATGGCACTTAGACTTCATCTTTTGATGAGTACTTTTCCTCTTAATCCTTCCCCAAACCATTCTTATCAGTTCCATTGAAATGTTCCTCTCATTCTGACTGGGGTACAGGCTTTTAAGAGCAATTTTTTAAACATGTCGGTCAATTATGGACAGTTTGATGGACGAATTACAATGCACTTGAATGGTTTACAAGGGTGGCAGCAACTCATAATTTGGGTGTATCACTGAAGAATATGCAAAGTACCTCATATTTAATACCCATCATAAGCAAATGCATTTTGTGAATATTTGCTGTAGGATCTGAAAAGGTGTGGCTGGTACAGACCATCAGTTAGCAAGTATTCATTTACTAGGATGAAATAGGATGAATGTAAGGTCCGTGAAGACAAAACAGTAAAAAAAATCTGGGAAATAACAGAGTGGATGTTTGGTGCAACTACATTTCTGACCTATAATCCCCTCCTTTTTAGAAGTAGTTTGGTTTATACTGGTTCACCCTAAACTTTCTATTAAAATACTTTGACTGTGGAAAATATCATGTTGTGTACAAAATTAATAATTACTGGTGAGTGTGGTCCCTTTTCTTCTAGTCTTGTTGGTTGTCTTGACTAGCAGATTTGAAGACCAAGTGTACTTTTTTCACCCCATAACCTAGATAAAATACTTACACAGTCACCTGGTTTCCTCTTTGTCGCCACTTCAAAGCTTAGGGTCTGATAACTCCTCACCCCTTGGATCCTTTGTGTGTTGAGGCAGATGTTCAGATTGTCCCTCCAAACCTCTACCTGCTTCTTCTCCTGTCCTCACCCATTTTATTTCTCCTGTGCTGTTGTCAGAGATGGGAAGAACCTGATGTTTGGCATCATAGAGCATGTACAGCATTCAGGTAAAGCAGTAGAAAATAAATGTGTACATGTGTGTAATCTTTTGGATCCGTTTCTCCTGCAACCTCTTTTCAGGGAGTTATCCATAATGTCGAATGTTGCACATTGGAATTCCATCTTGTTGTGACAAAAAGTTTGTTCTTGGATTTCTTCTTTTTCCTTTTCTACCTAAGGTATTGCAGATTTAAAAGGTGTCTCAAGGTTGTCAAATGATCCTGGTGGTCCTAGGACACTCTGAACTTGTCTGTAGTCATTCCCATTCTTTGATCTCTTCATGGATACTTGCCATCTGAGAAGTGTGAGTGTATTCTCTGTTCTCCCTACGATCTCCAAACCTTGCAGGCCCATGTGCATTTGGAACTGCAAGGCGTGAATCCAAATAATTATGTAAGCTGTCTGATTTATTTCTACTTGGTGGCAGTGTAAGCGCAAGTAGTACAGTGTCTGCCATTGGTCTATCCCCCAGATCATTAACCCTGCAAATCAACTCATTGAGGGTTTTTTTAAACAGGGAAACAATTCTATTAGAACTATATTTTTCATTGTGAGAATAGTGTTTTTATCAACAATACCTTGGATGCTGTTAGAGTTCCAGTGAATGGAGGAAGTAAATGCATAACTTCACCTCTGTGTCGGTAGTAGAATTGAAACTTTCCGTCACAGTGGCTAGGAAATGTTACATTTAGCAGTTACTCCAAATTTGTATTGGAAGTAGTAAAGTAGAATACTCTATTTTAAAGATTTAGCAGAGCATCCTATTGACCTACATATTTCATGATGTTTTGACTTCAGAGAAGCAATGCTTATGTTGTCATTTCCAGTGTCGGTGATCTGAAGACAGTCAAGTACTTTCAGTGTTATCCTCAAAAATGTTTTTCATTGGATTCCAAATCCATCTTGTTACTATGCACATATGGATATTTAATCTAAGAGTTTGATGGTATTATTGTTTGATTTACAGACCTCGCCCTCCCCAGCCCCCAAATTCATTTAGGTGTTATTCTTCAGGAAGATCTTCTACTATACAGAGGGTTGGCAATACCCTCACAAGAAGAGAATACACACACCATTTATAAGGTGTTGTTGACTAAGGTGACCACAGTGCTTTCTGATAACTACAGTCAACGATTAGTTTCACTATTTTTCTTTTCATTTCCTTTTAATCGTTATACATTTTGAGAAATCTCGTCACCGGGTTTTCTCTCTCTGTAGTTCTTAGCAGGAGACCTTATTTCTTTACTTTTAATAAGGTGGGGACTTTTATACTGCTTTTTTAGTCCAATGCTCCACAAAGCATAGTGCACATCTACCAGTTCTGGAAACTGATATAAACAGACATCATAAAGGTTTGACAGCCCTATGTATTGGAAGCACCAGCGGTGAAAAAGGAAGTACGTTTGCAGGGAATAAAAACAGATGTATTCAATTGAGGAATCCTTCCTCGGGTCTACAATCTTTTGTATAAGAGCAGAATGTGGAACAAACAACATACAAGGTAAGCATTAAACACATTAGTACATGAGAGAAGCACACATAACAAGAAACAAGACAGATCACATTGCAAACTACTACACTTGCAGAACGACTAGCAAAAATAAAAATATTATGCCATAGTTTGACATGACAAACTTTGTTCAGTCTTATGCCGTAAACTGTTAAACATTGGAAGAACAGTTCTCTTTAGAAGTACGAGTAACTATATCAACTTTTCCTGCCTCATATTCCACATGAGTATCATCACCAAACATTTGTTCTTCATCACCTTCCGATTCCTGCTTTTGTTAACTGTGATCAATGAAGTCACTTGTAACAGATCTACAAACATAGTCCTCTGGTATAAGGAGAGACAAACATTGTCTTCCCCAGCAAGTGGTAATCAACCTTCTTTAAAAAAATGTATTGTTTAATTACCTAAATAAAACATCAGAACTGTGATGAACAGTTTACTGTACCTCAACTAATTCTGAAAAGTGTTCAGGAAAAATACTTTTATACTAATGTCATCCTACAAATATTTTATAAGGAGCCAGAAAATCCAATTCCAAATCAATCCAACGACCCTCTGGAAAATCAACCTGTTGAATAGTACAATCTAAAGACTTCAGATTTGTATCCTCATTCTGACAAGCTTTGTATAATTTGACATATCTTAAACCATGTTCTTCCATGTAAGGCTACCAGAAACTCACTTAACTTTCTTTTAATAGTGGTCTCTCCTATGTGCCCCTCATGGGCTAATCTAACGATAATATCTCTGAAAGACTTTAAAGAAAAAATGTCCTTACATCAAAGCTGCATAATCGTCCACACCGAGGTCTTCCTTAACTTTACAAAGAATGTGCAATTCCAGATTGTGCCCATTATTTCGGCCATTAACGCTTAACATGCTTGACAACCTTCTGCAAAATGCATCCTGCATTACTGTCACATTAAGACCTCTCGCTAATATCTTGAGTTTCAGAAGAAACACCATCTGAAACTTTGGCAACAGTACAATCTTCAAAACCATCCTCCTCATTATCTGTATATTCTGAACTTAACAGCAGCCTAAACACTTCACCCCAGAATTGATATTTCCCAGAGCAAACATAACCTCCAAAGTGTAGTTCTATAATTCATTCAAAATGTGTGCCAGTCTTGAATCTTTTGTATGTATGTGTGTATGTATTCCTATAGAGTAAACCTAGCCAAAAGCAGTGGAGCAAAGGCAAGCTTAAAGTTATTGAGTTATAGGAGAGGAAGTGGAGTTATGGACAGGTAATGCATTGTGATGCAGTGTTCTTTAAAGAGATGAGTCTTCAACTCTTTCCTAAATTTGAGCAGCTTTGGGGCAGTCCATATGGATACAGGGATGTTGTTCCAGATCCTGGGTGCATAGATGGATAAGGCTTGTCTTGTTCTTTGTTCTTTGTTATTTTCTTAGTCTGCAGTCTCATGGTGCTCTGTCTGCAGGTGTACCTAGAACCATCAGAGATTGTGAGCTTGTCTCCAAGATAAACGGGACGTCTGTTTGTAATGGGTTTGTAAATGACGCAGCTACATTTGAACCTTTGCCTGTACCATCAACATTAAGCAAAAAGAATAGCTTGTCGATCAGTCTTCAAACTAAAAGCTTTTTTCCATAAAAACTAGAGATTCTCGTTATATGGAAGAATCACCTTTATCAGTTTCACTTCATGAGCTTGAGGTAAAGACAATAGTTCTTTTTAAGTTTACATTACTGGGTAAGCACAGCCCTGAGACAATCTCAGCTTGCATCCACCATAATATTACTCAAAGCAATTTGCGAAAATAGTTATGAAGGTTATATTTCTAAAGAAAGTAGTCTTCTTAACAGTATCCTATTCAACTTTTTACAAACCATAATAATTTAGCATTATTAGTAAATACATGAAAGGTTATGGTAGAATAGAAAACCAATCGTGAGTAATAGACACAAAGACCCAACTATGGTCTCGGGTGTTCCCCGTTTTTTTGGCCATTCAATTTTTTTATTTGCTCATTGCAAATTCTTTTTAGGTCTGATGCCTGTTCAGAAATAGAATTTACAAGATTTACAAGATGGCCAGCTTCTTGAAGTAGAAACATACATTTCTCTAACTGAACTGGCAAGACTTTATCTTCATCTTGCAAAACTTTACAATTTTAATGTATGTATGAGTGTTGCTAAAAGAAACACAAGTTTTTCAGACCTGCCTGAAATACTCGAAGACTGAAATCCGTAATTATTTGGAAGGAGGCTTTGAGTGTTTGAGTGACAAATCATAGAAAGGAGGCTTAAAAGGCTGTTTTTTCAGAGTAAATGTCAATGCCTGAATGCAGGATGTGTCTTTGGGAACTGCAGTAGAAGAATATGTTGAAGCAGTGAAATTAAAGAGTCATGGAGAGGAGGGAGCAGAGGTTGGAGTTGTTGGCCATCAGATGGAAGGTAATACTGACTTGAGAGCAAGGTAAATGATGGCCCCATTATGTACACCTATACCTACATAAGAAGCCATGGAGAGATGGGCCGTAAGTAAGAGAGATGAGGCTGCCACAGAACTGTGAAGTCAATGGTTTGGCCTTGGAACAGAAAACATAGTAAGGCCCTAGAAATGCTAAGAGCAGAATAGGTTTGGATTATGGTTCGCAGTAGGGAGAGTTGTCCTTAGGCATAGGCGCCAAAGTTGCACTCCTGAGAGGTGAAGATTGGAATACTTGAAAGCCCCAGTGCTGAGGTTTAGAGAAATGTTGAGATCATGATAAAAAAAAGAGAGTGAGAGCCTTGAAGAGTAAAGACCTTTGCAGGGACTGTCTATACAAGTACCACTCTGGGAGGCAGTTTTGGGAAAAATCACTGAAGTAGGCATGTAATAAGAACAACAAAAGTGAGTGAGAATGAATATAATTAGAAAAATAAAAGTGAGGACAAACAAGTTTACTCATGGCACTTTCGAATTTCCAATTATTTGAGAGTGATATCTCCTAGATAATTGAACAGACTCTAGGATTACTGACTTTGTGGCTACTGCTCCATTGTCAACAAATAACTCTACATCCCTGGATTGATTGGATTCTAATGTGGGGTAGATTTTGAAGATAAAATACCTTCTGCACCATACAGATTATGGGCAAAGAGGGAATGACAAATGCTGTTGTCTTGGGGGTGGATAAAGGGAAGGTAAAGAACAAATGGAAGATCGGCTCATTTTGGGTTTGACGGATGATGTGAAATAAATAATCTTGGCTATCACAGGTTGAGCTTTGGACAATAGACAAAGCCTTCTGGTACCAGATGCATTGGATGTAATTTGGAGTGAGGGTGCGTGAGATAGGAATGGCATAATGATAGAGGTGTTGTCAGCAACAAGATGATATTTCAATTCAATAGCTGAAATTAGAGCATCGATGAAGGCTAGGCATACGAAAGAGTGGTCTATTTCCAGCATTGAGGGTTGCCCATTGGAGGAGCATAAAAATACAGAGCAACTAAAAGATGTCTATGCTACTTATTCTCAGAATAGACATCACTGATATGTAAATGTTATGGTCAACAATTTTGACTACATCCCTGTGATTGCAATCAATTGGGGTTTAAAAGCGGTACTTAAGGTGGGAGTGGTGAGAAATACAATTAAACTTTATATGACATAGTCTGTTTTGAGTAACATTTTATTTATAAATCCCACTATCTGGGAATTGCCTAGATATTATAAGGTTACATGTGAATAGTTTAAAGATAATTGTGTCCAGGATTTTGGGATGAAGATAGGGCAGTAGTTGATCTCGGTGAACTAATGTTAGAAGATTTTTTGAGACAGAGTTTTTGGTATTGAGCACTGAATTGCCAATATTTGTATTTATAAATGATGGCGGGTAGCATAATTTTGTGAGAAAGTAATTGAATACCCAAAGCATGATAAAGAAGAATTGTACAACTATTTAGTACAGTAAAGAATATTTCCTCTACAATAAGTTTTATCAGTTTTGTGCTATAATGAACGGGCACCATCTTCTGCATTAGGGTGAATCATAGGAGAAAGGAGTAAAGGCACATTTTCTGTAAACGTCCATGTACAGGTTTCCAAGATCAATGTTTAGTTTAATGGTGTAGGCGGTAGAGTATGGTCTCTCCACCTTTATCAACATTTAGAGTTACTTCCAGACAACACCCCTTAATGGTGGTATGCCTAGGGCTTTTTCAGTACTTACTAGGTCAAAAAGAGGAAGTCCAATCTTATATCGTAGCCTAATGGCTAGGGCGGTCGATCTCAAATCTGAGGAACCGGGTTCGAGTCTCTGCATTGATGCTCAACATCCTGTGATTCTGTGAACACTTAAACGCCCCTTGCCTAACAAAAATGAATGAAATGAATATGTAACAGAACTGGTGCTCATGTAAAGCGCTCTGATACATGATAACTTTGGGTCAAGTTCGCGCTATATAAAACTACAAAAAAAACGAAAACCTGTGTTGTGTTGAAAAGCAGTTGCTTTTCCGTCTGGTATAGACATATGGTTGCAGTCTGTATTAATACAATCCAAAACCCCATCTATGTAAAAACATGCGTGGACCCAAGGCCCACCAAGTTTGGATTATTTTGCATACAATATTGTTTTGTTCCAAACTTTGGCAACATTGAGGGATGTGTCTCGACACACTGGCCATTCTCCACATAAAACAGAGGGTTACAAAATTGCAGAGGCTAGTGTGTAGAAACTGGCTAAATAGTCACGAAAATTAGTGAAGTTCAAGAGCGGTACAGACTTTTCTGTTTTGAGAGAGAAGATGCCATTGGGGGGGACAGAAATGTTGAGTGAAGAATGGCAAGATGACAGGAGAGTGGGTGTGTGGGCACAGACTGACTCATAAAGGCATGATGCGAGGGGGGAGGCACACAGTCAGACCGCAAGCTGCACACAAACCTGGACGGGATCAACCTGATGCAGCAGGGCCTAGGCCTGCTGCTCCCAATTAGCCCTTGCTGTTATTGCTGCTGGTGGCTCCCCCGTTTCGCCTTACCGCTGCTCTGGGCCCGAGAGGCCCTGTCGGAAGTTTGGCCTTGCCTCACCCTCTGCGTTATCTGGTGTCTGGATCGCTGACACCTCACAGCAGGAAGCCTGTTGGTTTGGGGGTAGGGGGAAGAGTCGGGGAGCAATGCGGGACAGCAGTGGGAAACAGCGGCTCCCACAGTTGAAGGGTCGAAAGTTAATTGCAGGCGCTTGTATGGGCGGAGTGCGGTGGATAGTGGGTGGGAAGCAGATGGATGGGGCAGTAGTTGGTAGGCAGGCAAAAGGTAGGCGGGTAGCCTCTACCCAGCACACCAATCGGACTGCTGTTGTCCGTGGTCGACGAGTTGTCACGGTCCGCTTGCATTCTCTCGCTGCTTTCCTGCTTGCGTCCGTGGTCCGCGAATCGATGCGGTCCACAAGCTTGCTTGCCTTCGCACCCCCACATACAACGACTCTGGTCACGGGTCCAGAGTCAAAGCTCTGTCAAGGGGAGGAGGGAAGTAGAGGAGGTAGGATGTTGGACAGAAGTCAATCACTTTCTAGAAGTGCCAGTTAGGGGTGTAGGGGATGTTATGCTATTTCTGGATTGGGGAATGACAACCGCCTTCAGTGAACTTGCCATCTCCATTTTTAACGCCTGTACACTAAAGAACCTTTGAGAAGAATAGGTGCAACAGAAGAAAGGGACATACATATACCATGAATGGACCTCTCTTTGATTTTAGTAGGACCCTGTCTCTGACTCTCGGAAGAGTGAGGGAAGACCAGAAAGAAAGGTGGTCCCAGTTGACGTGTGTGAACTAGTCTTGGTCACGAATGCCCTAGGAGGAGGAATAACCTAGGTTCCTGTTAGACATAACATAAAAGAGGCTGAAAACCTTGGGCACTTCAGGAGTGCAGACTAGAGGAGTGGTCTGCCTTAAGGGCAAAGGGATGCCTCTGCAGGAAGATACCAAGTCAGGAGGACAGCAAGGTCTGTAGTGGAGGGCCGGTCCTGGGACTTAAAGTCCATTGCTGCTGAAAAGGATGCACCAGTGCCAATATGGATTAAAAGGACCATAATCAATTAACATTTCAGAGCCAAGAAGACGTACAAGAACACTTCTGGTGGCTGGGCCATTCCATTGAGAGAAAAACAGACCTAATTGAAAAAGGTCTATTTTGCCAGAAATATCCTAATTTTAGCTTTTTGCTCACACAGGCCTTTTCTGTGTTCACCTGGGGTCCGTGGGGCAGATGTGTCAAGTGAATCAAAACTGTGACGAATGACTTTGGAGATACCTTCAACCCTCCACCTCAATGGAGCCCTTGACTAGTTGAGTCCGACTGTTGAAGATAGCAGATGGAACAACACTCAGCAGAAGGTCTCTATAACTTTCTAAGTGTAGGTTAACAGTGCAGCTCTCTGCATGACATATTGTTACCAATCCTTCAAAAAATACACGTTGGCCTCTTCTCATCCAGAGGTGCATTTTTCTCTCACTTTATGGTGTTTGGTTTATCATTTTGCCACCTAAGGAATGATTCCATTTCATAGCGCAAAGGACTATTTTACATCTCAAAAATACTCTGGATCATCAGAAATTAAAATATTTATCTTGTAGATTATTATAATTTTTTTTTAACTCTGCTTGCATTTTGTCACTCATGAGCAAACAATAACTTTGTCAATGAAGGTGGATGATGAAGAGTCTATCCTCTTTACTTCAGCCAAACAAACATCCAAAAATGGTGTTCAATGAAGGGGTGGAAAAGCAAACTATCAATTCCCTGATCATACACATTTTATTTCTAGGCTACAAAAGTTCAAATGGTATGTAACTGGTTATATTGAATACTCCTCAATCATTTATATCCATCCATGATTCTGATAAAATACTAGAGACTTGTTTGAAAACAGACCCTACTCTAAAAAGCTAAATGAATTCACCAGACCCTGGAGTCCCTCTATGCCTAGGGGCTTGCCCTTTATTGTTGTTACTTCGTAAATGGTTGACCAATTGATTTATCATTTTTCATACAGTTTCTAGCTGGTATATAATGAGGTACTAGTTTTATCAGCTAATCTGTGCCAATGTTACAGAATCTCTAATGTATGATGAAAAGGGCTTTACATTAAATCTGTGTTCCACTAGAAGCCAGTGCAGTGCTTCCAGTGAAACTAGGTATGCAATACATTAATTAAAAATGCACAATTTAATCAGCCTTTTAGTTGGCGGGGACCCCTTCCTCCATTGATAAGGTCATCAGCCTACGCCTCCATTGCACCTTATGCGAGAAGCTCCTCACTTACCATGAAGAACCAGATGAGTTTCCTCCTCTCACCTTGGTGATATTCTCTGTTGACAGCTCCAGATTAGTGTCCCGCCTTTATCACTCCTGTTTTGGGCTTAAGCCAGCCCATACACTGCGGTCTCGCATGGCATTGGGGGCACAACCTCTGTAATTCCATCCCTGATGAAACTTGGGGCTACTTCTGTACACAAACTAAGCAAATAGCAGGCACAATCTCCTGCATTACAAATATCTGCATAGGGCATACACTACCCCGAAGGTCCTAGCCCGCTATGACCCCACACGCTCTCTTCCCTGCCTGGCTTACTATGCTGATTTTGCACATCTTACTTGGATCTGCAACATTGCTCAGACCTATGGATTGCCATATTTGCTTTGATCTCCACCATGCTAGAGCACACAATAGATCCAGATCCCTACTGGCACTCTTGGGGTATGTTAAACCCTTGAGTCCTGGCCTTCATGGATTCACTGCCATGGCCCTCCTCTTAGCTAAAAGTTGAACAGCCCTTTTATAGGGCAGTAATGCGCCACTCACCACTAGTGATGAAAGATATGCAGTACTGTGATATGATCAGTGAACTCTTTGCCTCCCTCCTGCCTCCCGCCTCTAGGCCTAGGGACATTTGGGCACCTCGCTGAACATATCTCCTGACGACTCTGGATGCTACTGTCGCCTATGATGCTACTGCTTGACTCACCAGATTCTCCAAACCTCACACCCCATGTCCCCTACATCCTCCCTTTCCCCTTCCTCCCTCCTTTCCCTAATCCTTTAATGATTACTATGGATATGTTCACTGTTATTGGTGTTATACTTGCATTATGGAGTGTATTGTTTGCCAATGGATATGATGAGCTCATTCTCTCCTCCCGTACTATTGCAGCATTGTTTGTCTCCTTATGAAAACTTAATAAAAACATGTTTTAAATTTAAAAAACTGCACTTTTTACTGATTCAAAGATAATACAAGTCTTTTGCATGTAAGTTCTTACCAAAAAGGGTCCCTTAAAATTATTCCTAGCTTTGGCAAAGACAATAGGTCTGTCTTTCATCGCTATCGTAACTGAAAAATCTAAAAAGCCTGATATAGTGATAAAAACAAAATAAAAAATATTTTTTTTTATACAGTGCTTTTAGTTCCAAGACCAGGATGACCCTTGTGCCCTGTGCCTTGAGACACTGCTTGTAGAACAGTAGTAAACCGTAATTTGTGTTGTAATACTGCGAGTGGAAATGTATTAATAAATATGTTGTAATTAAAATGTGCTGATTTAGGAATACCTCCTACTGATCACTTCAGAATGGCAATCATAGGTTGTCAAATTTAAAATCTCTAAGGAAAAGAAGGATTGTGGATGACAAACATTATTTGTGTATTTCAGCTGGTCACAACCTACAGAATTGTGCAAAGAGAAAGGGAAAAGTTACAGGTAAGAGCAGGAATTGGTTTACTGTTGTATTGTGTGTTTTATAAAATGATATGGTATTCAATAGAACATATTTTTGCAGTGCAATGCAATGCACTACTTTTTCTGGCATGGTAGTATCTGAACAGTTGAATAAAGTACTTATTCGGCTATAGGCTATTGTCTGCACACTATTATTATGATGCTTTGACATATTTTGCTGCCGCCCCCATTTTTGCATTCCCCCAATGACTACTCTCTAAGCGTGTTCAAAGTTCACTTTCTGTGCTGTAAATGTGGTTAAAACTACTTTGTCCACTGCACATATGCTGAGAAGTGATTGACAAGAAGGAGAAAAATGATGACCGATTTATCTGTCTTATTAAAACCTAACATTAAGGCAAAGCATTGTTTCGTCTCACAACCATGATAAGCAAGCGTTTGCACAATGTGATTTCTTGCTTGCCTGGATACACCTAATGTGAATAGGAAGAGGGGAAGGATTGAGAAAAGACCTTTGTAATCTTAGTTTGGTCACTACAACTATTTTTCAAAAGTAAACTTTTTGAGACATTTAACTTGAGTATATGTTGAAATATTTGAATCATAACCTGAAATACCTGACATTTTCAATAAACATTCCCAATATGTTCAGGAAGTATTGTGCCCACTCAGACAGCATTTTGGTTCCCTCAGGTGGTTCAGTACATTTCCAAATGTAAAGTTAACTCAGAGACTGTCATGAAATAGTTGTAAAATAAAACCTCTGGCAAAGAAAGAGTGGTAGAGGTTTTGAAGGAAATAAAGACAAATTGCATTACTGAATCCTCTCAATCATAAAGAGAATTAGTCTCACCAGTCCCTCTCTATAAAACAGAAAGCTGATGTCAACTATAAGCCATAATTATTGGCTTTGAACTCTGTGATAATTATCAATTGTATTTCCCACAAAAAAGTCAATCCAGTACAAAAAACATTTTGAACGAGAACAGATGAAAGGGTGCTGACACAAACAACCCCTCTTGAAGGGTTCTATTGGTTATCAATAAACCATATAAGAACTCTTATTTAACATGTTGAGCAGAAATCCCTTACACACTTGTTCATTGTCAAGTCAGCCAACAATGACTGAAATGTATGCCGTGATAAAGAAATGTCAAGCTAAAACTTTTTTTTTTAAATTGATAAAGATAAACTTTTGACGATCAACCAACAAGTACTGATGTTAAACTGCAGAAGGAGGGTGGAAGGTATCAAAGAAGTAAGGGACAGATGTACAGTTTACTGCTCTTAAAATACTGGTCGCAATTTGCAACCATTAAATCCTTTTCTTAACCCACCTATCTAAAAATAAGTTGGTTCTGAAAATTCAAATTTGATGGGGGCTGCAATCCAACCTGCCTAATTAATATTCATGAGGTAAATCGCTGGTTCTCTGATTGGAGGCCAACACTGGTGGTGAACTGCTGGAGTTATCAGATCACCATGTTATGTTATGTCATTTTAATTTGTAGCGCGCACGGATACTCACGAGTGTCCCGGCGGAGAAACCAACAAAGGGGGAAAGTGTCTGTTTAGGCGAAGAGATGTGTTTTCAAATGTTTCTTGAATACCACCGCGTTCTGAATATTACGTAGGACAAGGGGCAGAGCATTCCAGGCAGCAGTAGCCTTCCTTGTCAATGAGTTACCTCCAAGCCTTTGGTATTTAAATCGAGGAACCTGCGCAAAGCGGAGGGACGTTGAGCGTAGCTGTCTAGATGGAACATAGAAAGAAAAACGTTTTTGTAGGTATAGTGGCCCAAGCCAATGCAGCGCTCTGTGAGCCACAACCAACAATTTAAACTTTACCCGTTCCGCAACGGGGAGCCAATGCAGTGCATGAAGATGGTGTCGCACACTGCTCCTGGCAGAGATACCCAGAAGCAGTCTGGCTGCCGCATTTTGGACTACCTGCAGTTTTTTCAGCAGGTAGCCCGGAATACCGATGTATCGTGCATTGGCATAATCCAACCGGAACAAAATGAGTGCACAGTTCAGTTTTTCTCGCTGCCTGGGTAAAAAGAGGGAAAAACGTCCTCAGAGTTTTGAGGAGACCAAAACAATTACCGGCCAGCTTCTTAATATGGTATGAGAAAGAAAAACTCATCAAACCTTACGCCCATATTCTTTGCAGGCTTCTCTAGAGCGGCTGGCACCTGGAGCTCGGGAGATCATAGAGATTCTTGGAAATTAGGAGAAAATTTTCCAAAGAGGAGGTTTCCGGACTTCTCCTCATTGCACTTTAGCTGTACAGCTGCTAACCATTTAAAAATGGATGAGAGTCAGTGATAAACCGAGAAGACCGTCTCATCGTTATTGTCCCAAGTGAATAGCAGCTGGGTGTCATCAGCGTCGGCCATCACCTTGGCTCCCAAGCTCTCTGCCAAGTAGACTAAGGGTGTAACATAAATACTTAAAATAAGGGGGCTGAGACAAGACCCATGGGGCATTCCCGTGGTCATAAACTGTGTAGAAGAGGAGCACGGGGGCATCCAGATCTGTTGGGCCCAATCTTCTAAAAAGGATCTGAGCCATGCCTGTGATTGCCTTTTATTAAAGTGAACTTTATTTTTAAATGCAGTTTTTTTTCCTTAAAGGAAACAGCATTGTGTTTAAAAAAAAAAAATACTTTAAAAATAAAAATTAAAAAAACGTTTTTGAGAGTGTTGGTAGTAGTCGTGTGGTTTACTGGCTACTCCCCAACAAACGTATTTTCTTTTTAACATTTACAAAAGGGAAGGAGTGCGAATGGGTTACTACCCCAACTTGAGGGTGGGCAACATTTCAATGGTTTACGAGCTGTGTTTCTCTCTTAACCCATTGATACATATCAATAGGAATCGCTGTTGAAAGGGACATCTACAACACGCCTATTCCGAATAGCAATTCCGTATCTATTTCTAAACCTATTTTAAGAGTTGGAAAAAAGTTACGAACCCCTAAAATGGGTTTAGTGTATTTTTGCAGTTGCAAACTTTTAATCGAAGTGTTTGCAACCACAAAAATCTGTACATCTAGCCCTTTGTGAAGGTTTGCCAGAACAATCTGGCTAGTAAGAATCTTTGGTATGTGGTTTAAGGGCATATAGAGCTTTGAAAATAGGGCAAGAAGAACTAATTAACTTTTCTGGTGGGTCCCTTAAGGAACTTGAGGGTGAGGCTTTATGGCAGCACATGAAGGAATTCATTGAGAAAGTGTTTCAGAGCTAACAGAAGAGGACATCACAGACCAAGCTCATAGACTTTTCCCTAAATGTTGGTTGGTAAACAGTAAAGTGGAACCGAATCCAGTTAGTTTTCTAATCTTTCAGGGAAGGAGCGAATTTAATTTTTTTGCTATCCAGAGTCATGCATGGACATGTGGATATCCAAGCCAGATTGCGAGATCAGAGTTTAGAAGAGAAATTATTATTAAACACTGGCAGTTGACAATTTTATTTTTTTTTAATTTCAGAAGAAAAAATAGAGGTTTGTTTGTGGGAAATAGTGTAACTGAAGATATGCCTAAAACATATTTTCATCCTCTAAAGGACGCTGGTGATTTGTTTGGTAACATTTTCGAGGTTAAAATATTCTGTATTATATTCTTAAATTCTCACCATCTATGACCCCCACTTATTAGGTGTTGAACAGCGGTTAGCAATCAACCTTAAAGCTTGCACTCCTCACATCAATTAGTGTAATCCCATTACTTACCCATCAAAAAGCCTTTCCGCTCACATAAGTTCTCTTCAAAAATAGGATCTATTATACAAATACCTGACTTGTTGCACCTCTTCCCAGAGTGTTAAATAACAGGAGTAGTAGCAGGGGCTTAGCACGTCTTCTTAATTAGTCATCGTACAACAACAATCAACTAAAGCATATTTGCATTCCCTATTTTGGTCGCAAGAAATCCTCACCCAAAATCACAATATTCAAACTTATCTGATCATGTTAAAAGCTACTCTTGTAAGAATCTTAGCAGTGACTACGCAATAATGAAATTAATGAAGAAACTTGAGTGGCATTGTATGAAGGCCTGCCTCTTCCTTTTGAAACTTCAGACATTTGTATACTTTTAATTGGACACAATGGGTTTGATTACCCCTCATGTAAATTGGGCACACTTTTGATACTGTGTGTTACAATCTTACCATATAGTAAATGATTTGTACTGACCACCCATCAGTTGTATTTACAATCATTGCTATCATGTTTGTCCCTCCTAACAAAAAAGAGAAGTTACTTTCTCAATAATTTCCATCAACCAACTTGCAAACACTCTCAGTAAAACTGTATCTTTTGTCGGAAGATACTCTACTTTTCACTCCTGACTTACTAAAGCCAGCAATACAATTTCACATCAGTCACCACTTGGGAAACCGAGTTAACCTGCTCCAGGTAAATCACACCATGGTATCATAGAAAATAAAAATTTGTCAGTCTGATTATGCTTGGTGCTGTTAGAATGACCCCAGTCTTAGAGTGACTTAGAATATTGCTCTCCGTGATTCTTAATACCTTTTATTCTGACAGGGAAACAAAATACTATGCTAAAAATGTCCTTTGCTATTAATTTTCTGAAAGTTCTCTTCTAAACCATCTCAGATGTTACTTATCTAAAATACCTTAATTTGTATTCGGTTTAATTTAACTTCGAGAAAATCTGCAAGAATCTTAACTAAAGGTCGGCCAGCCAACAAATTAACAGAGAGAGTCGAGCAAAGGGTCGACTATGGGGTTATGAGCTCCTGCACGAGCTGAGTCTTAAAAATATTTGGCATGTAAATCAATAACAAACCAAACTTTAGAATATGATACTGTATCTCAAGTGTATTTATTTAGCACGCTGAAACATTGAACCTAAGTGCATCAGATTAGGTCTCTGCATTGAGATGTATTTTTTAAAAGAGACGTTTTTTTTAACATGTACTGATAAACATTCCTGTCCTAGCTCCGATGACAATGATATTAGTGAACTAAGAGTCAAGTCAGTTGTCATGTGTACCCTATATAGGGCCTAGATTCTTATAGATGGGGATACATTAAAGGCTAGTAAATCAAACACAAGAAGTTTTTCTGCAACGCACATCCTAAACCCCTACATTGGAAGGTCCTCTTATATGTGATACTGCTTTGTCAATAATTCATGAAGGATGAGATTAGAACATGGGTGACGGGCAGAATCCACATCTAACTTTTAGTACTTTTACATAGAGTAAACCTTGTTCAGTGATATAAGAGTGCTTCATAACAGACAGACTACGATACACACTATTTTTAAGCACAGGTAGATTTGCCAGGATTCAGAGGAGCTGAGTCCTAGATTCGTACCTGGTACCCAATATTGCGTGGTCGGCAGCTATAGCGATTAGGCCCTATTACTAGCTCTGTGAAGACTCATTTTGTGCTTGTGGTTTCAAGATGACATTGTGCTGAGCCAGAGCCAAGTTTCTAGCCCAAATTTAGGTTGTTCGCCTATCTCTGGCAACCATGAGAAAAAGACCTCTTGTAGTGTAGTTCCTATATCCCTTATAGGTTCTGCGCATTGGAAAAACATACACGATAGGCTTGACATAGGACTGAGGTCTGTATGCCCCTATTATGTATATTAAACTTAATTACTGTGTACCAGCTAGCTCAGAGGCCACTAGAAACTTCTTGAAGACAAGAAGGGAATAGCTTCTGGCAACCACATAACATAAAACCCACATCCCTCAGGATCATGGAAACAATATGCTACTTTTCATTCATTCACTCATCTCAGAGAAGTACAGTCTGTGTGTTTACAATAAAATTTATTGCACAGTTGTTATTCTAGAACTGGTTACATGTGCTGCGACAACTGTTGGACAGTACCAGAGAATTATGGCCAGCGGTGCAGTTAAATAAAAAGGCTTTGTATAGTCATTTTGCAATAGTTATGAACAAATACATGAAATACAGAATGCATTAAGATAAAGCCTATACTCCTATGAGGCCTAACTAGATGTACCTAAGTGTACCTAGCATGTGTGTAGGTCTTAGAGAGCCAAGAATCCCCTTAGGAGTTAGTCTAACCCCTTTACCTTAGTGGGACTTCATCCTGATCTTGAGCTGGACACCCACAGATGGGTGATGGACCTCTGCCAGCTGGAGCTGTGGCATGACGCAGGTTTCAAGGCCTCTGGCAGAGTGTCGCCCTGGAAGTCTGTCTCCTCTGGTTTGCTTAGGCAAAGGGAGGTATATTTATACCGGATAGGTGCCTTGGATTGACGCAAAGTTCTTGGAGAAAGGGTCTGTTGACAAGACTTTGTGTTCTTGGAGAAAGGGTCTGTTGACATGAATTTGTTGTGACGTAGGTTAGTCACTGTTGGACATGGAGTTTCCGTATTCAGGATGTACCGTCTTCTGTGCGCAGAGCACACTGATCAGATAAGGGACAGCCTCTGTTGCTCGTTATTTTAAAGGGAGGGCTAATCTAGGTCAAAGGGCCTGCCTGTCTCTGTGACGCAAAGGATTTGTGCTTCTGAGACAGAGTACCTGTTAGGGCCTCAATTTCGTTTATAACACTCTTGGGGGTTTGCTGTACCATGTAAAATATCTCAGTTTGGAGTTTTCCCTGACAAGCAGTTAGCATGCCAGCACTATATTCCTTTGGATGTTATTTGGAAACTCGCCAGGTGGGCTATGCCTCATGCATTTTGTTAACACTGTCACTTGGCTGTTAGCAACCCAGTTCTCAGTTTGATCAGGTAAGTTTTTTAGTAAGACCGTTTGCCTGATGTTTAATTGTGCTTTGATTAATTTTGCTCAGCTTAGCCTCTGCAATATGTGTTATTTTGCTTCCAGTGTGCCACATGTAATCGTTGCTCATTTTGTGTAACGTGTGAATTTATAACGTATTTTCTCTCCTTCAGTCCATTTTGAGTCAAAGCCAGGATAAAGCATTACGGCGGATTTCAGAGCTGCGTGAGGTGAGCTTCTAGTTTGATGTATCTTGTGAATTTCCAAAACCAACAAAATCCCCAGATGTATAAAAGTTTGTCGGGTGTAGACGTAGACAGAAAACAGTTTCTCAAAGGTAGTATAGTATACAGTGTCCCTAATTTAAAAGTGACTTACACTGCTATCCTATAGCCTGCAACTCTCAAAAGAGCAAACATTGAAGGTAAATCAATTCAGGAATCCCTGTACTGGTTTTTAGACCCTCGCCCATTCTATTAGTGGCATACTTTATAATTCTGGCATTTCCCTGGTTCCTATATACCAGGATGGGCCCAACCATGTTCTTTGGATAATACCGGATGGGTTCTATGATACAAAAAATTCCTTAAGAACACGTGGTTTCCCTTTATTTTTGGTGTCCTAAGTATAGTCAAAAATGAGAAATAACGGGGTGTACCAAGGTAAATTATCTACCCTAGAACTTCTTATATTCTGTCAACATGTTTCAGACCCTCGTCAAAGGTGAGTGGGTGCGGGTCTAAAAAAACTGAAAGATTTATGAGTTGGGGTTAATCCTCCACTCTGGCATTTTGGGACATAGGATATCTATGTACGTCAGTATCGTGTAAATTGTCTTGAGAGCTGGATGACTGAAGGTTTATTTCTGGCTTAGGGACAGCTTTGCCTGCCTTGCCAGTCTCCTGTTATAAAAACAGAAGTCATAAATTGTACAGATGCCATAGTGGCAGAGAGACGTGGAAAGGTGTGAACCGTGCATGGCCGAATGTGCAGAAGCCTGGTGTAAATGGCACAGTGGCAAATACAATAAAATGGGATTAGTTTGACCAGTGACAAACCCTAAAGTTGAATCTATGGTCATCTGGGCAATGTTCTCCAATAACAACCTTTCAGAAATTGAGTGAACAAAGTCCTGTGTCTGAAACGGATTTAATTTGCTACAGGTAAGCCAAATGGGTTTGCCCTAGGAAACACTGAGTTTCTTTAAGAACCTGCCCCAAGTTATTAAGAAATCTTGATAGAAGGCAGCTCTGTGAGATGATGGGCAAGGTTTGGTATGTAGTGTTTTAAACAAAATGTTGTACAAATTGTTCTTGTTCCTCATTTTTTTGTTTTTAAACATTCTTTATTTGTCGCTGTTAACATCAACAGTGAAAGGTAAAGAACCAACAATAAACATTTGCTATCAGAAAACCCAGTCACCTGAATGTATAGTACTAATTCCACAAAACAATCTGTGAGGGTTCAATATACGTATGGCAATAGCAAACCTCAGGCTCCTACATGCAAGTAGTTCATGGTATGCTGCCACTGTGGTATCACAAGGAGCTTATAAATCCAAACAGTCGTCGACAAAGAGGAATCGTCACTCTTGCTCCCTTAGCTCTGCACCCGAGGGAGTCCAGGAAGGCATCCAACCGTTCATCCCAGACATCCAGGTCCTCATTCAATCTCAATTCCTCAGCTACAGCCTGTTCGGACATGCTACGCTCCCAGCCCCCCCAGTCGGTGCATTCTGTGCCCAACTTGGTGATTGCAATGCACCCTTCGGCGAGGACAAGGAGCAATGTAGGAGTTTAACTGCCATTTTCTGACCTCTTTTTATGGTTCTTGTTCCACATTACCTACATTAGTCAAACTCAAGCCTCCAGGGCGGATATTTGATGGATACTAAAAACTGCAGAACCCTCTCTTTTGAATACTCCCCTGGCGCGAGTCTGGATCCAGAAAATGCCTCACAGCCACAAGGGGCCTTGGGTGGCTCCTCGCTGCCCCAGAAGTGACAGAGCAGAGCCACTTACAAGCTCCACCCTGCACACTGACCTTAGTTCCCGGATTTCCGATATGTAACTGGGGCTCCTCTCTCAATTGTGTCGGTTTTCCGATGACTTCTAAATGATTTCAAACCATTGTCATAGGGAACAATGTCCCTACCCAAATCAACAGGTTTCTGCAGGAGTGACCTGGCTGTCTATTGTTAACTCTTCACGTCTGAGGGTGTTTAAAGAGTAAAATACAAGAAACCGATGTTAGGGTGCTGGGTGGTGCTTATATGCTGGTCTGCTCCATCACATCTAGGAGGCGCGGAATCACAGTGCAGATCCATGAGGTGACACCTAGTGGCACAACAAGAGTTTTCTATATCCAGTTTAGCACCTGCAAGTATTCTAAGGTGAGGAATCTGCAGTTAGTTCGAGTATCCACCATAAAGAGAGTTACCAAAGGTCTGTTCATTTAACTCATGTTACTGGACAATCTTGTTTAGAGTGTAAAAGGCCCCATCATTTGGGAACATAAATGTACAATATGCATGTATACCCATTTAGCCTCCAGCAGCAGGGCAAGGACCCGGGCATTCTCGGACATCACATAACACATGTATAAGGAGTGATTTGTAATAGGATTTTAACCAAAGGTCATCAGATAGATGTCCTGCTTCAGTCAGGTTTGATGCAATCTGATTTCTACAGCAAATCACCTTCCATCTGCAACTATCAATTTTAAGATATGCTTAAAAAATGTAATTCCTCTGTTAATAAAGTGATGGCTGGCTTTACTGTAACCACCTGGACCTTTCCACCTAGTGCCCACTGAAATTGGACACAACAGAACAGAAAAGATGGCAGCTACTTCATTTAATAAGCCATTTATAACCCCTTTGTTGAAAAAAGAATAACTAGACTGTTTTCATGCACTTCCTCTCTCTTGCTCCAAGTAGGACATTCCTTAGTTAAGTTAGTGTTAGAATAAAGTAATCCCCTTTATCCAAGAATAACATTAATCAGTACATTCATCCAGTCATATTTCTGATGAATTACACTCATTGTGTTGACTTTCCTTATGTTATTTTGCTTCTCATATAAAGCTTTGTATGAAAGATGTCTCGTCATAGGATTAAGGAAAAATAAAAACCATGAATGGCCTTTTTTTATCTGAATGCATGCTGGAACTTAACAAACCAGGCTTAAGGCTATCCATCAAAAGTAGGTCCATTTTTCTCAGTGCATGTCCTTAAACACTGGACCTTGAGCCAGTGCATTTTTGAAGGCTAACCAACCTAGAATATGTCTGTAACACTCCAAAGAATTTCTGTCTACCTCTTTAGAGTTCATGCTACCAAATTCATCATCTACTGTCCCCTGCGGTAGGTTTGCTCTAATGGCTGTGCCAGAATAAAGTTAGGAGTAAAGGTTGGTTTTTAGAACAGATTTAAATTTGGGAGACAATGCATGCTGCTTTAAATAGAGCAAAAGACATTCCTTGGTCGAAAAGATCATTAATGGCTAATTGATTTTCCTAGTTGAGACCCATGATCTTTATGAGAAAATCTATTTATTTGAATGTTTTGTTCATAATTGTCAACAACGGCTCTCCACTTGCTATGATATTCACTGAGCAACTGTTGATCTGATTATATATAAAATGGTATTAAGTTAACCACAGACCTGCTTAGAATTCACTTGGATATTTTCCCATGTCGGTGTGAGTTTGGGCCACATAAATAAATCATTCGCTCTTGGTGTAGTGTTGAAAGGCAATATAAACTTTACTTAGGTGGAAGCCATATGTTGATAAAAATAAATCTCATCTAAGAGTGTTTTCTTCCTATTTTAACAGAAAAATCTATTGGGTAATTTTGGAGCACCAAACATCTACCAAACCATAAATCTTAATTGCTCCACCACAGTTGTTTCAATTGATTGCTTTTTCTCCTGTTGAATTTAACAAAACATCTTATTTTTTCATATTTTGCGGACCACATAGTAGGGTTTTCCAAGATAGAACTTCTATTTCAAGTTTTTGTATAGTTTCCCCCTCCCTTCATTCGTCTTTGGCTGCCATGCCACACCTGTCTTGATCACTTTTCCGACCCAGTCTACATTTGGTTGCTTTCAGTAAATCAAGACTGTTAATTGTTTAAATTAAATCCATTTTGCTTTCCTAGTTTTAGGTCTAGTTTACAAGACTGTTTAAGCATGCATACTTTTAGCTTATTGGTGAGATGCTTGTAGCAGCATACAGCAAAATACCAAATGCAACAGCTGTCCTAAAATAATAGGGTATTTTTCCTAAAAGCAGAGCAATTGTTACAATGTCTATACTTCTGTATATCCATGAATATATGATCTTGTTCCACTGCTGTATTTTAGACCATTTAAGAATGATGTTATGTTAGAGATTCTTGTAGAGCGCAAATTGGTACTCGTAAAAAGTGTCCTTGCTCTATGAGCTGAGCAGATCACTGCATAGCCATATCTCTAAATGACTCTTAAGCAAAAAGCAGGGTTGTAAGAAACGTTCTTAAAGAAAGTGTGATGAAATCGTTCTAAGAGTAAGCAGTACACCTTCTGGTGTTTTTTCTTTATATATCTAAATGTTCTGCCTCCAGAAAGTGACTTCTTAATCCTTGGGATCCCCAGATTATGATCGCTAGCTGAGTTACGAAGGCAGTTAGGGGTGTACCTCAAAACCTTTTCCTGGAGTTACTGTGGTCCTATAATGTGGATTGTCTGATGGATCATACACGGGATCCAGGCAAGCAATGGTAGTATATGTTTGTATGCAGTTATGTGTGCTCTTCCACCAAGTCCAGATCTGTGCATTCTTAAGCACCTGAAGTTTTGATGCCAATTTTTCACCGTTTTAAAGTCAAAAATGGGAAGAAAAGTTTCAGCAGCTTAAGTTGGAAAAATCAGATAAACATGGTTTTATTTATCCGAGTGTTGAGAGATAACTTGTCATTGAGATACACATAAAAGTTCATCAACACGGAGTTATGTAACGGGGGACGCTCTGTACCCAATAGCCTTATCGGAGCTAAGTTTTAGAACCTTATTGAACATCCATTTTACTGTTGCAGAGAGCCATTCTTTACATTGTCTTGTTAAACTCATGATCCTCATACATCCACAGAATCCACTGTGCAATATCACCATACATTGCAAAATGGAACCCAGTGGACTGGATCAGTTTGGCTTATGGGGCGGCATAAATATTAGAAAGCGTGAGACTTGGTGATGATCCATGTGGAACTACATGTTCTACCGTAAATATTTTGTATAGGGCTGAGTGAATCTTTAATTTTTGCTTGCACCCCTCGAGATTAGCACTGAGCCAAAGCAGGCCTGCCGTCTGACACCTATATCTGAAAGCCTATCAAGTAGGATCATATGAGAGATGGTGTCAAAGGCAACCAAAAGGTCTAACAGTTTGTGCTGAATTGTCTCTTTTATCCAAAATGTACCTTTGTTTATCACTGATATCAGAGGTGACTATGCATAGCTCTGAAACCAAACTAGCTGCCTCCAAGGTCTTATAGGAGTGTAATAATGTAAAGAGAATACAATTCAAATGCTTCTCCAACATCTTAAATGGTGCCAGCAGTAAGAAACCCGGTTGAAAATTTGCAAGAAGGCTGGATTGTCTGTTTGGTATTCAAGATTAGGGGTGATAACTGCATGCTTCAAAATCAATTAAACTGAAGAAGATATTAAAGAGATCTTGCACATGTCCATCATAATTGGTACCAATGAACTCAAGCATACATCTAGCAGATTAATGGAACAGGTATCCTTCGGGAATCCTAATTTCCTTGAACAATAGTTCAAGTGTCACCTGCGGGTTGAGGGATTCAAAATTTAACTATAACATTCCAAAGTCCAGCTGGCACTAGTTGGCTCACCCAATCTTGTCACTACCTTATTATAAGAGTTATAGAATGTCTCAGAGGTTTTAATTATTTTTTGATAAAAGAAAACCACCAAATTATTGCAATTCTCTTACACATTTATGCATTTCAGATTAAAGAAAGCATTTACGATTTTGAACATCTCCTTACTTAATCAAATTGATGGATTCTAAGACTCACCTAGCGAAGTGCTTTCTTTTTGAAGTGTTGATCTGGGTTTTAGATTTGCAAAGTTACTTAGGATATTACTCTTTCTACTCAGAAGCAAAAATCTTTGAACCTCATTCTTTCTAGTTGCTTCTCCAGTGTCGCTGGACATAACTCATTTGAGAACCAAGGTGTGGAAGGTCTATTCCTTCCTTCCTTATTTAATTGTACAAACTACATCTAACACTGTTGCATTCCATTTACTCGATGATTTGTTCAGAACTTGAACTTTCGTCTACTTAGAGTCAAACAGACCAGATGTTTAATCAAGGGCCCATCTTACCATTGTTTTAGCTGGCAAGTCTCTAAGAAGTTGCTTGCCCCATTTTGGGAAGGACAATCCACCCATAGATTAAAATTATCAAGCAGCACTAGATTAATGAAATTTTAAAAAAAGATAATTAATCAGTGTACTGATTCGAAAATGTTGACCCACCCCCTGCAGTGTGTACCGATCACTATCTTGTCTGATCAGAGGAAGAGAAAGAAATCCTTACAGTAAAGAATTCTACTGAAGTTAATGCAGATGAGAGTTAAGGAATCAAAATTGATGCCAAGCTTTCCATGATTCAACAGGTGTCAGCAGTGGTGGGAACTTGTGTCGGCTTGCTGATACAGCTGCGGAAACTTTCCCCTCTGCTCACCTTTGCTACACTCAGACAGGCGGTATCAGCAATGATATTGTCGCATCTGGACTATGGCAACTCCCTGTATATCGGCCTCCTGCGACAACTGCTGGCCAGATTACAGGTGATTATGAACGTTGCTGCCAGATTAATCTACAGAGTCCCCAGACGAGCCCACGCCACCCCTCTACTCAACAGCTGCACTGGCTCCCGGTTAGGTAGAGAACTAAGTCCTCTGCATTGCACACAAAGCCATTTATGGCCAAGCCCCCAGATACATCAAAGACGGTTTAGCCAACTACATTCCCAGTAGGGTGCTTCGATCTATGAAGGCCAGCTTACTGGTCTGCCCTCGCTTCAGCTTGTCTTCCATTGGAGGTAGAGCCTTTTCAGCATCCATCCCCCAAATCTGGAACAACCTGCCAGAGAATGTATGAAAGTAACAGGCCCTCCTCCCATTCAGGAAGAAGGGGAAGACAGTTCTTTTTCCGGAAGCCTGGGGTATCATCTAACAGCTGACATCTCTCCATTTGCTCGGATAGGTGCACTCTCTTATAGTGCTTAGAGACCTGTATGTGATAAGGCGCTTTACAAATAACAATTGCAATACAATACAATACAACCTGTTGAATTAAGCAAATATCTCTAAAAGTAACTGCGTGCCATCCTCCACTCCCTAATTATATTGAAACCTGGTGGGATCACTAAGCATATATTGGATTGGACCATTCCTACAACCAAGTCTCTGAATGGTGGATTACTGCCTCTAACGAAAACGTGGAAATGCGATGGATTTGATTTCCTCTAACATTACATTCACAGACGTCGAGTTTGGTTACAATGGTTATTCTGTTTAGAGCCCCTTATCATGCCTTTTTTCATGCAAAATTAGACTCTATTCTGTTTTAGTTATCTTGTGTGAGAGGCTTGGTTGGCCAGTCCCTTTCTTTGCATGAGGCTTAGTGACCAATGCCACCCATAGTGCCAAAGATACCATATCCTGTGGAGTAAAATGTATTACATCCCTCCCACACATCCTTGCTGCAAGGGTGGTTTCTGAGATGCCAGAGTAATCCCATTTTGGCTAAATATGCAGCAGATTTTGGTAACAGATGAGGACTTTATTCACCACTGTAGCACACAACCAAAAGGAAGCAGTGCTAGTGATTGGGACTGACAATAGAGTGAAAAACCCCACAAAGAGTGAGTAGAGGCTATGGAGGAGAGGATGGTCGACTGGAGGAGTCAGGAAACCCAGCCACTACAGAACAGTGCTTCTAATGGCCAAGGAAGACAAAAGGCAATTGACTGCTGCAAACTCAAAGTGATGTCTTGTATCACAGAAGAGTCCGATTGTTTAAACCTACTGTTCTTTAGCAGATTTTGAAATAAATTATGGTTAAAATAAGAACGATTTTACTGATTTCTGATCCTATTTACTGTTGTGATGAAATTTACTTGCGTTTGGATGCGATGATTCCAAACAAAATTAGGTGAAAGCAAATGCCAAGCAAATGAAAGAGGAACAGTAACCTCCACCTGCATCAATACAAAAGTGTGAGGACATTGACCACACAATGGACATTGAAACAATTGGATAACCTGAGTGCTTATTGCCAACCATTCAAACAGTAGCTTAGGTTGACCTCCCTACTACTATACCCATGCCAATTTCTTTCCTTTCATGTAATATGAGATATTTTTTCTTTTGGTCTCATGACAAATGCAAATGTTGCTCAAATCATCCCATATCACTGAATGCCCATGCTTAATGATTCACACAACTAAGGATCCTCTATATTAGAATCACAAAGCAGATTGTCTGGTAATTGTACCGCCAACAGCAAGTTAAGCAAATCATATCAGAAGCCACGTAGAAACACTCTCCCACATAGAGGAACAATAAAGCAGATATATCTGTCAAATAAATGCATAAAGGAAAGGATTCCGTGTCAGTTGGGCATGTCCAGATTTAGGTTTATGAAGCATTGTTGGAACTTTCAAGCCGATGCATGCCTCCAGTGTAAGCCAGTGCAACTGTGTTGGTCTTTACCCGTAATGTGATGGTTACAGTGCTGCTTGCCAGTATTGTGGAAGTTGAAGGCTTTACCACTGCACAGAGAACTGCTATCATTTATTTTGGTTCTAGTGATGGGCTATCACCACACAGCATTCTTGTAAGATTAAAGGTTGATGCTGTTTCGAGAAGGTAGTTGGTGTACTGTATAACTTCTTGATTGATCTTGGGCTCTATGGACATAGGTTGATTAAATAAAATAACTGACTTGCTGTTGAATCAGATTATTAATGTTGTGGATGGGCATGCACTGCTACTCAGCTAGAGCTCCTCTCTGTATTGTAGTGTGTACTTGAGATCAATGATTCTGTTTTCAAGCTATTGACTCATTTAGTTGGAGGGTATCTCATTTTGTTGATCCTGCAATACACCGTACCCAATCCAAGATAGGTCCCAGACACAGCTAGTAAGCTAAAAAAGAAATACTTGCATGTCATCACCATGCTTGTGAAAGCTGGCTTAGTGCAGTCATATAAATATTAAGGTTTACAGACCAGAGACGCCAAGTGCCATTGTCACACTATAACTGTGTCTTTTGGTAGAAGAAAACGGCATGCATGTCCTTCACTCCCTTTATACCCCAAAGCCTGTCAATCTGAATATCATGGTTTGGGCTCTCGGATTTCAGCAGATGCACAGCACCAACATTTTTATAAGATTGTTTTTGTGATCAATCAAAGCTGTTTTTGTGAATGTAGTTAAGCTAAACCCAGACTGCCATTCACCTGGGTGTCTATTCTCCTCAGTGGAAACTTTAAAACAGACATTTACAATGCAATAGGTCTTGCAGTTACGAGATTTTGAGCTGTTGGCATTGTAAATGGTAATGCCTTTTATAATATTAAAAGGCTTTTGCCAAACTTTGACCAGTAGGTCAAAGTTTTGCAAAAGCGAGGCCTATTGTATTGCAGAGCACGGTTTCAGTAAAGCGGGAGCCGCTCTCACCATGAAAGTAAAAAATAAAATAAAAAAAAGAAACCGAGTGCGGTGTGCCTGAAGCAGGCGCTGTGCTCAACATTCAAGATTATTAAAAAAAAAAAAAAAAAGCTGAAAGTAAGTGCTGTGTCCCTGGACCTGACGCAGCGTTCACCTTAAAAGTAATTTTTTTTTATAAACCGTCGCCATTGTACCGTGAGTGCTGTGGAGGTAGGTGACAGCGACTTTTAAAATTTAGAATGGCATAGCAATCCGTACGAAAAGCGGCTGCCATTGTCCTGTGTTGGCGCACTGCAAATACAAGAAGCAGCCACCATTTGTCTCCATTAGACAATAAACTAAATAGTGCTCACCAACTTATTACGCAAGTGTAACAAGCCAAGTAAAAGGTCCAGTCGTTATGGGAGGTAACAAATGCAGACAAGGTGGTACCAAGGAGTAACTAACAAGCCTATTTACGAATCAGAAGCCAGCATTTACGGAAGACAGTGACACAAGCCAATTACAAATATGGATGGAGAGTGGGTGGGGCGTCAAGTGCATTCTCCAATACAGCATGCCTTGCAGACCAGCCTATGTGTGCTGCCTCTAGGCTTGACCTAAAAGCAGCTAAGTGTGTGTGTGTGGGTGTGAGAGTGGGCTCTAGATCTACGAATACAACACAATTGAGACTATGACACACAAGAGAGAGAGGAAAGAATACTAGTAGAAGAGAGAAGACATAGAGCAACAGGTGTGTTAGTGTGAAAGAAGTGATTACAAAGAGAGAGCCTCTAGTGTCTCTGTAGGAACCCCTCGGGAACCTGCCAAATGTGTATTTGAAAGAGCTTTCCTCAGCCTGATAGACCAAGGTCACCCTGAGGAAGTGTGGAGGAGCTGGGAGAAGAGAGCTCTGGAGCCCAGCAGAGTACATCTGAAGTCATACTTCGATAACAATCTGATCTCCTGAGTGATGTGTACAGCTCACCAACCTCTGCCCGCACCCCCACAACCCAAGGTTTAGACCTACTTCTGTCTGCAGAACCCCTCTATGTGATATGTGAAACAAGGAAAATCTAAGGACCACCGCTGGGAGTGGTGCTACCTAGAGGCCACAGACGATCTGTTTGTGCAACTGATCTACCCCTGTCCACAAACCACCTTCAATTATAAAGCACAGCTGGCACTATCCACAGATCAGCCACTAAGTGTGAAGCTACCACAGTCTAAAGAGCTTCTTTATGTGGTTATACATGGAACTAGCAAAGTCCACAGACCATCCCTGTGCTGATTTACCCCATTTACAGGCTGTAGAGCTGAACTACTTCTGTCAACAGAACCTTCTTCATGTACATGCTGGAGCTGATCTACTGCTGTCCACATACCACCTCGGTGTGTAAAGTGAAGCAGGCAGTATCCAAAAACGACCACCCCCAGGTGTGGAGCTATCACAGCCTACAGACCTCCTTTGTGTTGAACTAACGCAGTTAACAGACCACGTGGTTGTTGAGCTGAACTATTGCTGTTCATAGACCTTCTCCATCTGCATGCAGCTACCACTGTCCACAGACTGCCCTATGGTTTGGAGCAGCTCTACCCTTGTGTAAAGTACAGTTGGCACTATCCACAGCCCCAGTGTGTGGACCTAGCACACCCTACAGACCTCCATTATATGTGGGACGAATACAGTCCACACACTGCTACCCCCTTGTGTAGAGCTGTCACTGCCCACAGACCCCTCTATGTTTGGAGCTACCACTCTCCACAGACCACGACTGGATGTGGAGCTGATCCACCCCGTCCACAGATCTCCCCCCATATGTGTGAAGCTATTGCTGTCCACAGACCAACTCTCACATCTTTATCCTGATCTGCTCCCTGCAGTGCTGTTCCAGGCCGCATCATTCGCCACTATCCAAATAATGAGACATCAGCAGAGCTCTCACAATGCATCTTTACCCAAAACTGCACTCTGCTGTCCAAAACACTCCCAAGGCACTTTCACCTGAAGCTACTCCTTGCAGTGCTGTCCCTGAGAAATGCACCAATCCCCTTCCGCAAGGATTCCAGTCCTCACTGCACACCCACAGAGCTCTCACAATAAAAGCTAGGCCCTTTCACAAAGCACCTCATTCCTGAGTGCAGAATTGTGTCCCTGGGTCTGTGTAGCTCACATTCTACCAATTGCATGGCGTTGTAGCGCTGGTTGTCACAATGCTTTTCTAGCTCCGTACTGAGTCATGCACAAATCTCTTGCAATGCTTTTCGATTGAGATTTCCAGTTCCATCCCACCAACAATATTGTGAATTTCGGAGACTAACAAAGCTCTTTAAGAGCACATATTTTAATTTGCATCATGCACTGTCATTGAAACAAGAATCCCCAATATGCATCTGTACACTGACTTGAGGTATGCACTAATATCTTAGTCCTGGTGTCTCCTAACTTACATGCTCTATGAGCTCTGGCTACCTCTTTTCCCAATAACAGCATGCACTAATATTGCGATGATGTTCTATGGCATAGGCATTCACTGCCTTCTTAAAAACGCTATTACAGTCTTTGATTATGGTGTGGAAGCAAGTCTTTCTTTTTGTTTAGGGGGTCAACGCACCTGTGTACTCTTCAGGCTGAAATCCCAGGTGAATTCAATAGTTTTTCCTCACCTTAATGGGCACCGAGATCCACACTGCAAATATTCGGCTCATACTGGTTCAATACTTCGGCACTCAGAATTACCAACACCACAGGTATCTTTATTTTGGGAATATGGAATATCTGCAGTGTTCTACGCTATGCCTTATAGAATGGGGACAACACTGAAATTTGGTCTTTCTACACCTATTTTGGCAGGCACATTCCCAAAGTCTGGGACATTTACTGGGAACAACCTCCTCTATTTCTGATCGAGTGAATTTGACCCCAGTACAATCTAGGGCAATTGTGCATGAAGTAATATTGCACACAAAAGGAGTGCACTGCCTGTAATATTAGCTTGAGTGCAGGCTCCAGTTTGCACCCAAATTGGTATTCAGAGGCCACCCATAATAAGGGCCTAAGACCTTATCTTCTTGGGAGCACCTGTAGGAAAGGGATAGCCATAATTCAAGGGGGAACCATCAGTGTACCTTGCAGCATTCCCCCCACCCTCTTCCCAGAGGGACCGCTTCAGGGCGCTGGCAAATGGCGGGCTGAGCTCACAACCAGAACTGCAGCAGGGGAATGGGGGTGGGGGGCGGGGTATATCCCCTCCCCATTACCATAAACTGGTCTTTTCAAGGGCAAGATTACAAGTGCAAAAGCAGCTTGCTAACATATGGCAATTCCACGTGGTGAAATGCGGAGCCGGCAGCAGGGGCTTGCCAGCAAGTCTCAACTTTACATAGTTAGAGGGCAGCAAGTCTCAACTTTTCATAGTTAGAGGGCAGCCTCCGTCTTTTTGAGAACATTTGTACTCATGTGCACATTCCACCAGGGTCATTCATTCACCTATTACCCCCTGTCACACAGGAACACATCTGCGGTGTGCACTAAGCGCTTTAGAAGGAGTCTACCTTTATACAAATGTGTTTCCTACACTGCTTAGAGCCGCCTGGTGCACGGGGTCGCTCTCTCTTTAGTTTCCTTGGACAGCCGTCGCATAGACCTCTGACCCCCCCAGCCCTCCCCTTCCCTTGGAGCCAGGTTGTGCTGTAGAAAAACACATAAATATAGTATATTAATACGTTGAGCAATAGTAGCACTTGTAATTTCATTTACAGTGACAACAAGTGACAAAAACGGTGATACTAAGCGCCATACTAATTGTTATGATGTTCATACATTTCTTTATTATTAGTCTTTTTTGCTGAAACAATGCTTCGTAGGTCTGGGCGCTAAGTGACTACAGTTTCAGACAAAACAAGCATTTGCAATACAATAGATCTTGCATTTACGAGAGTTTAAGCTATTGTCATTTACAATGGCAATAGCTCAAACTCATGTTAATGCGAGAACTCGCCCGCCATTGTCCCGGGCTGCTTGAAAGTGAAAGTCGGCATGGCGGGAAAAGCACGCCATGCCCGCAGTAGCAGAAATCCATTAAAGAAAAGAGTGCTTACAAACTAAATAAGTCCTGCAATGTCGCAACTGAAGTAAAGGGGTCAGTCGCCATGGGTGTTTACAAAAACAGACAAGGTAGTACCAAGGAGCGACTAACAACCCTAACAACACAAGCCAGCTTTTACGAAGGACATTAACACAAGCCAATGAAAAATATGTGTGGAGAGTGGGTGGGCCTTCTCTTACATACTCCACAACAACAAGTCTCACAGAACAGCGCATGCGCGCTGACTCAGGATCAACCTAAAAAAGGGGATTTATTACAGGGTACTAATTAACACGGATAAAGATATGTATACAACTTTTTTTCATTAGAGGGGTGACATATATTTCTTTTAGGGTACCTGAAGCAGAAAACATAACTGAGGAGATGCATTTTTTGAGATTCATTCTTTAATCGCAGCCAATGGGGGATGGACCAACAACAGTATGTTGTAACATCCAAAGTGGAATCACCTTTTAATGCACTTGAAGTTAAAGAACAAGTAATAGCAAAGCTTGGCAACCTCACGCTAGTATGGGACATAGTCCAACGCCATCTCAGAACTTTCAGGGAGATGGAGAGCATAGAGTGGAGCAGTCCTCTGTCACTCGCTTATGCCACTGGGAGTACTACTCATTCCGCCTGTTGTATTCTGAGCAAATCATTTTATCTCTACATGCATGAAAAAGAAAAAAAAATACATTTAGCAAAATATTCTATCACATAAAGAACTCAATTGCACCTATGTCCATGTCTTAGTGAAAATGTTTTTGCAAGCATTGAACATCTGTTTTCACAATTAACATCCAGAAAGGATAAAAGGGCTTCTTTTGTGGCACAGTAAAACATAGGTACAAAAACTGCAAGAGGTTCAACAAAGACACCAGAGACAAAGAAAAAATACAAGTATTACTTCAATCACAGCTCTATCAGCGGAAGGACAGCAATCAAGCTGAAGCAAACAGTACTTGCTCCATGCTCCAGCTGAAAGAAGAGGAAGTGAGGACAGCACATGCTGGCAAATTAGAAAACCGTGACAATGAAGCCAAAGAATGTTAAGCAATGGGTGGACTGCAAGCCCCTTGGTGTATACAATATCTTTTCCAAGCGAGAGCACATGCAGCACATTCACTGTTGCTGGCGAGACCTAATAACTGCATTAAAGGTAGGCTGAAAGGAGGAAACGTTCATATTTTTGATGGAGTGATTGATGTGAACAGAAAGGCAAATAAGGAAGCACACTCCAAATTCAGTATGATTTTAAACCTTAAAAGCATGTTTGTGTTGACTTCATGGAAAATGGCAACTTCTGGTTTTAATTTAAATTTTATGAACTACTAGTGAAGATGGGGTGGTAGATTGGAAAAAAAGCAGAAAACAGTCATTGAAGTTGATCCAGAGTGAGAACGTGTCTGTGGTGTGGTGAGTGGATCTGGATGCCAAAGACTGCTTAGGAGTGAATGGACGTGTGTTGGGAAAGAGGAAGAAAAAATTGAATAGTGATGAGCGGAAGTAGAGGGCTAGAACGGCACTAGAGCATGAATGACGTTGGGAAATGAGTTGTGAACACAATTAAAGTGAGTAGAGGATTGTTTTTATTTTATGATGGAGAAAATGATTTTGCTTTTATTTGTGAGGTTGTTTTGAATTTGTCCTAATCTGGAATTGAATTTGCCAAAATATTTGTATTGACACCTGCAATATTTGGTTTGCAAGCCCGGAGCTCCTTTGGCAAGAAGTTACTCTGAAGCCCTTTCATGCGTTTTGATGCCTTTATCCAAATATAATTGCACAATAAAGGTTCCCATAGCTGTGCAGTCACAGGAATCTTTTTTCAAGTCTGCGCCTAAAATGATGTAAGTAAACCTGACTCAAAAGGCAAAAATATATAAGGTATATTGGCAAAACATATACCATTTTGTTTTATTAAAAAAGACTTGTTAGAATTTTGTAAAGGCATTTATGAAATTATCAGTTTCTACAATTTCTTACTGAGATTTGTTTTAAGCAAGTCTATTTGTATTTGCATACTGTTGTATCTGTATTAGCCACAAAAGCAAAACATTGAAATACAGAGAGGTGTGTTGAAATTTTGTACATGCAGAATTTAGTTCAATAAACCTTGCATAGTTTTACGTTAAATAAGAAATATCTACATATATCTGTTTAGTAGACCCAGGAATATGAATATAACATTGTGATCTCAACATTTTAAGAGGGATTCAAAGAGTCTTTCCGTTTATATCTTTGGTTGATCAAATTAATGTCCTCCTTCCGCCCTAGACTAAAATCCTACTTGCCATCATCATCAAACCAACTTTAAAAGTCACAAAAGCTACACCTTTGGAAATATCAATACAGCAGTTTCGAGTTTTAGGATTGAGGAGTCAAGATCATTCAAAAGTTGCAGAGTCCGTCTCACCAGTCGTGCAGGATAATCTCACATGAAGATTATGCTTCGAGTAATAACAGTTATTTATTATAGGGATTAGTCACAACATTTTCCAATAAATCATGCCTGCTTAAACAGTAGCATGGTTTCTGATAGGAACTTGAAGAACATTGTTCCATCACAAAGTCAAATTACAGAGTAAATAGCCTGAGAAAAGACCTTACCCCAAGGATTACTACAAATTACCTTAAGAATGTTAAACCATGAAGCAAGGTTGTTTCACCATCCAGTTTCAATAGAAAATGTATATATATTCACTGTAATTCAATCCTACAGAGATAATAGCAGAACTTCAACTTTGTATGATTGAATAATTATAGTGATCCAAGAGACAGATGCTTATTTTCAAGCCACCAGTGACAGTAAGGAAAGATTGCCGTGGGCAGGGCTCTATGAATTTGAAGGAAGTTGCATGCCAAGGTATTAATAATTGTGTTTCAAAGGAATGGAGGAACGTTTTTAGAAAAGGGGGTTGCATAGGTCCCAGAAGTTTGGATGGTAGCTGAAGATATATATGGTCTTAAGGAGACTGACAGTGGTGTTGTATAATGTTACTTGGCTTTGTATTGTGCTAATCTGGTATGGTATGTTACGTTATTTTTTATGACATGACAAAAGAGTGTTATGTTGATACAACAAAAGAACTATTAAATGTTAGTGTATCCATTCTAGAACCCAAAACGAAAAGATATATTGGTTCAAACCTCTGCTTATGCCATCAGAGGTATGCTGTAGGTCATCTCCTTCACATTGGCTCAAAAAGTATTTTTCTGCATATTGGCAATAGAGAATGTGCTCTGGATAAAGGATGGAAACTTAAAGGGAGGCCCTCAATAATTCATGTTGTTAATACTATGCGGCTGAACTCGTTTGCACATTGAAGGAACACAGGGAACATGGAGTGCGTTGAAAATCTGGCGATGGAGACGAATAACAGGATATTGGGTTTGCTTTTGCCAGCTGATGTAGACAACAAGGGTTCAAGAATCTATTTGAAAATCAACCACAATAGAGTTTTGGGGAAAATTAGAGTGGCTTACAGACTACAATGTAAGATTGTACAGAAAGATCATAGGCTGCCAGGATTGTCATTGCTGTGTTGAGAGGTCGCCTACATTGAGATAATTTTACACTTTACATGTGTTTCAGAACTAAGGTGATTTAAAGAAGTTAGTTGTAGGATACAAGAAAGGGGATGAGGTAGCCGATAACACAGGAATAGATCAGGTAGGTTGGAAGTACAAAATAGCAGTTCACAATTGTTTTTATAAAGTGGCTGCATCCACTGGAGAGAATTATGAATGATCAAGATAAGCCGTCCTAGCTCAACAGTTTAGTGCTTTTGAAACATACACTTTTATTTTGAGGCATTTCACTGATCTTCGTGATTTAGTGTATCATACATGGCTGGGTTGGACACTGGGGAGGGGAAAGATGGTCGAGGTGTTTTTCTCTTCAGAATAGGAAAGAAAATGTTAATTTATGCATATTACAATTTTCTACCACCTCATTCTCCATTGGCTACTACTGATGGCTAATGAAATGAGCGTGTTCTAGTGAACTAGTTCAGTACGAGTTACTGAAATGGCTTGGAGAAGGTTGTACATATCATAGGATAAGTTGTTTGGTATTTTACATTCCACTATCTAGAATTTGAATTATCAAAGGGCCAACAATACTCCCAGTGCAAAGTAAGACCTTTCTTCACACACCACACTAGGTGATATATGCAGCATCTGCAAAAAGGATGTTTTAGGTCCATTTTAAACTTTGCCAATGATTATAAATGAAATCACTATGGTAATTCTATTGAGGTGGGGTATCTACAAAAAAAGAGAACTGTTGCTGTAGTGTACTTTGACTGGGTAGATTTTCCAGGTTCTTAAATATCGGGTTCTATCCTTTTTTTTTTCTTCCAAATTCATATGGTCAGATCTGCAATGTGGACCTTTCTCTCCATGACTCTTGGCCTTTCGTAGCATCTTTGTGCAATCCATTTTGTTTTCGCTCTGTGGTAAATCTATCAAATGTAAAGGAGAACTTTTGAAAATGTATCATTCGACAGTGCCCCACGAAGTGGTCAGTATATGCCTAGTCAGGAAATCTTGTTTTTTTGTTAACGTCAGCTGTAGGAGATGAAACCTAGTAGCTAAAAACCTCGAAGGATACTGCTAAACCATTCTTCGAAACAGCAAGCAGGTCAGCCAGTTTAGGATACAGTGAAGTGTTACAACTGATTTACACTTTAATATTTTTAGAGGAGCTTATTAATGTAACCATCTCTTCAATTTGAAGACATGTCTATTTGTATAGATTTTATTAGGTTGGTTAAAGTGAATACATTGTAGCTAACATTTTACATCACTATAATAATAAATAGCTTTACTAAACCCAAGACTAACTGTAGCAGTCACCCATCCCACTTACAAATGTAGCAAGCAAAGTCCACTTGTCATCTATCCAGAATCAATCAAACATGAGCATACATCTGCTGCTGAGCTTTTCTACCATCTTCCATTCTGTCAACCTGCTTTGATTAAATCCATTTCTAATGTACTAGGTTGGTATGGCAAATGTTTCTTTGTCCAAGAGTATGACTGTTGTAGATGAGTAGTCTACAACAATATTGATTGCAATAAAATAATGTATTGATTTGTTGACTATACTGTTTTAATGTACTCTATGCTCTTAAGAAGATAAGCTCATGGTTTTCAGATTATAAACAGCTTTACTTTTGGAACTATCATTTAGGAACTACAAATGGATCAACAGGCCAAGAAACATCTTCAGGAGGAGTTTGATGCATCTCTAGAAGAGAAAGATCAACTCATCACTGTTTTGCAGACACAGGTAATATCATACTGTAAAGGTGCTTACAATATGTTTCCCCTGTGATACATCTCTTGGGAAGTTTGCGTTCTTAGGGAAATGGTCAGTTGTATTGTGTGTGACTGGCTGCTTTATGTAGTGGTAGGTAATTATAGTTAGGACCATGTTGTCATAGGAAAAGCGTTTTTTGACTTGCCTATATCTTTAGGCAGTTGACGAATCTTCACGAAATATTCCCAAAAAGTTCCCTGGTGATTTTTATTGCACATGGAAAGTTTTGGGGCGATCCGTCAAGCGGGTGCTGAGAAAAAAGGAGGGGAGGGGTGTCAAATAAATGTGTGTTTCCAATGTTAATTCCCAGAGAGATTTTAGTTGTGAATAGAGCCTGAACCGCTTGACTGAATTACACCAAATTTGGCAGAAAGGGGAGCTCTTGGTCCCGAAAGAACCCATTTTATTATTTGGTGTTAATCCGTTCAGCAGTTTTTAGCAAATAAAAAAAAAAAATCATGTATAGAGATGCAGATCCTCCAAGGCTATGACAGTGTCCATGCTGAAATGTGATTGGCTCCCAACACTTCAACTAGGAAGGGTTGGCAGCCATATTGGGACTCTGTTTCAGCTGAGTCCCACATAAAAACGTTAAAACCTTTTTTTAAAAGGGTTCAACGTAGAAATACCCTGATCCCCTAGGCACTTTAGGGGCAGGGGGGCTGCACAGGGCCATCCTCCTGAGGCTCTTTTAAGAACCGTGGACCGCCACCTCCCTGGGGCAAACTGTAAACAATTCTGGGAGGCCTCTGGGACCACCACCTCCCTGGGGCAAACTTGATACTTGCGCTGCCCCCTCCTCCCGTCACCTTCCTGAGAACGCCACCTCCTCGGGGCGAACTGTAAAGAAACCGAAGAGGCCTTGTGGACCACCCCTCCCGGGGCCCGGCCCCTGCTCACAGAAAAAGTGGGCCAAGCCCCCTCCTAGAGCCAAAAATGGCCCTGGGGACCGCCAAACCCCAGGGCCGGCTCCTGCTAGGTCCCGGGGTGCCCAACCCCGGGAAATAGCTTTTTGCTGTGACTTGTAGGGAGGTTTGACAGCTCCCGTCAAAAGCGTAGGTTTCGTCTGTTTCGGAAGCAGATGAAAGGATTGCTCCTGCATAGAGGGAGCTGCCTTTCAGCAGCTCCCTCTTTGCAGCAGCAATGGCGGCTTCCGCATGGACCTTGAGATTCTCCTCGCGGCCCCGGGGAAAAGAGCTACAAGAGGCAAAATAAAGGTGAGAACGGAGCAGTAAGAGTCAGAATAAAGGTCAAAAAGAAGCAGAATAGGGGGCACTCCGTCCTAGCAGCCTGCAGGATAGCGTCTCTATCCCTAAAATTCAGGACCCTTGCAATCATAGGATGTGGGGGCGCACCGGGCCTCTGTCTCCCCCTGGGACCCTGTGGGCGCGCTCAATGGTGAAAAATGTACCTATCCCTTTGGGCTTGAGATGCTTGAGGATGAGGTCTTCAACAGACAAGTCAGATTTTTCAGGCACACCTAAGATGCGGATATTATTTCGCCGAGCCCTTCCTTCATATTCATCCAGCTTACGCTCAGCCATTTCATGGGAAGATTTGAGCTCGTGCATTTTGCCACGTCGTCCACCAGACTGGCCGTCTTGATATCCAGAGACTTGACCTTTTCATTTACTTTGGTAAGGTCTGCTCGTATGAGGATAACTTCTATTGATACCGTGTCCAGCTAAGTGTCCAGCGTCTCCATTTGCTGTCCCAGGGAAGATTTGACCCCGTCTATGGCGGCCATGACATCATGTAGCGTCAACTCCGTCGCCGGGCCCGAGGAATCCTCCCCCTCCCCCCCCCCCGCTGCAGTGGAGGACCCCAAGTCAGATGGGGAACCCCTCAACATCGTATATCTGTCCAACTTATTGGTCTATACTTGCTTCCGCCCTTTCGCTTCCCTGGAGGAGTGTCTCTCACCATCCGGCTTGGTTGCCATCGTCGGCACCGCTCTCTGCGTGCACCGGTGTTAGCCCAAGGTGAGGCAGCAGGAGACGTTAGTCGGTTTCCGCCCGGGCCCTTCAGCCGGCCGCGAGGACACCGAGGATAGTGTGCGCTAGATTCGCCCTCTACCCCCCCACCGCTCCTCTGCACTGGGCTTTGTCCCAGCGCCAAAGGTCTCAGCCGGGGGGGTGGTGTTTGCTCACTCTCCTTGACTATCTTCCTGATCCGCCCGCACCAACTTCAGAGCAGTCGATGTGGCCCCTCAGGATGTCCAAAAGCTACCCAGGTGGAACACCGGCTCACAACAAGGCCCTCTCAGCTCCCCCGGCCCCACTGCAGATGTGTGCACCCCCCGCAGTCTCCACATCCTAGGTGTAAATGTAGGGGGTGGAGGGGCGGGAATCCTGGCTCGCCTCTGGTTCTGTCCTTCGCCTTCCAGCCGACCTATGCCGCCATCACCTTTGTGCTGGTTTCGTGGGCCTCCGAAGCTCGCCAAGCAGCAGCTATCCTCCGCCACTCGCGATGTCCTCTACGGATGGGCGGACCCGACCGGCGACTTCTGGTCCAGGTCCCCGCTGTTGTTGAACTGCACGGCGGTCGCTCCCGGACTCCAGTCCCCGGTCTCAGGCCCGGAGCAGGCCCAAGATTGTGCTGTCCGTATCTCCGGCTCCCGACGTCCCTGGAGAGCCAGAGTCGGCACCGCGCACCTTCCCACTTCAATATCCGAGCTCGGAGGGCAGGATACTCATCAGGATATTAGGGCTGGAGGACGATCTCGGCGGAGCCGAGAGCTCACGCAGTCATCTTGTTCAGGCGCTTGCCTTTCCTATGTTATAAAGAAGGTACAAACAGATCCACACAGTGTCTGTATTTGTTGTCTTCCTGAATCATCATCCAGAATCATGCAGACACTATCAGAAACGCTCCATAAGAACTTTAAAAGACAAAGAGAAGATCAAGCTGCATAGACTTCAGGGAAAGCAGCAGGATAGAGCTGCTAGATCTTCAAGTGGTTATAGGGAAGGTAATTCTTCCACCAGAGCGTCCTCCTGCTTAGGGTTGCCTCTCCTGTTTAATACTGGCATGACTGGTATTTTAATGTGTTTGCCTGTAAAAAAAAGCACCTGAAGCTGCTATTTTTTCTTCTTATCAGTACATACTTCAGACAGTAGATGTTAGAAAACATTTCAAAATGTATTCTACGGTTGCTCTTATGACCCCTGACTGATAATTAAAGTAAATAAAGATAAAAAGCCCAAGCTAAAAATGAATGCAGACATTTCTTGTAAATTTCTACTTAAGAAACATGGCCGGGCATTTACAGAATCTTACAACATGAACAGACAGGCGATATGTTTATCTAGGAAATGTGGCAACCCTACACCTGCTCCAATGACTCCAGTAGAGGCAGATCATAGGACAGCAGTCACCAGAAGAGGAGGTGTCGCTCCCCAACAACGTTGAAGAGTTTGATGTCAAAAATAGTCAATTTGCCCCCTTTTTAGGTCTCGCCTGTCGATGCGCATGCGCATCGAGCAAGCGAGACTATAGGGGCTCATCGACTCTTTATCTAACTTGCAAGGAATCGTGGCGATTCCTTGCAGTGCCCGTGACTTTTAAGCTCAATGCGCATGTGCATTGAGCTTAAAAGCGCGTGCACAGCCGCCCGCATTCCTCCGACACCTTTGAAGTGAAGCTTAGCTTCACTTCAAAGGCCCGGCTTCTTCACACCCACATGCCGCTCTGCCCCGCTCCGCCCCCTCCCCTGAGTCATCCTGCCTGCCCAGACTTCTCCTCCCCCCTACTTACATCCCGCTTTCACTTGTTTTTTTGACTCGACGTTCCCCCCGCCCCCTCCCGCCACGCAATGCCGAGAGCTTGTTGACAATGAAAACAGTTTTAGTGATAGTCCCGTGGCATTGTCGTGTGTAATCTGACACTGAACTTTACCGGACCAGAAAGTATGCTTGTCTTTCATTGCAGCTTTGCTTTTTCTGACTGCCTCGGCAAGCTCCCATCCTATCGTGGCTCCTATCTTTCTAACATGATTTGGCCATGCCAATCTGCCTCATTTGTTTGTAATAGGAAGGAGGGGTTTGGTGTATATACTGTGATATATAACGAAGGCATTTCTATTCCCGGCCGTACTTTTTTTTCTACTCCCCCCTAATTATTCACGGCCGCGTTGCCCAGAGCTGCCACTTCTCTTTTTTTGTGCACACCTTTTTTCTTTTTTTTTTCTTCTTTTTGCTTGCATTTTTTATCACCTCTCTCTTTCCACTCACCATCTACCTCCCTCCGCGATCTTTCTCGCTCTCTCCCTCCCTGTCTCACCCCCTCTCTTCTTCTCCACCGAGTCCTCCCCTGCCCCCCCCTGCCCTCCCCACTGCCTCTTTTCACACCGCTCTCTCTTCTCTTTCTCCCCTCCGTTATGTCACAGGTTGTTACCCGCGGAGTGAGACCGGCCGGGTGAGACCCGGTTGAATCAGCGTCTCTCGCCTGTCAGCCTCTCACCCCATCCCTCCCACCCCTCCGGTCCCTTCCCAGCTTCTCCCCGTCTCTCCCTTTCATCGTCCCCGCAGCATCTTCCCCATGGACCCCACACTTCCGGTCCGATTCCGCTCCACATCTACCTTTCCTCCCCTTCCTGCCCCCCTATTCCCTTTCAGTATTTCTCTTTTCATCCCCTCTCTTGCGTTCCCTCGTGCCGCCCTTCCACCCCCTCTCTCTCTCCCCACCTCTCCAATTATGCTTCTGCCACTGTTCTCCCTTCCTGTCTCGTCTTCTCTCCCTTCGCTTCTTCCCAGTCTTTCCCACCCTCTTTCCCTCCAGCTCCCATTTTACCATTATCTTTCTTCCTATCTTCCCCTCTCGCTCTCTTTCACTGCCCTTCCACTCTCTCTCATTTTCCTCTCTTACCATCTCTCTCTTCTCCGTTCCCGTGGACTCTTTATTTTTCCCCCCTCTTTATTCACTTTCCTTTTCCCATCCACCCCTGCTCTCTGCCACTCCTCTCTCCCATGCCACCAGCCTTGTGGAGTGCTGGTACGCTCCCATTCAATGTAATATTACACCTCTACTGAGAAATTAAGGTACTCTCCCTCATGAGTTCTAGAGTCGCAGGCACTGAGTACCGGACAGTACCTGTCCACTCATGTCACTATGCTCAACCGGAAGCTATATGGAAATGCACGTGTGTGTGTTCTTTCACATATGAAGAAGAGCTTTGGTGACTGTAGCGCCTCGCCTTCTTCTCGGTATCAACTTTAAAATGGGTGCAATATTGTGATTTCGCCTCTCTCTCTCCCCACCTCTCCACTGACGCTGCTTCTGCCACTGTTCTCCCTCCCTGTCTCGTCTTCTCTCCCTTCGCTTCTTCCCAGTCTTTCCCGCCCTCTTTCCCTCCAGCTCCAATTTTACCATTATCTTTCTTCCTATCTTCCCCTCTCGCTCTCTTTCACTGCCCTTCCACTCTCTCTCATTTTCCTCTCTTACCATCTCTCTCTTCTCCGTTCCCGTGCACTCTTTATTTTTCCCCCTCTTTATTCACTTTCCTTTTCCCATCCACCCCTGCATTCTGCCACTCCTCTCTCCCATGCCACCAGCCATGTTGAGTGCTGGTAAGCTTCCATTCAAAGTATTATTACACCTCTACTGAGAAATTAAGGTACTCTCCCTTATGAGTTCTAGAGTCGCAGGCACTGAGTACCGGACAGTACCTGTCCACTCATGTCACTATGCTCAACCGGAAGCTATATGGAAATGCACGTGCGTGTGTTCTTTCACATATGAAGCAGAGCTTTGGTGACTGTAGCGCCTCGCCTTCTTCTCGGTATCAACTTTAAAATGGGTGCAATATTGTGATTTCGTTATTTTGTGTTTAATGGCTGAAACAGAAATGTCGAAAACGGCAATGGATTAATGTGTACTACAGCGCACTTCGCCAACATAGTGGCATATATATTTTTTCGGTTTACACATTGTCATGTCCGTTGACAAGAATTTGACCGAAATTACAAAAACATACAGAGGGATTTGCATGCAGACCGCTTTCAAATTAACTCTTTCAACAGAGTGTTTATGATTTTCTACACATTTTTTTTAGCGTGAACTTGACCCGAATGCACTGGAGCAGTGTACAGGAGCACCAGTTACATTACACAAGGGCACACATTCATGTGTTTTTTTTGTTAAGTATCGAGACTTTAAGTGATTTGCCCAGAATCACAGGATGTTGAGCTGCGGAGAATCGAGCCTATCTCACCACTTCTAAAATCAGCACCGCTGGCCGTAAGCCCACATTTTCTGGCCATTTTCTACAAACTTTTTTTTGGGCCAGTGCACTATATCGAAATATTCCATTTCAGCAGACTTTGCACTTATCCTCCCATAGTAATCAAAAACGTAAATAAGTGTGATTAAAAACTCACTTCTACACTTTATATCAATGGTTTCCAGCCACCATAAATGATTGTCAATAAATGGCCGACATTGAGAATACAAAGATATTGTGTCTGGTGAACAAAGGGACTTTTTTGCCCCGTTTTTTCTAGGTGCCCTCACTCTATCTATCTATCTATCTATCTATCTATCTATCTATCTATCTATCTATCTATCTATCTATCTATCTATCTATCTATCTATCTATCTATCTATCTATCTATCTATCTATCTCCCTCACTCTATCTCTCTCACTCTATCTATCTATCGCCCTCACTCACCCTCACTCACCCTCACTCACCCTCACTCACCCTCACTCACCCTCACTCACCCTCACTCACCCTCACTCACCCTCACTCACCCTCACTCACCCTCACTCACCCTCACTCACCCTCACTCACCCTCACTCACCCTCACTCACCCTCACTCACCCTCACTCACCCTCACTCACCCTCACTCTCAACCCCTCACCCTCACTCACCCTCAACCCCTCACTCACTCACCCACCCTCAACCCCTCACTCACCCTCACTCACCCTCAACCCCTCACCCTCACACAGTGCAATAGGTCTCGGAGCATTTGAGTTAGAGCTTTTAGAAATGTTTATGGCTTTTTTTTTTTAATTCTTTAGCATTGGCTACAGGAAACAAAAATGCTAAAGATTTACAAAAAAACCCATAAACAATTCTAAAAGCACTAACTCTAATGCTGCGAGACCTATTGCATTTCCAATGCTTGTTTGCTATTGACCTGTAGCTTTCAAAACAGCAGTCGAAGTCAAGACACTATACCATTTTTAGATATATTCAATGGTAGGCTTCTAAACTGTTATCGATGTTGAAGGCATCTCCATCAACGTCGTAACGTCCACTATTGATGTTGAGACAATCTTCAATGACCCCAAAAGTCCATCAAAACCCAGATCTAGGTCCAAAACAAGATCTCAATCACCATCAATATAAATATCACCAAGGTGGCTTCGAAGTGCACGATAAGCGAGCAGGCTCTCCAGTTTGAGTACTCACAACCTGCTCACCATCTAGGAATAAAACTAAGACGGTACATTGAATCTCACCCAGGTTTTCTCCAGTTCCCTTTTCATCTCCTAGACTACCAATGGCATCTGGTTCACCTCCCACTCTTCCATCAAGGCATCAAGCCATTAACTTTATTGTGTATGTTGGTTGATTGTTTAGCTCGATTGGCTCCCTAGACTCCTCACCATTGCAACTCAGAGAGACAAGTGAGGAATGGGTTGCATTTAGCCCTAGTTTAGAGAGGTGTAGTATAACTGTCCTGGAATTCCAGTGACAAATGACCTCTTCCCTCACGGTTGGATACTAGGAGCCCCCTGCCTACCTCATTGCCCCCTGAACTGGGCATTTTGTTTCTGTGTTACGCTGACTCTGCCCATCTGCTCCCATTCCAGCAACATCACACAGGCACTTAATTTCTCTCATTGGTTACTCCCCATTTTGGCATATTTTGTTACAGCCTGTGATCAAAGCAACATTGTCTGTCTTATCCCTCTGTTTTTCTTTCTTTTAGACATTTTGACCAATTTGATTGGTCACAGACACCAGCTCTACTTATTAAGTTTTCTCCCTTGTTGTCTCATTACTGTGAGCAGAAGCAATTTGTATGTTATTTCTACTACACTGTCAGCCACTCACTCCGATCGTGACAGGGCTTACCCTCACGGCTAGAACTAGGTTAAGGCACTTTGGATTTCACTCTTTCCACTCACTGTTTTGTCCATGTAACATGGCAGCTGTTATTTTTTGTCCCAGTATTGCCCATACTACATACTCTCGAGTATTTGCCTTGTCACATAGATGTTTCTGCTCATCATGAATGTGGCGCAACCGCTGCCTTGTCAGAGGCTGTAACTTTTTCATCTGGTGTCTTAGACTAGGCTGATTCTTCATGGTTTAGTAGTGTCCTTTTAAACTAAAAATTTCCTCCAGCTGAGCCACCATCCATAATTGGCATCCTCTTCTTCCAGTCACAGTCTGGTGCTCCTCTATGGTTTTAGAGTTTCCCTTGGAGCTCTGATTTAGAGATACTAACCTGTCCCATTGTGGCTGCTACAGAGCACTTCTGAAAAACCACAGCTATAGACTTTATTTCTAAAAACTAGAGCAGAAATATGAATGAATATCAGTCACAGCATAAAGCCTGGGCTGTGTACTAGATAGTATACTTAGCCATGCGCCGGCAATATGCATCAAAGAGTATTATATTGTGCTCTCAATGGTCTGTTTTCATGAGAATTGTTTCCCAAAAACGACCAAAATCTGAGTGTGTTCTGCAACATGTAATACTGCTCTTAAACTAAGTCAGAACCCCTTATAACACAAATGTTCCTACTGAAAGAGCCTACATTTTGTGTTCGAGGCATATGGGCTGCAGATCACACACTAGTGCATAGATCGCATCTGTTGGTGGGCCCGGATGATAACACTTTGTTGTTGTCCTGGAAGAGTCTTTGTATGGTAGATGACTCCTCCTCTGGAGCATAGTGAGCATGGGCATCGACTCCATCTTCAGATTGTTTTTTTTCGCCATCGGGCTCGGATGTGTTTGTCGCTCGGTCCCGTTACCAATCTTCTTTCGACGCCCATTACTTGATTTCTACCGTCGGTATCGCTTTCGATTGCGCTTTCCTGTATACTCATGTCGAAAGCTCCAGCACCTTTCAATTCCGGCGATCATCGGGGCCGTTGTGCCCGACTGCACTATTGGGCCTTTGGCTCATGGAAAGAACACCCTTCAAGAAGTGTCCTCAGTGTGGACACAAATTTCCCCACACTGATCTCTATGAGGTGTGCAATCTGTGCTTGTCCCCAGAGCACGAGATTGCCAGGCCTGCGCTTCGTTCCGGTCCAAGAAAATTATCAGGGACCCTTGCTCGAAGAGTCATGGTGCAATCCTCTTCATCGACACCAGACCTCCTCATCGACGAAACTCCAATCGATCTGGAGTGCGAAGTTCAACAGCAGGAAGACATCGTCGTTTCCGAAGCTGAGGATTCAGCTTCAGGAGCCGAGGAACAAGCACACGATGACGATCCCATTTCAGCTGGTCAACAGGTCGTGAGTACAAATATCGACCCTGCTCACACCCCCATACCGGGACAGGCTTCGGTTCCACCTCCACCTCCGGGTCCAGGTGCAGACCGATCAAAAACTTTCCACGCCCCGCCTTCGGGCCCGGCAACGGAAACTAGCAAAAAGTTTAAGCGGCTCGGGCTCGAGCCAGCCTCTCGGTCCCAAAAAACAAAAGGTCCTTAAACCAAGACTAACTCCCACACCGAAGCAAGCCTCGGTACCTAAGCCAATTTCGGCACCGAAAACTATCGAACCGAAGATAACTCCGGTACCAAAATCAATCCAACCCAAGCCCACTTCGGCACTGAAACACACTTCGGCACCTAAAGGCAACATAGTTCGGAATCAGTAACTCCAGATCCGAAAACACCCGATCCGAACAAAAACCATGAGCCGAAGAAAGCCTCTGACCAAAAGTCTTCGGAACCGAAACCGAAATCTGCTCCAAATACTAGAATAGACACTGCTAAACCTTCTAAACAACTCCGCACCTAGCCGGTGCTGAAAAAGGACGTTTCTACAGAAGAGCTTTTCCATCCAGACCCAAAACAAAAGACTCTTCTAATCCATCCAAAGACTGGACATGTCATCACTGGGCCTGCTAAAAGGAAACAAGACCCTCCCCACACACCTCCAGTCCCTCTTAAAAAGCATGCCCAAACGTCTCCTATCAGGGTACCTTCACCACTTCCACAGCTACCAGACTTTGACATTTCTTCTGCACACTCTCCATTCATCCCACACAGCCCTGCACCAGCAGATGATGATGACTACACAGGGGGAATAGAAGATGACCAACCCATATATGACCCAGATAAAAAGGACGTTTCTACAGAATAGCTTTTCCATCCAGACCCAAAACAAAAGACTCTTCTAATCCATCCAAAGACAGCCCTGCACCAGCAGATGATGATGATGATGACTACACAGGAGGAATAGAAGATGACCAACCCATATATGACCCAGATAATATTCCTGGGCCATCAGATGATCCTTGGGAAGATTATAATGCACCAGAAGCTCCAGATCTACCACAAGATGATGCATACCCTTCTAGGCCATCTCCTCCAGATGACACTATAGGGGTTCACACAACTCATTCCTAGAGCAGCAACTTTTCACACAGGTCCAGTAGAAGACGACTTCCTTATGGACACATTACTACCATCACATAAAACCACAACCATTTTACCGATGCTAAAAGGGGTTGTAAAGCACGCACCTCAGGTATTTAAGGACCCCGTCAGAGCCAGGGTAATTAATCCCAGGTTAGAAAAAAAGTATAAAGCCGCTCCAACTGACCCAGCCTATATCAAGGGTCAGCTGCCATTAGACTCGTTAGTGGTAATCCCATCTCAAAAACTGGGATTGCAAGGTGGATTGTTAAGTGCATACAAATTTGCTACCAAAAAGCAAAACGCACTCTCCATTCCCCCTAGGGCTCATTCCACACGTAAACTAGGGGCATCTATGGCATTTTTAGGAAATATACCTTTAGATAATATCTGCAAAGCAGCCACATGGTCTACACCGCAAACATTCACAAAGCACTACTGTGTAGATGTGCAATCAAAACAAGCTGCTGTGGGCCAGGCTGTACTTAAAACATTATTCCAAAGCACTGCAACAGATACTGGTACTCGCCGCTAAGGGAGAGAACTGCTATGCAATCAATGCACTTGTGTGTGATCTGCAGCCCATATGCCTCGAACGGTAAATACTACTTACCAGTATGCATCTGTTCTTGGCATGTAGGGCTGCAGAGTCACACACGCCCACCTGCCTGTCTGGCTACCTCTATCTGTTCCAGTATTATCTTAATTAGATACACCATACATGGACATCTCTTTCTGTTGTCACACTACTCCATCATTTTCCCTAATGGCGAAAAACAATCTGAAGATAGTCGATGCCCAAGCGCACTATGCTCCAGAAGAGGAGTCACCTACCATACAAAGACTCTTCCAGGACAACAACAAAGTGTAACCATCAGGGCCCACCACCAGATGGCGATCTATGCACTAGTGTGTGACTCTGCAACCCTACATGCCAAGAACAGATGCATACTGGTAAGTATAATTTCCCTTATTTACAAGGGTGAGAGTAGGGACTGATTGCAGGCCCACTACCCTGACTACTTTCCTTTTCCTTCGTCACACTACATGTCTGTAATGCTAGAGGCTCTCTTCCATTTCTGAGGGAAATGTGTGAGGCAGCATACCTGTTATCCTCCTTAGTCTTGGCCCCTTGTGTTCATCTCAGTAAGTTTCTATTTTTAACCAAGCATGACATTTTAAGTAAATTATGTGTTGGTTTTAGGCATGTGTAGCTGTAGATCGCAAGCTGTGCAATCACCTTCAATCTAGTGGTGACCTCAATGATAAGTTGTTTTTATTTGAGGTTTTCGGGGGCCTTGGAAATAATTGGCTACTGCTCTGGACACTGATTTTATAGAGTGCTGGTGCTGCATTTTGGAACGCTGCGCCCATCTGCTGCCCTGTAGGTGCTGGCTTGTCTGTTATCACTGCCTTGCCTTTTTAGATGGAACGGTGTTACTCACTGAGCAGACGGTCTCATTGTGGTTCTTTGGTTAACCGAGGTTACATGTAGGATATTTATGTTGCAAGACGTGCAGAAGTTAAATGGAGTATCTCCATACCATCCTCTCAAAATATTCTTATATTGGTTCATGACTCAATAGCTGTCAGTGTCAATTATGTAGCATCAGTGACCGTGCACTTGTAGCATGCCCAGGCCTAAAGGCAGAAGAAGAAACTAACTGAAGTAGAGCCTTTTTTCTGGTGCATGGTGTGTTTCAGGAAAGGTACTGAGAGTCTTCTCAAAACCAAAACTCCTTATTTAAAGAAAAGCAGCTTGTAATCATCTGAGCTCCAGACTAAATGGCAAGTGTATACACAGCATGTGGAGCTACAAAACCATAAACTGTTACATGAAAGTAATGTTTTCCTTTAGAAATGTTTAATGTGTTGTGCTTGAAAGATGCTCATCCTCCTTTTAGTCTACTAGTGTGGAAGTGAAGTGCATAGAGATGATTTATATCAAGCTCAATCTGTTCTTTTTCTGAAATAGCTTGTAGCCGACTTCATACGCATCATTAAATTATGATGGGAAATGATGGACCCAGACTTTTATTGGTCCTGAAACAATCACAAAATCTCCCAGGGAAAATACTATATTAAATTAGATTGTAATGAGTTGGAGCATATGGTCCACCTACACCTCATGGTTTAGTCACATCACTTGAGCCCACTTAATCTAAAAGGATAAATTCTTCTGTTAAAGGCAACTTCGGCATTATTACTGAGTGCTTTAGAATCATAATAACCAACTCTTTGGATTGTCGGCTTCATGTTAATCATAATACATTTTTACATTCTATTCAATCTCATAATTAAAGTGGAGCTTGCAACCAAAGCCTGCATGTAGATTTGCATCAAATTCAGGGAAGTTATGTTTTTTATTCTTGTATTACACATTTTACCTAGATTACCATAATTCTGTGATAAAAAGTGCATTATCGTGATTAACAATACTTGAACACTTTTTAGGTGTCGTTATTAAAGCAACGGTTAGGCAGCGGCCAAACAGATACAGATTTACTTGAACAAACTGTTGAGTCGGATTCTCAGGCACAGAACTTGACGCAAGAAATCAATTCAGAAAATGCCTTTGTACAAGGAGGTAAGACCTTTTTTAGTCGTATAAGTACTGGATGCATGTTAAAACTGAGTAGTTGTGGGGAATTTACATATTGTACACACAGGGAGCATAATGATTGTTTTGAGTCTAGATCTTGAATTGATATGCATCAAACATGATTGGGGTTTATATAGAAGTAACAAGAGATCCCTACTTTCTTAAAAAAAGACATTTATTGTTAAAACAATATCAGTCTTGTTGTGAGGAGAAATTTCAAATACTAGACACTTTAAAATATGCAGCATGAATTATAGTGGAATAAAAATATTTTAATAGATAGACCATAAGTTTGCTTGAAAAATGTGTGTGTAGTTCATCATTCTGGTCAAAGGAAGCAGATAGATTGATTCAAATTCACATGTGTCCTGACAGTAAGGTTTGTAGGCAACTATAGATTCCCCTCAAGTAAATGGATATATTCTAGGCTTCGAATTACAAGTTAATTGTTACCAAGCAAACTATATTACAAACGTTACAGAGATTTGCACAAGAGCTATTTTGGGATACCCAGCTGTGGAATATTTGTAAGAATAATTTGTTTGCTGCATCATGAAATGCCCATTAACATTAGAAAACAACTTTAATAAACTGGCAACCTGGTGAGGGATTTAAGAGAATGGAGAGGGATCAGAGGGCAATATAGAAAGTAAGAAAAAGCAAAATGAGAAACCACGTTTGTTTGAATATGAGAGCCTCTGGGAGTTGAGAAATGCTTGGTGGTATGAGTGTTTACAGAGCTGTGATGCAATCTAGCTCTGGGCACCAGGCAGTGATAATGTTTTATATTCATTGATAACTTTTTTTATCTTGTCCATTATTAGTGGTAGGAGTATTGATAGTATCTATCAGTTAGTTCATGAATGCTGGTTCGAAGTATATTATTGGATTTGGGCAGATGATCTTGGTAGGACTTGTCTGAAGGCATGCCTTTTGAGTAAGCTTGTAGAGATGTTATTGTTGATCTGGTATTTTCTATAGAACATATTTTAGGCCATATGCAAGCAAGTGCATTATGAACATTTTGTAATTTGGTCGTAAATTTACATCAATTAGTATTTGCAGTATTAATAGTGGAAAGGTGTTCATACTCTTGGCAAAAAACGAAATTTGAAATAGGTATACTCAAATAATGCAAAACATATCCAGACAATCTCGTACATACTTCTCCAAGGTTCTACATAATTTCAGCCCAGACGATTGAGTTTTGCTATTTACTAATTGTAATATTTGGGCAGCTTTGTGACTCAATGTAAACATTTGCCAAAGGGGAAATTTTTCCGTTTGAACATTTAGAAGATCAAGACCTCCCACATGACTCTGAATGCCTTCCTTCCTTTCTTCACTAGATGAAATTGATTATCCATTGATTTTCCAGACTGGCAATAAAACCAGATTTAATGTATTGCTGAGAGAAGGTCAGATGATCTGGCACTGACTTCTGGAATAGAATATCTACCTAACCACATTTAATCTTTCAGGACTTAAGAGCCCGAAGGTGGAAACACTCAGCAGGTGTTTCTTGGAGCAGCACAAATGAATGTCAAATCAAAATGGCTTCTGAGACCTCTTTGATTTGTATGATTTTCCAAGCTCAGTTCTCTACATGACCCAAAAATGCACAACATCTAGGCATTGCTTCCACGGCCTCCGATCCTTTTGATAAACTGGTCATTTCTCTGTACTTTTCGATCATTCGCTCTGCTGCTAAAAGTAATTTCCAAATTCGAGCAGTACAAACCCAAGGTTATTATAATTCCACCTGACAAGTTCCATTAGCGGTGGTATTCAGATCTTCTTGAATTATCTGTTCATCCACACAAAGAGCTTCCATGCAGATCAAATCTACTTCCCAGTGCTGAGCTTTACTGATTTACTCCTGAGTATAATCAGTATGGACTTTAGAAACATCCAGATTAATGCATGAACATCCCGCTGGAAGCCAAACGCCCATTCTAGATGTCTTTTATCTTTTTTACCTGGGTAAATCTGCTTACAATTTTTGGGTGGATTTTGTTGCAATCACTTCCCAAAGGAACTGTCATTCTCATGAATCTTTTTTGACAAACCGAGTGAGTAAAAATTTCCTACAAGCCTTTAATAAGGACCCTACCCTCCCATCACTTCAGAAGGATGAGTACGTTTTAGGCTATTTGCCCTGATAATCCTTACAGGATTTTCAGACTTTCTCTTTTCATGCTTTATGCAATCTCTGATTTTCAAATCATTAGGACCATTTCGCTTGTGACTTCGGTTTTCACTCCTCAAAAAGATTTTGTTGTTAAAAAGGCTATACATTATTACTTGATCAGACCAAGAATGTAAGTAAGACCATTTGTAAACAGTATGTCCAGTGATTCCAGCATCTAATAACATCATCCGCAGAGGAATAATGACTTGTATTATCACATTAGTAGAAAGCTCATAGACCCCTTCTTCCAAGATTTAAGCTAATTCAATAAGGAGTAGGGCAGACACTGCTGCATCGATGGGGGGGTGCCTCTACTCCTAATTTCTGAGGGATTCTTCAAACACAGAGTACTCACTTTTTAAATATCCACAGGTACAAGAAAGCATCCAGAAAACTATGCAGTAGCTCCCACACTTCATCAGGTGGCACCATCAGTCTCCCTTATCACTACATCACATCTCTGAACAAAATGTCAATTTTGCTTTTTCTGCACTATTTGATGTTGTAATAGAGCTCTGCTTCCATTCTTAAATCGAATTTCTACAACATTATTCAAAACATTTATACTGTGTAGGGATGTCTACCACTCCCACCAACCCCCCCAGAAAAAGAAGAAAAAAACAATAGGGTTTTGGCCTTGCCACACTTGTAGGAAACAAATATCTGCCAAGGACTCACATAACGCCTATCTGCTTCCAAAAGCTATCTGAGAGTGGGGAGGCAAGCACTACTTCGGTGAATACAAAAACAAGGGGTTGATCTTGTTTCATGTTGCCAGGTCGTTCCAGGATCCATTCACCATCATCTGGTATGTCAAGGACAAAGTTGAAGGACCATTCCAAAGTTAGATATACGAAATCAAATTTGTGTCTGATGCCTCGAGTGCTCTAACTCACGGGAAAAGTCGGTTGGTGATTAAAAAGCTTGACTCCGGCTTCAGTATCAAATTTTTAGCTGATCGGTGCGGTGGAGTTTTTTAGCAACCTGGGCTTACCAGGCCATCAGCTGATCCACAGCAGATTTAGGCCTTTAATAACCCCTTTAGTGCTAAGGCAATATTCTTCTTATTCACTAATTTCCATTGAAATGAATGGGCAGTGCATGACGAGTTACCCTTGTCATTAGCATCCAAGTGGTTTTCAACAGACCCCGCTTCATCTATTTAAAATGGTTCTGTTTCCCTTTGGGCACCACTTATTTGTCAGGCCTCTTGATGGACTTCTACTGCCAGTGCTGGGCCGTGCCTCCCCCTTGCCACAGGCCCTACCCTTTCTTTCTGGCTTAATGTCGGCCTCAGTTCCTGAGATGTCAGTTTCAAACTCCATTCGGACTCCACCAGTGGATCCAGAGTTGGCTTATACAAGAGCTTGTTGGTCTACGAAATAACTGAAATTCATTCTGTGGTTGAGGGCAACTTGCCTCCTGCTCCTCTGCCCGACATTAGTAATAAAAGAGAATGCAGGCCATTTTTGTTCATGGCTCTGATGCCATCCAGTGGCTTTAACTGGTTCACTACAATGAGGGTGATAATGAAGAGTTGGGCCACACACTCTTCCCTTATTCTACTGATGCTGGCCTATATCTCAAACTTTAGAGTGCTAGTCGCTTAGACACTTCACTTTAGCTGAATTAAATTAACTCATGTGGCCTCATACTGAGGAAAGGACCCCCTTTGTGGTGGTGGTAGATAAGGCTGTGGAGGTCTTGGACTTGTAATTGCCCACGGTGAAGACTAAGGCAAACTTGTTGACTGAAATTATTCAGCCCATGCTGCTGTTTATGTAACAAGCTCCTGATTGAGAGCCACACCCAATTGACAATCCCCAAATAGGGTGAAACATGTCTTGGGTAGCTTGTGTTCTGGTCCAGAGAGAACCTGGACTGAATTGTTCCTATTGGAGCAGGATCAAGGTTGGGTTCTTCGCACATGGCTAGGTCTAATGTGAGGTGGCATTGTGGCCAAAAACAAATGATGTACTGGGATGTAGCCTGAATAATTACCAGTGGCTGGATTTTCTTCAGGCATCCCAATCATCACTTTTGTGTATGCTGCAGTGAGATCCTTACGGCGGCATGGTCCAAACCTTGTTCTACTCCATCTGTAAATCACCTAATTGATTGGCATGACAATCTGGCTAGGGGACCTATCCTTTCTCATGCAGCACCCAAGAGTTTTATCTTGTATGCCTCGACGAGCAAGATGAGTCCTAATTCTTCTCAGCTACTCAACCTGCCAGGGACTCGAGAAATATTGATACCTTGGGCAAAATAGTTTTTTAATTGCTAGTCTAGCTGTCTGGTCTGTGATGCTGTGTGCCTCTTCTGCTGCGACCCACTTGCCCGAGGGACATTGCAGGCAAGATTACCTCTGCCTCCCCTAAGGATTCAAAGAACTCATTTGCCCAGAAGGTACATGGTGAGCAGGAGAAAGGTCAATACGTCCTGAGCACCAGCCTGGATATTATAGATTGTGTCATTAGGGACATCAGCATCATTATGTGGCACCATGCTTTTATGCTTGGTACCTGCTTATCTCCGAAACATCTAAGCTTCCCAAGAGAGTTGGAGCCTTAGGCCAATGCTTTACCTCAGGGTTCCGAAAACCTTCCTGAAGGAGAAGTTCAAAATGCTAAAGATGGTCTAGGCCCTTTTAGCTTTGGAACTCGGAGACTGGATGGTGTCCTTGGACTTGCTTGGTGCATAATTTCATGAGCCAATTCTACAGTGTCAAAGGTGCTATTTTGCAGGTTGGGGATACACGTATTCCTGTAAGACTGGCTGCTGAAGGCCACTTGCCTCAGCTAATCTTAGTTCTCCTGCAGGCAACAGTTTTGTGGATCACCCTGGGTTTCTCTATCAATGAACTGAAATTGCGTATTTGGTCTGTACAGAAGATTCCCTTTATAGGGACCGTCGTGGACACAAAGACTTTAAACACCCTTCAGCCCCTATAGCTAGTCCATGACATTAAGATTAAGCTTCAAGTATTTCATGCACAAGTCCCTTTTTCAGCCCGGAATGTTTGAGGCTTTTTTGTCTCCTGGCCTCGTGCATACTACTAGTTTCTCAAGGCAATTGGCACATGCAGGCCTTGCTGTAGAACCTTTCCCTTAATTTGGCACAATCCAGGGGGTCTTTTCAAGCAACACCTATATTTCGAATTCCACCCTGAAGCATTTCCGTTATGAAGGGCACATAAACTGTGGGCTGCGTGGGGAGGAGCACCTATGCAAATTAGAGGTCCAAGGACTTTACTGTCTGATGGAGCAGTGCTGCCACATCAGTCTTATTGAGCTGCCCCCCCCCCCCTCATCTGGCCCTCTAAGCCTTTTAACCTTCTAACAAGGGGCAGGTCTTTGCAGGTTGCGATGGAAAACAGTACCACCAGTGATATTTAAACAAGCAACCTGCTCAATCTCAGCATACACCCTCCACTTCAAGAGGGCTTGCTGTCCCAGCAACAGGGCAGGGTTTTGTACCTCAACCTCCATGTTCTACATTTCAGTGATTAGAGATTGAACAGAATCAAATGAGAGTCTTTGATCTTCCATTGGAGGTGGTCACATTTATTCTTGCTGCTCGCCTCCCATCTAACAAGTTCATCACTTCCCAACATCAGAAGACTTAAAGTGATAGAAGTAGGAAACTATAGTACAGGAAGGAGTAGATAGGAAGAGAAGGTGATTCCGTAGCTTCTTAGTATAGTGGTGCCCCATGTAAAGATGTTTATATATCATTGGCATAGGACTGCCTCCATATTCTACAGGAAGGAGTGTGGGTTCCCCCCGACCCCTACCCCGCTTACTCGTCACAAGTCCCCTCCCCCCCCCTCAACCCCGCTTCCTCGTCACATGTCCCCCCATGGAAGTATAGGGTCGGCAAATAGTTGGAGGGCTCTCAGGCATATTGGGACTGATCGGGCGTGCGCCAGTTTAGAGAGATGTGTGATCAAGGGCTGCCATGTACGTTCACTGTAGGCTCTGATGGTAGCACTTCCAGATCTAACTCCAGCAACTACCAGCAGTAAAAATACCAAAGAGGAGGGTACAGGCAGCAGAGACCCCAATACCCACGCCAGAGAGGATGGAGAGGTTACCAGGGCCCCCCACAATATAACCCTTTTCAGGGCTAACCACAATACCCACAATACCTATACGGGCCCCCACCAATGGGACCGATGTACCCACAATGGGCGCCTGACCCAATAGCGGCAGCCCAAAATCAGCAGCCTTTTTTAGGGTTGGGCCAAGGACCCCGAAGGGGCAGGAACAAGAGGGGTACCAACGTGTCCTGGTAACCCGAGGACGAAACGGACCCCAGGGTTCACACCAGGAGCATGACAGGGACACTGGCGAACCAAGCCTCCACGAGCAAGAGGGGAACTTAGTGATAAACATTACACCATGGCCCCTGACCGAACTACAGAACAAAGTACTCAACAAAGGGTTGGGATACGTACCCACAAACAAATTAGATATTTTCCGCCTACACTCTGAAGTCCAACACTTCGTCAGGAGTATCAAACTAAAAGCCTTCTTTTTCAATAAAGAGGCCATCCCTGACACTTCAGACACAGGCTTGAGACCCAAGTCCTCATTTACACCTCCTGACCATGCCCTTCCACTCAAGGTTCTGGCATTTGAAAAAGCCCCGATGGTGGAATTAAGTAAAATAGACACCAGCAATCACCAGACTTTCCAGAACATGAGCAAGCAGGAGAGTGAAGCAGTAAAAGAACTCTAGCAGAATAGGGACCTGACGATTAAACCAGCAGACAAAGGGGGAGCAGTGGTGTTACAAACTACAACTGCATATAATCAAGAGTGCAAAAGACTCTTGTCGGACAGGAGGAACTACCGAATTCTACCAAATGATCCCACTGAAGAATTGAGGATTAGAATAGGAGCTATGGTTGAGGAAGCATTAGCGCATGATTGGCTCACAAAAAAAGAAGGGGAATTCCTCACACAAAAAAACCCACGCACCCCTTACTTTTATAGCATACCAAAAATACATAAAAGCCAGACTCAACTACCTGGAAGACCCATAGTATCAGGTATATCATCTATCCTGGAACCTTTGTCTAAGTTTGCAGACGCCTTTCCCGAGACCATTAGTCCAGGCCACCGACACCTACTTGAAGGACACCAAAGCTGTCCTCCAACTACTGAGGGACCTCCCATTTGACCCAGACTCGCAGATATTACTGAGTTTGGATGTGGAGAGTCTCTACACCAGTCTGCCACACGACGAGACTCTCCTCATCATAGAGGAGGTACTACATTCAACCCCATGGAAATACCAAACCCCACAAGGGTTGGTAATGGAGTGCATCTCAACTGCTTTGACAAAGAACTTCTTTGAGTACGAGGGCACACTGTATCTACAATGCCACGGTACCAGCATGGGCAGCACTTTCGCGCCGAGCCTGGCGGGTCTGTATGTGCACCATCTTGAGACCACTAAGATCCTTTACCCAGACAACCATTTCAGGAATAATATCCAAACGTGGAAAAGATATATAGACGACGTCTTAGTTATCTGGGAAGGTAACAGCCAGTCAGTCATGGATTTTCTGGTGTGGCTAAACGATCAAAACACATACTTGAAATTCACCCATTCAATGTCCAACAAATCCATGGTTTTTCTAGACCTCAACATTTTTCATGACTCAGGGTGCCTGAAAACAGAAACTCATTTCAAACCTACCGCAAGAAACTGCTTATTACGATTCGACAGTTTTCACCCGCGTCACCTCAGAGAGAACCTGCCATATGGGCAATTTCTCCGCCTACGCCGCAACTGCAGCGACATAAGCAAATATAAAGCACAGGCCCAGGACCTCAAAAAGAAACTGCAAAGTAGACACTACCCCGACAAAGTAATAGACTCCGCAATGAAGAGGGCACGGAACAATAATTGTGAGGCCCGTTTGGAGGACAGGGCTCCAAAAGACAACACAGAAGCAAGACCAGTATGTGTCACCACATACAGTACACACCCGAACAGAGTGTCAAAAATGATAAACAGACATTGGAGGATACTAACCAGTGGAACCCTAAACCTAGAAAAAACACTTTTTGCCCACAAGAGAGGTAAGAATCTCAAGGACATCCTAGTACATACAAGGCCCCCTAAGACACAAAACCAACAACCCAGGCTACAGGGGACACAAGGACACCATCCCTGTGGCAACTGCAGCAGCTGCCACTTAACGAAGAAGAGTCTGTCTCTCACCTTCAGAAATGGGAGCAAGTGGGAACAACGCAATTTCACAAATTGCAATAGTAAGAACGTGGTGTACTTAATCACTAGTCCCTGCGGCCTAGAGTACGTGGGCATGACAACCAGAGCCGTGAAAGTGAGGTTAAACGAACATAAGAGTAATGTGAGATGTAAAAAAATCAACTACTAAGATGGCAGCACATTATCTGGAGAGGCAACACTGCGTTAATGAGCTACTTTGGACTGTTATTGAAGCTACCCTCTGAAACAGGTCTCTTTGAAAAGGAACAGAGATGGGTTTTCCGCCTGGGCACTAACACAGATGGCCTCAACGATGCCATACCCTGGGGGCAACTACGATGAAATTTCAACATCCATGAGGCATATACCCCTCGTAAAACCAACTCTACCCCCACTACGTATTATCGGACCAAATCTATGTTCTCCACCTTTAATACTGATATTGGGTCCATAACTGTGTTAAAATAAGTGTTTAAATAATTACTAAGCGCTTAGTTCTGCAGAAATATGGACACTCTTTTTTCACTCTCTGCCTATTAAACACAGAGGCTGTCAGTAAAATTATATCTTTTACCCCCCCAAAAACCGAAGTGCGATTAACGTTATCCATCGGTAACAATACAACTAAAGAGCCGGCCCGGCACCGACCAGCGCATGCGCGTAATCACAGACGACCACGGCGTATGCGCATTGATACCCGCACGATTTGAGCATGCGCGAAGTAGAAGACAGAACTCCTTAGCGCGGAACCGGGAACCATGATACACATCAAAAAACAGCCCATGTTTAGGCGTACATCCGCTGGTATTTAGCCTGCTAATTGGCAATTATCACTGCAAACCAGGGTATAAATACTACGCGCCCTCCCCTCATCGGCACTATCGTCGGAGCAGCGCTGAGGGGAAGAGGGCAGATCGTCTCCTGTAAAACCGTGAGTTACAAGCAGACCACGCTGTAAGCAGGGTTACCTTTGGATGTAAGTAGTGGATCCTAAAACAAGGTTCTCATGCCCACAGATCGCTGATCCTAGCATGATGGAACCCCCAAAAAAGCGCTAAGAGCTCATGAGGCATTGTAACCCAAAACACTAAGTAAGACAATCTCTGCAGTATTATGTGTTTTTTATCCCCAACATGAAGGAACTTTTTTTTTTTTGTTTGGCAACAACGACTATCCAAACAAGTGTGTTATGTTTGTGTTTACATATGTGTCTTTGTCCTTTTTCGCTACTTTATCTCCACAGGGTGTAAGATCTTTGGAGGATATCTGCAACTATATATATATATATATATATATATATATATATATATATATATATATATATATATATATATATATATATATATATATATATATATATATATGCACACTCTTTGTCCTCAAGGTCACTGATACCTACATGACAGTTATTAATGCATATTGAGAAAGGTATTGATTTTATACTTCTCTCCCTCCAGGTCTTACTAAACCGCCAATTGGGCGCAGAGACTACGTGTTGAACTACATTTTAGGTACATACACACCTATAGTTCACGGTTTTTTGTATAATACACTTTTATATATACATCCATGTGAGTAAGGTGGGGAATTTTGTGCATTTCCTGTCCTGAAGAAGAGTTTCGCACTCCGAAACATGTTCATGTCGACGCACTACAGAGGTTAATGTACATAATTTCACATTAATAACCTCACACTGCACCTTTTTTAATAATACCAGCCAGGGGCTTGATTTACGTCTTTTTTCCCCCACGAGCCAGGTATTTTTTAACTAGCTCCTTCACCACTCCACCACTCCCATAAAATACCCCACACAAATTCACACATAGTCCACAGTAAGTGCTCCCACGTAGTCGTTGGTTGTAGCACGCCGCATCCCGTAGAGTGTTGTGAAGACCCCAATGATGAAGCATGACACCAAGGGGCCTGTTGGTGTGTGAGGGGTATTTAAACAACACGGTGTGCTCCCCACCACTGTAGGGACCACCACCACCTCCTTAGTGGATTCCACTTTGTTTACCGTTCAAATTTTGTGTCAGTGTGTGCTAGTATGTGAGAGAGGAGCTCCATCCCCATGACCGGCCACAGAAAAGTGAGCCATATCGTGTAGGGTGGGATGAAGGCTTTCTTCCAGTGGAGTGCAATGAACTGCTTCGTTTCCGTGAGCATGTGGAGGATCAGGCGCCAGTCCGAGTGCATCATAGCTTTCTGGAACCTCTGGCGGATCCCTAGTAGTATTGGTCACGCGGGAAGGGAAGGGAAATCCCTAATGTGTCTTAAGATCCCTTTCCAGTAGATGGTGATAAGGGGGCAGAACCACCATATATGCAAGAAGGATCCTGGTGAAGCCCGACAACGGCAGCACAGGGGTGAGGAGTCCAGAAACATCTTTTAGAGGTGAAGAGGAGTATAATACCATCGGAACAATATTTTGTATGCCGATTCCTGCTATGCAATGCTCTTAAGAATGCGGGGGATAACTTGCCAGAACTGCTCCCACTGATCAGAGGGGATATCTTTCTCAAGGTCTGTCTGCCAGCTAGTTTGATGTAGGTAGGGAGGCCTTATTTGCGAGCGCTGGAGTATTTTGTAGTTCCTAGAGATCAGCCCTCTGGAGCCATCGAACGATCTAACCAAGGTCTGCAAACGGTGTAAGTTGCAGTGTCGCGCCCTCCGTGTAGGCAGGGGAGTGGAGCCAGTGGCGGATTAGAAAATATTCTAAACGTGTCGTTCTAGGTAGATGAAAGTCCATCCTACATTGTTCAAAGGATTTGAATCGACCCTCTTAGAAGAGTTGCTGTATGACCCGGCATTCACCAACAGCCCATGCGGGAAAGGATGCTGGGTAGAGGGCCGTTGGGAATGCCTGGTTGCGTGCTAGTGGTGTGTTGGGGAGGGAAAGGTGGTCAAGCCCCTAGACGCCGCTATCCTGTCCCAGATCTCCAGGACCATTTTCATCGGGGTGGCAATGTAGGCACTGCGATGTTGGGCTTCCCGCGGTAGCCAAGCCAGGTCCCAAAGCGGTCGACAGACCACGGCCCTGTCCATGTGGAACCAGTGCAGGGGGTGGGGGGGGGGGGTGAACTGTGTCTTGCCCTGCTTGATGGAGCGTGGCTAGGCCTCCGGCCGCAAGCGAGGCCCCCGCTCAGTGGGTGTGGGGGGGTGGAGGTGTCCTGGCCCGCTCCGATGGCAACTGCGCAGTAGCCCGGGCCACCCCCGGCCCTCTCTCACCCGCCTCACCTCCAGGGCCGCCGCCTGGATCCTCAGCTACTAGTCACTCCGGTCACTTGTCCTCCACCCGGCCCAGGCCTGAGCGCGGACCGCCACATGGGGTGGCTGCCGGGCCCTAGTTCGCCGCCCGGACCCTCCACTTGATGTCAGGCCAATCTTGGGGGAGGCGGGAGGGAGAGAGCAGGTCGGGGAATCCTTGGCGGCGGCGGCCCCGCGATCGAACAGCACCCTCAGTGATCTTGCTGGTCTCCGGCCTCGCTGGTCCCTCCGAACAAGATGGCGGAGGAGCACACCTCTAGTGACCGTCCGTCCCGGGCGTCTGTTGCGATGAGATCCCCGGTGCCCCTCGTCAATGCACACGTAGGGCACGCTCAGCAGTTGGGGGGCGGGCGATCGCACCGCCCGGGCCTTCAATTAGCTATTTAAGCCCCCCGGCCGGCCTCTGGAGGATGGAGCTCACACGACCTGCGTCCTACTCCATCTAGGTCCTGGCCACGCCCCGTTCTGTTCCTTTTATCCCTGGCCTGGCTATGCTTTGTAGAGGGCCTTAGTAAGGCTTACCTATAAGCCCTTTCCATCATACTTGGTGGCCTGATCAGCCATCTTTATTCGAGTCACCCAACTCCATTTATTATGCTGCAATATGGAACCTTAATTTAGTTCTTACTTTTTTGATGTGTGCTTCCTTTAAACTGATATGCCATTGCAGCCTGAAACTTTTGAAGCTCAAGACTATCTTTCTTATTGCCATCACTTCAGCGCATCATGTCCGTGAGATGAAGGTGTTGTCTGTTGCCTGTGCAGACTGGCTAAACTTCCTCTTGTAAAATCCACTCTTCTGACCCACCAAAGTTGTGAGGCCACAGCTTTGATATCGATTCAAACAATGAGGAATCTGCAGTTCTATTAATCCAGAAGAAGTTACTTATCATTGGCAATACTATTACTGATGATCACTGTAACTAACCACAGATTCATCAGTGCTCACTCTCTTGCCTATTCTGAGGGGTGGACTTTTCATAGGTATTTAGGTTTTAAACTTGATTTAGCAAATTGCCAAGTACTCGTTTGTCTGTTATGAGTCAGAGGGCCAAGACATTTTCTGTAGACAAACTGCCATTTGTCGCTTATATGAAAAAATAAGAAAGCCAGGAACTAATAATTAGTTTGCATGTCACTCTGCATTTTATCACTATGACCTAGAATATCAGGATTTTTTTTCCAATTCTCCCACCGGCATGTTCCATTATGACGCTTGTGGTTTTGCTTTTAACAGGCTTACCATGGGCTCCAAATCCCAATATACAAAGTGCTGTTGGTTAAAATGACACATTTACCCACTTGTCTGCTGTGTTTTACAATTTTACAAAGTTGTCTTGTCAGCCCTTTAAAAAATTTACGAATTCAATTACTCCATTAAAAAAAAAATGCTTTTTTCAAGCTTAAATCCAAAAGTAAACTGCTTATATATTTTGTGAGGGTTACTTTTTCTCTCACATCATTCATTAACACAAGCGTTGGCAAAGTGAATTGTTTTTTCTTATCTTAAGTGAAAGGTTTTAGACCAAGCTTCAAAATGCAATAAAGGTACAACATGGACAGCAGCAGCGCAACCTTCCTAACACAGATAAGTTAAGGACAGGTGATAGTAGCAGAAGGAACATAGCATGATTGTCTCACACATACTCACAGGTACTACACGGACAGGTAACACAGTAAAGAGTGAGTGAGAGGCATTTAACGACTGATGTACAATTTCCATTAGCATATAAGAAGTACAAAACTCCTGAAAGAAACCGCCAAACCTCTTGTGTAAAAAAAAGATACATTCATACATTAATATAGGATGATGAACTCTCACCTACCTAGTGTGAAACGCTTCATCAGGGGGTTCCTTATATTGCACTATGTAGCATTCAAGAGTGGGACTTTCCACTGGTTGTACAGCCTCCTAGTTATGGGTTCCCTAGTTTGGGTGCAATTATGTCACCTATGTCAATTTTTATGTTCTGTTAAACCTATATTAATGTTGTTTGTGGGTGAGCTAAAATGTTTAATGGTATTTCCCTACTACAAAACTAAAAACAGGAGGGCTGAGCTACGGACCGTACTGCTCTATTGAGGTAAATAGTCTTCCCCTGGAATAAAGGTATCTCACATCAAATATTGTGAAACTTTTCCTTCTTTCTAGTGCATGTTCAGCAGATTCAGAAAGGAGGGTCAGAGGTGAAGGGGCAAATTGTCCTGGGGCCCCAACCCTTAAAAGGTTTCACAGCGTGCTGTTGTCTAAGCTGTCCACACTTGCATCATGTTTCACAGGGGGAGTCACTGTAATCATAGCCTGTGCTAGGTAATAGGCCATGCCCATACTGCCAAGCCACACTTGCAGCTGACTGAATGTGGGAAGACGGACTGCATAGGCCTTGGGAACGCAAACCACACTTCCAACACTAAACCATACTCCCAGCACTAAAACATCTTCAGCTTCGCTACCAGCGCCAACAGGTCAGTGGTACTAAAGCAGTGCCGGGCGGGTCCCATAATTCTCTGCACCCTTGTCTGTGCTGCTGTGTGGAAAAACAGCGCTGTGGAGGTTAAGGAAAACAGCTCTTGGCTCATCCTGGACCTCATGCCCTGCTGAAAGTGTCACTGGCTGCCACTTTATTTACAGATGAGGTTCAAACTTTTATGGTAACAACGGTATTTTAGGTCATTTCACTTTAGCACCTTATATAATATCATTACTCCAGTAGCCTTTATTAGGAATAGCGACCCACACCTTTTCCGCCACCACAGTTTTATTAATGACTCGAAGAAAGTCATTTGTTTTGTTTCTTACATGAAAGCATTTATTTTTGTAAATAGAGCGACATTGTGGTGTATCAACCCATATTATTATTATTATTATTATGTTTCTTATATAGCGCCTGAATCAACCCCCGAAGGGGTATCTCCGCGCTTGCCTTGGGAACCCGTCCTGGCTTTTCCCTGTGAGATAGCCCCTACAGGGCATCCCCAAGGTGAAAGCCAGGCATCCCGCCGCAGGGGGGCCGTTGTGGAGATTAAGCAAGCTTAATGCCCAGAGTTGCAGAGTATGAACCCATGATTAGGTCAGGCACCGAAGCGAGAATTATCGAGTCCATGGACATTTGAGCTCAAGACCCTGCCGCGTCGGGAATTGAACCCTGGTCCCGGGTCTGACCTCTGCTTCAGGGTCTACCTGCTCTAACCAGTGAGCCACACTTCTCCACATACACGAGAGAGGTTGCCGTACAGTAAATATCCTTAACTGAATTATTTGAAAGTACTCTCGGATGTGATGATCATGGAAAAGGAGGCGCAGGGAAGAAAAGTAAGTGCCTAGGGTCACACAGTGTTGTCAAGTTCAGAAGCTAATATTGAAACCACGCTTCCATATTAGACATTATTCAAATCCGATCTTGGATGGCTATCACATTCTTTCCCCCTTCTGTACTGATACCAATTTTATTAGTGACCGAAGAGGCTAAACAGTTGTCTTGTGCCACCTATACACGGCCTCTATTGTTGTAGACGAAGCAACATTATCGTAACTGCTCAGGGTCACACAGTTTGGTCAAGCATGGAAACAGTGACTTAAACTAGGGCCTCTGGGTCAGGCGCATGGAACTAGTTTTTAATCTGGGTCCAACAAAAGCTTCAAAGTAGCATGTTAGACAAGTACATTCAAAATATCCTTTGTATTTTTATAAGGTGGGACAACAGCGTTGGAACCACCCCTTTTCATAGAACAGGTACATCTTGGTCAAACACAGTTCAATCATCCCAATTTCAGAGGACAGGTACAGCTAGGGTTGCAAGAGCACAACCCTTTTCCATCACAAAAGAGGGCCAAATGGGCAGAAGCAGTGCAAACGTAATTTCCTCACAGCACCAGTACTGTACAGCAGTAACAAAGCACGCTTCTCTCGCTCACAGAAGGCAATGTGTGAAATCTACCATTTCCCACAGCACAGAGATTTATTCTCTCACAGAACATGTACAGCAAAGGCATGAGTGACATGTTACAGATAGATCTGTGGCGTGGGTGCTCAACTCATGAATATGAACGTATAAGTGGATGAGTGAGAGAATATGCACGTTTTGACAAGATTTTCACTTAGGAGATATTCCAAGTCAGCATCCTGAAAGTCCTGCTGCGCTCAGTTGGAGTATTATGAGGAGGGGGTCCCAAAGGGATAGAGAACACAAATTGTAACTTAATAAAGAAAATAATCACGTAGACATTGAATCAAACCACATTGTTTTAATCACAATGGGGATGTGTATCAAATAACGATAATAATCAAGTATTTGAAATGAACAGGTGGAGCAATGCCCCGGAAGGGGTGGGAGTGCGTGATAATGTGAGGATATTGTGATAAGGAAGGGGTAAAGGTGACAGAATAATCAGTACTTCAAACCAAAATAGTTATAATGGTTACACATTATGTACAAGAAAAAACGAGAGAACTTAAATTTCAAATCAAGACATATCATACTCCACATAGTACAGTATATGAACAGTTGGGCCGTGGAGTTGACGATTAAAAACAGATAGTCGTCGACGTTTCGACCCTCTCAGATATGCAGGTCTTATTGTATCCTTGCAGCGGGGTCTTCTTCAGGACAGGGGAGACCACCTATTTAATATACAATTGCTGGTATTATTGTGGGAGTTACAGCTAAAGGAAATAAATTACGTCGACTAGATTTAGGAAAGCACGCGGCCCAAATTACGTAGGAAGGGAAAACATGCACCAATATGGAACTAATTGTGACCCCCTGTTTATGGGGTGCCATTAATCGGATATCACATCACCGTGAATGGTGGGATATAATTCAAAAAAGAGAGAGCGCGTGGAAGGCTGTTAATCCATCACGTATTGTGACCCCCTGATTATCGGGTGCCATTTGTCGCATATTACATCACCGTGATTGGTGGGATATAATTCAAAAGAGAGAGAGCGTGGAAAACTAGTGATCCGTCACCAGGTGGTGTATGATTGGCATGACAATTCCGGACTTGTATACAGTGGAATATCTGTCGTTACCTTGCAAAAAATGATTCAGGGGTTGAGATGGTAAAGGACATCCGGTCTGGTGTTCCTGTGGAAAAATATAAAGAGGGTCCGACATGTTGCTATATTCCCGGAGGGACACACCTTACAATTATTGCGGCATAACGGCGGAGAGCACTGAGGCACTTACCCCGTCAGGCTGAAAGCAATGTTCGGTTTCTGGATAGATCGTCAAACAGATCTGTGCATTAAATAAAGAGAGAATATAATCGTAAGGGGCGCTACCTCTAACGTTGAAACATTGAACATGTGAGCCCGGACGTGCCGCATGTCAAGCTTACCGGAGGCCGAATGAATCTGGCATGGAATCCGCTCGAGTTCGCAATGGCGAGCCTCGGTTCCTGATTCATTATGTTACCATGGTAGCGGAGTCACGTGGTGACCCGCACTTGTATGGAGCTAAACAAAAGACTAACTCACTGTTTGGCGGTTGCTAGGAAACCGCGTAAATGGATTATAAGGGAAATTGTAGTAAGATGGAAGAATGCTAATTTGAAGGAAACATTCCGTGAAACCACACGGGGGTAATGATCGAATTTGGATGTCAGTAATCCGGGGAAAGATCAGCCAATATGAGCCAATATTTTACGGTGACAACAGAGTTCAGTTAGCATAGATAGTGCCATAGTTGATTATAAAACAAGTAAGTATAACATGTCAAGTGCCAGGAGGGATAATACAAGGTGCATCGTATCACTTAATGGCGTACCTCTCACATGAGGGTAAAGGCCAGTTGGTACTTTAACGAATGCTATAACTGACATATACATCTGCCTGCTAGAGGCAATCTGTCAATAACTGGCGTACCTCTCACATGAGGGTAAAGGCCGATGGTAAGGCAAAGTTTGCCACATCAAACGTACAGAAACACAGACACCAGGGGATCCATATCAATATGATAGCTGAATGGCGTACCTCTTACATAAGGGTAAAGGCCATAGTATCACACATTGAATGGACTCCATATTCAAGGCAAAGTGGCCAGCTGAGAGAAGGAGCTATCATGCTCGTTGAGACGTTTTTCAATGGAGTTAAAGAAAAACATCCATTTTAGTTCACGGGTGTTTAGGATACTCGAGATGTTCCCACCCCGGGGTCCCAGAACCGCTCTTTCTATTACTACCCATCTGAGACTATCTGGTGAGTGTGAGGACGTGGTGAAATGATCAACCAAGGGGGCTCCCTGTACCTCACACCTAATTCTGCTCATGTGTTGGAGAATGCGCACCTTGATTTTCTGTTGCGTTTGGCCTATGTATATCTGTTGGCATGGGCAGAGTATCGCATAGATAACGTTCGAGGAATTACAGTTCGTCTGTGCCTTCAGCTGAATTTTCAATTGACAGTATTGGAATTCCTTTCCTTGGATGGTGGTCTCACAGGCTTTGCAGTTTCCACATTTCGAGTGGCCGGTCACTGGAGGCAGGTTCCACAGAGTCGCAATCGTGGGATCCTGAGGTGTCGGTAACCGGGTTCTCACCACGAAATCTTTCACACTTTTGGCCTTTTTGAAAGCGTGTAGAGGTGCTGATGGTTGATCGATATCGTCCGATATCAATTTCCAGTGGCGATTTATGATCCGTTTGATTTGGTTACTTCTAGTGTTGAATGTGGTAACACAAACGATCCTTGTTTCCTGTTGGTTCCTGTTGGTATTTGGAGATAATAGTTCCTCACGGGGATAAAACCAAGCTCTTTTTCTGGATTGCTTGACTAGACGCCTGGGGTACCCTCTCGCCAGCAGTCGATTGGTGAGCTCATCAGATTCCGTAAGGTAATGCTCCCGGTCCGAACAGTTTCTGCGAATTCGGAGAAATTGCCCGAAGGGCAAAATGTCCCGGAGGGCTCTGGGATGATGACTGTCGTAATATAGCAAGGAATTCCTCTCTGCTGGTTTTCGATAGAGCTTCGTCAGTAGGACTCCTGCATTCTCATAGATGGTGAGATCTAGGAAGTTTATCATGTGATTGTCGGAATCTATTGTAAACTTCAGAAAGTCAGATTGATGATTCAGCCAGGTGAAGAAGGACAACAGATCGTCTGGATTTCCATTCCAAATGATGAGGACATCGTCAATATATCTCATCCAGAGACCAAGTTGGACTCTGAATGGATTTACTGGATTAAGTATGGTGTCCTCCTCAAATGCGGCCATATAGAGAATGGCTACATCTGGAGCAAAGGGAGCCCCCATTGCTACACCAGACGTTTGGATATAGAACTTGTTCTTGAAAATAAAAAAGTTTTTTGTCATCGCGATCCGGAGCAAGGACACGATGAATTCAGTGGGTACTTGCACCGGTGCCGGGCGGCGTTGTAGGCAGCGTGTTATTACATTCAAGGCTTCTTGTTGCGGGATAGATGTATAGAGCGACACCACGTCGCATGTCACCAATCTTTGGAGCTCTGAGTCGAAGGGAGAATTCTCAACAATATTGATCGTATGCATCGTATCACGTAGATAGGTAGGAGTGGATTCCGCCAACGGTTTCAGAAAAAAGTCGATGTACTTGCCTAGGGGCTCAAGTATGGAACCACATCCAGACACAATCGGTCTACCCGGTGGGTTGTTCATACTTTTATGGATCTTGGGTATCGTATAGATTGTAGCCAACCGGGGATGTTTTTGGTTCAAAAAATTGAATTCTGATTCAGAGAGGAACCCCAATTCCAGTCCTGCTTGAGTTATTTCAAGAATCTCAAGGGCAATTGCTTTAGATGGGTCAGCTCGCAAAAGTTGATAACTTACTCCGTCATTAAGTTGACGAAAGACCTCGGATTCATATGAGGACACGTCTTGGACAACAATGGCTCCCCCTTTGTCCGCCGGTTTAATAACCACTTGGTCATTGTGGGCAAGTGATTGTAAGGCCGCCTTTTCTTCTTTGCTCCTGTTATACCGGACGAATGATTTGGTACCTAAAAGTTGTTGAACCTCGCGCCACACTATCTCCTCAAACGCCAGAATCTTATGTGACATGGTGCTGTTATAAGGAACCAAAGTAGACGGAGGTCTGAGGCCGGTTACCGATGATTGAATTCTTGGTTCTGAGTTTCGAAAAAAATACTTCAACCTGACCTTACGAAAGAACTGGTAAAGTTCTGCGCGGATGGTGAAGTTGTCAGGGTTATTTGTAGGAACGTATGATAGCCCTTTGTCCAATACTTTGATTTCATTCTCGCTGAGAGTTTGTTTGGATATGTTGACAACAGGGCTACTGGGCAACGGGGGGGCACCCCCCAATAGTTTCATTTCAAAACGTCCCTCCGAACCATTCACCATCTGTATGTTTTCTTTCGAGTTACTCGTTCTCCATGTTGCTCCGATTGGAACTGTACCTGTTTTTGTGGTTGACCACGACCTCCATCCCAATTGCTTGCATTTGGTTGAAATCCACGCTGGTTGCCTCTGGGCCAGTTGTTGCCCCTGCCTCGAGGGGGTCGCCATGACCATTGGCGTTGGCCCAAAAAAGGATTGTATTGGTGTTGTTGTTGCTGGTGTCCGTAGTCGGGGCAGTTGAATTGGTTGCTAGTACCAGGTTGTTCGTGTTCTCCTTCAGAGCTATAGGAAGAATCCGAGAATGTCTGGTAGTTCTGTCTACCTCTGTAGGACCCACGCCCCGGTTAGTGAGGCGGCCCTGATTATCCTGGCGGAAATAGTCTTCTTGGAGGTACGGGTAGGTCTTTTTCTTGTCGTATAGCCTTATGTCTCGGGCTAATTTTTCAAGTTTACGATTTTGTGTCGTTAGGTCAAAATCTTTGAGTGTAGCTTCAAGATTGTTGAGGGTTTCCTTGGCGTTTGCAAAGTTGGCGTCGGCTGCTATCTCCGCTTTAAGGGTCTTGATCTCAGCACTGATCACTTGGACTTGGTCGGCAGCTGTCTCCACCCCCAGGACCATCCAATGCCGAGAGCAATTGTTGGCAACGTGGCTGAACCCTTCTTTAAACTTCGGGACTTCTATGAAGATGGCTGGTTCGATCTTAATCTGGAGCCCTACCGGAATGATATTCTCTTTTAGATACCGTGTCAGAAGATGGCCATGCCATCTAGTACGGACCAACTTCTTTTCCAACCGTTCTAGGCGAGAGATCTTGTCTTTGAGCGTAAAGTCAATAATTGGGACGTCGTTGGAGACAAAGAAATTGTTCGGATTTTCCAACAATTTGTCTATGTAGTCCTCAGAATATGATAAAAGTTCCCTTTCAACCATTGTGTGCTAAGTCCAACTTAATTGGACATAGAAAAACCTCGCAGACCAGTGCCTGCTCGAAGTGGTGTATAATTGGGGGGGTTTAACCCAAAAAGAGTCCCTGGAGCCTGGGTTGGCTAAGTATTATGAGGAGGGGGTCCCAAAGGGATAGAGAACACAAATTGTAACTTAATAAAGAAAATAATCACGTAGACATTGAATCAACCCACATTGTTTTAATCACAATGGGGATGTGTATCAAATAACGACAATAATCAAGTATTTGAAATGAACAGGTGGAGCAATGCCCCGGAAGGGGTGGGAGTGCGTGATAATGTGAGGATATTGTGATAAGGAAGGGGTAAAGGTGACAGAATAATCAGTACTTCAAACCAAAATAGTTATAATGGTTACACATTATGTACAAGAAAAAACGAGAGAACTTAAATTTCAAATCAAGACATATCATACTCCACATAGTACAGTATATGAACAGTTGGGCCGTGGAGTTGACGATTAAAAACAGATAGTCGTCGACGTTTCGACCCTCTCAGATATGCAGGTCTTATTGTATCCTTGCAGCGGGGTCTTCTTCAGGACAGGGGAGACCACCTATTTAATATACAATTGCTGGTATTATTGTGGGAGTTACAGCTAAAGGAAATAAATTACGTCGACTAGATTTAGGAAAGCACACGGCCCAAATTACGTAGGAAGGGAAAACATGCACCAATATGGAACTAATTGTGACCCCCTGTTTATGGGGTGCCATTAATCGGATATCACATCACCGTGAATGGTGGGATATAATTCAAAAAAGAGAGAGAGCGTGGAAGGCTGTTAATCCATCACGTATTGTGACCCCCTGATTATCGGGTGCCATTTGTCGCATATTACATCACCGTGATTGGTGGGATATAATTCAAAAGAGAGAGAGCGTGGAAAACTAGTGATCCGTCACCAGGTGGTGTATGATTGGCATGACAATTCCGGACTTGTATACAGTGGAATATCTGTCGTTACCTTGCAAAAAACGATTCAGGGGTTTAGATGGTAAAGGACATCCGGTCTGGTGTTCCTGTGGAAAAATATAAAGAGGGTCCGACATGTTGCTATATGCCCGGAGGGACACACCTTACAATTATTGCGGCATAACGGCGGAGAGCACTGAGGCACTTACCCCGTCAGGCTGAAAGCAATGTTCGGTTTCTGGATAGATCGTCAAACAGATCTGTGCACCATACTTAATCCAGTAAATCCATTCAGAGACCAACTTGGTCTCTGGATGAGATATATTGACGATGTCCTCATCATTTGGAATGGAAATCCAGACGATCTATTGTCCTTCTTCACCTGGCTGAATCATCAATCTGACTTTCTGAAGTTTACAATAGAATCCGACAATCACATGATAAACTTCCTAGATCTCACTATCTATGAGAATGCAGGAGTCCTACTGACGAAGCTCTATCGAAAACCAGCAGAGAGGAATTCCTTGCTATATTACGACAGTCATCATCCCAGAGCCCTCCGGGACAATTTGCCCTTCGGGCAATTTCTCCGAATTCGCAGAAACTGTTCGGACCGGGAGCATTACCTTACGGAATCTGATGAGCTCACCAATCGACTGCTGGCGAGAGGGTACCCCAGGCGTCTAGTCAAGCAATCCAGAAAAAGAGCTTGGTTTTATCCCCGCGAGGAACTATTATCTCCAAATACCAACAGGAACCAACAGGAAACAAGGATCGTTGGGGTTACCACATTCAACACTAGAAGTAACCAAATCAAACGGATCATAAATCGCCACTGGAAATTGATATCGGACGATATCGATCAACCATCAGCACCTCTACACGCTTTCAAAAAGGCCAAAAGTGTGAAAGATTTCGTGGTGAGAACCCGGTTACCGACACCTCAGGATCCCACGATTGCGACTCTGTGGAACCTGCCTCCAGTGACCGGCCACTCGAAATGTGGAAACTGCAAAGCCTGTGAGACCACCATCCAAGGAAAGGAATTCCAATACTGTCAATTGAAAATTCAGCTGAAGGCACAGACGAACTGTAATTCCTCGAACGTTATCTATGCGATACTCTGCCCATGCCAACAGATATACATAGGCCAAACGCAACAGAAAATCAAGGTGCGCATTCTCCAACACATGAGCAGAATTAGGTGTGAGGTACAGGGAGCCCCCTTGGTTGATCATTTCACCACGTCCTCACACTCACCAGATAGTCTCAGATGGGTAGTAATAGAAAGAGCGGTTCTGGGACCCCGGGGTGGGAACATCTCGAGTATCCTAAACACCCGTGAACTAAAATGGATGTTTTTCTTTAACTCCATTGAAAAAGGTCTCAACGAGCATGATAGCTCCTTCTCTCAGCTGGCCACTTTGCCTTGAATATGGAGTCCATTCAATGTGTGATACTATGGCCTTTACCCTTATGTAAGAGGTACGCCATTCAGCTATCATATTAATATGGATCCCCTGGTGTCTGTTTTTCTGTACGTTTGATGTGGCAAACTTCGCCTTACCATTGGCCTTTACCCTCATGTGAGAGGTACGCCATTAAGTGATACGATGCACCTTGTATTATCCCTCCTGGCACTTGACATGTTATACTTACTTGTTTTATAATCAACTATGGCACTATCTATGCTAACTGAACTCTGTTGTCACCGTAAAATATTGGCTCATATTGGCTGATCTTTCCCCGGATTACTGACATCCAAATTCGATCATTACCCCAGTGTGGTTTCACGGAATGTTTCCTTCAAATTAGCATTCTTCCATCTTACTACAATTTCCCTTATAATCCATTTACGCGGTTTCCTAGCAACCGCCAAACAGTGAGTTAGTCTTTTGTTTAGCTCCATACAAGTGCGGGTCACCACGTGACTCCGCTACCATGGTAACATAATGAATCAGGAACCGAGGCTCGCCATTGCGAACTCGAGCGGATTCCATGCCAGATTCATTCGGCCTCCGGTAAGCTTGACATGCGGCACGTCCGGGCTCACATGTTCAATGTTTCAACGTTAGAGGTAGCGCCCCTTACGATTATATTCTCTCTTTATTTAATGCACAGATCTGTTTGACGATCTATCCAGAAACCGAACATTGCTTTCAGCCTGACGGGGTAAGTGCCTCAGTGCTCTCCGCCGTTATGCCGCAATAACTGTAAGGTGTGTCCCTCCGGGCATATAGCAACATGTCGGACCCTCTTTATATTTTTCCACAGGAACACCAGACCGGATGTCCTTTACCATCTCAACCCCTGAATCGTTTTTTGCAAGGTAACGACAGATATTCCACTGTATACAAGTCCGGAATTGTCATGCCAATCATACACCACCTGGTGACGGATCACTAGTTTTCCACGCTCTCTCTTTTGAATTATATCCCACCAATCACGGTGATGTAATATGCGACAAATGGCACCCGATAATCAGGGGGTCACAATACGTGATGGATTAACAGCCTTCCACGCTCTCTCTCTTTTTTGAATTATATCCCACCATTCACGGTGATGTGATATCCGATTAATGGCACCCCATAAACAGGGGGTCACAATTAGTTCCATATTGGTGCATGTTTTCCCTTCCTATGTAATTTGGGCCGTGTGCTTTCCTAAATCTAGTCGACGTAATTTATTTCCTTTAGCTGTAACTCCCACAATAATACCAGCAATTGTATATTAAATAGGTGGTCTCCCCTGTCCTGAAGAAGACCCCGCTGCAAGGATACAATAAGACCTGCATATCTGAGAGGGTCGAAACGTCGACGACTATCTGTTTTTAATCATCAACTCCACGGCCCAACTGTTCATATACTGTACTATGTGGAGTATGATATGTCTTGATTTGAAATTTAAGTTCTCTCGTTTTTTCTTGTACATAATGTGTAACCATTATAACTATTTTGGTTTGAAGTACTGATTATTCTGTCACCTTTACCCCTTCCTTATCACAATATCCTCACATTATCACGCACTCCCACCCCTTCCGGGGCATTGCTCCACCTGTTCATTTCAAATACTTGATTATTGTCGTTATTTGATACACATCCCCATTGTGATTAAAACAATGTGGTTTGATTCAATGTCTACGTGATTATTTTCTTTATTAAGTTACAATTTGTGTTCTCTATCCCTTTGGGACCCCCTCCTCATAATACTTAGCCAACCCAGGTCCCAGGGACTCTTTTTGGGTTAAACCCCCCCAATTATACACCGCGCTCAGTTGGAGAGCTGCTACTTGAGTGGACTCTTTTAATGTTCTAAGTATTGAGAAGTAGACATCACCTAATTGTTCATAGTTATTTGCAGCAACTATACTACCGTATAATTAAGTATGAAAACGTTTTTAATGCAGATGTGCCAGGTGCTGCTCAGTCCCAGGCTGAGTGCTGTTCCTTTTCAAAATGTTGATGGCCACCAGTACTGGAAAGTTTCAGGGTGATCTTTCAAGTGGGGTGTGAGGAAAATAAACAAGCATTTGCAATGCAATAAGTCTTACGTTACTGAATGTTTGAGCTAGTGTCATTTCTAATAATAATGCAACGCCAGTAGCTCAAACTTTCAGTAATGCGAGAGCTATTGCATTGCAAATGTTTTTTTCTGTTTATTTTTTAAGCAATAAACGCTGGTTCCTTTGAAGACAAATGTCTATATTCAAAGACGACGCACCCTACCAATAATCCGAATTTAAGGACACCAATAAAATCCTCCAACATAATGTGTCCAAATAAAAGCAGTACATGACTAGTGTAAGCCACTAATACGTTTTAAGGTTGAATAGGTTATACCCACACGCTCCTCTTTCATCGTTCTTTGCCTCCTTTGACTCCAAAAGCAAAATAAATAAGAGAAAAATAACAACCAAAACAAACGCACCTCTCAAATCGTGGCACCATGTTGCAGATTCTATAATGTTGACATGAAATTGTCAATAACAGAAGTGCACAAGAATACGTTTATACATCTCTGAAGGTATATCAGTAACACCAAGATTCAAGTATTGTACTTACTCAATTACAGCAGGTTGAATTTGATATCTCACCTCATCCAGCATCCACAAAAAGAGCAATTAAAATTAAATCCAGGGAATACGAGCTCATCCTTCCTGGAAATAGTCCAGCATACTGGGGTCCCCAGTTCTGGCCCAAGGAGCTGGGCTCCCCCCCTGCCCCGGCAAGCTCAGTGAAGAGCCTGGGGGTGGTCATTGATGTGGAGCTCTCTCTCAAGGCTCAAGTAGGGGCTGTGATCTCCTCCAGTATGTTTCAACTGCGTAAAATCCGCAAAATAGCCCATCTACTACCGCATGCGGCATTGGTCCAGGTTGTGATCTCTCTGGTACTATCCCGCCTTGACTTCTCGAACTCCCTATACCATGGACTTACACAATCATTGCTCCGCCGTCTCCAAATTGTACAAAACCAGGCAGCCAGACTTATCCATAAAACTCCAAAGTGTCAATCAGCGAAACCACTATTGCGCAAACTGCACTGGTTGCCAGTTGAGCAAAGGGCGGCCTTCAAGATCGGCTGCCTAACTTTCAAGGCTCTCCACTGCACTAGCCCTGAGTTCCTCAAAACATTGATCATGCTGCACCGCCCGGTGCGCAACCTTCGTTCGGCTCACCTCCACCTGCTGGTCGCCCCTACAGTTAAACTTAAAAAATTTGGCGGCCGCAGGTTCGCCCACCTGGCCCCATAATTATGGAATCCTCTTCCCTTGTCAGTCAAGTCAAGCTGCTCCCTACTGAATTTCAGGAAATTTTTGAAAACCCGGCTTTTCACTCAAACTGGTTAGCCCGCCCCAGCAATTTCTGCACTCTCTCTTTCAGCGCCAGGAAACTTATGGTGTCAGTGCGCTCTATAAATTTCACTTAAGATAAGATAAGCTGCTAGCCCATAACCTAATGCAAAACCAAGGCAGCTGACATACGTTTCAAAATATACATAAACTTTTAGGCAAGGAACAGTGCTTAAAATAACCTTACATGAAGTCAGTGGGAATATGATTTGTAGCCAGACATCTTTTAGTATTATACAAAAACTCCTGCTTACAAAAGATTTTGCACTTTTCTTCCCCACTTCTATAAAAACACACATACCATTTTCAAAACGTGCGTATCGTCTGATTCTTCCAGAGACCAGATTTTATACAAAGCTTTATAAGAGGTTGGATGCCCGACCGTACAGCTTGACCTAAAAATGGGGAGGTCTCTCAAAGAGGCGTGGTTGATGTAATTAAGAGCGTGGCTTAAAACCGTAAGCTAAAAACCTGTGCTTAGCATAGTATGCTGCCCGACTGGTATTTTGCTCCTTCTGTCATTGCATCCATATATATAATAAAAGTAACATTACACCTCAATAAGCCAGGCCAATTGGCGTTGTCAATGGTTGTTAGTTGCTTAAGATAAATAAGCTACAACTATGGCTTTGTTGTATAGAATATTGAAATTGGAATGATGAGGCTGTGAAAGAACTAGAACAAGTCTTTTCGAAGTTACATCAAATGCAGTGAACAGTGGGTATTGCTGCAGAGATTAGCTTTTTTTTCACTTTGAGAGCAATGTCAAAAATGGAGAGCCCAATGGAGAATCGTCTCAGCAACTCCTTTTTAGAACTGCCGGAGCAGGTAGGACCCGGCACACTTAAACCCTAGTCATCAGGAGGTTGGGAAGGGAGAGGACAGGGACCATTATGCACTGCTTCATTGATGGAGATGGCCATCTGGACGGCACAACTGTACTGCTCTTCAACACTGATGGTAGCAATTATGCGCACTTAACACCAGCAGTGCACTTTTGGCAGGGAAATTAACTCCACGGGTGGAAGATTTGCACTGTGGTACTCCAGCGAAGGAGTTACTATGCACCCTTTGCGCAGGATCAACCGCTTATGTCAGTGCTGCACTGCTGACTCGGAAGTGAAACTTCTGGATGACAGCGCTGCACAGTACACAGCCAGCACACATCATAGACAGCAGCACTGCACTACTGACGCAGAGCTGACACTTCTGTAGTAGGGGATCTCTGTGTATAGTCATAATCTAGTGAATAGTCCCGCCCATGTGCGTGGACCCCGGAGCAATCAAAAATAATCTCTTACAGTGTCAAAAAATGCAGAAAATGCATAGACACTTAAGAGAGAATTTAAAGACAGATAATGCAGCCAAAAGGCTACACTGTCCAGTACTTCAACTAGAAATTTCCACCATAAAATCCACAAAACAGCAAAGCCTGTACAGATTTCCCTTGCTTAACAGCAAAATCCCTCAGGAATGATAGAGAGAAGAACCTGGACAGACAAGCCCCATAGGCTGCCATTATGTGGCTTAATTAGGATACTGTGCCTTTAAGAGAACCTTCCAGAACCTTCTCTCAGTATCCCAGAATGCATAGCAGGTCCAACTTAGCCTCAGTTCTTTTTTCCGGCTCCTGCAAGCAGGACCCTGGAGCATTGAGCTCTCCCTTTCAAGGGTTTTTGTTGGTGTTTTACACTGATTTCGATTTTTGGTACTTTTAAAGTACTCTGGTGACTTTCTTTCTGTGTTTCTGCACTCTTTTTTGTCCAATAATGCCTGCATTATTCGACAAGTGCCCTGAGTGCTCAAGAAAGAAGGCCAAGACAGACTCCCATGAGGTCTGTATTCTCTGCCTTCCCTCTTCCCACATCCCTGAGGAGTGTAGGATCTGCAGAAGCTTCTCTGGAAGGACCCTGAAGGAGAGGAAGAAGATCAGGCTTCAGGGGCTTGAGGAGAGGAAGCTGAAGGCACGAGGTGGGTCAGGAGGGGCTCCTTCTACCCATGCTGAGGCCTCTGGGGGGCTCCCCAGGGGCAGGAAGACCAGCCCGCGCCCAAGGTCTCCGTCTGGGTCAGTTGCGCTGACCACGACGTCGAGGGGACGGTCAACGGCCAGTTCCAGGTCTCCCCAGGGCTCTGGGTCGAGAAAACGTCGCCCGTCGACGTCGAGGAACGTGTTCCGGCCGCCGTCGAAGCCGGTGTCGATATCCTCGTCGTCGCTGTCGGCGTCGAGTGATCGACATCGGAGGGCCCGGCGTCGGCGCTCGCCGTCGAGGCGACACCGCCGTTCGCCGTCGAGGACATCGTCGTCGAGGGGATCCTCGTCGTCAAGGTCGCCGTCGAGACAAAAGGCATCTCCGGCGCCGAAGAGGTCGACGTCGAAGCATTCCGAAAGGCCGACGTCGAGACGGTCGAGAAGATCGACGTCGAGAAGGTCGGAGAGGTCGACGTCGAGGAGATCCAAAGGGTCGCCGTCGAAGCGATCCAGGAAGTCGACGTCGAGACCGGCGAAGAGGTCGAGGTCGCCGTCGAGGCACCATCGCCCGTCGTCGAGGTTTCGTGGCTCGTCGATCTGGTCGGGGTCGACGTCGAGACGTAGACACGGTTCGACGTCGAGGAGTGTGATTCGGTCGACGCCGAAGGACCGTTCGACGTCGAGGGGACATCGGTCGTCGTCTGGACACCGGTCTTCAGCGTCTGTAGGTCCTAAGGACAGGCCCAGGACTGTGGGGGGCTCCCCACTCTCTGGTAGAGGTGATGGCTCGCCGGGACTGGCGCATTCCGGGGTGGATACTCCGATGAAGCCGTCTACGCCTCCTCCGCGGCCTGCTGTGCCGAAGGGTCCTCCTCCGAAGGCCCCTACTCCGCCTCCGAAGCCGGCTCCGCGGGACCCGCGTCCGGTTGCCCCTCCACCCCCGATCCCACCGAGGGAGGTGTCGATGCCTAAGTTCCCGACGCCTCCGAAGAAGACTCCTAAGAAGCCTGGAGCTCCTGACCCTGGGAGGCCGAAGGAGCGTCCGAGGCCCAAGAGGTCGAGGTCTCGCTCGGGGAGACGGGACAGATCGAGGAGTGGCCGCGGATCTTCATCACGATCCAGGCATCATCACAAGAGGCGTCGGTCCAGGTCACGTTCTCCTTCTGGGACCCGTTCCTACTCGCCCACGCTGTCCGATTCGCCGGAGACTAGGGTGTCTCCGATAGACGATATTAGCACATTTCAGGAGGTTCTCCTGCGTGGTGCGGCGAAGTTGGGCATTGAGGTTGAAGCGCCTACGGCTTCTACCTCGGTAATCTTTGAGACTTTACACAAGAGGCACTTGTCTCGCCCCCTGTTACCTCTGGTGCCGGGGCTCCTTGAGCCCGCCGAACAGCTATTCCTGACGCCGGCGACGGTGAGATCTGTCCCTTCCAGGATACTGAAAAAGTACAGGGCTCCGGACTCAGACCCAGCCTTCTTGAGGAAAGACCCGGTACCGGATTCAGTCATCGTGACTGCTGCTCGGAAGCTTCATTCCACCTCCCCTGCGTCCACGGTGCCTCCGGACAAGGAGAGCCGGTGGATCGATTCTGCTGGTCGCAAGGCGTGTGGGACATCCGCCTCGTCCATGAAGGCTGCCAGTGACTCGGCTTTGCTGGGACGTTACGACCGGTCCCTTTGGGACTCGATGGAGCAGTTCGCAGACCTCGTCCCTCGAGACCGCAAGGAGGACTTTGTGGAGATCGTCAAGGAGGGGATGTTGGTCTCTAATCAGGCCATCGGCGCTGCAGCAGACATATCGTTGCTGTCCGCGCACGGATATTGCCACGGGATTCACCAGAGACGCCATGCTTGGCTCAGGTTGACATCGTTGAAACCGGAGGCGCAGCAACGCGTGGCGAATCTCCCGTTTTCCGGAGATACCCTCTTCGGGAAGCACGCGGATGATGAGATGGCCAGGATGAAGGCCGAAGCGGAGACCCTGACGGCAGTGGGCCTGGAAAAGCCCAAGGAAAAGAAACCCTTCCGACAGTACCAGCGTCGGTTTGGGGCGCAGGGTCGTGGAAGGGGGCAGTCTGCTGGTCAACATCAACAGCGGCAGCAGCAGCAGCAGTACAGGCAGCCCTTCCAGAAGCGACAGGGTGGTAGAGGTCGTCAACAGTCCTCTACCGCGACCAAGGGCCCGGCCGGGTCCCGTCCCTGAGCTGTTACTTCCCCCTCGTCCGTTACCCGCTCCGGTGGGGGGAAGCGTTCAATTTTTTCTGGCAGAGTGGAGAAAAATTACTCAGGACAAGTGGGTGCTGAATATTGTTTGCAATGGATACAGTCTACGTTTCACCAGCCCTCCTCCATCGATTCCTCCCGTCAGCTCGCAGTATCAACTGCGCGAGCTTCAGACGGAGGCGGACGTTCTGCTAAGGAAAAGGGCGATCGAAGACGTACCTCTGTCTCAAAGAGGAAGAGGTCTGTACTCTCGGTTCTTTCTTGTCCGCAAGAAGGACAAAAACGAGTTCAGGCCCATTCTGGATTTGCGGCAGGCAAACAAGTGGATTCGCAGAGAAAAGTTTCGCATGCTGTCGTTGCATCAGATCTACCCTCAGCTGCAACGGGGAGACTGGATGTGTGCCATAGATCTACAGGACGCATATTTCCACGTGCCCATTGCATGCAAACACAGAAAATTTCTGCGCTTTCAAGTCGGCACCAATCACTATCAGTACACGGTGCTACCCTTCGGACTGAAGTCTGCACCCAGGACATTCTCAAAATGTATGGCAGTGGTAGCGGCACACCTGAGGAAGAACAAGGTGTTTGTCTACCCGTACCTGGACGATTGGTTGATCAAGGCCTCCTCCTTCTCGGAAGCTCGAGCACACTTCCAGAAGACGTGCGTTCTCTTGAACAGGCTGGGGTTGCACATCAACATGTCCAAGTCGGTCCCGATTCCGGTGCAGTGCATCCAGTACTTGGGGGCCTCCATCAATACGCTGTCAGCAAGCGTGTCTCCTTCGGAAGAGCGACGTTTATCACTCGTTCGGAAGGCTCAGGCTCTCATGAAAACTCCGTCTACGACGGTGAGGACCGTGTCTTCTCTACTGGGATCGATGGCCTCTTGCATTTTTCTCACTCCTCACGCACGGCTACAGATGCGTCCTCTGCAGGAGTGCTTGGAGGATCAGTGGGACCAGAGGAGAGGTTCTTGGGACGACAGGATACGACTGTCTCTACATGCTCTTCAGTCTCTGAAGTGGTGGTGCTCGAAGGAGAATCTCCTCAGAGGCGTTCCCTTCCACAAGGACATTCCCACACAGACCATCGTGACGGATGCGTCTCTCCTAGGTTGGGGGGCGCATTCCGGAGATCTGCAAATTCAAGGGACGTGGTCCCCGACGGAGTCCACGTACCACATCAATTTCCTGGAACTGAGAGCTGTTCACTTGGCACTGAAGGCCTTTCATCCGTCCTTTCAGACCAACTCTCTGCTTGTTCAGACGGACAACACGACTACGATGTATTACCTCAACAAGCAGGGGGGCTCGAGATCGCGCACTCTGTCGCAGGAGGCGCAGGCGATCTGGCACTGGCTTCTGGCTCGAGGACTGTCGATAACGGCCACCCATCTGCCAGGTGTGCAGAATGTTCAGGCAGACGAGCTGAGCAGAATCGTGCAGGAAAACCACGAATGGGTCATAAACGACGAAGTACTAGGAGGAGTCTTCGCAAGGTGGGGAACTCCAGACGTAGATCTGTTTGCCACCGCCGAAAACAGCAAATGCCGAGGCTTCGCCTCCAGGTACTACCAGCCAGGGACGCTGGGGAACGCGTTATGGATCAACTGGTCGAACAGCTTTCTGTACGCTTTTCCACCAATTCCCCTGATTCCGGCGGTTCTCATCAAGCTGTCTCAATCCAGGGCGAGAATGATTCTGATTGCCCCGGAATGGCCCAGACAGTGGTGGTTCACGGACCTGCTTCACCGATCTCTCCTTCCTCACATGAAGCTGCCGTGCAGGCCGGACCTTCTCACGAAGTTCGGGGGGCGGATGGTGCACCCCAACCTCTCGTCTTTGAGTTTGGCGGCATGGCTCCTGAAATAGTGCAATATGGCCATCTGAATCTCCCAGAGGATTGTATGGGCATACTGAAGGAGGCTAAGCGACCTTCCACTAGGACTTCCTATGCTTACAAGTGGAAGAGGTTTTGCATCTGGTGCAAGTCTAAGAACTATGACCCTACGTCATGCAAGGAAGATGTCATCCTTCCATATCTGCTTCATCTGGCGCAGTCGGGCCTTAATGTCCATTCCATTAAGGTTCATCTGGCTGCTTTGACTGCCTACAGGAAAGGCCCTTCACAGACTTCCTTTTTCCAGATCCCTGTGATCAAAGATTTTTTGGAAGGCTTGAAGAAAGTGTTCCCTCCTGTCAGGCTTCCTTCGCCTTCATGGGACTTGAATGTGGTGCTGTCCAGATTGATGAAGGAGCCTTTTGAACCCATTCATAAGGCTTCGTTGCAGCACCTGTCCTGGAAGGCGGCGTTCCTCGTGGCCATTACATCGGCCCGCAGGGTGAGTGAGATTCAGGCATTGTGTTGACAAGAACCTTATACTGTATTTCATAATGCTAAAGTTGTTATGCGTACTCACCCTAAGTTTCTTCCCAAGGTTGTTTCTGATTTTCATATCAATCAGACTATCACTTTGCCTACGTTCTTTCAGAATCCTTCATCTCCGGCGGAAAGGTCTTTACATTCCCTGGATGTGCGGAGGGTGCTGAAGTTTTATCTTGATAAGACTAAAGATATTCGTAGGTCAGACCAATTGTTCGTCAATTATGGCTCAGTCAGGACAGGTCTTGCTACCTCTAAACAGTCCATCTCGAGGTGGATTGTGTCCTGCATACAGTTGTGTTACTACAAAGCTAATAAGACCTTAGGAGGTAAGCCTAAGGCTCATTCCACCAGGGGCAAAGCTGCTACGACAGCTATGCTCCGTAATGTTCCCATTGCAGAGATCTGCAAGGCGGCCACTTGGAAGTCGGTCCATACCTTTGCTAAGCATTACTGCCTGGACACTGATGCCAGGGCAGACGCTCAGGTTGGGCAGGCTTCGCTGCGGAATCTGTTCGCACAGTAGTGGCGTTATTTTATTCTCCACCGCCGCTTGGTGTGGGGATGGGCTTGCCATTCTATTCACTAGATTATGACTATACACAGAGATCCCCTACTACAGAAGGAGTAGTTTCTGTCCTGTAACTCCAGTTCTGTAGTAGGGGTATCTCTGTTATAGTCATAAGCGCCCTCCCGCCTCCCCGGTGGAGTGTTGTTCATGATCATAATGCTACAGGTCTGGCGTTTCCTACGCCCTCGAAAAGAACTGAGGCTAAGTTGGACCTGCTATGCATTCTGGGATACTGAGAGAAGGTTCTGGAAGGTTCTCTTAAAGGCACAGTATCCTAATTAAGCCACATAATGGCAGCCTATGGGGCTTGTCTGTCCAGGTTCTTCTCTCTATCATTCCTGAGGGATTTTGCTGTTAAGCAAGGGAAATCTGTACAGGCTTTGCTGTTTTGTGGATTTTATGGTGGAAATTTCTAGTTGAAGTACTGGACAGTGTAGCCTTTTGGCTGCATTATCTGTCTTTAAATTCTCTCTTAAGTGTCTATGCATTTTCTGCATTTTTTGACACTGTAAGAGATTATTTTTGATTGCTCCGGGGTCCACGCACATGGGCGGGACTATTCACTAGATTATGACTATAACAGAGATACCCCTACTACAGAACTGGAGTTACAGGACAGAAACTACTCCTTATGGTTGGTAGCCCTCCGCTGTTCTCCACCAGGGTGTTAAACACTCCTGTACATCAATGCTGCTTCACTGATAGGCTTCTGGACACTGCACCGGAGTGGGGGTCGATACACACCCCAGGCACCACCATGGCACTACTGGGGGGATATGTGCGGGTCGGCAGACAGCCCTATTGTCAGATGGTTGCCCTTTCACATGTGCTGCAGCACACTCCATCGATTCTGCGGCTCTGGACAGTATGCGCCCAGGCTTGGGTTTGTTTACTGGTCGCATAGGGAGTTACCAAGCATGGCTCTGCCTGCGAGTGGAGGTAGGGCCACACCAGTCTTGCTAATCGTGACGTGCCACGAAGCGTCACGTGTTCTACTGGTGCCAAGCACTTCACCCCGCTGAGATACCTGCCCTGTATGCTTATGGTGCGAGCACACCTCAGTGTTATGGAGGAGAAGGCCAGAGATGGGGTTGTCTTTAAAGTTAAATAGCATGCAATCCCCACAAAGGCCAGAGATGGCGCACTGCCGATAAATCTAATCATGTGTCTCCTAACTGTTGGGAGGCAGAGAAGGAAGTATGTTTCATATGGAGGAAGCTTGGCTCCTAAAGCTGGAGGTGATCCTCATGTGCGAAGCTCACAGGTGAAGGTACACTTTCTCTGGGCTCCCTCAATCCTTTCCACCCTGGACTGATGCTGCTGGCTAATACTATAAAAGTGGCGCATTAACAATTCGGATAGCTACAAACTGACCCCATTAGCTATTCAGATAGCTAAAAAAGAAGCCCACATTTAAATCATGGCAGTTTTGAATGTGTAAAGAGGCGCTGTTTAAGCATTTTGAAAGGAATGGGACGCTGCATGCTGACATGCTCCCATTAAACATTATTCTCACGTGTGCAAAATTCCAGCAAGTTCGTTCAACTGAAACAATTTATAAGTGTGATTGGAACCGCCAACAGTAATAATGCACCAGACTGCACATGGGACTGGGTGTGTGTCGCTGCTCGTACCCGCGGCAATACTCCATGGGAGTGAACTCTCAGAAAAGGTGGGACATGCATGCCCCATTACCCAGTTGCAGTCTACGATTTTTAAATGACACACGCAAAAGCCAATCCAAAGCGTGAGGGAAGTCAGACCACACAAAGTGCAGACAACCGATCGCCTATCAGCACAAGCGGTGTCTAGGCTAGACGTTAAAAGGGGGGCGGAGGGGGTGTAAACATTATTTTCCCATAAGTCCCTTGGGAAATTTTAGGAAGCGATACAGAAAAATGCCTGCACGTAATTACACCAAATTTGGCCCTAAAGTTAGAACTTTACTCGGTGAGATTTTTACTTGCTTTTTTTTCTCTATTATTTTCTTTTTTTTACTTGAGGCCGGCGAGGCTGCTAAAACTGTATTTAAGCCAGACCTTTAAAAAAATATATATATATATGTATATACTTTGAACCGAAGTAATATATTAGAGCAGGACATTCGTAATATGTATGAGAACGGACACCGCATGATAAAGGTTTTTCTAGTGATATTTTGCAGTGACAACCTATAGTTCTACTACTGTGCTGAGAATACGATGTATTTTGTTAGTGGCTAGAACTTGTCTGTAAAAATACATAGCTTTAGATTACATTCACAATAGCTCCTACATCAAGGGCGTGTCATCGTATACAATGGCAGGATAGAAAAGTGCTCGCACAAGTGCTCGCACAAGTGCTGTCAGTGATGTCCCTGGGGCCTAACCTGTTCTCTCTGTGGAATGCTAAGGGAGGCGTGATTTGAGCAGCCTCGAGTCATATCTTTTTCCGCTTGAGGAGCGAGGGCGTGAATAAACTCTTTATAAGGAGGTTAATAAAAGGCATTACTGCTCGCCTATCTCTGCAGAGGCCGTACGGAACAGCATTAGTCATTGTTTATGATTTGGGAGTTTTACATATTTTTTTCTGCTGTGACTAACCGAAATGTCGTGATGGTACTCTAAGCCAATCCCGTGACGCTTTGCTTTTCTGACATGTGCATATGCCACATCAGCAGCTGTTTGGAATGTGTATGCTGGTGTGTAGATTTTTAAATACGAGTGCAGTACTGAGAATTACTGTTTGAGTTGCATCAGTGTGCCATGGACTGACCATTGGATGGGAGGGAATGTGAGGTAACAGATTGTTGAAGCGTGGTCTGGTCTGTAACATATTCTGCCCTTTTAAAACTGCCTTGATGTGTCTGTGATCACGATTACAATATGCGCATGAAATGTATGTGCTCGTTATGTCTGCAGATGGGAGTGGAGATGCCGTAAAAACCCTGGAAAGTCTTCAGGTGAGGGTGAGGCGGCAGGAAAATTTACTTCAGCGCTGCAAGGAAATGATTTGGACCCACAAGGAGCGCAGCGCCCAGCTGAGCAGCGAGAAGGAAACATTGCAAGAGCAGCTGGAAGAGCGACTGCAGGAGCTGGAGAAAATGAAGGTAGGTCCGGCACTCTGCCGGTGTTTCGAGTTCACTCTCACGGAATCCTGGGTATCAACAGCATGGAGTATGTACAGATCCTTTACTGGAGGAGGCGCGCACCTACAGCAAGCGTATCTCATTGGCCCAGGTAGGGAGTTTGTATTTGTTTAGAGGGGCGCCGCCCTCTCCGCCTGAGGGAGGACGGCAGGTGTTTTTCTTAATTGAGCTGACCAGTGCGTCTTCTGGTGCACCCCACGGCAGTTAGCCTGAGTCAGTGAGTAGGTGTAACACGCGGGTTGGCGGCGTACCCCCACTTATTTTACCGAGAGCTCGATAGCTGTAGCAAATGGAGCCACACATTCACTCTTTGGCCTCTCTGGGGCGAGATCGGGGCCCATTCAGAACCCTGCTCATGCGCTGCTTCTCTGATGCAATCGCATCTAAGGGGTGAGCGAGGGGAGGCAATGAGTCTGATGGTACAAGCCACCTTTCGTGACGTCACTTCCTGTCGTGACGTCAGCGTCCCCCCCACTTCTTTTTTAGGACTTGTGCCCTGGACTCAATATTATATACTACCTTATATACACTAAGAATATTAAGGCCTGTGTTCCCCTTCGCTGCATCAGCTTTATCTCTGACTGGGCACCTGTCACATGGGTCCTGAAGGAGGTGCCTCTGGAGATCTTAATTGCCCGAATAGAGAAGTGGTCACCATTTATTCCTTTGAACGCTGTTTTGAAGTCTCAAATGAGACAGGAGTTTCTCTGTATTAATGGCCTGATAAATGTGCTTTGATTGAACTAAGAACATATCTGCAACATCTTATAACATTATGAACCTGCACTTTACACCGGATTTTTTCAAATACTTATCTTGTAGTTAACTAGGAACTCATTTAATCGGCTTTACAAATATGAAAGATTAAATTGAATATGTTGGGATCTAAATCTGTGATCATCAGGTCACAGACAGTTTTTACCAGGGAGTGCGTAATACACTAATTTTTATGACCACGCAGATGTAGATTTTTAAAAAGTTAAACGTAGGTGATACATAATGAAAGAGCGTGTGATGCATAAACCGACCTATTGCTGTAAAGCTCACTATTCAAAAAGCCTCTTGGGTAAATACATACAATATTCAACTGTTATTGACTGCAGTCGGGGTTCTAGGGCCCCAATCTAGGACGGCACTTCCTTTGATATCATTGGACATTGCATATGCCAGTTCGCTCCTTCACGGTTTTAGGACTTGTACCATTTTTATGGCTTTGCTTTTGCTTTTTCAAGATGCTAAGCATTACCATATCCAGCTGTATGCACATATTGGTATACTAACGTTTCTATAGACGTGTACTTGCAGTTTTGAATCTCGTCAGGTACAATTAACTCCCTCTTCCGTCATGGGTCGATAACATGAGTATCATGGAGTTTGTTATTGTTAAAATATTCTCAATAATGGAATGTTTGCTCTTATTAATTAATTTCGAATGGGTTCATCCACAAGCTGGATGTGAAACCCTTTTTTATTCCTTTTCAGGAAAAACATGCCTGTATTATTTACACTTATGCATGGGTATATTGATGATACAAAAGGGGATGATGGACGGAGCGTTTGAGCAAATCAAACACTCACCCCAGTCAACTGATCTGGGTTTAATCCGTCACCATTCTTTAGCTCACTCCACCACTCCAGTTCAGACATGGCTATATGAAAATCAGTCTGACCCTGTGCCTCACGGGAACAGTCCAGCCGAACTGCCAAGCCATGTCTTCCCTGGACCGGAAACAAGCATCCTGGGACCGGTTTCGGGTTCATAACCCTCACCAGCCAGGCTATCTTGAATCCAGTGGCAAAGTGAGCAAGGGACTCACGTCTGAGCATACCCTGCGAACTTAGGGGTATATTGGTGGGCACGTTTTGCTAAAAAGAGCCATATTAAAAAGCTATCTGACAACGGTAGTCTTTAATTTGCATTTCTGCCTTTTTAATAAAGCAACATGAAAATATAGCAGCCATTCGTCCGCAAGAGTAGAGAACAAACACTGTCAACGTTTGGCTTCTGGCTTGCCCTTGCTATTCTACAGGGCACAGCAGCTCTGAAACCGCTCAGTTTGGAGTCCCATGATTGTACACATATCTTTATTTACCCATGTCCAACAAAGAAACCTTTCTCTTTGTCCTTTGTTTATGAATTCTGCAACGAGGCCAGTGATGGAGAGCTACGATTACAAGTACATTGGATTTCTTTATTCTTTCTTTCTTGAATTCAGCGGAATCTTAAAAATAATCTGTAGGCGAGAAACCGGTCATAAGGGTTTAAGCATGAGCGGTTGGACAGCGTTATTTAGGTTACTTTCAGCCGTACGGAATTGCACTGGAATCCACTTGACATCATCTTGCTGTCTAGTACACTCACTCACTCACTCATCACCTACCCGTAGCTCATCTCCCTCTGACGATGCCATCATATACATGTCAGTCTTCATCCCACCCAACAGCTCCCTCTCAAGACCCGTGTCAAAGAAGTACACTCACTGATCACCCTACCATCAGGTCTCAATTTGATACACAGTAACCTCTCATAAATGCTGAAAGCCACATCTGTATAACGATTCAACAACACATTGAGGACATTATTTGGCTTATACTTTCTTTTTTGTTCTTTCACCCCAGCAGCCCCTCACTCTCAGCCATGGATCCTCCTATCAATTTGGGCTTTAAAAATACAAATGCATGCAGTGCTCCTTCACAAGCAGAGGACAACCCCAACCAATAAAAAAACCTAGTAATGCAAGCATGCCCTGAATGCTCTCACATCAATCCACAAAATGTACATGTGCTCCTACTGTTGAAATCTTCCCTCCTGATTACAAACGCTCCCTCATCATGTTATGTGAATTTGTAGAGCACGGCTAATCACCCGTGAAGGTATGTATCCACATGCGATGAGTAGGGCAGGCCTCAGGGGGAGGAGGTGATCATGCCTGTTTCGTCTGGAAGAGCCATGTCTTCATCCCGGCTTCATCTTTCTCCATTCCTTGAACACCTATTACTCACTCCCCCCTCAATGACAACTTTGTCTCCTGTTTCTCCTCTAAAATCTCAGACATAAAAAATAGACTAACCATGCTACTTTGAAGCCCACCTTTCCCTCCTTTAAAACCCCTGTGCTGCGCAACATCTCTGTGAAGCGCTGTACTTTCCCGCCCGCTTCTGTTATGTTTTATTAAAGATTCCATGTTTAGCATACATACACCACAAGCTTTCTTGGTGCTGGGTACAGAAGAGGTAACGTGGTCAAAAAGATTCTAAAGAGAAGTTACACTAGCTGATATGCGTGCATAAATAGCCATGTCTTAAGCCCTTGTCTAAATTTTGAGTAGTCAGTAGACTGCCATATTTTTGGGACAGGAGGGCGGTAGAATTCCAGATAAGCGGTGCTTGCATAGAGAATCTGATGCCACCCTTCCTTTTGTTGTTGTATTTGAGGATGGGAGGAGATTGAGGTAGAAGGAGCGAAATCTTTGGCTCTGGATGTATTTTTAAAGTCTAGGTTTTAAGAATGATGGACCTTTGTCAGAAAATGCCTTAAAGATGATGCAACCTATTTAGAAAGATAATAGTTTGCTCCAAAGGGAGCTAGTGAAGGTCTCTCTAAAGTGGGGTGATATGGCAGTTTCAATAAATAATGTGCGCTGCTTGGTTCAAGTCTGGTAATTAAAATTTTCGGTAGGCCGGTATGAAGTGCATTGGCATAATCAAGTTGTCAAATGGCAAAGGCCAGGACCACTTGGACCAGGGCTTCAAAAGTAAGAAATCTGCCTTTTTTTTTTAGTTCTCCGAAGACTTAAGAAACTTGATATTGATAGAGCGCGCGAGGTCACCCAGCCAATAATTTCGCCGTTTCCGGCTTCAGGGCCCATATACTTTCAATTTACCATATACATTGATTGGGCGACTTCACGGGCTCTACCAATTTGTGTGTGTTTCCCTACTGTTATTACTCAGCGTACCCGACTTACCATCCACCGACACGGGTACCTATGACCTCAACGGATCAGGGAGCTAGCTGTAAAAGGAAAGGCAGCAAAATACCAACCCAAAATGACATTCAATATTGTTTGTAAATGACCACGGACAACTGGAAGTTTTAAAAGCTTTATCTAAAGTTCGTTTTCGTTGAGCATTAAGTTTACAAGAATGAGACAATCAATAACCAAGATAATGAAAAGTACATAACTATAGAGAAATAATAGTCAGGGTAGTCATGAAAATACTAATATGAGATGCAACAAGAAACGCTATGCATTTTAGGGCAAAAGTTCTTTGGAAAATTTAAGTAAGGCCGTTCTAGACCATATCAGAAAATGACAAACTGCAATGCAAAATATGATTTCTAAAAGGTAGGATAACATAGGAACAAGTTTAAGAAAATATGCAATTACCTTTACGTTTCAATAGCTGCGGCAAAAAGCATGGAAAAATCAACATGTGCAAGATGTCTCTTTATTGAAGTAAAGACAGAAAAATAGAAAGGTGCAAGTTCAAAGAATTTTGAGCAATATTTACCTAGACTGGTGTGAAAACCAAACCCTGGCCACGGGTCAGTTAAGGACAGGAAACCCTCAAGGAAGGATACCCCTCAAAGGACAGCAGGTGCAGAATGGACACCCAGGACAGGACAGGATACCCTCAGATTAGGAATCAGGACAGGACCTTCAGGACAGGACAGCAAACCCTCAGGACATGACCGCTCAGGACAGGACCGCACCCGCAGTTTGGAAGCAACGCCTGCGCTCCACCCTCTCTGCAGCTATCGATCAAGACCCCGATTGGATCAGCGAACTCCCAGCAAAGTGCTTCGCCAGCACTTTAAGGTTCAGTAGAACCTTAGTCTATGGTCAATTTCGGACAGAGTGCTCCGCAGCGCTCTGTATCTTCAGTCACCTATTGAGTATGATGGGTCAGTGACAGGTCAGCTAAACCAGACAAGTCGGACAATTTCCCTAGGTGAACCCAGGGTAGATATACAGTTTGGGGACGGTGTACCACCCCCCAATGTTGCAAAGTGTCAGAATCCCTCAATTTGGATTGGTCCTAAGGTAGGTTTTGGGTAACACACCAATCATAACACACTATTTGGATGCTTAATTTGCATCTCTGGGTACCGCCTAGCAAGATTGGGGTTCCCATGAGAAACTGCAGGGAAATACAATTGACAATTAACATTGTTGCCGAGTAGGGACACATGGCTCCATTTTCCTGGGTTTTCAGGTCAGTTCTCAGGAGCATCTTGCCCATCTCTGCCAGCTGGCCAAGTTCCACCAGTCAAGGCTGTCAGTTCCCCAGATGGAGGTGCATGCGCAGAAAGGCCCTCCAAGATGGCATTCAGTTCAGTCAGACCCCCATTCCCCGCGGTACATGAAAAGTAAGCGAGAACAAATTAATACATAGAAATAACATTATGAAAACACACCACAAGGTTTGTACTTTCAACTTATCACTATAAAATATACTTATGCAACCTAAATGTGAGCTACATATAAACAGGCACAAGAGCAGTGGCACGAGCAGTACCACGTTACAGGCAAAGCTATGTATTACGCATGCGCATAAATTTCCCTCCAAACCTGCAGACGCGTCAGGACACGTGAGTGTGGCTGACGCATGCGCAGTAACTAAATACAAGCAGCGGCCATATTAAATAACTCGAGTAAATTATTTTAGTAAAACACATAGGCAAGCGTCGGGCAACTTCGTTTAAACACAGAATAAACGTTAGTAAGACGTACAACTTATTACTGGATTACACATAGACGAGGTTCATGAATTCGGCAAGTCGCAAAATATGCGAAGCTTTGCTTCATCAATCCCCTCTTTGATGATATGTACTATCATCACAAAATAAATGGAACCAGATGCCAACTTCTCACACCTTATACATCTCTATCTCTTCCAACAATTTGCTCAACTTTTCTTTCTCATCTTTAGTAGGGTGAGAATTCTTCACCCTTTTGTATATCTGATTATTCATTTCCTCTAATTCAAGCTCATCCACACTTTGTTTCACTCCTCTGGCATTCACTTGATGCTTTCCGGTGTGTTTGCGACATTTGCAACAGGCAAATATGAAAAATAGGATAAGACCTATAATTCCAATTGGCATCAGTATCTTAAACAATAAGCTTTTACCTATGCTAGCAAACCAATGACCTACATTTGAGAGACCATCTACCAGTCTCTTCCAGGCACTGTCAACCTCGAGTGGTTTGAGTTCCCTTTCCAAATTAGTAATGTTTTTCACATATCTTTTGAGCTGCACACTTTTGCCCGGATATAAGTGCAACAATGTTGCGCCTTCAACATCCGGCAGACTCCGCCCTCTTTTGCTAATAAGGTATCAAGAGCAAGTCTGTTCTGCAAAACCATTGATCTGATCGCAACCATTTCGGTATTGACCAGCAGAAATCCATGAGCTGTGTCAGTAGACAACACATCCACTATAGTGGACAATTTGCAAATTCTGTGAGTGTTCAGAACCACTCCCACTCCAGGTATCAGTGCACTGAAAATACTACCCATTATTTCACCTATACTTTCTCTTTTACTACGCACTAAGCCATTAGTATTTTCACTGCTTCCAGCAACTCCATTCACATGGTATATTTTCGGGAAGACAATGCCAAAATAGCAACTTCCATACCAGTGATCCGGCAATTTGAAATAAGCCTTGTCCCCACAAATATAATAAATTCCAGGAAACACAGGCTCGGACCCATTTTTGAAACCCCAACCTCCAATTACCTTGTAATTATGTTCGCATTCACTGGAACCAATGAAAATGTTATTATAATAGCTAGTCTTCTCGCGGTGAAGACATAGCTTGCCTTTCTTTTCAAAATCCAGCCACAGAGCAGGACCCGCCCCACCAGTTGAGGTGCCTTCCATGTTCTCTGCCCACCTTGGTCTTTTCTGACTTTCGTCATTTGCTTTCTTTTGTATTTTAATTCTCCTTTTCTCTGCCATGTTCAGGAACATCTTTTCCTGCTCACGCAAAGAACAAGTCAAGTTATCTCTGTGTGCGTCACCTATGTCAATATCACCAATAGTCAGAAAGTAGTCTCCCATATATCGTATTACGTCGCTTTTGGTATGTACAGGATTCAAGTTCCCACGTATAGGAAGCTCAGAAAAGATCACGTCATTGTTAGAGTAATAGTACTGTAACGGTCCTCTTTTGTAAAATAAACTAGCTAAAATGCTACAGGAGATTCCATATGTCAGCGGCAAGTGATGGTATGTCACGCCTTCAGCTACAGAGGTAGGTAGCTTCATGCAGACATAGCAATCTTCAATTTCCATAGTCTCTACATAGTGTATTAACAAGTTTGCGAAAACATTTAAGCGCGTCTTATTTTTAATTCCATGATAATGTAGTTCTCCCTCATCTGATGCTTCTAAGTCTTGTTTTGTTTGTCTCAGTGCTCTCTCATGTCTGGCTACACTCTGTGTTGTCAGCTCCTCACTGTCAGTATTTACAATTTCAGTAGGGACAATATTAGTATTTTTGCTCACCGCAAAAGGAATGAAAACTGTTAGTCCTATCCAAACTAATATCAGTATAACTATACTACATACACATACCTTGCAGCATGTTTTGCAACAACTGCAACTAGGTCTACCATTCACGTTTGAATCAGACATTTTGGCTCAGAAGAAGTTTCTCGACCCCTCTTTGTGTCTTTACACCAGTAGCTTACTTTGTGCAAATTCACGGTGGCTCGTCTTCTTCTTCGGCAGAGTACTCAGGGACGGGTTCTCCGTCGCTCTCGTCAGTTAGATCAAGATCTTCAAATTCTTCCAACACAAGTGTCCATTCAGGTGACTTGTACTTTTTGTTTTGTCTTTTGATTCGATCACTCCTTCTCTTGGAAGTATCTTCTGGCTGTTCTGCTATGCAAGCACTTCTCCTTTCTTCTGCACGTTTTTCCTCTACTGTTTTTATTCTCAGTCTCAATTTCTTTATGTATCCAGGCTCAATGTGCTTTCTTTTCTTAAGTCTTTTAGTTGGTACTTGGACTTCGTTTTCTTCTCTGGCCCTCTTGTTCTCCTTAGTTTGTGGCAATTCTGTTTCAGTTTCTCCCTCTTCTATCTGCCTGTTTCCAGGGCTAGCATCTATTTCTTCTGCCTGGTTACTAATCTGGCCTCGTTCAGGACAGTTTTGCGTTTGGTCTTCAAATGTCTCTGTTTCTGTTTCCTGAACACGTTCTTCTAATCCTATCTGATCCTGTTCAAGCACTTCGATCTCTGGACTTTCTTCTGCTCGAACTATTACGCTATGTCTAATCTGTTCCTTCCCGATATCAGGAGTCAGTGGAGGAGTATCAATCACTTGTTCTGTATCCTTCACTTGTTCAGTCTCGAGCACTTGCTCCGTATTATTCACTTGTTCTGTATCAATCACTTGTTCTGTCCCTGTCTGACCTTCTCCTTCCTCAGTTTTGATGTGAATCTCAAGATTCTGAGGCTCTTCGCCTGTGCCTTGCTTTTCCTCCCTAGTCCACTCTCTACCTTCCCAAAGTCTCTCACTCGTTCGAATGGGATCTTCAGTGAGATCAATCAATGTAAACCACTCCTCTGGCCATATGCTCGGCAGCTCGTCTTCAGCTACTTCTGGCTCAGCTTCTTGGACCCCTTCAGCAGGCTGGGCTCCTGGTAGTTCGTTATCAACTATTCTTGGGCCAACATCTGCTGATTCTGCAGCTCGACTGGTACTGGGCTGTACGTCGTCAGCTACTTCTGGTCTGGCTCCTGCAGAGTCCTCTGCTGGACGCCCTTCTTCTTCAGGCTCCTCGTCTGGTAATACCTTCTGGGTGTGGCTGGCGTGTACCCAGCGTGGAACCCCTGCACACTTTACTGCTGTGGTAGTTACCAGGATCACCTGACGTTTCTCTCCCCACCTTGGCTCCAGGCAGCTCTTCCGAGTATGTTTCTTTATCTTCACCCAGTCCCCCGGGACCAGTTTGTGGAGGGGAGTCGTTGGATTGAGGATGGCGTCTTCTCCGATCTGGCGAGAGATAGAACGCACTTGGTCACCCAATCTCTTGCAGTATTCAAGCACCAAATCATCAGTAATACTCAACAGTTTGCTTCCTGGCACCCATGCTTGTCTCATCACTCTTCCCATAATGATTTCATGGGGACTTAGGCCTGTCTTGCGGTCAGGAACACTTCTCAGTCCCATCAGGACCAGGGGCAGGGCCTTCACCCAGGTCAATTTAGATGCATCACACAGTTTTGCTAGTCTGTTTTTGATAGTTCCATTTATTTGTTCCACTACTCCAGAAGCCTCTGGACGGTAGGCACAGTGAAGCTTTTGAGATATTCCAAAGGCCTTACAGAGTTCGGCGATCACCTCATTCTGAAAATGTGAGCCTTGATCTGATTCAATAGTGACTGGAACCCCGAACCTAGGTATCAGTTCCTTTAGTAAACACTTAGCTACTGTTTTTGCGTCATTTTGGGGAGTAGGGAAAGCTTCCACCCACTTTGAAAATAAACAGACCATGACAAGGACATATCGCTTCCCTTCACAACGGGGCATGGTGATGAAATCAACCTGTATTCTCACAAAGGGACCCCCCGAACCTCCCAATTTTCCCCAGTTCCACCACAGTCTTCTTCCCTGGGTTCATCTTTTGACATGACAGGCACCTCTGGCAGAGGGACTCTGCTACTTTCCTGAACTTTTTACTGTACCAAGTCTGTTGGAACACTAGAATCATGGCGTCCCTACCAATGTGTGATCCTTCATGTATCAATCTCGCCATTGTGCTAAGTAAGTGTCTAGGTAACACAGGCATACCAGTTGGGCCCAAGATGACACCATCCACACGTCTTGGTCTACACCCATCTTCCTTCCACTTCTCTCTCTCTTGCCAAGGTACCGCCTGCTGCCACTCTTTCACTTCATCCCAGGTAGGCACTTCTTCAAACACCTGAAGTTGGCAGCTGGTTCCTGGCCCCCCTCGTTTTGGATTTACGATATACCGATCTCTGGCGCACCATTGGGCCACTCGATCAGCAAAATCATTTCCCAGTGATACAGTGTCCATGCTCTTCTTATGAGCAACACACTTCACCACTGCCAGTTCCTTTGGTAACTGGATTGCCTCTAAAAGGTCTTGAACAACTTTTCCATTTCGAATTGGGGTACCTGATGAAGTCAGGAACTCCCTCTGTAGCCACAACTGGCCAAAGTCATGCACAACCCCATAACAGTACTGACTGTCAGTATACACTGTTATGCGTAGGTTCTTCCCAATTTGGCAAGCTTTTATCATAGCAATCAATTCAGCTACTTGTGCAGACTTTATGTGATATAGATAACCTGCTTCTTCAATTTTGGTTAAGGAGACTACCGCATAGGCAGCACTCAGGCCTCCTTGTTCATGTCTCAGACATGAACCATCCACAAATAATTCCTTGTCATGCACAGGCAATGGTGTTTCTTTAATGTCTGGACGTGGCTTGGTATTGAATTCTGTTAAATCAATGCAATCATGCTCATCATCCACCCCACCTTCCATATCCGTTGGGTAGGGCAGTAAGGTGGCAGGGTTCAGAATACTGCACCTAACAATGTTTACATTTGCAGCACCCACAAGAATCCTCTCGTATTTTGTCAGCCGACTAGGGGTGAGATACTGAGTTTTTGTTCTGGTCAGTAAAATTACCACTCCATGTGGGACATACACAGTTACCGGATGTCCCATGACAATGGACTCACTCTGCTCTAAACTTGCGCAGGTAGCAGCTACTGCTTTCAGACAACCTGGTAATCCAGCAGCTACTGGATCCAGGGTGGCAGAGAAATATGCCACAGGCCTTCTCGTTGTGCCATGATCTTGTGTCAGGACTGACAACGCACAATTATCACGAGTGTCACAGAATAGGGCAAATTCTTTGGAATAGTCTGGCATTCCCAATGCAGGGGCTGTACACAGACAATCTCGCAGTTTGGTGAAGGCTGTTAAGCTTTCATCATCCCATTCTACAACATCTGGTGTTCCTCTCTTGGTCATTTTTATCAAGGGCCTAGCTAGGACTGCAAATCCCAGAATCCACTGCCTGCAGTATCCTATCACACCCAGGAACATTCTGATCTCTTTCTGAGTACGGGGTAACTGCATCTTTTGTATTATTCTCACTCTTTCTGACGTCACTTTCCTGACCCCTTTCTCTATCTGGTGCCCCAGATATTTCACTGATTTTGCACAGAACTGTAATTTGTCAGGGGCCACTTTATGTCCTTTCTCACTCAGATGATTCAGGAGGGCAATGGTGTCAATCACACAATCCCTATGACTTTTAGACGCCACCAAGAGGTCGTCTATGTATTGCACTAGGACAGAGTTTCCAGGTAAGACCAAAGTTTCCAAACATTTTTTCAAGATCTGATTAAAGATAGAGGGGCTCTCTGTGTACCCTTGAGGGACCCTGTTCCAGACATACACGTGACCATTGAAGGCAAATGAGAAAAGAAATTTGCTATCTGGATGCAAGGGAATGGAAAAGAATGCATGACACAGGTCTATCACAGTGAACCACTCAGCATCCCAGGGAATCTGATACAGAATCACTGCTGGGTTCGGGACAATAGGGCAGCAGGGGACTACTATCTTGTTGACTTTTCGTAGGTCCTGCACTACTCTGTACTTGCCACTAGGCTTCTTGATGCCCATAATCGGTGAGTTACATGGGCTACTCATTACTTCCTGTATGATGTTTCCTTCTAGCAATTTCTGTATTTCCAGAGTGACACCTGCTCTCACTTCTGCATTCATCCTGTAGGGTTTAGTATTGGGGTATACTACATTGTCCTTGATTGCTATCTGGATGGGGTCCACGTTTTTCATTAACCCTACATCTTTCCCAGTAAAGTCCCATACCTCTGGCTTCACTGCTTCTTGGAGTTCTTTGGGCAAATCCTGCATGGTCATTCGTTTAATTTCGGAGTCAGGTCTGATTAACATTAATTTATAAATGCCGTCTTCATCTGGGGTCTGAATTTCAACACCCTTTGGTGTGCAAAAGATGGTACAGTTCATTTTGCACAGCAAATCACGTCCCAGTAAATTCACTGGACTGGTGTCGCAAACGACAAATCTATGCATTTCCTTAAAGTTTCCAATTGAGATCTCCATGGGCTTGGTAACAGGAGTACTAATCAATTGATTAGATACACCTACTACTTGGATGGCTTCTCCCGAGAGGGGTAGGTTTGGAACGTCCACTGTTCTCACAGTAGAACGGGTAGCGCCAGTGTCCAACAGAAAAGTGACATCATTTCCGTCAACCTTTCCTTCAATGTATGGTCCGGACTGGTCTACCGGCAAGGAGGCGCCAAGTACGCACTCCTCGTCCTCCCCTCTCAGGCCCCGTCAGTACTGGTCATCACAAAGGAAGGTATCGTTCAACAGATACTGCGAAGTTGCTGCATTTCTGTTCTCATTGCTTTCCCAGACTTCTATCTCATCACCCTCTGCGCCTTTTCCCCTATGTACTTGCTTAGGAGCTCGGGGCACCTGAACCGTTTTTACCTGTGGTTGAGTCTTTCTTGGTCTTTCTTTCTGCGTCTGTGGAGTTAAATCAGGTGTTTTGGGGTTATCGTCAGGCAAATAAGGACACTCGTTACGCCAGTGTCCAATTTCTCCGCACTGGTGACAGGGAAATTTCTTCATAGCCTCCTCCCTGCTCATTTTGGGCCGGGGCTTACCTCCTCCCCCACCCCCAGGACTTTGGTTCTGAGTGTTTTTGACCATATTACTCAACTGTTTTTCCTGTTGTTCTGCGAGCTTCACCTGAGCCCACATGACCTTTTCCTTGAGTGCCTTTTTCTTTTCTGCCATCTCGTCCTCGCAGTACTTTGCGTACCGCAGGACCTCGTCTATCTTTTTGGAGTGCCAACAAATTTTGTTATCCTTTATCCACTGACAAATTTCAGGCCTTAAACCGTTTACAAACCTGTAAATGAAATGCGTCATATCCTTCATCTCGATGTTATCTATACCACTGTATGTTTTAAACACCTGCAACAGCCTTTCATAATAGGAGTGCACTGTCTCGTCTCTCTCCTGCGTGGTTCTATCTATCCTGGTCCAATCAGTTTCCTTTGCTGGCACCTTATTTTTCAAATGCAGCATTACTTGTTCGTATTTTTTCATCACTTCAATCGACGGCTCCCCTGTGCTAGAGTCCCTCGGGTACTCCTCACTAGGCCAGCCTATGGCAATTTTACACTCGGTCCATAGATCTACCGGGACCACAATGTCGAAAAATCCATCCAGGTCTTTCCACAGGCATTTTTGCACTTTTACGAACCTTTCCACTTGCCGGTACCAGTCAACTGGCTTCTCGCGTAATTTCGGGAAATCGTTAGTAAAAGACACAATATCCTGTCTGGACCATGGAACGTGCACATACCTCCCACCTGGCACTTCACGCATGGGGCATAATGTTTCGGGCTTGTCTACTTCTCTCAAAGGGAACTCAGGGGTGGCTTGTCTGGATCGAGCCTCATCTTTCTTTCGTGCCCACCTGCTTTTCCATTTTTCCACGTCTCCCCATTTCTGCAAAACTGCAATCAACTCTTTAATCTGCAACTTTTTCCCTGACACATTCAAGTTCTCTATATCTTTGTCTGAGAATTCTGCTCTGTAAGGCTTTTGTAAGGGCTTGGATCTGGAAATATCTACCCCCATACTAGCTGCAGTGTCTGTCAACTTTTCGTGGAGCACCCTAGTACTTCTGGTAAGGCTTTTACACATAAACAGCAACTCTTCTTCAGAGTAGGTATTTAATCTGTCCAATCCCACATTTCCTGCCATTAATTCCTCTATTTCTACCCTCAGCTTGTAGAGGTCTAAAGGTTTCGTTTGCGGAGTCTGTTTTTCTAATTCACGACTCCAATTCTCAATTTCCTCCGGAGTTACCACAGAAACACTCCTAGTACCTGACGTTGATTCTAATTTAATTTCTTTCGCATTAAAAGGATTATGCCTCTTCTGCACTCCCTTCCCGGTCTGTTTGTTTGGCAGGTCCAAAAACACAACTTCGGACTCGCACTCACTGGACTGATCATCTATCAGTAGGGGCTCCTGCCTCGGCGGGGCCATGATAGGGTTCATAACTGGAGGGTTTGGACTTCCTTGATTATTCCCATACAACGGAACCACTGGTCCGATTGTTACCGGAATAGTCAAAGCCTCAGGACTGGTATTTAACTGGGAGATTTTCTGAAATATTTCTGTCCTCTGTCTAGCTAGGGCCTCTTGCTCCCTTTCATCTAGTACTCTTCCTAATGTCCGGTCAGGTATCATCTGTGGGGTCAGGTGAGGGGTAAGACTCGGGGCAGTAGGATGCGTTTCACTTGGTCCCCCACCATAATTTGGTTTTGGGAACAAAGTTCCTGTGCCAAATGACCTGCGCTCCTCCCCATATGGAGGCTGCAAAAAGGGCATTCCTGAACTTAATGGCTTTTCTTCGTTTTCATAAAGAGGTCCGGGGAAGAAGGCTCTTTCACGGGAATATTTTTCCTCCGGGCTCACGGGCATACTAGGATATATATTTCGTACCTCTGCGGGTCCAGGATTCTCAAAATAGGGCAGTACTTGACCACCTCCCCCCCTACTTAGGGATCTGTCCTCCTCCTTAATAGATGGACGCTGGGGATTCCCTCCTGTACTGGAAAGTCGGGCTCCCTCATCATAAGGGGGCAGACTTCTCGTAAAGATGTCATCTAACAATTCATCGTCCGACTCTCCAAGCGCTCCCCAATGCTTACTCTTTTCTGTCATTTTCTCTCCCGCAGAAGGGGTACCTGCTGGCATCATGGGAAACAGACCCTCAACAATCATGCTCTGCCTCCACTGTTTCATCCTTTTATCTCTGGTCTCTTGTTTCAGCCTTGGGTACCACTTGGTCAGACCTTTGTCCAACCGGGGTTTCTCTCTTTCAAAAGCCTCAATCTCCCATTCCTCTAATGCCTCATACTGCGTTAGTCTCGGTCGGGGATGCAATTCATTCATTCGGCTTCTCAAATTAAATAAAATCCTGCCATTGAAAGTACCGTCTAACGGAAAAGCCAATATTCCGTCATCTTTTGTGTACTTCACCCAATTCTCCAACCACACGCAGGTATTGTACCCCCGGTCAAACATCATGAACGAGGCGGGAGTATTCGGTGGCGGGACAATAACGCCCTCTCTGGACTTAATTGGTTTGTCCGTTTTGAAATAATTCTTTACCCTATTTACAAGGGACATCTTTCTCTTAGCTCCGTACATAATATCGTATCTATTGGCTTTCCACTGATCCCTTTCAAACCCTTGGTTTCTTGGATCGGGTCTAGTCTCTGGACAATACGAGTGCCACATACGATTTCTACGCTTAACTCTGTTTACAAAGTCACCTCCAATCAGACTGCGCCTTGTAGTTCCGTGCGACCAATGAGGTGCACGCGTTCAAAGAATCTCGGCCAATGGGTGCGCGGCCCTTTCGTGAGACTGTCCTCACGCTCTGGCGCTTCACCCCTCCTTTACAATTCCAGCCCCGCTACCTGCCCGCTGCTTCTACCAATCCCAGCGCGGCACGGAGTGACGTCAGAGGCGCTTCGCGACTGACTCCCTCCCTTCACAAGGTAACGGAAACTTTCTTTCTTTCTAAAGTGCTAGTGCTTGGTTATTTAACAACGAATACACATTCGCCACAGTGCTCAAGTGTCTAGACAGGACAGCGTTGTTTTACTGCAAGTAAACTACTTCCATTTACTTTTCACGCGCTGCGGGCAGATCTCTTCCGCCTACCCTTCACTCTAGCATCGGTGAACCTGTTATTCCCCTAAACTCATCCACTCTTCCGGGATATATCCGAGTCGAAGGTTTCCCAGCGGACCCCTCTGCTTTCACCCAAGCTCCGAGGAACCTGCTACTCTTCCGATGTGACCCGTACTAGGTTACGCCACTATGGGAATTTTGCCAATGAACCTCGTTACTGACATCTATTCACACACGTATTCAGAAAAACCCTAGTTAGTGCTTCCCGGTTATCCTAACCTGCACCTAACTTTCCTTAAGCCTGTGACCTCAAGGCAATGGATTCTATTCACCACTTGCCTTTTCAATTCCCCGGGGAGTTCGGACAACACTGACTGACACGATTTACAAATGCATGGATTAATACATATAACAAGATAAGAACAAGAATAACAATAATAAAACAATTCATGAATTTCAGCAGCGTATTCACAAGAGAGTGATCGGGTCCCTCGGAACAGCCGCTCTTATAGCAGCATTAATATACTAGCAGCTACCGACTTAACTAGTGTGACTAATCCTGCCTAACCTTCAACTAGTCCCTAACCATCCTCTGCTAGCCAGAAAAACTGATAGAGCGCGCGAGGTCACCCAGCCAATAATTTCGCCGTTTCCGGCTTCAGGGCCCATATACTTTCAATTTACCATATACATTGATCGGGCGACTTCACGGGCTCTACCAATTTGTGTGTGTTTCCCTACTGTTATTACTCAGCGTACCCGACTTACCATCCACCGACACGGGTACCTATGACCTCAACGGATCAGGGAGCTAGCTGTAAAAGGAAAGGCAGCAAAATACCAACCCAAAATGACATTCAATATTGTTTGTAAATGACCACGGAAAACTGGAAGTTTTAAAAGCTTTATCTAAAGTTCGTTTTCGTTGAGCATTAAGTTTACAAGAATGAGACAATCAATAACCAAGATAATGAAAAGTACATAACTATAGAGAAATAATAGTCAGGGTAATCATGAAAATACTAATATGAGATGCAACAAGAAACGCTATGCATTTTAGGGCAAAAGTTCTTTGGAAAATTTAAGTAAGGCCGTTCTAGACCATATCAGAAAATGACAAACTGCAATGCAAAATATGATTTCTAAAAGGTAGGATAACATAGGAACAAGTTTAAGAAAATATGCAATTACCTTTACGTTTCAATAGCTGCGGCAAAAAGCATGGAAAAATCAACATGTGCAAGATGTCTCTTTATTGAAGCAAAGACAGAAAAATAGAAAGGTGCAAGTTCAAAGAATTTTGAGCAATATTTACCTAGACTGGTGTGAAAACCAAACCCTGGCCACGGGTCAGTTAAGGACAGGAAACCCTCAAGGAAGGATACCCCTCAAAGGACAGCAGGTGCAGAATGGACACCCAGGACAGGACAGGATACCCTCAGATTAGGAATCAGGACAGGACCTTCAGGACAGGACAGCAAACCCTCAGGACAGGACCGCTCAGGACAGGACCGCACCCGCAGTTTGGAAGCAACGCCTGCGCTCCACCCTCTCTGCAGCTATCGATCAAGACCCCGATTGGATCAGCGAACTCCCAGCAAAGTGCTTCGCCAGCACTTTAAGGTTCAGTAGAACCTTAGTCTATGGTCAATTTCGGACAGAGTGCTCCGCAGCGCTCTGTATCTTCAGTCACCTATTGAGTATGATGGGTCAGTGACAGGTCAGCTAAACCAGACAAGTCGGACAATTTCCCTAGGTGAACCCAGGGTAGATATACAGTTTGGGGACGGTGTACCACCCCCCAATGTTGCAAAGTGTCAGAATCCCTCAATTTGGATTGGTCCTAAGGTAGGCTTTGGGTAACACACCAATCATAACACACTATTTGGATGCTTAATTTGCATCTCTGGGTACCGCCTAGCAAGATTGGGGTTCCCATGAGAAACTGCAGGGAAATACAATTGACAATTAACATTGTTGCCGAGTAGGGACACATGGCTCCATTTTCCTGGGTTTTCAGGTCAGTTCTCAGGAGCATCTTGCCCATCTCTGCCAGCTGGCCAAGTTCCACCAGTCAAGGCTGTCAGTTCCCCAGATGGAGGTGCATGCGCAGAAAGGCCCTCCAAGATGGCATTCAGTTCAGTCAGACCCCCATTCCCCGCGGTACATGAAAAGTAAGCGAGAACAAATTAATACATAGAAATAACATTATGAAAACACATCACAAGGTTTGTACTTTCAACTTATCACTATAAAATATACTTATGCAACCTAAATGTTAGCTACATATAAACAGGCACAAGAGCAGTGGCACGAGCAGTACCACGTTACAGGCAAAGCTATGTATTACGCATGCGCATAAATTTCCCTCCAAACCTGCAGACGCGTCAGGACACGTGAGTGTGGCTGACGCATGCGCAGTAACTAAATACAAGCAGTGGCCATATTAAATAACTCGAGTAAATTATTTTAGTAAAACACATAGGCAAGCGTCGGGCAACTTCGTTTAAACACAGAATAAACGTTAGTAAGACGTACAACTTATTACTGGATTACACATAGACGAGGTTCATGAATTCGGCAAGTCGCAAAATATGCGAAGCTTTGCTTCATCAATATAATTACACATAACATACCAAACTGTACACTAACAGACCATACCATATTATACTATTACACGAATCCACTAAATCAAGCTCTGTTCTCCTTCATCCAACCCTTGCAATCAGAGGGAAAGGGGAGGCATATCTCAAGCATAAACGCTGAAAGTACAGCATTCCTAATTTGTGTTTTCCTTCCGTTGAATTTTATGGGAAAAGAAATCATATTTATTTTAATAGTATATCAACGGATGAGTGGTGTGTGTTTTGCACAGTGGTGTTCTCATGGCCTACAATGATATTGCAGCACCTCCATGTTATTCCTAAAATCCCTACAGGAATACTGACTTTGATTTAAATCTTCCAATTATCGATTATTCTTTTTCTTTCTAATGATTCTAATCCCTTTCCATCCTCTGCATGCCTCTGTTCCTTGAGTACAGACTACTATAAACCACAAACATGTCTGCCTTATCCTTAACATTGTATCAATGCAAATTTACCACACCTTATTTCAAAGATCACAAACTCTCCTGTTAGTCATATCCTACACCCTAACAATATACACCCTAACAATATCTAATCTCCTTTAGCTCATTTATTAATACCGCCAAACAATGAATGAAATGCCCATATCCCTCTCTCCAACTAAAAATCACACGTAATTCTTACTAATCTACCACATTGAAGCTCGAGTAAAGGTATGGTTTGGTTCCTGTTAAGCTCAAGACTTATCACAATAACAAACAATGACTTCCAAAAAACACTAGTCTGGGACCAGGAGCAGCATGCTGCCCAGCATAAAAGCGCAACAATGCCTCGTCAAGTGCTACAATGTATATCTAGTACAACATTCTAATTGATACTACCAACTAACATGTAAGATCTTCCAGATTCACCTTATGGCAGGTTCCGAACATCTGCGTTTGGAGGCTGGCTTGTTATGACCCCAGTCTATGAAATTCCCTACAGAACTACTATAGGGAAAGTGAATGCATCTTTCTTTTTGGAAAAACATAAAAACTACCCTGTGTCAGCATTTCAGGGCTCAAACTTCGTCAATAGCCTATTTTGCTTAAAAATGCACATTACGGATGGTAGACTGGCTGCCTAGTAGCAGTTAGCTTAATCACTTTCCAGGATAGAAAACAAATATTAAGGATAGGGTAAGCCTGAGGGGTCAGTTAGCAGGGCTGACGTAGGGGTTACTCCTTTGGCAATTGCATCAGTATAGCTTATTAGATAAAAATACATGTAAGAACGAAATCCTTTGCATCCTGAACAGTTATCCTATCCTGACTTTTTTGCTTTCTTGACATCACTTGTTTCTTGTTCCCCAGTTGCCTTAACATCTGTGTAGGAAATCCACTTCTCTAAAATGCACCACAAGGGGGTACACTGTGCAGGAGTCCTCGGTGTGCAATTATTGATAAATCTGACACTGGAATCAGTGCAGGTTTATTAAAATGAGATTTTTGGTACCAAACATTCCATAACACAGTGAAGCCATCATGGAGCCGGGGAACTTGTAATAACGAGTGTCCAGCCCATGTATTCCCTATGGCTTCACTTTTTCACTTATAATATCCATGAGTCGACTTGGATATTGCAGGGCCATATCTGCTTATGTAGATTTGTCCTCACAGGAGATACAGTGCACCCTACCTTAGGACTATAAGGCCTACTGTAGGGGTGTTTTACATATATCCCATGCAGTGTGTACTGGCTTGGCATACAGGGATGTGTGTCATGTTGACTGTTTGAATTTGTCTGCATCAAGTCACGCAGTCTGCAGTGGCTAGTGTTTCATCATTGGACTCTTGGCCTCTGAGGACTTCATCGTTCCTCCTTCATGCATTCACATGGAGTGGGGATTTGTCAATGCTAAAGTTAAGAGAGATGCAGACATGGCCAGATATTATTCGTTTTCCCTTTAGGGTCTCTGATTTCAGTGATAGTATGCAAGTAACTAGAAGTAGTCTATTCTAGTAAAAGTATTATGGAGGTGATTGTAGACAGTGTAGTCTGAAGCCTGTTGGATTGTATAAATAAACACCAAAAGTGATTTAGATTTTTATTTTTGGCATCATGGGCGTTATTGATCAGTTTATGGTAGGTGAGTGAGATCGCCTGTTTAGGCTTATTGTCGATGAGCAACCTATATTCTAACGATAGTGATTCAGGGTGATCCTCACCCTTTGGCAAAGCCTTCTGAAGTGCATGTCGGATTTGTTGATACCAATAGGTTTCAGAAGGAGCCAATTGGTAGTCCGTCTGCAGATCTGCAAACAAAACCACTCCGCCATGCGTCCATATAACACCCACCCTGAGAGAGATCTATCAGGTCCCATTTATCAAATCCCTTTTGGGTCCCCAGAGTGCCTAGCTGTACAGTGTCCACACGGGTGTAGTCTGAATAAGCTTTCTGCTCCAGCCTAGTCAGTGCAGCGCTGCATGCCAGAAATTTTTTATAGTGGCCGTTAGACTAGGGAATATGGTAGCACGTGCCCCCCCCCTCCGTAGTGTGCCCTGAGATGTCCCACAGCCACCTAGCCTGCCTGTCCATCTGATATGTTGGCTCATCCAGTGGAAGATGGACCCATTGATTGATGCCGCTCAATAGTATTTCTGTATATCTGGTGAGGGGATATACCGCTGTCATACCGGCCCCTTGTTTGTTTTTTAGTGGCTATTATTGCAGGACCCCCATCCCAAAGCAACGTACGAGTGGTGCTCTCAATTTCCCAGAAGCAGGACGCTGGCAGAGGCTAGGATATGTTTTTAAGTCCATAATTTTAAACCATGTAGACGTTATGAGCAGCAACCGAGGCAGGGCTCTCCAATGCTGGACATCTCTTTGTAGTCTCGCCAGTGGGGGCACCCCTTCTTTGACGATTTGTAACTTACACTCACGTGGGAGAAGCGGCGCTGAACCATGGAGGAAGTGGATTACAGACTTGTTCCAATTGATAGTGTACTCCGAATACTAGTGGAACAGGGTGAGAACCTTGAGGATTCTATCCATTGTGAAGACTGGATCCGAAACAAAGAGAATACATTATAAGCATACAGATATCCTGTCTGACCAATATTCCGCCCATGTCAATCCCCTGATCTGAGGCTCCCTCCTGATCCAGATGGCCAAGGTTCTCCAGAACAAGGATGAAGATCAGCATGGAGAGTGGGCAGCCTTGTCTTGTCCATGTTGGAGTCGGAACACCTGGGATATACCCCCTTGACCGTCACTTAAGCCATGGGATCTGTATACAAGGAACCATACTTTGTAGACATAAGATCCATTTGGGTCTGTATCACATTTTTCTCATCTTCACTCTTCTTCAGCCACTGTATGTCTAAACGAGAGATTCTCACCATCTTTTCTCAGGCCCAGAATTATTAATTGTAGGAGATCTGTGATAGCTTTAGTGCTTTGAGTCAAATCATGTAAGATGGTTAAGCACTGTAAATTCAAGTCAATTTTTGCATCAGGCTGTGACTTCCCTTTAAATGAGTGGATTCAGTATCGGAGGTTCAGACTTTGTTTTCTTCTGAACTTTTTTCAGTTCTGTGTTGTTTTTAACGTTTTTTCTATAGATTCAGCTATTCTCTACAGACTATATGTATTGTTTATCTATAACAGAAGGTGACAGGAGGTGGCTGATACAATGCTAGGCTGCAAGTTCTTTACAGAGTATGCAAATAAAATACTGTGGTTGTTGAGTGGTGCTCACAGACTGCATCAGCAAACTTGTATTATGACAAAGATCACTTAATTAGGTAGCTTGTGGACTTCCAATAGGTTCCTCATTGTTCATATGTACGTAGACCCGTACATATCACCTGCACAGAGAGACAACTCACCCATGTACAAAGTTTATCGAGTCGTTATGCTGCTTGAGTGCTTTTACAATGTAAATTACATCTGTTACTAAGGTTGTTTACCTGAATTGGATTGTCAGTTTTAGCAGAGTGCTTTGTCCTTATCCGCACACATCTTTGGTATGGTCGCTATAGGCGTTGGAATAGCAGTCATGCCTTACTGGCTATTTTTGGAACTATGTAGGGAGAATTAATTCACCAATGTGCAGATTGATGCATTGCTAGGCTGGCACTGTAATAATAGTCTGGTCTTACTGGCCCTTTTTTGAGCAAGTTGGAAGAGCTGCTTTAATTCACCAATGTGTGGTGCGATGCACTCTGGCGTGGCAGAGAGGGAGATCAGTGAGCAAACATAAAGTCACATTGGGACTGAGTGACATTATTCTCACCTCGTGTTCGACTACACTGCTTCCCTCATTCAGTACACAGACTTAAATGTAGGTCAATGGAGGTATGTTGCATTATAATGCAGTGTGACTTTACATATCTGGCAGGTGGATCCCACCTCGACCTCACCTCACATTTGCAGTGTCCTATGTGAGGAAATATGTGACATGTGAATGTAGTCCTCTGCGATGACTCAGTGACAGTAGCACAAAATGGTGGTTTTCCACACAAGGTGAAAGCTTCTGTCATCCTCGATGTTCTCTCTGAAGTCTGCACCTAAGAGATCTTGTATTTTTAGGGAAGCTAATATTTTTTCTTCTATTTTGTGTATGCAAACTTAAGAAAATATTCAATTAATTTTGAGGTAAGATCAACAAAAACGTTTATATAAAATAAATATTTGCGAAATACACATAGCATTGTTAGGCTAACCTTAGTCATACGTAGGTATTCTGTCCCATTACTCAAAGATATCTGATGTCTTTCTTTTGTATCTGTATGACTATTTCCCATTGGAAGCTGTAATAAAAGGTAGAGGAAATGAGTACCACCGCTCAGTTTTGAAAGTCTAATTTTTTTCATGTTTTTGTATTTTGACCAGGAACTTCACACGAGTGAGAAAACGAAACTGATTACTCAACTGCGTGATGCAAAAAATTTGATTGAACAACTTGAGCAAGATAAGGTAAATGAAAAATGGAAGGAAAGTGATGAAATTAAAACAAACTAGATACAACAAAGTAGTTGAGGGTATGGCACAAAGGGGTGGTATCCTGTGAGGGAAGAGCAAAGTGAATGATAGCTCACAATCTTCCAGTACATATGCAGAATGTTTAAAAGAAATACAAGTGCCTTTAAAGAAATATGCAACACAGGATGTTCTGGCACGTTATTGGCCAAAACAGACCTCATTGTTGGGTGCCATTAGAAAGCGAGGCATTGTATATAATCTGTGCACCTTCTACAATTGGTTGAATGGATAGGAGTTCCTTGAAAATGGCCAGAGGCTATTGTTTGGCTCTGGGTCTGTTTCAGATTTTTGCTGCAAGGTATTAGTTCCTAAACTGATTGCTCCAACATTGAAGAGAAGGTAATGAAAATAGTACTTTCAGTTGTCTCAGTTTGCAGGTCTGGTTCAAAGTGTATGTTGTTAGGTGATATTTTTGAGGTCCAGAGAGAGCGCAATTCTCCTGCAAAATGATTTGTGCTTGCTTTACAGAGAATTTGAGAGAGCTATCTAATTTGAACAAGCTGTGCTGTTCTTAAATTCTGACGTAACTCTAACGATCTCCTTTGAAGGACAAGATGCAGTGAGAGGTGTTAATGTATTTGTATTTGGTATTTATTGAGCTCGTGCTCACTAAAGATTTATGGCACTAAAGAAAAAGAGGTCACATAAAAATCTGCAAAAGGAGGTAATGACAGTGATATGAGAATATTAAGGCCAGGGAACAGATGATTACATAGCTTGGACAGTTATTTTTTAATGCTATGTAGAAGGAAAGAAATGGACAAATTTCCAGAACATCTTTGCAGGTCTTTTTCCATTTTCTAGTTCTGTTGCCTAAGGTCTTGGTAAGGGTTCTCTAGATACTAGGGTCCAATGGCTTAGAGATCTCAGAGCTCTGGGTGGCCATATAAGGTCAAACTGGAATTTAAAAAGCGTGCAGCTGTACATGCAAGATATGATGCATTATTAACATGGCCTTAAAAGGGACTCACTTTTGTACTGGTAACCAGTGTAATCGGCTCAACATCGGTAACATTTTGTTGAAACCTTAGGACTGGCCGTCAGCAGATGGGCTGCTGCATTCTGGATAGTCTGTTTCCGTTAAAGACTTGTTTGTCATTCCTTGGTAGCATACTTTCTCATAGTCGAGATGTGATAAATCATAAAGTATTGGCACATGCTCGATTAAACTTTTAACCACATGTCACCTGCTTTTCTAGAGATCTTAATATCCTATATGGATATCCAAGTTGTGCATGAACTTGATAGGAAAGGGACGCTGGCTCATAGTCGCGACCCAAACCACAGCATCAAGTTCAGCAATGTTGTTTTTGACATCACCAATCAATAGTTTGGTGTTAGGTGAATTCCTCTTAAGAAATTTAATGGACATCTACTGCTGTACCTCCACCAGGGTGTGAGCCAAGTTGAACTGTTGGGCTGGGGTATACTGACTGGACAACTTTAGCTGGTGCATATTAAATAGAAACTGCCTATCATCAGCTTACATGTAAAAATGCAGTCTTGATTTGCCTAGTAGCCCTGCCAAAAGTACCATGTAAAAAAAGAGCCTGGGATAGAATGGATCCCTGTGGGATCCCACAAGGAGTACCTCCAGGCTCTGCTATAAAAGTCAGCATGAGCCCTTCTAATAAGAAAGTAAGTGAACCAGTGAACTGTTGGAGAGTCGGACCGTATGTTAAGTTTGTAATATTAGGACATGTTCAGTGGTGTTAAATGCTGGTGAAAAGTTCAAAAGGGCCAGAACAGAAGTATTCCTACTGTACATCAAAAGCCATGGGGCAGTAAGTCTGAATCCGGTTTGAAAATGATGCAATAGATTATTGGTTATGTTTATTGAAGCAAATGCTTAATTTGTGTCACCTTCCAAGCTTCAGGGACCTCCCCATTCTGAATCAAAAGATGAAGAGCTCCCGTGATCTCCTTGAGCATACATTAAAAAATCTGCTTTTTGATGGTTGCCGTACAAACATCCAGAAGGTTTGGCTTAGAAGATGATGACTGATACCAGCTCTCAAGAGAGTACAGAAAAAGAGAAACTACTGCTGTTAGCGATAGACCCTTCCTTGCTAGGATGTGACCAGGTGCAAATTGTATGTCATTTTTCTTCTGTTAGATGATTGGGTAGAGTGCTTTTGACAGCCATTTACTGCATTTGACAATATCGGATGATAGACAACTGAAGAAGTGGATTTTGAGCTGATTACAATGGTTTTGAGATTTTAGGTTCAGATATGTCCAAGCAGGATCCTATGTTCTTGCAGAAAATGGTCTTGTGGTACGAAGTGGCAATATTGTTTCTCAAAGTCAGAGGAAAAGGTTTCAAGATGGTTGTGTTGCTAGTGAGTCATGTAGAGTACTGGGTCCATGATGAGCTGTGTCAGCTGCAATAGTCAGAGCCCTGAGATTAGTTATCTCATTGATGGTTGCTATAGCTTTGTAGCCATATTTTGAAGACCACTATTGCATTGAGGGTTAAAATGGCTTAGTTTGAGGGAGTAACATAAAACAGAGAAAATGTGTTCTACAGTGGTAGATGATACATTTGAAGCTGGATATTGTGTCATGGGTGATAGTTGGTGTTTGATTAATGAGAGCTTTTGTATTCCAGTGTAGAAACAATGTGTTGGTAAAAGGTATTGAGGGACATCTTGTGCCGAATTTTAATTCCTTCAGCCCTTATGTGCATGTAGTTTCTCATTATGATTTTATGTCCTGGTGGTATATCATCATACATTGTGGCTAGTATTAGCCAGCATTTCCTTGATTATGTTGTTTTTACCTTTTCTTTAAATATATGCTTCACATTGATCCTGCCACCTGGAGGGTGGAATCAGAAACTGCTATTTGTTTTAATCTGATGTTTGATATGAGATAGTGCATTGATGAACATGCATTTCTGTTTTTTTATCCTTTCTGAGGATGGGTCAGGTTGCTTTGCATCATATCAATACCAGGTTGGACAGTCTGCTGACATGGTAGTCCTGTTTTGGAGTTGTGTTGGCATTTTGTGAGCTAGCACAGGATGTTCATTTTCATGCCTGTTTTGGTGCCCAAGACGGGTGGTGGCAGTCTGTCAGTAATGGGGCAAATAGTTGGTTGGCCTAATATATTCTATTCTGGTATGCCTTGATGTTTATGTATTCCAGGCTGGGGTGAAAGCTGGCATTCCAGTGTTGGCTGGAAGTTATGCAGTGCCAGAACAGAGGCCTTTAATGGAGTATTCCACCATCTGGAACAGTACACAGTGGGAGCATAGCTCCGGTATGAGCCCAGAGTAGTTGAGAGCCCTGCTCACTCCCTACCACCAGCGCTGGCTGCCACACACAACACTGTGAGGAGCTCCTCGTTGTGAAGTCAGCTGAAAACTCATGGGCACACCCAAAATAATGTAGCTTTGTACCGAAGGGTGAGGAATTGAGCCAAAATTAAAATACTTGACCAGAACTGTGATCTTTTACAGTTAGAAGGCACAAGGGTATGGATACTTCAAAGTAGAGCTTTCATAGTTCTGCCCTACCCCACCCCTGTGTTGTTGCTTGCCCCTCCCGCCCTCTCCCACCCTTCTGTAGTGTTGCTTGCCCCCTCCCTCTATATTGTAGCTTGCTCCCTCCTGCCCCCTCGGACTCTTTGTTTCTTGCTCCTCTTGCTGCTGTCTGTTTCGTGTTGCCCCCACATCTTCCTGTTGTAACTAAAAAATGTGCTATGATGTGGTATAGCACTTTTTATTTTTTCCACTTTTTGACATGCACCTACCCCATCACCATCCCCTTTTCATTGCTTGCCCCCTATCCACCGTCTATGACTAAAAAAAGAGCAGCACTATCCCCTGGTCCATAATGACTATGCCTTAGTGCTTTTTTTCTCCATGCCCTCTGTGCTGCTCACCTCCTTTTGTGATGCCTCGTGCCAGCAATAAAAAAAAAGCTGTGTGACGTGACCAATCATGGCCGGGTCATGGCTCTTTTTTCCTACTTTCAGTCATGCTGCCCTGCTGCAGCAGCTGTGTAACATGACTAAAAAACATTGACAAAACCAATAGCTCTTTCACAGGCTTGAACTATTGGCTTTGCCAATGCATGCTTTGTTAATAATGTGCTTCTAACAGACATTCCTTGGTAGTACTGAGATCCTTGTTTTTAACAAGAAAGCACTTGTATATTCTCGTGTATTCTTGTTGTGCACCTTCCTCATTAATTTGCATGCGTTTCACATCACCATTAACTGTTCCATATCATTTTATTTTGAGTGTGTTGAAAGGTATTTTTTAATTGGGTTTGATAGTTACAGTTTATGGAAAGCCAGAAAAAGCACATCAGTCATTCATTCATTGTCTTATGTCTTTGCAGTCGTGGTTGGGCCCTTTGTCATGTCTCACATATTCCATCATTTGTAATCCATATTTTATGAACAAATGAATATGTAATCTGATATTCCTTTCTCCTGTACCAACACATCAGGAGGTTATCCTGATGCTTTTGTTGTGATGTCAGTGTATTTTCTCCCAAAAATGATCTGGTAAGAGCAAGTGGTATATCGCCACCATTGCATATTTTATTGAATCAAATACTTTTTGAGTACCCTGCACATCAAGCTGAAAATTGTGAAGTAAATAAAAGGGAAAATGTTATGTCTTTAAGCAAAAATGTCCTGTAAGGCTCTGTTCGACACTTAGTTGAGCTGTTGCCCACCACGACCCTTCTGCCCTGGAGTGATCCCTCCTGCTAGTCCTTCCCTTATTTTGATTCTGGAAATGTCTTGTATAAACATGCAACACTAAGAACAAGATGATTTGAGCCGACTAGAGAGCGAGATTGGCTGGGATGCAATTGAATCTATAAAAATCTATAGCAGCATATGCAGAATACTAAGGAATCACCTTTACAGGCCAGTAACCTATCCTTCTCCAGCACTAAATCTTTTATAGATACAATGTTATTTGAATGGAAAACTAAGTAGTCAAACTTCTTAGATAAGTGAGGAGTTGCGGTTTAGAATTTGAGCATCATTGTAAATAGGTACTTCAGCACCACTTGTCACATAAAGCAGTACCCCTTGCAGCTGCGACCAAGCAGTAGTGCTCTCAGGAAGTCTGTGAAGAAGAGGTCCACAAGTAGTGTATTAGCCGTGAACACTACTTTGGCAGCCTTCTGTCTTGTTGAGTGGACAGTCATTCACTCAGGAAATTGTCTATTAGTCGTTTGGTAGACAAAACTGATGGAGTCTCCAAGCCATTTGAATATGGTGGCCTTGACTGCCTCCTGGTCCTGCTGCCCCTGCATAAAGGCCACCGTATGAAGGCCTCAAAAAGTTTAGTTGCAGATTTTGTTTTGTAGTTTAGTGGGCCTAGTAGCTGAGTGCATCTCTGACACCCACCATATGCAGTTATTTCCCACAAATATTGATGACGTAAAGATCACCAATAAGGATACCAACTGACTGAGATGAAACTCAGACTCATCCTTGGGAAGGCTATTATCCCCAGTAAGAAACTTGAGATTGTTGGCTTGAAAAACCTCCTCCTTAGCAACTGTTGTTTAACCATTGAATGCATCCACAGTAGACCTTTTAAAAAGTCACGTTTCGCAGGTTAAACAATGTACGTTCTTGGACCTCTTCAGTAGCGCGAGAGAACTGTTGCAAATACATTGTTATGGATGCGTATTGCAGTCCAGACTTTTTCAAGTGCATCAGTAACGGGAACAGTGTATGTATTTAGCACAGCAGAACCTCTTCTGCCCTGGAGAGACCTGCACCTTCCTGTAGGCACATATTATACCCAACACTGATTTAGAAAGAAAAAAAAAAAACAGCTGAACAGAGTAAACTCAAATGTGCCTCTGGAAGTAGATATGTATAAAATACGTGGTAAAGCCTGCGTTCATTTTACCTTTTAATCACCCCCCCCCCCCACACACACACACACACTTATTTCTCCATCCCAGCTTTACTGAAGATCATAGTTCAAGATGGGCATAGTTATTCCGACTTGCTATGCCCACATTCAGTGCTAATTTTCAGTAGAGTATTATTAGCCTCACAAAGCTCAGAACCTTGGTTGAAGGTTTTTTTTAACTAAAGTGTGCTTAGACATGATTATCGTGTCTTATTTATTAGCTGCATACGAGAATGATAGACTGACGGCATCCTACAGATACATTTCTTGAAAGAAATGTTGGCCTGCCTGCAGATGGAATATCCAGACGGCCCTACGCAATGCCCAACTGTTTCTTGCTTTCTAAATGTAATTGAAGAGCATGCATCTCCCCATTTTTCCATGTTATTTAAATAGAACAGTCAAGAACAGGAATTCTCTGGTTTCAAAACCTTATTTGAAAAGTTTAAATGCCGATTTCAAACATAGTTTCTTAACTCTGCTGGGAATTCTAGCTCCAGTCTGTTATATTTGGGGCTCTGAAAGACCTGTAGAAGGGCAGATTCCTCAATGGAATTAGAACAGTGGGGTGTCCTGAGTGCTTTTAGCGGATGTATGACGTTACAACGCATACTTTTACAACGCATACCGTTACAACGAATTTTTTACAACGCAAAAACTTTTACAACGCATACCATTACAACGCATGTTTTTACAACGCAAGTACTTTTACAACGCATGCCATTACAACGTAAGTATTGGTAAGTATATAATATTTTTTTTTAAATTAATTGTAATTAATATAATTTAATTTAATTTAATTATTTAAATTTTTTTTTACCCTGTACCCCAAAAAACCCAAATTAAACCAGCACCCTAAAAATACCCCTGTACCCCAAAAACCCAAAACTGTCCCTTAACCCTAAAAATACCCCTGTACCCCAAAAACCCAAAACTGACCCTGAACCCTAAAAATACCCCTTTACCCAAAAACTGAAAACTGACCCTGAACCCTAAAAATACCCCTTTACCCAAAAACTGAAAACTGACCCTGAACCCTAAAAATACCCCTTTACCCAAAAACTGAAAACTGACCCTGAACCCTAAAAATACCCCTTTACCCAAAAACTGAAAACTGACCCTGAACCCTAAAAATACCCCTTTACCCAAAAACTGAAAACTGACCCTGAACCCTAAAAATACCCCTTTACCCAAAAACTGAAAACTGACCCTGCACCTTAAAAATACCCCTTTACCCAAAAACTGAAAACTGACCCTGAACCCTAAAAATACCCCTTTACCCAAAAACTGAAAACTGTCCCTGAACCCTAAAAATACCCCTTTACCCAAAAACTGAAAACTTAAAAAAAAAAACATATAAAATATTAAATATAATTATATACTTACCAATACTTACGTTGTAATGGCATGCGTTGTAAAAGTACTTGCGTTGTAAAAACATGCGTTGTAATGGTATGCGTTGTAAAAGTTGTTGCGTTGTAATGGTAGTGCGTTGTAAAAGTTGCGTTGTAAAGGTTGTTTCCCGCTTTTAGCTCCCCGATTGTATTGACAGTGTAAAGTATGGTATCTCTTTACGCAGTCTGACCCGGGAAGAGGTGCTCATGTGGCATTACAAGCATCCTATTGTTAAATCTGCCACCTTGTCCTACAGGTAGAGAGAGCATTATGTATGTCCACAGTTATGTGCAAAGATGGTTTTGATCTGATTCCTGTAATAGCTCTGAATTTCATCCAATGTGTGCTTTCATTCAGGGCATGGTTATCGCGGAGACCAAAAGACAGATGCATGAAACACTAGAAGTGAAAGAAGAAGAAGTTAATCAGCTCCGTGTTCGACTCAAACAGTTGACCACACAGTGTGATGAGCTCCGTGAGCAAAAAGAAAAGTCTGAAAAGGCGGGTAAGAGTCTTGTTACATGTCTGACATTGTGCTGAAGGCAGTGTATAAGTGTTACCTGTCACCTTGTGCTGTTGTTTCTGGTCATATACATAAGAGCACAAATATATACAGTAGAGCAATATTACACGAGTCCATTTTGTCCCCTTAACACAGCAGATACTGGACTTGTTGTTCCTTCTTGTGCACAATTTAAACGACTTGACTAGAACTGGCACAGTATCATACAGTAATTTGGTTGTGCCCTCCAGCAAACCTTGGAGATGAACAGCTACGGATTTACTTTGGCTCTCTGCTTAGCAGATAGACTAAACATTAATTCCAATGGGGTTCTCCATAGGAGCGACAGGTCTCTGTATTATGAGCACAGATGATAATGTAATTGTTATATGCCTGCTTGTTTTATTTTAATTGTTTAATGATACCACATTCGAGTTTGCCTGTGCATCAACTCTGGTACCTAGAACATTTCAAATCTTAACAATTTACCTATATCGAGGGTCCTTCAACAACTTGCTGCTTACTGTTTATTTATGTTCGAATTGGCAGTTTAAAACTGCACACAGGCTGCAATGACAGACCTGAGACATGTTTTACTGGGCTGCATAAGTGGGTGGCACAATTAATGTTGCAGGCCCACTAGTAGCATGTAAGTTACAGGCCTGGAGTACATGTTGAATAACATTATTAGGCACTCACATGTAAATTACATGTGAAAATTGGGTGGAAGTCAATTTAACCACAACTTTACTAGGGGCTTACAAGTAAATTAGATTTGGCAGTTTGGTGTAAACCAATTTAACTATGTTTAAGTTGGCGAGCAGAAGCAAGCACTCTAGCACTTACACCCAATTGGCATATGTTATTTACTTGTAAGTGCCTGGCACTGGTTAGCAGTGGTAAATAGTCTTAAAGCCAACAAAAATGTATTTCAGAAAACAGGAGGGAAGAAGGCAACATATCTGGGAGACGTCACACCAAAGGCTGTCAGGTCTAACAAGAAGTACATTCTATTGATGGAGGAGTGCTTCCGAGTCCCTGTGTATCATACATGCAAGAGAATGCAGTTACAAATGTATACTTTCAGATCCGGATGGCAACGTAGACCCAAGAAGTACATCAGGTTTATGTTGGGTGCAAAACTGTGTTTGCCCTTCTCAGAAGAGATGAAGTTTGTTTGCTCCTATCTTGACAAATGGTTGGGCAAGGAGGCTTCTCATGCAAAATTCTACAGATAATGCCGCCCAAAATATATATCTTGTGCACTTTTGAAACTTCACAGAACATTTAACAGAATAAAACACTAAGTCAAATAAGAACTTATCTCTGAGCAGCAATGGATACACCACAGGCAATTGCATAGCTGCACTGAAGACTGCACATTCCTTCCAGTGGCATCCTTTAAATATAACTGGCTCTTACAATGAAGAAAGTGATGAAGAAGTTGGTAGTGAAAGTATACTGCAATGTTTTGAAAGTGAAGTCCATTTTGTATGTAAAAATGCTGCAGCAGATGAACACATGCAAAATCTGTGGGCAATCAGAGCAATCTCTTGTTAACGACTAAGGTAGTGAAGTTGTTGCCTACGTGAGATTTTTACAGTTTATCAGAGGGGAGGATATTCACAAACCAAGAAAGTCAATGTTCGAGGCATATGGGCTGCAGATGGTACATTTATGAATAGATCGCCATCTGGTGTTGGGCTCGGATGATTGCACTTGTTTTTCTTCTGGAGAAGTATTTGTCGTCATAGATGACTCCTCCTCTTGGTGTCAGTGCGCATGGGCATCGGCTCCATCCTTAGATTGTTTTTTTCCGCCATCGGGTTCGGATGAGGATCGAAGCACTCCGGACCGACTTCGATAAAGAAGGTTATATTCGGCGCGTAACCCTTTCCAATTCGACGGTATTGTTATCGAACGCGACTTCACTTCCATACCGACGCGTTTCGAAGGACGACGACTACGAGAAACTCGAAGTAGTCCAGCCCGGGGTCCATGGAAAGGACTCCATTCAAAAAATGTCCAACGTGTGGTGCTAAGTTCCCACACAAGGACCTACACGAGGTGTGCAACCTCTGCTTGTCCCCTGAACACGAATCCAGGGACTGTGAGGCCTGTGCAGCGTTCTCTTCAAAATCGACGATTAGAAACCGTCGAGCCAGAAGACACGAGGTATCGAGAATGCAGTCACAAGCAATCCCGGAGCTGTTCGAGGACCAGCACCCAGAAGAGGAGGAAGAGGAGGAAGAAGAGGCCGACGAGGCGGGGTCGGAAGTGGACGAGTCCGACGTCGAGGAAATCGACGTCCAACAAACCGTGAGTGACGACGTCCCTTTACCAAAGAACAGACCCCGCACGGTGTCGACCCCGCCCTCGAGCCCGGTCAGACAACCGAAAAAAGTTTCCGACGCCCCGCCTTCGAGCCCGGCAACGAAACCGAAACCGAAACACTCGGTCTCCCATCATGGTGGTTCCGATAAACGGACCACATCGACACCGAAGCTCCAAGTCAAGGAAAGCTCGAAGTCGAAGCAGTCCATGTCGACACCGAAACACGTTTCGACGTCGAAAACACCCTCGACACCGGGGACATCTTCGATACCGAGGACATCGGATCCGAATAAAATCTCGGTGCCGAAAATACAAATGGACAGTCAGAAGAAAAAACACCTTTCGGAACCGAAAACTGTGGTACCGACACAGGAATACAAGACCGATCCTAAACAAAAGACTCTGTTTATTGATCCAAAAACTGGCAAGGTAGTCACAGAACTACCTAAAAAGAGGAAGAATGAACATTCGGACGACAAAACTCATCCGAAGAAGAGAACAATGGGGACAAATACAACTCCTCCCCCTTCTCCAAAACCTAGACACACACCATCTTCTCCTCTTCCTCACAATAGACCAAATATTCCTCCCACACAACCATCTACACCTACAACAGATGTAGAGAGTGACACAGGGGAGGGGGAACATCCTGGGGATGATGAAGACACAATCCCAGAGGAGGCAGACCCATGGGAAGAGTACAATGTAGGGTCAGATAACGATAACGACCCTGAAATGTATCCTTCAAAACCTTCACCTCCTGATGATAATACTGGTTTTGCGCAACTCATTAATAGAGCAGCAACATATCACAAGGTAGAACTACATGCAGAACCTCAAATAGAGGATTTCTTATTAGAAACACTACCTACTGCACAAAGAACATCAGGAACACTACCAATGCTTAACCACTTGGCTGCTAAGGGGTGTGTGCGAGGTCCATTGACTTTCCATTGAAATCAATGGAAAGTCCATGACGAGTTACCCTTGTCATTAGCGCTGAAGGGGTTAAGGGCCTTCTCAGTCATACATCAGAGATATTCAAAGACCCAGTGAGGGCTAGGGTACTGAACCCAAGAATCGATAAGAAATATAGGGCAGCTCCAAAAGACCCAATATACATTAAAGGGCAAATTCCTCTAGACTCACTAGTGGTCACAAACGCTCGTAAGAGAGCAAACTCTTTATCTACAGGAGAAGCTCCACCTCCTGACAAAGAGTCTAAGCTAATAGATGCCTCTGGCAAGAGAGTAGCATCTCAAGCGGCAAACAGCTGGCGCATAGCTAATACGCAAGCACTACTTGCAAGGTATGACAGAGCGCATTATGATGAATTAGAAAAACTCATCACACATCTCCCGAAAGAACATCAAAAGAGGGCAGATCAACTCATACAAGAAGGGAAGTTAATTACTAACACTTCCATAAAGTGCGCCCTAGACGCGGCAGACACTGCAGCAAGATCTACAAACACAAGCATCATGTTATGGAGACATGCATGGCTCAGGGTATCCGGGTTCAAACAAGAGGTACAAACATCGTTACTGAACCAACCTTTTGATGGGAAAACACTTTTCGGCACAGGGACAGATGAGGCCTTAGAAATGATGAAAAAGGATACGGAAACGGCTAAATCAATGGGAGCATTGCAACAGCCGACACAAAGAGGTTCCTTTCGTAGGTCCACCTATAGAGGAGGATCCAAAAATACAGGTACAAGCCAGCAACAAACCTCTTTTACACCTACATCACCCAGAGGTAATTCTAGAGGTAGTTACAGAGGTAACAACAACAAGGGTAGAGGTCGCGGAAACAACAACAACCGCAACTCTCCAACCCCAAAGCAGTGACTTCATACAGCTCCCCCAAGACCATATAACACCGGTCGGGGGACGCCTATCACAGTTCCTACCTGTCTGGGAAAACATCACATCAGACAGGTGGGTGAGACAAATTATCCAACATGGTTATTGCCTGGAACTCACATCTACCCCACCAAACATCCCCCCCAAACAGCGTCCAATGAAACAAGATCACCTGACACTGTTAAAGCAGGAAGTACTATCCCTGCTAGGAAAGCATGCCATAGAGAAGGTTCCACAGCACCAACAAAGAACAGGAGTATACTCCCTATACTTCCTAATTCCCAAAAAGGATGGGTCTCTAAGACCGATACTGGACCTAAGACCTCTCAACGCATACATAAATTCGGAACATTTCCACATGGTCACGCTCCAACAGGTACTTCCTTTACTGAAGAAAGGGGACTTTCTTTCTACACTGGATCTAAAAGACGCTTACTTTCATATCCCGATTCACAAAGCCCACAGGAAATACCTCAGGTTTGTGGTAGAAGGACAACATTATCAGTTCAAAGTCCTTCCGTTTGGTGTCACAACGGCACCAAGGGTGTTCACAAAATGCCTGGCAGTGGTGGCAGCTCACCTAAGAAGACAACAAATACATGTCTTCCCATACTTGGACGACTGGCTAATAAAGGCCAAGTCACAAGAGGAATGTCTTCAAAACACACAAAAGACAATTCAGCTACTACACCAGCTAGGGTTCACGGTGAACTACACAAAGTCACACCTACAACCAAGCAAGGTTCAACAATATATGGGGGCTACTATAGACACAGAAAAAGCCAAAGTATACCCCAATCCAGTCAGGATCCAAACAATGCTTACAATCATTCAAAGATTCCAGCCACAACCCTCACTACCAGCAAGAGTGTTCATGCAGCTATTAGGGATGATGTCATCCTACATACTGCTAATTCCATATGCCAAACTACAAATGCGTCCGCTACAAGAATGCTTAGCGACACAGTGGAATCAGGCTCAAGGACAGATTACAGATCTGGTGTTGGTAGACGACCGCACACACCGCTCTCTGAAGTGGTGGAACACAACAAACATTGCCAAGGGGCGGTCGTTCCTAGAACCAATTCCACAGGTGACAATAACAGCGGACGCATCGCTCACAGGATGGGGAGCACATATGGAGAAATACACAGTACAAGGAAGGTGGAGTGTGCAGGAAAAAAGACTGTACATCAATTACCTAGAACTACTAGCAGTGTTTCTAGCATTGAAAGCCTTCCAAATACATGTTACCAACAAAGCAGTCCTGATCAGAACAGACAACATGACAGCAATGTATTATATTCAAAAACAGGGGGGGACGCACTCTCTCCAACTATCCAGACTAGCACAGGAAATCTGGAGATGGGCCATTCCTCAAAACATCTATCTGTTAGCCGAACACCTACCAGGAGTCCAAAACCAGATAGCAGACATCTTAAGCAGACAGTCGGAACAAATACACGAATAGGAACTGCACCAACAAATACTGCAGCCATTCTTCCAAAGATGGGGACAGCCAGAGATAGACCTCTTTGCCACTCATCAGAACGCAAAATGCCAAAGCTTCGCGTCCAGGTACCCGCACCACCTGTCGCAGGGCAATGCGTTATGGATAAATTGGTCCAACAAATTTGCATACGCTTTTCCCCCTCTCCCACTAATCCCATTAGTGGTCAGAAAACTACAACAACACTCAATGACCATGATACTAGTAGCACCCACGTGGGCAAGACAACCGTGGTTCACCACGCTCCTGCAACTCTCACAAGTGCCACATCAAAAGCTACAAATTCTACCCATGCACCTTACACAGAACCATGGAGAAATAATGCACCCAGATCCCACACAATTGAACCTAGCGATCTGGCTCCTGAAATCCTAGAATTTGGGTACTTAGATCTACCCCCAAATTGCATGGAGATAATTAAACAAGCGAGACGTCCCACCACCAGAGCATGCTATGCAGCTAAGTGGAAGAGGTTTGCTATACACTGTACTAATAACAATATCAACCCTCTGGACGTATCAACAAAGGAGATTATTTGCTACTTATTACACTTGCAGCAATGTAATCTAGCGTACACATCTATCAGGGTACACCTAGCAGCTATAGCAGCGTACCTACAAAACAGGCAGCACATATCATTGTTCAGAGTACCAGCGATAAAAGCCTTCATGGAAGGCCTTAAAAGAGTCATTCCACCAAGATTACCACCTTCCCCAGTCTGGAACCTCAACGTAGTACTCACCAGAGTAATGGGGCCACCTTTCGAACCTATGCATAGGTGCGAAATACAATTCCTTACATGGAAGGTGGCTTTCCTTATAGCCATTACCTCACTCAGGAGAGTAAGTGAATTACAGGCATTGACAATACAAGAACCATTCCTACAGTTACACCAGAATAAAGTGGTTCTTAGAACAAACCCAAAGTTCTTGCCTAAAGTAATTTCAGCATTTCACATCAACCAGCCAGTGGAACTACCAGTCTTCTTTCCAAAGCCACAGACGGTAGCAGAAAGGGCTCTACATACACTAGATGTCAAAAGAGCCATTTTGTACTACATAGAAAGAACACAAAACTTCAGGAAAACTAAACAACTATTTGTAGCATTTTCCCCAACACATAAGGGCAATCCTATCTCTAAAGCAGGCATCGCTAGATGGATTGTAAGATGTATACAAATATGTTACATTAAAGCAAAGAGAACATTAACTGTTCCTCCTAGAGCTCATTCTACACGAAAACTAGGAGCATCTATGGCATTCTTAGGGAACATTCCCCTAGATGACATATGTAGAGCAGCAACTTGGTCTACACCACATACATTCACAAAGCACTACTGTGTTGATGTACAGGCTGCACAACAAGCCAGAGTGGGCCAAGCTGTATTAAAAACTCTATTTCAAACAGTTGCGACAGACACTGGTGACCACCGCTAGGGAGGTAACTGCTGTACAATCTATTCATAAATGTACCATCTGCAGCCCATATGCCTCGAACGGAATATGCTACTTACCAGTATGCATCTGTTCTTGGCATAGAGGGCTGCAGAGTGGTACATGCCCTCCCTGCCTCCCCGGAAACCTGTGTCTGTCCCAACATTATCTTATTTAGATACACTTACATGGGCATATCTTTATGTATTATACTACACTACTCCATCTAACCCTACTATAGCAAAACAATCTAAGGATGGAGCCGATGCCCATGCGCACTGACACCAAGAGGAGGAGTCATCTATGACGACAAAGACTTCTCCAGAAGAAAAACAAGTGCAATCATCCGAGCCCAACACCAGATGGCGATCTATTCATAAATGTACCACTCTGCAGCCCTCTATGCCAAGAACAGATGCATACTGGTAAGTAGCATATTCCTTACCATTATGATGTATTCTTCATTAGTAGAAAAGCAGGAGATTTGCAGAACTTGGTACCACATGGCAAAATTCTACCAAAACGTCGATAGACATTAGGCGTAGGACCGTGTCAAGTAGTATCACCCAAACAGCCGAGCATGTACCAGGAGTAGAATAAGAGATGGCAGACAGTTTTTGATAGTCTCATTTGAGAATCATGTGTATAGGGATATGTTTAAATCACAGTACAGTAAATATGTCTACTCTGTACACCACATATTGATCCGTTAACCAAAAATGTGAACAAAATAATGCCAAGGCTTTACATTTAGCTACCTCAACAGGGTAATATACTTTTTATACAATTGATGCAGTTAATTGGTGTATGCATTTCCAGTGATAGGTAGAGTGGTTACACTATGGACAAGGTATGCACAGTGACGATGTGGTAGCACTCACTAGTTCACTGTGACAAATATGGTATTTTAAACTGAAAGACCTGTGTTATGTACTCTGAAGTTGAACACAACACACACAGGATGTTATGTGAAGCTTTTTTAAAAAGGATTATTTTATTAAGGTAAATAATGTATTTGTTCGTTTCTGGGTGTGTTTGATTTTAAGCAAGGGAGTTGCAGGTGTTCTTCTGATGCTGTGACTTTACCTATCATCTTAGTCAGAGGCGTGCAAACCAGCCATCTATACATTGATTTCCTCTTGCTAATTCTGGTACTTATTCTACTTATTCGACATTCCAAACTCCCTCTTGGAAAATAGTAACACACAGCTAGTGCAGCAAGGATCATAGACCTTTCCGTAAGCCATGTTCTAAAATCCTAAAACCTTTTTTTTAATTGACTTTGAAAGTGAGGGCCTGTCAGTGTTTTAAATCGCTTTTCATTATGCTGTGCAGAACGGACTTAGTTTGTAACACATAGATTTTATACAGCAGTCTAGCTAGTTATAAAGCTGCTTGGAAGCAATCGGGTACGCATTATTTAGAACTTTGTACTTGTTCGCAGCTTACAAAAGCACCAACCCTGCAGAGAAAGTGATTATTAAGGCTTTCCACCTTGAAGAAGATTGACATTCTGAGTAGAATCCTACAATGGGGTACATTTTCTTCATTAGTGATAGGGTTTTTTTTTAACTTTTCTTCTATGTCTGAAGATAAGGACCCTGATATACTTTGGATATGAGTAGCGGAAACGTTGCAAAAATAGCACTCCTTAGCAAATGAATATGGAAACAATACATTTTGACTGGGAATGGTAATTAATAAATTAAAATTCAAAAATTGTAAATTGATAAATGAATATATGAAAAAGTTACAACTAGTGGATCCTAGCAAGTGTGTCAAACTGCATATACCCATCAAATGGAAGCAGGTGATAACCTAATGCAAATTGTAAAAGAAGACACACAATGCAACATCAAGTTTCAAAATTCCGACCCTTTGTCATGGTGAGATGCATGTATATTTTTGCCATCAAGAAGTGAAGGCAGAAATGTTACATTTTGGTCGAACAGAGGAGGACGTTTATGACAGGCTAATAAGAGCTACAGCTTGTGCTAGAAACGGACGCATTTACACAACCTAGCCAGGCAATCCTTACAGATCTACTGGTGTTGTGTTCACTACTACTCCTTGAAATAGGCAGTTTCCAGAGCACAATAACTGTCCAGGTCCAAGATATTTAGATTTTTATGGGATTCTATGTTGTCAAAAATTCAAGTACACATAGCCCTTCCCAGTATCCTCAGCGAATAGCAGGACTTAAAGGTGTAATTTTTCAGGATTGGTGTTCTCCCTTGTTTCATCGGCAGCATGGATGGCACATACATCTTGAACTGTGGTTGAGTAATCTACAAGAATAGGAAGAGCTAGCACCCCGACTATACCAGTTGTATGCAATACAACCTGCCTCATTACTGACCCTGTAGTATGTTATGCACGGAGCACCACAACAGCTACATGTTTGCCACTGTGCCATGTATGACCGGTTTGCGAGAGGAGAGCTTAGAGTAATTCACTTCCACTGTACGCCCAAAACGTTAACCAGTGGATTCTGAGCACCTTTGTAAACCCTTTTATCAACGTTGTAGGTAGCACTGCATACGCCTTATGACAGTGAATCATAACACATCACCTGAATTCACTGACACAGAAAAAGTTGGTACTCCGCAGCACAAAAGTGGTCCTTGCTCTCCCTCCCACTGACAAACCAGCCCTTATCGCTGTATTTGATATCTGAGCTCCTCAGATGCAAATGTAACCTGCATAATGCCCCTTGACACATTACCACTATTGGGCATTAGCTCCACCTGTAAAGTGACAGACCATCCGCACAGGTTGGAAGTTGGACCAACAACTACATCCATTGATTGACTTGTGATTTGTAAGCGGATTTCTATATGGTGTTGCCTATGTGCCACACAATCGGTCTGTAAAGCTGCACACTGTGTGATAACTGCCTCAGACATCTGTCACTCAAAGCGTGAGTGTTCCTCACAATGAGCATAAAAGCTGATTTGCCCTGGCTATTTGAGGTGTTGGTTGTGATGGTGGGTGCATGAATGTTGCCACCCACTGCACTCTTCCACTTCTGCTCGTCTCTTCTCTATCATTGCCCTCCTTTTCTACATTAATTTTTTCAATGTCATCGGGGGTTTGTATTGTGGCTGGGTCTATAAGGCAATGGAGCACGAAGCATGTCAGAGAAAGTTTACACTGGATGGGACACTTGGCTGTCTTTTGTGACTGAATTTGTTGTCACTGATATCTCACTACTTCCTGGGGCTTCCCTGGCACAGTTCGGGCAGTGTCAGTGCTGCTTAACCAGTTTTGGTTGAAAGGTACGGGCTATCTTTTCCTCCACGAAGGTGCGTAATGGTGTGAGTTTGGTTGCTCTCACCTATTGCTGCAGCCTTTTGTACTACAGTGGCCAGCTTACTTTTGTTTGTGACTGTAGTTTTTTACTTCTTATTTCATCCATTATATAGTTGGTCATGCCAATTGCATTAATCCTGTGCTGGATGTGTGTCATATCTCTTTCTTTTGTTGGTGGCTTCAGGTCAGTAAGGCAAGATTTCCCTAACAGTTTTCCAGGATATATTCCTAAACAAGAATCTCCTTGTTAAGTGCAACCTAACTTAACTTTTTCTCCGGTCCCTGTCCGATTCATCCTTATTGCGTGGCTTCTGGTTCGCTATGGTGCTTCAGGGGTATTGGCTAGTGCTAACTTGCTCCCCTGAATTGCAGAATCCTACAACTAATGCGCTTCCTGGTTTTGTGATGTCATTAGGGAATGCTGATGCGATGGTTACACTTCATAACTTTTCTGAGTTGCAAAGCGTGATTCCTTATTTAGCAATTGTGAATGTTATAAAATCGCTATTTTATAACCCCATGTGTATGTACATACAGTGTAGCAAATTCTGATTTTCAAGCCAGTAGTTTTCTCAAATACCGAATAACCAATTAGTGCATTTTTGTACATCGTGTTATGATCACAAGCATTGCACACTGTAGGCCTTAAACTGGTTGGGTAACTCTTTAATATTATTTTCTTTTTCTTTTTATAAAATTATTTTTTGGGAGACCCAAATTTATCGCCTTTTTTCATTTTGCATAGTTAATATTAAAGCACTCATATTTTTTTAATAGCGAAATTTGAAGGCAATTTACTAATCATTTGGTCATGGTTTAGCCTGCACAGTGCATCTTTTTTTGTTGCTGTTATGTGGTAAGTTGAGCTTTATACCAACAGTTCCTTAAATTGTAGATGACCAGAAATTCACTTTTGCAGTACAGTATCTTGTTCTAGAAGATACTGCACTGACTTGCGCATTTTAGGGGAGATCAAATTTAGTGGTTATGACTACATTTTTATTGACTTCAGCAGTCCTAAATTTGGATATGGGACATCATAGTTTAGGTTTGATAATATGTATTCAGCCATGCTACTTCAATAAACAAAATACTATGGAACGTATCAAGTAGAGTGTCTTTCTCATGGTTGTTTGGTACATCTTGTTTTCTCTCGAGTTTGTTGCATTTCTTTAGGTTTACGTTAGAATATTTTACAGCTTTTTGATGTCTGGTTTTCCTTTCGCATAGATTACTAGCAACTGTGTTGGGCCTGTTGTAGTGCATTGACAGTTTTTTTTCTTTGCTGTTGTCTTCTATAATTTGCATTACTTCGGTGATTAGCCATTCTTTTGCTTTTTAGCATGCTGTAGTTTTACCTAGTTCGTGGTTAGTACATTTGTCTTGCTGAGTTCATTCGACACTTACTATTCTGGTGTTTCAACGTGTGTGTTTTAAGTTGTGCATTATGTATTAAACATAATGTACTATTTGTGAGTTATGGCCGTTATTTTACCTTTTAGGGACTGATGAAATGGTCTGAAGTTCAGATTTAATATGTACTTGATATCAGTCTTGTGATTTTAACAGATGTTTTCTATGTTTCCTGTGATGTTCTATACATATCACATAATGTTTTTGTTGTAGTAGAATAAGTGATCATTTTTTTTGTGATATCTGTTTATATGACATCTTCGATTTGTTTTAAACCATATGCTGTTTCTTAAGAAATCTCACAAATCGCATCTCGTTTTTGTACATTCACACATGCCTCGCCTATAAGTGACTCGAGGTGCCTTTTATAAGCCTTATTTGAACAGGATTGGGGTAAGGGTTTTTCTTATCTTGTTTCACATATCTTGCACTTGGGGCAAACTCCTCAAAGTAAGTTATATGTATCTCAGGCAAACTATTGATTTGATAGCACACCTATGATTGAACATTTATTTTTTTAGAAATGCACTGATCTTTTTAATTGAAGCTTCTTTTTGCAAATTGGATGCATTATGCCTTCTATCAATATGCTGTAACCGGATCTCTTGTCCCTACATCCAAAAGTGTTATTGGGCAGGCCAAGAGCACATAACTATCTAGTGTTGGAAGGCAGTGTCATGCATTATTCGTTGTAGGCAATTTTATTTTTATTTTCCTTTAGCAATATTTAGCAAGAGTTTGTCTTTTTTGGTTTTAAACTTTATGAACTGGAAGAGTTGGGACAACATTAGGCTGGAGAAAGCAGGTGATTGCTTCTGTGCTTGCATATCAGAAGTCCGCATTAATGTAAGGCTTTATAAATGTTGAGACCTTCAGTCTTGGATATGATTTTACAACAGAGAGTGGGAGATGAGAAGGTGCCCTGGGTGGTTTGTGAACTCAAAAGGTGCATAGCGCAAAATTGTAATTGCAGTTAAAAAATTAGGCTTGTGGTGAACAAAGAATATTTTACAAAATAAAGTTCAGAAAATATGTCCCACTGAGCATTTAAATATTCTTCCATAGTTATTAAACAATCATTTTATGAAATAAATGTTGCTACAAAAACTCATTAATGATAAGCTAGTGCTATTAATGCCCTTTCATCGACTGATGCAGCCAAAAGTCCAGCTCAGGCATCCAGATTTCAGTTTATTCTCTGATCCAATTTTGTATATCCGGAGTTTATAAACTGTGAACATTAGATAAGTCATAGGATCTGCATGCTGTAGCCCAAGGGAGTTAAAGAAATGCTGAAACCACTTGAACGAATAGCACTTTGATGACAGGAGGGTTCAGAACAAGTTGGAGCTTGTGATAGTGTAGGGCAGTGGCTCCTAACCTTTTGATTTCTGTGGACCCCGACGTATTCATCACTGGAACCCAAGTAATCCCCATTGCATCATTGTTGGAATCTGAGGACCCCCACAGAGTCATTTCTGGAAACCCAGGACACCCCCTAAGCATCTTCGATAATTGAAACCATGAAACAATACACCGAGGCCACTCATTAGCCATACTGTACTCTGTATGATTGCTACCATGAATCATGTGCAGAATGTTTTCACATTTTTTAATTGTACATTTTGCTTCTTTATTTATATACCACTTATAAATCTGTTCATATTAGTTAATTTTCTGTGCAGTCGCGGATCACCTGAGTAGGCTTTGTGTACCCCCGCGATCTGCAAACCATAGGTTAAGAACCTGTGACCAGCGCACACCATGCGTCACTTCCTGTTTTGAATGTGGCGCCTGGTTGAACTACAGATTGATTCCTGTTGATTAATGTCCATCCGCTGCTCGCGCTGTCATTGAAATCCGATTTCTTTTCCTCCTGCGTTTCTCCTTCATGTTTTGTTTCGGCATTGTTTTATTTTGTTTACGATCGGCATACGCTTTGCTAATGCACTTTTTATTCTGCAATATGTCATATGGACGGGTACCACCTAGCCCCCCTCCTGAAACTGCCCGAGACCCAATATGTGGTGGGGACCCACCCCTCCCCAAACATCACACAATTCAGACACCACTTCTTGATTGGATTAGGGGTCGTAGACTCCCGCCGTATTTATTACAAAATTAATAACATTCAGAAGATGATTATTTACATGACATACAATACCCAGAAAGCCCAATACATTGATAGGTACAAGATGTTCATTGACTAACCGTAACATGTCTCTAATACATATCCATTCCTATCTTATTCTAATTGCTGAACATGATTTACTTTCTGCGTAACCCTGTTAGAGCCTAAGGCAATGTCAATGACTGGCAGCCCCAAATCTCAATCTAAACTTCCCAGCCTCCTACCGGAGCAATGTTGCGAAGGGGGTCCAGCTTACCGGAGAGATACCTCCCCCTATGCCCAGACTCTCAACTCCATAACGGGACCCTATAATCATGCGTCCATGCGCCCCTGAGCGCATTCGCGCGCGGGGTTGGCCACCAGGCCGTCTCGACTCGTGGCTCCACGGCCACCTGCACCCATCCAACCTACCGGCTGAAACTGTCCCTTGGAGTTCCTATGTGAGAGACCCTCTGTCTCCCCCTCGGGTGTCCCCCTTTGATAAAGGTGATGCTCTCTCACAGGACCGCAGACTATGCTCACCAATCATGACCTTACCGCCTGACCAGGGAAACAGACAAATACGACAAAACTTATTTTCCTGCAAAATTAAAAAGGATTACCGCTTTTATTCATAACTGTTAAAGCACAATAAAACATATTTGACATATACTTGCTCCTGTAAAGAAAAAGAGAAAGCATACCAGAGAAAACATGCCTTACATGAAATTATCTGCTTTAGGGGATGGTGGGTGGGGAAAAACAAAGTTAAACAGGCCTCCCCCCGGCCCGGCCCAGGCAGCAGGCGGTGTGTCCAGCAAAAGGCATCGGAGCAAAGAGAAAGCCTCTCTGCTACATTCCCCTTTTAACGCAGTAGATGGGGCAGGCCAGTTTAGACCGGTCTGCCCTTACATTGCGAGGACCCCAACTGACCCGGAAGCACTAGGAAGTGCTTCTGGGTCCAGGCCACAACGCACACGGATTAGGTGACCCCTTGGGAAGATCGGGTGCCGCGTCACTATTGTGCACGGCAGACCTCTCCACCCCGACTACCGGGGGCCGGCGTGACCGCCATAATGGCAGCAGGCTCGATTGCGCGCCCGCCTGTTCAATTTGTCTTGTTTTGGCATGTCTTTTTTTTCCGTGTAGTATTTTTTTCCGATCAGCATGTTTATTTGTTTTGCCATTGTAGGAAGGTGGATATCTGGCTATGGTTGCCCCCAACTTTTTGCCTAGTGTTTAGCTGGTTTTCGACCTAGTTGGCCTGGGGCCCTGCTATTCAGGACCCCAGACTAATTGCTCTCTCTGTAAAATGGACTCCATGTACCTTAGGTACATACCTAATTGGATGCTGGGTCACCTTATCAGCCCCTGTACAGTGTACCTTAGGTACCCAGGGCATAGGTGTACCCAGGGGCTGCAGCATGTATTATGCCACCCCTGGCTGGCCATCCAAAACTGACACAACTGGCTGCTAAGACAGCTGGGGCAAGGTGGTGTAATCACCCTGTGCTGTAGATATAGTATACCTATATCTAACCCCACAATGGACACATATACTCCGATCAGTCACTCCTATGGCAGGCCTTATCGATCCTGAAGGCAGAGTGCTTGGAATTATGTGAGATGGTGCTCTAGCATGAGCTGAGCCTGTCTGCAGCTTGCGGAACCAAGTCCTTATAGCTGTTCCATGATAACGCTGTACCATATACTCTTGTGCATTATAATCCTCGCGGTTATTGCTAACTTTGGTATAGCATTATCAAAACATGTCGAATATGGTGTCATACGAATTGGAATACTACCCCCTCGCCAGTTCTGGCGACGGGGGTAGCATTCCACCCTTTTAGAGGGACACGGCATGTAGGTAACTGTGAACCCCGGTTAAAGTTAAACGAAGCCTCAGCATCACAAAATGGATGCTGCCACCACAGACACAAGTCCGCCTCCTGCTGCTGGGAGTCCTTCCAGCGAGGGAGGCCTGGACAAAGGGTTTCCTGCCTTGGGAGGTGCTAGCACCACCCCAGACAGGATTTTGTGTATTGAGGTAGGGAGGGCTGAAAGGAATGAGACATGCCTGGGGCACACAAGGTGTCCCTGTGCATACCCCGGTTCAAACCAGTTGCTGGGGCACTCCAGCCCCAGCTCTGGCGCGAAACCGGACAAAGGATAGGGGGTGTAACCACCCCCCCTTCCTGGTCACACCCATGGGAGGGACCTAGTCACCAGTACAGCCCCCTTTAGCAGGATAAAGGTAGCAGCTGGTCCCATTCCAAGTTAGATTATCCTGAACAACTCTACAAAGAAGAAACTCTGGACTTCGACGTTCTGCTGCCCAGAAGACTGAAGAATCTCCCTTGTGGGCAAGGAGTGTCCACCCTGCAACTACAGGCACCATCAAGCGTCCTAGCGGTTCACTTTGTCATCCTTCCTGCCGGAACCAGACTTCAGAGCCCAACGAGATCCGGACTTCCAGACCTCTCCGACCTCAACCTACATCTGCAGCACAGCTGAGATCCGTGGGTGCGACGAGACACGTGGGACCGGCCATCTTGAAGAAACTGCACTTCGCTTCCAGCACGACTTCAGAGGCATCCTCGAGTAAGTGCTTTGGGGACTGAGAAGCCCCAGCTCCGAGCAGCTCCTGCACCGAAGACCAGCCCTCTAGCATCCACGAGATCTGCGTGGGGCCCTTTTGCTTGGTTGCTGCTCGACGCGTTGTCTGGTCACTTGCCGGCTGGCTACTGGCCTCCTGGACTACGATCCTTGAAATCTACACTGCTGGTCTGGTTGCTCCAGACTGGCCCTTGCTCCCTTCCAAAAGAGGAGCACCCTGGACCCTCCTGGTCCGCACCAGATGCCGTTTCCACTCACCGCGTGGGTTGCCTTTGCCAAGGCCTGTTGACTCCAAATCCGGATCCGACACCGCCGACAGCGAGAGCCTGTGTGGGACAGCTCGTGCCTCCATCCTGGTCATCGAAGACACCTCCTGGTCCACGTGGCTGCAGAGACAAGCGTCCACTCTTCACCTGATTGCGACGACAGCATCTGGTTCCTTCCTGGTTCCACACCGGTCACTGGCTAGTGACTTTGAACACTGTCCCCTCTGCTTTCAGGTATTCTTCTTCCTCAATTCACCCGTGGATCGCACCGGACATGTTCCTCCTGGTCGCCTGCAGCATCTTTCTTCAAGGCTCCATAGACTTTGACGCGGAAACCCGACACACTTTGACACCTATGCACCCGCAGCCCGTGGGTGAGGTAACAAGAGCATTTCGGTGCTCAAGGGTAGATTGACTCTCCTAGTGTCCAGATATCCAGTCGTTTTAGTCCTAACTAGTCGGAACTGTCTGTTACTTACCTTTTCGTAATTTGTTCTGCCAATTGACACTCTGCACACGCGTCCCGTTGGCCTCCTGCTACTTACCTAACGTTAGGGTAGTGTAGTCCCAGCGATCCTACAGCCTCTGGGCATCTTCATTTCTTCTATCGATTTCCTTATACCATTTACTTAGTATATGGTTTGTCGTGCCCCTAGGGCACCATTGTAATGTGTGCAACTTTTCGTATTTTTCCTAAGAGTATTGTTATGTGCTTAGCCCTCTGATCTCATAAAGAGTTCAGAGGTGTTTGTTAGTAATAAATATATTGTTTATTTTCATAACAACCTGTGTGGTGTCCTTTCATCTGGTATTCAAAGGGTTATATGTGGTAAAACAGCTGGCTTCACATGCCAAAAGAGTTTAGCCTAAGACTGCTTTGTCCATGCTACCATTAGGATAGCTGGTCTATAAGGTTGACTTACAACCAATCACCATAAGGGTTGTTTGGACTGATACAAGGTGATCACTAGAACTAGTGAGCATCATATATCAGGCCAACTTCACACAGCCATTGTTTTATTTTATTTACAATCTGCATGTGCTGTGCTTGCAGCGAAATTTTCTTTTCTGCTTCAGCTTTATTTTTGTTTTCGTCTCGGCATTCAGAATTTATCATTTTTTTGTTTTGGTTATGATCGACATGTATCTTCATTTTACTTTCCTGCCTGCTGTCATTATGTGCTAACGTTATTTCTCATGTGTTTCACAGACAGAGACAAAGTGCTATCTTATAAACGTGCCCACATTTCCCCCCAAAGGCTTTCTTAAATGTTAATGTCTTGATAACGAAGAAAGCCTTTGAGGGGAAAAGTGTGCACGTTCATATGACGGCACTGTCCGAGAAACACAACCTGAAAAATAACATTTGCACATAATTACAGAAGGCAGGCACGTAATCTGTTTGGTCACAGTTTGCAAGTTGAGCTAGAACAGCTAAGGCGATTTACTAATACCATAAACTACTGCATTTCTGGAAGAAATCCTTGTGTAACATGCAGGTCACAAGCTTTGTAAAGTGTCTCAGTGGCTTTTGCTCCAATTGCAAACACCTTCTAACCTAGACGGCTCAATTGGCGAGAGGATGTATGTGGAGTAACCTCCAGAGCTGCTGACTTTGGAGCTGGGGGACCGGGTTTGAGTCTCTGAGTCGGCTCAACATCCTGTGATTCTGGGTAAATCACTTAATCTCCCCACGCCTGGAAAATAAAAGAAGTAATGTAACTGTAAAGTAAAGAGCATCAATACCTTTGGGTTGAGTTAGCTCTATATAAAACTGCAAAAAAAGTTGCAGGCAATATAGGTTTTAATTCAGACTGTCATTATTCTAATGGTTGATATTGGTTCTGTTGTGCAGTAGTAAACTAACCATCATTGTTGAGTGCCAAAAACCAATGCCTTTAATAATTATGTGGTAGATAACTGTTGAGTGTATATTTCCTTACTTGCCCCTCTACACTGGCTTGGTCCTGGAGCTTAATGCCAAGATTCAGACATATGCAGGGACACCCAACTACATTCAGAAAGTGCTTCCTGTGTGGAGCAGTAACTTTGCAGGTGAACAGGATGCACTCTTGCCCCCTTAAAGCTCCACAGCCGCAAATCCCTCACATCATGCACTAGAAGTAATTTATTTGGCCGAGTTGTGTCCTATCTGTAATAGGGGGCAGGGGGTTGGTTGACCAGACTCAGCAGCCCACAGAATTCAGTTTTTTTCTGTTCTCTTACCTGGTCTTTTCATTTCTCACCTAGCAGACATCGCAAGATGCCTGGTCTGGAAAATGGCCTATTGTTTCCTTACAGTGGGCTTTGAGCACACCATAAGCTTTTTCTTTAAAAATCATCTTAAACCATATTCCGCATCAACAGGGTACAGTACAACATCTGTAAAATCTATTGACAAAGCCAATAAATCCAAAAGGCAAGACATATTGACTTGGCCAATGCTTGTTTTATGAATAAGCCAGTCGGCTAAACGATTACTGTCTGCTTTTCTGTTTGTATTGCCTTCTATGTTTATACCATTTAGTGGCACTCGTGCACTTTTTTTCCTAAACCAATAAAGCAAAGAATATCTTTTGAACTGCTGCTGAGAAAATGACAGATAAGAACAAAAATTGAAATAATATTAATGGTAGTGCGTGCAACCAGTTGTTATAGTGTCTATTTATTATCCTTTGTATGTTTCGTTCTCCCTTTTACCCTTTATTCATGGATTTGGATAACCAGTTGGTAAATAATTCATGGCAAGTGACGACGGTTAGCTTTGAGTAAACAGCTCTGCGCTTGGTCGTATGATTAGTTGCGCTTTTTTTACAGAATTTCTGTTCAAGTGGAGTTTGACGCTCTGCGGTTTGCAGACTGTCCTCCTGTCCGGAAATCATAAATTTGCTTTACAGAAGTCTGCATGTACAGTAATACAATAATAATTGTCCCTATTAATTTATCTTCCCAACGCCCAATGCTCCCAAGTAGACATTCCACATTTTTATATGAATTACAAGATGATTGTTTAGTAAAATCTGATTTTGTAACGTCCTGACGCTTTAGGATAAAATAGTCATAAAATATTCCAGGATGTTCAGTTGCCCAGCCTCCTGCTTCGAAGAGATATTTTGCATTGTCTGATGAATACAGACCCACTCCTCACCTCTCTTTAACCCTCGGTCTCCCTCTCTCTTAGATGGTGTTAATTAGATGCCAAAAGGGGGAGGCATTGATTGGGAGGGTGCAAAGATTTCAGTCACCCCTGGCCATGAAATATTTTCTCTGCCCCCTGTCCTGGTGATAAGAAGAACCAAAAGTCAAAGTCAAATAATTAAACAATATGCAACACTTGCCGTTATAAGCTCCTTCAATAACTGATATTGTCCTTTTAATGGTTCCCAATTTATCGACCGCAGAAGGCTAATATTTGCCTGACGTTTCACACATTTAGCATGACAACCTGCTACTTGTGAGGAAACTAAGTGAATGTATAAATTCCCCTTAGTGCCTCTAACTGCACTGTAGGCCACACCAAGAAGGGTCATATGCGTGTTAACATCTAATTTTGTTCGGAAGGAGTGAGCCCCTCTGTCTTAGACTTTAGAAATATTTCAGATTTACCAAAAACAATCCAGTCTAGGTCCTAGGTCCTAGGTACCCCAAAACATTTCACCTTATAATTGGGCTGTCAGTGGTGTGTACATAGCTGCGGAAATGTGTACCAATATAGAATTGTAGGTAGGAGCCAGAACAGCTTTCGCCCCACTATTTGGCAGACTATTCTCCTCAGTATAATGTCACAAATTTGAATCTTGGAAAGGCAGACTCACCCGTTACTTCTGTCTTTCTTCTGAGATCGCTAATTTGAATGCCAAAAATTAGGTAATAAGAACATCTGTTGGTTACAGCACTTAGAAATGGCTGCAGCGTAGCACTACGTTCCATATAATTACGTCATAAATAATATTAGTTGACAAACTCTTTAAGGTGGGGAATGATGGTGAATTGGCTGTGTATTTCCTTGCACCGCTTGTCTACTTCTTTAAATATGATGGATAATCCCCTGCTAATTTACAGATTTGACCACTTGTAAGGAGTAATGCTGCACCCCTTGCATTATGTACAGTCTTTCTTACTGACTGCACCCATGGTCGGCTTGTGGTCTTTTCCGTTTTCACCACAGATTTACTTTGTAGAGTTACTCCACGGTCCCAGCCTTCCACCCTATGTGAAGACCTGGTGGGCTGTGGAGTCTTCTTAAATCTGACCTTGGAATATATGAGGTATGTAAGATGCCATCATTAGCCGCTTTATCCCACATGGATATGGAGCGTGGCGTAGCACAGTGTCTGAAAGAAGGAATCCCAGTTAGGAGGAAAAAACCACCAGGCATAACACTTCCTAGGTAAGACTGAAATATCTTGTCAGCTGATGGGCAGGGAGGAACTACGGTTGGTTTGAAGAGTAAATGTGATAGAGGTCTCAAACTCCAGAGGAGCAATAGAAATCATGAACTAGGCGAGGAAGCTTTTGAATACAAGACTATGATTGTGTTGACTAGAGACTCTCTATCAGTGCTTGAAAGAAAACGGGACAAAGGACGTTCAAAATTATGTTCTTCCATGTTGAATTGGGAATTGGGAACATGGAGATATTAAAAAGTCGCCACTTTAGATTGGGACTTAAAGGAAGGTTCTGGATCGTGCATGAGGATGACGTTACATATATTATAAATTGCCCATTGCCAATTAATTACAAACATTCTTTCTAACAGAATATTTCTAGACTTTCTAAAACTTATTTTGTATTTGTTGGCCCTGGAGTGCATTGGGCACAGCATGGTCAAGAGTCGACACCTGTTCGCTGCAAAAATGTTCTCAGAGAACACCACACTGATGTGAGTGTGGCCACTTAACCCCCCGCTGATTAGTGAAACAGAGGTACCCTTACTGGGGGGTTGAAGGCAAGGTTTCCATGACTCCTTCTTATATAATAAGCATGGCTCCCAGTGCTTCCTAAGGCGTGCTCTTAATCAGTGTGACTTCAGCACTGATCCCTCCCCATCTGCTCTAAGCGTCACAATAATCTGTGTGTTTTAATGTTGAAACCATGGATCCCCCCCCCCCCCCCTCCCTCCTTCATTTGGACCTCATAACACACTGTGAGCTCTGCTTGCAAATGGATGCTAATTACATCTATATTGTTTTAAAAATCTTGAGTGTCCAGAGTAATATGATAAGCTGGTCCTTTGGGGCATGGAAACTGAGGGCTTGGATCCTGCAACGTTGATTATTTATTCATTTTACTACAAAGACACAGCTTTCTTAAGCTCGTATTAATACAATTCTAGAAATCTTCAACCATGATATAACATTAGATTAAAGGGTGACTAATATTCCTGTGTGTTAGATGCATTGTTCTCCAGGGGACCCAGCTAACTCCAGGTTCTTTTTATCTCTTCTCACAAGAGGGAGTACTACATTCTGGTCCCAAAAAACAGGACTCTGCTCTCCAGTAACATGCAATGGAATTGGCTAATAATTTACTTAAATCTGTTGTACAATATTTCTTCATGCATTACAGCAGTCATTTCTATGGTTCATGCTTAGCCTACTCTCCTCTTTGTTGCAGTAAATTAGTAGTGTGGAGGCTAGAGAACTTTGTTATGGCTCCAAGCATTCCAAGTTGACACAATTTGGTTTAGTTCTCTTGTACCAGTTATTCGAGATAACGTTGAATGCTAACTAATGAGTGCTGCTTATGCAAGATGGGCAGTTGATCAACTAAGCCAAAAACTGCAGATACGTCTATGGCAAGCATGACTCCACATGCTTTGGCTGTCACTTTATCAATCACTTTTAAATAAAAAATGTTTTCGATGTTCGTATTTACATTTCGACAACTGTGAGATAGTACCCAGTATCGTATATCTAACACAGAAATTCTACTCAGTAAGTTTTGCCAGTGGAACATACTTCATCTTAAAGTCACGTTACTCAGATGTAGGCTCGAGGGTGGTAAATACATTTTTAAAAAGTTCTAGTAATCAACAAACTCTATTTTCCAAGTGGATGAGTTGAGAGTCAGACACTTACAAGACAGGCTTAGCTGTGTAGCTATTGCTTGTCGGTTCTGGTCGACCCTACTCTGTCCATGGGATACCTTATTCATGTGCTCAAAACACCGTTTTTTTATTAAAGAGCCAAAGGTTTATTTTTGTGTTTCCAGAAGAAAGATCAGTGTATGTAGTGTTCTTAACATACAAACATTTGGCAAATAGGTGACGATTAATATGTGTTTTTAAAAAAAGCATGTGTTTAACTGTTAGCAGAGTAGACCATTGGCATGCTCACATAATAATTCTGCCACCGTCATCAGTATGAGTGTTAAAATGCCTTCCTTGATTTTGTTTTTTTAACCATACACCAATTGAGAAGATTTTTGCCTGAGTGCCATACAATTTCACTTTGAGGAGAATGTGCATGTTATTGAGAATATATTGTCATTCAAGCACATTGCTTTTCTGCTTGCGCTCTTAGTGTTGTCTTGTGCCTTGCAGTGATGAATCATGTTCATTCTAATTGCATGTGTAACCGCTATTTTTTTACTTTTAAGTATTACATTCTGAAGTTGGTTCAATTGCTGCTTTAAAAACATTAAATGCTTCATTAAAACTCAAAAAAGCTTGCCATGGTGAAATCATTCTGAAGAGTTATAATATTTGTATCTAATGTTTATCATCTAAATTCTGTTGCTTGGGAAATTGTTTATGTGAAAGCTAGTTAGTTCCAATGTGTCTACCATTGCAATACATGCATCATCTTTGTCTTGTCATTCTTTTTTATGATGTTGTATTGTAACATGCAGTATGAAGGTACAAATAATGTGAATTCGTACACCTTAATGTAGCTCATTGGAGTGGGTGTACTGGCATTAATGGCTTTCTTCAGTTCTGATTGTCTTGGGCAAAAATGGGAGAGCCACTAGCAAACAATAGAAGACAGTTAAAACATTCTAATGTATGAGGGTACAATGTCCTAAATAAAAAATTATAGACCACTCTCACAAGAAGTGTAGGGCTGGTACAAGATGGCTTACAGAGGCTTTTTATTTTTTGCTCAAGGCTCCTATGGCTCCGATTGGTTTGAGCGATCCCGGTAGCAACTCCTAATTATTGCTAGTGGGAGCTGCAGAAGGAAGAAGGTCAAAATACTCTTCAGCCCATTGCTTCTCCCTCTGCTGTGCGAAAGTGCTTTGACTCTTTTTAGACAGGACAGTGGGACTTGCGATGGGAGCTGCAGGAGTAAGTCAAGTAAAGCCTTCCCCTCCTCTGCCTATTCAGCAGCCTCATAGAACTACGCAGACAGATGGAATTGTCAAGAGACTGTTGTTTAGGCTATCGGATTGCTGATAGTAGCATACAATACCAGTGTTTATGGCCCGCTGCCCTCCATTTTCTCAAAATAGCTGTCAACATTCAATATTCAAGTGTACCATCTCTTTGCCTTTGGATATAAAGATTTTCATTTTAAACAAAATTGGTAGTGGGCTGCTGTCCTGATTTGCGACTGTGGTAGTGTGAGGTATAATATATTTGGTTGGGCTACTAAATTTTTACTTTACGGTGGGAATCTTAGACCCTCTCATAAACTTTTATTTTGTGACCCAGAGAAAACAAGCATTGGCATAGCCTATAGTCTCGCCTTTGGGACATTATAAGTGTTTAGTTATCCAGCACAATATCCTTGGTGCAACAACATAAACTGTTGCATAGGTAAACACTTATAAGATCCCAAAGGCGAGACCTATTCGCTATGCCAATGCTTGTTTACAGCTTGTTGGGGTCTTACTGCAAACTATTAGCCAGTCGCCCCTGGTGAAACAATTGAAGATTTTTTTCAAACTGACACAAAAATAAATTAAACCGTACAAGAAGAAGCCTGAAAATGCGAATAATTTAACCGGTGCGGCATGCAGGGTAACATAAATATTAAAAAGAGTAGGACTCGCTGTGGAGCCCTGTGGGACTCCGCACAACAGGGGAAAAGTTTTCGATGTAAAATCACCTAAGATGTCAGTTTTGGAAAGCGAATGCAGATCTAACGGATACCCGGATTCCAGAGAGAGACAAACACCTCTGGGCAGCAGACTTGGAATTGATGGAAGAACGAATAAGCTGGCTTTTTTAGTCACAGTAATTGCTCAATAAATGATAGCCCTGTATTAAGCAAGGAGTTTTTTTTCTTTGATTCATAATTTAATACCTTAGCAGGTTGGGTTTTTGGGAAACTGGGGAATTATCTAGGCGGATCTGTGCTGACGTACAATCAATCTTATACTGGGCTGCCTTTGCATGTGCCCAGTCTTGCTGGTCCTGCCTGTCGCGTAGAGGATTCTGCCACAAGAAATGTCTATTTAAAATGCACTGTGACTTTTAAGTCATAGACTGGGTTTTAGATAGCTTTTATGTCTGGCTGAAGAGGGCCTAAATGCACAGAGTGAAGTTTAATTTATGCCTGGGTAATTCTTTATTTTTTGCAGTTTTATATAGCGCGAACTCGACCAGAAGGTATTGGAGTGCTTTACGTGAACACCAGTTAAATTACAAATGGACACATTATTTTTTTGTTAGGCACAGTGAGATTAAGTGATTAGCCCAGAATCACAGGATGTTGAGCCCACACCATAACTCGAACCTGGTCCCCCAGCTCCAAAGTCGGCAGCTCTGGAATTGAGCATTACAATTGTTAAACAAAAGAACTGAGGTTACAGCACGGCGCCATATCAGTCAACTAAGGATTCATTCAGTTAAAAATTCTCTCACAGGGGCAAGGAAAAACGTAATGAAGTGAGCTCAAGTGGGTGTTTGGGTCAAATGTCATTTACCTTTTTTTTTTTTATTTTAACGCAGCGCACCAAAAAGGGATGCCAGAATGTATTTTGCACTATAAATAAATAGTGCAAAGTGCCTACGTCGGTATTTCATGCAATAATGCTGAATTTGGTGTGACATTTTGCATTCTTTATGCAAAGTACAGTATGCAGGTTTCGCTGGGCTCTAGTTCTAAAAGGACTCTGTGCAGTGGCAGCAGCCCAAATCAATGGTCTTTAATGTGTCGTAGTCATTGACTCACGTTGCACAATCACTGGTGGTTGAGTTAATCGTCTGTGAAATAATTTGGGGCTGTGGGCGTCCCATTTGTTTCTCTCCTAGGATGCAAAATCCCTGCCTACATCCTCAGAGTCCTGTGCAAACCCCTTGCTAGTCAGTGCCATGTCAGAAGGAGACAAAATCTAGTGTCTAATGTTGTTAAACGGGAAACCGAGAACAACTCAGCAACATGAGAGACAGAGGGAAGCTTGCGCTTGATGGTGCTGCCTTCTGCTGAGTGCATAGGATATTAGTGTAGGTGTGTGTCTGTGCTTGTAAATGTGTCTGTGTGTGCTTTTTATGTTGCTGTGTGCTTACAGCTGTGTATCTATTGCATCTGAGTGCCCACAGAGGTCTGTGTTCTTGTGTGTCTGCTGCTCTGCTGTGCCTGTGTGTTTGTGCATGCATCTTTGTTTGTGCTTACATGCCTGCCGGTTGTCTGGTTGAGTGTCAATGCACGTGTGTTTGCATACGTGTCTCTGTATCCACACGTGTGTATTTCTGTCTGTTTTTCCGTTGTGTGCACAGTTGTCTGCTTGTGTGTCGTGCATATGTTTGCCTGACTTCCGGTATGCATGTGTGTGTGGGAGAGAGAGAACGAAAAAGACTTAGAGAGAGAGAGAAGCACAGAGAGTGAAAGACTGTCACACCGCCTTTTCTCCTTTGAGTGTGTGTCAGTCCCTAGCTGGAGCGTTAACAGAGGTCACTCAGTAATGAGTACAATGAGTGATTGCATTATCGGCGCCCACTGGAGTACACGTGAATGGCACAGGGAGCTCCTAGGATGGAGGTCTGGCTTTTAATCGGGGCTAGTGAATTGCGACAGAAGGTGAGCCTCATGCTAATGAGCCCTTGTAATCTTCCTCGGGATGTGGGAGCAGTTGGTAATGTGAGTGACCTTCTTCCCGCAAGGCCGATGTAAGAAGAGGAAGAGAGAATTATTATTGCTCATTTTTTTTTAATGTAATGTTGTGCATAGCGAGGAAAACTGTCCAAGGATGTTGGCATGCTTTGGAAAGCATTTGTACATTAAGACAAGCCCGCAGTGGTGCGTGCGCGCGCTGGAGAGAGCAGTCTGCTGTTTTTAAAAGCACACACTCATGCATGTTGCGCGCCACTGCGCACTCCCGGAAGGCGTATGCCGCCACAAACACGAGTATGTGCTTTGAAAAAGAGCTGCACGACGGCTAAAGGTCTCCTAAGCAGTGCATAAATAGTAATTCTTCAAAAAGTACTGTAGCAAATATGGCAAAGTTTTAATGATGTCTTGTAATGATAGTCTGTAGATATCACATCCCAAACTCCACTGATTGAGCAACTGAGCCACACTCATCAAGCCCCACAGAGAGGTGTGGGTGGTTGCCTGTTCCCCTTGGGAATATTTAAGAAAACTATGTAAATTTTGTATTTTACTGCATAATTTTCGAACAAATAGGCAAAAAAACTTTTTATAGATACTTCTCTTTTCGGATTCCTCACCTCTGACTATCCCAGCTTCTAGGCTGGATCTAGAAACTTCTGAGATAGCTCTCTCACACTGGTAGCTAGTGCTGGATTTATTTCTGTGCCAGAAATGGAGTCACAGTGATGGCAATGGAGCTGTATATTGCTTCCCTCGCACCCATGAAGCATTTAAGATTTAGTGGATACGTTTTGGTAGAGTTTGCGGCTCAGGAGGACATGCCGTCACTGACTCTGGTGCCACTTTCACTGGTGCCAGTGATGGTGCAGACGCCGGCCTTGTCTTTCGAGACTATGCTGGATATGGTAAGGTTTTACAGAAAATGGAACTCGGCAACCATTTTTGTTTTGCTGATATTTATTTCAGCAGGCTAGGGGGCCAATATTTATAATTCTTGGTCCTGGCTACATTATTTCGCCATGATTTATACATTTTTAAGGAAACATTTCCACGGTTTTATAAGTCTGAAAACACGTGGTGATACATATCAACATTACTCTGTGCTGATTTTCAAATGGTCAAAACATAAGACATTCATAAATAATACATTTTGTCAAATAAAACAATTGTGCTTAAATTCAGTACTTGTGTAAATCAAAACAATTGTACTTCAATTCAGTGCCTGTGTGAATCATACTAACAATTATAAAGTTACACCAGTTTATAATGTATACATCTATTCTATTAAGGAGCACTCTCATTGAACCCAACAGGTTTCCTCTTTTAGAGAGTTGCTCTCCTTGAAGAGAATATTTGGTATCTGTTGGGATAATTCAATGCTCATGTTCCCACTACAGAGTCTGAGATTACTTTAATCAGTCTCCATCAAGGTGGAAGAAAAAAGAAATTGCTGATGCGTTTCAAATCCCTGTTCTACTCAAGGGATTATCTTCAGGGCAATAACATGGTGTAATCTGAAATTAATCAAGAAAAAATGAAAATATTCAGCATTTTGACATCACATGGACCCTTTGAAGGCTACCTTGTCTGACATCCTTAAGTTTGGCCTCTCCGTGTCCAGGCAGGGTAGTACAGTGGGCACAGTCAAGGTATACAGTGCAGCCATATTAGCTTTTCTGCGTCTTCCAGGTCCGCCATCTTTATTCAATTCACTTATGGTTGTACGGTTTTTGAAGTGTCGACAGTCATGTATATATATACCCCAACTCCTTTTGACATGCACAACTGGGACTTGAATTTAATTTTTCAGTTTTTGATGAGAATTCTGTTAGATCCTCTTAATAGTTGTCAGTTACAGGTTTTCACCTTCAAGCCCGTGTATTCAGTTGCTGTGACGGTACATGCGTTTGCAACCTTGAAGCTCTTGAGTCGCCCCCCATGCCCTTAACATTCACATGTTGCTTCCCTGGCAAGCTTGTCCTCAAACTAAGGGATCTTTCTTCCGAAAGATGGTGTTCCCATTTAATCTTGGGCAATCCCACCCTGCACACCTTTTATCACCTGTCCCACTCAACCAAGGAGGAGGAGACTTCACACCCGCTGAACGTCAAGTGGACAGTTAGTTACCACATTGACTGCAGTAAGGAGATCAGGTCCGTCATCCAGCTCTTTTTGGGGTACACAGGCAAGGCGATTCAGAAGAGAAATTTATCGTGCTTCAATAATGCTTTGCATCAAGATCTGCTACATTTTAGCAAAAAAAAGAGCCCCTGGAGGGAGTCCGAAATCTTGGCAATGGGCAGGTCTCTAATGTAGGCGTAGCTTAAATGTTCACCAATTATTATAAAGCACTTTATGACACCAAATCAGGGTCGATGATGCTACTTTGATGGACTCCCTCTAAAGTTTGGGGATTTGGCGAGTTGAGGAACTGGACGTCCTAGATTAGATTAAATCGTAGCTCCCAAATCTTAACTCATCAAAGAAGAGATGTATACGACGCGTCAGCTGCAAAGGAGCAAAGTACATGGTCCTAATGGCTTCCTGATGGAACTGTTTAAGAGTCTGGTTGGACAGCCAAGCCGGGATCCACTCGCCATGTTCAGTGAGGTGAATAGAGTGGGAAGACTGTCTAAACATCTCCAACATGTAGTGTACCTTATAGTACCATATGTCAATTGTAAATAGTGAAAGCATGATTCTGACTGACTGTCTAATTTGTCAATCCGCCTGACTGAATCTCCTTAGCTGTCTAGCAACGGCAGGTGAAGATGGGAAATCTCTAGCAGTCCTATCTATCGTTGGTTGTTGAAAAAGCTTTTGATCCAGTTAAATGAGACTCCCATCGCTGTGCTGTAAACGTCTGGTTTTGGAGCAGAGTGTAGTGCTTGGCTGAAGTCTCTATACAATCCTCAGCCTTTGATGTGGTGAGGAAGACATGAAAACGATGCTCTGTCTCCTTTCTGCTCTTTGCACTGTCTGTTGAGCTTTTTATATGTTGGGTTAGAATGTGCCCATTAGATTATAGCTTTTGTTGTGTTCTCAAGCTGGAGATTGTATGAATATATATATGGCATCCTTCAGATGTGTAGAGGACACCCTGCTTTACATGCTGACCATTTTTAGGTTGATGCAGAGTGTTTGAACTTTTGGGAACTGAAATGAGTACTGGAATAATTGACACACCGAATTCAAGGTTTGTCATTGGCACCTGGGAGCCTTGCAAATGTTTCTTGTCAAATTGGAGGATGCATAGTTCCCTTAATTGAGGGGTGGTTGCAAGGACCTGTTTGACATTTTATGAATGCATCTTGGAGGTAGTGTTAGCGGGGTCCCAATTGATGTGCGGCACTGACACCCTCTTCGCCTTTCATGATGGCATGGGCCGCAGTTGTCAAAATTATTACTTTGCCCACATTTTTGTACATCTTGTACTCTCTAAAATGTGGCAGGAGCATTCCTTAAGGAACACAGACAAGGAACATGAAAACAATTTAGGACACCTAGTACAGGCCTAGCTGCTGTGCATGGGTTACTGTATGAACGGGACGTCTCTCTGCATAATATTTAACTTTATTATTGGGCTCCTTAGCAAAGTTTGGTGAATTACTGGGCATATGCCCTCACCAAGGAGTCTTAAGTTAGTCTGGGCCAATTGCCCATGAGCCCAATTACTTATCCTCATTACCTTTATGATGTGGGGCGTACTAGACTTCCTAGAGGTGACATGTTGTAACTGTAATTTGTAAGATCGCAATCTGGCAGTTGGTTGTATGGACAACTGATAGGGATGTCCTCTTTGTGGGCTGCATGTTCTTTGTCAGAAAAGTCTAAGTTTCAGATGTTGGGACCTGATAAGGATTTTCAACTTCAAAAGTATTGATGCTAGTAGGGTCAATATGTTCTTTAATGCTTTGACTATGACCTTGATATTAGTGGAGTATAACACATATCAGACCTGCTGTAGCGGCCCACTTCACTTGTTGGAAGGCTATTCCTGAGTGTACTATAAATGGTTGACTGTGCACTGCTGTGTTAAAACAAAGTTTAAGGCTGTGTGTCGTGCTGTCCAGGAATATTCCCCGCTCTGGAATATATATATACAATGTCAATTGCACCGCCACGAATGTGAGGGTGTCTCCTGTGCACAGACGTTTATTCAAAAGATTGTTTCTTCACGAAGAAACAATCTTTTGAATAAATGTCTGTGCACAGGAGACACCCTCACATTCGTGGCGGTGCAATTGACATTGTATTCCTGAGTGTACCCCACTGGAATCTAGGGTGCTCCCTGGGGAATTGGATAAGGGGCTATTGTCTATAGTCCAAAAAGCACTTAATATTGTGCCCAACAGTGTGTTGCGATTAAGCTTCCCCTTATGGCTTGGATCGTGCTCGCCAAGATGATAATGCTACCCCAGTTGCTTTATTACTTCATCAGCCTTCCTGCATGGATCCCGGCTCTGTGGTTCATACAGCTGGACTCGCTTCTTCGGGAGCTTATATGGGATGGGGGATGCCGTTGAATGGATTTTGATGCCCTCCAGCAGCCAATCCTGGAGGGGGATTTGTGGGTGGTGGATTTTGAGGCATACTGTCTAGCGGCGCAGTTGCAGTGGATCACCAAGTGACTGGTTGGGGCGAACTTGGCGGAGCTGGGGCGGCTGGGGACTGAGACTAATCAGGGGCCGTTTCTGGCAAGACTTTTATGGCAGGTAAAAGGAAGAAGGTAGGATGCTCTTCATGGTCCTCAAATTTTGGAGGCGGTGTTAGACACTGGACTGCCCACTGTATGACCCGGCCGTCACACTGGTGGGATTGCCCCATGGTGATACACCCCCCCCCGCGACTCAGATTGGCAGCCTGGACGGAGGTAGGGCTAGTTACCATGGATGACTGTTATCTATGCTGATTCTCCTGGCAACTCTGTTTGAATCACATGGCCAGCCCCCGGGTCAATTACTCAGTGAGGCATTTGTTAGGACCTTAATAGCTCTTTGGGATAAGGGGATGGATGAACCAAAGACGCATGCAGTACTCTAGTTGTTGTTGTCGATGGGTGCTGGGAGCTACTTGGTGAAGTGGTTCTATACTGGCCTTAATCAGATGGTTAAGAAACTTCTGCTTGCCCTGCAAACGAAATGGGAGGGAGTCTTGGGTAGGTACATACCAGACAGAGTCTCTCATAACACACGCCTCAAATATATTCAATTCAACTACCTACTTCAAGCATACCTCACGCCTAAGAAACTAACTGCTATCTACAGGGGGAGGCAGATTTCTGTCATATGACTTGGTCCTGTGCTTACACCCAGGAGTTCTGGGCAATTATGCGGAAACTAGACAGGATACTCCACCGCAGTATGACCTGCAGTTTAAAGATGTGCTTGCTGGGGTCCTATCCTAGGCCGAAACCTAAGAAAATGGGGACCCGATTAATTGATTTGGCACTGATATTGGGCAAGGGATAGATTGACATGACATGGAAGCCGGTGGCAGGCCAGATGGTGTCCAGATGGGAGGCTGCCGTTAAGGAATGGGCTAGGGTAGAAGAACTAGTGCTTCAGACAGAGGAGGCACGGGATGAGGAGATGACCCAATTCGCCTCTTTGGATGAAGGTGCTGGATGCTTTTGAGAACACGGATGGCCGGGCTGGGTCCTCTCCCAGTGCCTCAGGATCTGGGGGGGGAGTGGGGAGGGGGGGAGAGAATCAGCAGCTTAGTAGTCCGCTTGCCACCATTGTAGATGTCTTGGCCACCTTGTTGGCGGTGTGGGGGCCCTTGAGGGGTCAGGAGGAGTATGCTGTGGGTTAGCATGTGGCTCTCATTGCTGTCTCAGGTGGTTCTCATTTGGTGTCTGGTGCTACCTCTCCTTGTGGAGGGGGGGTTGGTGTCTACGGCCCTAATTCCTGGGTTGTTGCATGTCAGACGGCTGGATACACAATAGTTTACCTAGACCCAGCTGTTTGTAGGGAGGGGTGGGGGTTCTTCAGCCAGGCCCCCTGGACTCATGCACGTCATACGGATACACAATAGTTTACCTGGACTGAACTGTTTGAAGTGTTTGGTTATAGTTAATGTTTTCAGGTCTCTTCTGTTTATCGCACACTCAAAAAGAATCTATCCTGAATGAATAATTGATTTCAGAAAAGTGACTGAATTCTGACAAGCACTAGGCACTAATTAGTGGGGTGCTGGGCATCTCTTAAAATGTAAAGGACTGTCCTCACTGTCCTCAGCTTCAGAGTATGTATTTGCAAAAAGAATAACATCTCTACAAACTCTTCAAGGGGCTGTGGGACATAACTACATGTATCAAAAGGAATTAGGAAAGAAATATCACCTATTCTTACAGTATAGATTTGATTGTTAAACAGATATTGTGTCAGTATGGTTTCCTCAAAGCAAAATTAAACCTAGTTGAACGTCTCTGACAAGAGAGAAATCCATGTTCAGAACAAATGTATTTGTCGAACTGAGGTAAATTAAATTAGGAGTGTTCAAAGTTGGGCAACTTTTCATCTGCCCACAAATGAAACAGTATAAATGTTTTAGTTCATAAGATGATCGAACTTTTGTAGACCTTCAGTGCATTTTTGGTAAGCATTTGATCCTTGGCGTAGTTTTTAGGTCTCGCCTACGCAGCACGCATGTGTCGCGCTTTTTAAGATCATCATCAACCCCCAGTTCTCGCTGTCAGGGATGGTCGTTTATCGCCCCCCAGGCAGCGATGTCGCCTTTAGGGGCGCCTTTCCGGAGGTGGTGAACACGCTGGCGAGTGGTTGCGCTAACTTTTCTATCCTAGGTGACCTCAACCTCCATTTCGACAGGCTAGAGACTATGGCTATCAGTGGTTTCTTGGCCGACCTAGAGGCCCTGCAGTTGACCCAACTTGTCTCCCAACCTACACATCTGGCTGGTCACACTTTGGATCCGTTTTTTACCAACTTGACGGATATCCAAGTCACGGCTGTTTCTCCTGTGGCATGGACTGACCACTTCCTGGTGTCCGTCTGGCTACCCCTTCCTGTAACCCCTACTATTCCACCTTCTAAGTGGATTCCTCGGCGCCACTCGAACAAGCTTAGGCTAGAGAACCTTCATCACATCATGGCTGATGAGCCATTAGGCCCCCTGCTTAATGCTACCTCGGGCTATGATCTGTTCTGTAACTGGATTACTAAGGCGCTTGACGCCCTGGTACCTATCATCTCCAGTAAATCCAGTTCCCGGCAGGCGAGCCCTTGGTATGACAGTGCTCTCCGCGCTTTGAAGGGCTCCTGTAGACTGGCAGAAAGGGAGTGGCGCAAGACGTATGACGCCGTAAAAAAAACTGCGTATCTGGCTGCTGTCAAGCTCTACCACCGAGCCATATGCAGAACCCGGGCGGCGTTCTACGCGGCAGAATTCCGTAGCAGCCTCAACCCATCTAAGACCATCTTTAAAACTATTAAAGATCTGATGGCTAAGAGAGCTGCTCCGCAAGTGGATAGTTCCGTCTCCCACTGTGAAACTTTAGCTGCTTTTTTCCTGGACAAAGTTAAGAACATCTACCAGTCGTTTCCTAGTACGACGCTGCCCGTGATTCCCTTGAAGGGCTCCAGTAGTTGTCCGTCACTGCACTCTCTTCCCACTCTTTCTGGGGATGAGTTTGCCAAGTGGGAACAGCGAGTCAAATCTGGCTCGCCGGCAGATCCGTTAAGATCTGCCCTTTTCAGGGATCCCGCTTTTCAGGGGCGCACGACAGTGTGCTCACTGATTAATCTCTCCCTGACCTCAGGCCTCGTTCCCGCCAAGTGGAAGCAAGCGGTGGTTTCCCCGATCCTAAAAAAACCATCTTTGGATCCTTTAAAACCAGAAAACTACCGCCCTATCTCTTTGCTTCCCTGGCCGGCCAAAGTTATGGAGGCCCATGTCAATCTAGCCCTCGCGGAGCATATGACCCGGGCCAATGCCCTCGATCCCATGCAGAATGGGTTCCGTGCTGGTCACAGCACGGAGACGGCCCTTCTGGCAATGGTTGAACATCTGCGGATTGTGCTGGATGCAGGTCAAACGGCAGCGCTTATTCTATTAGACCTTAGCGCTGCCTTTGACACCGTGTCCCACCGCATCCTTCTACACCGCCTAGAGGACATTGGCATCTGTGGCTCTGCTCTGCAGTGGTTCCGCTCCTTCCTCAGTGATCGCTCCTTCTGCGTTGCCACCCCTCCTTTTCAGTCCAAGTACCATCCTTTGGACCTGGGGGTCCCCCAGGGCTCCTCGCTGAGTCCCACGCTTTTCAATCTGTACGTGCAACCGCTGGCTGAGGTCGCCAGGCAGTGGGGCCTAACTATGGTCTCTTATGCCGACGACACTCAGCTAGCGGTTACGATCAGCGGGGATGCCGAGCAGGATGCCCCCAGGTTCCGAAACGGGCTGAGAGAGGTGGCCAGCTGGATGAATAACAACTGTCTCCAGCTTAACGCGAAAAAAACTGAGGTGATGATCGTTGGAAGGGATGCGGACCGCTTGGGGGACAGTTGGCCGCCTGAGCTGGGGTCGGCCCCTACACCAGTCTTGGAACTCAGGAACCTGGGAGTGTGGCTTGACCGAACACTCTGTTTTACGACCCATACCAAGAGAGTGGCGGCAAGCTGCTTTGGTGTACTACGCGGGTTAAGACCGGTGCTCAAATTTTTTGACGCCCCGACAAGACAGCTGGTCATCCAAGCGATGATTATCTCCCGGTTGGACTACGCTAGTTCACTCCTTCTTGGAGCAAACCAAGTTGCGATTCCTCGTCTACAACGGGTACAGAATGCAGCGGCGAGGGCGGTGGTTGGTTTGCCTCGGACCTGTCCTACCTCTAATACTCTTCGGTCCTTGCACTGGCTACCGATAAAAAGTAGAATCCATTTTAAAGCTCTTAGCCTGGCCTTTAAAATTCTAAAAAGGTCGGCACCAGAGATACTTAACAATCTTGTATCTCTATGTTCCAACTCGTCCACTTAGATCTCTTGGTCAATCCTTCGTGGTTGTCCCACGCTTCAGACTCAGTCGGATGGGCGGACGCTCCTTTCGAGTGAGAGCTGCGACTCTCTGGAACGCTCTTCCTTTAGAAATCCGCCTGTTAGATGATTTATTAACATTTCGTAGGGCCCTGAAAACCTTTTTATTTTAAAAAGTTTTTGTTTCTTCCCTCTTTTCTGGTTTTAGTGTTGTGTTGTGGCCACCTTTCCCTGCGCCAGGACGCTCCTTCGCTGGAGCATCTGTGCGCATTAAAAATGACAATAACATAACATAACATAACATTGGAGGACCTTTAGCCGTTGCTCTGCTCTATTTGGAAGCACATACTCATGCTTGTGGCGGCATTCACCTTGCGGGAGTGAGCAGTGGCGCGCCACAAGCACGAGTATGTGCTTCCAAAAAGTGCAGACTGCGCACGCATGCACCACTCCCGGGAAGGTTTTAGACATTACTTGAGAGGCATGTTGCCCTCTGCTGACCCCCCTCACCCCCGTGGTAGTTTCATGAATATCAACTTGCAGTTTAGGTCTTGCCTACGCAGCGCACATGTGTTGCATTGGAGGACCTTTAGCCGTCGCTCTACTCTTTTTGGAAGCACACACTCGTGCTTGTGGCGGCATCCACCTTGCCGGAGCGAGCCTGGGCGTGCCACAAGCACCAGTCCAGTGCTTGAAAATGAGCAGACTGCGCGCGCACGCACAAGTGTGCTTCAAAACACCTGCTGCGGGCGGCGGGTAATTAGCGCGATCCACTTTTCTTCGGGGTGACCAAGTCATTGCGCTGCTCTTCCCTGACCCTCTCTATTACCACACTGAAGTTGATTAACATTTCTTTCTTTTATTCACATCATGCACATAACAATTCCGAAAACTCAATTACAAAAGGAAAACAACAAAAAAAACGTAGACTAGTTTCAACTGGTACCAGAGCAAAATGTGTGCTTAAAACCGAATAGAGGATCAAAGGCATAATACAGACTTTCGTAGCTTTGGCCACCTGTCAGTTATTTTATTTCCGCTTTGTGTTTCTCTGACCCCATGTTGTCAATATTTTGCTACTCTCCCCAACTGCAAGACAGCCTTCTATTTACTGGAATAAAGAGTCTCTCTTCCCACTGCTCTTCCCTCATTTGGCTGCTGCGCCATGAAATACTTTGACTCAAATATTGTAGTATAGAATTTGTGCTTTGCTTCAAAATATGATTTTACCACCGCCGAAACTAAGAGATCTGTTTCACACGTCTTTCTCCTTTCCCTCAACCAACCAGAGACAACCTGTATTTGTTGTGACCTCTAAAGGCATCCCACAAAGCGCTCTTGTTTGGCTTTTTCTATTCACCTGCATTTTAAAGTGCATTAAATTTGATTAAATTAACGTAAAACAGTTATTTGACTACATTTCTAGCACAGTTATGCTCCCCTAAACTTGCAGGGATGATTAGCAAGCTTCCCTGTTCTCATTCAGCACATCGAGCACATTGTTTTCCACCGAATAAAGGCTTCTTTGTTATAACCATCTTCACTCATCGCATATCAGCCCCATATCTCTGTGCTGCATACACCCAAGCCTCATGTCTTGTCTTTATTTTCTTGCTTTAATTTCCTGATGTCAGGCAGGATAACGCCAGAACTGCACAAATCCCACTGATTCTACCCCATTTTTACATCAAATCAATTGGTCCCAAGATTTAATATTTTCCTTTTTATTTGCCTCACCTCGACTTCTGGCTGAGGTTAATGGTGCCCGGCATCCCATCCATACACATACTTAATTTTCTTGTATGTGCTGTCTGGTTGGTCTATATGCGGGCTAGAGTATGCACAGATGTTGTATTTGATTAACAAACATCTTCTGCAAATAGGTGGGCCGTAATCCCATAATTCCCAGCGACTGTCATCTATGACTGAGGCCAAAATAGCACTAGTAAATTATAGAAAACTTTGACTTAAGCGCCCATTTGGCTAATAAGGCAAAACGATGGTGCCAGTGAGCAACAAGCATTTGCAATGCAATAGCTCTCGCATGTACTCCAGTTTAAGCTATTGACATTGTAAATTACAATGCAATTTATTTATATTTTAAAAACGAAAACAAAAATAAGTTATTGTCATTTACAATGTCAATAGCTCAAACTTGCATAAATGCTAGACCTATTGCATTGCAAATGCTTGTTCAAATCTGTTTTCTTTGTTCACCATTTCCGTCCCGCTTTTCAGACCTGGTCTGCTGTTCTTTAACAAGGAATACAGCCGTTTTGTCATACATGCTGCACCCCAATATTTAGAAAAACCTGGAACAGGCTTGTTTTTGCCTTGAAACTAAATGTTGACTGAATGTAAAGATCTATACCAAAATCTAGAATGGTGTATGTGTGATGCTACTGCTTGGCGTCTTTGTAAAAGAACTTCCATTAGAAGTGATGACACAAAACATATTTAGAAAGAAACGCATTTATGATTCTGAAATATTGGAGTACGGAGGCTCTTTTGAGGGAGCTTGTTTCTTCTGAAACCTTGAAATATTTCTTGGAAAGCATAAATGGCCATGGTATGTTATGTGATGTTAATTGCATTTATTAAGCGCCGAAATCCTCCCCGAAAGGATCTCTCAGCGCTTGTACAGCCTACAGGTCCGAGTTCAAGTTAAAGTTAGAGGTTAAACAACCAAGTTTTTAGAGTTTTTTATTTATTTAAGTAGGTCCAGGAAGTTTGTGATGCACATCAGAAAGGTGTCAAAAACTATGGGGAGGTGCTGATGTTTATGAGTTGTGGCTTTAAAAATGGTTGTTGGTATATCCCTTACCAAATGATTGGTCAATGTCATTATTGTATTGTATGTAGATGAGCCCACAGGATGTTCACTGTTATTTTCTAACAGTGATTATGTCTCACAGTTACCAAAAACAATATTGTAATTGTTACCATATTCTGTTTCACAGTGTCGATTCCCTGATGAAGGGCATGAATAGAATGCCCGAAATGCATTGGATATCTCGTAATGACATTGCCTGAAATGCACATGGTTTTAAACCACATGAAAATGTAACGAAGTTGATAAAACAGAAGAGAAAACTCAAACCATTAAAAAGACACTTACGTACCAAATAAATAACGGAGTGGAAGTCTCTTTTGCTATGGGAAAGACAATTAACATGTGTGCCTCAAAGGGATGAAACTAGATGCTTTCTAGTTTCACTTCTATTCCATATTTCAAGACGCCGTTGGACCCTCGTCGTCACCTTTAGGAGCTCCATCAAATCAGAAACAATCTTTTTCACAATCACAATAACAGCAGCTGTGCATCTATCCGATATCTTATTAATGTACCAAATAAATAAAACCTTCACCTTACAATAATTCACATCTAAACTATAAAGGTTTATTCATAATTAGGATCATTACAGAAAGCAAAAAGTTATTTGTCATAGAAGTGGGGAATCAACATTTATAATATGTCGAAGTCAAATAATGTAAGAGGATCAACATGAGGTCTACCTCGAAAGAAAGAAAACATCCAGAACCAGAGTATAGATCAGAAAGAGTACTAACATAGTCTGCCTCCACTGAAGTAGCGAAAAAGCTCTAGTATTCCAGCAAAATACAGACTAGTGCATTGTCTGCTCAGTAAAAAGGTCAGGGAAAGTCGGAGTATAAATTAGCAGAAAGGCTGACATAAAGTCTGCTCTCTAAGCAAATGCAAAAAACTCTGGCACATTTTCCAAAAACAAGGCGTTTGATAGGGTTTTAAGCAGAAAAGCCACACACACGACAGGGTGTGAAATGACATAATAGGGCTGGATTAGCAAGGAATATGTGAATTAACCAATTGCTTTTGAATACATGAGATTATTCAAATAAGTTACATCTAGTAACCACCTACTTTGCTGCATATTAATATGTTTTGCGTGAATAGGAATTGAAGGAAATGTTATTGCGTTTATGTACCTTAACATTAACACGTTCAGAGCATGAATGGCTCTCTTGTTCCAGTCTAGGCTTAGGGCATCGAGTATGTCAACAAAGGAACGTCTTGAACATTGCTTCCTTCAAGGACGGCAAATTGATATAATTGTGGTAATATGAACAAACTGATACCGTAAAGAGCTTTTATTTAGCATTTTTTTCTGAAGTGAAAATAAAACACATGAACATGTAAAACTTGTTAATATAAAATAAAAGTGCATTTTCTTACTGCAAATGTGAAATGATATCTGTGCAAAACGTTTGAGGCCTAGCCCTGTAATTTAAACACATCTCAATTAAGCTTTCATTTATATTTATTAAAAACACTCCCACAAAATCTTATTTTACCTGTCCTCGATTTAGAGCGCTGACAGTCATGATTCTTTGATTTGTGCTTCTTTCTCTCAGCATTTGAAGAGCTTGAGAAGGCTCTCCGTACATCCCAAAAGACAGAGGAAGCCCGAAAAAAGGGGAAAGTGCAAATGGAGGAGCAGATTAAAGCAATCGAAATAGCCAGTGAAGACGAGCGCAAGAATCTTCAACAGGAGCTCTCGAGGGCGAAGCAGGAAGTTGTGGACATTATGAAGGTGACCGTGAAATGCCTAGATAGTAAAACTCTGATCATAATTCAAAGTCATTACCTCTAAGAGTCAATTCTGCAAGTTCCACATACCTAGATAATGATTGTGTGACAAGGGTAGTGTTTTTCCCCAGGATGTATTGCTCAAAGCGTATTGGAAGACCTGAACTGCAGATCTGTATAAGGTTGAGCTTGCACTTCTCTTTAGACAACTATATCTGATGAAACGAGTGTTCATGTACGTCTTTACATTTATAGTAATTTCTTCCTCTATATTCTCTGTCACTTTCTCAACAGAAACCAAGAGGAGGGTTAGGGTACGTAATCCAGTCAAGGGGCTAGTAAATAGAAATACTCACACGCACAGTGGGATAGATGCAGAGAAAAAATGTGGACCATGCGAGCAGGTATTTCTTGCTAAACTCCTGCTTTTGAAGTCTTACTCCGCAATCTGTTTAATATCATGCAATCTCAAAAACAATTTTGATTAAACTAAATAGGGAGAACATGGATTGCAGTGGGATTTCTTAGTTACCATACATGATATTTACAATGCAGCTTTTGCTTAAAAGTGCAATTGCCTTTAGCTGAAGCCATTACTTTCGTATTTGCAAGTAACTTTTATTAAAGTAATCCACATCCAAGGCCAAGAAATAATAATCCACATGAGGTTTAATGTAGAGTTACAAGCATGAAGTAAAAAAGCAGCAAGGGGCCCTAGTTCAACTCCACCCATTTAATTGCTAACAATATACATTCTAGTAGAGAACATCTGGTAAGCCAATGAGAAACAGGCATATACACTTTAATCATGGATGTTCTATTAATTATGAACAGTGAAAATAAAACACAACTCTCCTTCACACAACGCAAATCAAACAAGACACATACTGTCAGGTGACACAAACACCAGAACACAACAAAGTAACACCATGGATGGAGGATCTTAATCCAAAAGCTTGTGTGGAACCCTCTTATACCGTGTACTCCTGCCAACCTATAGACTGGGACTGGAACACAAAGAACCTTTATGTTCAGAAAACATATCCACTACAACCTCCCCAGTATACACTGCTGCTCAGCCTACCATCGTCCAAGGCCTTAGCATTCCACCACTGACCATTTGAAGTGCATACAGCATTGCCTCACACCTCAATGATTTGTATTGGATTTCAATGTAGAAATCCCATTTCTCAACAACAAAGGATCCTTAATGCGAACCCAATCCTCCACACAAACTTGAATTCTTCCACCTCATTTTCGACCCCAATCGGCCAATATACTGTGACTCCATGGCTGAGTCACTGGCACGCTTAGCACAATTGCTAGACCCTTGCACATAAAACTCGTGACTCTTAACATCCACCATCCAAAACAGTGAAAAGTTCAATACCACCTTTGCCACTCTTATCAACACAAAAGGAATGTGACTTGCGACAGAAGGTGGTTTAGACTGGTAGGCCCACAGCAATTCTCTAAAAGCCTTCACAGTCTTTTCTAGACTTAAGCACACTTTGAATACACTCCAACAACACTTTCTTAAATCTTTACACCTTGCCATTAAATTGTGTATAATAGAGTGACGTGTGCATGTGTTTGATTCTGCATTTGCAAAGAAACTATTTCATAACGGTAAATGTGAATTGAACTCTGTTGTCAGACACAACCTCGGATGGAACTCCTTCTCTAGCAAACACTTCCTTGAAAAATCCTAAAACTGTCAGTCGTACATTCAGCCACAGCCTTTACTTTAACCCATCATAAAAGATGGTCTATCTAAACAATAAAATCTCATTTGACTGGGTAACATAAGAAATGTACCATGAAAATATACAGCAACTTTCTGTCCAGACAAATCAGCAATAAAGAGGGAACAGCTGTGATGAGATTTTTGTCACTATAAGAACACTGCAAACAATTACGAACCAAGCCTTCCACATCTGCCTCCATCCCAGGCCACCAGAAACTGCAACACACTCTACGTTTGGTAGCACTCATGCCCACATGACCAGCATGCACTGTTTCCAAAACCTGCTGCCTGAAACCGGCAGGCGGAATGAGTTTGTCTCCCCTCACCAATGTACCATTTTCTAAAGACAATTCATGAGCAATTTTACAGTAAGGTTGCAAACTGACCTTTATTTATTTCTCTTGGGCCACCCTTTTGCCACAAAAGTGATAACTTCTAGCAAATCTGGACCAGACTTCAGTTAATCACACCATGTTCCCGCACACAAAACCCGATTGTAAACCTTGGCAATTATATATTCCTCAACCTCTCTTTATCAATGTCATATCGATCAACAAAAGGCAACCTCGATAAACAATCCGCCTTAACATTCTTACCACCTGCAATATGTTTAATTTCAACATTGAACTCCAACAACTTGGTAGGCAATCTAGCCAACCGAGCAGTGGATATTTAAAAAAATGTTCCTGACAAAATATCAACCAAAAGACAATGATCAGTTCTCAAACAAAATGTTTTACCTAACCGGTATGGATTACATTTTTCCACCACTCTTGTACAGGCAAGCAACTCTTTCTCAAGGACGTAATACCTGCATTCCGCATCTTCCAACTGTCTGTGAGCAAATACAACTGAAACCTCCGTAGCGCCATACCACTGAGACAATAAAGCCCCCATTCCATGGCCACTGACATCAACTGTAACACATGTTTTTCTGAATAAGGTTGTAAAGCAGGTGCTGAAATTATACTTTGTTTAATCGGCTCATAATTTTCCTGGCACAAAGGTGACCATAAAACTCAGTATTGTGTAAATTCCTGTATCATTCTCTGAGATTGGAGTAATCCTTCATACATTTAGAATAATACTCTTGCATGCTTCAAAAAGAGAGAGCTTGTTCTTTATCACATGGTGAGGAGCTTTTATAGTGCTGTCAACAAACCCAGGTTTTGGTATTTTTCCCTCTGCGGACAGCGCATGCTCCAAGGACTCTACTTCATTAACAACAAAAATATATTTGTCTTTATCAGAGTGACACATTTTTCTGACAGCACACTTAGCACACGCTTCAAAATACTATCATGGATTTCCAGTGTTTCTGTAAATATGAAAATGTTGTCCTGGAACATGAATACATTGGAAATACCTTTTAACATTTTAATCATTACTTTCTGAAACACTGATGCAGCTGATGCTAGTCTGAATGGCATGCTGCAGAACTGAAACGTACTATTAGGTGTTACAAATGGAGTTAGGTGACACAAATCTTTTTCTGAAATCACGTGATGGTAAGCAGCTCTGAGATCTAACTGTGCGAACCTTTTGGACTGATTTACAGATGTAATCAAATCCTCGATGTGAGGTAGAGAAAAATGCTCTACCCAGATAGCATTATGCAGATGCACAAGCACAATTCTACAGATTTCTGGCTTCTTACTCACCGATAATCTTTTCTGACTTTTTTTGTGACATATGGAAACAATTTGATCTTAGATTAGGTGTGATCTAAAGTCTCAAATTCTTAATACAAAAGTAACAGTTTAAAAGCTGTGACATAACTATCATTTGATTCATTTGCCCCCTGCACTCTAGCGAAAAATGTATTTCTCCTTACCACAAAATGAACCTTGCCGTCAAAATAAGTCTGCAATTGTTTATCAGCAATGTGAAATTCATCAACATCCACAACATTCATCAACTCTCACCCCCTAATAATAATATAGTAAATTCCTTTTCTGGTCCGGTTTGAACTTGACCCAGTCAATGGCACCTAAATACACATTGAATGATCTGAGCCAAACGTGCCACTTCAACGGAGGTTCACCAGCCTCTTGTAGAATAGGAGCAAGTTTGGTAAGGATCTGCATCATGCTCAAAGTGCAAGTTAATTAACAATAACAATGCGATAACCAACAGTACGAATGTGACCAAAACTACAAAATTAAAATTCATGAACAGCAATAAAAAGTTAAAAATCATTGGAAAAATAAAGCAAAAATGATTGCATTTGTACAATTATGCAAATCATTGTAGAAAAGCTCCTCAATAGCGAGTATGCCGATCGCGGGGGAAAAAACAACACACAATGAATGAGCACTTTAGCATCTTCACTAGCGTGCAAATCGCTGCTAAGTCAACCTTTAATATAACAAATGTGTTGACAGTGGTCCATTAGTTTAGTGAGCGTGCCTATCTCTGTGATAATCCAATAATGGTATCATTGGAATGGAAATCGTTGTAAACGCTTTGCAAGCGGGCCTGTCGCTGTAGTAATTTAATACACTTGAACTGTAGACTGGCTTTAAGTGAATTTGCCAATTGTTGTATTTGCTGTAAGACGCGGTTGTGGTTATGATCCACTGGGTGGCACTCTTGTATCGATAGTTTAGTTCAAGCAGGTAATAGAAAGCATGAACGAATGTAGCCAGTAAGTTGACCACAACAAATTTTGAAAAAAGGCTTCATAATAAAGCCAGTGCTATGTTAAAAATAGACACAAGGAGTGAGCAACATGGAGTGAGCAACGTGCATCGGTAAGTCTGGTGAGATGCTCTCCTAGCAGACCAGAGGCAGCAGAAAGGGCGTGTGAGGCGGCGCGAGTCTCTCCAGTATGAGCAGCACCAGGCTCGAGCCTCAAGCGTGAGACACAGCTGCTCGTTGAAAGTAGATCGATACGAGCGCGTGCGCACCAGAATCACTGGCTTCGGACAATGTTTTTTACAAAAATGTTACAGTAAACTAGAAACCGTCATTGGAACCTGCCTTCTAGAGACATAGTGAGGACGCTGCACACCTGGGCCTTGACAGATAATGCAACTTTGTGTACGAACGATAACGCGGCGCTGACCAAAACATGACACAGTACCCTTGAAACCTAAGAAAACTGGCTTCTTCTCTAGGTAGTCCAGTGGCGGCTGGTATCAGGGCAGCGTAGTGGTGGTTAAGGGGGACGAGAAAGAAAAAGAAAACCACTTACCTTACAATTGCCGACTCAGTGCTCTTCTGCTGCACTGCACTGGCTCCCACTCCCAGACTCACCTGCGGCAAATCCTGACGCTCCTCTCGTACATGAGAGCAGCGTCCGGATTGGCCCGAGTGCACATTGTCAGTACATTAAGGAACTCCAAGACATACAGCGTGAACTTTGCATGATTCACTGGGTTCAAATGGTCACAGAGTTTTGGCACTATGTCAAACTGATCCCGATCTCAGAAAAGTACTTTATATACACACCATGTGTTCCAAGGATAGATATACCTGGATAAAAGAATAGTGTGTGTGTGTGTGTGTGTGTGATAGTAGACTCTTTGTGATATTGCTGCCACCAGCTGGAAACAAACCACCTTTTGACTTTTTTTAAATAAAAATAAAATGCGATTTTATGACAAAGTTGATAAGGCAAAAATGAAATAAATTTCTCCTTTACTACTTTTAACAGCAAATATGTTATCTTCACTAGCATGGAATCGTCACAATCTATTCCCTTATTCTTTGTTAATTTCCTTAAGATGTGAAGCCTCTTTTACTTTTTCCTGATTCTTTTATAGACGTTTAGATTTCATGGAGCGTGGATGAACTTATCTGGACTCCTGTGGTTGAATGTCTGAAGTTCGGGTACATAACTGCCTCTGTTGAAATGCTTAGTGACACACAGTTTCTTTGCAAACTCACTGGAAGACAACTTCAAATTACAGACCATGCAACCACAGCCTGTAGGTGTGCTTCGTACATATACAGGGATTCCTTTTGCCATGTTCGACGCATACTATCTTAACCTACAGTTCGGGTGGATCTGTAGCAGGGCGATTAGCTGATTTGGCACATGGAACTCAATACTTGACACTGTATTAGAGAATTAGGGCTTCCTACTTATTGACTCAGAGTAACGTATGTCTTTTTATGGAGATGCAGCTGGAAAAACAAGTAGTTTCACAACATTTCATCTTGGATAGGTTCCTCACATTGTGAATATCTCCAGGTGCCAGACTGGATCCAGAAACTTAAAAGGCAGTGCTTGTGCACGCCGATAGGGCGCGCCCATGCAACTCCGTGCTGAATCCTTTCTGCTCCATGACGAGCAAAGCTGCGTATATGTGTCACTAATACATGTTTACATCCATTCCTTTCACTCCGTGCCTTCAGGCACAGATCCGGAGCTCCACTCCTTTTCTTCACACATGATTTTTTTTCTCAGTGATTAAATTCTTCCAGTGTGCCAGGGTACATATCATCTGTTAAGACTACATGATTTAAACCTTTCAGGGACTGTCGCAAACAGATGTCTGTGACAGACCTCATGAGGTGCCTTTGGTATTTGGGTTCAGTGCTCAACTTCAAGCCCTGCATCGATTGCGGCAAGATGAATTCAAAAGCCATCGGAGAACGTGAAATAAAGCTCTATGTGGCACAATAACATGAGACTCCAAGCAGGTCCTGCTCCAGGTCGAACTCAAACGTGTACACCCTCTCCCGAATTAATTCCTGCTGTACATTTGATATCAGTCGAAGACTTGGAGCAAGTCCAAAAAGAAGCACAAGAAATCCATGTGCGACTTGGCACCTTACCGCCCCTCTTTACCTCCAGAAAAGGCACAAGGGCACCATGCCTTTACATCTCACTCCTGTTCCATCAAGGTACTGATTCCAACCTTGGCCCGATGTTGCCACAGTTTGAAGCTTTTAAACAGGGAATGCTGTGCATCTTTGGCATGCTCCCGGTTCCCTCTGGTGCTCCTGCTGGCTCGAAGGATCCGAAGGTGCCTCCAATTGGGTTTCCTCTTGTGGATCTATCCTTGGGTTCTGTGGCCTTTTAAACTGCTTCGGGTTTGGGTCTGTGACCTAAATCTGAGTTGATCCCTTGCACATTGATACCAGCACTAAGGCTACATCCAGATCCTGAGGTAGAACAGCTAATACTCAATCTCCTCGACTGAGATCCTATACCATTTCCTCACAAACAGACGCTGAACTGAAGGACTGGGCTATTTAAGGCCCAGCGGTGCCAGGGGACCACACCTGAAACCTTCGTAGGTTACCTGTTCTGGCGTACAAATCACAGAGACACGGGACACTTCCTTCAGCGTCAAAGATCAGCGTTTATTTACTGCAGGGATACAGAAATCGCTAGAAGTACAACAAAGTGTAGGTTCTGAGAGTCTGCTTCGCATTGCAAAAGTGGATCGCTTCTTTTATATACATTTTCGTCATTGCACAACATAACGAACAAAAGGTTACAACTCAGTTCCCACAGTAAACTTCAAAAGGATTTCATTCATGTTTTCAGAAGCCCGGAACATAATTACAGTAACATTGCCGGTTTCCAACTGTAAAAGTACGCTATCCCTCCATTAGGCACATTCCACTCTAGTTGTAAACGAGAAGGGACAGAAACAGGTGCAAGGAAGACAAAGACAGACAACAGATTGAAAAGAGTGTGGGGGCAATATCGGAAGCGTGATCACAGGATCAAAGGACTCGAGCCTAGCACATGCAAGGCTGAAACAATAGACCAGCACGGCAAGATGAGCCTCGAGCGGAGCCATCTGCCTTTGCCGTGTCATTCCCCTAGTCATAAAGACACACTCAAAAGAATATGCATCTTCCGCAAGAGCTTGGGAATCCCAGGGTCACGAAGCGGACATTGTCCGTTCGCCGGCTACGTGAGGGCAAGAAACAAAATGGATGCCGTATCTAAAATGGAACCCGAGGGTTCAGATGGAGAAGCCCGTAAATAAGACGAACCCTTCTAAGTAGTGTAGCGAAAACGCGTACACCTACTAAACTCGTCCTTTGCGATTCATAGATACCAAACTCGTCCATATCCGAACGTGCCCAAAACATCGTTACGATTCTCACGGAACCTCAGACGCTCCTTTTGCCCTCATGTAGGCAAGCACTAGTCGATATCAGAATCAATATCGATATTCACCAGATCGTTTAGATGTTGCTGGAACATTATTCTATCCATCAATGTCTCTTTGGTAACAGATGGCCTTCTTATACATGTTGTAGCACAAAGGCCACATAAGGCAGGACCACACTGCACACAAAGACAACATGTGAACAGAAACGTCACAACAACCCCTACAATCATCAGGATCTTCCAACCCCAAGTCGACATCAGACCCCAAAACCATCCTAGAAGCGTCCAATCACCTTCGTCCACGTGTATGGACTCGGAGATTTTATGCAACTTCGAGATGGCTTGATAAACAGTTGGAGCGTTATCAGGTATGAAAATACAGCAGCTCGAATGGATCACCTTGCACACACCTCCTCTGTCTGCGAGTACAACATCTAGAACCATACGGTTCTGTAACGTCATAAGTCTATCCGCTTGAAGCTCTGCTGTTAGATTACCAAGGGCGCTTGCAGTGATATTAGCAGTCGATTCTACCACACGAGTCAACTGTCTCAGGTTCCTACTATTAACCATAGGTCCCCAAAACGGTAGGAAACCCTTAAAGAAGTCTCCTGCTTCTTGACCGGCAGTGTCCTCTTTGCTAATAACGCCTCTCACAACTCTAGTCTTGTGATAGTCTGAGGCAACCGTGAAAGTCGGTGGCAAAAGATTCGCGATATAACAGGTGCCCGAAAAGTCACGAGGCAACCACGTATAAGCGCGATCGTAACACACAAAATAAGTACCCTTGGCAGTCAGGAAGACAGGGGAAGAGAGCATCGGTAAAACGTACGTCTCAGTACATGCACTCTTCCCAAGCTGAGCTCTCGGATTTCGACCAAGACCTTGCAGACAGAAATGACCGAGGTGGGGTACGATCCAGATCGGAGACGAGCTCTTAAGCTGTCTATCACTCACTGACATACTATACTCGACCTCACTCAGATCCTTGTAAGCTCGCACCTCTTCCTCTGGAATAAGCGATGCATCAAAAATATCTCTATCCAAATCGGCAATCGCTATCGCCAAAGACTTGTGGTACGGGCCAGAACCAAGGTCTGTGGAGCATGGCTCTCGACGGGGGTAGGAATCTAGTGCACTACGGAATATGGTTTGGAATGCTCGAGCTGACCCCTGGGAGCTGTAGGGAAGAACCAAATACGGAATACCCTTATCCATGGTATGTGGCATTAACCCACACACCCAACAGTTGGTAGTATTCATCACCAACTGATGCTGATGCAGAAGTTGGACAAAGGAATTGTTCATAAATTCCGCACGTCTAACCTGTTCATGTTGGGGCAGAAGATGAAAGGAATGTGGAGAAATAGTGGGAACAGAATTCAGATCATGAGAAGGAGGAGTAGGTGAAGTGGAGGGCAATAACGACTGAATCCCAAAATACACTCCACCCACCAGTAGCATTGAAACAGTTAGGAACAACATGAAAACCTGGAACAAAAAACATTTTGTTCGCAAAACCTTATGCAATTTGAATCTTTGCGCCGACATCCTCTCTATTTCCGACAGTTTAGAGAACTCCATCCTCTAAAGACCGTCCGTAACGTTCTTGACGCACCTCGTTCTGAGTAGCGATTATCAATTCCCAGGAGTTCCCAGAAACCGACAAAAGTAACCGACCTAGTGTCAGAAACCTGCTAAACAGAAATAGGTACCCGCACGGCCCTACGGCCAACCCAGATGGAAGGTTTTAATCAATATAACATTCAGTTTAATATAAGTCTCCTAGCTGCACGGAAGAGGAACACACGTGATTTATAAAAAAAAACCTCAATGTTCATAGCAACAATGAGGGGGTAATGTGAATTCAAAAACAAAAGGGAATTTTTTATTAGTCCTTAATCACGCGATCGAAGAAAATATCGACATTTTCCAGGTCGAGTTTGCTCTTCAAACAACGGTTCAGATGGAAAAAAAGTGTTCGATTGTTCAGGTAACAGTTCAGAACTTGAATTCTCCAATGCTGAAGACGAAGGTACAGTTCCAGATGATTCAACAGGTGTATCTGACTGAACTGAATCGTTTTCTACAAGTTGAGCATCACTGATTGGCACGTATTGTGAAATGGCATCGGTTACTTCTTGACAACAATACTGTAGCTTAGAAGGTGACACCTTGTGATGTAAGCCACATAAATGCTTTAACAACGATACTGTAGCAGTTTTACAAACTTGCTCAGTGTCGGCAGCCACTAGCAGATCATCAACATATTGAATCAAGGCCGCACCAGCAGGTAACACAAATGCATCTAGTTGACTCTTAAGGGCTTGACTATAGATCGACGGACTCTCACAGTAGCCCTGCGGTGCGCGTTTAAACCTAAAACTGCGACCACCCAATGAGAAACCGAATAAATCTCTGCTTTCCTCAGCAATCGGAATACTAAAGAAAGCATTCTTTAGGTCGATCACCGAAAACCAGGAGGCAGAGGCTGGAATCAGGGTCAGCAAAGCCGTAATGTCAGGCACCACTGGAAACTGTGGAATCACGATTTTATTCACTTCTCTCAAATCAATTACAAAACGGTAAACAGGAGGCTTGGACGGATCAGTTCGTTTCAAAATAGGTAACACCGGACTATTACATACATTTCCCCGAGTTTCTTCAATAACATCCTTTTCGATCAAGTAAAAAATGATCGCTAAGAGTGCTCGCTTGCCATCAAGAGAGATACGATACTGGGGGATACGCGGTAATCTCGCATGAGATTTCAATTGAACTACATAAGGTGGTATGTCCAGCAGGCCCACATCATTGGGACCTGTTGCCCATAAAGACTCAGGAAGGGAACTCAATTCCGGCGGGAGCTTATCAGTTGACAAGTACATAGGAGAGATCACTCTCCGACCTAATGTAAGCTCCACTCCCGTAGGAGAGCAGTACAGAGTCGCATATAATCGCTTCAACAAATCCAGACCCAAGAGATTCTCACCACAACCAGTAGTTAAAATCAAAGGAGCCTCTAGCTCACGTGGCCCGATCGTAAGGGACAAAGGGCTAGAAACTGGATTGCTAACCGGGGCGCCAGAGAATCCAACGGAAACATTTGTTAAGCCAGACAAAGGTGCGCCAGGGAGTTTCGAATGCATAATGGATCTTTTGCTGCACCAGTGTCCAACAGAAAAGGCTCAACTACGCCCGATGTGGCAACTGCGACGAAAGGCCCTCTCTGATCAACCGGAACTGATACTACTCCCTCTCTTTGTCTATGGCTGTCCTAGTAATTGACGTCTGTACCAATCTCATGCTCAACATAATAGTCCTCCACATAATACTGTGCAGATCTACCGGACGATTGATTTCGTTGATCAAAACAATTGTTTGCATCCGATGAAGGAGCAGAACGCTCATTTTGATTTTGAGAGGTACCACGACCTGTACCTCGAGATGCTTGCTGATGACCACCACGGCCTCCTCGAACCGAAACACCATTCGTTCGGTCACGTAAAACAGGGCAATTATACTTTAAATGGCCCTCACCCCTACAATATGCACACTGATTATACCCAAGCATAGGTCTGGATGCAGAAGAGTCAGAACGTGACTGCATCCTAGAAGACTGCGCCTGTGGTCGATATTGCCGTTGCGAGTCATTTTGATTCGAGCGCGGAGGATACGCTTGCTGCAACAAGACCTTAGTTTTAAGCTCCTTCGTTTTCTTGTCTGCACGATCATTCTCTTCTTTTTCCCTATTCTCATAATACTGAGCCGTCGCTAATATTTGAGCAGTGGTTGAAACAGCCCATGCACTTTCTGAGTTTTTCAATTTGTTGCATAGCTCAGGTAACAGATTTAACACAAACTTCTCAACAAACAACTGCTGACCTCCCTCAGTGCTCATATCCTGACCACTATGATCGATAAATGCCTCCTCAAACCTAGTAAAGAAATCGGAGACACTCTCGTCTTTCTTTTGTTTGCAAGCAGACAATTTATCCCAGTTCACCCTCATCGCTGGCATAAGTGTTTTCATGAGCGTAATGATTCTTTGGGGCAGATCCGTAATTAACTGTTCAGGCTTAGCCCCACCAACTTGCCGTCCATCAGCCGCTACAAGTGCAGCCCAATCACCACCTAACTCAGCTGCATGATTCTCTTGACGAATCTTCGCCCAGATCGGTTGCGGTACGACATTACCAAACAACATATCGATATCAGCAAGATTCATAATAGAAGCATCCACGAGTTGGGATAATTCCTTATAATAACCTGCCGGATTCTTGCGTGGATCAGGCAAAGATTGCTTCACCTGCAAGACTTCTGATCGCTTCCATGGGAGGTGTATCCAAACTCTCTGGAAGTGTGGCAAAATTGCAGGATTAGCAGCAGCATCACCTGGCATCCACACTGGGGGAACTTCTCGCATAGGATACTGACCAGATTTCGCTTTCGGGTTATCGGAGTCGTCATCAAACGACACTCGAGAAGGCACTGCGGACCTAAAAGCTAACAATCGCTCTAATGCACGCCGTACATCTCCACCTACAATCATACCTTTCGAAAACTGACCCTGAAGTTCAGTCAAATCGGGCGGTACGATATCTAACTCATCATTATCCCACTCTGCTCTCAAGGATTTACACATTTCCTCGAACACGAATCTCTGTGTGGGCTCATTAAACTGAGAGAACGTATCGAAAACTATGCGCGAAGTGTACTTAGCAGGGTGTCTAATCCACCTGCGTGCCATAGTCACTAACGTCGCACTCTCCCGACCACCTGGAATTTGACACCGTCTCTGAGAGATATCAGAGGCATCGGACTCAAGTAATGATCCGAAAAGTGGAGAATAGAGATTAGCCATAGAATTCGGTATACGATTACGAACAGAAGGAGAAGAGGAGAGAAGTGCAGGAGCAACAATATGAGGACTAAACGTAGAAGCAGTAGGAGTAGCCAAGACAACAGGAGTAGTAGTAACAATAGGCTGAGAAGGTACAAGCAAAGGAGCAGTAGGAAGAAGAGGAGGTAAAGGAGCAGGGCCCCCTTGAGGAACGAGGGGATTCGGAGGAACAGGACCAACTACAGGCTGACCAGCAGCCGCCGGAACAACAGGCAGAAGAACAGGGGGAACTATAGGGGCTGTAGTACCCTGTACATAAGGAGGTGGTGATTTTAATAAATAAGATTACAAAGGATCCTCTTTCGATTCTTCTCCCTGCTTTTCAGAACTTGACGGTAAAACCGGATAACATTTATCCACCGCCATGAGATGCAGTCTGGTAGAAACTTCCTTTTCCTTTTCTGCCTTGTCTCGCTGATGCTGTTCTGCACCTTGCATCATCGAAATGATACCTTCTTTCTTATTTTTCTTAATCTGCTTGATTTCTTTCTGTCTGGCCTCTTTGCGCCATAACCGAAAGGAATCAAACATTGCTGGCCTAGCTTTCTTTTGAAACAATTTTGCTTCGAGATTATCTAAAATCTCAGTTTCAAAACTACCATGGGGTGGCCAACTAAGGACACCATCCTTTCTTGTATAACGGATCCAGAATTCATTATAGACAATGGGGCCTACTCCATGTCGACTATAGAGCTCATAAATCGGAGTTCCAACTGGAGGTATCGGACACGAGTCCTCCAACCGGGAATCCGTGTTGCAACACTTAAGGGAACCAAACAAAATACTACGGCCAGGCATCGTGCACACTAACCGAGTTTCAAACTTCAAGGGTTATCGAATTACGATATCCTCGCAAAAATACGAGTCCCTCGGTTTTTGGCAATTGCAAAACCCAAAAGAGAGAACCAACAACTAAGGACCACAATGCAATGGAACCATGCAATCAACCAAGTTTCGACTATAACAACCAAGTTTCAAAGTACAAAGCAAATGTCCCAAAAAGGAACCAAAGGATTTAAACTAAGGACTGGGAGCGACCCACAAATACTTAACTGAAAGAACAATGGCGTCACCTGGAAGGCCCGTCTATCGTCTCGCCGTACAAAGGACTACGCCAGGCGCCAAAACAGGTTGACAGTCAGGGCATCAGTCCGTCGCAGCCGTCAGGAGGCAGGAATCTTCGCGGGAAAAATCTTCGGACCACTTATTTCGACAACAGGATCGATGAAGCGGGGTGCACCTTCCCTCGGAGATTTCACACGAAGTTCCTCACGATCGTCAGGCTTTGGACCGGTACCGCTGATGTCGCCCCACGTTGGGCGCCAACTGAAGGACTGGGCTATTTAAGGCCCAGCGGTGCCAGGGGACCACACCTGAAACCTTCGTAGGTTACCTGTTCTGGCGTACAAATCACAGAGACACGGGACACTTCCTTCAGCGTCAAAGATCAGCGTTTATTTACTGCAGGGATACAGAAATCGCTAGAAGTACAACAAAGTGTAGGTTCTGAGAGTCTGCTTCGCATTGCGAAAGTGGATCGCTCCTTTTATACACATTTTCGTCATTGCACAACATAACGAACAAAAGGTTACAACTCAGTTCCCACAGTAAACTTCAAAAGGATTTCATTCATGTTTTCAGAAGCCCGGAACATAATTACAGTAACATTGCCGGTTTCCAACTGTAAAAGTACGCTATCCCTCCATTAGGCACATTCCACTCTAGTTGTAAACGAGAAGGGACAGAAACAGCTGCAAGGAAGACAAAGACAGACAACAGATTGAAAAGAGTGTGGGGGCAATATCGGAAGCGTGATCACAGGATCAAAGGATTCGAGCCTAGCACATGCAAGGCTGAAACAATAGACCAGCACGGCAAGATGAGCCTCGAGCGGAGCCATCTGCCTTTGCCTTGTCATTCCCCTAGTCATAAAGACACACTCAAAAGAATATGCATCTTCCGCAAGAGCTTGGGAATCCCAGGGTCACGAAGCGGACATTGTCCGTTCGCCAGCTACGTGAGGGCAAGAAACAAAATGGATGCCGTATCTAAAATGGAACCCGAGGGTTCAGATGGAGAAGCCCGTAAATAAGACGAACCCTTCCAAGTAGTGTAGCGAAAACGCGTACACCTACTAAACTCGTCCTTTGCGATTCATAGATACCAAACTCGTCCATATCCGAACGTGCCCAAAACATCGTTACGATTCTCACGGAACCTCAGAACCACGTTTTTGGCTCGGACTCCGACCAGATTTAAAAGGCAGTGAGAGCGAATGGGATGAGGTTTCTCCACCCATAATGAGGATACCTGGATTGTGGACCACCAAATTGACAGTTTACTGGATAACTCACCTGATAATGGGTTGTTTCCCCCTCCTGTACCAGCAACTGAGGTCCAAACACATTTGCAACCAGACAGACACAGAGTCCAAATGTATGGAAACGTTTGGTAAGAGGACATTTTCGTTGTTCCCTGAAGTCAGTAAGCTGCAGGTGACTCCTGGGATGCTACATCGATGCTCTCTGGGAAATGGTTGATGAGATCAAATCATTCAGGATGGCCAGGATGCAGCTACGTTTGTCATCCGATCAGGCCTAAACCCCACTGATTGCATAAGACAGGCTATTGGGACAAGTGCAGTGCTTTGTCACCACACATCGATGAGATCCATAGGCTTCTTCGGGGGACATCCCTAATGAATTTGTGTTTTGGATAGATTCCGCTCATGAGATGACAATGTGAATTCTGTCCTAGAGTTTTTTTTCTTTTGCACAACAATTTTATTGAGTTTTTAGAACACCTAAAGTGCATAACTGAAACAGTATAGAACCATGTTGTACATCTTGTAAGCCGGTAGGTCAAAGGCATAAGAAAGGGGCTCAACTGCTCTGACACTAGAGAGGAACAACAGGTTACATATAACATGAAGCTTCTACCAATAAGAGACAGGGCCATCCCACAGGGGAACAAAGGTTTCCTGCTGAGATAGGGCGACAGTGCAACTTTCCTTTGATTTACAATATTGCTCCCTCCACTCACCATACTTCCATCTACCCTGCCTAACCCACAGGAGTGAACCAAAGAGCGCAACCGAAGCCCGTGGACATTAGACCACAGTCCTTTACTATCCCGAATAGCAGGGACAACCTATATGAATGAGACCCTGGGTTTGGGAGCAAAATCAGCAGCCATATTATGCAGGATGGTGAGACGCGCTGACCTGCAGATACCGATGTCCTCTGCCTCGCTAAAACTGACCACACGACCTCAGGGGCCCAGGGGACATATACTATAATGCAACCATCTTCCCTACAGCGTCAACAGAAGTGAGTTGGAAGTAGCTGGAGATCAGTATCAATTATGCAGTAGCTTAAAGAATGAAAAATGTATACTAGCTTCGCAGAGTAGGGTATTGGGGTCACCTATCAGCGAAGCCCAGGCTTTAGGTGAATAGGAATGTTCCACAGCCATCTGCCAATGAAGCCGGGTGATTTCAAGGGGGCAGTGTGGGTGGGCCAAAGGCCTGTGACTGGAAAGGGCCAAAAACATTGGGAATAAGGGTAGAGCACTGTGAATTCTAGCGCTACATTAAAAAACAAATACGTTTTTAGCTGATTCTGCATTGGACAGCCACACATGTGAGGTATCATTTTACTCGGGAGACCAAGGGGAACAGTAGGTGGTAGGACATTTGTGCTGGAACAGTGATCCCACACAAAAATGTGTGGAAAAAGAGATATTTTTTTAGCGAAATCTGAGGTTTGCAGGGGATTCTGAGTAGGAACACGTTGGGGGATCCAAGCAAGCCATACCTCACTGGACTTCCCAGGGTGTCTAGTTTTCATAAATGTGTGGGTTTGGTAGGTTTTCCTAGATGGTCGTGGCGAGCCCGGGGCCAAAAAAAACAGGTGCTCCCCGGCCACCTTGCAAAACCAGGTTGTTTTATGATCAGTAATTTTGAAGTCTCAACAGTACGATTTGGGAAATTTCCTGTTGCAGCCATTATGCCTACCCACACAAGTGTGGTGCCATTTTTATCAGGAGACCTGGGGTAACACTAGGTGGTAGGAAATTTGTGTCAGCCCGGTGATCCCACAACTTTCTCACACAGAAAAGTGAGGAAAATGTGATTTTTTTTTTCCAGCTATATTTTTTTTAAATATGTTTATTGATATTTCAGAAAGTAACAAGCACAAAAGACAATGGCAGTAATCCACGACATTAGAATGTTCAAACACCTGTCAGTAATAACGACATACAATCTGAAAAAATAATTATAGATGTACACAGTAAGAATACAGGCACACATTGCATATCAACTGAAGGTCCACCAAGGGCATAGCATTCCAGATACCTGCCACAGTCCAGGGTTCCTACAGTCAGTCCTACATATTTTCCTATCGTCCCTCTAGCATGCAGGGCGTCCAGGGGGTGGCTGCTCGACAAGCACCTTAAGTATCCTCATTCAAGCCCTCCACCCGCGTATTTACTTCTACCTCTTCCTCATCCGAAGTGTCCTGTGTGGGCCTCTTCCCTAGAAACCTAGACCAGAAGTTCTTGGGTCTGTTAGGGGGGGGCAGTAAGTCGTTTTATAATTCAGTTTGCGTGCAGCAATATGTCATCTCGTTAGTCCATTGAGATAGTGTTGGCACCGGGCCTCGCATCCAAGAGAGCGCTACGTATCTCTTGGCTATGAGAAAGGCCATGTCTACCAGCCATCTATGTTCTTTCCTTAGCGGCTTAGAGTATCCCAAAATGGCTAGTAAAGGATTCAGGAGTAGTGTTAATTCCGTAACCCTGTTCACCTCTTCGTAGACTTTGCACCTGAACGCAGAGATGCCTGGACAAGACCATGCCACATGTACGAAATCCGCCAACTGCACCCTGCATCTCTCGCAGTGAGGACTCTCCCGCAACCCATATCTATAGAGCCATTCGGAGTATAGTAGACCCTGTGTATCAACCTATGGCGACCATTAAGCGATATTCTCTTCGTGTTAGAGCAGCATTATTGCCAGGTCTCATCCGGTAGGTCTACAGCCAGGTCGTTCTGCCATGCCATGCGAGGCTTAGCGTATTCCGCCGTTCTCTCTGAGAGAGCGATGTGGTACAAATTAGTTATCAATTTGATAGGGGACTTGGCATTGATGACGTAATCGAATGCCGTAACAACCGGGGGTTCCGCCGTGTCCTCCCCCAATAAGTCCTTAAGAGCGTGTCGCACCCTGTGGAACTGAAAGCGCGATAGAAGGGAATGAGAAACATCCTCCGTCTGTATCTTGTCCCAGGTGCGTGCAGTACAGTCCGAAAATAGGTCTCCCATATGGTTTATATTCAGTGTACTCCGCGCCGCCAGCACCCCCCTGTCTCTACATGGAGCCAGCCATGAACACCAAGCAAGAGGGGCCTTCGGGGCATACTGCGGGTTATAAGCCTGTGCATCCATCATGTGGTGCCAGGCATGGGTGACTGTATTCAGCGAGTCAAGGATACCCGTCCGACGGTCCGGAGTATTCGCCAGCAGCGCAGGCATGGGGACAGGGTCGGCCACAATCGACTCTATGCGGAATATCCACTGGGCCATGTATCCAATGGTATGCGTGCGCGCTTTGCGCGGCCCGATTATAAAGTTCCAGGTCTGGGGCAGTCAGGCCACCCTCTGCATACAGACTATTGAGAATTTTCCACGCTACCCTGGGCTGTTTTCCGGCCCAAGCTAAACGGATCATTAACGAATGAAGTTGCTGGAAGAATAAGCTTGATAACACCATAGGTATATTGCTGAACAGGAATAGAAAACGAGGTAGGACGATCATTTTCATAAGGGAGATTCGCCCCATCAGTGACAGTGGCAGACTAATCCACCTAGCAATATCATCCTCCAGTTTGGAGACGGCCACACCATAGTTCTCTCGGAGAACCACCTCCGAGTCAGTATGCAGGCGGATCCCTAAATATCGCACCGCGTCAGTAGTCCACTGAATCGGGTATCCCGGGTCGAACCTCCTTATGGCTGGCGTGAGTGGGAACATAAGAGATTTGTCTCAATTCACGTGTATACCCGAAAGGAAGCTAAACAAGACCACCTCGCACAGTACTGCCGACAGATGCACCTATGGGTCCCGGACATTTAATAGAGTGTCATCAGCGTACGTAGACACAATCAACTTGTATGACGGGAACCGTATACCCCAGTGCCCATGATATTCGCGTAGAGCGCATGCAAGAGGCTCGGCCACAAGCGCATAAAGAATAGGGTAGAGGTGGCATCCCTGCCTTGTACCTCGGCTAATACGTATGGGGTCCGTGGTCAGTGACCCAATTCGGGCCGTGGGGGAAGCATATATTGTAGTTAAAAGCTTAAGAAACAGATCCCCCACCCCCATTCGACTCAAAACTTGTCTCAGGAAAGGCCACTCGACAGAGTCGAAGGCCTTTTTCATGTCCAGAAAGACCGCGACAGCAGAAACCTCTGGGCGAGTATGTTGAAACGCTGCGAACACCGTCTGCAAATTGCAAGTAAGGTTGCGGCTGGGCACAAATTCCGCCTGCTCTGGGGCAACCAACGAGGTAACCATGGGACTGAGACGGTTTGCAATCAATTTAGCGACTATCTTCGTATCCACGTTTAAGAGTGACAGGGGACGGTAAAATGCACAGTCCCCCGCAGGTTTCCCAGGTTTAAGAATCACGATCAACATCGCCTCGTGCATAGTCGGCGGCATTACGCCGGTTTCAGCCATGTCTTCGAAGAGTGAAAGTAACTGAGGTATCAAAAGGTCAACGAATGCCTTATAAAAGGCCACAGTAAGACTGTCGCTTCCCGGCGCACTCCCGGCTCTCATAGCAGATAGAGCCCAGACGATTTCCTCCCGCTCAAACGGCCGTACCAGAAATTTGCGTTGTAAGTTAGATAGCCAGGGAAGCTCAATGTGGGTGAGATAGTCTAGTATGCGTTCCTCCAGGTCAGGGTCTCGGGAGGCGTATAGAGACGTGTAATACTCACGGAAGCGGTCCGCAACCTGCTCTTCGGATAGCGGTTCGTCCGTCTAGGTAGACGGTACTAACATCCTGCTCCTACGCTGATTAGCCAACTGCGCCAGGACCGATCTGGGGCGTTCCCCTTCCCCATAGGATCTAGCAGTGGCATACTTTCCCAAGTGTTTAACTTCAGAGTCAGCCTCCTCGTGGTACTCACGCAGGGTTTGTGCAAGTTTCTGTGTGAGGGCCTCGCTGCCATCCCGTAGGCGTCGAGCCTCCAGATCCTTAAGTTTGTTCTCCAGGATTGCCAGCCGACCACAGATAGATTTGAGCATCCCTGCATGCTTAGAAATGGCAACTCCCCTAATACACGCCTTAAAGGCCTCCCAGATTGTCTGGAACGAGTCGACAGTGCCCACATTGGTATCAAAAAACATCTCAATTGACGCAGCTAGTTCCTCCTTAAAGGAGTCATCTAGCAAGGAATAAGGAGGCAAATGGCGGAATGCGCTTCGCAGGCACAGAGATTGTTAGTAGCATGGGAGAGTGGTCCGAGTAAGTGCGCGGGAATATCGTGCAGGCCCGTATTTTGGGAAAGAGGTGAGATGTAATCAGCCAATAGTTGATCCTAGTGTGTATGTTATGTGGAGCAGAGTAGTGCGTATAGCCCCCCTGAGTCGGGTGTTGGTGTCTCCACATGTCTTGTAAATCCAGTTGCGTCATCGCCGCTTCCAGCGCTCTAGTAGAGGCCGAGGGGTGATGGTCAGGACTGTCCGACCTGTCGATGTTAGGCTGTCTCGTCATATTAAAATCACCCCCCCAAAGGACATAGCCCTCAGAGTGCTCCAGAACCTTGACTGCTAGATCTGAATAAAATGGTACAAAAGGGGGTGGTGATGTACGGAGCATCTGAACCAATCAAACACTCACACCAAGTCAACAGATCTTGGTTTAATCCATCACCGTTCTTTAGCCCACTCTGCCACCCCAGTTCAGACATGGCCATATGCAAATCAGATCTGTTGACTGGGCGTGAGTGTTTGATTGGTTCAGATGCTCCGTCCATCACCACCCCCTTTTGTACCAGTTCTGAATAAAAGGCAGGGTGGTCGTAGTTGGGTCCATAGGTGTTCACTATGCAGAACTTCATGCCCTTCCCGCAGCATTTCGTGATTGTGTACCGCCCCTCCCTATCCGTCTCTATTGGGGTAAACTTCAGCAGTGTCTTAGGGTGAGGACTCACCTAGCATGCGATGTGAATCCCGCCGCGTGTATATTACCCAGGAAACCCCTATATCGTAAAGTATGACTGTCTGGGCGAAGGTGCGTCTCTTGTAGTAGCGCAACGCCTACTCCATGTCTCACAAGGTATTGTATGACCTTCCAAACCTTATGATGGTCATTAAGATCCCGGACATTCCAGATTAACAGTGTCAGTGTATCTAAAGGATCCCCCTGGTGACGTCATCCGGTACATATCAGTCGGGGTATAGGACTATACATTGTGGCCTGTGCGTATGTCATCTCTGCATGCCTTGTCGCTTCTGTGCAAAACAACCCACGAAACCCACCCAAAAACTGTGAACTGTCCCCTCCCAGCCCAAGCAACTTAAGGAAGTGTCTTCCCCCCCCCGCACCCATACCCCTCCCACGCCTGCCCAACCCCAACTAGGCCGCGATCTTCCCCCCACCCCTGCAGATCCCCACTATCTTCCAACCCCATACCCCAGAACCTGAAACAAAAAATCAAAACAAAACCCTCCTTAGGGAAGTGGAATTCACGCGGGGCGTAGGTAACCAGCAGAGGATAAGAAAACAGTATGCCAAACAATATCATATGGCCACTCAACTCTCCCCCGTCCCCGTACAAAGATAGTAAGCGTGTACCCCAACCCGCGCCCTGCAACCCCTATGTCCCGGTGGCGCTAGTCATCCTCCCAGGTGGCACACAGTCTGCAGTATTAGTAACAACTTAAACATCCGGGTTTCTCCGCCCGTGGGAGCACACAATTACTAGACATTGTCCCATAGCAATGCGCTGCTCAACAATGCATCCTGATTATGGCAACAGGGACTCTTGGTTCGCACCCCAGCAGGTATCGTGTTACTTAGTTGCCCCCCCGCAGAGCCCTTCAGTCCTCCTCTACCCCCGCAGTATGTAGCTTGTTTAGGGAAATCACTGCAAGCAACCTCCCCAAAAGTCAGTCACAGGACACATAATTTCTCCCATTTCTTAAGGCCCCCTCCCCCTGACTCCCAACAGGTGTACCCCGTACTAAGCTTCTCTGCACTAGGTGCATTAGTTAATCCTGATCGTCTAGGGAGCACTCCGTCGCTGCAGCGTGCTGCTCTCTTTCCGGGGAGGGCCGCGTTTCTCTGCGCCATTCTTTGAGGGCCTTCTGAAGGGCCCGAGGGTCAGTGAAGATTATGGACTTCCCTTGTCTGTTGACCTGCAGCTTCGCAGGGTATAGCATCGCATAGTCAGTGCCCATCTCTCGAAGCTGACGTTTCATTGGCACGAACTCCGCGCTTCCTGCACCTTAGCAGTAAAATCTGGGAAGAGTGAGTGCTCCGACCCTTCGTAGCGCAACATCTGCTTCTCTCTTGCGTGCTTCAGCGCCGTGTCGCGATCCCTATAATTAAGCAGTTTAGCGATTATAGGTCTTTGGGGCGCCCCCAGTTTCGGCCTCGGGCCCAAAGATCGGTGTGCTCTCTCAATCAAGAACATTCCAGAGAAGGCCGTTTCACCGAGGAGTTTCTTTACTAGATTTTCCACAAACACCTCCAAATTCCCGGTCTGTGTGTTTTCCGGGAGACCCGTAATGCGGAGGTTACATCTCCGAGAACGGGCCTCTAAGTCCTCCGTCTTATTTTGCAATACCTTGATCACTCTACCCAACTGTTTGTGCTCCGAGTCCAGGGAAGTTTGTGCCTCCTCCACCTCTGTGAGGCGGCGTTCGGACATGTCTATACGTTCCGCTTGTTTGTCTAGCCTCTCCACCATGCGGTCCATCCGATAGGTGAATGCGTCCATCTTGGATCCCAGGGAGGGTATCCCCCCCTGTAAGCCCTTCTCCATGGCCAGGAGAAGGCTGCGGATATCCTGCTGCTGTGGATCCTCCGCAGGCTCCGCCTCCACATGATCATCCATTGGTTGAGGACCACCAGGTTTGGGCCTCTTGGGGTCAAAGGACAGCTTAGGCTGCTTCCTGTCCGTACCTCCCATCCTGGTGTCACTATGTGTCCCTCAGTCGCCGAGTGCAAAGGCAAGGGTCCGGTGGGCCACTGCCACCAACAACGCAGCTCCCACCCCACAGCAGAGGTACCAACAAAGGTGAGGCCCGCTAGCGACAGGGTGGCCCAGTCGCAACTCGACTCCGAAGTAGGCTCCTGTCTGGTTGCTCACCCGGGCGAAAGTCCAAGTCACGATATCCACTATGTTACCCCAGGCCAGCGTCACAATCCGGCCCCCACTGCAGGCTCCGCCATTATTCTTGAATAGGCGACTGTGTAGGGTTCCCGGGCGACACAGCAAGCACGGGGCAAGGCGTCCGTTCTCTCCACCCACTGGGCCCCTGGTTCCCAGTCTCTCTCAGCCGCTGTTAGGACAAAGGGAAGTCCACCAGGCCCAAAGGGGGCATCCGCTTGTTGTCACCGTCTTAGCGCCACTGGGTCCGAGGCCTCCCCTGCCGTCTCAGGGCTCCAAGGCAGCCTCCCCCGTCATGCCACCTTACCGTCCACAATCTCCTCCACTCACTGGCGATGCCTTGCAGTCTGCCCCGGCGGCCACAATTGTGTGCTCTTGGCGCCCGGCCGGGAGGATCTTCACTGGGCTGCCAGCCCACGTGAGCCGCCACCTCCGCTCTCGTCTTCCGCCTCACCACACCGCCAGGGATGCTCCCCTCAAAGCCCGCCTCGTGGTCTCCGGCAGTAGCTGGGGGGCGATGGGGCCCAGCACACTCCCCCCGCGATGTTCTCAGTGCCGGTCTCCTCCGCGGTGTAACCTCCGCTCCCACCGCTGCAGGGACACCCGGTGCCGGCCGCTCCGCAGAAGTCACGGCGGCCCGGTCTCTCCGCCCCGCACAGGTCCTGCTGCGCATCAAGTCCCCATCGGGATGCCTCCGGGGAGGGCAGAAGCCCCATATCAGGTAGCGACCGGAAAGCAATCTCCCCAGGTCCTGTCGACCGCCGGGCCAGACCCCAACAGGGCGAAGCCGCCGGGGCAGCAATTCAGTCCTCGCCTCCAACCTCTCCAGGAAACGCCGCCTCCCAGCCGCAGCCGACCGCTCTAGGCCACACAGCCCGTACTTGATGAAGCGGGGGGGCAGGATCCGGACCCACACTGACCGCCGTCTATGTCCATTTCAGGGCACAGATCAGCCTATCAGGGCTGCCAAGGGCGCAGAAACACGCAGGATAGATGTAGGATTATTTCAGAGACGGGGGAGCTCTCGGCTCAAGCAGCCATCTTGGTTGCGAGCTAGCTCCGCCCCCCTTTTCCAGCTATATTTGAGGTTTACTGGGGATTCGGGGTAAGGAAATATTGGGGGAATCCATGCAAGCCATACCACACTGGACTCTCCAGGGTGTCTAGTTTTCAGAAATGTGTGGGTTTGGTAGGGTTCCCTAGATGGCCGCTGAGCCCGGGCCCAAAAACCCAGCCCCCCCCTCCCCTGCAAAACCAGGTCATTTTGTGAAAGTTAATTTTGATATCTCCACAATACGTTTTGGGCCCTTGCCTGTCGCGGATACTTGACCCACCCACACAAGTGAAGTACCATTTTTATCGGGAGACTTTGGAGAATATGGGGTGGGTGGAAGTTTGTGGACCCACGCAGATTCCAGAACTTTCCATCACAGAAATGTGGGGGAAAATTGTTTTTTGACCAAGTTCGAGGTTTGTAAGGGATTCTGGGTAACAGAACCCAGTGAGAGCCACACAAGTCACCCCATCCTGGAATCCCCTGGGTGTCTAGTTTCCAAAAATGTATAGTTTGCTAGGTTTCCCTAGCTGCCGACAGAGCTAGAGCTAGGGTTCAAAATCTATAGCTAGGCACTTTGCAAAAAAAGGGGTTCGTTTTCACTGTAAAAATGTGATGTCCACGTTGTATTTTGGGCCGTTCCTGTCGTGGGCACTTGGCCTACCCACACAAGTGAGGTACCATGCTTATCGGGTGACTTAGGGGAACACAGAATTGTAGAGCAACTGTTATTACCTAATGACTGTCCATGCATTTCTGCCTTCCAAATGTAAGACGATGTGTAAAAAATAAGTCACTTTGAAAACTGTCCTATAATTCACATGCTCTTATGCGTCCCCGCAATTGCAAATAGCTACTGTTTCTAAACTCTATATTTTGTTCCCATTTCGGAAATATATAGGTGTCTTTTATACCGGTTTTTCACTGTTTTAATTTTTCCTAATGAATTGCTATATACCCGGTACATAATAAAAAACCATTGCAAGACGCTGCTCAGTTATTGGCTCTGGGTTCCTCGGGTTCTTGGTGAACCTACAAGTCCTATATATCCCCACAACCAGAATGGTCCGGCGTATGTAATGGTATATATTTCTTTAAAAAATCTGTCATACTTAGAAGAAGTTACAGGTGAAAAAGTTGGCACAAATGGCTGTTTTTTTCAACTCATTTTCAACTTTTCCTATATTCAGCTGTTAATTTCTATAAAAAAACATTGAAGGATCTACACAAATGACCCCTTGCTGAAAGCAGATTTTTGTCTACTTTTCTGAAATGTATAGCTTTCCAGGATCCATTATTGCTTTCATACCTATTTCTACCATTAACTGGAAGGAGGTTGAAAGCACAAAAAATAGGCTATGTCCCAGTAAAATGCCAAAACTGTGTAAAGAAAATGTTGGTTTTCTGACAAAAGTCTGTCAGTCCCTGAACGCTGGGAAGATGGTGATTTCAGCACCACAAACCCTTTGATGGTACAATTTGCAGGGGAAAAAACACCTTTTCTTCTGCAGCACTTTTTGACCATTTTTCAGAAAAACAAAACAAAATGTTGCCGTATTTTTGCTCATTTCTGGGTCCCCTCCAGGGGAATCAACAAATCCTGGTTACTATTAAAATCCATATGATGTTGGAAGAAAAGGAAGCAATTTTGGAGTGGATACCTTATGTGGTCAAAGGGTTACAGGGGCCTAAGTGTGAAGGGGTTAATAGGAATAAATGCCTTTCCCATTGTAGTTAAAAGGCATCCTGCCACCAAAAGTGTGCTCCCATTAAAATACTGTTAGATCATACATTTTTAAAGTAACAAGGATAATGGAACATTTAAGAGCTGGTTCTCAAACCAAGGGTAATGTTCACTGGTTTAGTTTGTAGAAGGTTTGTGAAGGTGCATTGGTGATGTTTGAAATTACCTTCATTCTTATAATTACTTTCCCACATACTAGTAGCAAGCAAATAGATAGCTTTCTGTTTCATGTTAGCTTTTTGTAAAAAGTGAATATTAGAAACACGCGTGAACAAATGAGCATTTCTGTGGCTAAAATCTTATCGTTGTTTGAAGCTAGGCAGGGGTGCTGATAAACAATATTGTTTTCCCAGGTTCACACACTATAGTTACATGGAGAACGCTTGATTACACCACTGGTTTGCTGCTTCCATGTAATGCAAAAAGAACAATTGATGGACAGAATGTAGAACAATGTCATACATTCACCCCAGTACAGAGATCTGGGCCTTAATCCATCATCTTTTTGCTCACCATGCCCAGGCAGGTTATGCCCAGACGTGGGTCCCTTGCTCACTTTGCCGCTTGAATCAAGCTAGCTTGGCTGATGACGGCTGATTAGCCAGAAACAGGTCCCAGGATGTTTGTTTCCGGTCCAGGGAAGACATGGCTTGGCAGTTCGGGCTGGACTGTTCCCATGAGGCACAGGGTCAGACTGATTTGCATATGGCCTTGTCTGAACTGGGGTGGCGGAGTGAGCTAAAGAATGATGATGGATTAAACCCAGATCAGTTGACTGGGGGTGAGTGCTTGCAATGTTCAACACTCCGTCTATCATCCCCTTTGGTTTTGCTTCCATGTAATGGACATTAGAGCTTTACAGCAGGGCTGATTTTTAATGTACATGTTTCGAGTAAGCACATAATATCTGGGCCAAAAATTCACAAACTGTAAATTATTTGAAGTGTTTCACTTTTGCAAAACACTCTTGGAGAGGTAATGATGGTGCATTGTAAATTCAATTATAGTTTTATGTGAACTGATACTAAAGTTAAAATAAAACTGCATAAAAAAGAAAAGACACAGATAATTTGTTTTTTATGGGGATTTGGGATGGGTCACACTGTGTGGTCTGTATGTTGACTGTGGGGGCATGAGGCTCGGACATACGATTGGTTGTGCCATAGTTGATTTGACAAAGTAAGCTATTACGTCCTAAAGTCGCTGTTCTTTTGTTTTAGATGGGTTCTAAGGAAATGGGGAGATGGGGCTTGTGAAGTGATCCTCTGGGTTAGCTTTCCACCATGCAAAAGTTTGTGTATGTGAATCGCACAAGAGAAACACAGCCTCACTTTATGTGATGGCAAAAATCTCACGACTAGATGGCCATTCTTGCATGAATCAGGTTTTTACTATGCAAAGGAAGTTTAAACCAGTATCTCAAGTAGAATCTAAACAAAACCAACATCACTGATCAAGGAGAAAAAAGGAAAGATTCAGATGGCTACATGGGGGTCAAAGGTGCCACATTCTTCCAGTTCAAGACTTAACAAAGAAAAATCAATTGGTATTTACCAAATGCTCTGGTCTCTCTGTTAGCTTCTGCTGTTTGACTCCGCGCTTTGTGTAACATGAAGTGCACGGCTATGGCCGAAAAATAGGCATAGATGAAGGACTAAGGAAACAGATGCCTGCTTTGACCACTATCATCAGAGATAAAATATGCATCCATTTTCAGCTTCAAAGTAAAATAAGATAAACCATGGAGCGTCGAGCCGTGAAGTGGGCATCGTGCTTACCAAGACCAAGCGTGCAACAAATAAAAAGGAGCTGAAAAAGGAAGCACAGCAGGGCTCGAGTCGGGGTACCACGCGGGTGGACGGCGTCCCCCCACTTATTTTACCAGGAGCTCGAATACTGGAGCAAATGGAGCCACACATTCACTCTTTGACCTCTATGGGGCAAGATCGGAGCTCATTCAGAACGCTGCTCACACACTGGCTTCTCTGATGCAATCGCATCTAAGGGTTGAGCAAGGGGAGGCAATGAGTGTGATGGTGCAAGCCACCTTTCATGACATCACTTCCTGTTGTGACGTCAGCGTCCCCCACTTCTTTTTTCAGGACTTGTGCCCTGTAGCACAGCATCCCTGAATCGGGTGCCGCGCTGATTAAGATAAAGTGTACTACAAATAGAAAGGGGCTGAAACACGGAGCGCCGTGTCCGTGAAGCGGGTGCCACACTTAGGCTTCAAAGTAAAACTAGCAGCACCGTGCACATGACTACCGGGGAGGCAGGCGCTACCGTTGTACAGGGCGCTGGGAGGCTGTTCCGCCTTGCACCACCTTACACTTCACATGGGGGTTGATGTGTGAACCATGTGCAAGTGAAGTCACGGCAATGCTTGGCTGCGTCCCAGGGAGCGGTGGGCGGTGGTGTTGTACAGCCTAATGCTCCATGGATTTGTTATGGGCACGTCCTAATAGCAGCGCGTGGTGTGACGTGCTGCAGTCAGGGATCAATGAAAAACACTGCAAATACCAAGCTGTGAGTGGTAGGAGGTTTTGTTGTGGGAACGGCATGGGGAGATTAAGTGAACTGCCAGCGCCCAGGAGAGAGCGGAAAGATAAAGTAGGTACTGAAGCAAAGCATATGGCTGATAGTGAAAGGATCCATATAGCAGGGGCAATCTCCAGTGCTGAACAAAACAGCCCAAAGGTGGGACAAATGTATGCTATTCACCACGAAAATAAAATAATTTTTATAGGCAGAAAAAAGAACCAATGGTAAGCGCTGGGTGTGTTCAAAACTCAGAGACTAAATACCATATGACTCGAGGACATCACATGCGCTGCTTAGGCAAGACCTAATAAAAACTGAAGCGATTAAAGCAAGAAAATAGAAATAGAAAAGAAAAAGTTGAACTCGAAAAACAATGAATTAAATAACAAAGGAATACCCAGGGAAGGTAAAGAACGAATTCAAGATAGGAAGGAGCAGAGAAATGATGAAACGAAAATAGTAACAATCGGAAAACAAAATCAGACTTTAAGAGGGCGAGAAAGAAAAGATGAAAGAGTGAAGCAAAGGAAAAAAGGGATGAATCTAAAAGGATGAAAGAAAGGGAGAATAGAAAAGGTAAAAAAAAAAGTATAGACCGTGAAATACATAGAAATCAATTCATGAATTAATTAACTATCAATTTATGAAAAATGCTTGGTTGCACCAAAGCATCATTGCAATATGATTGATACGCAAGTTAGAAAAGGGCAGGGTATCTTGTGGTGTAACCCGAAGCTGTGAACTAACAGAACAGGTGAGTTGTAAGGTCCTGAGTCCTGACCACAAAAAACCCCTAAGTATAAGGGGATGGGGGGGAATAAGAGGAAAAGATGGCTTTCCATATTTGTAGCCTCCCAAGTAAATATCCATAACACACACAGCAAACGTGACTCAATTAGGTATCAGGTACTCAATGTAATTAATGGGAATTACCCTTTTAGGAAAGACAACAATTAATGTCCTTTTGTCACAAACATGGACCTAGACATAATATAAATATGTAAGGAATGGCCTCACACACTACCTTGAGGTTCATGCATCATCATTGGCCTTCCTGGACTCACCAGAGCATTCTCTTATGTAGAGTGGGTTCTCTGGATTGACAGAGAAAACGTTGGTAGAATAGACAAGGAAGAAGATCTAGAGCTGCTTAAAAACTCTAAGCAACCTCATTAGGAGATTTAGGAGATTCCCTATTTAAATAATGTATAGAGATGAAAATATTTTTAAAAATGTCATGCGAAGGAAAGAATAATGCTCTTGCACCTGGTTGGTCAGTATGTTTCGGAAAACTGTATTGCCCACTACTGGGGTCTCTGTCTTTATTCCGGACTGGGATCCCTAAATTTTGCCATATCTAGTAGTTGATTGTGTGTTTGTCTTCCATACATTCATTTAATACCCATAGTAAGTTCCTGCTGACAATAACACTGCTGATTCTGCAATGTTCATGAGATCCTCTGTTACACCGACTTAAAAAAAATTCTCAACAAATATTCATCAAAGACATGTAAACAAAAATGCCAGACTTGCTTCAAACACCATACTGATTTTCAGCCATGTGCTACTGCTTCCTAAAAGGTGGCAGGCAATTGCGGCAAATCACTTAACAGTGGTGAGACCCTGCAAATTTGTAAAATCATGCCTGCCTCGGTCACACACACACTCTATCTTACCCTTCCTTGTAGTGGAAAGGACCCAGTGGAGGAGGTACTGAGGGGGGCATTGCAGTCACACACTATAACTAGAGAGTAACTTAGTCAAAATTTGGCCCTCTGCAAATATCGACCAACTATCCAATAGCTGCCACATTAGAGTGAAGCTCTTACTTCTTAAAAAGTCTCATCCTGCTGTGCAACCCTGTTTACTGCTTGTGACTCCTCCCAAGAATCCCTAGCGTTCGCCCCTCGCTTCCTCACGTGGTCCCTGCCCAATCTAGACCCAAGAGGTAGGGTGTGGTGCACGTGGTTATATGAGAAAGCCCGGGAGGCATGCTTATGGAAAATGTAGTCTCATCCCAAGAACTGTGGTCCAGGTTCTGTCAGAATTCCAGAGGCTCTGCATGCAACCCACAGTCAAGATATTATAATTCATATATATTGTACATAGTCTAGGATGCACTGGCGTGGTTGGTCTGACAAACATATGAGAAGTCAGGTCCCAGCCCGGAAAAGTGCAAAAATAACAGTGGGGAGGGTGGTTCACAAAATTTAAGGCCAATACAATTTGTATTAACAATCAGCCCTCATAACAATACTCAAGGCCCTCATTGTCTCGTTGTCTGAGCGTCATACTCTACAAAATGGATATCTGTCCTTTGTAATGCTCAGACAGGATCATGTCGGTCCCACAGCCACGGTCCCCTTAGTGGACCCCGTGAAATTAGGCATACACAAGTATCTCATGGGGTTCCCTATAGCCAGGGTATTTCATAATTAAACCCATGGATATGTTTTTCTTTGTTTAAGAGGATCTGCATTATGTTAACATGTGGAACCGAGATTGAGAGGCAGAAAGGAAGAAATTCCATGAACAACGTTTTGGAATAGACCACTGCAGCATTTCCTAACCGTCTGAATTCTGTGGACCTCCACTAAATCATTACTGGAATCCGAGAATCTGATTTAGCGATTATTGAAGGCCGAGGCTGCTAAGCCTAAGCACTTTCTATGATTTGGACCTTAAAACAATACACAAAAACAAGTATACAACAAACAAATGCTAAAATATTTTGCAATCCAATACAGAAAAGGTTTTCACGTTTTCAAGTTTTCTTCTTTTTTATGTGTATACTTTATTCATTTTAATTGATTTATTTTAATGTTATTTAAGTCGCGGACTCCCTGAATAGGCCTTATGTACCTCCAGGGGTCCTTGGACCATAGTTTAAGAACCAATGGAATAGGGTCGAAACTGCTTCCCCTCTCACACCTTTGCTTCCCAAGAGGCTTGTTGCCTTCACCCCCAGTCATCACTGCTTCACTGGTGGGCAGTCACCTCCATCCCCCCAAACTTCTCTTGCTCTCCCAGCCCATTTCAGTTGGTGAGCTGCGCTGACACTTCCGCCTCTAGCCCTCCTGGCTACAGCCCATGCTGTAGCTCTGCTCTATATAAGCCGAAATGCAGTTATTACCACCTCACAGGGAGCGGCACCTCTGATTGAGGTAGACGCTGCTTTTTGCCTATTGCCAAAACGATCCTTCTTTGGGGCATTAAGCCACGAATGACTGTGACAGTAACTGTATTTTAGAGACCTGTGTGATAACATTGTATTTTAACCCACCTTGTTGTAAATGATATTTTAATGCGCCGTGATCTTCAGTCTGTTGCCACTTGACCCCGGTCCGTCACGGCTTGTGCTGCTTGAACGGAGGGTCCATCACAGCCATTCAGTCCACTTCCGGTGGGATCACCGTAAGTGTAGTTTAGCGGTCTAGCTTCCCCCCCGCTTTAACTCTATTTAGAGCGGAGCAGGGGCGCGGACGCGCGCAGCGGCACCTCTGATTGAGGTAGACGCTGCTTTTTGCCTATTGCCAAAACGATCCTTCCTTGGGGCATTAAGCCACAAATGACTGTGACAGTAACTGTATTTTAGAGACCTGTGTGATAAAATTGTATTTTAACCCACCTTGTTGTAAATGATATTTTAATGCGCCGTGATCTTCAGTCTGTTGCCACTTGACCCCGGTCCGTCATGGCTTGTTCCGCTTGAATGGAGGGTCCATCACAAGCATTCAGTCCACTTCCGGTGGGATCACCGGAAGTGTAATTTAGCGGTCTAGCTTCCCCCCGCTTTAACTCTATTTAGAGCGGAGCAGGGCGCGGACGCGCGCAGCGGTTCGCCAAAGGCAAGCCCGTCTGCACCTGACCGCCGCCAGACGCCTGGACCCCTGGCCCTTCATAGTCCGGTATCGTATCTGCTACCTTTGACTTATACTTTGGACAATATGGCCTTGTTCAGTTATTCCAGCAAACAACTGTGAGAGTTGAACATCTCATAAATTAAACTTACTGGAACTCTGGTCTCTGAATTAGCTGCCTGTCCCCAAATTTCTCTGGTCAATCATCCTAATGACCAGAGAGATACTCCCCTTATTTTTGGTTCCCGCCACCCCAACATAGATAATTTAGCTGAAACATTTAATGCTATATATTTTAATGCCCGCTCAATCCCCAAAGATGCCTTAGAAATTTGGTCCTTGCTTGACTCAGCAGCCCCAGATATCTGTTTTATCACTGAGACTTGGTTACATGAGGATGCTGCCCCCGATTTACACACCGCCTTCCCATCAGAATATAAGTTAATCCGACTCGACAGGGAAAAAACTAAAGGAGGGGGACTATTGATTGCTGCCAAAAATAATGTGAACGTGGTCAGTTTAGAAAATTTTGCCTCCAACTGTTTAGAAGCTATCATATTTCAGATTGAGGGCAATTCAAATAACATTTGGAAAGGGGCCTTAATATATCGGCCCCCTGGCATCAAAGGAGACTTTGCCAACACTTTGCTTGAAATTTTCGCGCCACATGTCCTCACCTCAGATAATTTCCTTGTAGTTGGGGATTTTAACTATCATGCAGACGTACCATCTGACTTAGATACAGAAAAGCTAATGTCCAGCATGTATACTCTGGGACTTGATCAGAAGATTATAGGCCCCACACACCAAGCTGGCCATACATTGGATCTTCTTTTCACCAATTCTTTGGACCTGACAGCAGCTCTGGACAGACCACTATTTGGTAAATTTCTCTTTCCCGATGGTCAAAATAAAAATAGCATTGGTAAATGGATCAAAGCTGCAGAGACCTCTGAAAAAAAATCACTTTACCAAAATCACTTTACCACTCTTCCCAAAAAATTTCAGTTTACCACTCACACCCCCTCCCTAAGTGCCAGCACTGCGACAATACAATTTGATCATGCTATAGAGGTAGCATTGAACAAAATTGCTCCTTTGAGCAGAGTTAAGCACAAAATTAGGACTGCGCCTTGGTTCACAGAGGAACTAAGAATTATAAAACTGGAATGTAGAACCGCAGAAAAGAAATGGTGGAGGAGTAGAGATCAAAAAGATCGGAAAGTATACAAACTTCTGCACTCCAGCTATATGCTTAATATAAAATTGACAAAAAGAGCATTTCTTACAGAGCGGATTGATAGAGCCCAAAATTGCTCAAAGGAACTTTTTCAAATAATGAAGGAATTTACTACTCCTAATACCGCACCAGAAATTCCGAATTCTCTGGAATGGACTAATGCATTATCACAATTTTTTGAAGATAAAATTACTGCTATTCACATCTCCTTTCCGTATCATCCTGACCTAACCCAGCCAAATTCCTTAGGCACATCTCCTTCCGATCCTCCACACATCATGGAGGAATTCATTAAATGTGATTGTGAGCCAATTATGTCGGCTGGATTAAAAATTAAGTCAGGGACACCCACAGATCTTATCCCCCCTAAACTCTTTCCCACACTTGCACCGGTATTGGTGGAACATCTCACTGACCTTTTTAATAAATCTTTCATAGATGCCGATTTTACGACAATATGGAAAGCTACCAAAGTCAGGCCCATTTTGAAAAAACCTACGGCCGACCCTGGCATCCTGTTAAATTATCGGCCTATATCCCTGCTCCCATATTTCGGGAAAATGCTTGAATCCATTGTCAACAGACAGCTTGTGAGCCATCTTGAAAACCACTGACTTTTCGACCCCTCACAATCGGGTTTTAGGGCACAACATAGCACCGAAACCGCGCTGGTCGAGGTGGCTGATAACATCAGACTGGCGCTGGATAAGCGCCAGTCAGCCATCCTAGTTCTGCTCGACCTGTCGGCGGCATTTGACACCATCTCCCACCGCATTTTAGTCCATCGGCTGTGGGAGATTGGTGTCAGAGGAAGTGCCTTAAAATGGTTTTCTAGCTATCTGTCCAATCGTACCACAATGGTCCAAATTAGAGAAAATGGTGCAAATGAAAGACCGGTTAAAATGGTCGTCCCTCAGGGCTCTATATTGAGCCCGACGCTCTTTAATATCTATATGACTCCTTTGGCCAATATAATCAGAGACCATGGCTTTGATGTTCTGTTGTATGCCGATGATACGCAGATTTTTGTCACACTAGATTCTGACCCTAATGAAACCAAACAACGTTTCCAAAACTGCCTGGTACAAGTTGAGGAATGGATGACTATCAATCATCTTCAACTAAATGGCAGTAAGTCAGAAATTCTGCTTTTTGGCAAAGCGGCACAACATTGGACAGATGACTGGTGGCCAACCAATCTAGGCATCTGCCCAGTACCAAAGGATTCAACCCGTAATCTGGGCTTCTTGTTGGATAATAAATTGTCAATGAATAGTCAAATAAATAACATCATTGGTACTTGCTTCGGACTAATGCGGAGTTTGAGAAAAACCTTTAAATGGATCCCCGTTGTGGCCCGAAAACCCCTAGTCCAAGGCCTAATTATAAATAGGATGGACTATGGGAACTCACTTTTGTCCTCTATAAATGAACACCATCTGAGGAGGCTTCAGGTTCTCCAGAATACCGCAGCTCGGTTGTTTCTTAACCTTCCACGAAGAACCTCCGCTGCTGCCTGTTTAAAAAGTCTACATTGGTTGCCGATTAAAAAGCGTATCCTTTTTAAAATGTTATGCCTGGTCCACAGACAACTGTATAATAAGAGTCCCAAATATTGGACCAAAAAACTCAGATGGTATCAGCCACAAAGGAAACTTAGATCCGGAAACGAACTCCTCCTGACCCCTTTAAGAATACGCACTTCCAGAAACGGCGGCCGAGCATTTTCGTTTCTGGCTCCGGCTGCATGGAACAAAATGCCTTTCCACCTCCGTAATTCCCCTGATCATGGCTGCTTTCGCAAGGGACTAAAGACTTGGCTCTTTGCAAATTAACTGTGTCATTAACGACAGAGACTGCTGCTAGCGCCATGAGACTCCAAGGATGTGATTTGTGCGCTATATAAATGCCCCTGACTTGACTTGACTTGACTCACTCTTGGAGTCCTGCTCACCACTGTGAGAAAATGGGGGCAGAGACAGGATCGTGACTGTGTGGTGTCTAAAATTAACTCAATGTCTGACATTTGGGGGCTCATGTTTAATAGTGGCTTTGAATGCATGTTGATATTTTTGTATGTACATATTAATGCCTTGAACGCATTTAAAATATGGTATGTAATCTGCCTGTACAATCATAACTTTTCACAACATCAGGATTTGAATCTGATATGATTCATAATTTATGTTCTTGTACAACCAAAATCACTCTGTCCAATTACTTGGGTTGCTTCTGAATAGCTTGTCCCCATCAACCCATTTTCTAATTTGCTGAAATTGCATCTAGCATGGAGTTCATGGGACCGTCTTTTCTTCTTAACATACACAACTTAAATAAGCATATCAAGGATATAGGTTGCACTTTTGAAAACACCATAAATAAATCTGGTTTCGTAATTTAATAGGGACATTTCTGAAACATCCCCTGTATTGTGACCTCAATGTCTGGGAGGATGAATGCAGATCCTGTCTTTATTAGACACAATGGTTATTTAATAGTGCTAAACATTTTTTAATCACTTTTTATTTTAAGGACAAATCTAGTGTTGGAAGACGTTGCTGATTTCTTATATCAGAGTCTGACCGGTGGGAGGGGATTTGTCTTGCTGATTTAACAAATGTAAATTATTTAGGTTATAACACATTGTGTTTTCCCCCATGCACGACCTGCAGAAGTCTTCGGAAGAGCGTATTGCTAAGTTAGAGCAGTTGCATGCTGAAGAATTGGCGCGCAAAGAACAAGAGCTGAAGGACAGATTACAGACCCAAGAGCTGCAGTTTGCTGAACAGATGAAGTCAGCTCTGGTAAGCCTTCCTTCCACCTTTAATCATAAAGACACAAAAATGTCTCAGAACTGCTTTGTGCTGTCTTCTACTCATTAGTCTTTTTTTTTTAACGTTTCCTATTATATGCTGTTACTGATGTCTTGCTGAGTTGCAGTACATTTTGGTTTCGGGTGGAGATCTAGGGTTTTCTTTATTTGTACTTAAAGGTGTATGTCATTTGGTGTCAGCATGTGTCGCAGATGGCATTCATTGGGTGTTCATACACACCCTTCCCCAAAGACCAATATTATTGTACATGCAATCACAAATAAGAACTGGATAAGCTGAGAAAAGGCTCTGCGCACTCACCCATTGATGTCAGTTTATCCTGCTGACAAAAAGTTAAATCAAATACAGTGAGGGTTGCGGGGAGTCAAAATCGTAATATAATCACTCATTCCACCAAAAGTATATTATTCATCCTTTTAATTTTTCTTTCAAACATCAATATAATTGAGCTACATTACATCCATCGATTTGATTCAGTATAGTTGGGTTACATTCTGTCCATCAATATACAGAAGTACATCACATCCAATACAGCAATTATGTAATAAATGTATGAAGTAGAATATTAAGAGTGCCAAGTAGAAGCAATGAAGTTGCCAACACATGTTTTGTGGAATAATGTCTCAGCTTCTTCAGGGCTAAAGGAGAAAAGGAAGCCAAAAAATAAAACCATGTACGATTTTACGGAACAGAAGCAAGAAATTATTTATATCCTTCATAAATATTGGTTATGTACACCAAGTATGTGGGAGCAACAGTCAGAATTCCACACACGGCAAGAAACCTATCATTTACACGAGTATCACCCAAAAGAAGAGGCCAAATTTCTATACGGCAATACATGAAGCTACAATTGGAACGAAGAATTTTAAAGCGTAGTATTAGGACAAAAAGTCAAAAGTGAAGCCAAAAGTTTTTTCTAACAGAGAACAGAACATTAACAAGTAATACTTATAAAGGATCAGCTGAAATGAAAACTCCTGTTGTGATCAGAATTCAAGACATAAAAAGACATAAAGGTATAAGTAGAGAAGGAAATAAATTCATAACATTTATTCCCAACAGACACAAAAAGGATTCTGCTGGAAGAAAAGAAACAATAAGACCGGAAAACGGCATAAGCGTTACTTAAAAAGGTAACTCAACAAAATCTACAGCAGTAATCTAATACAGCATAGAAAATACCATCCGGAATTTTCAGACCTAGCACTGCAGTAGCACCAAAAGCAGTAATGATTTATTTAATTATTTGAAGAGTTTTATAGAGCGCAAACAAGACCCGGCTGGGTATCGGAGTGATGTACAGCGAAGCCCGCTGGTGGGCTGGTACACGAGGACAAAATAAATAGCTAAACTTCTGCAGTAGAAGAAACCATGGAGACCAAGTAGACATGTAAACAGTTAACAAGATGAAGAGTTCGTAGTGGACAGGGAATACAGGGTTGTAGTTCAATGACCATTAGTTGTAAGGCTAAGTGACTAATGTCACAGGTAACTATTCCGGAGCAAACCTTTGACTTCTTTTTTTAAACGCATAGGTCGAGGGGTTCATTCTAGTTTCTGGGGGGAGGGTGTTCCAAATTCTAGGAGCAAGCCCTGAGAAGGCACGGCTGTAGGTTATCTTCTTTTTGAACTTCGGTGGTTTCAGCAGTAATGTGTGTGAACTTCTTAGTTTACGATTCCCACCTGATAACTCAAGTTTATTTGCCAGGTAAGTGGGTGTGTTCTGATGGAGCGCTTTGTGCGTTAGGCAGACTATTTTATACCCAACCCTTGAATCGATGGGCAGTCATGTGGGATGGAGAAGGTCTAGTGTGATGTGGTCATGCTTTCTTGAGCGGGCGAGGAGTCTGGCAGCAAAATTCATATTGGCCCTTAAAGGGGTCAGTTCAGCTTTGGGTAGCCCTGCCAGAGTAGCAATTCTGAAATCTAAATGGGAGATAACAAAGGGTTGGACAGCTTGTTTCAGGTTTGTAGGCGGCAGGAAAGGTTTGATTTCCTGGGTGCAAATAGTTGGTGGTTGGCTCCTCTTGTTGTTGCACTGATGTGATTTTGCATATTCAGGCATTTTCAAGGATTAAGCCGAGTTATCTAGTGGAGCTCACAACTTGAGGAGTGCAATTGAGGGCTGTTAGTTGCTTGAGCCAGTCCTGAATGGGTGCAGTGTGGTTAAGGGGGGGGGGAGGGGCGCAGTCAGGAGGAATTCTGTTTTGAGTGAGTGGATTTAACATAAGGTGGTTGTGAGCTAACCACTGCTGAGTTTCCAAAAGAACATGGTGAGGGTAGTTACATCGTCCGGAGAGGAGATTTTCATATACAGATGGGTATCATCCATGTACGTATGATAATGAATGTCAGATCATTTCAGAATTTCGGTGAGAGGTTCCAGGTAGAAGTTGAAGAAACTGGGTGAGAGTGCAGATCCTTGTGGAACTCCAATAAAGACCTTCTTACTGTTGGAAAGGTCGTTGTTGATTTTGATTTTTTGAGATGCATTTTGAAGGAAAGTGGCAAACCAATTTAGCACTGGACATGATAACCCCATCCTTGTCTCTAGCAGGTTGATTAGTTTGTCATGTTTGACCGTGTCAAACGCTGAGGAAAGATCCAGCAGAATAATTAGGCAGGCTTTGTTTTGGTCAAGTATTCGTAACGCATCGTCTACTATGTGTGTTAATGCAGTTTTGGTACTGTGACCAGATCTGAAGCCTGATTGGTGTTGGTCGAGTAGTCGGAAAAGCTCAATGCTGTTGCAGAGTTGTGTATGGACATACTTCTCAAGAAGTTTGGACAGGGTCATTATATTGGAGATTGGTCGGAAGTTGTTCAGATAAGTCTGTCATAGGTTTCTTTGGTATGGGGTGACTTGCCCGTTCTTGAGGCAGTCTGGGATCACTCTTTGTGTGCAAGATTCATGTACATTCTTCGACCAAAGAGGGAAAATGGATGAGATAAGTTCATTAACGAGTTTGGAGGGTATAGGATCAAAGAAGTGATGTACAGGAACTTTCACGCCTAAAATAACAATCAACATGAATGTGTATCCTAATCTAGCCAACCATCTGGCATAACATAACTAAAATATATGGTAACATAATAATCCATAATATAGATTAGGTTTGAAAAAAGTCTCAGTAATTCAACCTGCGGCTGTCAAAGCGCAAGTGCATTATAGTCATCACAAAAACAATCTACATCAATCTGAGTAGGACCGCAGTTGATTAATTGTACCATTGTGAGTGGAAGAAACAAAGACATAGAATGAGGCCATTAAGTAAAATGCAACTGATATAACATAGCAATCCCTAGTACAAACATTCCTGCATACAGAAAGTTGCCATATTTATGTCCCTACGGACACTAAAAGAAAAGCAAAGTGTAGATCTACTAACTATAGCCATGGAATCCCTCTATCTATAAAAATATATCATACGGTTATACTTACAATTGGGTTGTGCCTTTCAAAGTTGTGCAGTTGCAGCATGAGTATTTCTGTCTCAAGTCAACATATACATATTCACAAAAAGAGAAAGCAAAAAAATACCAAATAGATTCCTAAGTCTCAAAGTATTTGCGAGCCTTTAAAACCCCAGCACTAAGGAAAAATCCTGCATGATTGATACTTGCAACCGGCGTGCTTACGCATAGACCACCTTAGGTCCTCGAAGAGGGTGTACGATGTCAATGGCAAATTTGAGCTTTAATGACATTTTTGTCTGTGTTAAATTAAGCTTTATTGCAGGCCTCATATATTTTACTTTTATAAACACACTGTAGTTTGTTTTAGGGTAATTCTTCAATGTTTATAAAACAAATGTTACTAGTTAATCTGTTTCAGTGCAGGAATCTACAATCCCTTTGTAATCTCAATATCTCTGGCCTTAAGACAGCAATAACTTATATTCTTAGGTAACGCAGGAAAAAAACATGACATACTCGGAGACAGATTTGCAGAACTTAACTTTTATTTTGTTGACAAATGGTATTTTCTGTTGGATACTTTAGCCAGCCTATTCCTTATTCTTGTGAATCTCCACAAGCACCTGACTGGACCTGGCTACAAGGCAAGTGCTCTGACACCAAATCTATTTTTTGTCTTACGTGCTCTTCATTCTGATACAGATTTACCCCCCGTTATTATTTGTTTCAAAATACTTATTTTGCAGTGTTTTTAGGGCAATGGTCCTGACAAAGAGGTCAGATTTTCATAGATGTCATTCATGTCACTCTTGAAGTTTTTTTGGTGCTCATGTTGTCTGCCCTTGGGGTTTGGATCTTGTGCACGCCTTCAGGATACTGGTTGTGGCTTCTTGCCATTGATGACTGTTGTGGACTAGCCACGAGAGAAAGATATTTTCACATCTATAGGCTGCAGCGAACAATGGAGTTGGCACCTCATCAGGTCCCATTACTAGAATAGGTACTGATGGGTGGCATAATTCCTGAGAATCTTCCTGCACCATGTTTAATACATGGAACGGAGGATTCACCTTCGACTTGGCATCCTTTGGCTGGCAAACTAGCCCTCAGAACCAAGTCCTGCTTTTGTGGACATAAGCCAGTCACTAGTGCCTAGTTCCATTCTGACTCATTAGCCCCTCATGTGTACTTTCAGCAAGGCTTTGTTAGCGGTGCTTCTACCTCCTTTGGCTCCTTCTGGTGCACCTTTAGGCCCCAAAGTGCCTATGATACCTTCAATTGTGTCTTTGCTAGTGGCCTTAACCCTGGGCCAGGCGACCTCACTTGTGCAACTGAAGCAGCTTCAACTTTGACAGCCTCACAAGACCGTACCAATTTGTTTCAGCATCAATACTAATACCAATGTCTTCTAGGACTCCAGTTCTGGCTCGCTCATTGGAGATACTTTATTTTTTAATTTTTTAATTTTAGAAGTTTTATATAGCGCTAACCTGACCGGAGGGTATCTGAGTGCTTCACATCAGTTACAGAGCAGAACAAAGCAGAACAAAACATAATCCAATAAAGCGAGAAGTTCCAAATAAGAATATTAATGATGTGAATGATGAAGAGTTCCATTTCGGGGTCTTGTTGACACAGCGTTGGAGAGGAGTGAAGTGTCTACTTAAGCTCTCAAACTGCTCCTATCTGTTCTCTAGGGATCGATCGAGGAATAGGATTTTGAGCTGACTTTTGAATTTAGCGAAGGAGGGAACAGGTCTGATGTGGGGGAAATAGAGTTCCAGATTTTGGGCGCATTTCCGGCGAAGGACCTGGGTGCGTTTTTTTGTTTTCTTGATTTCAGTGGGATGAGTAGTAGGGTGTTGGAGCTTCTGAGGTTCCTGTTCTGACCTGCTTTTTTGAGTTTGGCAGCCAGATATTCAGGTTCAGTGGTGTGAAGGGCTTTGTGTGCCAGGCAGGCTGTTCTGAAGTTCACCCGCATTTCTTTCGGTAGCCACTTGAGTTCTTTGAGTGCAGGTGAGATATGATAAAAATTCTTTATTCCGGTGACCACTCTGGCAGCCGCGTTGAGAGTTGTTTTCAGAGGTGTTTTAGCTATTCCCGAGAGAACTACATTTCCATAGTCTAATCTTGACAGCACCAATGATTGGGTGGCTTGTTTGAGATCTTTGGGCGGAATGAAAGGTTTTATTTTGTTCAGTAACTTCAGGTTGAGGAAGGCGGTCTTAGCCGAGATCTTAATGGGTTTGGTCATGTCCAGTTTTGAGTCTAGCGTGATGTCAAATGATTTAACAGAGTCAGCCAGGGTGAGGTTCCCATTGAGCGCATCAATAGCTTTTAACCACTCGGCCATTTGTGGGTTCTCTTCTATGTTCGATATGAGGAGTAGTTCGGTTTTGTCCGGATTCAGTTTTAAGTGGTTACTTGACAGCCAAAGTTGCACTTCCCTCAGTATGTCGCTGAGTCTTTGAGTGTCTTTAACAGAGGAGATTTCCAAGTAAATTTGAGCATCATCAGCATATAGGTGGAAGGGAATGTTAGCTTTTCTGAGTAGGGAGGTGAGGGGTTCCATGTAGATGTTAAAGCATTGAGGGGAGAGCACTGACCCTCGGGGTCCTCCCCTATTGGCGGGGTGAAGGCCGGACTCAAAGCTTTTGATTTTGATTCTCTGGGAGCGATTGTGTAGGAATGAGGAGAACCATTTGAGGACCACCTCGTCTAGACCGGCCTTTTTTTCGAGAGTCTTGATGAGAAGTTTGTGATCTACTTTGTCGAATGCTGCTGATACGTCTAGGAGAATGAGGAGGCAACATTGGTGCGAGACAAGTGATTTGTGATATCATCGATTATGTTGAGGATGGCGGTTTCTGTGCTGAAGCCTTTCCTGAATCCCGACTGATGGGAGTCAAGGAGGTTGATACTGTCCAAGTATTGAGTTAATTGTTGAAGTACACATCTTTCTAGGATTTTGGAAAGAAGAGGAAGGTTGGAGATACCTGGGGAGATTACTGTTTTGCATACAGTAAAACACACAGTGAAGACCTGTCTTGGTCCTCCTCTGGGCCTTGCTCATTCACATCCACACGGTCAATAGTAAGGACTCCAACATCATTCTTAAATTGATTGTGATGAGTGGCCCTTGTCGGGTCTCCAGAACATAACTGGTTTTAGTGCCCCATAGGTTGTCTCTGATTGTTCCCTTGCTGTCCCTTGGATAGATTTGTTTTCTTTTGACGCAATCTTAGGTAAGACAGCTGAAGTACTTGTATTGCATATACTGCTGTTCTTGGGAGACTGTCATTAGTATGGGCATGTATTTTATTGCAGCCAGTTGAGCTGTTGCAGTCCCCCAGCTCTTGTATCTCCCCTTACTTGTATTGTCTCAGATTCCCTCTTATTGGCAAGTTCATGCAAATGTTAATGCTTAGTCACCTTGTCACTGGGACTTGGTAATTGGGATGCTGTGCTCTGCTCTATAGTGCTATTTTTTAGGTCGAAGCCTGCGTTGCAGCGCATGCGCTGTTGCAGGCGAGAGTTCTTGTAAGCAAGAAGGGGCATGAAACCACGCCCCTTCTGCCATTGGCCGGCCTCGCGAAATGGAGGCCTGCCATTGGACAATGCCCCTGTTTGGATGATTTGTCCGCTATACTCCCTCCTTTTGAGGACTCCGGGGCCTGACTTCTGGTGTCGCAAGCCGATTTCCTGAAACATTGCTATGGCAACCACTAGGCCGGTCACGGAGTCCTGGAGGGGAGGGTTTCAGTAGCTGTTTAGGCCCCTTTTTTGTGTGCGTGCGGTTTTCTGTCAGTGTTACCTCGTTCTCCTTGCTGGAAGGAGGCATTGCAGTGGTTGTATATACATATTATTCCCTTTAGGAGTTAGAGGATGGACCCTCCTTGTTTTGTATTTGTAGCACGCAAGGCGTGCTTTCACTTTCACAATGGGACCACGCGCACCACTAGCAGGATGTTCACGCAGCTTACCCAAATTGTTTTTTTAGTTACAGTTATTGAATTTATTAGCCTTGCTGTTTTGTTCTGTACTGGTGGCAAACATGGATTCCAGCGTAGCCCATGCAGTCGAGCACCACAGTAGAAGTAGTAAATGTCTTCTTTTTCGAGGAAGCATAGAAACTACATTCCGTTTCAACTCCAGCAAGAATGGCTCACATAGCCCAATGTCGTTCCCAGCCTCTGTGCTGTTTTTTTTGGTTTTTTTAGACTGGAAAGAGGGGAACTGGGTGTTTTTCCAAGAGCTCTAGCCACCCTGTCATTCAAATAGTAAATGGTGATGTTTTACTTTCCTCCAGGAAAGGTCATGATTTACTTCGCCTTGGTAACTACACACACCCACTCAACAAAACTTTGACGTACTCGACACGCAAACACCCCCATCTGCAACACACACATAACTGGAGTAAAGACATAAACAGCTCAGCTTCTGTCTCTCTGAAGGGATCGGTGGGTGAGCACAGAATCCCAGACCCTGTTTCCTCTGTTAGATGTCCCTGCCTGACCGGTTTTAACTTTATTAAAAACTAAGCTTGCCCAAGAACCCACGGTTTGCTGCTACCTTCGTACACATCCAGGTATTCTGTGCTGCTCCTCAGTTGGGTTTGTGTGATTGGCACATGCATTGTGAAAACACTCCAAGGTGCTTCCAAAACAACTTCTCCTAAAGGTGGCATGGGGCGTAGACCTGTAATTTCATATTTGTAGGACTTTTCCAGTCCCCACTGTTAAACAAAAATCCCCTCCCAGGCATGTTTGCTAAGGCAGCGGGCACTGCCCCTCGTCCTGCCTCCTACTCACGGAGGCACACAAGCCAAAATGTGGAGCCAGCCCAAAAACGAACACCAGACTGATTATTCGCCCTGTTTATGCAGAAGACTCAGGTTTTTTGGTTTTTTTTACGAACGAACGGCGTTTGATATGTGAACCTGTCTCCCTCCTAAAGAATCCCTATAGCCAAGGCAAGGTGATTGCTAAAGGCAGTACCCCTTCGGTTCTCCCCAAAAACAGGAACCCCTGGTGTTAGCTAATAGAGTTACCTAGTTATTGGCACTTTTCAGAAATATTTGTTGCCGAAATATTAGTATTAACATGTCTACTGAGCAGGATGTTTTAGCTTGAGAAAGTTAAAATAAATATCAACATTTTGCCTAACACAGGGGATTTCTATGTTCAAAACAGCAAGACTTAACATAATTGAGAAACGTGAACACACGCAGATAAATGCATACTTAATAACACACAGAAAGCACAGACACTCTCACATATTAAAACGCGCCTAGAAGCAAGTATAGAAGACACACAAAAAACCCTAAACGCCCAGGAACAGAAGGCACACAGACACACAATTATACACAATACAGTTATATATACAATAAACCAGTAGCGGCTGCCAGTAACAAAGGGTGGTGAGGAGGGTGGCGAGAATGCGGGGGAGAGTGAGTGTGGGGATGGGGGATTGATAATAATTTGTTTAATGTACCTGATGCCACCGACCGCCTCCTGCATCGCGTTGCTCCTTCTGGCCATTTCCTGAGTCCCAGCAGCCCCTGGGACAGACTCCCAGCCAATCCCTGTGCTGCTCTGCAGCATAGGCATTGGTCTGAGCGGGCGCCAAAGACACCCTGCTCGGACCAGGGAGTCTGTGGGGGTTTCTCCAGCCCGGCTGGTGAAACCTAAGTGCGCATGTGACCTGAGATGGCCAGCCAAACATACATGAGTACTTACGGACCAGGGAGTGCACAAGCACTCCTCCTCCCCCTCTCATGCCCCTCCATGCACAAGCTGGTAAACAAACAAAAAAACGATGCTGGAGCATCGTTTATTTTTCCTTTGTGGCTCTGCAAAAGGCAGGGGGGCGATGCTCCTCGGCCATTGCGGAGGATCCGCCACTGCAATTAACACAGTCATGCAAACACAGAACATACAAGAACACACACAAGCATGTTTACAGACTCATGAGCACGCACACGAGAAAGCAGGCACACACATATAAACACTCATAGAATGGCACTATAACACAGGTAAGCACACACACATGACATGCTATCAGATTTATAGTATGGGCATATAAATGTTACCTGTGTCTCTCTTTAGCACCAGGACACACACCACCCAGGCCAGTGCAGTGTGTCTCCATGCCCAGTGCTCTGCGTGCACCAGGTCGCACACCATCCGCAATGCAGTGTCTCCCTGCCGAGCAATTTGAGTGCACTACGATTCCTACCACCCAAGCCAGTGCAGTGCGTCTCCCTGCCTGGCTCTCTGGGTGCACCAGGACACACGCCAGCCAAGCAGAATCTGTAGTAAACTTTTGTACTTAATACCATTCTTATTTGAGTTTAGAGTTTATCTGTTTATATCTTTTATGTAATTCGTATACTCTGAAGTCGTTATGTAATGTAACTGGTTCTATTCTAAAGTGCTCTGACACCTTATGGTAAAGTAAATAAATCTCTGGGAGGCCCCAACTTGTCCTCCTCCTCCATGCTGTACACTGTATTTTTATTTCCTGCTGCCTTTGTGTATTTCGATCAGTCTGTCTCCCTCATTCACATACCAAGCATTTGCAGTGCAATAGGTCTCACATTTGCAAGAGTTTTAGCTATAAGCCTTGTAAATGACAATGCCTTTTAATGTATGTGTTTGTGTCCGAAACAGATAAATAAAAGGCTTTGTCATTTACAATGCCAATACCTTAAAGTCTCACAAATGCGAGACCTATTGCATTGCAAATGCTTGTTTAATATTGTTGCTGCCCTACTGTCGAGATATTGTATGTTGTTTACGGTTGCACTTTTTAGAGTGCCATGCTGGACAGTTTTTTTTTTCCTCTGGAAAATTCTTTACAGGTTGTATCTGTCTCCTCATTTGCCAGCATGTTTTCTGGGGCACACATTTCAGCTGTTTTGTTGTTGTATTTATATTTTCAAATATGAGCCATAGACATTATTTGGTCCAGTTTTCTTATGAGTTTGTGGCTAGAGCCACGCACTATTGTCTTACAACTGTTGTAAGTGTTGGTCTTTTTGTTGAGGGCTGCAGGTTTGGTCGGTGGTTCAGCATTTACACAAATAGGTATCCTCACCCACTGACCTACTTCGGGCATACCTATTTACTCGCCGTCTGCTTAAGAAATATGATTATTTCTTTTGGTCAACCCTCACCCACTCTAGTAGTGGCATGTTTCATCATTGGGTCTCATCCTGGTTTCTAAAAACCAGGATTGACTCAACCATATTCCTGGTAGCACTTTGAAGAATAATTAGCAGCCGGGGTCTTGGAGAATAAAAATACCTTAAGCTACCCAGGTATCCCCTTTATTAGTGGTTGCTCAGGTATGGTTAAAATGGGGATAGCGGCCCTATTACCCTACTCACTTGTCGACATGTTTCTGCCCATAGACAGTTTCCTCTTAGGGTCCCTTGGCTTTCATCAGAACACGTTTTTACCCCAGATCTTCTGTAATCATGTCTATATCAATTCTGGACAAAAGAACAGACAAATATGAAACCTAGAAGCATGTGAAAAAGCAGGCTTACTAGCCTGGAATATGGGGAATGGTTTGTGATACAGCTTTGCTGCTTTTCTACTTTATTTGTGTGTGCTTCTTTGTAGGCATCTATTTATAATGCTTGCACGCTTTTCTGGCTTCCATAACTTGTGGACGGAGATAAAAGGGGCTGTCTCATCCACTTCTATGCCATGTTGAATGTGGCAAGGTTGTTTTTGATGATGTTTTGTCTGTCAGGTTCTAGAGAGACATGCTGGTTCTTGGTAGAAATGCATAGCCTTATTTAAGTCGTTTCCTGGCTGACTTGGTTAAAAAATACAATATTCATGGTATGTTGAAATGTAATTCTGATGTGTCGAAATGTATGCATTTTCTTTGAGTGTCAGGCCACTATGATGTTGTAAGACCAGTTCTTTTCTGCTGTCTAGAAGTGTCCCTAGCTGATGCATACTCAGTTTGACTGTTCTATTCTGGTTCTGTTCATCTTAAGGCTTTGTCTCCATCATCAAGTGCAGGGATGGTCATCTACATGGGTCTATATGGCAAGGCTATTGTTTACGTTTTCTCCTCAGATCATTGCACTTTTGGTATTGATTGTTATGGTAAGGAATCTGCTGGTAAAAGTATCCTTCAGAAAACTAAATTATCACCCTTTGGTAACAATTTTACTGGTGGATACTCTTTCTACCTGAAGATTCCCCACTGACCTGCCCACCTCCCCGTTCAGAGGTAAGGATCCCATTAGTTTTCCTGGACTGCATTTCTGTCACTTTTGTCACTCTGATCTCCTCCTCTAAGTGCATGGAGAAATTGATGTCAGCTGATAAAAAAAAAGGGTGGCACAATATACAGCTTTGGAGGACGTGGAGTTGAGTTTGAGACGTGGGTTCAACTATCAGTGCAGCAAAGCAATTTCAAGTATTTCAGATCCAGTTTGCTTCCTTGGAAGATTCATAAAGTGAGGCAACGGCAGGTAGAGTAGCCACCAGAAATAATATTACCAAAGGTATCTTTTTCTTTTAGAAGTCTGTGTCTCAATTGCTAAACACAGTGCCTTGTCCTTTTTGTGAGGTCTATATCAAATTCAGAAACACTGAATAGCTCTTCCAAAGTGAAGTATTCTTGAACTAATTTTGAAGCTAGATAAAAAATCTCAATGCAAATTATATTTTTTCATAAAGTTATATAAAATATCTGACTGGGAAAAAAGGATTCAAAATGACAAAGTGCAGTCTTGCACCAAAATAATAATGCTCGGCTGGCCTAAGGGATGTTATTCCTTACTTACTTGAAAGGAGTTGGAAGTGGTTAATCCTCCGCCATTTTTGTGGGATTCATAATGTGATGCCTCTTTGTGTTGTTAAATTTGTGTAAGTAAACAATTCTAAAGTAAATAACTAATTTCTGGCATTTTGTTACTATGTTTGTGTCGACCTTTTTATGCATTGGTCCTAATAATTACTTTTTTTGGTTACAAGCCAGTGTATGTCTAGACATGTTCTACTCTTAAAATATTGTATATACTACTTTGTGTTGATGACCAGCATTATCCTTTGTAAGCATTCAGCTATGTAAAGAGCTGAATCTGGTGGACCATAAATGGGCAGGTTCTGTCAGGTACCGAGTACCAACATTTCTCAGCAGGGTTGCAATCGTTTTAATGACTGAATACCAGTGCTTTTTGGTGATAAACAGTTACTCTGGGTTAATGAGTTCCCATCCATGTGTATTTCCATTTCAGTTTATAATTCGTTGCTGTAGGATGCACAATGGAGGAATGGGGTGGGGGGCAGTGCCACATGACATGGTGGAAGTCAGCATTTGGGCAGGGGCTTCAGGGACATTTCTTGCTCAGGGTCATGCCAGCCCGCCAAAGCAGGGTGAGATAGGTGGTGTGGAGGTAATTCAGTTGAAAAAGCCTGAACCTCAAGGATATTGCTATCTCTTAAAGGGTCAGTTGCACCACGGGCCAGTCCATGTCTTCAAATTGCCTGACCCATCTCTCCCACTTTTGCCTCAGGGACTGGAATCCATCAGCAGCTTTTATCAATAGTGTGCAGCAAAATTTAGGACACCCCTCCGATCCCCAGTCTTACCCCCAGTAGCCTGGCCTCGAGGGGGGCTATGCTCAGGAAGAGTGAAAGTCTGAGATTTTTATGGTTTGAAGGTGTGCCGCAGTTGGAGGGATTTATGAAACTGTACTGAGGGAAAAGTGTGCAAGCAATTCGTGGAATGAGCCAACCGTGCCCCCCACCACACACAGACGACCCAAGAGTTTTGATGCCAATTCTGTTCTATTTGGCATATCCCTGTTTTTGGACAGTGTACAAAGATGGCGCCCTACCACAACGCTGTCTGGCGTGTCAGGAGTTTCCCCAAGCCCAGACTCATGGATGACCCTGCCAGCTCCGGTAGACCACCTTGGTTACTTCGGGTAGGTTATTTGGGATTGGGTTGTCATAAAGAATTCCCATCAGTCTGTCGAGTCCTAAGAGAGAGAGAGTCAGTTTGATAAGCAGGGTTGGGCTATCATCCCGTCAGTCATTAATAACCAGTAGTTTTGTGGCTTTATAGTAGAGCTAGCGGCCTGCCATACTCGTACCCCCATGTATACCGACTATGTCAGTTTGTCGAGGGCTACGCGAGGAGAGCCATTGGACCAGAGAAAGGATCAGAACATGGAAGCCCACGTAGAAGCCCAGGATGGGGAAGCAGCTATCCTGGAATGGGAGGGGGAGATTTTGGAAGACATGAATGACTTTCCTTAGGATCTGTAATGGCGGCACCTCCCAGCCTTGGAGGCCCATTTTCACTTTCTGGTTTAGAGAGGCGAGGTTAAGATATCAGGTCTCCTCTGGGTCCCTGGAGATGTGAATACCAGATATTTAAATCTTGTGTTTCATACAGGAATAGGAGCAATCAATGTTGTGTCTCCATTTTACCCTTTTAGTGTCAGTAGCAGCGATTTCCTCAAGTGGTCCTGGAGCCCCAAGGCTTTTTCATGCAGTTGTTTCTCCAATATCGTAGCTAGTTTAAAATGATCTTGGCTCTGTTTGTGAGACACTTTGAAGACGTCTGTTAGAGGCTACCATGAGGGACAATATCAGCCTGATAGTGTGAGACAAAGAAAAAAAAGTAGTGATATTTCAGGAGGCTCTATTCAAGACATTCAGACCACTGTTGCTTGCCTTCTCTTTATAACTCAGCTGGCCTTTAAGGTGTTTGATTATTATCACCTTTCTCCTGAGGGTGGGCGCGGTACACTGTTCGTTGAATAAATATTCCTCAAAGCTCAATAGACTTAACTGATAGCTTTGATATATGCTCTCTAGTGTTTCCGACAGTAGCGAGCACTACTTTGCAGTTTTCTGGTTTTAGAAGATGAAAGAGGGTCTTCAGAAATTCCTAAACACCAATTCCACTAGCAGATGCATAAAGTATTAAATTAACAACGATGACCTCATTGTCCCCGCTCCCCTGTTATATCAAGCGATGTTGAGATGTGCAAAAATTGGCCTAGACTCTCTACTCTGTGAGTGCTTGTTTCAACAGCATATTGAATTCACAAGTTTGACTAGTATAGGATATTTTTCTATAAGCAAGCTCCAGTGAGAATGTTTGTTTACTCACACATTGTCGCTGCTTCATGGAAATAACCCTTGATCTGCAACATGCGATTTCACATTTTAAGGGGTTTTCACATTGTGTCTGGAATCAGCCCAACCCACCTCATCAAGTATCATCTCACCTGGGAGAGAGATTGTCATTGGTTTGGCTATGTGTATCCAACTTATAAAACATAGGATTTCCCATTAACTCTCATGCTTGTTGTCATTGTGCAATTCACAGTTCATTCTCTCTGCCATTCTGGTACAAAGAAATAGTGCTGTTAGACCGAATTACCATGTTCAGTCAGCCTCTGAAGAAGTCAAGACAGTTTTTTAGGTCTCGCGTGGCGTACTGCGCACATGCGCAGTCGAGCTCGCGAGATTTTATGTTTTAGAGAATTTTCACTAGCGAGGGTTAAGCCCCGACCCTCTTCTCCATTGGCTGGCCTCCTAAACGGTGTTCAGCCATTGGAGGAGAGGTCCTAGTGACGTTCTCCTTTCTTCTTTATGGGGCCATCTGTTTCGCCCCATAAAGAACATGATAAACGGGGCCGAGGCCTCGGAGACTGTACCTCTTGAGAAGAAACAGGTACCGGTACTCTTGGTACAAACAAGGGCCCGTACTTTGATTCCCTTTGAAGTTCTGGTACACTCACCATTAGAAAAAAACAAACAGTGCCGAAGCGCCCACTTGGTGTAAAGAAGTGCTCACACTCTCTCCCCTGAGAGGTGCGCTCCTCCTCTTGAGAAGAAACCGGTACTGGTACTCGTATATAAACAAGTATCCTTACCCAGTTCTCCTTTAGAAGTGCTGGCCTGGGAGTACTGAGACGAGGCGAACTTTGACGTAAACACCCCGAGCGAGCCCCGTCAGAGTCGGTCACTAGTGGTATGCGTGAGGTGGTAAGGGAGCAACGCGAGGCTGTGGATAGAGACAACTCTGGGTACTCCCCATCCCCTACCACCGGTCCCACTCCCCGTTATATCCGCCCTCCCCCACCAACATACAGAGTGACACCGAAACCTACTCACCCACAGCAAAGCCGAGGCGCAGGAAGAGAAGCCCTGGGGCGGCGAGCCCACAGCCTCCACCCGGAGCCATCAGCGCGCCCTCCAAAACGGGCTCCTGTGTTCCGCCGGTATTAAAGACACAATATAAATAGGTGTGTGATGTACAGCCGCGGGCGCCCTAGCTCGGCTGCTGCCTGCTTGCGCCATCTTACAGACCTCCCCTGCCTTTCCCCTCACTCATTCCCTCCCTCCCTCATGCCACTCACCCCTCCCCCTCTCCTTCTCCCTCGCTATTCTCCCACCCCCCTTCCCGATACCTCCCCTTATTCCTCCTTTTACCGTTCTTCACCCTTTCCGTGGGTATGTCCTCCCTTCAACCTGTCCTCCCATCACCCCTCCGCTATGCCTCTTTATTCCTCGCTTCGATCACTGGCTTCCCACCGCCGTGTCGTTCGACTTCTCTCTCCATCTCTCCTCTTTTCCTCACCCTCTTTTCCCCTCTGTTCCCTTCCACCTCTCCCTGCCTGCCCTCCACCTCCCTCCCTCCACCCTCTCTCCTCAGTCCTCTGGAGGCCCTTCCGGGAAACAAAAGAGCAGCCCTTTATATCACTGGACATTTGGAGCAAAGCATGAGATGCCCCCTTCAATTTGAACTGGAGGAGGGGGGTCCATTTCAAGGGGATTTAAAGTTAGCCTTTGAAGGCATCCCCGGCCCGTTCCAGTGAGGAGCGCGCTGCTCTCGGGCCCATGCCTTGACTTTATGACTCCAATAACACACTCAAAGAATCGGCAATAATCCAGAAATAGAGCAGTTTAAAGGGTGACAATGTTGTATGGTGATGGATTAAACCCAGATCAGTTGACTGGGGGTGAGTGTTTGATTTGCTCAAACGCTCCGTCCATCATCCCCTTTTGTATCTCTTTGTTCGCCCTAAGTTGGCAGGGTATGCTCAGATGTGAGTCCCTTGTTCACTTGGCCACTGGATTCAAGATAGCCTGGCTGATGAGGATTATGAATCCGAAACCGGTCCCAGGATGCTTGTTTCCGGTCCAGGGAAGACATGGCTTGGCAGTTCGGGCTGGACTGTTCCCATGAGGCACAGGGTCAGACTGATTTGCATATTGCCATGTCTGAATTGGGGTGGCTGAGTGAACTAAAGAATGGTGATGGATTAAACCCAGATCAGTTGACTGGGGGTGAGTGTTTGATTTGCTCAAACGCTCCGTCCATCATCCCCTTTTGTATCGCTTTGTTCGCCCTAAGTTGGCAGGGTATGCTCAGACGTGAGTCCCTTGTTCACTTGGCCACTGGATTCAAGATAGCCTGGCTGATGAGGATTATGAATCCGAAACCGGTCCCAGGATGCTTGTTGCCGGTCCAGGGAAGACATGGCTTGGCAGTTCGGGCTGGACTGTTCCCATGAGGCACAGGGTCAGACTGATTTGCATATTGCCATGTCTGAACTGGGGTGGCTGAGTGAACTGAAGAATGGTGATGGATTAAACCCAGATCAGTTCACTGGGGGTGAGTGTTTGATTTGCTCAAACGCTCCGTCCATCATCCCCTTTTGTATCGCTTTGTTCGCCCTAAGTTGGCAGGGTATGCTCAGATGTGAGTCCCTTGTTCACTTGGCCACTGGATTCAAGATAGCCTGGCCGATGAGGATTATGAATCCGAAACCGGTCCCAGGATGCTTGTTGCCGGTCCAGGGAAGACATGGCTTGGCAGTTTGGGCTGGACTGTTCCCATGAGGCACAGGGTCAGACTGATTTGCATATTGCCATGTCTGAACTGGGGTGGCTGAGTGAACTAAAGAATGGTGATGGATTAAACCCAGATCAGTTGACTGGGGGTGAGTGTTTGATTTGCTCAAAAGCTCCGTCCATCATCCCCTTTTGTATGACAATGTTGTATACCCCACCCGCAATTTACTTACTTACAAATGACAGTATCGTGTGGCTTATGGCATTTTCTGCGTTGTCCCCTCTAGCCCCCCCCCCCCTCCACATGTGTTTTGATGGGTGAACCGGAGCATGCTCTTCAACACAAAATATCAATTTTCAAGACATATGTTGAACATTAAGAATGGAACACACAAATCTCCACACGTGTTGGAGTTATGATCCTTCTATTGTTAAGAAGATATAGTCATTTGATTCTTGTAGTGCCAAATATTGTCTTATGAATATAGTGGGCGCTGTATGCAATGTTTGTTATCACTGATATTTTCCAGGGATGGTAAGTTAGGTTTCTAAATTGTACTCTTTAGGTCTCACGTTGCTGTTGATAGAACCAGTGTGCGATTCTTTTGTGGGAAAGTGTCAGTTGTATTTTTTGTTGTTTTTGGAGAGCATTTGTTGCGTGTAGGGTGCACGGTGTGTACTAGGGCTCCCGCGGCCTTATGTAGCACGGACCTGGATGTTGTTGTGGCGCTCCCGCTATCACGAACCTGCATTGGTTTCAGCCCTGCTACGGTAAAGGTGAGTGGTTAACCTAGAGAGGAGAAGTTCCACCGTTCTGTGGTGATGGGCTTGTCCTCGTCCCCCTCCCTGAACCATTTTCAATCTTCTCTCAGTGGAGAACTGACACGATTTACTACTGGGTTCGGGCTTAAGCTGCCCGGTACTCCCCACCCTACGGGGGTCTGCCGCAGCCAAAGACATTGGCAGTAAAGGGGCTTTTTCGCCATCATTTTGAAAATTGAGTTTTCATTTAAATGTTTGCTCTCCTTCCAATTCTCGCTCAAACTTCAGCCTTGGAAACCCTAATTAACGGAGCTGCTGTGCACAACTTGATTGTCACGCTATTTTTGACCCAGCATTATTATTAGGTATTGTCCCCTACTTCAAACTAAAATGCCCGGCCTGGAAAAGTCTAGGTGCGGAAGTAATTGTCCACGTAAATTATAGCCGCCGCTGTTCCTAAAGATGAACTTGTAGCTCTGTGTTTAGAATTTGACTAATTGGTTAATTGGTATCAAGCCAGCCTCAAATGGCATTCGGTCAGTGCATGCTGTATTGAACCCGATTATAGACTGTGTCGAAGTGGTATGCATGTCTTTCAAGACAGCTATTTTATCTCAAAGCGCAGTTATGCGACCTGAAAGGACTCTTCCATTGTGCAATAGAGTGCTCTTTCTTTTCTTGCTGCTTAGATGTATGTACATTGGCAGACATTGCCCAACGCAACGCCCAATATCTTATACAAATCTCCACACGTGTTGGAGTTATGATCCTTCTATTGTTAAGAAGATATAGTCATTTGATTCTTATAGTGCGAAAATTGTCTTATGAATATAGTGGGCGCTGTATGCAATGTTTATGCTATCACTGATATTTTCCATGGATGGTGAGTTAGGTTTCTAAATTGTACTCTTTATGTCTCATGTTGCTGTTGATAGAACCAGTGTGTGCGATTTTTTTTTTTGTGGGAAAGTGTCAGTTGTATTTTTTGTTGTTTTTGGGGAGCATTTGTTGCGTGTAGGGTGCATGGTGTGTACTAGGGCTCCCGCAGCCTTATGTAGCGCGGAGCTGGATATCTCGAACCTGCATCGGCTTTCAGCCCTGCTACGATAAAGGTGAGTGGTTAATCTACAGAGGAGAAGTTCCACAGTTCTGTGGTGATGGGCTTGTCCTTGTCCCCCTCCGCTGACCCGTTTTCAATATTCTCTCAGTGGAGAACTGCCCCGATTTACTACTGGGGTCGGACTTCGGCTGCCCGGTATTCTCCACCCTATGGGAGTCTGCCGCAGCCAATCACATTGGCAGTAAAGGGGCTTTTTCGCCATCATTTTGAAAATTGAGTTTTCATTTAAATGTTTGCTCTCCTTCCAATTCTCGCTCAAACTTCAGCCTTGGAAACCCTAATTAACGGAGCTGCTGTGCACAACTTGATTGTCGCGTTATTTGTTCCCCAGCCTTATTATTAGGCATTGTCACTTACTTCAAACTAAAATGCCCGGCCTGGAAAAGTCTAGGTGCGGAAGTAATTGTCCACGTAAATTATAGCCGCCGCTGTTCCTAAAGATGAACTTGTAGCTCTGTGTTTAGAATTTGACTAATTGGTTAATTGGTATCAAGCCAGCCTCAAATGGCATTCGGTCAGTGCATGCTGTATTGAACCCGATTATAGACTGTGTCGAAGTGATATACATGTCTTCCAAGACAGCTATTTTATCTCAAAGCGCAGTTATGCGACCTGAAAGGACTCTTCCACTGTGCAATAGAGTGGTATTTTTTTTCTTGCTGCTTAGATGTATGTACATTGGCAGACATTGGCCAACGTAAACGCCCAATATCGTTTTTTGATCAAACTGGAGTCTTGTTTTGCTGAAAAATGTTATGTTATGTTATGTTATGCGTTTTTTATTTGGCGCACAGATGCTCCAGCTAAGGAGCGTCCTGGCGCCCGACAAGGCAGCTGCACAACACAACTAAACAAAAAAACAGACAGTGTAAACAGCTAAGGGAATAAAAAGGTTTTCACCACACGGCGAAAGGTAATCAGATCCCTCATAGCACGAATCGCCGGGGGCAGGGAGTTCCACAAGACCGCCGCTCGCACTCGAAAGGAGCGTCCTCCAGCTCTACTCCGCTTGAAACGCGGCACCACAGCCAATTCTAGGTCAGCAGATCTTAAGGGTCGAGCTGGGGAATAGTGGGCGAGGAGGGCCATGAGAATCGTTGCTGGGGACCCCTTCAGAATTTTATAGGCGACACAGAGGACCTTAAACTGGATCCGCTGAGCCACTGGGAGCCAATGCAGTGACCGCAGGGTACCAGAGGTGGGACAGAATCTGGGGAGGCCTACCACCGCCACCGCTTTAGCTGCGGCGTTCTGTATCCTTTGTAAGCGCCCGATCTCCGCCTGATTCAGACCAACCAGTAAGGAACTCGCATAATCCAGCCTGGAGATGACAGTGGCTTGGATCATGAGTTGCCTGGTGGAGGCATCGAAGAACTTAAGCACTGGACGGAGCCCGCGCAGGATGCCAAAGCAGCATGCTGCCGTGCGTTTGGTATGGCACACAAACGTAAGGGAAGGGCCCAGCCAGACCCCGAGGTTCTTAAGCTCGGCGACTGGGATGGGAACAGGACCCAAATCCCCAGGCCACCATCTCTCTCCCCATAGATCCGGCTGTCTGCCAAAGACCATGACCTCGGTCTTGCTAGCATTCAGCTGGAGACAGTTGGACGTCATCCAGCTGGCGACCGCCCGCAGTCCTTGTTGAAACCTGGGAGCATCGACTTCGGCGTCCCCGCTGATCGTAACCGCTAGCTGGGTGTCATCGGCGTATGACACCATCGTCATACCCCATTGCCTGACAACCTCAGCTAGCGGCCTTACGTACAGATTAAACAACGTAGGGCTCAGCGAGGAGCCTTGGGGGACCCCCAGGTTCAACGGATGGAATGTGGACTGGTACGGTGGGACGGTCACGCTAAAGGCCCGGTTGGATAAAAACGACCGGAACCACTGGAGAGCGATACCGGTGACACCAGCCTCCTCTAGGCGCCGCAGAAGGATCGGGTGCGAGACGGTGTCAAAGGCAGCGCTCAGATCTAATAGCACAAGCGCTGCCGTTTGTCCCGCGTCAAGCACGGAGCGAAGATGCTCCACCATGTAAAGCAGAGCCGTCTCCGTGCTATGACCAGCCCTAAACCCATTCTGCGTATCGTCGAGGAAATCTGCGCGGCGGAGATGTTCCGAGAGGACAGCATTTACATGCGCCTCCGTAACCTTAGCCGGCCACGGCAAGAGTGAAATCGGCCGATAGCTCTCAGGCTTGCTACCGTCCAGACTGGGTTTCTTAAGGATAGGCCGAACCATGGCTCGCTTCCACCTCAGTGGAACTTCGCCCGATGTTAATGACGAGTTGATCAAAGAGCATAGCGGTGAGATATCATGTACCGCCAGGTCTTTGAACACATCTGGGCAAAGTGGATCCTCTGGGGACCCGGACTTCACTTGACGGGCCAAAGTGACTAGACTATCAGATGTTAAAGTAGGCAAGGAATGCAATCCCTCAGATGGTAACGGCTTAGGAGATGGATTAGCCGAGGGAGTGGCCGAAGGAAAGGCCCGATAAATGGCATTCACCTTTTCCAGGAAGAACTCTGCCAATTTTTCACAGTGCTCAACAGAGCTCTGGTACGTCGTTGTTACCTTTTTGGCAGTAAGGTCTTTCAGTACCTTAAAGATAGCCTTAGCCGGGTTCGAGCTAATCCTGAATTGTGCAGCATAAAATGCGGCACGAGTTCTGCATACCGCCCGGTGATACACTTTCACAGTAGACAGGTAGAGAGCTTTCTTCGTGCTATTGTAGGCTTTACGCCAAGCCCGCTCTGCACGCCTACAAGAGACCTTCAGTGCCTGCAGTGAGTCGTCGTACCAGGGGCTGGCCTTACCGGCTCCAGATTTACAGCCTACCAAGGGAATAAGAGTGTCCAAAGCCCTGGACACCCACTTACAAAACCTGTCATACACCTGATCAGGTGATCCCAAGATGTCAAATGGGTCAGCCGATAGGAGGTGGAAAAACTCATCCAGCTTAAGTTTGTTCCAGCGGCGTCTTGGAATCGAGCACCCTATAGGCTTAGGTTGAATAGCCGGAGTAGGGCAGTGGATCTGTATCAAATGATGATCGGTCCATGCTAGAGGTGTGTAGCTGGTAATGCAGGCTTCCGTAAGATTAGTAAAAAACAGATCAAGGGTATGACCCCCTGAATGGGTGGGCTGTGTCACCAGCTGATTCAGCTGGAGCGCCTCAAGGTCTGCCACAAAACTGGACACCGAGGGACTGGTAGAATTGTCAAAGTGCAGATTTAAATCTCCAATGATAGAAAAATTGGAGCACCCCGTAGCCAGATTACTAATGGCATCAGGTAGCGCCGCTCTAAAGGCCACTTCGCTCCCCGGGGGCCGGTAAATCAATAGACCCGACAGGGTGAAGTTTGATGTAATAGCTACCTTGAACAATGCGCTTTCACAACCAGGGATTTTTTGCCCATGCCACGTACAAGAATAGCAGGATTTAACAGCGAGAGCTATTCCTCCGCCTCTAGAAGCTCGGTTTAAGGTGAATACCGAGTATTCCGACGGGAAGGCCAGATTAACAATGGCCGTGTCGGCATCCTGCAGCCAGGTCTCTGTCACGCAGAATAGGTCAGGCAACTCCTCATCTAGCAGATCATGAATATCTAGATGATGCTTAACAAGCGACCTGGCATTGAGATTCCATAAGCTGATAAAAGGCTGTGGGCTAATGGCCGCACGGGGGGCCTCCCTGCAGTTCCTACTTACAGGGGCAGACAAGATAAAACATCCGCAACCACACGAAAACGGGCCGCATAAGGGATCAACCCGAGGTGCAGTACAGGTCACCCAGGACCGGTTGATGGCAGCCAGACTGTCTCTGGTATAACACAACATAATGTACAGAGGAACGACCAGGAGGGGGCCCAGAGTCCAGCCACGTCCGGCGCGTCCTGTCGCGGACGGGCGCAGACGGGCAGGACTCTGGCACGACTCCGGCCACGCGAGGACGCGCCCGCTCCGCGATCCCGCTACGGAAGGGAGGAGCATTTAGTAGGCGTCCCCTCGCTGACACATGCGCAGTCAAGAGCTGGCAAAGGAAGCTGCTCTGCCCCTCTCGGCGATGGCGCCCACCCCGGGAACCAAGCCTGCCAAGCGGCGGTGGGGGACACAATTTACTGTGAGGGTAAGAGGGAGTTTTTAAAAAAGCCCAACTGTCTACACGCAGCACAATTCAGCACACAAAAGCAATTAAAAACGCGGTAAACACACAGCGCGCTCCTGAGACCGAGTGCTTCGCTACCTTGTCTGCTGGAAAACGCCAGGGACTCGCCTTTAGTAGGCGTCCCCTCGCTGACACATGCGCAGTCAAGCGCTGGCGAAGGAAGCTGCTCTGCCCCTCTCGGCGATGGCGCCCACCCCGGGAACCAAGCCCGCCAAGCGGCGTTGGGGGACACAATTTACTGTGAGGGTAAGAAGGAGTTTTTAAAAAAGCCCAACTGTCTACACGCAGCACAATTCAGCACACAAAAGCAATTAAAAACGCGGTAAACACACAGCGCGCTCCTGAGACCGAGTGCTTCGCTACCTTGTCTGCTGGAAAACGCCAGGGACTCGCCTTTAGTAGGCGTCCCCTCGCTGACACATGCGCAGTCAAGCGCTGGCGAAGGAAGCTGCTCTGCCCCTCTCGGCGATGGCGCCCACCCCGGGAACCAAGCCCGCCAAGCGGCGGTGGGGGACACAATTTACTGTGAGGGTAAGAGGGAGTTTTTAAAAAAGCCCAACTGTCTACACGCAGCACAATTCAGCACACAAAAGCAATTAAAAACGCGGTAAACACACAGCGCGCTCCTGAGACCGAGCGCTTCGCTACCTTGCCTAAGATCAACATTTCAAGAATAATGTGTCCTCATTAACACAGTACATTTAAAATGGCCAGTCTTGGAGTGTAAAACGCTCGATATTATAAAGGCTTGTGTCTCTTGCCCCTCCCCATAAGTCATTGAACGAGAAAAGAGGAACTGCCTGCACCACAGCCAATTATAGTTACATACTTCACCATATGCATTTTACACCCCTCCCCGCCCCCCATGTTTATCAGGAATAGTACGGGTTTTTGTCGGATGTTTTGGCCATCGTCAGAAATTGTAAACACCTTCATCTTCCCCCGCCACCCAATGCGATTTTCAGTCCCAGCATTTTCAGTTTAGTTACTTGGATTTCTATAGGTGTTCAATACATTAAAATAGTAGTCACAAACAATATAGGTAGTCAGAATGTGCCTGTGGCTCTGTGTGTGGCTCTGTGTGAGTGTGTGTGTGTGTGTGTGACACTGTGTGTGTGTGGCTCTGTGTGTGTGTGTGTGGCTGTGTGTGTGTGGCTCTGTGTGTGTGTGTGTGGCTCTGTGTGTGTGTGGCTCTGTGTGTGTGTGTGGCTCTGTGTGTGGCTCTGTGTGTGTGGCTCTGTGTGTGTGGCTCTGTGTGTGTGTGGCTGTGTGTGTGTGGCTCTGTGTGTGTGTTTGTGGCTCTGTGTGTGTGTGGCTCTGTGTGTGTGTGTGGCTCTGTGTGTGTGTGTGTGGCTCTGTGTGTGTGTGTGTGGCTCTGTGTGTGTGTGTGACTCTGTGTGTGTGTGTGTGTGTGTGTGTGTGTGTGTGGCTCTGTGTGTGTGGCTCTGTGTGTGTGAGAGTGTGTGTGTGTGACTCTGTGTGTGGCACTGTGTGTGTGTGGCACTGTGTGTGTGTGTGGCACTGTGTGTGTGTGTGGCTCTGTGTGTGTGTGTGTGGCTCTGTGTGTGTATGTGGCTCTGTGTGTGTGTGTGTGTGTGTGTGGCTCTGTGTGTGTGTGGCTCTGTGTGTGTGTGGCTCTGTGTGTGTGTGGCTGTGTGTGTGTGTGTGTGTGTGTGTGTGTGTGTGGCTCTGTGTGTGGCTCTGTGTGTGTGTGTGGCTCTGTGTGTCTGGCTCTGTGTATGTGTGGCTCTGTGTGTCTGTGGCTCTGTGTAAGTATGTGTGTGTGTGGCTCGGTATGTGGCTCTCTCTGTGTGTGTGGCTCTGTGTCTGTGTGTGTGTCTGTTTGTGTGCGGCTCTGTGTGTTTGTGTGCATGCAAATGCAATAGGTCTCGCATTTGTGATAGATTAAGCTTTTGGCATTGTAAATGACAATGCCATTTATTTATCTGTTTTCAAAACCAACACATAAATAACATTTTTGTCATTTACAATGCCAATAGCTCTAACTTTTGCAAAGGTGAGACCGTTGCATTGTAAATGCTTGTTCTTTTTAGAGTTTATTATGTCTGTTGAGAGCTGGCATTCCTTCCTCCTCTTTATCACTTAAACTAGTCCTCATGAGAACTATTTTAGTCAAATAAAGGATCAGAGGTCTCACAGAACAGTGATGAGACAAATGCTTAAAATTCAATATATGGATGATACTACACATATTTTTCCTTTTTCTTATGAGATAATATAAAACTAACAGGCGTATTTATAGACTGCACAACCAGCTCTCACCAATACTGGAACTTCTTCTCCCAGTGCATATGAGGTAAACCCCCTGGAGGCATGTACTTTGGATATGCTCATTTGCAAAACATGGGCTCCCAAGGCACCAAAAGGCCTAGTCGAACCAGATAAGGTGATTGCGGAGGAGTGCTCCTGCTTGGCAGCCTAACAGAGCAAACTCAGAACACTCTGTGACCAGACTCTAGTAGTGTTATCACCTGGATCTAGCAATTCTGTACAGAGTGGTGCAAAATATTCTAAAACATTTACTGGTACTACACACCACAGAGTGAGAGAAAACACTGTTTTAAATCTCTTATTTAGGTTTTTGTTCTATGCTCATCTTTCCATGTCCTTTTGTGGCCTATCCAAAGCATAAAAATGAAGGACAAAAGTGAAAGGGAAAGTAGGAGGAGGAGAATTGGCACTAATTTGGCACTCGTACTGGTACGTTTGGAATTGATATCCCATTGTTAAAACAGGGTAGGCAAAAGCAGCTATTTAACCCCTAGGGCGCGGCCGCGATTCTGTGCCTGTGCGGCACTTCTGATGAGTGGGTGGGTTCATGATGGCCCCCAGCCGTAATCAGTACACGCCCACCGTGTTGCATGATGGACGGGGGCCGTCATCAGTATGGAAGGGGTTAACAACAACTGATCATTGATAAGGAACTTGTTTGGCCTGTGGCGATAGCTATAAATGAACCAATCTGTAGACACAGACATGCATGATTCAGGAGCCACATGGAAAACAAGTTCCTTATTAATGATCAACTGTTGGTAAATAGCTGATTTTGCCTCCAATGTCCCAATGAATGAAAACTCAAGCCTTTCTAAGAAAAAAAACGCACATTTGGTTGCATATTGCTGGTTAAGAGAGAACGGTCTAACCGGTTTACACAGTGTTTCCGTACACTACAGGCACAGGAATGCGTACAACGATCGAACACATTTTCTGAAGTAACAGAGGAGGATATGAAGGATGACCAGGACACTGTAAACCATCTTGTGAAAAGATCATCCCTTCATGCAAAGATGCAGTATGTCTTTAAGTGTCTTGTGAAAGAGTGTCTTCACTGCCTCTATATTTGTAGCTTATTTTACAGGAAAAAGGAATGTCCTCTAATCTGGTTGTTGTATAAAATTGTAGTATTTCATTTGAATAGCTGTGGGCAGGATCAAACACCGACCTATAAATCAGAGTCAGCGATTCAAATGTAATGGCAGTATAGACAGTGCATTGTTATTAAGGATGGACTTAGTGTGTTATGTGAACCTAACATGGAGGTACTTATTACTGCTCCAGCTGTTGAGTTCTCCAGTACTCTGAGCTTGCAAATATTATCACTCCCTGCAATACAGATTTAAAGCTAATTTGTGTTGACTATAGTTATTGCTTGATCTTTGGTCTGTTGGACGCATCCGGTAATGAAAGTGCTCTGCTCAGTATTTTTAGCTGATAATTAGTAATGCTATGACAGCATTAGGACAGAACGATGAGAGGATTTAAGGGGTTCAAATTGTGAAAAGAATATTAGAAATAAAGAATCTTCAATGCACAACAACAAAAAAATTGTGAAAGAAATGTCATTCATCATTGATGTATTACTGTATAAATGTGTATTGCCTCTCATCACTCTGTATCTTATTTGTGGCCATGTGGCAGCTGGTCATTTAAGGTGGGCAATGTGTGTGCCAGAATACAGCAGTAAATAGACTGGGTAGTGCAGTGTTGATGAACCTTGCAGCCATTCTGTGCCTTGAATACTATGACGAACACAAAACCACTGGGTATGGGCTCCCACAGGCATTGCTTGCCACACTTGTATGAGAAACAAAACAGTTGCAAATGCCACTACTTTTTCAAAATAACATTACTTGAATAAACATATGATCCAAACAATATGTTTTCAGTGAAATAAATTCTGTTTGTTTTAATCTTTTTTCATTTTCATTTAAACACTTCTATTTCAAAATGATCTCACAATATATTGTACAAATGTTAAAAACCTGGAGTGAACAACACTGTGCTGTTGTTGCTTTTTAGATTGGGATCACAACCCCTCTAGCTTGTCTTGTCGAGCGCAAGGTAGGTGAGGGCACTTGAGTTGCAGGGGCAGGGCAATGTAGAGAATGTGTTTTCCCCCCCCCCAACAATAGATTTGTTGCTTTTGTCATTACAGATTGGTCCTGAAGAGAACTACGCAAGAATGGTAGTTCGAAACGCGTAGACCCCGTTAATAGCCATAAAAAAATGTATAATCTCTAACGTAGAAAAATTTGAAAAAACTGAAAAAACAATTGGCTTGTGTTACTGGAGAGTGTATCCAGTAACTTTTCGAATCATTTATGTTTTGTTGTGAGTTTGTCTATCTGTAGTGGTTTGAGTGTCGTATGAGTGGAGATTGAATGGTGAACAAGTTGTATTACACTGTAAATATCTAACTAATTTTGTTATCACTGTATTTGATATTTGTTGTGCACTCCAGGTTTTTAACATTTGTACAATATATTGTGAGATCATTTTGAAATAGAAGTGTTTAAATGAAAATGAAAAAAGATTAAAACAAACAGAATTTATTTCACTGAAAACATATTGTTTGGATCATATGTTTATTCAAGTAATGTTATTTTGAAAAAGTAGTGGCATTTGCAACTGTTTTGTTTCTCATTGAATACTATGACAGCATTACCTGGCTGTCCATTGCCATTTTTTAATCAGCTAATACTACCAGAGTCTCGACTTTTATCATTAAGGAACATCTCTTTAGATCCAACTCTATGAACTCTATGACCCATCTCTACTAGGGGAAACTGAGTTGTTGCCTCTGTTAGATCTAGTCAGCATTCATCCACACATTTCTTTTCTTTTAAAACCTTTCCCTACTATAATCTGATATTTCCCAAAACCCTTAGACACATGAAAAATCCCCAAGGTATGATAATCGTAATTATGAATTCTGAACCCAATGAGCATAATAGATCGTGTGGTGGATGAACATAAACAGGATAAGGGACAAATATGAGTGTTCTGGAAGACTATACAAGCAACATTATTTCCCCTTAACAAACACTAACCTGCCTACCACTTAGAAGAGAGTCAAATAATGTACCAGCACTCCATAACACGCCCTCTTGTTTGAATCATTAGGTTATATTGGACTGAACGTTTGTTTACACCCATTGCTAATCTGAGCTCCTCCAAATGACACTCATGCACTGTTTTTTAAACATTTTCCTGGGAATCTGAGCTATGAGTACGGGGTTGTAGTAATACTTTAAAAAACCCAGATGAAATCAAACATTTTTCATTTACATGAGCCACCCAATCTATGTGCATTTTCGAGGCCAAGAGAGTCCTTCAGAAGCTCCTGGTTAAATAATATTTTAGGGGATGACCAAATGCGATGCCATAGTAAGACTGGTTGTACTTTTACTATGTCAGTAATACGGTATTCCTAGTTCTACATGGCAGTTATATGTCGAGGTACCACGTGGGACTGCCAACAAATACCTCAAAAAGGTGTTCTCAACTATCTAGAGCACATCAACCCCTCCATAACCCGAGACTCCAGCCCCGTATATTGCTGTGCTGCTACATTTAGCTTGATATATCTGGAGCATCTCCACCGGTTGCCTTTTACCTAGCCTCGGCACTAAATTAACCAGTGCCGTGGTGGTCCTCATAAAGAGCAATTTCCTGCCATGTATTGCTGGTCTCCACGAGCCCTTATCAATTAAAATACCTAAATAAGGATATGTGGCAGTAGACTCTAACTTTACATTTTCAATAAAAATGTCCTTCTGTTTCTTTCTCCCTGTCTCACAGCTCATTTCAAAGGTTTTTTTATATTTATTTTTAAATCTAAGTTTGCCATAAAAATGTAGTACCTATTGTGGGCACGTTGTAATTCTAGTGAAGTTCGGGCTATGATTACGGCGTCGTCTGCGTAGAGTAGGGCGGGTATTGGACGCGTCTGCAGCAGAGGTAAGTTCTGGCACCCCTCCAACATGGCCTGTTCAAGCTCATTTGTATAGAGTGTAAAAAGGAAGTGTGCCAGGACACAACCCTACCTAACCCCCTCTCCACTTTGAACGACGCCATAAGCTCCCCACCTATGCCAAACCTCACCCTGGCTGTGGCATTCGCATAAAGTTCTCTTAAAAAATTAACTATGGAGATCTCTACACCCATCGTTTCTAAAGTTCTCCAATGTTTAACATGGCTTACACAATCGAATGCAGCGGTTAGGTCTACATAGGCCATATATAAACCCCCCCCTTTGCATTCACATACTTCCCCATTAAAAGTGTCAGGTTAAGGCCTTGCTCCGTGGTACCCAGACCTTCCCTGAACCCAAATTGGAGATTGGACAGTACTTTATTATTGTCCACCCATTGCTGTAAATGGTTAAGGACGATGAGGCCTGCCTATTTGCCCAATGAGTCTAATAAAGATATAGGGCGGTAGCAGGCCGGATTCTGTCGGTCTCCTTTCTTGAATATCGGGACCAGGATTGATTCTGACCATGAGTCAATGAGCCCAACTGTGCACGTGGCTCCTAGCACTCTGGTCAGTATTGGGGTCCATAGGTCCATGTTGTACTTAAAAAGATCGACTGGGACCCCATCGGGGCCTGGAGCCTTTTCCCCTTTGCTGGCCTTTAAAGCCTGCTCGACGTCTGTTGGGATGATATCAAGGGCTATGAGAAAACTTGCAGAGTTAATCTGAGGACTTATTTTAACATTATCTTCTATCACATGGTTCCCCTTGATGTTAAGACCAAAAATCTGCGAGAAATGTTCTACCCAGTGTGTTTCATCAACGGCAATTTCAATTGTCGGCTTATCCCTGACTTCTGAAAAAAAAGGGAGATTTAACCACCCTCCAGAAGGCAGTGCAATCCTTGTTCCTACAACTTTTATGTAGTTCTTCCCAGGATTCTTTTTTTAGTTCAGCTTTTCTTGATTTTATAGCCTGCTTATATGCTTTTCTAAGCTGACTGATTTCGTATCTATCCCTCTCTTCTTTGTGTAGGGCAAGTTTTATCTCAGTATATGCTTTTGTACAGGTCTTATTAAACCATCCTTTACTCTTGCCTTTCCTTTGTTTTTGTTGGACTCTCAGTGTTTCCTTTATTACCTTTGTTATTTCCATAAAGCTGCTTAAAACCTCTTGGTGTGAAGTTGAGGAATCCAAACTTCATTATGGAATTTAGGGAATTCTTTACTACCACTTTTGTAGTCTCATGTGGGTCAACTTTATCCCATTTGAGGGAGTACCCATTTGTTCTATCGATAGTCAGGTTTTTTTGCCCGAACTTTCGCTCCGCCTTGCTTCTGCTGGAATTGTACGGACACAATATTGAAACACAGTTTAGAAAATGGTCACTAATGGCATTATCGTGAGCACTAAAATTCAACAGAAGGGACGCAAACCTGTTTGATACAAAAATAAAGTCTATGATGGTGGTAGCTCCTCTACCGTTGAAAGTCTGAGTGAGTGGAATTGGGGGTGACACCAGTTCATTGGGAAAACCCAATTCCAGAACAAATAGTGTTTCATTTAAACATTCGCCACATGTTGTGTGAGGGAAATGCGTTAAATCAGTTATATTCTCATCAATTAAACCACGTTAGATTACCATTGTGTCCACATGGCGTTAAATTGAAGCTCCTCCCCCATCATATAAATTGAAGCCCCTCCCCCATCATATAACAAAAACATTTTGGATACACTTATTCTGAATTTCCAGCAGGGCAAAACGGATTTCTTTTAAAGTTGTGATCAACTGGTCCTTGTGCATGTTGTTATAGAAATTAACTAGTACGTGCTTATCTTGTTTATTCGTATTAAGGGTTATAATTTGGAAATTAGGTTCTGACTTGGAAAAAATTATTTCCTGGATCCCCAAGAGGTTAGAAATATAGACTATCAGTCCTCCCTTGGCCCTCCCAGAAATAGAGGGAATCGCAGGCGTAAAGTAAGTCTTAAACCCCTCAATATATTACCATAGTGACCCAAGTCTCTTGTACACAGAGCACATTAAATTTACCGGCAAAATCAGACCATAAGTCATTGGGAATTTTTGATCGTAGGCCCACTATGTTCCAGAATAAGATATTCAAAATAGTTTCGCTAGGAGTTCCTGCCCGTGTGATCTCATGTACGGTCGACCCCAGTTGAGGTTCAACATTCTTCATGTTCCCCAGAGTTCCCTGTTCTTTCTCCATAATTAAATGTGGTACTAACCCACTGCTAACTAACTCACTTTCGACATGGTGGATCTGGCGTTCAGATTGGGGGTTTGTTTCTAAGTTTAAAGCCTGAAGACTAAAGTTGAGGGTGGTGTCTGAACAGTGTGGTCCAGGCGTGGTGTATTATACCTGAATCCTGGGATGTGTAGGATATGGCTGATCCAGTCAGTCCATCTCTTCCAGGCCTGGGAGCGTAGTGAACCTATTGAAAGTCGGGAGGTCATAACAATAACTTAGCATTGCCTCATCGTTTCTGAACTTATTCTCTCTCACAGCCCTATGAAAAGGTGGATAAAAGAAACCCAGGGGTAGTACATTATTCCCTTCTATTGATACAGGATTGTTGCCTACCTTCCACAAATTGTTTCCACAAGTAAAGGAGTTTTAAACGTTAGAACAACACAGTCCCCTGGTAGCATCTTCCCGCGATTACCAACCCACTGGAACCTCCTCGGCCATCTTAAACTCGGCGAAAAGTTGTTCGGTTGACCCACCCTCCTGCCTAACCAGTGCAATGTTTTGTTTCTTAGCATTTCCCAAGTTTCCTTTTCAGATGACCCCAATTTTGGTACATTTGCCAAAATAATTAGGTATGGCGTTGCCTCAGGTGGTAGGTGTAGGTGTTGATCTATTTTGAATATGTCACGGTTTGGGTCTGAGGAAAGTACCCCAGGTTGTTGGTACATCTGTTACATTCGAATGGGATGATTAACCCTAGTATCTGAGACATTCCCCATTTTACTCCCCTTCCTATTTTCATTCTCTACACTATTGACCGGTTTACCAGTCGTATTCTGTTGGTGGAAATCTTTTCTAGCAGGTTTAATACTTTCTGGGGGATTGCTCAAACTGGGCGTTACAACCTTGTTACTATGAATGGAGTGAGAATTTACTGTTATCGTGCTAGGATTCCTACTTTGAACATTGTTACCACTGTTCTCCTTTCTAGGGTCATTAGATGTGGATTTAACACTATTTCCCTGATGGATATAATTGGTCAAGGAGGCTTCAATAAGGGTTAATCTAGCACCTATTTGGTCTAATGAGATTCGTAGGTAAAGATCTAGTCTTTCGACCTGAACCGTTAGACTCTTTATGTTGTTGCCATATGAATTGGTCCTTCTATGGGCTTCGTCTTTGCTTTTCCAGGAACCTTTACTTGACCCTGTTCTTTTTTTTTTTTTTTTTTGCTTACCCTGGTTTGCAGCAGTGGGAACTAAAGTCTTTGGTGTCTTTTTAGAGACATCACCTCCTTCGGACTCGACAATCAATTTGTCTCTAAGAGTTAGATTTTTTTGTTTTTTCGGTGGGGGTTGTAGGGAGGAATCAGTCACTTAATAAAATTTCCTCAGAAATATATTGGATGCAACCATTACGAGATGCATTAGGCTTTGAACTTAACCCCAGTGGCTCCAATGCATCAGGTTTCCCTAATTCGATGGTGGTGCAGGACGAACCTGCCTCTAATGACTCTTCTACAGAGGATATTTGTTTGTCCAGAGCCCCCATTGCCCCTGTGAGATAGCTCAATAGAGTTTGCTGAACCTCACTTAGGAGTTCTCTTTGCTGTACAGGGCTGAGTACTTGGCAACTTTCTTTTACCCATTGTTGGTTTCTAATGTCAAGATATGGGGCCTGTAGTTAAATCCAGCTACCTTCCACTGAGTAAAATCTTTGAAGGGCCCAAGTTCTTTTATCAAACAGCAACCCACAGTCGAATACAATAATATGCATTTAACAAATTAACAAAAAGAGCTGCCCAATATGCCTGGATGACCCGGCCTGACCATTTTACATATAAGAAATACCCAGAAGAGTTTTGACATTGAGGATATGGGGGAGTCCCGGAGGCCTGCTCTTCACATCTGCAGAGGTGTCATGCATGCTGGGTGACAATATTTAAATTGGACCATACGAAGCCTGGCCGATATCGCTATCCTTCTGGGGGGACCATAAAAGCGTCATGCTAATCAGCCTCGTCCAGTTCCCCATCCAAGGCTCCCATTTGGTTCGCAGGGTATCCAATGTTGTGGGGGAATGTATTATTGAGGATCGGTAGATCTGTGTCCGCCATTCCTTACCCAAGTGGCCCATAAGAAGCTTACATTCTAGGGAGCTCCATTCGGGAACATCAGTAACAGCGTCTTGATAGGGAGAGAGGGCATGGCGCAGCTACAAATGATGAAAAAAACTGGGATGGTCCCATATTAAATTCTGATGCCAACTCCTGAAAGGACTTTAGCACCCCTCCCTTCATGGCATCAGCATTAATGACTTTTAAAAAAATGGACTTCCTTAGTGGGATTTTCCTCAGTGTTAACAAGTTTTAACACAGGGCTTCTACTTGTGCTTGAGGCACCTGCACAGATTCATACCCCTTTCTCTAGACTTTCAGTGAGAAAGAAATGAAACCAATATATCAAATGTAGGAGTTAAAATATATAAAAATATCAAAACAGTTTAATTCAAAACAAGGATTTCAGTTAACAGAAAATACATCTGTACCTTAATCTATTAGACCAAACAGCAGTGAGTTTTGAAATACAGTTAGCAGTAAAATCGGAATAAATTGAATTTATAGCCGAAAATCTACAATAAGGGAAGGCATCAAACCAAGAGATGGTCATATTTCAGAATATTGTTAGATTAAATTTAAGATTAAGAAGTAATGTTACAACCCATATAGAGAACCATATAGTGAACCATTATGAAATAGTTACTCAATTTTATATAGTTCTAATGCATATGGTGTGATACCCCATCATCATCTCTCAGCAAAGGCCCGGCTGTATGGCATGTACAGGTTTGCATTCTACAATAGTAGAAATGGGGCACTATTGATTTAAGCACGCTGTTGCCAGACGTGAATGTGTTCCATAAAGAGACCACAAACATTGCCTTGCAAGTAGTCGCTTGTGTCTAACAGTGGTGTTGATATGTGTAAGAAGGAGCTGGCCATGGCCCATAGTAAGCCTGTCACTTATCCACGTTGCTCGGAGAGGGGGTTTTCCCTATGACGATTGTGACTAGATGGTTGAGGAAGAAATCCTAGAAGACTGCCTTATTCTGTTTCCCCAAGACCGCATACTCCAGTGTGAATCAGTGAGGCACACAATTAAATAGGATGGTGGTTTCCCTTTTGGAACCACAGACTGAGTCCCCAGTAATGGCCTTCTTTCTTTTTTAAAGGAGAGGGGCTCATTAGGAACAGTAACTTTAAAAGACCAAAAAGAAGATAAGAGTCGTGCACTATTTCAGCAGTTTCCCTATATAAATCCTGTAAGTCTGGGAGAAGGCACTAGGCCAACAGGAAGTGGATCCTTTCTTATTGAAAGTGAGTGGGGTTGAGGCAGAAACACATGTTTTCAATGAGTGAAGGGAGAAGGCACTTGCCCCTAAGGAGGTAGGTGAATGGGATCACTTTCCTTTTCCAGGAATGCTAGGGTCTGTATCCTCATTAAGAATAGTAATCCCACTGCCTTTCTGTGGTGGAGGTAATCCTTATTGGCCTCTGTAATATTTTAAACTTAAAGAAGCTGTTTGAATTCAGAAGTGCTGCTCTGTGGAGATGGATATATATATATATCAGTGAATTTATTTAAATAATATGACGCGTTTCAGCCAAGCCTAGCCTTTCTCACATGTATATATGTGTGTGTGTGTATATATCATGAGAAGTAGTTTTCTGTGACATCAGCAGGAGTCTCAGTACCTGCACACTGATATTGGAATGTATCCTAAAATCTAGGAACAATAATCTTCATAAAGGCAACAATTGATTTGTGAGAATGTGTTACGGCTAACTCATACAATCCAGTACATGTACTTGTGCCAATGTGCACTATAGCAAAGATGCAAGTGCAGACTATTTTATGTCTATTTTCAATGCTTTTGTATTAAATAAAGTTTTATGCTCAAATCTTCAAGCACCATACACTGTGTTCATTATTGTTTCTCACAAATAACATGTGTATTAAATGCAAAAATGACAGTATTATATTCATATTTCCATAGGCAATCCCAATGCATTTTGGGACATGGGTCCCTTCATCAGGGGACAGTCTGCAAGAGTAAAAGCACAATGTGCAGGGTAAACCCTCATACAACTCCTAGAGTTATTGATGCCTAGATACATGAAATATTACTACCACGTAGATATGAAAGAAAAAACACTGACCTGGTCTAATGTAGACCGGTGCACTATGTAGCCTCTTACTCACTCTCCAAGAACTTCCAAAATTCTACAAAGACGAAAACACGGTTTTAAATACACAACGCAGACCCCTTAGCTGAAAAACGTTAACTGTGAGCTCTACCATTACCCTCCCCAACTCTCACCTTTCTGCAATGTAACAACCACCGTCACTCGTGAATCATTTCTTCAAACAGCTGCTGCCCGGGTGCTTCCCCGCTATCTATTTGAACCGCCCTATAATACACTGAAAGAGACGACGAACAGCACACAAGTCCGCCACCACGGGATGGCTGAAACTGCCATCTTAAAATGATCAAAAAAGCCGAAAATAAAAGTAAAAATCAGATCGAATACCCAGGTGAAATACGCATGGCTCGCCACTGTACGGGCTATCCCAAGGAGGAGTGCCTGAAAGATATTTTTTTTAAAACACCACTGTGCCACAATCTGTAGAAAACAATTATACAAAAAAAAACTGAAAAAAAGGCGCCAACATATTTAAAGGAAAAAAAAGGTAGCTCGCAAATTCTATCAACCAACCCTATAGTGAAATACCTAATCAGTATAATCCCCCAAAATTGTCTGAAAAATAAAACTGTAGTGAATGTCGCTGTTGTCTGATGTACCAAGTACTAAGGTGCCTACTGTGATAAATGGGTGGTGTGGTGCACTGGCAAGCATTCTGGTGAAAAGAACAATAGAAAAAGCTTCCTCAGTTACTGATGTAAACCTGTAATCACATTCTATATCATCCTGTCTTTATTAACAACATCCATGACTAACATGAACTACTACAAATCAGTGCGGAATCTCCATAACATTAAAAATGGCTATAGAATACTCCTTGTTATAGAAAACAGCTCATGTCTATTTTTTCGTTCAGCCCTCTTTGCTTCTTTGTGTCTAATTTTCTGAACCAAAAGATCTCCCTTTGTAATAATGCCCTGGTTGTGTCTTTACCTGGTATGGGTATTAGGGTTTCTCTATCACTTGAAACCTTAGTTGGGAGATCGAAAGTTTTTATCATAGTCCAATATACTGCTAAGCTAGATGTTTTATTTGATGTACGTATGGTGCTTTTGTGTTCTGAAATCCGTGTTTTGATTTTCTTTCGGTTTTGCCATATAAAACTTTATTTAATACAAAAGCATTGAAAAAAGACATAGACTTGTCTGTATTTGCATCTTTGCTATAGTGCACATTGGCCCAAGTACATGTACTTGATTGTATGATTTAGTAGTGAAATAGGCATACTGGACATCCTGCCCACAAATGTAGCACGCTACGAATTAGAGGGATTATTATTTCATAAGTTAAAATTACTTTTGAGTGCTCTACTGAATCAAATAACGGATGTTGGCAAGTAAAAAGTTTCTGATGTAGCTTGGTTTTCACATCAGGTCAAGACAGTGCATGTTCTGTTTGTAAATAAGATAGTTGTGGTGCTTGAATTCTCAAACTACAAATGCTACTACACTTGGTAAATTAGCTATACTTTTTATTTAGGTGAAGAGTCATGAAGAGTATTTGAACACAGTGCAGGCGAAGGAGCAGGACTGCCTTGCTTTGGAAGAGTTGGAGCTGCAGAAAAAAGCTATTCAGTCCCAGAGTGAGAATCGGCTTCAGGAACTGCAGCAGGAGACAGATATGTTAAGAACTGTGAGTGAAACTAACGTCTTTCTAAGCTTATGCTTGCTGATTAGTTTCTTTGATTCAAAAGACGGGAAAGCTATATGCAAGCAGTTAATTTTTAGATTGGTTAATCTGTGCAGCAATGATGGTTACTTTCTTACCAGTAAAGGAGTAAGGGATGTTATACAAGCTTATTCACATAGAGGGAAAACCACACTTCTGCTCACCTCAGCAAAGTCCTAGTCCAAGATCCCAGCTACTTTCAAGCGCCTATCTGGTCTTCGATTCAGATGTTCTCAGACCCACTGCATTCTGGATGTGGAAGTGAGCAATGAATGGCAGTTTGGATGAACACTCTAGGCTTAAGCTTTTTGAGGTACAGCTTTGGACAGAATGGCTTCTGATTGTTAATATTCTTTAAGATGGATAGGAATCTTTATGCATTTTGGCCATTGCATTCCTGCCTCTCCTCTTGCTTAGAGCATGTTACAGTTTGGTAACATTCCTTAAAGGAAATATTTTCAATACACATTTTATTTTGCTTCACTTTTCTTTCCGGGAGACGCAGAAGTTAAGGCAACACTGACTTTACAAAAGCAGGTGGGCAGCTTTATAAACTTTCTTGATCACTTCTGGAGATGACCTCACATGAATCGGGGACTGGTGCTACAGCTGTGCCATGTGATTTTGGGAATTGGGTATTGTATAATGTCTTGAATATTCAACCAGAGAACTGGGAATGGTTCAAGATGAATCTGCAGCAAGATGCACAACGATCAGAATGAAAGTAACTGAAGGCAAGTATCATGTTTTTTCGGAGAAATACACTTTCAAGAAAAAGGTCAATACATTTTTTAACAAAATGTTAGGTTTGACGTGCTGAGTTATAAGGGGACAAGAAAAGTGTAATGCAGGGTTGTCACACTATCATATAGGATCCACCCTTTTTATATTGATGTGTAGCGAGGGGCCCATTCGTTCGAGGTTTCTGGTAAGCACCTGGAACATAAACCCGTCTGATACTGGTGATCCGCGCCAGCACCATCTGCAGAAGAAAAGAAAACAAAGCATCAGAGAGGTGGAGGGGCTGACGCCGTACATTCCACCAGCAAAAGTGAAGGCGGACTCTATCATGCAGGAGCACACGTAAGAGAGGGGGCCAATCAAAGGAAAAAGGGACTTGGAAGGGGTGGTCCTTTTCAACACAGAAGACGTTGATTACAATGAGGTGCGCTGAAGGAAGAAACCCGATGCCGGAGACAACCACTCAAAGCAAAGACCCACAAAGCCTTGAACAACTGGTGACAGGAGAGCAATGGGACATTGATATGACCGTGGAGTACCTTCTCAAATGGAGTGAGGGCTGGTTGACACCACCAGCCTTCACCCGCTAGCTGCCACAACTCAGAAGAGTGACTCGAGTGGAGCCTCTTGGGGGCATTACAATACCCTGAGCCCTATTTTGAGCACCTACCACTCTTTTTCAGCACTGTATTCTTTCTTTGCTGTGGTTATAAAATGTATGTTTGCCTTACTAAATTTCTTTGCCTTTGAAGGGTTTCTCATTTGTGCTGGGGTACTCTTGAAAGCCTGAACAGGGGGAAATGCAAGAATGGCACCCCTCCCTGATTAACTGCCTGTTGGAATTTAAGGAAAGAGAGCCTAATCCACTAAACTAGGAGCCTAACCAGGGTCTGACTTTGAGCTGGGAACCACTTTCCCTTGTTTTTCACAAGTAAATGGTGATGGGTTCCCCTTTCCTACTGTTAAAAATATAATGTACGAAATCATCACTCCTGCTTACCCATACATTTTCCAGTTTTTCCAAGGGTGCTGGCTGCAACCATCCCGAGACCCTAGGAAAGTAGAAGATTAAATTGGAGTTAATGCATTCCTCACCATTTCCACCATTCAAAGAGCTGGATATGCAATACGAGTAACATTGACTGCCCATTGGCGTTACCAGAATTCTAATTTATCCGCTTCACCTGTCAGTTGTGTTATCAATAAACGCAACCATTCAGAAAACAGAAAAGCCTCCGAAGCCATAGTTCCACCCGTCCCTCCACAAAGTGTTGTCAGAGGAAGGCTTTTGTCGCTAAATTGGCTGAAAGACAGCGAAGATTAGAAAGGGCCTTGAAAAATGTAATGAGCACCACTACTGAGGATAGGGAGACATTTCAGAATGCCATCCAAAAGCAATCCGAGCATATTGACAAGGTCTCACAGTCACAAGACACTGCTGTTAATAAATAGGCTGACGCTGAAGCTAGAACAACAACGAGGTCAAACCTCTGTCTTCTGTCGTCTCCTAGAAGTATGTGACTGGAGAAGATCCTTGTTTATTTTACAACAATTAGCCCAAGCAGATGAGTGGCCAGAGGAACAGGGGTACAATATTTAGGGCCACCGTTGACTGGTGATCTACAAACGGCCTACCAAGCCATTAACCCATGCTGTACCACCCCAATCAGGGACATTAAAATGTCCCAATCAGGGACATTAAAAAAGCATCCTAGAGCGACTGGGTATAGAAGAGAAAACATTTTGGGTAAGGTTGCGGCACATTAAAGAAGGTCCCCACAAAACCCTTCAAGCCTTGTATTATAGGGTGAAGGACATGGTTGATAGATGCCTGAAGTCAGAGCATGCCACTAAAGAGTAGATCTTAGAAAGATTTATTTAGAACAGTTTCTCTCCTTTCTACATCCCCTGTGCAAAGGTGGATCAAACAGCACTGACAGTTGACTCTGGGCACAGTAGTAGGAATTGCTAGTGCTTATATACAGCCCGAAAGACAAAGGGAGGGTGAGAAGAAAGCTACTCAAGGGGAAGAACCAGTGTCCCGGAGAAATCCACTAGACATGAGATGCCTATGAAGATTGACACAGTAACACTTCCCCTGGGAGCCAATATACTTCAATGCTTTGATTGTGGAGGATTAGGGCACATAGCCCAATATTGTCCTCAGAAGGTGGAGCCAGTGGATATTGGGCTAGCTAAACCTTTCTCCTATGTGAACCTGAGTTCACCGTCACCCTATCATTGCATTGTATGGTTAAACAGCCAACTGCTAACTGCCTCTATCTCCACTCTCTAACTCATCCCAAACATTACTCTACTGCGATCTCCAAAATAACCCTTTATAGACTCTTTCCTCCTCTTTTCTTTCTTGGATCACCCCAAACCTCATTAAAATACTATGATCACCCAAACAACCCTTCCAAATTATTCTTCCCTCATCTATCCCGCCTTTGACTCATCCCAAAACTCATTTTACTACTATGCTCTCCCTAATTCATTTCTAGAGATTCTTTCATCCTCCATCTCTCCTTATACTCATCCAAAACATCAGTTTACTTCTGTAATCTCCCAATCAACACTTTCTAGTCCATTTCTTCTTCTATCCCCACCCCATTATCCTTTTCAACCCAACTGACTTACATGTCCCCCGCTCATATTAACTAAATTTTACTAATCCAGCACTAATCCTTTTTGGGTTCCATATTAGCGTGCTACCCACCGTAAAGCGATTCAACACCTTGTCAGGGGTAGTAAGTACTATCTAAATAAAATTACAATACTACACAACTTCAGCAATGTCAATTATTGTGAGGTTAGAGCCTTCCTGGGAACAATCAAGGCCAAGGATACAGCTTGGTACAGCACGGAGGCTGCTCTACCAAAAGTCTATGAATCAGTGATAGTGACAGTGGACGGCGGTGCATTGGCCATGATAATACTTTTAGACCTGTCTGCAGCACTCAATATGGTCCCACACCCGATCTTGTTGGAGAGATTGTCTAGATAGGACCGAACGGTCCTATCTTGAAGACAGTTCCCAACAGGTCTTTCTTCGACCTTCTACATCTTCATCGAAGCCATTGATGTGCAGAGTGCCACAGGGCTCTGCCAGGAGCCTACTGCTTTTCAATCTTTACCTTGCCCCACTTGCCACCCTGATTCTATCTTGGGGCGTGAAGGTAGTTTCCTATGCGGAAGACACTCAGCTGGTCTTTTCTCTTAAAGAACACTCCGTTGCGGCCTTCCATAAATTCAAAGAATGCTTGAAAAGTATTTCCAATTGGATGAATGATAATTGTCTAAAATTGATTGCTGATAAGACCGAGGTCTTGTTCGTTAGTCAGACAACCCCGCCCCTCTCCCCATCCACCCCACCCCCAATCAAATCTTTGGTGGCCCATGGAGCTGAATCCTCCCCGAATCCTGGCTGATTCTGCACGAAATCTGGGAATCAGGTTGGATGTGGATCTCTCATCCACTGCACAAATCTGTCAGATCTCTTCAACTTGTTTTTGAAAGTTGAGATCTATTAGGAAAGTCATACGCTTTCTGCCGGAGGAGAGCCATAAGATTATGGTCTGTGCTCTGGTAACCTCTCCGTTAGATTATGCCAATAGTCTCTATCTTCAGGCACCATATCTCTCCTCATGTGAGGCAGTCACATTGGCTCCTGGTGGCTAGGAGGATAGAGTTTAAGGCTCTTACATTTGCCTTTAGAGCCACCAGAGCCTTTGGCCCATGCTATCTTAAGCAGAGTGTACTGAGGAATGATTGCAAAACAAGGAAATAGGTTTAGAAGACTTTATTAGTCTTTAAAGTAAGTAGATTAGAGACGGACCCACAGCGAGGCAGCTGCCAGTTACAAGTAAGAAAGACGGAATGAAAAGCCTGAGGCAGAGGCGTAGCTAGAGCTTGTGGCGCCCGGGGCTATCCTTCAGAGTGCCGCCCCCCTGGGAGGGTGCTCGGGAAAAAGGACGGCGAGCACCTGAAAGAGGTCCGAGAGACACGTAGTATCGCCGCTAATAGTTACCTCGCTCATGCAAGTTACATGCACATACATGACACGGTCCAGGTCTAGACAGCCCCCGTCCCCAAAATAGTGCTGCCTGGGGCAGACCGCCCCCACCTAGCTACGCTCACACTCTCTCTTCTCTCCATCCATCCTTATCTCCATCCGGCTATTCATCTCACACGTTAACACGTCAAAAGAATATGGAAAGCTTCCTTTTTCTTCCTCAAGACCCTACTGAATATAAACCTTACATACATTTCCAGGATTAAGATCTCCACATAATACCCAGCATAGTGACAGAAATAGAAGAATCCAGTGGACTGTATGTAGGCCTCGCTCTGTTACTCAAGTGCAAAACCCGGCGTGTACAAAAGGCAGCAGTAAGGCTTCTTCTACATCTTACAGCCACAGAGCTTAGTAACGTTGTATGTCACACCTCCAATAGCCCCCAGTTTCTCAGAGGATTTTCTTCGAAGGGCTTGGCATAGTCCACAAAATCACCTACTGAGCTTACATGAGACGTGAATGTCCCTGTCCAAAACCTATGGTCAGTATCTAGACACCTCCCCTTTCGACAAGAGGGGAAATGACTGAACACCCGCTCACTCCAAGCAGCTAATACCATGAGACATGTTTCTTAGATTCATTTACAACTTTTTTAGAATACCTAAGATTTAGGAACGATCTAAAATAAGGCACTTTCCCACATCCACTAAACAATACGCAAATACTAGTGCAATGCCATCTCACCCTTTATGGCTGCTTACTAAGATCCCACTCCTGCCCACCTAGGGACTTTAGATTCCATCAACCAGCCTACAATCACCTAGTACCCCTATGCATCATATATCAAAGTCCAACAACAAATCATGATTGAATCGCCATATCCATCTATCTTCTTTTACTTATTTTGCTATCTTTAATTTCTTTCCTTTATTGTCTTATGAGGCTGAGCTTGTGCTTTTGCTTATATTATGCTCCTGTAGAACCCGTATATCATTACCGGTTGCAAAGTATGCTGCTTACTTACTTATTTCCACTGCAACTGGCTACTCCAGCATCTCGAAGTTGCCTCTGTTTGGTCTTATTTTGTTTAGAAAAAAATTTCAATAAAAATCTTGGAATAAACAAATAGCCTTTGCTGAGCAATAGACTGCCATTAGTGAATGGATAAACACCTCTGATACCGCCCACATTCTGCTCACCGCACATTGTACACCAGCTGAATTACTCATCACAGACTACAAACCACTCTCACTTGCCTCCTATAGAGACTTTTTGAATCCTTTACACAGCACACATCACACACTAAACCTCAACTACATACATCTCCCTTTTCAACAAAGACCAGACAGGCCTTCTCCTGAATAACGCAGACACACCCACTACTTCACGTGACATGGCTTTCAGACCTATTGGTCATTCTCAAAACCAAAACCTTCAATGACTGCAAGTACACACTGGTAAAAAACATGAATAAGCCCACGGTTTGACTCACACGTTACACACCAACTCCAACTTTCTCGGGCATGATTAATTTCAGGTTCAGCAGCAGCAGCGGTCCGGTCGCAGGAACACATTTTTAAAAATGATTCCTCGGTGTGCGGCTCGCTCATTGCTGTCACAACAAATTCCTCCTGGCACTCGCTTTACGCATCGTGCAACAGGAAGTCAGGTGACGCGCTGCTGCGCAGCCGCTCGCTCGCACTTCAAACGGCGGCCGCAACACTGGCCCGTTGCGGCGGCCTTTATCATTTATTTGAGGACACTCACTGACAGTAGTGTCCTCAAATAAATGATAAAGGCCGCCGCAACGGGCCAGTGCTGCGGCCGCCGCCCGCAAAATAGTGCCGCCTGGGGCGGACCACCCCCACCGCACCCCCCTAGCTACACCGGTGGCCTGAGGATTCTAGAATCGGAGAGATAGAGAAGAGAAAGATAGAAATAGAAGAAAGATAGAAACAATAAATACATTACAGAGAGGCTTAGTCTTTATCAACAAGAGCAGTCCCTGAGATCCAACCACCATCAACTCCTTTGTGTCCCATGATATTTCAAAGCCTGTCAAGGTGGAATACACTGCTTGCCCACCTGCGCCTGATCGAGACAGAACAGGAGTTTAGGAAGGCCTTAAAAACATGGCTCTTTAATCATGTGTAATCCCCTGGCTGGTATTTTCTTTAGTCTCGCTATTAGCGCCGGGACACCTTTATGAGGTAGCTGCTCTACAAATGACGATCGATTGAAGGGTTATATTATATCACTTCATGCGATGTCATTAAGGTTGAAAGATATGTAATGTCACTTCCCCTACCCCTGGAATTTTGGTGAATCGACGCCTATGGTGCCAGGCTGCCTCCGCAATTCTCTTGTAGTTGCGCTCGTTCGCTGCTGGGCATCGTTTAAGATCGACTTCACGTTTCTTAATGTACCAAACTGACAGTCCTTTGAGATTTGCAATGCTAAACCCAGTCCACATAAAAGCATAACAACTCTCTAAGCTGTTTTTTCAAGGACTTTATGTTCAACATGGCTTTGGGATGAGTTTTCCTTGAACGGAAGCCTTTTGTTGAAACTTTGCAGTATCATAGGGTGAGCCTCGCCTGATTAGTGAGGTGCCCCGCACTCTAGGCTCCCTAGGAAGCCGCTCAGCGCTCAATGATTGTTTAGGATTTTAAGTAGATGGCGGGCGTTCAAGAAATGAGGTGGATGTTCGAAGCTCGCAAGAACTGCGGGAGAATAGGAATCTGGGGAAGTTTCAAAGCATTGGCTCTTTACTGGATGGCTGTGGCACCTAGATACCGTCTGTAGGGGAATGTTTTGCTCTCTGTAAATGTACCATAAAATACATTAATAAATAATGGTACCACAGCCATCTAGTAGGACTATAGCCAAACCAGCTAATGAACCATGCTGCTGCAAGAGAGTGCACTACACAAAGGCGGAGAGGGCTGGGGAAGAGTCATGCACGGGAGGTATATAGAGGCCCTGAAAGCTTTTAAAGATGGCGGCAGGCGGGTAGATTCAGACACAATTTGGTGTTTTGCATTTTCTGGTGCCGTGGAATTTGGAACAGTGGCAATGCTTCCATTGGTGCCGTGGCACCTGGCAAGAGGGGGCACTGAGGGCCGATTATTCCTATATATTATAGACATCACAAAAAAAAGGGCGGATTTGCTACATCCGATCTGCACATCATAAATTGTCTCTTGCCTATACACAAACAATACCATATGCCTATATATGTTAACTATTGAGTGCAGTCTTGGTGTGAAATGCTTATCCACCTTAAGCATTAACCTTTAGACAACCTGCCCACCAATGGTGTTACAGAGTGTCACATCCATAGAAAACAAAAACACCAGCGCACATCATGTCCAGTCTCTATAATCCCTGTGCATTCAGCACCAATCTTCAATGCAAGTTTTTGCACAAACACTCCTTTTCAATCCAATGCAGCCTCGTAGTGTAGACCAGTTTAAGATTGTATTTCTTTTAAAATCAAGTGCTTCACAGCCGACGCGGGTTTTGCCCCCTGTGGGCTTCCTCAAGGCAGATTTCCAATATGTTCAGCACTGCATTTGCCAAAACTTGTATATTCAGTGGTCCTAAAGTATTTCTATCCTTGCAAACATCAGCAATAGTCGCAGTAGATTTCCTTTTAGTTTTACACCGGAGCCATGATAACTTTCATCGAGAAACGCCAGAGTTCCTTCTTTCAATTCTTCCCGTAGCCGAGTTTCCAGATTCCTATATTTTATGATCAAACAGCAACTGATTTAAAAGGCTTGGAGGGATGAGCTTGATAAGGCTTCTGATTGGTTGAATGGTCAGTTTCAATGTCTGACAGAAGAGAGGTTGTTATGCGTTGTTATGTTGTTTATTGTTGTATATCACAAAATGTTCATGTCCAATCACTGAGAATGGCTTGAACGATGGGAAAAAGGAAATTCTGAGATATCCCGTTAATGTACAACAGGGTCACACGTCATTTCTTAGAAGGGAAGCACAAGGTGGCTAGAGCCCCTCTCATGTTGTCCAGCATGTGGCATAACCGCTCTCCATGCATTCTGGGACTTGTAATCCTTTCCCTACAAATGCAAGACTACAGAATAAGAATGTAAGGAAAGAAATGTCCGGACTGGATTAGCTACTGCCTTTTAATATTGTTGGGAGACAACCCGGGGCATTACAGCCTCTCTGCTACTGTTCAGTGATTGTTTAAATGGACACCTGGAGTATTAACTTGATTTAAAATGACCTACTTTGGACTGGCACCCGTGTACGTGGTATCACACAGGAGCACACATAGACAAACACAACTCGTAAAGGAATGACGCAGTTCTACGTAGCAGCAAGGAATTTTGATCAGCAGCATTTGCCGTCCAGACATGGATAAGACTATCTTTATAACGGAAACAGCAAAACTACTAGCCCCATAATGCACCGTCTGTGGCGAAAGAGAGAAACCTGGCTAAGGGTATCAAACGTGACATGAGCCACTAGGATGGATAATGTAAAAAAGAAAAGTTTCTCTTCATGGTAAAGAAAATGTAACATTTTTAGTTTGATGTTTAGAATAGTCTCAGATTTTGCCTTCATTATATTTTCTACACAGCGCTTGTGCAAAAGATGTCCGATGCAGTAAATAATTGCAATGGACACAAGGTTTGTTGCCACGCAAGGCATGGCTTGACGCTCTGTAAATGTAAAGACGGGATTATTTTCTAATAGTGCACCAGTTAAGGAACTTTTTGTGCTATATAAATGGTATCGGGCAGAGGTGTAGCTCAATTACTGACGCATGATGCTGCCAGTTGAACAAGTCGCAAAGCCGTCAGTTTAACCTCACACCACACCCATGTTACCTTCATTCGACTTTGGCATTTGAATGATTTGCCACTCAGGGACGATCATAAAGCCAAAATGTAAAAGAAATGGACGGCTTTATTGCACCAGCAAATACGTCTCAGTGCATAGTTTTATCTAACAGTCTTAATTTGACATAATATATTTTCAGAACAAAATGTGGTGTATGTCTTACATGAATGTGCAAGTGTAGTTGGGAGCAAAGAAAACCTTGTGAACTGTGCACATAATCTGCGTTATGCTTGCTGAACGTAACATTTCGATACGGTCTTCTGATATGTGAATCTTCAGCAATATGCTGAACCAGTAGAAATATGTTGGTATTGTTGTATTTAATGCTAGAATAATTGCCTATAAAAACAAGATACAATTGTAAGCAACCTTTGTGGTGCTGTAATTTTACCAAAAATAATATACAAATGTGAAAAAATAGAAAGCACTACACATCCGCAGCATGATTTAATTCAGAACTGTTTATTAAAATCAAACTTTTGCATGCTTGTTTTTTTTGTCTACAGTTAGACTTGTGACAACATGTTCTATGAGATAGTTGTTTCTCCCCGTTGAGGGGTGTGTTTGATTCTTACCCTTTCTTAAGTGTTTGCTGTAAGATACGATTTAACAATTGAAATCGGTTAGGACTGAATGAAAGTTTAATATTTTAACTGCTCCTTTCTACCTCTCAACAGAGAATCCTTGAGCTGGAAAGTTCTCTGGCAAAGAGTTCAGAAGAGGCAAAGCAACAAGCAGATCATCTGGCTGCAAATATTGAATCCGAAAGAAATAAACAAAATTCGGAGATCACTCACATGGAGAACAAACATAGGGAAGAGCTGGAGAAGCTGCGCGAAGAGTTGGACCAGGTATGTTCTGAAAAGCTGCAGCTTCTGAAACAGGAACATGAGTTTAAAATGGAGGAACTAAGAGATAAGCTTCAGAAAGAGCAGGAGGCCCTCTTGAAAGAGAAAGAAACAATATTCCATGCCCATGTTGAGGAAATGAATGCAAGGACTTTAGAAAAGCTTGATGTGAAGCAAACTGAATTGGAAACCCTTTCTGCAGAGCTGTCGGACGCCCTTAATGCACGCCAAGAGCTAGAGCAAAACCTTGCAGTTCTTCTTGATGAAAGGAAGAGCATGGTTGAGGAGTGGGAGAGAAAATTAGAGGGAGAGATAGCACGATACAAGGAACAAATTGACAATATTGAAAAGGAGAAAGAAGTCTCTGCTGGAGTGTTGGAGAACTCCCTCAAAGCAGAAGTCCAGTCATTAGAACTTCAGCTTACAGAAAAGCAAAAACATTTGGAAGAGTTGCAGGCCCAGGAGCAGGTATTAAGTGAGAAAGCTACAAAATCAGAAGCTGAGGTCTTGCTTTTAAATGTTAAATTGGAGGATGTTTGCCAGTCACACCAAAGCAACACAGATGCACAGGTTAAACTTTACGAAGCACAGTTGGTGGAGCTACAACAGAAGATAATAGATGTAGAAACCGAGAGAGCGCAACTCATTGACAAGGAAGCAGCGACTGAATCACAGCTGAATGTCATCAGTGCTGAACTAAGTTCATTCAAAGCCCAAGTAACAGATCTGAAGCAACAGCTGGAAGAGCAGAGCGAGAACATAATGCAGAAACTTTCCTGTTCGACACAAGAGCATGAAACTGAGAGAAAACACCTCACTGAGGCAATGGAACAAGCGATGAAAGATGTGGCAGAAAAGGAAAAGGAAATTGCCCAAATAAAATTGCAACAGAATCAGCAAATGGGGGATTTCAAAGAGAAACTATTAGCTGCAGAAGAGCGAATCAGGGCTTTACAAGGTGACTATGAAAACAAACTAAAGAATCATGAAGGCAAGTTTGAAAAATTTAGGCAAAAAGCCAAGGAGATTCAAGAAACTCTTAAGAGGAAACTCTCAGAACAAGAAAAGAAATTGAAAATGGAAATTGAAAATAAGCAGCTGGAGTTCAGCGAAAAAGAGAAACATTTTAATGCAAAAATGTTGGAAATGGCGCAAGCTGGCTCCACAGGCATCAGCGATGCTGTGTCGCAACTAGAGCACAACCATAAGGAGCAACTTGAGAGTCTGTCTGAAGCACACAGGCGAGAGATGGAGGAGATTACACGGGTCTGGGAGAAGAAACTTCAGCAGCACGTCGAGGAGCTACAAGAAAAACATGAACATGAGCTCCAGGAAAAAGAGCAAGAAGTGACCGATGTAAAGCAGAAGCTAGACATATTTGGAAGTGAAAAGGATGAAGCAAGCAGAGTAATTGCTCAGCTAAAGGAAGAACAGGGAAAGAAAGACCTCTCTTTTAACGAGTTACAGGAACAATTCAAGCAGGTATGCTCTCAAATCGACACCCTGTTGCATGACGAAACAAGCTTTAAATCAAAACTTGAAAGTTTAGAGGCTGATTTAAGTCGGACCTTAAGTGAAAAGTCTGCTCTCCAAGAACAGCTTGGTGAGGTCATGGCTGCTGCTGCAAAGGACAGTAGTAGGGTGAATGAACTGGATGAAATGCTAAAAAAGGCAAACGAAAAACTTGAGGCACTTGAATCCTTGCACACTAGAGAATGTGAGGATTTTGAGAAACGGCTGGAGGACAAACTTGTAGCTGCTCAACAGAAAGAAACCAAGTTCAATGAGCTAATATTGGGCTGTTCTTCACAGCTAGAGGCATATTGCTCAGATTCTGATGCAAAATCCAGTGACCTTAATGCAAAATGCACTGATAAAATTAACTTTCTAATTGCAAGAATGACACGGTGTAAAAATCAGGTAGTTAAAATTAGGGAAGCAGTAGTTGTCCAGGCAGGAAAAATTGTTGACTTGGAAACCCAACTTGAACAAGTAACATCTCAGCATGCTCTGATAGAGAGTTCCTTGCAGCAATCACTGCAACATTTGCAAGACAAAGAAAAGGAAATATTACTAATAAGAGAGGAGCTTCAATGTCTGAAAACAGAAAAAGAAGCTTTACGAAATGAAGGTGGGCAGCATCAGGAGGTTGTAGTTGAGAAGGAAGCTTTCATCACACAGCTGAAAAAGGAACTTTCTGAAAAAATGAATGTGGTCACATCAATGCAAGCAGAACTCAAGGGAAAAGAGTCCAAAATTGAAGCTCTTACTGTGCTGGTCAATGAATTGAAAACCAACCTTGAAAACAGCATTGGTGTAGCAGAAAAAGAAGCTGCCTCTTCTGCGCTACGCAAACAGTGCGAAGAGGATTTGTTGTCAAAAGTTGAGGCCCTCAGCCGCGAGAAAACATCTGCTCTTGAACAGGTAGATCAGCAAAAAAACAAGCTTGCAGAATGGAAAAAGAAGGCTGAAAATAGGTTTACTCAAAACCACAATACAATCAAAGAGCTGCAATCAAAGCTTGAAATGCTAAATCAGCAAAGCAATGAGAAGGATGAACAATTGCGCAAATTAAAGGAAGAACTGGACCAACAAAGCAAAAAATTGGATAGTTTGAAGGCTGAAGCACAACAGATGCAGATTTTGAAAGAGAAAAAAGAATGTGATGCCACAGCAGCGTTGGAAACCCAAAAAGCTAGAATTGAAGAACTAGAAGGTTTACTCTCAAAAGTAACAAGAGAAAAGGAATGTTTGGTGGAGGAGATGAGGAAGCAAAGTTATCAAAAGGAGGCCGAGCAGAAAGAGCTAGTTCAGCAGCTACAGAATGCTCAGGTTACTGTTTTTGAAAAGGACAATAGACATATGGAGGCTGATCAGAAAGTGCAACTTCTCGAAAAAGACATTGCAACGTTGAAAACAGAGCTTGAAACCAGACAGAGGGACTTTGAGTTGGTAAAAGCAGAAATCATGAAAAGTAAAGAAGAGGACATAAAGGCCCTAGAAACGAAACTTGCAGAAAGTATTGTCAGGCATACCGAACTGAAGAAGAAAGCAGAGCAAAAGATTGCCTCTATCAAGAAGCAGTTAATGTCCCAAGTCGAAGAAAAGGAGCATTACAAAAAAGATTTAGAAAATCAGTTGCAAGATATGAAACAGAAAATGCAGGAAAGGGAGAACAGAGTAAAGACTTTGGAAGTGAAAATAAAATCAATAGAGGATTCATCTGGGTTAGAGAAAGAAGAGATGCAGCGGGAAGTCCAGAATGTTAAAGCGGCCATAGAACAAGAGAAAGCCAGCACTCTGGAAAATGTTCGACAGATGTATGAAGAAAAGATATCCAGTTTACAGAAAGATATTGCTGCAAAGGAACAGCAACTTCAGAGACAGAGGGAAGAACTGGAAGAGAAAAACGTATCCGAATCAAAAATGCAGAGTACACATGATGATCTCTTGCAAAAGCTGGAGGGCCTTGAGAAGGAGCGACAGCAGCAACAAGCCATGGTTGTAAAACTCCAGAAGGAACTTGAGACTTGTAAAAAACAGCATGACTTGTTATTGGTTCAGCATAAAGAGAAGGAGACAGACCTCCTGAGCCTTAAGCAAGAATTACAGCTCAAAGAGACAGAGATGCTAGTGATGGGTAGTAAGGTTGATGATTTAAGGAAAACACTTACTGCAGGGGAGCGGACTATGAAGGAGAAAGATGAGACAATAGTTAAAGAACAAGAAGTGCACAGACTTCAGTTAGAAGAGTCATCCTTGAAACACAGTGAAACGTTAAAAGCGCTTGAAGAACAATTAGAGAAAAAGGATGACCTTATCAAAACCTTTGAAGAGAATTTAGCAGAGAAAGTGAAATCTGATGCTGAACTCAAAACGTTACTCAGCGATATGCAATCCCAGCTGAAAGAGCTCAACGTAAAACTGAAAGAGGCTGAGAAAGAGAAGCAAAAACTTTGCAAAGACGTGGCCAGTGCACAGAAGGACCTGCGAGTTTTGCGAAAGGAGCAGCAACAAGAATTAGAGATACTGAAGAAGGAATTAGCAGATGAAGCAGAACAGAAAATCAAGTAAGTATATATTATTTTAACATTAGGTTCTGTCTTATTAGTGACAATTCCTTGCTCTTTAAACATATATTGCTCATCAAATGTATCACCTCCCTCTTGTATTCAGATATTTTAGATTGTAACATAGATGTACGAATGGTTAAGTTATTCTAATTTGGCTTCGTGGCCAGTGTGTGTTTTTTTCATGTCCATATTTTCTTCTTTGGTTGGTCTTATTGGTAAATAATTCCTAGCAGCAACAAGCATAGTCGTAGGTACAAATTGTCAAAATGTCTCTTCAGTATTTAACTATATTTCATGACCAGTCACAGCAGGAAATACAATGGACAAATGGACACATCAAATAAAAACCAACTTTTCTTATGTGCCCTAACATTGTGTCGAGAGATGATTAGTAAGCACATAAAAAATACGGGAATAACCTAGCATATATGTTCCCGTTCTCTTTCGATACCCTTCAAACATTAAAACGTGTTTCCCTTGTCGTTTTCATTTGCATAGAGTTTGCACATTTGGGCTGGAGCAAATTTCTATCCAAATTCTTTTACGTTTTAAGAAGCCATATGAGTGACTGAACTTGTTCTTGATTCATGTACAGAGTTTGGGTGTAACTTACTCCTGAATGTATTGTTTGTCAGTCCCTTGTCCTCACACCGCCTTTACAACAATGCCTTCATCATGCATGTTAAGTATATATCTGTGCGTGTGTGTATATATACATATTAACCACAGTCCTTGTAACGCCACATCCTCGGCAACAAAACAGGTGCGGATCACAGCGTGGAGTATCAGTGCCGTGCCTTTATTGCAAAATGAGTGCATCCAGTAAATAAAGCAGCAAATGCCCAGCCTGACTCGTTTCGACCGCGTTTCCATGGTCTTGATCACATGACGCGCTGGACCAGTTAGAATCATTATATAGTGCAACAACCAATAGAATTCCTGATGTAACCACGTACTTACAGCAATAGACATGAACAAAATACTATATTGGCACCAACCCTACATATATGAGTGTTAACGCCTGGGTTCTATTGTAAAAACGGAAATGCAGCAAAATTGCTTTTCACAATTCCATAATTTAAACGCATTGACAAATACATTGAACATTAAAAACGCATTTACCAAATGGCACTGTCTAAATGATCATTCAAATCAAATGCATTTAAAATTCATGTACAATATTTAAAAATATCCCCCTCAAAGTATTAAGATCATAATTGCTGTAAGATGCGTATGCGCAAGTGCTAAAAAATGTGCCTAAAGTGCGCAAACTATCAACATTGACTCATCACTGTTGTTAAATAGTGCATTTAAAAACAGCCTGAAGCCATGCCCATTTCATATGTATATAAAGTGCGAGTGCACTTTAACTGCTTAACCGCGGCGGTGGTTTAGCGGAGTGGGCCGGGCGCGGCGTCCAACGGACGTGCACAGCACTACGGAGGTAGTGCTCGCGACGGCCGTTGGCCGACGAACGCATGGAAGGGGGGTAAACATGTGACTGAGCTCAGAATGTCCCAATGTAAACAAAGTCATTATGTAAACACGGATGTCGATTCCATATTGCACGAAAGTCCATGATATTCACATAAAGTGCTAGTGCACAGTAAACCTAAGATTGGTGCAAAAAAACAATAGACGTCCTCATTCGGTGTATTAGTATCCTCCAAAAAGTACAGTACATATGACTCGAGGAGCTAAAATCAGTTTAACCCTTTCCCTGCTCATGATTGAACCACGCCGTCATGAGCCAAGCGTGTGCTCATGACGGCGTGGTTCTGTCATGCTGCGGCCGCTCCGCCCACAGAGCACTGATTCCCCGCCTGTGCGGACGAATAAGTGAGTGGGCGGGGTTGTGACAGAACCACGCCGTCATGAGTACAACTCGCCCGTGACTCATGACGGCGTGGTTCCGTCACGGGCATGGCGGCGCCGCGCTCACACCCCCCAGGCCCGCCCCCCCCCCTCCAGCGCCGCGGCCAAGTGGTTAAGACCCTCCAAAAACCAGGTAAAACTAGGTACCACCCGGTTAAAACCTGGTAAAAAAACAGAGTAAAAAAACTGGAAAATTATATATACAGTACATCTGGTCTAGAGAGCTAAAACCAATTTAAAACGCTCTTAACACCAGGTAAAACTAGGTACAACGGGGTTAAAACCCAGTAAAAACAAGGTGAAAAACTGGATAAAAAGCCTCTATAAAACCATACTGCATAAATTGCAAACTGGACACCAAGAAACCTGTCTTATAAAAAATTATGTAGATATTTTCCCTGTATTAAGACCATTATGCATCTTAGTGTCTAGCAGCATGATACATTCAGATTCTAGCTGCCGTAATCACCTTTCTCGATTACCACCTCTGATAGATTTGGGTACTGAACCTACAACATAGTAACTCAAATCCTTGAGAATGTTGTTATGAACTAGTTTGAAGTGGTGAGCCACAGGATAATTAGAATCAGAGTTAACCACTGCACGTAAATGTTGGAGTATTCTATTGAACACTTGAAGTTTTGTACTTCCAACATATTTGAGATGACATGAGCATTCCAATATATAGACTGCAAAGTCAGTCCTGCAGGTGTAATGTCCCTGTAAACTGACAGGTTTGAAATTAAAGGCATTAGTGTATGTAGTGATATTTTTGCCGAATTTACATACTCTGCACGAGCTACATTTACAAAGCTCTGACCGTGCCGACAGCCATGTATTGGAGACAGTCACCGCTGGACTAGATTTAACAAGGGCATCCCTCATTGAGGGTGCTCGTCTAAAGGTTAACAAAGGAAGCTCTGGTGAAATGTGTGACATAGTGATATCTGACAATACTATGGGCCAATTTTTATAGAGGATCCGTCGTACCTGTCTCTCTTGTCGGCTAAAATTAGTGATAAGTCTTACTGAGTTAATAGGTTCAGAAATATACTCCAAGGTAGTTGTTGGAACAGGAAATACATTGGTGGTACTGGCAGCTAGACACTCTTCCCTACTGTGGCTGTTTGCTCTAATCAGTGCAGCTTTTAAATCTTTGGTTTTATAGCCCCTGGCTCTGAATCGCTGGAACACTTATGACTGACAGTTATTTAAATCAGCCTCTGAACTGTAGATCTTAAAAACTCCCCATAGGGGATGCTCCGAATTAGATGGTTGGGATGAGAACTGCTAGCATGGAGTATAGAGTTCCCTGTATTGTTTTTTATATGGAGTTTAGTGTGGATGGAGTTGTCTTAAATATACAACTCTACATCTAAAAACTGCACACTCACATTGCTTATATCAGCAGTGAATTTCAGATTCAGCATATTATTATGAATGGCCTTAATAAACTCATTAGCTGATTCCATAGATCTTCTCCAAATTAGACACGCATCATCAATAAATCTCCACCAATGAAGTACATGGGCGTCATATATATCTATATGGAGGATCCTGAGGACATGCTGCTCCCACCAGCCAATGTGAAGACACGCATAGCTGGGAGAGAAGCATGCCCCCATCGACACCTCTCGTAGCTGCTGGTAAACCTCTTTATTGAACATAAAATAGTTGTTTGTGAGGCAAATCTCAATCATTTTTAAAATCATCTTATTGCGTTCATAAAATTGAATGCTGCGTTTACCCAAATAATAACGTACTGCTTCAATACCTTCAGAATGATGAATACTAGTATATAGTGAACAGATGTCCATTGCTATCAAGAGACAATCACCGTCCCATTTTACTGACTGCAATTTGGATAAAAAGTGACCAGTGTCTCTAAAGAACAAAGGGAGATGCTCTACAAACTCATGTAAAAAATAATCAACGTATTTAGACATGGGTTCTAAAATACTTTTTTGAGCTGATATTTTAGGTCTCCCTCGTACCAGTGTTACGTTCTTATGGACCTTGGGTATAAAATACAGCATTGGGGTTATTGGGTAATCGTTTTTTAATAAGCAGAATTCATTCTTAGTTAAAAGGCCCATGCGTTTCCACTGGGCCAATTCCTTAAACACATCGTCCTTGATTCGTCTCAGTTCAATAAAGGTAGCTCTTCTGTAACAGTTCACATAATTCAGATGACGTGAGGCTTCTACCATGTAGAGGGTTTTAGGCCAGAGCACTATATTGCCTCCCTTATCCACCTTGTTAATAATCACATTATCATTCCCTTGCAATTTCTGTATGAGGTTAGAATATTGTATCTCCAAATGTCTTTGTTTGTTTTTCTGCAATGTATTTATATTCAATTTCTTTAGATCTTCAATAACGCAATCACTAAAAACATCAATAGCTTCTTTAGGCATAATTGGAATAAAGGTTGATGGTGGATGGAATGGGTTGCTTGAAGGACTGTTACAGGTAATTCCAAGTTCTCGCAGTTCATCTTGGGTGGAAATGGACGTACTCATGTCATCATTGGCCAGAGACTGCATTGACCTAAGCGTATTGATGTCTGAGACTTGAAGGGTCAGACCTGTAGATTGAACAGTGTTGGATGCTGATTCTTTTGCATTCTTCAATTGGAAATGCTTCCGAAGCTTAAGTTTTCGGATGAATTTATAAACATCCTCTCTTCTCTGTGTGTATTTAAAGCTATTAACAGGACAGAAGGAAAGACTGAGGGACAACAACTGCTTTTCTGCCGAAGATAGATCAGTATCTGATAGATTGATGACTGTGTTATCTGCATCACTTATTCCTGGGACAATTTCTTGGCTCTCCTGCCCCTACCTCTGCCGCTGTTTCCTGAGTTTGCGCCTCTGTCTCCTGTGTTGGTTTCTCCTGCTCCTCCTTTTTTCACAGGATTGCATGGTCGCAGGGTTTAGAGGTGGACTTAAAATAAAAAATTTAATTCCTCTCCTGGAATGATATTTATGGGCAGTGGTGCGAACATATTAGTACCACCGCTGTTATCCGATTCATTACCACTACTCGCAAAACTGATCTCAGAGTACGAAGATTCCAAGCCTGCTTGAGCTGGTGTTGCGAGAGAAGGGGTTTTACTAGCGAGTGCTCGCCTCTTAATACTGTCAAACTTTTTAGAAAAGGTAAAAACTCTCCCAGTTTTGTAATCTTGCTTGTCTCTAGCAAATTTAAAGATTTTTTTCACTTATATGGTCTCTTCATGTTTCTTCAAGCGTGCTTCGATCTCATCGTGACCTTTTATATTCTGCTCTTTCGATTCACTCGCTTCCAACAGACCATTCACTGCTTCGATTTCTTTTAAGATTTCCACTCTAGTTCGGCATATTTAATAAGTATTGACACCATATTCATTGATGCCTCCAGATTGTTAGATGTCCACTTCTTCAACATCAAGGGATTGGGATTTTCAAATGATGGAGCAATCATCACCCTTAATCCTCGTGGGACCCTTCCTACTTCTTTGTACTTTTCTAAAGACTTCTTTTTCCACCATTTCGTCAACTCGGCGCGTAGCAGCTTTTCAGGTTTTTTTAATAAAGTTTTTACATCATTGTTAGTATTCGTGTTGACATTCTGGCCCCTTTGTATTTCCTTAACTTCCGTGAAGTTTTGAACTAGGGCATCTGCTATGGCCTCTCGGTCCCGCAGCGCGTCCGCTGTTGACATAATTATTCAGATGCTTTGCAATAGTTTGTTATGCACAGCAGTGCCGTGTAAAATATTCCTTTTCTATATTACGATTAGAACACTGGATTCATCTCCACTATCCCAGCCACCCGCAATGTCTTGAAAGGAATTGACAAACCGCTTACCACTGGAGATTCTTATGGCTCCTCGGCGTCCTCTAACTTCTCTGGTGCCACTGAAAACTCAGTTGGAATGCTACTTTCTGAGATCCAGTGCTGTAGACTGCGGGGGTTGACACGGATAATACTCCTACCGGGTTCAACACAGAATCACATCTGCGATATCAGCTGTTTGCCGGTCAGCCACAAACCGGCGGGAGGGTCCGTAAAGACGAAGACAGCTGACTCCGTCAAAACTATGTAAGGTAACCACAGTCCTTGTAATGCCACATCCTCAGCAACAAAACAGGTACAGACCGCAGCGTGGACTATCAGTGTAGTGCTTTTTTTGCAAAATTAGTGCATCCAGAAAGTAAAGCAGCAAGTGCCCAGCCTCTACATATATAATGGATTTCACTTATCTTATTATACATATGTGAGGTAAAAGCTGTGTGGAAAAGCCATATGTGTTAACGCCATGCATTGTATTATCATACAACACGCATTGATGCCATTTTGCAATGGTAGGAAGTCCATTTTATGCCCCTAGAAAAGGGGGATTTGCGGTGGCTAGAACAGGTGCTAAAAGCTGGGTTTTTTTCTCTTGCACTTTTTAGTTAGTCTCGGCATTTCTGCGACTGATCAGAGATTTGTTCCATGTGCCATGCGGAGAACCGGTGTGAGAGCATGGTAGGGAAGTCCATGAGTATGAAGGGAAAGGAAGGATGTCAAACATCAGGTGGTTCTTCTCACAGGTGGAAGGCTCCATCCTAATGAAGGCAAAGACCTGGCTAGCCTTAAATCTATTGCTACTCAAGATGGTCTACTTTCCAGCGTATGTTGTCTGAAGTTTCCTATCCAATATGGTGCTAACCTATTTTCCTTTGATGTAATTTCTCCCCTAGACCATGTACAAGAAGGTCTACTACAGCTGAATTTTACTTTGGGATTCTTAATTCTGAAAGTTCTTATCCGGAAGTCTTCCTTTCTATTTTTATTTTTCAGACAAGTTTTACTGAGCTAATCAGTTTTCATCACTACAAAACAATGTGATTAGACGTATTCGGATTATATTGAGTACCTATCAAACAAGTTGGGTATAGAACAGACCAAAACGATCCAGCACATTATCATCCCATGTTAAGACCAGTTTGATCTGAAGTATGTAACGGGGTCATCTTGTAGTTGTGGACTGTCGGACAAGAGAAATCTATGTCCCTCTTACTGCGTAACCTGTCCATATATTGATGTGGGTGTTGACAAACTTCGTTTAAGTATAATTTGAGAGAAAACAAAAAAAAGAAAACCAAACCCCCATCGCTCCCATTTTCCCACCCCAGAGTGTCCACTTTTCAAGAGGTCCGGTATTAACACAGGTTGGTGTGTGGTGTGTGGAGAAGCTTACTGCATTTAATCCTCGACCCAAGGTGATTCCTATCACAGCCAGGTGCAGCAGCTTTTGATCCCTGGAGATGATGTATTCCGTCAAGCAATTTTGGCAGATCATAAAGATCAGGAGTGTCAGGTAGAGCTGACCTTGGAGCTTAAAAAAGGTCAGAGAGGGAGTAGCAATCATTGTAGCTTGAAGACTAGCGATAATCTGGGGCACTCAGCGGAGACTCATGAAGGAGGAAGGGGCATGGGTTCAGGACATTGATTGTCTTCTGTTCCATAATCCCTGCACTCTCGCACCGAAGCATCCCAGTAGGATATGATTGGTGTTCTGTGCAACCCTCGGTTTTCCTCACTGTGATGAGCGTTGCCCTCCGCTTCTGCCCAGGTAGTCACTGCTTTCCTCCATGTTAGAAGTGGATGGGGAGTTTGGGATTCCCAGCGAATTGTTATGGTTTCTTTAGGTCGTAAAAGCACTAGGTCTAAAAATGTGGTTGTTACCTTGTCCCTTTTAGGCCGGGGATATAATCCCAGTAAGTAGGCTTCCATTTGAGCTAATCATGGATGTCCTGGCACCACTGACTTCTCCCGAACACCCCTCTCCCCAAAGGACTGAAGAGAAGTACAGTGCCACATCTTGGACAGTTACCATGTAGCAGGAACTGGCTCTCTTGTAGTCCTGTGTTATCAACTAGCGTCTAGAAAGATATGAGTCACCTCGTAGAAGTCTCCCACTGTAGTTATCCCTACCGCCTATTACTGTCTGAGCTGCCTGCGTGTGAGCAGCTCGCTTGGTGTAGGAAAACCCAGCAGTGGAATAGTAGGAACATACAGTATTGTCAAGTGATTATAATGAATGCCTTGTTTCAAGACCGTCAATACTATGCTATGTAGTGGGTGGGTTACATAAGGGTTTGGTGATCGGGAATAACAGTCTGTGCTGTTCCCCTCATCTGGATCTAAGTCTTGCTTAGTTTTTCTCACTGATGGTTTCCAGCTAACCAGTTAGCCACACTTTGGAGTTGTCCTGTATAATAATGTTCTTTAAAGTCCGGCTCATCATGCCTCTTCTAGTGATGGAGAGCCTCAACTCTGCCTGACTAACTCTTTTTCTCCCTGGCCCCAGAGGAGCATGAACAGTAGGGACTTAAGATCATGGAGCTGAAAATAGGATGCTGGAATGGGCAATCGCAAGTTCACAAAATAAGAGGCGGGGAAGAATCAGCATATCTGAAAGAGACACGTTAGTATTAGATTCCTTACCTTAGAATATCCCCAGGCGTCAGACTGGATCCGGAAACTTTTGCGTAGCAGTACCCTTGCGCGTCGGTAGGCGTCGTCTGCGGCGTCGTGGGCGCCGTGATGACGTCGTCGGAGTACTTAGACGCCGCCTCCGCGTGCTGACGTCAGTTCTTCTTTTTTCCGCGCCAGCAAGCGCAGATCTGGAAAAAGCAGTAACCCTAGTCAATTTTTGACTAACTTTTTGATCAATTTTGATTGTATTTCGAGTCTCTCGACTCCGAACGGTGCCGTAGGGATGCCCGGCTTCAAGCACTGTGACGATTGCGACGCCTGATGTCGGTCACGGATCCTCACCGCGTCTGTTTATCTTGTCTGGGCGTCGACCACGACGACAAGGCCTGCTCCGACTGCCGGGCCCTCTCTTTGAAAGCCAGGCGGGAGCGGTCCCGCAGGCGACTCGAACTCCGGCAGTCGGTCCCGCGCCGCGAGAGGTACCGATCCCATGGGAGGTCGAGGGACAGGTCGCGGGCTCGAAGCCACCACAGTTCCGAGGGTAGGCCGCACTCCTCCGGGTCGAAGTCGTCGTCAGGTAAGAGGCACAAGAAGTCCAAGCGGCATCATCGCTCTTCGGACTCCCCCGACGCTCGCTCGATGCGGCCGGGGGTTCGGGTGACACCACCCACGCGGCTCCGTCGGAGTCGCGGGCGCCGCGTGCAGCTCCACACCCTCCGGTCCCTGGGCTGAACGCGACGCAGGAGGAGGTCGAGCGCTTCCTCATGGCCATGAGGAAACTCTCTCTTCCGGCGGGCTCCGCGGCGCCTTCGGGCCCAGCGGACCCGCCTGGGGCCCCTAGCGGGTCGGCGGCTCCGGCCCCCACGCCGTCGGGTGCTTCGGCCCCGACGCCGCCGACGCCTTCGGGCCCGGCGCCGCAGGTCCCCTCTATCCCGACGCCGCCGGTGCCTTCGGGCCCGGCGCCGCAGGACTCCGCAGGCCCTCCTTCGGGATCTGGTTCGTCGCCGGCGGATCTTACGGCCTCCCCGGCGTCGGACCCGCAGACGCCGGGGAGACGCCGTTGGGTGAATTTCACTTTTATGAACAGGCCCCATTTGTTGAGAACCCGGGTTTCAGGAGATGGGTGATGAAGAGGACTGGGAGGGGTCTGAGGACCCTCTGACCAGGGAGCGTCAGTCTCATGAGGACTGGACAGGAGACCTTGGGGAGGCCAGTGGCCTGGACACCTCTCCAGACACTGGTTTTGTCTCCCCTCCTACCGTGGCTTCGGAGGAGGGGGCAACCTATAGTGTGGTGCTGATGAGGGCTGCCAAGGCCTTGGGCCTTGAGCTCCCCGTCGCGGCCGTGAGGACTAACCTCCTCACTGAGGTCCTTAAACCGCAGTCAAGCTCGGCCGAGCCTCTGCTGCCCTTTAATGAGGCCTTCACCGACGTTCTTCTGGGCACTTGGTCCAAGCCCGCTACGGGTTCGCCTGTAGATAGGAACGTGGCCAGACGCCACCGCCCAGCCCCGGGCGACCCATGTTTCCTGTCCTCCCACCCTACCCCCGAGAGCCTGGTCATCCAGGCCTCCAATTCCCAGACCGCATTCCCGTCGGCCCCGCCCGACAGGGAATCCAAGAGGTATGACCAGTATGGGAAGAAGATCTTCTCATCCCTTAGTCTAGGCCTGCGGTCTTCCAACACCGCCTGCCTCTTGGGACGTTACACCCACTCTGTGTGGGATAAGGTTGCGGAAGTGCTGCCAGAGTGTCCTTTAGAGGTACGGGCCAAACTCGGCCAAGCCCTTGTGGAGGGCCGGGATGCAGCCAAGTATTCCATCAGGTGTGGGCTGGATACCACCGACTCGCTGGGTAGAGCAATGGCAACGACGGTGGCGGTCAGACGCCACGCCTGGCTGAGGTCCGCCAACTTCTCGGCTGATGTCCAGAGCACGCTCATGGACATGCCGTTCGATGGCCGTCGCCTCTTTGGCGACAAGGCAGACCATGCGCTTGAGCGCTTTAAGGACCCCAGGGCTACGGCCAAGTCCTTAGGCCTCTCGGGCCAGCGCCAGCAATCGGCTGCCTTTCACTCCTTTCGTGGCCACGGAAGGGGTGCGCCCACACGCTCCGCCAGCCACGCTCCGCAGGGCAATACCCAACGCGGTGGCGGCCGTGGGCAGCGGCGAGGTCAGTCCACAACTTCCCCCGCAGCATCCGCCTCAAAACCCTCCTAGTCCGTGCTTTCAGGCCCATGTGACGCCAGTGGGGGGCAGGGTTCGCCATCACCACCACCACTGGCGCACTGTCACTTCGGACAGGTGGGTGCTGCAAATCGTCCGAAGGGGCTATTCCCTCCCCTTCGAGGCGACTCCTCCAGCCATGCCACCGCAGAACCACCGTGTATCGGGGGATCACTTGCGACTTCTGCAGGAGGAAGTTACGGCCCTCTTGGCCAAGGGGGCCATCGAGCGCGTTCCTGGGCCAGAAGTAGGGTGTGGTTGCTACTCCCACTACTTTCTGGTACCCAAGAAGGGCAAAGGGGGCCTACGCCCTATCTTGGATCTACGGAACGTCAACGGCTTCCTCCGGAAGGAGAAGTTCAAAATGCTGACACTGGCTCAGGTCCTAGCTACCCAGGAGACTGGATGGTAGTGTTGGACTTGCAGGACGCTTATTTCCACATCCCCGTCCTGCCGGCCCACCGACGCTACCTGCGGTTCACGGTTGGCCACGAGCACTTTCAGTTTACCGTGCTCCCCTTCGGCCTTACCAGCGCCCCACGGGTGTTCACGAAGGTGATGGCGGTGGTCGCAGCTCATCTGCGCAGGTTCGGGGTTTCAGTCTTCCCCTACCTAGACGACTGGCTGTTGAAGGCGGGCTCGCCCCTGACAGTCGTCAGCCACCTCCAGACTACGGCAGATCTCCTGCACCAGCTGGGGTTCTCCATCAATGTGCCAAAGTCACACCTGTGTCCCTCTCAGAAGCTCCTCTTCATCGGAGCGGTTCTGGACTCGGCGCAGTTTCGGGTTTATCCACCCGAGCAGCGGGTCCGGGATATTCAGGCTCTGATTCCCATCTTTCAGCCGTTATCCCGGGTCTCGGTCAGGTTGACGCTGCGGCTTCTGGGGATGATGGCCTCCTGCATCCTTCTGGTGCATCACGCCAGGTGGCGGATGCGGGCTCTGCAGTGGGACCTGAAGTTTCAGTGGGCCCAGCATCAGGGCAATCTGTCCGACCACGTCCTGATCTCGGAGGGCACTGCGAGACAGCTGCAGTGGTGGCTCACAGACCGCGATTGGGTCAGCGGCAGATCCCTCTCCCTTCCCCAACCGGAGCACGTAGTTGTGACGGACGCGTCCCTCCAGGGCTGGGGAGGCCACATGGGAGAGGCGGAGATCAGAGGCCTCTGGTCTCCGGCGGAGGCCCGGCTCCACATCAACCTGTTGGAGTTGCGGGCGATTCGTCTAGCACTGAAGGCATTCCTCCCCTCTGTCCGGGGGAGTGTAGTGCAGGTGTTCACGGACAACACCACCGCCATGTGGTACTGCAACAAACAGGGCGGGGTGGGGTCGTGGACCCTTTGCCAGGAGGCTCTTCGCCTTTGGCAATGGCTGGAACGCCAGGGCGTGACCCTGGTGGCTCAACACCTGGCAGGTTCTCTGAACGCCAGGGCGGACGAGCTCAGCCGTCGGTGCATGATGGATCACAAATGGCGTCTGAACTCGGATGTGGCGCAAGGCCTCTTTCAGCGATGGGGAGAGCCTTGGTTAGATCTATTCGCCACCGAAGAGAACGCGCAATGTCATCAGTTCTGCGCGTTGGAATTTCCAAGGCGGCACTCGCTCGGAGACGCTTTTCGTCGCGAGTGGAGTTGCGGTCTATTGTACGCCTTTCCGCCTATACCACTTCTGCCCGTCCAGTCTCCACCTCCATGCTTGGAGAAGAGAGCGGCGACAGTTGAGGCCCTTTGACTTGCCTCCTGAAGTCTGTAACGTCATTCTGGCAGCCAGGCGTCCCTCCACAAAGTCGGTATACGCCTGCAGGTGGAACAGATTTGTGGCATGGTGCACAGCAAAGGCTGTGGATCCTCTTGCTGCCCCTCTTTCTGAGGTTCTTCTGTTCCTTCTCTCTCTTGCCCAGCAGGGCTCTGCTCTGGGCACTATCAAGGGCTATCTTTCTGCCCTTTCAGCCTTTCTCAGGCTACCTGATCAGCCTTCTTTGTTCAAGTCCCCTATTGTAAACAGATTTCTTAAGGGCATCACACACACGTTTCCTCCTGTTCCGTTTGTGATGCCTCAGTGGGACTTGAACCTGTTTCTTACCTTTCTGATGTGCGCTCCCTTTGAGACACTTCACAACTGTCCTCTTCGCCTTCTGACCTTGAAGACGGCTTTCCTGGTTGCCATCACCTCTGCCAGGAGAGTGAGTGAGCTCCAGGCTCTTTCTTGTACTCCACCTTTCCTTTCTGTCCATCCGGACAAAGTGGTGCTACGTACCAAACCTTCTTTCCTGCCCAAGGTTGTCACGGCCTTCCACATCGGGCAGTCTATCACCTTGCCAACCTTCTTCCCGCCACCGCATCCCTCTAAAGAGGAAGGGCGGCTCCACCGTCTGGACCCAAAACGTGCGCTCTCATTTTATTTGAGTCGCACACGCCAGTTCCGGGTGGATGACCAACTCTTTGTTGGTTACGTGGGCGCTAAGAAGGGGAAAGCGGTGCACAAGAGGACCATCTCCCGGTGGGTCATCTTGTGTATCCAGGCATGCTACTCTTTGGCTAGGAAGGAGCCCCCGGCTGGATTGCGGGCTCATTCCACCCGAGCCACGGCGACTACCACTGCCCTGGGCAGGGGCGTGCCCTTACAAGACATCTGAAATCTGTCAGGCAGCTACGTGGGCATCGCTGCACACGTTTGCGAGACACTACTGCCTGGACAGTCAAGTCCGGAGGGATGGCTTCTTTGGCCGTTCCGTCCTCCAGGACTTTCTGGTGTGATTATTGGTTCGCAGACCCACCACCGGGGTTGGTATTGCTGGGGTATCTATTCTAAGGTAAGGAATCTAATACTAACGTGTCTCTTTCAGATGCACAAGTTACTACTTGTGTAACGATATATCTGTAAGAGACATTAGTTAGTATTAGATTCCTTACCGACCCACCCATCCTCCCCGTTCTGCGAACCAATATCTAGGGTTAGGGTTGTCCCCTTTCAGGGCCCTAGTTTCAATGGCACCAGTGTTGGTTTTTAACATGGCTCTGCGTTTCTGGCGCGGAAAAGCTGTGTCTAAGAACTGACGTCAGCACGCGGAGGCGGCGTCTAAGTACTCCGACGACGTCATCACGGCGCCTACGACGGGCGCGGAGCCGCAGACGACGCCTACCGACGCGCAAGGGTACTGCTACGCAAAAGTTTCCGGATCCAGTCTGACGCCTGGGGATATTCTAAGGTAAGGAATCTAATACTAACTAATGTCTCTTACAGATATATCGTTACACAAGTAGTAACTTGTGCTTTAGCTACCCCATTTTGGGCAGGCAGTAGGGGGGGTCAGCTGGTCTGCGAGGAGTTTACTTCAAGTTTTAGAGTCTATGTTTTTATGAACAGTGGATTAGAAGAGGATAGTAAGTGTCCATCTCAACCAGATTTAAGTAAGGAGGTGAACACTCATGGACCCCGAAAGTTGGCTACTACAGATAGCGGTCCGGTAAAGTTTTAACAGTCATAGTGCTAAGAGGCCACAAAATTCAATGGGAGGCCATCTTTGCCAGGTGTCTTGCCACATGCAAGTGCTTGGATCACCTGTTTTATTTCTTGTTCCAAAGTAAGGGCGGCTAGAGATTAAGATGCAACTCTAGAGACCTTTGTAAGGTCAGATCCTATAAAAAAAAACCTCAATCGAAGTGTTGTGGTTGTGCCTGCGGGTTGGAGTATATTGTGGCATAGTGAGCTCAAAAGGTTTGGTTAATTGTGCCATGTGTGCAAACCAGCAGTCAATCTTTAGTTGTGACAGCTTTTATAAGCATTTGTGGGTTCTGGCAGCAATTATCAGGCAATGTGGCTTTTCGATTGTCTCCTATGCTGATGACATGCAGGTGGTGGTATCAGTGTCAAACAATATTGAGGAGACAGCCAATCGTTTTTACATCTGCATGTCACAGATTAATATTTTGATGCAGAACAATTGCCTTAAATTAAAAAGCGACAATACAGAGGTTTTGATAGGGTCAAAGACCTCCTTCTGGTCCCCAAGATGGTGGCTGGCTGATTTGGGCGATTGCCCAACTCCTGTCACAAACGTTAGGAACCTAGGGGTAATATTTGATGAAAGACTGACCTTTGATTGTGAAATTAATAAGCTTGCCTCCACCTACTGGGGCATTTTGAAAATGATCAGGAAGATCTGTCTTCATCCCCTTGGACGCATTAAAAACGGTGGTCACAGCCCTGGCCTTATCACGACTGGACTACTGCAATGCCTTATATGTGGCACTTCAGTCACAGCTCCTACTCGGACTTCAACGAACGCAGAATGCAGCAACTAGACTGATTCTGGATATTCCTAAATATGAATCAGTCTCCCACCGACTGAAAGACCTCCAGTGGGAAAGAGAATTACATTCAAGTCGCAATGCCTGACATATAAGGCACTACAGGGAAAAGGGCCACTGTACCTGAGAACACATCTTAGGAAATACATGCCAGCCAGAAATTTAAGGTCGGCTCATGCACAACTACTGTCAATCACTAGGTACAATCAAGCTCGCTGGGGGGCAGTAGTTTCCTTTTAGGAACAGCGAAGATCTGGAATTCTCTACCTATGTCGATAAAAAACAGCAAGTCGCTGATGTCATTTAGAGGACTACTGAAAACATTGTTATTTACGAACTGAAAGGTCAGAAGTATAGCTAACCTGCAAAGTTCAGCATACCCGTAATTCATAGGGCCAAGACTCTGTTGGGCATATGTGCACTCTATAAGTCTGTAAAAAATCCCCCCCCCCAAAAATGGAGGGTTGAGGAGTCTGCCAGTCTTTTCTCCTTCTGCATGGGATATAGCTTTGTAAGTTGCTTGGTCTAGACAGCACAAGCATTCCATAAGTTCGTTGTATGTATGTTTAGCCTCGCGCAGAGGTCTCATGCACTCTAGATGCACTATCACTGCACGCACCAGGGTAATTAGCGGGTTTTCTATCTACTCATTTGAGTTTAGAGCAAACTCCATAGGTGTCCAGTGCAAATAAAGGGCACCCTGTGTCACAACCTTAAAGGCTTCCCACTCCACCATAGGGGAGGATGCAGTATTATAATTTTCCTTAAAATATTTAACAATGCTTTCACATTATTCCTCCTGGATAACCGGGTCTTGCAACCACGGTGCTTGGAGTTACCATGTAGGGAACTAGATAGGTATCTCCTTGAGTGAAAAGCTGCCTCTAGGGGGTTACGGTCTGATAGTGTTTTGCTGAAGTATGTTGTGCGATACACTGATGGGTGGCATGAGCCTCCCTTCTAAACGTGCAGGATGCACAGCCAACGGACATAGGCCAATGTGATCAACAGTCATGAGTCCAATTTCGTCCATGTTATCCTTTTTAGGTCGAGCCTAGAGCAGCGCATGCGCTGCTCTGCAAGACTTTTAGTAAGGGGCTTCAGAAAGCTCACCACACGCTCGTGCGTGTGTTTTTGTTTTTCTCATAGGCTATTGGGCTTTGAGTGTGTCTTTCTAAGAAAGACATACAAATCACCACTGGGTCTGGGCGCCCAACAGCACGGCTGAGCCACAATTAACTAATGAACAAAATAATGCCACTACTGTTTCACTATTTTTTCTCAATCTTGGAAACCATATGGATTAGACACTATGGTCCATTGAACAGTCAAATCTGAATGAATCTTTTTGTTTTCTTTTTTCTTTTTCAAAAAAGTCATTTGGTTATTATTTCACCAAATCATTACACAATACAAGACCTCCTCTACATAATATACAAATTTTACAAAAATGTTAACATACACACCTTTCAAAAATTGTCAAATTTCAAACGCTCAAACACAATCGTACCTTCATACATACACAGCCAAACACATTTTTACATATATATATATATACACATATATATACACACACTGGAATTACAATATTCACAGTAAGCCATAAAAATCAATAAATTTCCATCAGTAAAGTTTGAAACAAGTTTTAGATTCCTCCTTTTGTTTAGATGGCATCAATTGTCTACGCGTTTCGAACTCACACTGGTGGGGGAGTTCTCATCAGGACAAAAAGCTCTAGGATATAAAGCTGAAAGGGGTATTTTTGGGGATTTCCCGGCGGAACAAAAACATCCACATGAAAACGTGAATTTATGATCAGGGTCACGGAGGTTGCCTGGGGGGCGCCGTGCAGTCTGACTTGTTAGTTGTCGTCTGCTTGGAGTGTAGGGATCGAAGAGGGCGGGTGGGCTGTAATTTTGAGGCATCTTTTACTGACCCGCTTCATTCAGAGGGGATCGATTTCCCAAGCGTTGTAATCGATCGCTACGTCGGTCCCGTGTATAGGTTTACGTCCTACTTCCGGTTTCGCAAGGCATCCTGGAAGTTGTGGAATGATGGCTTGCGAAACCGGAAGTAGGGCGTAAACCTATACACGGGACTGACGTTGCGATTGATTACAACGCTTGGGAAATCGATCCCCTCTGAATGAAGCGGGTCTGTAAAAGATGCCTCAAAATTAGAGCCCACCCGCCCTCTTCGATCCCTACACTCCAAGCAGACGACAACTAACAAATCAGACTGCACGGCGCCCCCCAGGCAACCTCCGTGACCCTAATCATAAATTCACGTTTTCATGTGGATGTTTTTGTTCCGCCGGGAAATCCCAAAAAATACCCCTTTCAGCTTTATATCCTAGAGCTTTTTGTCCTGATGAGAACTCCCCCACCAGTGTGAGTTCGAAACACGTAGACAATTGATGCCATCTAAACAAAAGGAGGAATCTAAAACTTGTTTCAAACTTTACTGATGGAAATTTATTGATTTTTATGGCTTACTGTGAATATTATAATTCCAGTGTGTGTATATATATGTTATATATATGTAAAAATTTGTTTGGTTGTGTATGTATGAAGGTACGATTGTGTTTGAACGTTTGAAATTTGACAATTTTTGAAGTGTGTAAAGGTGTGTATGTTAACATTTTTGTAAAATTTGTATATTATGTAGAGGAGGTCTTGTATTGTGTAATGACTTTTTTGAAAAATAAAAAATAAAACAAAAAGATTCATTCAGATTTGACTGTTCAATGGACCATAGTGTCTAATCCTTGGTTTCCAAGATTTCTAAGAAAGACAGCACGCAATTGGACAAAGGCGGGTGCATGTTCCGCCTTTGCTCCGCCCGCGACCTATTGCCTGCAGTTACTCCCGCGGGCCACTTCTGTTTTCATTTATCGTGCACAGATGTGTGTGCGATAATGCAAAACAGATGTCTCGCTGTGACGCGCGGGTACACACAACTCGCCTGCTTGTTTCACTCTGCAACGCTCTTCAACTATACCTCTTAAATTCACAGAAAAGCTACTACTTCAAGCCCTGTCACGCCCTGTGACATCCATGTCTGGGGCAGCTCAAGTCCTTTAGATCAACTAACAGAAAACCTAGTAAAACCACATTGGAGCATCCCCCCAGGAGTTCTGTGCAATACTGCTCTGTGTTTCTTTATTTGATTGGGCCATAAACTGCATAGAGTTCAACGTCTACACTCGCTCTTTTTTCTGCAATTGACATTGCAATCTCTTTCAATACTGTATGTTCAATGTTCCCATTGTAAATAGCTCCTATAGCCTCTGGTCTTCTATGCGCTATATGTAATTGCAAATAAATAGCCACCGTTCTGCTCGGCATAACTTTCGAGACAGGTGTCCCTTCCCCCTTGCCAGCACTACAGGCCGAGTTCTTATATGTCCTGAATGCTTCCGGTCTTCAGTATTTGTACCGAGGCCTCATGGTTCCAGTTCTCAAATGTGTGAGAAATGCCAATCAAGGCATATTTCTGCAACATGTCGAAATCTCAATTTGTCATATGGGACATGATGGTATAAACCCAATGCATTTCGGGCTGAAGCCCTTCATCAGGGGTAACTATAATGTAGAAAAAGTCACATCAGCAATCATCAATAACCACATATCTGCATCTATCAATAGATGAACATTCACTTGTGCTAATAAAGTGTGTATGACATGGTAACTAATTAATGCTGACACATAAAAACGCCACCAAAGAATATTATGGAAAACATATCCAAAAAGCTCCTGCTTAATGTGACGTACAAAAAACGCTGTAAAAAAAAATCAATGATGGGTAAGTACGTGACCGCGTTTATTACGTGACAAAATATATGCCCCATGCTAATCAGTTACGTACATAAACAAATCGCAGTGCAATAAACACAGTGAATGGATACCAAACATAAACAGGCTCTAAAACCCACAATGTAAGCCAAAATGTGATCTAAATCTGCTGCGTGAAAACCAATGTATCGGCGCTATAACTTACAGTTTGCCCAATCTTATCTACAACAATAAGACGAGAGAAATTTTCCATGGTACCAGTAAATGACATATCGGTAAGCTAATTTATCAGTAGGAACCAACCTAACGTCATTCAAATACCCAGGAATCATTTATCAAGTACTTTGTCAAGTAATTTGATACATTTGATAATGATGAAGCAAATATATATATATGTGCAACATCAATGTTTAAAAAATATATCGGGCACTATGTATTATTTGTATTATTACATACATTTTGTGGTGTTTTAGCAATTAATAGTAATCATTGTTATCAGTGTGTTTATTTAAATTTTATTTCTTTGGGTATTTTTCCCCACAATTATATTTTTGCAGAAGCGTGGAGTGCACGGCATGATTCACGTATTTTATTTATTTCGGGTTGGTTTTGGATCACGTGATACTGTTTAACTTCTTGGCACGTTTAAAGAGCACTTGTTTAACTTGCTCCCGTTTATAGAGGGTTGTTTGTTGGGCTCTTTGGCGTGGCCAGTCCGTCCGATAGAGGATTTCACTCGTTTTATTGTTTTACAGATTGGAACAAATAGTAAGTTATGGCACTGATATGTTGGTTTTCACGCAGCAGATTCAAATCACATTTTGGCTTACGTTGTGAGTCTTAAAGCCTGTTTGTTTGGCATTCATTCACTGTGTTTGTTGCACTGCATGTGGTTGATCTACGTAACATATTAGCATGGGGTATATCTTTAGTCCTGGAGTAAACGCGATCATGTACTTATCTAGTATTGATTTTTTTTTAATTGAATTTTTTGTGTGTAACATTAAGCATGAGCTTTTTGGTTATGTGTTTCACAGTATGCTTTGGTGGAGGTTTTATGTGTCAGCGTTTATTAGTTAGCATATTATCCACATGGTATCAGCCCAATTGAATGACCAACTATTGATGTTTGCAGATATGTGGTTATTGATAGTTGCTGATGTGATTTTTTTTCTGCATTATAGTCACCCCTGATGAAGGGCTCAGCCTGAAATGCATTGGGTTCATACCACAAAGTTACATATGATGAATTGTGCTTTCAACATGTTGCAGAAATAAGCCTGGATTGGCATTTCTCCCACATTTGAAAATTGGAATCATGACCCCTCTGCACGAGAATTAAAGAAAGCAAAAATTGATTAAAAAGGATAACATTGACTAAATTGAACTCATCACTGTTGATCACATTGGCCCATGTCCCTTGGTTGTGTATCCTGGGTCTGGTGCACTGCAGTGCACCAGCTTGATGTAGAATTTACATGTGCGCTGTTGGGATCAGAACACTCACCAGGGCCGCACACCCAAAAGTTTGCCTTGGAGCCTTAATTGATGATTTTGGATTTACATTAGGGTGTTCATTCTACATTTTATTCAAAATAAGCCTTTGTCAGGCCTAACCTTCCCTTTTTAATACTAATAACACACCCCTGAGGTAGTCCCTAAAGGCTCATAGGGCAAGATGCAAGGTATAAAAGTAGGAAATGTATGTTTACCTTTTACAAGTCCTGGCAGTGAAAAACGCCTAAAGCTGTTTTTCACTGTTGTCAAAAAGCTGAGCTACCTTATTACACTTAATAAGTGCAAACATCATTTTGGGGGCACATAGAGAAATTCCATTTCCATTCAAATTATTTGTCATTTAAACTCCTCTTAATGGTAAAGTCTTATTTACATTACTATTCTGAAAATGCGGCTTTTAGAAAGGTGCCATTTTTCTGACCTAAACCAAATGTGCCTTTCTGCCTGTGTCCAGGATCACATGATTGTGACTGCCTTTCCTGGTTTGGGTTGTGTATTCTTTCCAGACATGGGAACAAAGAAGGCCAAGGTGTGAGGAGAATGGGCCTTCCTCCAGGATGACTGTGGAGGAGCTGTACCGTGACCTGGTTGCATTTCAAGGTGCCCAGCCTGGAGCACACACAAAGGAACCTGACACCAGGCATACCCTTGCCTTTGCCATCATAAATAAGTGGTTGTTACCCCTTTGATGTCTTTGGAACCCCATTGAATCACTACTGTAAGCCGGGTATCCAACCTAAGCTAGTTCTATGATTTGCATCTCAAACCAATGCACAAAAATACTGAAATAAGTATACATCAAATAAATACACAAACAATGAAATATTTTGTTTTGGTACACAAATATGCAAAATCAACATTTTAATTTTATTGGGAACATCTATCTAGATTTTAACATATCACTTTGGGCCAAATGTAGGTAATCTCAATTTACCTATTCTTAAATACCGAATTTTACCGATTCGGTATTTAAGAATATGTAAATGGTATGTAGATAATTTTTCGGTAAAAATGCCCGAATCAGTAAGATTCGGTAATTAAGAATCGGTATTTACCGATTCGGTAATTCCCATTCATTCCTATGGGCCTGGAGGCCCAAAGGAATAGGGGGTACATTTTCAAGGGTGGCAGGGTGTCACATTGACACCCTGTTGCACCCCTGAATAGTGCATGGGTGCACATGTGGCACACATGCATGCCCTAAGGGCATGTATGTCTGCCACATCGCACTGTTGGAAAAGCAAAGTAATTGCTTTTTCTACGGTTTTCGATATTTACCACCAACTTGTAGTTGGTGGTAATTAACGAATCCTTAAATGTAAAAAGCACTCACTTGAGTGCTCCCTACATTTCTGATTGGGGAACCAAATCGTTATTTTAAAAATTCTGTAATTTACCGATTCCTTAAAATACCGATTTGGTAAATTACCGAATCCAAAATGTGGCCCCTACATTTCAAATGCCCAATACCGGTCGGTAACGGCCGAAATTCGGTAATTTCAGCCGTTACCCACCTACATCTGGCCCTTTGTCTTTTGCTCCGAATGCGCACAGTTGGTCAGCGCATGCAACTGCTTCAGTTGAGGCCTCCAGTCGTCCATACTAAAGTTCTGTTCCCTCGAATCAAGCTAAGAAAACCAACTTAATTTGTAGCTTACCAATTGAATTTACTTCTCAGTTAGTTTTAAACATTTCTGTTTTCAATGTTGTTTACACGTGTATGTACTTTAATAATCTGCTAATAATATTCAATTGTTCAGCTAGTCACTGACCTCGTGAGTAGGTGTTGTGGACCCCCAAGTGTTGGATCCACTGGCCTTGACAGTTTGGAGACAGGCCCAGGGAAGGGTAGGAACTGACCAGAGCTGTTTTGTGGGTAAGCCAGAGATTTTCCCACATAAAGACTGGCACCAACTATGAAAGTGGCACACTCGGAACTTCGTAGAACAGTCCTGGACTTGTGGAAGTTTCAGAAGAAGGACTGGCCTACTGTCCGAAGGAGGAAGATTGGATCTGCTTATCTTGAACCCAGGCTCCCAGAAGTGACTCCACGTCAGTTGGCTGACCACCTCTTTGAGCTACAGGGACACAGCAAGCTTCCCATGGCTGCCGTGCATCTGCCCAGCTGAATAGCACCAACTGGACCTGCCTGAACATACCTGAACTCTGCTGCTGGCCTCTGCTGGAGTGAATCCTGATCCCCCAGAAATGCCCCCCCACAACCCCCAAATTTCCTGGACCCTTGGCTTTCATCAGAGTGTACTCCTCCTCTAGAGAAGGTGAAGGTACAGAAGTTTTGGGCTCGTCACGACCACAAAGTGACCTCTTCGCAACTACTGTGACTGTCTGCGACAACAGCCAGTGCAAAGTTCTAGTGAAATCTCCTCTTCACCCCGACAGCCCGTGGCTTGTCATGCTACAGTAGCGACCCTACCGAGACAACATCTTTCTTGCAGCTCCCACTAACTTAAACAGCACTTTTCGATTTGAATATGTGACTCTTCAGCGGGAAACACCTGGTTGCAGTTGGCGTGAACTTCTGACTTCCCCCTATCTAGCACGACCAGATAGCCATGAGTTGTGCATTGTGGCTCTATTTTGACCTAAAACGTAAAAAAAAAAACTCATATCTCCAGTTCTACTGATTGGATTTTTGTTGTTTTGGCTTCATTTTATTTATTTAATGTTACTCTATTCACAAGTCAGAGGTGAAAGAGGTGCCAAACTGGAGAGAGGAGGGAAAATAGCTGTAGGACTCGAAAGAAAGTGAAAGGGGCAATAAGGCAAAAAAGGAACAAACCGAAGCAATATACATGGGCTCACGAAAGAGACAATGAACAGAGAGCAAAGATAGTAACACAAGGTAAAAAAAAATGAGCTACAGAGACACAAAGCAAAGTAACAAAGGGGCAAAACCGCAATAGAGGCACAACAAGGACAAGAATCACAATCTGAGAGAAGCCACAAGTCTGAGGAGGAGCAGAAGAGAGTAAGCAGGAGTGAGGCGGGAGCCTCAAGGCACAGCAGCAGAGTCCAAAATGGCCTTGCCAGGTCGTAGGACAAGGCACAGGTAACTCCTAGGGGCTAGGTCACCTGCTTACACCTACATGATTATATATCATGGCCATATAAAAATTATATACAGTGTGGCTTATCTGTTGTGGTGGGAATGTGCGGTGAAATGAACAATTGTCCCTATTCACTCACTGCACTTATCTGTTCCCCACTCCCTACTTCAGTTGTTAGTTGTATTTTTTTAAGTACTTAATTTTTATGTTGTGATTTACCTCACAGCCTCCTACCATAAGTTATCTGATTGAGGTATTGGAGGGGCTAGAGCGGTGTTAATGTACTCACTTCTCCCCAGGAAAAATATGAATACTGTGTATGTGCCTGTTTTTACTGGGCTAGGATTGCTGGTTTCCTTCTTATCATGATGTTTGTGCTAGCCCAAGCCACTTGACATTACAGGTCACTTTTGCTAAAGTCCACCTTGCCTTGTGGGTATTTCATTTGTTTTAGATGTTTTTCATATCCAAGGATGGGAAGTGCATAGAATACAGTGGATCTTGATTGTTTTTAAGTGGAAAGCACAGCAGAAGGAGTGACTATTCAGATAAACAGAAAGACATGTATCACAACTCACCATGCCTGTAATCCATGTGATTGAAAGATGTATACATTGTCCCATGGGGAGCCTGTATGAGTTTTTGTATACTGGGTCTGAAAGGAAAAGTGAGTGCTGTCGTTTGATTAACGTAACGGCAGTGTAAACAATATTGTTTAGCGGATTAAAAACTTGATATTTCACAGTTTTGGGTGTCATAAGCTAGTCATATTGAGAAATAGTAATTCTTAAATTTTGTGATTTGAAGTTCTGGTATGTCACTGCTTTTCCTCCTATGACAGGGTGGCCTAGAGGGAATGCTTACAATAACAAGTGGTGTTTGCACAAAGGACTCCTGGGACACCTAGGCTGCCAGAGACCAACTGACAGATCTAGAATGCATATGCAACAGAAGCTGCTAATTGGACATAAACATTACGTGGCAGTTGTTCTTAACCTTTTGAATTCTGGAACCCAGGGATCCCCCACTGAATCATTGCTGGATTTCGAGAGGCCCTCAGAGTCATTACTGGAAGCCTGGGACCTAAGCATTTTCAATGATTTGAATCATAAAGCAATATAGAAAAAATACAGAAATAAGCAAATACACAAATGGTGAAAATATATTATTTTATTCACAAACAAATGATTTACTAGAAGCATATCATTTATCTCAGCAATACAAAGCTTCTACCGGTTCGGTGAAAAAATGAAAGGTTCCTTTACAGTTTATTGTGAAGCTATTTAAAACAGTCAGGGGAGTCTTTATCTAAAGATGTATATATTGCTGCAGTACTGCTGCTACTCTCTCTGTAGCTTGGCTGTGGTGAATGTGAGCTCTGAAGGCACAGAGAAAGTAAAGCCTGCAACTGGTCATCTCTTTTCACTTGCTTTAATCATAATTCTCTTTTTTATGAGTAAGCCTTGCAAGTAATCCACAAGGGGGCAGAGTAGAAGTCCTGCTGTTGTGGATCTAAGAGGACTTGATGGACCCGGACAGTGCTGAAAGCATCTGGAAGAATGTTTTCTCATTTCTTGAGAAACCTGTTCTTTAAACAGCTTGTTGTCGTTGCTGGCCTGGTGACATCCAGACCCCTTATACTCTCAATATACGCAGATTGGCCCTTTTGGGCCAATTGTCTGGCCCATATTTCCTTTCAAGAGTTTTCCACCTCGTCTCCTGTGGCCACTTTCAGTATGCACCAAACCTTTCAGCGTAGCTATACGCTTTTCTGCTCTGCCCCTGGCTTTCCCTAGAGATTAGGTTTTTTTGTGCTGAACATTACCTCTTCATTAAGCAGCTCAAAACGTGTAGCCAAAATATAGTTTTTGTGTTAATGTTAGTGAGGCTATGATACAAAAGCACTAAAGCAGTAATTAGATTATAATGCCCCGTCTTCAGATTTGTTTTGCATTCTTTGAAAATCTTAAATTGTAGAGTAAAATTGCAAAGATGTGCATACATAAAATGATTTCTGTTTTAATTTTGTTTTCTGTTCTACTTTATTGATTTAGTATTTTGCAAAATAAAATGTTCTGATTTCATAACACGTGTAAGACTCTTGACATGGAACAGATTCATAAACCCTCAATGGAAATTCTGTCCCCACCCCCCAATCAGGAACCACCAAGCAAGGACTACACACTATCAGTAGTTGATTCACAACAAAACATCAGCTCTGGATTTTACAAGAAAGCCGGGAACTGGCATTGCTCTTTGTGTCTGTACTGCACACTTTTGTTTCCAAGTAAATGGAACAATCTCAATGATGTAAGGCACATGAGTGCAATTTGAAACTCACTGTCCCAGTGAACCTTTTTTATTAATTGCATTGATGTTTGTCTGTTTGATTGTTTTTCAGTGTATGCTCTAGGTTACAGTTGAATGCACAGATTTATTTTGTTAACTATTCCAGGCCGTAGATGTTGAGTCATTCAGCCAGATTTTGTGCAGTATTAAAGAGCTGAACATGGGCAATCCAGTTGTTGGAGAGTGGGACTAGGTTGTTCATTTAGGCAAGGACTTTTTACTGCTTTGCTGAGGTCATCTGGAATTCTAATTTGGAGTAGCTGTAACTATTCCAAGATGTGGGTTAATTTTGTTACTGTTATGTACACCCTCAAACAAATTGGTATTTATGGAGACAATCCAGGAGCACTCCACGCAAGTGGGCATGATTGGTAAGCTTCTATGACTTTCTGTTTGAAGATGGCATCTTACATGTGCCTGGCTTTGTTCACAGGACTAGACGCACAATTGAGATCGAGGAAGATAGAGTTTACGTTGCTGTTATTAGGGAAGTTAAACAGATGGTAAAGTCCCCAAGCATTAAAGGAAGAAGGAGATGTGGATGGCATTGTTGCGGTGGCAGTTGGTTTAGTTGGACTAATGTTGAGAATTGAGCTGGTAAGTGGTACTTTAGAGAAGGAATTTGCTTTCTGATGCTTGGCTTTCCATGAAGGTGAATGTGACTTTCTGCATGATGACGATTCTTTGATGATGCTGATATTGAAGGACATTTTTGTAGTCATGTGTTGCGGTGGCAGTTGGTTTAGTTGGACTAATGTTGAGAATTGAGCTGGTAAGTGGTACTTTAGAGAAGGAATTTGCTTTCTGATGCTTGGCTTTCCATGAAGGTGAATGTGACTTTCTGCATGATGACGATTCTTTGATGATGCTGATATTGAAGGACATTTTTGTAGTCATGTTAGATTGTGTTCATCCTCATAACACTACATCACAATGTATTTACAGTCAACAAGCCAGCTACCTCTCCTATCAGTCGCTAACTTTATTCTGGACTTTGAACTGTTACAGCTCTCCTCTGCTTTTTGGCTAGGTTCACACTACATAAATAGCACATACATGCTGTTGGAAATGGCCCTTTTTGCAGGGTTATCCCTAAACTTTTTGCTTCTTCCTCCTATTTTTCCCTGACCCGATGCTGGCGGTTTTAGGACTCTGGGCACTTTATCACTGCTGTTCAGTGCTAAAGTGCATATGTTCTCTGTGTAAATTGTGTTATGGATTGGTGTTTCCATGATTGGCATACTTGATTTACTAGTCAGTCCCTAGTACAGTGCACTGAGTGTGCCAGGACCTGTAAATCAGATGCTACTAGTGGGCCTGCAACACTGATTGTGCCACCCACATGAGTAACCCTGAGAAGTAACTCAGACCTGCCACTGTAGAGTCTGCACACAGTTCGTAACTGCCATTTTGATCTGGCAAGTGCACCCACTTGCGAGACCCTAACCGTCCCTTTTCGTACATGTGAGCCACCCCTAAGCTAGGCCAAGATAACCCTGTGGGCAGGGTGCAGTGTATGTGAAAGGTAGGACATGCTCTGATGTGTGTGGCATATCCTGATAGTGAAATGCTGCCAATTTAGTTTTTCACTATTGAAAGGCTATCTGGCCCATAGTAAAGCATGGGATTTAATTTATAACTTCTTATCAACATAACTTCCCATTGGACCAGATAGGAAAATAAAGTTTAGTGTGCCTGGACTCAGAATGTTAAAATGCATCCTTTAGTAAAGGTGATTTTTACATTCTGTGTTTATAAATACTACTTTTAGAAAGTAGGTATTTGACAGGGGTTGGGGAGGTGAATTCGTTGGTGTGTGTCCTACCTATCCTGAATGAGTCAGGGCTGGGCTGAATAGGCCTGGGCCCGCATTCAGAGTAGTGGGAGGAGTTTTCACTAGCACCTAAATAGGCCCTATCTGCCTTGGACAAGGCTGTCTTCATCCCCTGCCAGGAAGCTGGGCCAGAGAGGACATAACTGGTTTGGACTAAGCACTGACACTCTCTGCCTGAGAGGACAATGGATTTTGGGGTATAAATATTGGGGCCCAGACTTTTAGAACTCTTTTGGACCAAGAAGACCGCCATGAAGAAGAGCTAGTGAAGCTGTGAGGAGGAACTACCACTTTGCTGTGACTTTTGCTGTGTTGGCCTGCAGTGGATGCTTCTGTCTTGGGCAGTGAAAGGACTGGACTTGAACTTTCTGCAATCTCTTTTTGTGAGTTTCTTCAAGGGCTTGAGGTAGAGCTTGCCCCCTGTTCAAGAAGTCTCAGGAACAGCAAAGACTTCAAGCTCTTCTGCCCTCAGCACTGGGGACTGTGTATTTTGTCCTGCAACAGAAGAAAAAACAACCCAACGCCGATACCGACTCCGTGTCCTGAAGGGCACTGCCACAACGCCGCACCGCAACCCTGGTCTCACTGACGCCGCCTGCTGATGCCGTCACAGAGCCGCTGCTTGCACCGCGACCTATGGTCACCGCACTCCGCACCGCCTCGTTTCACATTGTCGCCTTGGTATCCCCGATGACACTGCTCCACGCCGACATAGACGCCGCTGCTTTCACGGTGGTTTGAGGGCACCACTCGTAAGTTACGCAACACACCGTCCTCATCCCGCACCACAGCCTTGGCCTAGCGACGCCAGCACCATCGACTCCAATTAGTCCGCCAACTACAGCACTTCAGCAACGACGTCGCTGCTGCTTGCACTGTGACCTGCCAGCACCATGGCGAGCACCGCATCACTTCGCACCGCAGCCCTGGTCTCACCGACACCGCTGGACGACCGTCACTGACCTGCTGCCTGCAACGCGACCTGATGGCACCGCACCGCTGCACTTCGCACCGCAACACCCGACGTCTACAGACGCCGGCACTTCTGACTTCAACTGCAAGGAGTTCGATCTGCAACGTATGTGACTTCAAGTGCCTGACAACTTCTGCACCGACATCTGGAACCGATGCCTGCGGCCACCGTGCTTTCGGAGCTCAACGAGAGGTTGCCGACGCCATGCATTTCTAAAGGTACAGTTTTGCGGGTATTCCCAACGCTGTAGCTGGCCTGCGACGTCGTGGTCAGCCAGGACTGTTTTGGAATTTGTTGTTCACAACGCCGTGATAGCCACAGACGGAGCTGTTGACTTTAAGGAATTTTATTTCAAGTTTATTTGGTTAACTGAAGATTCCTAAGTACTGTATTGTGGATTTTTATCATTTTTGGTCTTGTCTTAAGCATATAAAAATATTGGATATTTTTCTAAACTGGTGTATTGTCCTTTTGTAGTGCTTACACTGCGTTACTGTTGGTTATGTTGGTAATGCTTTACACACTGCCTCTAAGGTAAGCCTGACTGCTCGTGCCAAGCTACCAAGGGGGTGAGCAGGGGTTATTTTAGGAGTGTAACTCCCTTATCCTGACTAGAAGGAAGGATCCCTACTTGTACAAAGGTGCAAACCCTTGCCAACTAGAGAACCCCATTTCTAACACATACATACATACATGAGTGCTGCAGCATCCTCAGTCCAGGTCTCTGCAGTGAAAAGTAGTTCATGTCTGTGGTCTATGAGATCATGTTTGTTATAATGTATCTTTAATATAGATCCAACATTGATCAAAAAACATATTTTATAGCGTGGTTAGATTGTCTTAGAGTTAACGGTGGATGGGGAGGAGGAGCCAATGGGATGTAGGTTGAGGAGAGGTAAGTGGCAGGAAGGGGAAAGTAGGGGTGAAGAGAGCGATTTGGTGATGATGAGGGGCTCGGTTTAACTAAGAATTTAAGGTGTTTGACAAGAAATGGAAAGAGGAGCGCACGTTGGACATACCAAGGATAGGATAAGAACAATTGCAGAAGTGTTGTAGTAATTTTCGGTATGTGTTTGTGGACGACTGGTTGTGGTCATTTGAGGTCATGCTTTGTTGGTATGTTAGAAAACATTGTGGCTAAGAAGGGGAAAGATAGGCCTGCCTTGATGGGGACAAGTACTTTGATTCAGGTGGGATTAGGATATTAGGAACAGGGTGGGTCAAAAGTGAAGCTTCAGGAGGGAAAGAGGAGAGAGAGGATTGAGGTGAGATGAACAGCAGGGACAAGGGGAGATTTGAGAGAACATCTGGGAGTTGAGAACATAGTACGTTGAGTGATATGTTCTTAGTTTGGGGCGGGGAAGATCATTTAGTATGAAAGGTGCTAGTTGAAAGTGAATACTTGTATTGCAATGCACACTACTGCTATAGAAAGCTTAAGAGGGGCAGAAATATTGTAAGAGTTGGGCTCGTGACCAGGTCAGCATGGTGTGAGGATGCCCGTCTAATGAGCTCCTGCATTAACCAGCATCCTACAATGTGGTCTGGAGCAGCAGGGCATCCTTTCCCTCTTTAGCGGTGTAGGAAAAGCTGTTCCCTGCCGTCAGGAGGCCAGAGAGCTAACTATCCAAGGGTTGGAGCAGGAGAGAAGACGACCTGCAGTTACCTTAGATGTGGGCAGCGCTGGGGAAGGAATGGAAAAATATGAGGCTGATCAAAGCCTGGAGCAGGCCCAGACTGCTATGTTCAGATCCTGTGAATTGCAGCCTACCCTCTCAGTGGTGAATACAAGAACGGAGATATGCCTCATTGCAACCTTCTGGCTACTGTAGAATAGAATAGGAAAGCAGGACCTGTCTTATGCTCTGTGGGAGACCTGGGGCCGGGAACAAAGTAAAACTCTTCCAACCTGTAACTGAGCAGAGCACAGAGTAGTTGATTGCATGGGACTTAGCACGTTTACCCCCTCACCTCTGCCCCCTTTCCTATCCAATAATACCAACAGCATTCTGTTCAGGACTATGCTCAAAAGAGAAACAGAAACAGTACTCTGGAATTTCTTTGCACAAGAACGCTGTGAAGCGACTGACTTAAAGTGTGGTAGCTTCAGGGGTTGGATACAGTGGTTTGGCTGCTGTGTGTATGTGACCTGACATAAGAGACTCCACTGGATACATACATAGAGCTGTGCCAGAGGAAGGACCTGGACTGGCAGTTCGGGCTGGACTTTTTCCATGGGGAGCAGGCACCGGACTGATTTGCATATGGCTGTGTCCAAACTGGAATGGTCTGTTGAGCAAAAAATCGATGGATGTAAGGCCGTATATCTGTATTGGGGTAGGTGTTCGACATTAGTCAACATTCTGTCCTTCGTTTGTACTTCTTGTATTTGTCGCCTTAAGTGGGTCGGGTATGCCCAGACCTTGATCCCGTGCTCACCATGCCACCGGAGTTAAGCTATCATGGCTGATGAGGTGTTATACCCCCAAACTGGTCCTAGGATGCTCGTGTCCAGTCCAGGGAGGACCTGGCCTGGCAGTTTAGACAAGACTGTTCACATGGGTGAAGAGTCAAGACTGATTTTCATATGACTGAGTCCAAACTGGAAAAAAAGATGGATTTAGGCGCAGATCTCTGTACTGGGGGAATGTTTGACATTGTTCAACATTCCGTCCATCATTTTTACTTTTTTGTGGAGGAAGCACTTGGGCAGCATGTAAAAAACATCATAGCTTAGTCAACTCTCCTTCGCCTGCCCCTCTGCGCAGCTCCAAGGAGCCTCCTAAATAGCTCCTTTAAAGAAACAGGTACGTTTTCTCCGTAAGTACCAGAAACTGAGAAATTACTTCAGTGGAAGAAGAAGCTAAAACTGATATCACCCTTACTCATGTGGCACTGGAATATTCTGCCTAATCATCTGGACAGGTAAAATAATTGTGCTGGATCAGACATTACACACTGGCAGTGGGAATACCAGGGAATGTGAAGTGTGACACTAGAACATTGTGCATTAATACAAATGAGATTTTGGCAGAACAGCAGGCCCTTTTTAAAGTTTTGCACAAAAACTTTTTGAAAGAGAACACAGAGCTTTGGGTCCACAGCTCGAGCTAGGTGGGGGCCACACTCATCATCACAAGGCTTATGAACCATATTGTGATGCCCTAGTACAGAGCACCAGGTGCAAAGAAGCCATTACATACACAATACAAAAATAGATGTTTCGATTACACAAGGCAGTCTAGTAGCTTCAAAGCAACTTTCTGTCAATATAATGAGACTACCAATTGTGGCTTGCATGCTACTTTTCCCAGCCAGTTAGAAAGTAGAGAGAACGCTTATTTTGTTATTCAGGCAGCAGCAAATGACTGGCTGAGTTGGTGATAATAAAACTGGGACAGACCGCATTGGAGGCCAAAGAGAGCAGACTGTTCACTCCTGTAACCCCACCCATCCTAACACCCTCACCCTTCATCCTCCAGTCATTGCAGACCAAACTGTAGAGGACTGACTGCATCTCGGCCAAAGGGTTATAGAAAGGTTCTTCAAGAGTCTCAGAAAAGTGAATCCGGATCAATCTGGCAATGGAAGCAGCAACTTGAATGAATCCTCAGAAGATTGTCTTAGAGAAAACAGAAGACACCACCAGTAGATGGAGGAACATGTGAGCTACATATAGAACTGTGCATTTGCTGAAGTACCAATCACAACACCAAACAGAAGCATAGGAACAGCACGAGTTGCTGTAACCCTTGTGTCACAGGGTATCCTGTAAGAGCTGCACAAAGATGACCCACGAAGAACTTACTACATCCACACCCTCTTCAGCTATTGCAATTTCTTTGAACTGGTTTTTAGCTAGAAATAAAATTGAATGCATAGGTGTTTTCTTTAGTTTGGGTAAAATGAGCAGGCACATCCACAAATAGAGACTATTCATTGTTTTCTCAGCGTACATGACCTTCCTACCACACGAGACACATTTCTCACAGCTACTCTCATGACATACAGTTAGAATAGAATACCTTTACAGGACATTATCAGACTACTATCCATTAATATAATTGGTGAACCGAGGTAGATCCCGCACTAGTATACCATTCTGGAAATTAAACCATGAGGCCCCACTTGACCCACCATTTAGGACCACACTGAAAGAAGCATTGGAGACGTACTTTCAGTCGTTCACAGGGTCAGTGAAGGAAGCTTTCAGAGTTGTCACGCGTGGAACCTGCATAGCAATGACATGAAAAGTCAGACTGGTGCTTCTAAAGTCATTAGAACCCTGGAAGATACTTTGAAACACTAGAAGAGGCATAGACATACTGGGCAATTGAGGAAAGAGCAAGCTCTGCAAAATAGAGAAAAATACACAGCAATATTGAATATACTACGCTTTTTGAACTTTGGGAAGCTCACCGTGAAATCCATCTAGGACAAGGAATAAGCATATTATTGGCTCAGTCAAATGATATTGATAGGCCCCTGTGACCTCATTGCAGAACTCATCAGGAGAAATTCTAAACACATAGCAGGCCATCAATACCATGTTCTGATATTACTATAGCAAACTATGTGGGATTGGTACATTAATTACAGAAAAGGAAACTGGAAGATTCTCAGAAGACCTCTGGAGGAAAGGGAATTGCTAGATGCTCCACTTTCAGTAGAAGACATCAGAGCCACCATTTGCTCACTAACCACTTGGAAGTTCTTGGTATGGATGGGCTACTGGCTGAATTCTATATAACGTTTGTGGGACACCTTGGTCCATTCCATGCTTACTGGAACTATATAATGCATCCCTACAAGGGTGTGCATTGACTAATTAAGCTGTGGTAGTACTGGAGTAATGCTCGCAAACCCAGATTTAGTCCCACTAAACCATAAGAACTACCAACCGTTATCACTGCTAAATTTAGACTAAAGGATATTGGGGGAAATACTGGCCTCCCATTGGTTCATCTGTACCAGTCATGGTCTGTTCCTACAGGGGCACCTCTTACAACATAAAGATGGTCTTCCATGTTAAGGATGGACTAGAGCATCGCCTCTCCATGTTGGGCATAGAGAAAGAGTTTCACATGGTACGGTTGGATTTTATCTTGTTCGAGGCATGTGGCCTGCTAAATTCATATCTATTGCATAGATCGCCGCCTCGTGTTGGGTCCGGATGATTGCACATTGTTGTCCTGGAAGAGTCTTCGAAGTATCACGAGATAGGTGGCTCCTCCCCTGGACTACAGTGCGCATGGGCATCGGCTCCATCCCCAGATTGTTTTTTTCCGCCATTGGGTTCGGATGTGATTTCGACGGCTCCTTGTCGGAATCGAAAGAAACTTACTTCTTAAGGCCAAAAGGCCTTCGGTATTCGCGTCGGTATTGTTTGCGATCGGTCCCGAGCATCGTCTGACTCTTCGGGTCGGACTTCTGCGGAGTGGTTTACTCTTCGCGCATCGAGGCCCTGTACTCGCAGCAAGACCCCGGCGACTTCATCATGGAACGGAGTCCGTTCAAGCGCTGCCCCGTGTGTGGGTCTAAATACCCACACATCGACGTGCATCCAGTCTGTAATAAATGTCTATCGCCGGAACACGACGAGGACAACTGCATGGCCTGCTCCAAATTCAGGTCAAAGAAGACGCTCAAGCATCGGCGCGCAGCGCGACTTGAAGCCCTACACGCAGCCCCGGCACCCGACGACATATTCGACGACCCCGCGGAAGAAGGCCACAGCCATCATCTTCAAATCTCACCACCATCGACGGAGGTCGAGGCAGATCCAGAAGAATACATCGAAGGACGGAGCCAAGACCTTGAATACGTCGAGGAGGTAGGGGACGACGAAGAAGTCTATGGGGCCGCGGAAGATCGTTCAGAGGACGAGCTATGCCCCGAAAGTTACTCGACTCAGGCTCCGGTCACGGGATCGCCACTCGGCCTTACCCACGACCCTGCACCGGTATCCCCAGCCCCGCCTCCGGGCCCGGCCACGGATACACCGGAGGAGCCACCGTTGCGCGTATCGAAACCGAAACCGCAACCATTGCTGTCGACAACACCTAAAATGGCCGACATCACGCCAAAAACGAAACCGAAACCATCGGTCTCCTCGGCTCCCAAAATGGCCGCCGACTCGGCAAAACCGAAACCTACGGCTTCGACAACATCTAAAATGGCCGACGTCCCGTCCAAGCCATCGAAGCCTGCTCCGTCTTCAACTCCGTCGCCTTCGGGCCCCACGAAGTCAAAGAAGACTGTCGACTCACCGGCGCCTCAAACGGTGGCCAAGGACACGTCCTCCAAGAAGGTCGTCCATCCTACCTCGACGTCTGCAGCGTCTAACACCAAACGCACGGTCGAAGCCAAGTCCACTAAGGCCCAGGATCCGACGGCCGGAGCCACTACTCATCGGCACAAGGATGCCGGAACGGCATCAACGGCGTCGGCGCCTAAAACTGCCACAGGGCAGCGTCCCGTGGGAGGCCAGGAATCATCGGTGGCCACTTCTGCTACGCCGAAGTCCTCCGAAGCGGACGAACATGAAGCATCGGTTGCCAAACCCTCGGCTTCCTTTACAAAACAGGTCACCGACTCCCTCAAGAGAATTCGGGAGAAAGCCCTGACGTCGGCGTCTACCGCACCGTCGGATCCGAGACCGGTGGACATACCTGCAAAGTCGTCCTCCAAGCTTCTCTACGTTCTACCACCAAAGGTGGCGCCGAAGGCGTTTGTGGCCAAAACGGTCTCGAAGAACACCGAAACGCCGGATTATTCGACGCCCAGTCCCAATTTGCCTCGGCCAACTGCGTCGGAGGACAATTCGGAGCACTACATCGATGCCCACACGGGGAAATTGACACTTTATAAAAGAAAGATCACTTCCCAACCATTGGAATCATTTGTTATTCCACCAAAAAAGAAAAGGCCAGCACAGGACATAACTCCACTTGTTGAACCTCTTCAGCCTCCACCAAGGAGGAGTCCAACACCTTCCCCCCACCAATCAGGGGGTGAGGATGATGAACAAGATGACCAATATAACTTCCCTGCTGGAAATGACCCTGATGTACACCAGGACCCATATGACGACGCTGGGGACCAGGACAGCCATCCGGTGGTACAGGACCCTCAGGTTTTTGGATCACGTACATCACCTACTGAGGACTCAGCAGCATTCACTGCTTTAATAGAACGGGCAGCTGCAAATCATAATGTGGACATGCACTCTGACCCGGTGGAGGAAGATTTCCTGTTTGACACTTTCTCTGTCTCCGAAAGAACAGTCAAAACACTCCCCATGCTGAAAGGTGTCCTTAAACATGCACCAGAGATCTTTAAGGAACCGACAAGAGCAAGGGTGGTAAACCCACGTATTGAGAAAAAGTACAGGCCAGCACCTGGAGACCCTGCATATATTCGGGGACAGTTGCCTTTGGACTCCTTGGTGGTCGCAAATGCCCGCAAAAGGGCCAACTCCCAAACAGCGGGTGAAGCTCCTCCCCCAGACAAGGAGTCGAAAGTGCTTGAGGCTTCTGGCAAGCGGGTGGCTGCGCAGGCTGCCAATGTATGGCATATAGCAAACACACAAGCACTACTGGCGCGTTACGATAGGGCGCATTACGACACCCTAGAACAGCTCCTTCAACATCTACCTGATGAGTATAAAGAAGCAGGCGAAATGCTCATTCAGGAGGGAAAGCTTATATCAAATGCTGCAATTAAGTGTGCACTTGGTGTCGCGGACACAGCGGCTAGGGGGATTAACACTAGCGTCATGCTAAGGCGCCAAGCCTGGCTTCGTATATCTGGTTTTAAGCCTGACATCCAGACTACAATCCTCAACCAGCCCGTCAATCCTGACAGACTGTTTGGCCCTGATGTAGACACCACACTTGAAAAGATTAAGAAGGACAACGAGACTGCTAAGTCCATGGGGGCTGTCCAATCACAACAGTTCAGGGGCAACACTTTTCGTCGCTCAGGTGCGCGTAGTGTTACCAGAGGACACTTGGGACAACAAACACAATTCGCAAGAGGTGGTGCGCAATCCTCGTACCCCAAGCAAGGTAGAGGGGGTTACAGAGGTAACAGTGCCAAAGGCAGAGGCAGAGGAAACAACAACTCACGTTCCTCTGCCACAAACAAACAGTGACTCCCTGTCACTGCCCCCCGACCATCCAACACCTGTCGGGGGAAGACTCCAGCAGTTCCTGCCAGTCTGGTCATCCATCACCACAGACAGGTGGGTGAGAAAACTAATTCAGTACGGTTATTGTTTGGAGTTAATATCCACTCCTCCCAATATTCCCCCAAGACACCGTCCTATGTCGGCAGAGCACTTGCACTTATTGCAGCAGGAGGTACTAGTAATGCTGCAAAAAGGAGCAATCGAACTCGTGCCAGTGGAGGAGGAAGGAACAGGGGTCTATTCCCTGTACTTCCTCATCCCAAAGAAGGACGGATCCCTCAGACCCATTCTGGATCTACGCCCTCTCAACATGTATATACTGTCAGAACATTTTCACATGCTGACACTGCAACAAATCCTTCCCCTTCTGAACAAAGGGGATTTCCTAGCAACCTTGGACCTCAAGGATGCTTACTTCCACATCCCACTCCACCCGTCCCACAGAAAATACCTCAGGTTCACCATTCTCAACAAGCACTATCAGTTCAAAGTCCTACCCTTCGGGGTGACTACTGCCCCCAGAGTGTTTACAAAGTGTCTGGCGACAGTGGCAGCGCACCTCAGGAGACAACACATACATGTCTACCCGTACCTCGACGACTGGCTCGTTCAAGCAAAGTCGGAAAGACAGTGCGCCTCACACATGTCCCACACTATTCAACTCCTTCACAGCCTGGGGTTCTCCCTAAACTACCCAAAGTCGCACCTTCAGCCAGCCCATGTGCGGCAGTATCTGGGCGCGACAATAAACACCCTGACTGCTATGGCTCAACCAAACACAGTCAGAATCAACAGCATTCAGTGGCTGATCCAGAGGTTCAGACCGCAACACTCCCTGCCAGCGAGAGTGTTCATGCAGTTGATAGGCATGATGGCCTCCTGCATCTTCATAGTCCCGCACGCAAGGTTGCACATGCGTCCCCTCCAAGAATGCTTAGCAAATCAATGGACACAGGCTCAGGGACAACTGACAGACCTAGTGTTGGTGACCGGTCGGGCATACAACTCTCTGCATTGGTGGAATCCACACAACCTTTGCAAGGGACGACCGTTCCAAGAGCCTGTGCCACAGATTGTCCTAACAACGGACGCATCTCTCCAAGGGTGGGGAGCGCATGTGCTCCACTACACGGTGCAGGGACTGTGGTCAACCCAGCAACAACGATTGCACATCAACTACCTGGAATTGATGGCAATCTTCATGGCGCTCAAGTCCTTCAAAGTACATCTGTGCAACAAGGTCGTGTTGATCCGGACGGACAACATGACAGCCATGTACTACATCCAGAAGCAGGGAGGTACTCACTCGCCACAGCTGTCTCATCTGGCTCAGAGCATGTGGAAGTGGGCCATTCAGAGGAACATCTTCCTCATGGCAGAACACCTCCCGGGCAAGGACAATCAGATGGCGGATCTGCTCAGCAGATACAGCCATCAAATGCACGAGTGGGAGATACATCCATCAGTTCTCCACCCGTACTTCCAGCAGTGGGGTCATCCAGAGATAGACCTGTTTGCCACAAGGGAAAACGCAAAATGCCAAAGCTTTGCCGCCAGGTTCCCTCACCCGGAATCGCAAGGGAAGGCGATATGGATGAACTGGTCAGGCAAATTTGCGTACGCTTTTCCCCCAGCGCCTCTCATTCCGCTGGTGGCAAGAAAGCTAAAGCAACACTCGATGACTCTCATCCTGGTTGCTCCAACATGGGCACGCCAACCATGGTACACCACGTTTCTAGAACTTTCCGTGGTACCGCATCAAAGGCTGCATCTCACATCCAGGCTCTTGACGCAGAACCATGGCGACATTCAGCATCCAGATCCGCAACAGCTCAATCTGGCGATCTGGCTCCTGAGGTCTTAGAATTTGGCTACCTCAACCTGACTCCAGAATGCATGGACATCATCCGCGAGGCAAGAAAGCCCACGACCAGAGCTTGCTATGCAGCGAAATGGAAGCGGTTTGTCATTTACTGTACTGACAACAATATCAACCCTCTGGATGCATCCATTCCTAACATCATCTGCTATTTGTTACATCTTTACAAATGCAATCTAGCGTACGCCTCCATTCGGATACATTTATCCGCCATAGCGGCTTATCTCCAGAATAGGCAGCACCTCTCTGTTTTCAGGGTGCCTGCCATTAAAGCCTTCCTAGAGGGACTGAAGCGAGTCATTCCTCCAAGAACACCACCAGCTCCAGTGTGGAACCTCAATGTAGTCCTCACTAGGCTGATGGGCCCACCTTTCGAGCCACTACACTCCTGCGAAATTCAATTTCTGACGTGGAAAGTGGCTTTTCTCATTGCTATCACATCGCTCAGACGTGTTAGCGAGCTGCAAGCGCTCACGATCCAAGAGCCATTCATCCAAATACATTCCAACAGGGTAGTGCTCCGCACTAACCCTAAATTCCTTCCAAAGGTGGTGTCACAGTTTCATATCAACCAAACTATTGACCTGCCTGCATTCTTCCAAAACCCACAAACGGTAGCAGAAAGAATGCTTCATACATTAGACGTTAGGAGGGCGCTAATGTACTACATTGACAGAACTCAACACTTTAGAAAGACACAACAACTTTTTGTTGCCTTCTCACCACAGCACAAAGGCAACCCCATTTCCAAAGCAGGAATAGCCAGATGGATCGTTAAGTGCATTCAAATCTGTTATCAAAAAGCTAAACGCACTTTAACAATACCCCCAAGGGCGCACTCCACACGCAAATTGGGGGCCTCCATGGCGTTCCTGGGGAACATTCCCTTGGAAGACATTTGTAGAGCAGCCACTTGGGCTACACCACACACGTTTACCAAACATTACTGTGTAGATGTGCATTCCAAACAGCAAGCAGCTGTAGGACAGGCTGTTCTCAAAACACTTTTTCAAGCTTCTGCAGCTGGCACGGGCAACCGCCCTTAATGGAGGGACTGCTATGTGTTCTATGCAATAGATATGAATTTAGCAGCCCACGTGCCTCGAACTGAATATGCTACTTACCAGTATGCATCTGTTCTTGGCATGTAGGGCTGATAACATTCATATCGCCCGCCCTCCTCCCCGGTGCCCGTAGCGGCTGCAGACACTCTCTTGCATTCATCATTAGCATGGACATCCTTTACACTATTTCACTCCATCTCTGCCACAATGGCTAAAAACAATCTGGGGATGGAGCCGATGCCCATGCGCACTGTAGTCCAGGGGAGGAGCCACCTATCTCGTGATACTTCGAAGACTCTTCCAGGACAACAATGTGCAATCATCCGGACCCAACACTAGGCGGCGATCTATGCAATAGATATGAATGTTAGCAGCCCTACATGCCAGGAACAGATGCATACTGGTAAGTAGCATATTCAATCTTATCTTGTCATAAATGCACTTCCTCATGTTTCTGGGATGGGTCTGTCTGCTGTATACCTCAGCTAGAGTGAGGACAGGACAGATCATCTCAGATGCCTGGACAGTGTACAGTGACAGATATCCATGATCACCCCAGATATTTGGGCTTGAAATTGAACCCCTACAGAAGTGAATATGAACAGACATATGATGTAGGGGATAGTAGTTTACGGGGCAAACCGTTGCTGAACGGTTTGCCCCGCAGTCAAGGACATTTTAGATCCCAAGGAAGAGATGAAAGGAGTAATATGGACATGTGACCACTTTGGCTGAGCATCGGTATTCCGTATAAACAGAGTCCGGATATACCTCTTCCCCTAGTCGATGAAGGGGTTTGTGATATCGCAAGTTGCAAAAGACAGGGTGTTAAGTGGATACCAAAAACCTTTTTATACTGGGGATAGAATATACAAAGACTAAAAATAAAGTAATGACCATCATCTATGCTGGAGCGATATCTGAACTGCATAAAACTGTTTAGTACCTACTAATCCATAGGATCTGCGCATCGTTCGGACAACATAAACTGGGGGCTTAGTGCCAAGACTGATTCTGGACACCCCGCAGGATATATTGGCCTATAGACCAGCTAGATCACAGTGCCTCCGTGAGCTCCCCATACCTAACATTTGAGCAAATGGTTTCTAGCAACCACTGAACATGACAACTCTGACCTCTCAGGGATCGTGGAAACAGTACAGACCTTTTGCTCAGCCACTCATGCTCACTTATTCTCAGAGAAGTATGCAGAGAATACACGGTGGGACGTTTCTAGATATTTATTGAACCAATGTTATTCTTGTATAGAATACCTGTGCTGCAATGAATAATAGAGGCAGATAAAAGTGATTAGAAGCATCAAAAGCGTGAATAATAGATATATAGTTTTACAATGGTTCTAAAACAATGTATTATGTTCCGGCATATAAAACAAGGCAGCAATTGAACGTACTCCTACTATGTGAACCCTACTGTAAGTGTACCTAGAGTGTATGTAGGTGTAGAGCCAAGAATCCCCCCCAAGGAACGATCCAACCCTGTTACCTGGTGGGAGAGAATGTAGGACTCCGTCAGACCGCTGTGTGGTGAATTCTTAGCATGACCGGACCTCTGATGTCAGCTAGAGCGTCTCCTCTCCTAATCTATTGGGATGCTCATCTTTTGTAATAGAAAGCAGCCTTGCAATGTGCATGTTGATTATTGATAATATGGATATGTAGATAGCCCTGTCGCACCGTGGATGAAAATTGAGATGACATTTATACATAGTGCAAAGCTAAACCTTTTAAATGATGTTCAGGGTGTTGTGATAATGTTGTGCGTAGCTAGATGTGTAAACAAGTTTTGTTTCAGGGAAACTCATCCAACATTGTCATGCACGCAAATGTATGCAAAAGGTCACAGCTGAAATGTTATTTGGAGGACAATGTAAGAAATAAGTTGCTTTGCTGCATGGGCCTAGTTTGGGAATATAACATCCATGCCTCATACTAAAGGTCGATATCTAAAAGCTATCTAAAAAGGAATATATCATTGTAAGAAGGGCATGAATAGTTGATAGTAGGTTGATAGGTTCTTTCTATGGTTATGATACATAGAAGTACCTGTTACAGAGCAAATGAGAAATGATGTTATGGAAGAGAAACAACTTATAGGTGAGAAAATGAAAGATGTGAAATGAGATATGGAGGTAGAAACAATTGCAAAATAATAGAACTGATAAAAATAATATGTGTGAGATAGTAAGAGCTAGAAAAGATGCCTTGTGAGCTAGATAAAAGTTAGATTGAAAAGGTGATTATGCTGAGCTTTTCAAGTTGAGAGAAAATGGATTGTGCATGGTGGTGGCTGAGTGAGAGGAGTTACAGAGGGAAAAGAGTACAGAGGTTTTCAAAGGGGTGAGGTGTTAAACGTGGAGGGGAGGGGTTGTATGTTAGCGTGCGGAGTTCCGTCAAGCAGCCATCATCTCATCATCTCTTGTTTTTGAGATGATGGCTGCTTGACGGAACTCCGCACGCTAACTTTCACGATTACGGCTTGGGAAGCCAATTCTACGGACATTTTGGAAAGTTGATTCTCTCTCACCATTACTACCTCAGGGTCGGAGACAATACCCCTTTCCGTCCGACTCTGCCCCGAGGGCGTGAGGACGACCATTCTACTTGAGACCATAACTCAGCTAACACCTGCCACGGCTTTGCCACGAGCAGATTTCCGCCAGAGGCTTATAAATCGCTCTACGATCAGAAGTGGTATCCCAGGGGCGGCCATTACAACGCCTTCCTGCCAAATTTTGCCCCGTGGTTTTGTTGAAAGACGAATTAGCGAGACTGGGTCGCAGCTTTGCCTAAATTAGATTATTGCCAGAACTGCTGCCAGAATTGAAGTCTATAGCACAATTCCTATTTAACTTCTTTGAAGACTTCTTCTTTTTTGCTTTCTGCCACTGGCAGATCTATTGCCCCACCTTCCACCACCTTTGTCCTGATGAAGACCCTCTAGCAAGGTCTATCCACACCTGCATTTCAACTGGGTCGAAACGTCGACAATTCTTCCTATGTTCAGCCTCTATTATCATTTATTAATATTGTTTTTCATTGAGGCATGATGTTTTTTAAGTAGGAGATGATTTAACTCCCTGTATAATAATTTGGGTATATTTTGGTTTTGTTGACCTTTTCCAAAGATCTCATTCTTTCACCATCCCATCACTACCCTTCCCCATTTTCACTCTCTTAGGGGCACACTGAAAAGTGTTTTATTGTATATTCTAATGTATGAACAATTGCTATACGAAACACATTGTGATTAAAAAACAACGGTGTTATAATTGTTTGTATATCTATTTTTATTTGTGCTGTTTATTAATTGTGTGTATTTGTTCTCTACTAACTGGGACCACCTTGTTTATACTGATACATTGCCTAGGTCCCAGTGACTTCTTGGGTTAACCCGTGTTTATGCAACACATCTGGCATGCATAACACAAAACCTCAAGTATGCTTTTCCACTCAGATTTAAGGGTTTTTCCTAGTGACATGGATATTGATCATGTTTGAAAGGAATTTAGGGCCTGTTCCGTAAAAGGCCCAATGTACAATACAGAACATCTCAAACTGTATGCTTTTGAACCAAAAGCCAGTGTGAGTACTGCACATTTTTTGTATTTAGTTCTCCTGCATAGAACACTGTGCTTCTACGCCTCACCAATATGATTGTTTAAACCATTTATCTAGGACTCTTAGCTTGGACTGTTGCAGTTAGGTAGGTTTGAGGCTTTACATTGATATATTTGTGAAGAAGTGTAATTTTTTTTAACATAGTCCTGGAAGTGTTAGTGTATTGAACTTAGCCCTTGTAGAGCGTTGTTTGCTCTAGACGTATAATGCCTTATTGAAGTCTGAACAAAATTCTGTGGTGTTAGATCTATTTTTCTGTGAACAGGTTGTGCCTAACAACTGCAGTAAAGAATCCATTATCCTAATCAGTCTTACAGTTTACTATATACCAACAACCACTGTGGTGCAATAAGCATTGCTGACGACAGGCTGGATTTGATGATCAAAGCAATGTGAGCAGAAACCTGATGTATATTACTGCTGGTAAAAGCAGAGACAACCATAGAGGATTGTGCAGTACTTGGTTTTCTTACCTTCACAGTTATCTTCTTAATGATTAATGTATTTTTTCTCTCATTGTTAGACATGAGCAAGAAGATATGGAATTAAAGCACAACTCCAAATTAAAACAGCTGATGAGGGAATTCAATACTCAGATGGCTAAAAAGGAGCGTGAGCTGGAAACGTCTGTCCAGGAAACAATCGGTAAGTTCTTTTCTGAAGAAGATGCTGACTGATGAAAGAACCTCACTGTAAAATAAATATGAGTAAGATTACATTGGTAAAATCAAGAAAGGCGGAAAAAAACATCTGTTGTATGAGTTACAAATGTTCTGGAAAATTTCAGAATTGTCCATAGAAAACAATATTTTAGTGTGTGGAGAAAAACGTATTGCACCTCCTTGTTTCTGGAACGCATAATTGCATTGGCTCATCAACGTCATCTGGGTTCAACAGCAACCAAAAGAAAAGTTAGGGCAAGGTTCTGGTGGCCACGAATGGACAGTGAAATAGAAGGTTTTGTAACAAACTGTGTAAAATGCAAAGTAATCAACAACGTTTTAGTAACAGAACGACATGTGGAGTCAGTAACTTTCTGTCCAGGAAAAGCTTGGCAACGTGTGGGGATGGATTTCTTGGGACCATATCAAATTCTACCCAATTGTGTGAGATACTTTATAGTAATGGTAGACCATCCTTCCAGTTGGGTTGAGGTAGACAGTTTCTGAACCTACCACTAAGAAAGTGATTGATTGTTTTCAAAGAGTTTTTTCTAGACAAGGCTTACCCGAAGAGATTCTAACAAACAACATGGTACAATTTACCTCTGCAGAAATTACCTCATTTTTTAATAAATGTGCTATAAGACATGTAAGAACATCGTTGTACCATCCTCAAAGCAATGCAATGGTAGAATGTTTTAAGAACGTGTTAGTGGAGTGCATACAAGCCACCATTAGAAGCAACATGAATGTCACATAGTCTATTAAAGAGCTGCTGTGGCCTTACCACACTACACCTCAGTCTCCATTTGAATGGATGAGGGGAAGAAAAGTTGCAAAGCCGCGTTGAACCTCCTAAGGCTGTAGTACACCTCCGGGTGCCCTTGAACTCGGTAGTGTCTCTCACCTTAAATATTCACCTGCGAGTGAATTATGCGATCGGTCTGTGCTTCTTTAGATGAGCACTTATTTACTGGCCCCCATGATGATTTCCTTTAAGTAGCAAAAGCGTCCCAGTTCGTCACCAGTTATGTAGTGAATACATCAGACAAGATGTAGGAAGAGTAGAGGTTTAATCAGGAAGATACATCCTTCTTCAAAGGGGGCACAGGAGTAACTACCTAGTAGAATCAGAGCGCTCCAATGACCTCATTACATTACATTTTCCGCCTTCTAATCTACAAATCACCACAACTTGTCATCTAATAATGAGGGATAATACAGTTTTGGCTATTGCACAGTACACATTTGTTTTGTTAAAAAGCATCATGAGGACAGAGACAGGTGCCTAGTCTATGCACATACTACAGAATAATAAAAATTCTGGATTAATTTTGAAGAATTTGTGTTTACCTTTTCACATAATATGCCCTTCAAGGTAAGTCAGGCTGTTAAAGGGCCATTGGCTTCAGTTGCTGGCGAGCATGCTGGTCAGGGTTGCAGCCAATCAAAGTACAGAAAGCAGTAACAGCCATGCTTAAATGCTTATCGTTAATTGGTAGCTGGAGACCCATAATACAGCTAGTTGGCAGGTTACATTATTCTTCCATTCACACAACTCTTAGTTTGATGGCCTGTTGGGAGTTAAACCTTTATCCAATGGATAGGGCTCCATTTCAGAATGGTAAAGGGCAAGAGACTGCGTTTGCTAAATTAAAGTGCCCCTTTAAAATTTCTCCTGTCCTTCGCCATCTTGATCGCCAGTTGCATTTTATTGTGAATACCCGTGCTTCATCCTTCACTGTTGATGCCTTTATGTCAGAAAGGGATCTCAAAGGAAAGAACGTCATCTGTGAGTCTTCTATTTTCATAAACGAACCAATACCGAATGTATCTACATCATATATAACAGAGTTATTAGCCAACAAGGAGGCCTTTTCTGATTAGCGGAACTACCTAAAAGGAGCTACTCACAGGATAGCAGTTTGAAGAGATCATTTGAAGTTGTCAGGGATGCCCGGTGTTCCTTGTTATTTTGAAGATTACATTACGGCATACCTTATCAGCTGGGGCATTGACATGGGAAAGCCGATGAACTCTCAAAAGATGATGAGGAGGAAAGGGGAATGCATCCCACTTACAAGTATATCAGTGTTGTGTCCATTTGTTAATCCTCCTTGGAATCGATTTTTGTCTAAGGTCATGGAAGCTCAACCGTCCCTTTATGAAAAGGAGTCATTATAACAAAATGTTTTATGACAACAAAGAGGGAATTTTCTTTTCCATTGTTTATTGCTTATAAGAAATTACAAGAACCAGTTTGTTTTTGAGCCACAACTCTCTGGTCACTGGTCACCCAAGAAAACAAAATGCACAAGAACTGCTTAATATGCATTTTTGATGGCCCCAATGTAATAAGCACATCCCGAAATATGTTTAAAAATGGGTGGTTTGCTCACAGTCCAAGGAATCTCACATCCAACTCCCAGAATTTCTCCAGCCACTTCCCACACCTCAATGACCCTGATCCAATTTTTCCAGGTACTTTCTGGTGGAATTGGTATTATAAACAATTTCTTCAAATTGGAACTCTCCATTGCCTTATGCAAGCTCGCTACTGCCATTGAGCTGGCGCGGATCTCTCAATCACATCTTTAAACTACATGGTCTCTGTGATAGCATAATAATGGATCAAGGCTGTCCATTCACTGCACACTTATGGTCAGAGTTTATGGAGTGGTTGAGGGCAGCACAGATTTAAGTACATCACCTATCTGCCACAGACTGAGGGGCAAAAGGAGAGTTAATCCATCAGCAGAGCAATACGTAAGATACATTCTTATAAATTGTCAATCCGAATGGGTCAAATGGATTTCTGTTACAGAATCTGCCTATATTAACTCTTTGCAGAGTTCCTTAGGGACAATTTCTTTTTTTCTGTACAATTAGACACCATCCTAGTAAATTTCCTTCCCTCCAGGTCCAGGCTAACCTCCATTTCAAGGTTACTGTAACTCATCAGGAACAGATAACAGGCTGTACAGCAACATCTTTTGAAAGCTAAAACTGCAGCTAAGTTTGATTTACATATTCAAGCCTCCCAACCCTATAATATACATATAGAGGTTGATGTGTGCCTTTCCACTAAATTCCTTTCCGTTTCATGGTCACCCCTTAAATTCATGCAGAGGCTTACAGGGCCATTTTTGATCTTGGGGAAAATGGGAAAAGCAATCATTAGATAGATTTCCCATCTAGATGGCCGATCCATCCTGTTAAATGATCCTAGATTCCATTCTGCCTATCAACCCATCAGTTGGGCACACTGGCTTCCTGTCAAGCAGTGTATAGTCTTCAAGGAACTCCTTGGACTAAGCTCAGCTTATCTGGAGGAATGTTTCAGATGGCATTTGCCATGTAGGAATCTTCGTTCTTGCTCCACCAGTAAGATGGTAGTTCTCTCCTACAAACTTTCGTCTTGAAAAGGCAGTAGCTTTCTTATTTGTACTCCCCAAAATTGGAACCTTCTTCCCCAGGATTTGAAAGTCTCCACCTCTCTATCAGTTTTCAGGAAATCATTATAAACTTGGTTATTCAGACAGTAGAAGTTGTGGTTGGTGCCTGATCATTTTCACAAATGGTGCCAAGACGCCTCCGGGTATGCTCTGCGCTCTACAAGTTTTATCATTCATTCACTATACATGTATCTAGAATAAAATCGACCATGTCAGAGACAGGAACCCCTTCACCTGCTGCTCTTATAGATGGTTACAAAAAGGGGGTGGTGATGGACAGAGTATCTGAGTTAATCAGAACACTCCTACCCAGTCAACAGATCAGGGCTTGATCCATCACCGTTTTTTAGCTCACTGCACCATCCCAGTTCAGAACCTGGCTATATGCAAATTAGTCTGTCCCTGGCCCAGTGCATCATGGGAACAGGGCAGACCAAACTACCAAGCCAATTCTTCACTGGAAAGGAAACAAGCTTCCGGGGACCGGTTTCTGGCATTACAGCCGTCTTCGGCCCGGCTTGCTTGAATCCTGATGGTGCAATGAGCAAGGGACTCATGTCTGAGCATACCCTTCCACACTCATGGTGGCCAAAATAATTACAAAAAGGGGGTGGTGATGGACAGAGTATCTGAGTTAATCAGAACACTCCTACCCAGTCAACAGATCAGGGCTTGATCCATCACCGTTTTTTAGCTCACTGCACCATCCCAGTTCAGAACCTGGCTATATGCAAATTAGTCTGTCCCTGGCCCAGTGCATCATGGGAACAGGGCAGACCAAACTACCAAGCCAATTCTTCACTGGAAAGGAAACAAGCTTCCGGGGACCGGTTTCTGGCATTACAGCCGTCTTCGGCCCGGCTTGCTTGAATCCTGATGGTGCAATGAGCAAGGGACTCATGTCTGAGCATACCCTTCCACACTCATGGTGGCCAAAATAATTACAAAAAGGGGGTGGTGATGGACAGAGTATCTGAGTTAATCAGAACACTCCTACCCAGTCCACAGATCAGGGCTTGATCCATCACCGTTTTTTAGCTCACTGCACCATCCCAGTTCAGAACCTGGCTATATGCAAATTAGTCTGTCCCTGGCCCAGTGCATCATGGGAACAGGGCAGACCAAACTACCAAGCCAATTCTTCACTGGAAAGGAAACAAGCTTCCGGGGACCGGTTTCTGGCATTACAGCCGTCTTCGGCCCGGCTTGCTTGAATCCTGATGGTGCAATGAGCAAGGGACTCATGTCTGAGCATACCCTTCCACACTCATGGTGGCCAAAATAATTACAAAAAGGGGGTGGTGATGGACAGAGTATCTGAGTTAATCAGAACACTCCTACCCAGTCAACAGATCAGGGCTTGATCCATCACCGTTTTTTAGCTCACTGCACCATCCCAGTTCAGAACCTGGCTATATGCAAATTAGTCTGTCCCTGGCCCAGTGCATCATGGGAACAGGGCAGACCAAACTACCAAGCCAATTCTTCACTGGAAAGGAAACAAGCTTCCGGGGACCGGTTTCTGGCATTACAGCCGTCTTCGGCCCGGCTTGCTTGAATCCTGATGGTGCAATGAGCAAGGGACTCATGTCTGAGCATACCCTTCCACACTCATGGTGGCCAAAATAATTACAAAAAGGGGGTGGTGATGGACAGAGTATCTGAGTTAATCAGAACACTCCTACCCAGTCAACAGATCAGGGCTTGATCCATCACCGTTTTTTAGCTCACTGCACCATCCCAGTTCAGAACCTGGCTATATGCAAATTAGTCTGTCCCTGGCCCAGTGCATCATGGGAACAGGGAAGACCAAACTACCAAGCCAATTCTTCACTGGAAAGGAAACAAGCTTCCGGGGACCGGTTTCTGGCATTACAGCCGTCTTCGGCCCGGCTTGCTTGAATCCTGATGGTGCAATGAGCAAGGGACTCATGTCTGAGCATACCCTTCCACACTCATGGTGGCCAAAATAATTACAAAAAGGGGGTGGTGATGGACAGAGTATCTGAGTTAATCAGAACACTCCTACCCAGTCAACAGATCAGGGCTTGATCCATCACCGTTTTTTAGCTCACTGCACCATCCCAGTTCAGAACCTGGCTATATGCAAATTAGTCTGTCCCTTGCCCAGTGCATCATGGGAACAGGGCAGACCAAACTACCAAGCCAATTCTTCACTGGAAAGGAAACAAGCTTCCGGGGACCGGTTTCTGGCATTACAGCCGTATTCGGCCCGGCTTGCTTGAATCCTGATGGTGCAATGAGCAAGGGACTCATGTCTAGATGGGTCACTAAATAGGAAGGAGGTTGATATAATTGTGGGTTTGAGGCATGTGGGCTGCTGAATTCATATCTATAGCATAGATCGCCGCCTAGTGTTGGGTCTGGAAGAGTCTTCGAAGTATCACGAGATAGGTGGCTCCTCCCCTGTACTACAGTGCGCATGGGCTTCGACTCCATCCCCAGATTGTTTTTTTCCGCCATTGGGTTCTGATGTATATTTGATCACTCAACTTCGGAATCAATAGAAACTTTCTTTTCAGCCCTAAGGCCTTTCCTATAGCGTCGGTATTGTCTTGCGTTCGGTGCCCAGCTCTGTTCCGGCTCAGTTCCCGAGTCGGACATCCAGAGGAGTCGCTTGGCTCTTCGGTGCTCGAGGCCCAGTCAACGCAACCAGACTTATTCGACGACACATCATGGAACGGAGCTCGTTCAAGAGATGTCCCGTGTGCAACTCGAAGTATCCCCACATCGATGTCCACCCGGTGTGCAACAAGTGCCTGTCGCCGGATCACGATGAAGCCAACAGCAGACGGCCCCTGACCCGGTGAACATTTTCGAGGGGGAAGAAGCAGACGAGCAAGAAGATCGATGCCCCGTTCGAACAATAACTAAGGCTCAGGTCGAGGGATCGCCACATGGCCTTACCCAAGATCTTGCACCTGGATCCACGGTCTTGCCTCCGGGCCCGGCTACGGACACTTCTACGGAGCCGCCATTGGTCAAATCGAAACCGAAAGTGAAAGCTTCGGTCTCGACAAAACAAAGTGGTAGAGGCACCGTCGAAGCAGAAAGCGCCTGTCGCCTTGGTCGGCTCCACGTCTTTAGACCTGTCGGTGCAGTCTAAGCCTAAGAAGGTTGTCGAACCGGTGAAGTCGCTCAAGGGCGTCGAGCCGAAGACTGGGCCACCAAAACCGCTCGTCAAGGCCGCCGACCCGAAACCGTCGGCGCCGAAGGCCGTCGACACAGACAGAGGCCTCGGAGCTCCGAAAGCTGTCGATCCTGCACGTCGGCCCGAAAAGGCCAGAAGCACTGTCGCCCTCGAGTCTGCACATGGTGGTGGATCGAGAACACCGTCCGCATCTTTCACGAAGTAGGTGTCGGACTCGTTGCAACGCATCAAGGACAAGGCTTCCGCTGTCGAACCGAAGGATGCTTCCACCCCGAAGCCAGCAGCCAAGCCGCAAAAGTGGACGGCGCCGATCCAGTTCACGCTGCCGCCGAAAGTGGCGCCGAAGGCGTTCGCGCCCCGGAAGGTCGTCGAAGCACCCATGAAGGTGTCCACGGGGCCGAAGCCTACCCCTGCAGTTGTAGGCACAAAGCATCGACAACCCCTACTGGAGGAGCAGCCGGAACAATTTATCGACACCGACACCGGTAAACTTTCCATCTACAAGCGATAGATCACACCGGCACAGCCTATGGAGTCCTACACAATTCCTTTGAAGAAGAAAAAGGCTTCTACGGATTCCCCAGTTCTTGTTGAACTGATTACTCCACGTGCTCAGGACACTGATCCACTCTCGCCCACTTACTCAGATGTGGAAGCTGGGGACGGGGACGATGAGGAGTACAACTACCCTGCCGACACTGATCCGGAGGATCACCATGACACATGGGCAGATGCTGGGGACCCAGGGGATCCGCAAACTGCCCCGGACACAAGTATATACTGTCAAAACCTCCCCTACAGAGGATTCTGCGGCATTTAATGCTCTAATTGAGAGGGCAGCTAAGAATCACGATGTCCAGCTGCATGCTGACCCTATTGAAGTGGACTTTCTGTTTGATACCTTTTCCACCTCTGAAAAGACTGTCAAGACTCTGCCAATGTTGAAGGGTGTCTTGAAACATGCTGCAGACATTTTTAAAGAACCCACACGTGCCAGGGTTATAAACCCCAGAATTGAAAAAAAGTACAAGCCGGCACCTGGCGACCCTACCTACATCAAGGGCCAGTTGCCGTTGGACTCCTGGTTGTTTCTAATGCCCGGAAGAGGGCAAATTCACAGACTACTGGTGATGCTCCTCCCCCTGACAAGGAATCTAAGGTGCTAGAGGCATCAGGGAAGAGGGTGGCGGCTCAAGCGGCCAATATGTGGCGTATTTCTAACACGCAGGCGCTCTTGGCCAGATATGACAGGGCACACTATGATACACTTGAAACCCTGTTACAACACTTGCCAGATGAGTATAAGGAGGCAGCAGAGATGCTCATTCAAGAAGGGAAACTCATCTCAAATGCTTCTATTAAGTGTGCACTGGACGCAGCGGACACCGCGGCCAGGGCCATTAACACAAGTGTAATGTTGCGGCGTCAAGCCTGGCTCAGAATCTCCGGGTTCAAACCGGAGATACAGACCACCATCCTCAATCATCCTGTAAATCCTGATCACTTATTTGGACCTGAGGTGGACACCACCCTGGAAAATATCCAAAAAGACACTGAGACTGCGAAGTCTATGGGGGCTCTCCAGTCCCAGCTGTCAGGGGTAGTATTTTTCGTCGCTCAAGCAATAGAGGTGCTTCCAGAGGCCAGATGTCGCAGCAAACACAGTACACTAAAAGTGGTGCACAAACCTCTTACAACAAGCAGGGTAGAGGCGGATATCGCGGCAACAGCGCCAAGGGCAGAGGTCGTGGAAACAATAACTCCCGATCCTCCGCCGCCAACAAACAGTGACGCCTTGTCACTGCCCCCCGACCATACAACACCTGTCGGGGGGAGACTCCAACAGTTCCTGCCAGTCTGGAAATCCATCACCACAGACAGGTGGGTCAGGAAACTTATCCAGTACGGTTATTGTCTGGAGTTAACATCCACTCCACCCAACATCCCCCCAAAGCAACGTCCTATGTCAACAGAGCATTTGCACTTATTGCAGCAAGAGGTGCTCGTCATGCTGCAAAAAGGGGCAATCGAGCTCGTGCCAGTGGAACAAAGAGGCTCGGGAGTGTACTCCCTGTACTTCTTGATCCCAAAGAAAGACGGGTCCCTGCGGCCCATACTAGACCTCAGGCCCCTAAACCAGTACATTCTCTCAGAACACTTTCATATGCTCACGTTGCAGCAGGTTCTTCCGTTGCTCAATCAAGGGGATTTCCTCGCAACATTAGATCTAAAAGACGCATATTTTCACATTCCACTACATCCGTCACACAGAAAATACCTCAGATTCACCATTCAGAATCAGCATTACCAATTCAAGGTCCTCCCTTTCGGAGTGACCACAGCGCCCAGGGTGTTCACAAAGTGCCTGGCGACAGTGGCTGCGCACCTCAGGAGACAAAATGTTCACGTCTACCCTTATCTGGACGACTGGCTTGTCCAAGCAAAGTCGGCCCAGCAGTGCGCTGCCAACATGTCCCACACCATTCACCTTCTTCACGATCTGGGATTCTCACTGAATTATCCAAAGTCACACCTTCAGCCCGCCCATGTGCGGCAGTATCTAGGCGCGACAATAAACACTCTGGCAGCCACAGCACAGCCAAATTCACTGAGGATCAACAGCATTCAATTGCTGATCCAGAAAGTCAGACCGCAACACTCGCTTCAGGCACGAGTGTTCATGCAGTTGATAGGCATGATGGCCTCCTGCATCTTCATAGTCCCACACGCGAGACTACATATGCGTCCGCTTCAAGAGTGCTTGGCACGTCAGTGGAATCAGGCTCACGGACAGTTGAAAGACCTAGTGTTGGTGACCGGTCGGGCATACAACTCTCTGCATTGGTGGAATCCACACATCCTTTGCAAGGGCCGACCGTTCCAGGAGCCTGTTCCACAGATCATCCTAACAACGGACGCTTCTCTCCAGGGTTGGGGAGCTCATGTACTCCACTACACAGTGCAGGGACTATGGACGACACAGCAAAAGAAGATGCACATCAACCACCTAGAGTTGATGGCAATCTTCCTGGCAATGAAGGCATTCAAGATACATCTGTGCAACAAAGTCGTGTTGATCCGGACGGAAAACATGACAGCCATGTATTACATTCAAAAGCAGGGAGGTACACACTCTCCACAGTTGTCTCATCTGGCTCAGAGCATGTGGAAGTGGGCCATTCAGAGGAACATCTTCCTCATGGCGGAACACCTCCCGGGCAAGGACAATCAGATGGCGGACCTGCTCAGCAGGTACAGCCACCAAATGCACGAGTGGGAGATACATCCATCAGTGCTCCACCCGTACTTCCAGCAGTGGGGTCATCCAGAGATAGACCTGTTCGCCACAAGGGAAAACGCCAAATGCCAAAGCTTTGCCGCCAGGTTTCCGCACCCACAGTCGCAGGGCAATGCGATATGGATGAACTGGTCAAGCAAATTTGCGTACGCTTTTCCCCCAGCACCTCTAATACCGCTGGTGGCACGAAAGCTAAAGCAACACTCGATGACGCTCATCCTGGTTGCTCCAACGTGGGCCCGCCAACCATGGTACACCACGTTTCTAGAACTTTCCGTGGTACCGCATCAAAGGCTGCACCTCACACCCAGACTTTTGACGCAGAGCCATGGCGACATTCAGCACCCAGATCCGCAACAGCTCAACCTGGCGATCTGGCTCCTGAGGTCTTAGAGTTTGGCTACCTCAACCTGCCTCCTGACTGCATGGATATCATACGGGAGGCCAGAAAGCCCACCACCAGAGCATGCTACGCGGCAAAATGGAAGCGGTTTGTCATTTATTGCGTGGACCACGATATTGACCCACTTGACGCGTCCACGCACAACATCATTTGTTATCTGTTGCATCTTTACAAATGCAATCTGGCATATGCTTCCATTTGGATACATTTAACCACCATAGCGGCTTATCTCCAAAACAGGCAGCATCTCTCCCTTTTCCGAGTGCCTGCCATTAAAGCTTTTCTAGAGGGGCTCAAACGAGTCATTCCTTCCAGGACTCCACCTGCTCCTGAATGGAATCTTAATGTGGTACTCACCCGACTGATGGGTCCACCTTTTGAGCCTCTACCTACATTCATGCGAGATTCAGTTCTTAACATGGAAAGTGGCTTTCCTTATAGCAATTACGTCACTGCGACGTGTTAGTGAGCTCCAGGCGCTCACTGTACAAGAACCATTCATACAGATTCACTCCAACCGGGTGGTGCTGCCCACTAACCCTAAATTTCTTCCAAAGGTGGTATCACAGTTCCATGTCAATCAGACTATTGAACTGCCTGTGTTCTTCCAAAATCCAGAGACAGTGGCTGAAAGAATGCTCCACACTCTTGACGTCAAACGAGCTTTGATGTACTACATTGATAGGACCAAAGATTTTAGGAAGACGAAACAACTCTTTGTTGCCTTTTCTGCCCAACACAAAGGCAACCCCATGTCCAAGGCAGGTATAGCCAGGTGGATCGTTAAGTGTATTCAGATTTGCTATCAAAAGGCTAAGCGCACTTTAACAATCCCCCCCAGAGCCCACTCCACCCGTAAGTTGGGGGCCTCCATGGCTTTCCTTGGAAATATCCCTTTAGAAGACATTTGTAGAGCAGCCACATGGTCTACCCCACACACATTTACGAAACACTACTGTGTAGATGTGCACTCCAAGCAGCAAGCAGCTGTAGGGCAGGCTGTTCTAAAGACACTTTTTCAAACATCTGCAGCTGGCACAGGCGGCCGCCGCTAATGGAGGGTCTGCTATATATTCTATGCTATAGATATGAATTCAGCAGCCCACATGCCTCGAACTGAATATGCTACTTACCAGTTGCATCTGTTCTTGGCATGTAGGGCTGCTGACATTCATATCGCCCACCCTCCTCCCCGGCGCCTGTAGCGGCTGCAGAATTTACACTTACTCTTAGCATGGCCATCGCTCACACTGTTACACTCCATCTTCGCCACAATGGCTAAAAACAATCTGGGGATGGAGTCGATGCCGATGCGCACTGTAGTCCAGGGGACGAGCCACCTATCTCATGATACTTCGAAGACTCTTCCAGACCCAACACTAGGCGGCGATCTATGCTATAGATATGAATGTCAGCAGCCCTACATGCCAAGAACAGATGCATACTGGTAAGTAGCATATTCAATTCCAGGCTTCATTGTGGACAGTTGCTCATTCTGGCATAGAAAGGGTATGACATTTCAGAGAGATCTTGGGACCCTGTTAATTTTATTCATGGCCACCAATTACGATTAGTTAAACAGTTCCCCAGGAAACCGAAACACTCTGCCAAGTGCCTGGGGCAGGGGTTATTTCCTGTTGGGTTTTTGTAGAGCATATTTAACAGCATTTGAGACACAGCTCTATGTCTTGCAAAATCTTGTGTTTGCACTGCCTTTCTGCTCTTGACCGTTCATACACTTGACTTACCGTCCTCACCTATGTTTTGTTGCCCCTTTTTGGTTCCCTTTCAGTTATTCTTGCCTTGTGATTTGCCTTAGATCTCTTGTTTGTCCATTGTGTTAGTCTGTCCCGTTTGTGATCATTGTGCTGGGCTGGAACTTTCTCTGAGACGGCCCTGGGATCAGCACTGGAATAATGGTTGACACTTGATCTCATCACAGTAACATCTGTAGCTAGAGCAGGGAAAGGAGAATATTCTGGTGGTTATTATACTTACATTTACCCACTTAGCTTGGTACTAATGCTTGACTACTTACTAGTTCTATCCAGAGCACATATTCCACATCATCCCCTACGGTAGCCTATGTAGAAGTCAAAAACCATCAAGTCCAGGTTATACCATTTCCATTTTCTAATTACAAGTCATTCAGTATCTTTTATTCTTTTCCCGTTTTCCACAGCTTTGTCTTTTCAAGTGTGTGGGTTGTCCACACCTCCTGAGAGATTTGCTTAAGGCTGAATTTTGCGGGGGCCCACGCCACAAACTGCAAGCTTGACAATAATGTAGGCCTCATGGTAGAGAATTGCTAAAGGTTTTTGGAAACCGAAAAGGTAGGACACTGCTGCCCTTAGTCAGTAGCAAAGAATCAAAGCAGTTCAGTTTTGTTGGCAACAAGTAATAATAAATCTGTGCCTCAGAATAGACTTTACGTGAAAGCCTGGGAAGATCCTAACAGACTTAAATTGCACAGAGGCCTACTAAAATATTTAAAGATGTGGTTTTGGCTTAAAATCTAAAACCAACTGAATTTAATCAGTTTTTGTTAGAAGCGCAGCATTGCTTCTGACCTCCCACAAGGTCACAGATGATATAAAAAATTACATTGATAATGTCACTGGTGACATAACATATCACCTCACCATTGACCTCATCTGTGACATCGAAATCCACTGCATGTCTGGCACCAAGAGAATCATCAAGTGAAGAAATGTAGGTTCCGCTGTGAATGGCCGTCCTTGAAGGATCACCCTCTTCTGAAAAAAGAGAAAGATATTGCCTTTTAATCCTGGTAGAAGGTGATTTGGAAAATTACTTCACCTGCTTTATCAATCTTGACCTCTGGCTAGTAGCGACTCAGATTAAATTGAATATGGCATGGCACTTGCAATGGTGCTTTTTAAGCTTAGATCCAGTATATAATCTGACTGATGAAAGAGCCATTTTGTCCATTTATCTCTGTGCCTGTTCCACAGCTGAGAGCTGAGGCTGCTGAGTGCACAGGCTTAGTAATGATAAGCTAACAGAGGCTTTACTAGAGCCCTTGACATTGGAAAAAGGAATGATGCTGGGCATCAACTAGGCAGCACCAGAGTGCAGAAGGGGATATATTTGTGAAGCCCTCTGGTGGTATCGGCAGACGTATGCCGGCTGCTGTTCTCAGTCTAAGCCAAAAAGTGGTTTTGCCTGCAGCTTGAACTTGAATAATTCTTCATTGGTGATTCGGCTGTGCATTTTCTAGTACAGAGGCACATATATTCTGAACAGAAAGGTGAGGTAAGGTGGTTAATTGATACCCAGTGTTGGACTTCTCGTAGAGTGTCATTGAGTCTCGGAATGTCATCAATGGAAGAGGTTTCAAGATAGATCTGGGGGTCGTCTGCATATAGGTGGAAGGGAATGTTGGCTTTTTTAAGTACGGGGGCGGAGGGGTTCCATGTAGATATTGAAATGTTGTGGGGAAAGCACTGATCGTTGGGGGACACCCCTGCTGACGGGGTGTAGGTTGGACGAGAAGGTTTAGATTTTTATTCTTTTGGTGCAGTTGTGGAGGAAAGAGGAAAACCAGTGTAAGACCACCTCATCTACACCTACCCTTTCTTGCAGAACCTTAATCAGTAGATTATGGTCAACCGTGTCGAAGGCTGCTAAGTCCAGGAGAATGAGTAGGCAGCATTGGTCCGTATCGAGTGACTTGTGGATATTGTTTATGACGTTTAGGATCACAGTCTCTGTGCTGCAGCCGTTTCTGAAGCCCAATTGGTTGGGGTCTAGACGGTTGATGCTATCCATGTGGTGAATCAGTTGTCGGAGAACGCACCTTTCCAGAGATTGGAGACGGGTCTAAAGTTGTTCAGATCATTGGCGTCCAAGCCTGTTTTTTTCAGTAATGGTGTGACTTGTCCAACTTTGAGGCTTTCCAGTATGACTCCGGTTCTCAGGAAGCTATTTATGATCTTGCTCCAGAGCGGGGCTAGTGAGAGTTTAAGCTTTTTGGCCGGTTGGGCAGGTATAGGATCTAGGACGCGAGATGAAGGTTTGGAGGTGGGGATAACAATTGGGCCCTGTCTCGGGGTGGTGAGGGTTGGAGAGGGAGGAGGGGAAGGCGAGGGAGAGATCGACTCCGAGACTTTAAAGAAAGTTTTCAGTGAAGGCTTTATTTTGATATAGGACTTTCTCCTCCTGCTAGTAAGTCTCTCTCTAGCAAACGCTGCAGGATCGATGGCCGTTTTTCTTAAGGACTCCAGCTTGCTGTCAGGTCAGGCGTCCGCTCGTCCCAAGGCATCTCGAGGCAGCCACCATAGGGGAAAGAGAAAGGGACGGGAGTTAGTGGGAGGTTCGGAGACTCAAGGATATAAGGACCAGGAGTGAGGGTAACCAAAGTGCACATTGTGAGTATTTACAGCCGTAGTGAAGGAGTGCTCGTGCTGTACTAGGAAGAGGTTAACAGAACTACACGGGGCTTTACAATGCTAGGCTACTCAGTAGGATGGACCCGACGTCCCACCCAGCCCTCCACTCTGCCCCGTACCTGTTGGAGCCACGCTCCTCCCGTGGGAGCGTGGCGGGGCGACTCGTGGGAACGGTGGCCTCCGGGCTTCTGCGACTCCCCTAGGGTTTTCAGGTCTTGGGCCGCACAGTCCTCTCCGTTCGTCCTCCCTTATGCGATGTGATACACTCCTTTCTCCTCCGGGATAACACCGTCTGTCGTTTCCGGGGTTCTCGCCGCATTTGACGTCGCGTCTCTGGTCATGGGTGGGGCTTCGGTAGTTGCATACTCCCACTTAAAGGGAACCGGCTCCTTTGGATCTTTTTCATGCCACCATCGATCAATGTCTCGTTCTGTCAATTCCTCATGCTGGCGGTACTCGGGCTGCTGAAAGGATGTAAGGGAAGAAGGTAAAAACGGGGTGGCGGACCACCAGTCCATTTCCGGTGTCTGTACCCCCACTGGTGTACCCGCCCCGTCACAGGCCCTTTATTGATGAAGGCTTTTCTGGGTCCTAAAAGGGATTATCACTTTAAAAAAGAAAAATTATTTAAGTCCAGGCAAGGTAATCCAAACTGTTTATATTCTGAAAATATTATGCATCACTGTGCCGTGCATTCTGTTGTTGCCTTTACTGAGGTTGAGGATCAGATAACTGCAGAGTTTATTGGGCTCTCTTCATCCCAGTCAGGCACAGGATCTGCTGCAAATAAAACCGAATGTTGCTCTGATATTGAGTAGTGGTTACTGGGGACAATCTGTTGAAGAGTTACATTTGCTTATACCATTTTTGGGTTCAGGTGGTATATCTGGGTAGCTTGGATTTAGTGGCTTGTGGCTTTTAGTCCTAGTTCACAGTTTCTCCCCCTCAAGTCATTTGGAGTTCCGGGACAACGGGTTGCCTATGGTAGCTCTCCTTAATTTGTTCAAGGCATTTAGATTTATGTGCTCTTAGAAGGCATGATTGCTGTGCCCTATGCCAATTAATTTGATGGCGTAAACTTTTGGTTAGTTGTCCTGGGGAGCAACTGTGTAAGGCATCTTACTAGAAAATAGAGAGCAATGTTCGATTAGATGCCCTAAGCATTCTCCAGTTATATTTGTCTGTGAGGGATCTACACTAATCTGGTAGAGAATTCTAGCTGCAGATTCCTTATCTTTGAATATCCCTAGGCGTCTGTCTCGATCCGGAAAATTTTCAAGCAGTACCCCTGCCTGCTTGTAGGTGGCATTGTCTGTGCCGGAAGTGACGTGCGGGATACCTATATAGGCACCACTTTGACACGCTGACATCAGTTCTTTCCTTTCGGCACCAAATAGCACAGATTCCAATTGAGCTACCAGTCAGTTGCTTTTTGAATGATCTTTTTCGACTTTTTGTTGACTCTTTTGAGATTTTATCTCCTGGTGTGAGGATGTCACCAAAGAAACCGGCTGGTCCCGTTCGCATAGAAGGTCCCAGGACCATTTGTGGCGCCCCTCCAGAACGCGAAGAAGTCCAAACTCATTGACTTCCCCGCATTTGTTGAAGCCCGAGAAGAGGAAGGGTCTAGTTGGGGGCTGTATCAAAGCAGTACCAGAGGGGGGATGGACCACATACCCCCACCCACCTCCTTGTCTAGCAGACCACACACTGGCGCTCCACTGCCTCCCAGACATCTTCACAAACCAGAACCTTGCTGTTATACACTCCACCACTGCAGATATAGTAACGCACAGCCCTCCACGCAACCCAGCAAAAAATATTACAATTCTAACTCAGTGACAGCCTTTTTTATTTCTTTGTTTAACTAGATTGTTAGGAGATGATTATTGGAAAGCAAATGTCTTATTGGTGTACCGCCACCCTATATCCTTTCTTACTGTGGCAGAGAGTTCTGAAAGAGGTTCTAAACGACTATGCACAGATTTCCACTGCATCTTCTGATGGCGTGAAAGATGTATATAATCATACTGTTTGAAATCAACAATGATGAAACATGGTACTAACAATTATCATTGCTTGCTAGAAACAATGTTGTAACATTTGAACAGGAGAACATGCTGTTGCATAGTCTGAAACATGATATATTTAGGAAATGAACGTTGCGACATGTAATACCTGGGCCATCACAATGCGAAGCAACAACCTACGCACAGATGCCGTATGATTGCAATCCACAGATATACATGCTGTTTTTGTATGTTCATTATTTTGTGTTATCCTGCACACTGTAATGTGGGAGAGAGAGCAAAGATTATAGGGAACAATGTAACCAAAAACCAATAAAGATATACAAAAAAAAGAGAAGAGTAAGCGTCTGCACTCCCGGCCTTGCCAGTATGCGGGGCCTGACACAGTGTCTGCTCCGTGCTTTCCTGGTTTTCCCTGAGCGACCCCTAATCCAGCTGAAGGAATTTTTTTAACCCCTTCGATGCTTGTGACGGAACCATTCCGTCATCAGTCACGGCTGAGCTGTGCTGATGACGGAATGGTTCCGTCACGACCGCACCCTGTTCTGGAATGTCCAGCACAGGGGTGGAATCGGCGCCGCACGGAAGCGGTTAAACCATCCATCTCATCTTTCGATGGCCAGGTTCCACGGGCTCCCCTACTGGGACCATACCAGCTGGTTCGCCTTAGGCACCATTTGGACCCATTGGATCTTTTGTTAGATCCAGAGCAGAGCCGCTGGCAAGACAGACTTTCTTCAGCGTACCCTCTAGTTCCATGACCCCACGGAGGCCCCTAGGTGTTGCATCCCTATCATTTCCGACTCGAAACTGGATGAGCGTCGTCTGACCGAACGACGTTCTACCCAGGGCCGAGCCAGTGCCTCCTAAACATCTTCCTCACCTGGTACCCTTATGGGGACTACGCAGTTGAGGAAGACAACTGGTATGAAGAACTGGGAGAGATCAGTGGGTTGGACATCTTACCTGATACTGGCCTGTTTTCCCCTCCTTTTGTGACTATGGAGGAGGGAGAATTTTTTGCAATGGTGGTCCGCAGGGCAGCTGATGTCCTGGACCTTAACTTACTCTCAGTGGTTGTCAAGACTAACGCCTTGGCGGAGGACCTTCAGCTACTCCCATTCAATGAAGCCCTTATGGATGCCCTACTTGGAGCCTGGGCCAAGCCCTGCACAGGGGCTCCTGTCGCCGTTACCCCGCAGCTGGGAATCATAATTTCCTTACACAGCACCCTACCATAGAGCACCCTCCCTATACCACCTTCTTCTTGGACAATCTGTTTCATCGGGCATGTACCTCCTCCCTTCCAAAGGTCGTCACTCCCTTTCATGTAGGCCAGAGCATTTTCCTACCTACCTTCTTTGCTCTGCCTCATCCCTTCAAAGAGGAGGAGAGACTGCACCATCTGGACCCAAAAATTTGCGTTCACGATCTACCTTGACCACACAAAAGAGATGTCGGTGGATGATCAACTATTCGCGAGCTATGCTGGCGCCAAAGAAGGGAAGGCTGAGAAGGAGTAGACCATCTGATGATGGATCATTCTGTGCATTAAGATCTGCTACACAGTAGCCAAGAAACCACCCCCTTGAGGGCTTGGAGACTCACTCTAGCAGATACAAGGCGCAACCACTGTGTTAGCGTGCAGCGTTCCTCTCCTGGACATCTGTCAGGCAGTGATGTGGACATCAGTACACACGTTCACAGAAAATTGCCGGCTAGACAGTCAGGTCCATTGTGATGGGCACTTCATCCTATTGGTCCTACAGGACGTTTGGTTCAATCAAGTTCGCAGACACCCTCCGGGGAGGTATTACTTGGGTATCTATTTAGAGGCAAGGAATCAGCAGCTAGAAGTCTCCATCAGATGAACAGATGACTTACCTTCAGTAATGCCTTATCTGGTAGTTACTCTATCAAGCTGCAGATTCCTTGCCGATCCTCCTTGCTCTGCAAACCGGTTCAGGTGTAAGGATTACCTTTTTAGGTCCTTTAACATTTTGACAGCCGCGGTCAGTTGTCATCATGGCTCTGTGCTCCTGGCATGGAAAGTTGCAAAAGTAACTGATGTCAGCATGCCAAAGTGGTGCCTAAATAGGTATCGCAGACGTCACCCCCGGCGCAGATGACACTGGTGCGAAGCAGAGTGACAACAACTACTTGCATATAGGGGGACTGCTTGAAAAAGTTCTGGATCTAGTCTGACAACTGGGGATATTCAAAGGTAAGGAATCTGGAGCCACATATCGTCTCTACCAGATAAGGCCTTACCAAAGTTACACAACGTTTTTAAATGTGGAGTGTCTATTTGCAGCTAACCAGATGGATGTTTCTGTTGAAACTATGGTGCTGAGCCCACGGGAACTACTGTCTGGTGTATGGCTTTACACCATTTCAAATCATTCACATGGTCTTGAGCAGATTCAGAAAACATAAACAACAGTGATCAAAGTGGCTTTGACTGGCCCAAGAGCAGCTCTTGCATGGATCTCTGGTTTCTCAGGAAGGGTAGAGTGGGAAGGGTGCCTATCTTTACATGTCTTCTTTCTCGGGAAGTGAGGTTAGATTGTAACATTTAGATGTGAACAGCATACACTTGCACCTTAGGTTTCTGAAAAGCAAGGGTTTGTTATACATGTTCTCTCTGATGTCATGGTAAATAGTAGATGGACGAGTACCAGGCATGTTTAAAAATGTAGGTGGTTTTGCTGTTAATGTGTGATTTTCTTATTAGAATGCATTAGCAGATTAGCACTTAAAAAAAATCAAGAACCTTAAAGAATAGAGTAAGAATCTAGTCTTTGAGAATTGGCTTATATGCTTGGGATATCCTACTGAATGTATTTTAAAAGTGCTACATGATTTTTTTCTAGTGTTTGACAACAATAACGTATGTGGCAAGCATACCCATGGGCCAGTAATGTATTAATCATAGTTAATACTTGTAGAGCTGTTTACAGTATGGTTATGTTTATTTGACCAACTCTCAAGTTTTAGACTGTACAGTATTAAGGTGTTACACACCTGTTGAAGGTGATAAAAATGGCTTGGACCATTTATTCCACCCATTTCAATTTTTGTTTTTAAAACTGTGTCTGTTATTTATCTGACTCTGCCTTTATTCTCACACTTAAATGACAAGCTAACAGGCAAACATCTATGTTCATGTTCTGTACTTTGCTGAGAATCTTTTGACCAGAATATAAAGCACTAAAACATTCATAAATTGACACTTTAGAAATGCCTGTAGGTCAAAGATATATGTCCCAAATCTTGATTTCCAGAAGAAAATCAGGATTCTACATTAGTCAAACTGTTTACTTCATTTAACTATGAAGAAAAGTACATCAGATTTTTTTTCTACCTTTAGTGGTAACATATAACTTGCATATTTCAGAACTGTAGATTTGATAAGATACAGTAAAAAAATTGGTTGTACAAATTCAATATTATAATCTTAATGATATTTTTCCTACAGGCAAAGCGCAGGAGGTAGAGGCTGAATTAATGCAATCACACCAAATAGAGGCAACCCAGCTGCATAAAAGAATTGCTGAAAAAAATGAAGATTTGAAAAGAACAGTTACCAAATATGAGGAGATCTTGGAGGTATAAAAGTTAGTTTTTAAGGTTACTGGTTTTGCAATGAGTTGTTTCATGTTCAAAGTGCTATTTTTCTTCCGAATTCGATGTGATCTGAATTTTTTAACAACCTCTCAAACTTGTATCTCATTGTACTATTGCAGGAGGGGATCTTTGTTCAAACTTCTCTTAGCTTTTGGAGGACAATAACTGACTGTTAGAAATGGGATCTCTGGTTGGCTAAGACTTGCGCCAGAGCCAGGCAGAGACCACCACTCTAGTCAGGGCTGGGGAGTTACAAGCCAAAGATAACCCCTGCTCATCCCCTTGGTAGCTTGGCACGAACAGTCAGGCTTATCCCGGAGGCCATGTGTAAAGCATTTGCGCGCTCCCACAACATCATCATCCCAGGCACACTACAAAAGGAACTCCACACAAGGTTATATAAAAAATAGCCTTTGTATTCTTATAACACATTAGAATAGTAAACACATAACATACACTGTGCCAACTGGCACGGGCAATATTCATAAGGGATTATATACACATGACAGGGCCACATGGACCACTGTCAGAACCATCACAAAGCGAACTTGGTAAAAGTAAACAGATCATAAACGTACAACCAGTAAACACTGGTAATCACTGTACTTAGCATCAGCCTGTAACATAAACTACATTATGCACAGTATCACATCAGGCGTGAATTACACTCTGCACCAACCTCACAAGTCTAAACACCTTAGACCCTAACCTCCTAAGCAAAACTCACCTTAGGGGCGTAAATCACACAGTGAAGCATAATCTCACTAGCATAAACCATGATATGCAGAACAACTTAATAATCATAAACCATATTTATAGTTATCACCCAAGGTGCATAAAATATATTACACACATTACATTTCCTAGCACCACAATCACATTAGGGCCTGGCGTCCTACAATTCTAACAATCCCCCTGGCCAACTGGCCATCCCAAAAAGGGGGACTCAAATGCCCTATGTCCACAAAGTCAAGGCTGCTGCCTAGGCAGCGAAAGTCAAGGGTGTGCCTCTGCGCAAACCAAAAACGTAGCAGCTGCCCACTACTTGCTGGGCAGCTGGTAAAGTGTAGGGCAAAGGAGTGCATCTCACTCCTAACTTCACAAGATGTGCCCCCAAAGAACTGTGCGCCTAAACGGTGCAGCTGGCACTAATTGCTACACAGCTGTAAATAGTGAAAGGTCTGGCACCTCTGTGCCACTTCTGTCCCTCTCAGGGACTTTGTTAAGAATGGCGCCACATGTTGCAGCTGCCCACGCTCGTGCGGCGCAGCTGGGGAGAGAACAAAAGTGGACCCTGGCACAACTGTACCCTCTCGGCCTTGCTGAGGCTCTTAGCACAATATTGCCCCTGTTGGAGCCACGCACGGGCTCTGAGGATAATCAGATCCCCAACCTTGGAGCCATCTAGGCTCTAGAAATAAACATGCCCCATAGAGTTGGAGCCATCACAGGCTCTTGAAACCAACAATGCACCCAAAGGTTGGAGCGGCCCACTGCCATCCGGGGCCGCTCTGGAAAATGGCACTGCCATCGTGCCTGCACAGTTAGGGGGGCGCGGGCCCCTCGGGCCCTCTAAGCATAATTGCCAATTCGTTGGAGCGCCCCCCTATCAGGCAGGGGCCGCTCAAGAAATTATGCAGCCATGTCCTCACTTACCGGGATCCCGCGCAGGGGGGCTTCTCTTCCTGGATGCGGCGGTCTTTTCTCTTCACCTGCTGGCAGGCACCGGCAATGTGCCTCGAGCCCCCTCCGCCTTCAATCTGCACTTGGTGGCGCCTGCGGGGCTCTCCCTCAGCAATGGAAGCCCCGCTCAGGTAGGCGCCATCCTCCTCCCAAGCTGCTTCCTCTCCTCTCGCGGGGGCATTCGCGGGACTTCCCTTCAAAACCGTAAGTCCCGCCCACCGTCAGGCACTACGGTACCTGACTTCCTGTTTTGCCGGCATTCTCCTTCCCGGTGCCGCGGCGGTGATCTTTTGATTCCGGGCACAACGAGTGGTAGACTCCCTCTTTACTACAAATAGAAAGCAGGGTGGACACCCGCTCAAGTGGCAAACATGCGGGGTGGGCACCCGCCGAAAAAAAACTCAGGAGGCCATAATCGCGGGATGGGCACCCGCTAATCCATAAAAATGACCCGCAAAGACGCAGGGTGGGCACCTGCTTAACCAAAGAAAAATAAGCGGGGTGGGCACCCGCAAAAGCCCGTAAGGATGGGGGAATCCCTGCGAGGGGGATTCTCTTTCTCTCAGCAGCGCTGCGCTGTGCAACCCCAGCTCCTCTTCCTGGGGAAATTTAGAGGACACAGAGCACAGCGCTCCCATGGCGCTGGAAGGCTGTATCAAGCCTTGGAAAAGTAAAAGGTCCAAGAAGTCCTGGGGGCATCAGGGGGCAATGTAGGTTCCAGGGGCCAGCACACAGGGCCCTCCAGCAAGGAGGTATCCCCCATGGCAGTCCCTCCTGGGCCCCACCAGCAACAAGCCCCCCTCTGTCAGGATCCACAGCAGAACATTCTCATGGGGTCACAGACCCTTCTTTTATACTACATTTTCCTTTGTCTAAAAGGTGCAGGGTCTGGGGGAACCAGATACAACTGGTTCAGGGGAGCTCCTGAGCACTTTGTTTTGCTCAGCTCCTCTCTTCCATTCACAGCATAGGCCAGGGACATCAGACGCACCACAGGAGTTGGAGCCATCATTATGTAGGGAAGGCACAGCCCTATTTAGGTCCCATGTGCAACTCCTCCCACCCATCTAAATGCAGATCTCCCTAATCACCACCGGGCAGACCCATCCTGGCTCCTGGAGCCAACCACTCCAGCCAGCCCCTGTCAATCACAAGCCAGACATGCAATTCACATCAGGCAGACAGACACACTGCACACAGAAATGCCAACTTCTAAAAGTGGCACTTCTCCACTAGTCGAAATAAATCTGCGCACACTATTGCGCAGCCTTTATTCTCACGAGTTCGCACATAGCAAACTCGCCCCTGCACACCTCCCATACCAGGAACTACCAGGGACACACATATCCCCCATGCATTAATATGGGAGGGCAGGCCAGTCTCACCACACATACACAGAGAGTGCACCCACTTTACACTGGACCACAGTGCTAAAGTGTGCAGAGGCCTAAAATCACCAACACCAGGTTACAGAAACAGGCTAGGAGAACGCAAAAGGTTTCGGGGTGAACCTGTCAAAAGGGCCAAGTCCAACACTGTCCAATTATAAGTGCCTATCAGAGGAAGTAGGCCAGGCCACTCCAGTGCTTGAGTGCTAAAAGTATCATTTTCCAAGTATATAAAGTCCCCTACAAGGGTCAGCCCAAGTGTAAGTTAAATTAGGTTTGTAAGAGAAGGAGGTTGCCTTCATATGCTTGCTGCATCGATCATTTTTAGATCTCACTTAAAGACAGCTTTCACCTGTATGTTGTTAAAGATCTGTTGTGGACAATAGCAGCAAATACTGCGGGCCTTGTGTCAGGCCATTGCTTACCATTGGTTGACTTTTCTGTCAGTCTGATTTGCTAGCCTCTTATTGGATGGCTTACATTCTTTGTCTCGTGTGTGTCCCTTTCTTTGAGCGCAGCCTCTTTACTACTCTTTTGATTGGATGACTCGTAGCCCTCCGCCCCTGCAATAAGGGAACTACTTTTTTATGTGTTATTTAGCTGCATCTCCACTCAAAGCCCTGCCCTATATGAGTAGCTAATGTCATGACCTCTGTCACAGCAAAGCAGTTTGGGTTTGGCGCTATGAAATACCTCTGTCTAGTCATCAGCTGCTCCACCACTGTCCATCAAAGTTTCTAGGTGCTATTGACCTGGAACGGCCAGCCAAACCGGTGGATCGGGGCCTCGCTAGGAGCTTTAAGAGAATGCGGTTATTTGGCTCTCGTCCAGCCCTGCCCTTATTCTTCTTTTTTTTGTTTTTTTTTTTCGTATCCTCACCCATGTGTATCTGAGGACTGTGACTATCTAATTTGATGATCATAGCAGGTCACACCATTCCTACATCTTATTTTATGAATCCATCAAAATATTTGCGGTAAGCGAAAAGTATTGGGTAAAATGACTTGTTTATTGGATTTCTTTCTTGCTGTTTCATAAAAGACTTTCAGAGAACCACAATGACAAGATAAGGGGATAGAGGGAAGTATGAGGTTTGAAACTCGGAGGAGATGGAAGGGAGGGCCTTTCCTAACAATACGCAACCATACCAAAGAACAAAAGATTACGAGGGTGAATGAAGGATCCTCAAGATTCACCACAAAACAGTCAGCTAGAAAAAGGTCCAAAGGGTGAAAGTTGTTTTATGTGGACAAAGCGTGTGTACCTAGACAAAGGAACATTAATGCTTGAGCCGAGAAGACCATATACTGCTAGCTTAAAGTTATTTTGACCAGGGTCTAGAAGGCAAATCTTTGTGGAGCAGGAGCAGCAGAACTGTCGAGCAACCTCAGGAGCGAAGCCTCTGCACCAAAGTGAGTGAAATGGGCCTAGAAGGCCACTCACTTCTTATTGCCAAACCTTGGGCATTGAAAACTTCCCGAGAAAGGACAGTCTAAAAGCCACAAAGCCAAACAGTACGCAAGGGATTATAAAATACATGAATGGTGTGAAGAAAGCCTTTCAACCAGATAATTTCAGCAGGACTAGCAGCCTTTGTAAGCTACCTAAAAGGAGTCAACTGTAGATTGTATTCATGTGCATGCAAAATTTAGGTCATCAGGAGCTGCATTCTTTCCACTGCTACTGCTTCTCTTGATGTTTGTCTGCTTCCTTTATCCTCCAAAGCTGGGTTTCTCACTCATAGAAGGGGAAACTCACTGGACTGGAGTCAAGATGGATGCCATAAAGACTGTGGAGAATGCTTTCAGCAGAGGTGCTGAGCTAGTAGCTCCTGGCAGGCCTTCCTTGTCAAGATAGTTGAACATAGCCAAACACCTCTGGATACCCAGATAACCATGTCCCTAATATTGGACACTGTCCTGGTGAATCGGCATTGTAGACTGTCCGGGAGCAATTCCAGTAAAATTTCTTACATATTTCCTCAAAATGACTCCTTCAGAGGAGAAGTGCTGAGAAGGCAATTTCCCCCTTTGGCTACTAGAGCATGATGGCCATTTTCCCAGTCCTCCCAAAACAATTCCTGCTGAATGGAAATACCTTTAACTTCAAGATGATAAACAACTAGGCTACTCTAGAAATCCAAGTCTGGTCTCCTAGAGATAGTAGTGTTATGGGAATAATCCCAATCTCTGTATAAGTAGTCAGATTTCTTGGGAAGGGAGTTAAAGCAGATGACACTAAGCGTCCTCTGTGTGTCTCAAAGAACATTTAAAAGGGGGCGAAGACTGAATATCACTAGCTCTAACAGCATGGAAAGACCAAAAAGTGGGAAAATTGTTGCAACCATAAGGTGGCTTAGTGATCTCAGGATGACTTGGTGATACTATTACAATCATGGTAAAATGAATCCATATATTCCACAACCTATGAGTAGTAGAGAGGTTTTCCTCACCACTTACCATTTTCCTAATAATATATGGTTACTGATAGTTTGAAGCAAAGTGGTATGCTTCTTGTTATGTATAAATAAAAACAGGGGGAATAGTACTAAAAAAGGGGTCATGTAAGCACTAGCCACAGAATACTACCGAGGGAGTCCTGTATGCAGCAGCAAACTCTTCATATGGTCTGGCATAGGTTCCCATGTGCTTTGAGGGAGACCTACACTTGAGGTACTGGAGCTGATACCACCGCAACCATGGCTTGTGTGGTCCAAAGATTTAGGGTTTGTCAAGCACCCCTACTGAAAAGGGCACACAACCTAAAGTTTCAATGCCTTGGAAAGTAAATGTCAAACCCAGCATAGGTTCTTATTAATATCGATGTGGGTGTTGACCCTACCCTGGGCCAACTCCCCGACCCCTTGAGCTCAGCTTATGGTTAATGGATGTCATCTTACTACTTGCTGATTTATGATGTTGTGGCACCCTACCTGTAAAATGACCATGCTGCCAACCATCTGAATATTATGCCTCTCTTTACAAATAAATGAACGCAAAGTCCAAAAAGGGGAGATAGAATGATGAATATAGGAGACGGTGACCAAAGAGGATGGAGCTGCATTCACCCTGGACATGGTGTTTGAAAGGGTAGGACTGCTACCTGGCAAGTCGCAAATCCTTTGTTAAATATAAGTTAATCTATCACATGCTAGACAACCCTACCACAAACTGAGAAATTGAATGAGGAGAGAAAACTAGAAACCCTAGGAGAATTGGACTTAAAAGATATGTACCCAGTCAGTCTGGTGTTAGTCAGGCTATCCTTCTTTTCTTTTTCCAAAGAGAAAATTGTTATGGGTTTTGGGTTTTAGTCATTTTTGTTTGATTTAATAAAGTACATGAGAGATAATGTATTAGCTTTGGACTTACTTATGCTATGTAAGAGGGGCGTTCCCGCTGCAATAGCGTTCGATTTTTGTGCTACCCCGAGCGTGCAGAAGAAAGATCAACAGAGCAATTTATTGAGCAGTGGGTGCAGGATGTGCTGAAACTAGGAGACCTCTGCAACTTTTTTGTCATTGAACAGGAACATGGAGCGCTGGGCCCCCACCACAGGCATATACACCAGTTAATAGACCACACAAGAAACAAGCGCCAAATTCTGTACTAAATAACAAGATATTTATTTTAGAACAAATCAAAAATATTTTAGTAATGACCATAGGTTGCGCGCAAAAGGAGAGGTGAGAGGATAGTGGTGTTGGGTAGAGCAAGTGTGAATCAAAGAATAAAAGGAGAGTTACTTTGATATTTTACAAATACTAATAACAAAGATCAGTTAACGTAAGCCTGTCCATATATGATTTACAAGTATTCTGTACATTTTTTATGTGCATTCAGTGCAGTTTCCAATGGTAGGACACGGTGAAGGTACAGGTCTTGATCAATGGGAGTGCGTCGACGTTTCGACTCGACTGTGCAATGAGAGATTCAAACCTTTGCTGCGAGTCTTCATCAGGACTGTGTGTTTGCAACCTACACCTGGAGCCAGGCCTGGCTACACAGGCAGAGACATCGACGGACATGTTCTAAACTACTTGGTTTTGCATGTATAATACTCAGTTCTCCCTTCACAAAGACTGCTACAGCATAGGAAGAGTTTTAAAGATAACAATTAAAACACATGGTTACCATGAAAGTTATAACAGATATTAGTTGTGATTAGGGCACATATCCATTTTACATGAAAGTTATAACAGATATTAGTTGTGATTAGGGCACATATCCATTTTTCCCTCTCTATATTCTCGTACATCAAGTCATGAAGCTTTTTTATTTTACTTCCGTCATACATACCTTTCACCAACAGGAAGGGCAAGTTATAAACAAAATGTAGTTGGATATAGCTTGAAAATTGATAAGAATTAATGTAATGGCGAAATGTAAAATGCACAAGAATTCATCCAATTCTTCGACTCATCAGTTTGTACAAATGTTCTGTTTTAAGCTGGAGCTCTTGACTTTATGGTTCTAAGACGTATTGTCGTTGTTGTTGTTGCTGCTTTGGTTGTTTTCCTGTTGGCCGTTGAAAGGCCTTTCACTTTTAGACCCTTTAAGAGGCATTTCTCAGAATTCTGATCGGGAAAAATGAAGACAATACAAATCCAGAATTGGGATTAAAGGGTTAAAATTGAACAGGCGTTGTGTGTCCAGCGCTTGCTAGAAAGAAAGGTGGTGGCCTGTGATTGGAGTCGAAGGGGGCTGTTTGGGGAGACGAGGCTAATTGCGAACAAATAGTAGATTACAAATAGACTTCTGAAATGCCCAGAGAATAAAAAGCTGTTTTCGACTTCTGCAGAATTTAAATAGTTCCGAACCCTGGCAAGGAGCTATCATAGTCTTTAGTCCTGATTTTGAGGTTGGTAGAGAGTGACTTTTTCTTCTGACTTACCCAACAAATGCTTTAAGTCTGACAAAAATAATTCTGAGCCGGTGGTCAAGTGCGAATCAAAGGTAGCGTGGGAGTACTCTGAGGTGTCTGGTGCAGAAATGAAGAGTGGGCTCTGGGTTTGCAGATAAACCTAAGCGATCATCCAAAAGAACGGATTACTTGAATGTTTTTTTACACAGGTCTTTTGGGTAAATTATTTGCAATGTTTTCTAGTTTGTTTCTAAAAGTTAAAGACATATAGTATCTTCACATTCCAGCACTTATAATGTTGAGTCTTTAGCTATTTGTCTACATTTGGAAGCTAACAGTTAGTGCCATTACTTCTGTCCTTACGGATACACTCCCCTGTTGTTCAGTAACCTAACTGTTAATAATTACTTAAAAGGTTGTCTTACTTCATGTTTTGAAACTTCCACAGGTACTTTGGGGTTTGGCATAGTTTAAAACATAGATTATGAAGAGGCATTATGCCTAACAATATAGAAGGTGTAAGTGAGATGAATGTGATTTAACTTGTAGTGCTGTATATTTTATCATTTTGTGTTATTGAAGTAGTTAACTGAATTTTTTTAAATGTGTAACCCATCTAGCATATCTTTTTCTGAACACTCTTCTGTGTATCTAGGCAATTAGGAGAATTTACACCATGCACACAAGACTTTATGAAAATCACTGCAGCTTTATCCTATTCATTGCTGATATGCATGAGGTACCAATGATTTCTTTGTTTGCTGTGGTGTGACTTTTTCCCCTAGAAATATCAGACCTAATCGATTAGAGCCTTGGCTCATAAGTACTGTTTGTTTGGCCTTTTATATCTAAAATGCTGAAAGGCTTTTTGCGATCAGGGTGTTGGAATATTACTTGCATGTACCTGGCATGTGATTGATTGTGTTTCTAGATAGTAAACCTAATTTCTTTTGAAGTTTGTTGTTTGCCTTGCCTTGCATTATAAAATGTAACTGATTGTTTCTTTAGCGCCCTGAACGGCGAAGGAGGGTGTGTGTGTTTGTTTGTTATAACGACAGTTTGGTTTGTGTTTGATGCTGATTAGTAGTGCAGATCTTCGCATTTGCTGCTGATAAAATAACGTGTTAAAGAACTAGGTTTTATCATATATACTATTTTTTTCTATTGTTGTAAAAATTAATAAATCATCAAATGTACTTGCGTTTAAAAAAATATCTATATTTATACTGACATTTTCAAAGTGCAATATCACTAGGAAAACAGATTTCGGTCGCGCATATGCATCACGTATCTGAGTTATAGTTAAACAATCAAATTAACATAAAATATAGTTAAGGCGACCTAAAGCAAAGTGAATCGCAGTACCAGTAGGAACTGGAGCAGCGGGCTAAGATACCTGTTTGCTTGCAGAGAAATGCCATTTTGTTGTTTATAACGCATTATATGTTCCCAAAAAAATAGCAAACAAGAATTGGCATAGCCAATAGGTCTCGCCTTTGGGATGTTATAAGTTTTTAGTTATGTTTTATATTATTGTATGTGCCTTGTAAGACGGGCAACTGCAGCGTATTTTCTTAAACACGCCCCTTGCCGGCGGCTCAGGAGAGGCCCATTCCACTGGTAGGCTAAGAGAGTTGAATACGGTGTGAATGAATCAGCAAGTCTGTCAGCAGCTCCAGCAAAGCATGCGGCCATTTTTGAATGGAAATCATCCAAAAGAAGCATTCACCATGCAATATAAACATATCTCACATTACAACGGTGATTAGGCGGACAGGCCAACGAGGTACAATTCAATGAGAGGAATACGAGACATAAACATTAGCAGGTATGTAGCAGGAGAAAAACAGCACGATCAGCAACCCGTTAAGCTAAGGCCTACGCGGCCTGTCCACCTACAAAGCAGGATAATTAAACCGGAGTAGACACCCAGACATGAGAAAGAGATCGATTCAGGAAAAGCAACCCACCTCTCGTACAAGAAAGAAAGGAAGAAAAAAAGGCCATAGAACTAAATAAAGACAAAACAAAAAAAAAACAATCCCCCCACCCTGCACCCCTGCTATGGCTACGGCCTGACCCCACTAGCAGCGTGCCTGTCGCCCAACTAACTAAATCCTAAAAGAAGGAAAAGAGTGGAGGAGGAGAAGTCATACAGGCTCCTGGTCTCACCCACCCCCGCCAGAAGCAAACTACCCCGGAATATAGTCAAAACATTGAAAAGTAGCAATTGCAAGTCAAACAAACCGGGGAAGTTTATAAAAACCGCCCGACTCCCGCATCGTTATAGATTGCAAGTCCTGTGTCCAATGAAGCCGTTACATCAAACCCAGACAATCAAACTCATCCCTGGCCCTTCCGATCGTTCGTACGAGCTCTCACCACTAGAACTGCCATGTTGACAGGGGAAGCAAAACGTTCAATAAAGTCAAAATCAGGACAGTAGGATCGAGTCCAAAGTTCTAGTGCACGAAGTCCAGAAATCAAACAGTGATACCCTTCCACCGACAGTAAGTCTCGAGATCGTAGTAGAACCAACTGGAAGGAGGAAAAAGGGAAATCAATCCGGTATGTACTGAGAACGTTATCCAGGAATAAAAGATCGGCTGTGACCATCTTGGGCGATAGCGGCAGGGAGAATGATGAGTTTTTGGTAATTTCGCACTCGCAAACCGTTGTTCGGGAGCTGACAATATGCACCAGTCCTGGTTTCCGCACGGGGCCCTCTGTTTCTAGCGAGACCCGCTTCACGGGTAACACAACGTGTTTCGAATCGGGCAAAGGGTCGGAGTCCGGTCTCAAACAAATAGCCTCAGCTGTTACGACCATTTTGTGGATGATAGCGGTGATCTGAGAATGAAGCGCCCCAATGGCGGCCAGTACGGTTTTCAGCGACGGCGTACATTCCGCCCGCTCCATCTCCTCTCGCGAAGCGACAGATCAGATCCTTAACCCCGGAGGTCGACTACTCCGGGGCAACAGGCACAAGCGGGGCGGACGCCAACGGTGGGCGACCAGTCGATCTCGTGATCTCTACCCCGTCACTGCCAGCGAGGATTCGGACCCGTCGACCCCGGGGGCTCAGCAGGGTCTTCGGGCAACGGACCCCCGTCCACAGCCACAGATGCAACTTGCCGCTGTACCCTTTGCATCAACCGGACCACGGGACCACCATCCAACCCAGCTAGGATATTCTCCACTTCGAAGGACCGAACGCCGCCTAAGTCTCGCGGCCGATGTTGTTCAACTCCAACCCGGATGGGTCAGAAATCAAGGCCCCGGCTTCCACGCTGGGTTAGGCCGAGAATGAAATACGGCATAACTTCATCATTAGAGGCGATAAAATGTTCGGGGTTGCATCTGTAGGCTCAGCAGCGGTTCAGCTACATGGGAGTCCGGTGCGAATTCAGGATAATATCAGGATTTATCAGCTACCGGCGGAGGTCGGAGGAGCCGGGAGCTTACGCGGCCATCTTGGTTGCTAGTGTAGCTCTTCCCCCACATATCTTTTTTTAATGTCAGATTTCATTAGGTTCTGCGCAAAATGACTTTGAGTCACAATATCTACAGAAACACACTGTATGAAGGCACCCGCTAAGTCTAGCGAATATTTTAAAACCTGTAATTTACAATAACTTCTAAAAAAGAAAGGCGTGCATGATCGCAAAATGTGATTAGGCTTCTATTCAAATATTTAGAAAAATAATTCTAACCATGGCGTACACGTGCACAACAGTCGGAAAATCTCCAAATGATGTCCAACATAGCCGCCTAGCTCACACTCTGAAAGCTTTCTCCTTGCCTGCTATTGGTTAATCAATTGACCTTTCCACCCCGTCCCGGCAGCTTACGTGCACGATCAAATTGCAGGCTGCTCTTCCGGAGCGCCGCAGTGAGGCAGGCACGTCATGACTCCCTTCTGCCTCTCCTAATTTACAACACAAATTGCTTCATACTCCACTGGAAAAGCTCAAGCTATGCTGACTGCGTAAAAAAGAACTGCAAATTTTACTCAGGCAGGCTGAGAGCATGGGTGATGTTCAATCCCAACATAATTAATACAATTAACGCATGAATTCAACCTGATTGTATTGCACGTTACTCTGACGTGACAACCCATGAATAATGCATGCCACAAATGCACACGGTTCAGGTCATCGGCCAGTTAAAATAAATGAATGAGTAACTACAACATCTCTGCGTCAGCTACCATTCACTCAAGCTCTCAGACAACTGCCAAACACATATTGAATTAGCCTTGTGCAACAAAATAACTGCTAACGCCTCATTGTTGCTGATGCAAACTTTTACGGAGTTATAGAAGTTTCCCCAAATACGTATATGTTAAATTTAAGAATACAAACATCAAACGTTTCATTTTCAGAATCACAATGTACATTTCTTGATTTGTAGGTGGCAATGACCACAAACAGGACTTCTATGAAACAACTAACCTTGTGCCAAAGCTCACATTTACCCATGAACAACTGTGCTCTTCTGACCCTGGAGTCCTGCAGAATTTGGACTGTGCGTGTGCATGTGGCATGTGAAGGGAGGGTTGGTTAAAAAGAATGGTGCGAGAGAGGAGCGGGGGCAAGTGAGCACTGCAGCACGGCAAACACGCTAATGCAATGACCACAAACAGGAGTTCTATGAAAGTTAAAGGAGAAGACAAAGAGATCAACTAAACTTTTGCCAAAGCGCACATTTATCCATGAATAACTGTGCTCTTCTGACCCCCGACTCCTGCAGAATTTGGGCTGCAATTGTGCATGTGGTATGTGAAGGGAGGGTTTGTTAAAAAGAATGGCGCAAGCGTGCATGGCACCGCAGCAAACGCGCAAATTAAAAACAGATGGTGACATGAACCGAACAGATGGTGCCCCTGCTCGTAACGGCAAGCAATAGGCTGTAGGTAGATACATTTCCTGGGAAAGGTGGGACGTGCACCCGGCTTTGCCCAATTGCGTGCTGTCTTTTTAGAAAGACGCACACAAAGCCCAATAGAAAAAATGCTAACAAAAAAACACATGAACAAGCGTGTGAAAAGTCCAAAGTGATTCCAAGAGATCGTTTTCCTAGAGCAGCGCATGTGGGCTGCGCTAGGCTCGACCTAAAAAAGAGATGGAAACTAAATTTACGATCCACCCCCCAGAGACTCTTCACTAAGGGAATGTCTGATCGGACAACCTTTGGGGTGGGAATTGTATGCAGAAGTCTAGATGTAAAGGGCATTGATAATCCAGAAGAATGACATGAGAAAGGTTTGGGGTGTCCTTTGATGGTGTGGGTGTGGGAGAAGTGGACGTGGAGTCATGCATAGGAAGCTCGTATGGTCGGGTGTCATCCCTGAGGAGAGACGTAAAGTATTAAAGGATCATGTCCCAGTAGGTTACCAGGGATTATTTCTGTAGACCTTGCTTCTGTTCTTTAAGGAGTCTGCCTGTGCCCATCGAAATACTTCTGCTCGCCATTGTGGAATCAGGAGAGGCGAAGCAGCTTTCCATTTTATCGCTACTTCCCACATGGCCAGGATTACGGCAAGACCCGTGAACGAGTTGTGGGCTTTTTTGTTTTGGGACAGGGGAAAAGGTTGAGAAGGCAGTGGCACGGCACGTCATGTCAAGTTGCTACTGGCCTGTGGCCCGAGAGATGTCTGACAATACTCTGTCCTAATTAGCTTGGAGTGCTGCACAAGCCCAGAACATGTGGAGCTGATCCACCGAGTCTTACCCACAGTGGCGGTACCCATCCGCGGCAGAGGGTTATATGAGATGGACGGGTTTTGGGGTTAAGCGAGCCCTCTGTAGTGTCCAGCTTTGTATATATTTAAAACTGGCATTCCCGGGACCTTACTGGGGTATTATTCTTATGCCTCAGTCAACTCCAAGTCATGTAACGGTTGCCCTACGGAGTCCTCCCATCTGGGCAGCAGATGTCAGTGCAGTAAGGGTGGTCCCATTTGAAAGCCTGGTGTAACCAGGTGTAACTAGACACCTACTGTGTCCTACAGAGTTTAGTGCTTGCTGGACTGGTTCTGAGCCTCGGATATCCCAGTATCGTTATAGTGTCACTTTGAGTGCCCCGTAGGAAAGCCTTGCTGTTTCAGCCATGGAGTTCTTGGTAAGTCATTAGCGTCCCGTTAGCAAAGAGGTCCAATTCACTCACATTTGTCAAGAACTAAAGTACAGCTTCAATTAAAAGTGTTTCTTTTAGGAATCAAAGTGCTTGTCATATTTGTGACACTCACCTGGAACTTAATCTAGAACACTACAGGAAAGTGCTCTTGCCTCCATATGCCTGCTTCATGGAAAGATGTACTGCCCAAACCTTTGACAAACGTTTCTTGATAGTGATGCTGAGGAAATATATTAGGTACAGTTTATGCAGACTTCTTGTTTTTTAATAAAATAATTATAGTTTTTTTTAACATACAAATAAACAGACATTAGAAACATTAAAAACTATTTGGTTATGTGCATTACTGGAGTAGCAAATAAGTGGCCGAACTTCAGTGAATGTTTAGCAATGTTAGGTCACAATGTAAGTACTTAAGGAGTTTCTTCTTATTGTATGTAGATGACTATCATGCTAACAGGAAAAAACAGTACAATCAGCCTTGTAACCCACCCGCTCACAGTGCATTCTCAAGACGAAATGCTACTACCATCGCCCAAATAGTGATAAATTTGCAGGTGCATCTTGGTCTTTATAGATTGGTTTAACTTTTGAGGTTCCATCTCATTCTCAGCTCTTTCTGCCACACCACTGTGCTGGGATGTAAGCCATTACCCTATTTGTGTGTAATGTCAATGAGAACTTGTGAGTTGAGCCGTAAACTTCACCTAGACAGGTCAGGATCATTTAAAGTAACCAGATTACTGCCCTGAAGCTTGAGGATAGAAGTTGCTAGTATGGCCACCAGCTTACCACCAACATCCAACTAAAACCCTTGAATCTTCTAGTATGCCAAAATAGAATACATGAATGTGCCAACATTACTCTTATACTATGGACTGACTTTTTATATACAACAGAGGTAGCCTCCCTTGGCAAGTTCCTCAAATAATCATAGAGTGTCTATTGAAGGGAACTCCATCATGCCACTCACTTGATGTCATAGCTGACCAGTTCATGAATAACCTGCTGTTATCTGTAGATCTCTTTGTTATATAGGTCATGATTTCAGTATATAGAAGGTCTTAATAGGGTCCTGTCCCACTGTATCATCATGCTTAGAGATTCTAATCCGATCTCAGTATCCCAAACCTTCAAGCTGAGCACCTTCACTTAAAGCCTTGCTCATGGGGAGGGCGGAAAATGCCTTAGTTGGTACCCCTTTCGAGCCACTTGCCACAGTGGCTACGTTCCATATCTTGCTAACCACTCTACAGCTTTCAGTTAATTTACACTTTACTTCACCCCCCATGCAAGTTACAGGTTGTTTTGCCCTTGGCAATCCTGACCTTGTGCTCTCCTATTGGTCAGGTCATTAACAGCCACTATTTGGGAAGTGCTATAGAAGCTACAAATATATGGGGAAAGGATAAATTCCCCCCTCAACTGATCTATAAAAGGCAGACCACGCTAACCAGGGTGTTCCATCCTAGTGCAATCTTGATCTTAGTCCCAATCTTTTGAAAGACCACCTTGGAGACCGAGTAACGAGTGTCCTATGGAACATTTATATATTTTGGGAGCAATGTCATCTTGAATATGTCTGAGATCCTATTTGCAAGCCAGGCAATTTCCTCCAGTGCTGGACATCATTAGTGATGTTGTTGAGTGCAAGGTATTTGGTGCGTTCAAAAAACGTGCTTTTGAGTTCTAGTGATTGCCAGCCAAAGGTAGTAAAAACCATTCTCTCTAATTCTAAATTTGAATCATCGCAAAGGTCCTGTATCCCAGTAACAGACTTAAGGTAGATTTGGTCCAGTTTCCAAGTGCCCCGCATGTTCTTGAAATCTGTTCATGGTGTACCCGGAGTCAACTGTGTAAAGCAGGCCATCATCCATATTAAGCGAGTTACTTCTCTCATCCTTTGAGTCCTTTTGAAATCCCCACCAGCCGATCAGCTCATATCCAACAGGACAGAAGTTTGATGGACTGAGGGAATATCCTGGAGCAGAGTGAACAACTCTGTGCATCTCTGTGCTTGAATTTAGGTAGCAATTCTCCATTTACCGGTACAGATGCAGTGAGTGCCAAAGACAGGAGTGTCACCCCAGGACTAGAATTTTAGCACAAACCTCAACCTCTGCAGAACCACAGGGAAAACAATATCACACTTCAGTGGATCACATGGTTTTTCTGCATCAAAAGACAGAATGGTGGTGTGTCTCCACATTGCCAACCCAATGCATGCATAGAATAAATGTAGTTAAAGAGCCTGTGCAGGTACAACGGAGTGGCATAGAATGATGAGCATTTTGTTGGATTTGTTTTCTCTTTGTGTATTAAGGTTGCAACTGCATGTCATTGGCTTTCTGTAGCTTCATAAACTCTCTTGCCTAGTCATACATTTAAGCAATCCCAAGGTAATGTAGGTGAATGGTTTCTTAAATAAATGAGCTGGGAACTTCTTTAGTCCAGGAATTTTCCTAAACTGCACATAGCTGATAGCGTCAGTGACCTCCTCGATTGTGAGTGTTTGATCCATTGTATGCCACTCTTTTTCTGTCACTTTGGAAATCATATGTCTCTGTCTAGGTCTACAATTGTAGCTCCATCTCCTCTAGTCGTCCCATCTGTCTTTTACAAGTCCTGCTTTATCCCTGTTGAATCTGCTTTGACTTTCAGTCGTAAAATTCTTTGTCTTTATCAGTCATTATATTCTTGCATTCCTCACATGTGCAAGCCCCAAACGCTATACCCTTTGTGGGACAGAAACATCCCTAAGAGTGTCTTCGTTGGTTCAGGGAAATATCCTCAAGCACTCTGACCTTCTTGTTCAGAATCCACTGTTTAAATTCCAATGTCTGATTGGACCAACCCTGTTTTCCTGAACGTTGTGCGACAAGGCTTCCTTCCTGCAAATAATCAACAGTCTACTATTCTCTAGGTTTCTCTGCAAGCAAATGTCTCATGTCATTGTTATGTTATTTTTTATTTGTTAAGCGCACATACGCCCGAGGGCTTCTTGGCGCTGGAGAGAGTCAAACATAACAGTATATAAAAGACACAAGTCGCTACTTACAGTAAACCTGAGAAAAAAGAAGAGTTTTAAATGTCTTCCTAAAGGTAAGGAGGTCCCTGCTGTGTCGCAAAGTCAGGGGGAGTGAATTCCACAGCGAGGCAGCTAAAAATTGAAAACTGCTGCCTCCCTGCCGTTTCCTTTTAAAACGGGGGACCTCAAGTAGGTCTTTGTGGGCAGATCTCAGGCTGCGTGAAGGTTGATATCTACGCAGCAGTTGTCTAAGAGACATGGGACCCTTGCCCTCCAAAGCCTTAAACACAATGCAACCCACCTTAAACATTACTCTCTGCTCCACAGGCAGCCAGTGCAAGGTCTGCAGTCCATGTCTAATCGATTCCCACTTCGGGACTTTACAGATAAGTCTCGCTGCTTGATTTTGCAAATATTGCAATCTTTTCAACTGGCCAACAGGAGCCCCCAAATAGAGGCCATTTGAAAAGTCAATGTGGGAAAGGACGAGAGCATTGACTGTTTGAATTAAAGCCAAACCTGTGAGGAGATGTGCTATTTTCTTAATCTTCCTCAGTTGGAAAAACCCCGTAGAGACCACTGTTCCAACTTGGGTTTCCAAGGAGAGATCCTGACTGAGAGTCACTCCCAAACTTTTAGTTGTACGGGATTTTTTAGGAGGCGAGCCCATGTCCGATGGCCAAAAACAAGGGTTCCAACTGACCTCACTCTTCCCAGGTAGAATGAGCTCCGTTTTTCCCGGGTTTAGCTTAAGGTGGTTTAAGGACATCCACCTTTGAATAAAAGACATGGTTGCTCGAAAGTCCTCAGCCGCGTTGTCTGAGTTTAAAACAAAGACCAACTGCAGATCGTCGGCGTAGTTGTAAACCTCAACATTAAACTGTTGTAAGGAAAACAAAAGAGGCCGCATATACAAATTAAATAATAAGGGGGACAAAGAAGATCCTTGGGGAACCCCACAGAAGGAAATATTTTTAGGAGCTGTAAAAGAACCCAGGCGAACCGACTGAGTGCGTTCTGAAATAAAGGACCTGATCCAGGCCAGAGCCGAATCTCGAAGTCCAGCCTGTTCGACACGGTTGACCAAGATGGTATAGTCAACCGTGTCGAACGCGGCGGACAGATCTAACAGCACCAAGGCCTGGTGCAGGTCCCCGTCAGCATTAGACCTCAAGGTGTTCTGAACGGCCAATATCACTGCCTCGGTGGAATGACCAGGCCGGAAACCTGCCTGGTTAGATTGTAAATAACCAGAGGTTTCCACAAAGCTTGATAGACAATTGGTCACATGGGCCTCCAATATTTTGGATAGGTAAGGCAGTAACGATATTGGTCTATAATTTGAGAGGTCTGAAGAGTCAATGCCAGGTTTCTTTTTCAAAGGGATCAGCAAAGCCTGTTTGAAACTATCCGGAACAATCCCTGACTTCAGGGAGTTATTAAGCAAAGGAAGCAGGCTATTAGGGATTGCCCGACCAATCTCCCTCATTATATGAGGAGGACAAACATCCTGAGGAGATCCAGATTTAACTCTGGTAAGCAAGTCTGGAAGGATCTGGTCTGTAATTAAAGGGAAAGAATGCAAAGTAAAAGGATTAAAAAAGGTGTCATCTATCGGCATGCAGACTGGAAGCCTGGATAGGGTATCCTTGATCAATACTATTTTGTCATAGAAATAATCATTCAAGGAATTGCAGAGACATTGTGAAGGGACAACTGGGGGAGAAGTCCTTTCATCATTGCACAGCTCAGTCACAATCCTGAATATTTCTTTCGACTTATTAGTCGCATTGAGTATTTTAGAAGAGAAATAATCAGTCTTGTGAGTGTGCAGTGTCTTTTGGTAGGCTTTACGAATTAGACAGTACGCAATCTTTGCTTGAGGGCAGTAATTAGTACGCCAAATCCTCTCATGTTGCCTCACTTCAAGTTTTAGTTTCCTCAACTCCGGTGTGTACCACTTATGTGCGGCCGCACCGCGAGAGTTATCGAAGCGGGTAAGGGGAACAGATGCATTGATGGCCGAGTTAAGCCATTCTTGAAGCCTACAATCGGCGATTTCCACTTCCAGGCTCTGTTCTGGCAAGGTAGATTTTAACAAGTTTAAAAAAGTTGAAATGTCCAAAGAGGACCATTTCCGGGTCAAACTGGTAGCCTTCAATTTAAATTGAGGAGCTTTCGCAACACAAAAAGAGAAACTAATAATAAAATGATCAGACCAACTGCATGGTTTAATATCAATAAAATCAATAGGTAAGTTCAATGACCAAATTTGATCGAGACTATGACCCTTTTGATGAGTTTGAGTGTCTATATGTTGTATTAAGTTCAGGTCACTCAAAAGATCCTTCATTTCAGCTGCTTGGGGGTCTAATAGTATATCATCAAACCAGAGATTAAGATCCCCGATCAAAAGTAGTTTAGAAATATTAGTAGTCAGCATGGCCAGTTGCTCAGCAAAAGTAGCAGGAAACATAGCCATATTTTGGGGCGGGCGGTATAGCAAAACCACCACAAGAGTCCCATTAGCAGTGTCCAGTTTAGCAACAATATTCTCCACATTAGGTAAATCCAAGGAGGAGAGTTGTCTCAATTGATATTTCCTATTGGCAATAATGGCCACCCCGCCCCCAATTTTACCTGCCGGTCGTGACACAGACATGATGTAATACTCGGCAGGCAAGGCAGCCAAGATGTCCGGTAAGGAATCCGGAGTAAGCCATGTCTCAGACAACAAAAGTAAATCCGGTTTAGTATCAGATAGCAGCAGAAAGATATCCATCTGATGTTTGGGCATCGAACGAGTGTTTAAATAAACACATTTAAAATTGCAAATGGTGCCAGCCGCACTTTCCAACACCGCATAATTAGAGACAAGGTCCACGGCTGTATTAATGGGATTAGTAATGCCTAAACGAAATGTCCGTTTCACCGTATTAAGGGGTACGGGGGGGCATGTGGTGATGGTGGGTCATTGGACTCTTTTATATGCTTACCATTCTTCATTCGAAAGGAGAGTGGTCAGAGATACCCCTACACATATACTGAATTTTAGGATCGGCATATGTGTCGGGTATAAAAAGATAGTGTATCCTGGAGAAGGAGCAGTGTGCTCCAAACACAATAATAGGGGATCTGGTCCAAGAATTGTAAACATTTTTCCAACACTTTCATTGTGACATGTCTGCCAGGGTCCTTCATCGCATCATGGGTGAATGCAGTGAATCTTTTAGACTAGATTGGGAGCGTCTGGCAAGGTTTTGTTAGCCTCAATTCTGATTGTTTTATACATTAATAATCTCAAACCCATTTTATTGGAACTGAGCTAGAACATACCCCGATTGATTCTAAACTCCTTCACATCCTTTTGCACGGAAATGATGTGGGTTTAGTGGCTATAAGGCTAATGGCCTTAACAAATGTAATAAAACCTCTATAACACGCTTAGATGGACAAGATCTGAGCATTCCCTATTCAAAATCTTATGTCATGGTATTGGGGCCCAAGTCTACTAGGACCCCTACCTTTTCTGTTAACAATCCTGTTTTTTGGAAGGTCCAGGCTTTCTCCCTACTTTGGGACCATCTTTGATAACAGTACGCCCTCCAGAAGGTCTTTTGTATTCCTACAATCTAATGTTTTTAACTTTACCTCCAGATTGGGTTACACATCTCTATTACATATGGTTATCTATACTACTATTATAAAGAGAGAACAGAAACCTTTTGGCAAGGTAAACTCGGGAACCACAGCGCAAATCCACACACCCAATACATTGTTGTAATCCTCAGGGTGTGTAGATGGACATAGGCTGCATAAAATAAAATAAAACGTAAATAAAAAAAGAAACTTTAAAAACAAAGTAGTCCCCTAAAAGTAGCGCCGGCCGCGACGTAGCGCTGGCCGCGACCTAGCGATGTCCGCAACGTGCGTGATGACGACAGGCGGGGTGGAGCGGTGACGAGCAGCAAAGAGTGGCGGTGAATTCCGGAGCGCGGGGAAGAGCGGCGGTTCAGGTAAGGAAAAGGCGAGGCGGGAGGCGGTCTGGGCAATGTCGGGGCGGGCGCCGGAGCGGGAGTGCACCCAAGCCTGAAATGTTGCCCCCAGCCCCGGGCAACGCTGCTGCAATCCGGAAATGCTACCCTCAGCCCCCTTCTGCCCCAGGCAACGCTGGGGCGGGCTGCTAGTATTATACAAAACGTGTGCTGCTTCAGTATGATACTGTGTAGGTGTTTAGAACTTTGCCTTTTCCAGAGTTTTATAGTTCGAGGAAAACTGATTTTGTAGACCGTTACTAGCACTCCTGCAGAGGCATCTCCATTATTCATGTTATGAAGAATTGCCTCTTTCCTAATTATAGGACAGAATTCAGCTCATATTGTGATGATCTGACTGGTCTAATCCTCGTACTGACTAAAACAGACGGGTAGCTGCTTCACTCGGGATTTCCTTCTTAATTATTAGGATACGTTTTATAAAAAAGACTTTGACAAGAGCTGGCTAGACCCGCTCTTTTCTAATCCCAACACCATTACTAAATCAGGTTAAACAAAATTGGCTTAGAACACTTTTTAGCAAATAAAAAATTCCAACAGAGAGACTCTTGAATGCTACTGGAAAATCAATTAATGTTGAAAATACCTGGGACCATTCCAGTTTAACTTATTTTAGAATGTGTATTGTACATTATTCCATTGCATATACAAAGGGTAGGTGGGCCTCTGACGTTTAAAAACTTCTGTCCTTGTGACGCAAACTCCTCACAAGCTGCCTTGCAATTCATGTTTTTCTGCTAATTTTATGTGTCACATAAAACTAGATTTCTTGTCCCAGAATGTTTTTTTTCTAGTATAGACCTGATTTTCTTTTACTGCCTAACTGAATAATCTTTTGGTGTGCATGTGTGTCAGTAGCTTTTTGTCTGCTGCTGTTTGGATCAGGAATAAGATGGATTCATGAAGTCTTAGATCTCATAAGATCCTATTTGTGCATTGGCTTGCTATACTGCAATAGCCGTTTTTACTTCTTTTATTTCTTTGGGACTTTTATTGCATTTAGTTTGTTACCTGCTTTTATGGTTTTTATATTGAATGAAGTATGAATTGATTGCTTGAAATAAGGGTGTTGTCTATCAAGCTCATGTTTGGTTCCTCCATATGCTTCTGAGTCTGAACTCTTTGCTAGTTGTGGAACCACGAATCCATGACTCTGCAGCCCACCAAGCCGAGCTGTCAGATCTTAAGTATGTGACCATGTTAAAATCCCCCCGTCATATAGGTTGTGTATCGATTTTCACCCAGTATGGGGACCGTATCTAGTGTCCAAAAAACAATTGAGGAAGGGTAGAGGCAGTAGTGATAGAATCACCCTCCTGAACGTTATAAATAACCAAAAAGATTCTATCAATGTGAAAAAGTGATTTTAAAATTGTATTTTGTTTGCTCTGTGTCCAATCCAAATGTGCTCTCTTTGTGGGTTGTCGAAGGAGAGCACTATGTGCTTTTAAAATACCCCTCACACACTATGAATCCCATAGTGTCATGCTTCATCATAGGGGTCTTCCCGTCCCTCTACGGGGCGGGGCGTGCTACGACCTACGAACTACGCGGGAGCACTAAATTGTGACGATAGGCTATGTGTGGTGTAGTGGTAGGGGTGAGAGGTGAGAGGTGAAGGTGGGGACTTACTAAGGTGTAGTGATAATACTAAAAAAGTTTTAAAATTCCCTGGCTGGTAGAAAAAACTATTTATTCACTTCTCTAGCTGGGAACAGTAAAAAGGGGTTGAAAAAGTAGTAAATCACAGTATGTTAACTACTTGGTCGACATGACATGTTTCATAAGCAGACCCCTTCTGCTTATTCATCAGGACCTATGATTGTCCCTACCAATAATACTCAATTCTAAGTATAAAGATGTATGCCTAAAGTCCTATTCATGGAGGCAAAAATACGCCGCCAGGAAATGCTTCTGGGCTTGAGTGGGCCCCTAGCGAAGTGTTTTGAAAAAAGTGACCTGATTCGGTCTCTGTGGAGAGAAGAGAAGGGAATAAAAACAACAGAAAATACAGTTGATGATTGTTGTAAAAGCACAAGAAAAAATACTTGGCGCATAATGATCCGAGATCAACTTGTTCGTTTTGAGGCATAATATTTACAGACAGTGGTGTAATGACCTCATGCTCAGTTAGCGGGAAAAGAGGCTCTTGGTGCATTTTCGTTTCATAATCGTTAATTTGAGAGCGTAATGTCCCTCCATTATCTCACACATACAAACACTTCACACACTGCAAGACATACATACACAAAATCTCTCAATGTCCCAAAATCAGGGGGTGACATGAACCTCCCTAGCGGGGTTCCGGATGGCAAGTTAAAGGAGGGGCGGCAGTTATAAGCCGGGTCCGTTTATGAGTAAAAACGAACTGTGAATTCATAGTGCCTGTTCGGCAATAAACACAAGTTGCATATGCATGTACATACACTCGTTGCCCCATGTAAATTACTATTGCCTGTTAGCCAATGAACACAAACAGCATATACATACACTTGTTGCAAACGGTGTTTGCCCCATGAGTCTGCGTCTTACGGTTTCGAGTCGCCGGTTTACTGTGATAAAATAAACGGTAGGGTTGCCAGTTGGTTGAACGCGGCACAATCTTAGCGAGTAATCAGGTATGTTTAGAGACCCGTGATTAGGGTCTAACTTACGTGACCGCTAGCGAGTAATCGCATTAATCCTGCCCTGGCGCAGCTCCGTGGGTTACAAGGAGGAAGGCACACCCTCTTCTTTTAAGCCGGAAGTCAAAGTTTGCAACAGCCCGTGGGTCAGCAAGTTCAGTCTGCAAGTGGACTGAAACGCTAGAGCGTATACAAAGATGGCCGACTGTTTTGGCATCAACGTGGTGGAAAACGGAGCCCAGAGGTTGGGTCTTTCTTCTCTTTTTACGTTTGTACCCCAGCAGGAACCCTGACTTTGTCCAAGGCCATCACCCGTGTGGCAACTGTAAGGTTTGCTGTCTGACAAAGAAGAGCAACAAACTGACCTTTCAAAATGGGACAAACTGGGAACAGAGGAACTTCACAACATGCAACACCAATAATGTTGTTTACTTGATCACCTGCCCTTGCCTCATGGAATACCTGGGCATGACCAGTAGACCCATAAAAACAAGAATAGGGGAGCACAAAAGTACGATCAAATGCAAAAGGGCAAGTACAAAATTGACAACGCATTTCCTTGAACTGAACCACAAACCTGAAGACATTTTTTGGACAGTAATCAAACAGGTAACCAGAGAAGAACAACTCCTTGAGAAAGAACAAAGATGGGTGTTCCGTCTGAATACTGACAAGACTGGCCTGAACGATGAAATACCGTGGGGACAGCTTTAAGATCTCCATCAGGGCTACCCCAACCACAACCATCTCTTTGGGATGAATGTCACATAACACAAACTCTAGCGGTACTGCCCCCAGGATAACAAGATTCCTCTGTTCTGCGCTTTTCATTTATGTATTCTGGACCTTTGACTCTCTCCCAATGAGGGAAATCTTGTAGTTTGCTTTTGCCATATGTTGGCATATCCATGGTGACCGCATGCTTTTTCATGTAACCACATGCATGATTAACCTGAGGCATTCTGTTCATCTTATGAGAAGGTTTTTCCAACTCTATGGTGTTTTTTTCTAAATTAGTTTTTCATATTACTCTCTTTAGATAGATTCACAAACGGATACCTGCTGAGCTTAAAAACGAATTACACCCTTTATTGTAAATAAAACAAACCTTTTCCACCTTTCCTACCGACGAACGTAAAAAGAGAAAAGACCCAACCTCTGGGCTCCGTTTTCCACCACGTTGATGCCAAAACAGTCGGCCATCTTTGTATACGCTCTAGCGTTTCAGTCCACTTGCAGACTGAACTTGCTGACGCACGGGCTGTTGCAAACTTTGACTTCCGGCTTAAAAGAAGAGGGTGTGCCTTCCTCCTTGTAACCCACGGAGCTGCGCCAGGGCAGGATTAATGCGATTACTCGCTAGCGGTCACGTAAGTTAGACCCTAATCACGGGTCTCTAAACATACCTGATTACTCGCTAAGATTGGGCCGTGTTCAACCAACTGGCAGCCCATTTAACCCTACCATTTATTTTATCACAGTAAACCGGCGACTCGAAACCCTAAGTCGCAGACTCATGGGGCAAACACCGTTTGCAACAAGTGTATGTATATGCTGTTTGTGTTCATTGGCTAACAGGCACTAGTAATTCACATGGGGCAACGAGTGTATGTACATGCATATGCAACTTGTGTTTATTGCCGAACAGGCACTATGAATTCACAGTTTGTTTTTACTCATAAACGGACCGGGCTTATAACTGCCGCCCCTCCTTTAACTTGCCATCCGGAACCCCGCTAGGGAGGTTCATGTCACCCCCTGATTTTGGTACATTGAGAGATTTTGTGTATGTATGTCTTGCAGTGTGTGAAGTGTTCGTATGTGTGAGATAATGGAGGGATATTACTCTCTCAAATTAACGATTATGAAAGGAAAATGCACCAAGAGCCTCTTTTCCCGCTAACTGAGCATGAGGTCATTACACCACTGTATGTAAATATTATGCCTCAAAACGAACAAGTTGATCTCGGATCATTATGCGCCAAGTATTTTTTCTTGTGCTTTTACAACAATCATCAACTGTATTTTCTGTTGTTTTTTTCCCTTCTCTTCTCTCCACAGAGACCGGATCAGGTCACTTTTTTCAAAACGCTTCGCTAGGGGCCCACTCAAGCCCAGAAGCATTTCCTGGCGGCGTATTTTTGCCTCCATGAATAGGACTTTAAGCATACATCTTTATACTTAGAATTGAGTATTATTGGTAGGGACAATCATAGGTCCTGATGAATAAGCAGAAGGGGTCTGCTTATGAAACATCTCATGTCGACCAAGTAGTTAACATACTCTGATTTACTACTTTTTCAACCACTTTTTACTGTTCCCAGCTAGAGAAGTGAATACATTGTTTTTTCTACCAGCCAGGGAATTTTTAAACTTTTTTAGTATTATCACTACACCTTAGTAAGTCCCCACCTTCACCTCTCACCCCTACCACTACACCACACATAGCCTATCGTCACAATTTAGTGCTCCCGGGTAGTTCGTAGGTCGTAGCACGCCCGCCCCGTAGAGGGACGGGAAGACCCCTATGATGAAGCATGACACTATGGGATTCATAATGTGTGAGGGGTATTTTAAAATTACATAGTGCTCTCCTTCGACAACCCACGAAGAGAGCACATTTGGATTGGACACAGAGCAAACAAAATAAAACTAAAAAATCACTTTTTCACATTGATAGAATCTTTTTGACCGTATCTAGTGCCCAGTCCTGCAAAAGTAAACTTGTTTAGTATTGATGGCCTGCTTTACACAGCCGACACCTGGTACACCTTGCCCAGATTTCAAGAATATGCAGGGCACTTGGAAACTGGATAAATTGTGCCAAATCTACCTTAAATTAAGTCTGTACCTGGGGTACTGAACCTTTGCAATTGTTAAAATTTAAAATTAGAGAGAATGTATTCTGCTTCCTTTGGCTGGTGATCACAAACAGTAACAAGTTTGCCCCTTCCTCACTTAACATGGACTGCCACATGGCACCAATTATCGTCTGTCCATCTACTTGCAACTTCAAATATTCGTATTGAAAGCTACTTCACCCATATGTGAATTTGGCATGTGCTGGTAGTTTATACCTTCCCATTCCAAAAGATCATCAAGTCAAGCTTTTGCCATCGTTGAAACTTTGAATCCATGCCTCACATTATTTTATTCGATAAGTCATTAGCATTCCATGTTATGGACTTTTTGTTCTTGACCTTGGTCGTCCTAGCAATACATTCCTGCCTCACTATTCCCAGCCTTCATGCATTGACATTTTGGTTTTCGCCCCTACCTTTCAAGAAGGACACGGACTCCAGCAAGTTAACAACCTAATCCCTGTCCCTATCTGCACATCCATACAGTTCACCCCTCGCTTCTATATTATGGGCTTTGAAATGCCCACCACCCCATTATATAAAGTGCCCCTCGTCCCTAAATGGAAAACAAACATTTAAAATGTTGAGAATGGCCTTTTCTGTCATTCACTTCTTCCCCCGGCCCTCTAGTGATTTCCATTGTTTATTTAGTTTGAGAATGTACTATGACTTCCCATAACCTATAATTCTGAGATTGGCGGAAATGCCTAGCTCACCTCTAGCAAGTTTTTTTTACATCAGGCTAGTATATGTGAAGGATCTCTACGCAACCTTCCATTCGCCAGTACACAGATGCAGCAGTGTCGGCTGCCTTGGAACGGGGTGGAGGGGTGGATTAAAAAAACAAAAACTTCCCAGTGAACGCCGCTGCCACCTCTACTCTGTCTCCGCACTGACAGCACCGGAAGCACCCAGGCTTACAGACTCTCCCAGCCAATCACAAAGCTGCATGACAGAAGCGTTGTGATTGGTCTGAGTGGCCTGTTTGGCTGCTCAGGCAGGGTCTTGGAGCCTGGGCATGTTCTCCACCTGGCTATGCAAAACAGCCAGGTGGAGAACATGCTAAGTGCGCATGACAGTTTGGGTGGCCCAAGAGGGCCACCCAAACAGTCATGCGTACTAAGAGAGTGGAAACCAATCCTTTTTCCTCTGAAGGCGGCAAGCCAGGCCCCGCCCCAACTTGGCTTTGAGTCCTCACAGAAAAATAAAATGATAATAATGTCTTACTATTGTCAGTTTCTTTTTCTTTTTTTGCACTGCTCAAAGAGCAGAGGCGATGCTCCGCGAAGGAGCCGCCACTGATATTCAGCCCAAGCTGTGAGGAGCATGCAGAGGGTAAAACTTTTCAGCCGTCTGAGCAGCTCGCAAACCACAAACTCAAGTAGTCATAACCAGTCCAGCCGATTCAGGAAGGAAACTCCAAATGCTGGAAGGCTGATGCCGTTGCCACCCTTGATTGCCTCTTTCCTTCTTCTCCCATCTTAGAAAATTGGCCCTCTGTGCTAGCCTGCAATGTGACTTGGTCTGATTGGCGTGAAGGCAGAAAGAAGGCCAACCACGAGCTACCCACTGTGTATTCCACTGCATCCTGTTAACTCCTTCAGATCCTGTCCGCAGCACTGACCTCCTTTTCCGCTCATAACCAAACTTCAGGAATATGCTTCCAAAAAGTCCAGGGTTGCCCCGAATGGAGCAGACTAGCAAAAAACATAAGAGTCACATAAGTGTCACCTAGACCAGAAAAGAGGCATGGGGCTGGTCTACAGCAACAATACATAATGGGAGTTCTGTTCTTGAGGACCCCAAGTTGCTCTGACGACTCAGGGTGGTTCTCCAACCTTCTCTGTTGGTAATGGGCTTGTTCCTGGTGCAGTGCAACAGGTCATAATACAGGCATGAGGAGCAAATAAGGATCGCGTCAGTGCTTCATATGTCATAAAATATCTGCCAGAGCCCACGATATTTCTCAGTAGGCCGCAACAGGTTGCACCTTCCACTTTGTCAGTGCCTGTAAATGCTGGTACGAATGTTATCTACTAGACATTACACTCCTACAAATTTGGCAGTTTTGGCTATTCCATGTCCCTCAAAGCTGCAAGAACGGCTTCAGTGTGCTGATATTTATTTTTAATGTATATGGACTTGTTAAACACTCTGAAGATGTAATTTGTTTAAAAATAAATAGCACCACCATGTGGTAGGCTTGCTATCATAAAGAAACAAGTCCCGGGGCTGAGTATCGGCAAACACCAACACAAATTAAACACTGACTTCATGATGATTGGCTCTCGCTCTTCAGGGCATTGGGGATCTGAGCCCATGCTGACCTAGGCACACCAAATTCCAGGCTTTCAAGTAGGTACACTTTTTTGTGGAATTGTGCATATTACTGTGCCTATGCAGGTGGAGAAAATTCAGCCCATCATCTTTCTAATTTTTTTAAGTGAGTACCGGAAGATATGATAATGGCTGCACCTATTCTTCACAACGTCAAAGCAAGTCCACAAACATTTTTAGCAAGCAGTATAAAAACCACAGTTGTCAATATAAAGTTGTATCATCAATTCTGCTCTTTAACGACAATAGGGTTTACTTGCCTCTGCAAAGATAACGAGACGGAGGCGAATGTTAACCTAGGCCAGACATACCATTTCCCCTATAAGCTGCAGCCCAAGGAGTGAATTTCAGAACATGATTGACTTCATGACCAACCATAAAAAGTCTGTACATCATCCAAATACCAGGACGCCAATATAAATAGAGCGAGTCAAATGCAGTTTGATGCGTGAAGTGTTTTTATTTTTTTTTGTTTTTTTGACAGGTTGGTTTTGCCCTAAAAAGTACAGCAACTCTCTCCTTGCTTCATCAATGGATCTCTCCTCACCCTGGTCCTCACTGAAGACCACGGTGGGCTCCAACTGGATCTCTTTGTGAGGTTGAGGTGTTTTGATTTGATGACCTTGTTGTTTGTTGTGCCACTGCGTTACAGGTGAACAGAAAAGTTACTTTATACCTGCCAAACAGTAAGGTATAATGCATTGGACCTGAATAACTAGAAATAATGACTCCACTCCTCACTCTACTCGTTGCATTTACTGTAGGCGCCCTGGTATTTGTTGATGCACGTGTTAGACTGGGAGGTCATACCTTTAACATCCTGTTTAACTGATGACTCCTCACTTCCTTTTTGGTTGATGTAATCATTAAAAGCACACTGCTCCATTCTAGTTGAGACCTCCTGTGTGGGGCTGGTTTGAACATTTCTACCAAGACTGATTTTGGTTTCTAATCCCTCTCTCATCTTAACTCAAAATTGAAATCACAATATCTCCCGTCACCAGTCTGGAGGGTAAGACTGCATCCTCGGTATGCGTAGGGGCTCTAACCGTGCTCATTCTAGTCTTTTCTATGAAATGACACAAGATTTCAGCCCACAGTAGCCTGTTTCCGGGATGGGTTGTTTCTCTTAGAGAACCCCAGCCAAGAAATTTTCTTTTTTGAGAGGGCCAGTAATTTGATGCAGGAGTATCTTCATTTTTGGCATTAAGCACCACATATTATGACTAATGGACAGAGACTTCGAAATCCAGTTTTTTACTTACAGACTAGTAGTTATTACTACGTCTTCCAAATAATAAATTATTATATGAACGATTGTCTACCTTGCTAACTAGTGAAATGAACACGCATCGTCTTTTTCATGTACGGACAGTTGTTATTAATTTGCGAATGTCCTTCGATCTCCTATTTCAGGCTCGAGAGGAAGAAATGACAGCCAAGGTGGCTGAACTGCAGGCGCAGCTGGAAGAACTACAGACTGAATACACCCAGAAAGTGGCCGAGCAACAGAACAGCAGCGTTGAAGGGGTGAGCTGGCATCTCAGCTAGTTATTGCTTTGTATAAATGAATAAAGTGTTCATGTTTATCTCCCTGTAGTTAACACATGTTTAGCTGGAGATGTAATGAGGGGCCTGTTGAAGGCTTTCTTAGAAAGCAATGTATTTTCTTGAAGACTATCTATTTGTTGATCACCGAAGCAGTGTTTTCCTGGATGGTGGTAGTCACTTGTATGCTTCCCTTGTGTTCTGCGTAATAAAACAAAGTAGGTTTGTTGCTTTGATGTGTGCAGCTCCCAGCTCCACTAACACTGAGTAATTTTCTGTGTTACTTTGCTAGAAGCTGCAACTTCATAGCTGAGTCTGGTCGGAAAATAATGTTGTACAATCTCTTTAGATTTGTTCGTAAAGTTACAAGGGTGTGCATCATAGGAAGGTGTTTTATCCTGAGCATGGAACAGTTATTATCAAAATGCTGCTAAGCAGCAAAGACTTGATTTTCCTATCCCTTTCATGGAAGAAGAATGGTGCCAAAAAGAGTAAGAAGGGAAAGTGAAGGAACGCCATATTGTTCACCCCTCCAAGAAACAAACTAAGCGAGCTATCTGTGGATCCGCATCCTCTATGCTAGGTCCATTAAGCTGGATCCCAGTGCAAGAGGCGTTGAGAGTAGCTGATGGGTCTGTTTCTAGCTGTATGCCATGACTGGCAACTAAACGTGAATCAAATATTCACAATGAAATAAATGGTAGGACCAGTGTACCGACCATTCAGAGTGTTCACCCCCTTACACTTATCTAGCTTCTGATCCTGATGTCCTGGCCTTTCGCATCATTTTGTACATATTCCTTCCCCCTACAATTTAGTAGTGAAAGATGGTTAAAATGTAATATATGTTTATTTGATAACATTTTTTCAGAGTAGCAGCAGAAACATTTGCATTTGCTATTGTGATTGGTGAATAATTCCGAGTTACTGTCATGACACAGTACAATTACTTTTACGTTTCCTGTGAAGGCAGATCTTTCAAGTCTGTGACATTAACACAGTTTAATAGAGCAGTCTCATGAAACCAGGAGTTTCTACCCGCATTTTTGAAATGATGTAATGGAAGTATATGCTGTAAAGACATATCCCCGTTGGTAGGCCATGTCTGGGTAATCCTCCTGTTGTATTACTGTTTTTGACTTTCAGAAACGTGTGTTGAAATATTAGCGACTTGCAAGAAGAAAATCGATTTGTAAAAATATAGAACTAAAATGTTTTAATTTATTTTGTTGTAGATAACAACGGACGATCTTCAGGTAAGCAGCAGTTTCGCTGTATGACCACGTCTATAAAGAAGTGGGAAATGTATTGTCATTGCACAACCTTTAAATGGAAGCTTCTTTACCGCATGTTTTCAACATCTGATAGTAAAATAAAGGCGGTTGACCGATGTCATTTCCTCGTCTTTTTTGCAGACACAGCTGTCCGAGAAAACCACTCTACTTAATGAGGCTAAGTTGAAGGAGCAGGAGTTCAGGGAGCAGGTACGAGTGCTATTTAAATAAAGTAATAATGTGTATGCGCTCTTTCTTCGGTGCTTTGTTTGACGAGTTGCCTTTTTTTCTTAGATCCACACGCTGGCAGATCAGCTGAGAAAATATGAGAGGAACGTGTTTGTCACACCGCTCGGAACGCCGTACAGAGGTATGGCACCTTTACATTTCTTCTACTTGTAGTGTAAGATAGGCATAAATCGTATATTTTAACACGTTTCAAACATTAGGGTGAAATAAAATAGCCGTTACTAAGTCTTGTTTCCCAACACTTATTGCTTAGGTACTTCTCCAGCTCTGTATTTTAGTTTTCACTACATTTTATTGGCATGTAAAGCTAGTAAGAAAACATTCCTCCGGTAGAGACTTCTAGGTTGAGATTCCTTACCTTAAAATTATCCTTGGGTGTCAGACTGCATCCTGAATTTAGTTTGTGAGCTGTACCCCTGTGTGCCTCTAGGTGGTGGTGTTTTACTCCGCATGGCATTGTCCGCGCCGCAAGTGGCATGCACAGTGCTTATATAGGTGCTAACCCAGCACGCTAATGTCAGTTAATTTCTTTCCCTGCCAGTCAGTGCAGATGCGTAGAGAGCTACACCCAGTCATTTTTTGACTGACCATTTTCAACTTTTTGTCGAAGGTCTTTTTTGAGATCTTCTCCTGGTGTGGCAGGAAGTCAACTAGGAAGGCCGGCTTCAGGCCCTCCGGCGCCTATCACCCACAGATGTAGATGACTGACCCGCACTTTGTTTGCCTCTGGTGCCTTGAGTACGACAACGATGCGAAGACCTGCTTTGACTGCCGCTCCATGCACCCCAAGGCTTTGAGGAAGGGAGGGAGGATTCCCTCAAGCTAATTTCCGCACATCTGACGCCACAACAATCTCGATCCCGCTTGAGAAAGAAGGTCCTGGGATTAGTCGTGGAGCCCATGATCCTCATTGCAGTCAAAATCATCTTTGGGTAAGTTCCAAAAGAAAAAGAAGAGTAAAGTCGAAGAGGTCTTCAACTTCGCCCAGTCTGATGAAGTAATCCATCAAGACAAGAGAGCTTCATCATTCGAGGCTTGGTTCTATGATTGAGCCTGCACCTGAGCCATCTCCGCGCCTCCCCGAGTTTCAGGGAGCCTCAGCGACACTTTGCCGAACTTCATGAGTTCTATAGGACCATGCACCTCATATTTGGGCTGCCCTTTCCTGATGGCCCAGCTTTGGACCCTTTGGTATTTGGGAGGGGCCACCCTGGATCTCCGACGGTGTTTCAGTCCCAGGCTCCAGTCGGGCCGTTTGGATCTATGGATGGATCCGGAACAGCGTAGGTCATACCACCTTGACCTTTCCTGGCGCCGGTCCCAATGCTGATGCTCCCGGAGCCCTCTGGCAACGCCGTTACCATTCTGATTCCCAACTGGGTGTCATCTGGCGCCTACTGGAGCATGCGTTCCAGTCCAGAGCCCGAGCCCTGTTCCTATGTGCTGGGACTCAGGGAAGATTAGGACGGGGTAGCTGGACCCTGAAGAATACCAGCTCCTAGACCCTAACATGGACTGATGTGAAGAATTGGCGGACACTAGCGAACTGGACACTTCTCCAGATACTGGCATGATCTCTCCTACTGTCGTAGCTACAGATAGGGAGCCTCTTTTGCTATGGTGTTGAGAACGGCGGCCGTGGTCCTGGACCTTAACCTACCCTCAGTGCCAGTCAAAACGAACATTTTGACAGAGGTGCGTCAGCCGGGCGTGACCCCCTCAGTACTACTTCTTCCATTGAATGATGACCTCACAGACTTCCTGTTTGGGACTTGGTCCAAACCCTCCTGTGAACAGAACGATAGCCTATTACCACTGCCCCGCCCCAGGGGTCCCCAATTTGCCCATACAGAACCCTACCCCAGGGAGCTTGATGGTCTACGGTTCCATCGCCAGTGTAAATCATGCTGCATTCCCAACTGCTCCACTAGATAGTGAACTCAAGAGGCGTGATACCTTAGGAAAGAAAATGTTTTCTTCCAACAGCATTGCACTGCAGTCCGTGAATACTGTGTGCCTTTTGAGCCATTACTCCCATGCACTGTAGGATTCGGTTGTGCAGGTGCTGTTCATGGTCCTAAAGAAGCCCTGGTCCTACTTTCCCATGCTGTTACAGACGGGAGAGATGCAGCCGAGTTCATGATCTGATGTGGTTTGGACTCAACCGACGAGCTGGGAATGGTTTCTTCATCTGCCTTATGGCCACATGGCCTCCTGCATCCTGCTTGTGACGCATGCCTGCTGGCATATGCAGGATCTGCAGTGGGACTTGCAGTCCAGTGGGCTTAGCATCAGGGGAATCTCTACAACATGGTCCAGATCTCAGATGGAACTGCAAAAGATCTGCAGTGGTGATTAGCGAACCTTAATTGGGTCAGCGGCAACCCCTTCTCCCACAAAATCTAACAGTGGTGACAGATGCGTTACTCCTGGGATGGGAAAGCCATCTTGGAGCGGTGAAGATCAGACGTATCTGATCTCCAGCTTAATCCAGACTCCAATAAAATCTACATCAATACAGACACTGGTAAAGTTACCTTCTGTAGTAGGGGATCTCTGTGTATAGTCATAATCTAGTGAATAGTCCCGCCCATGTGCGTGGACCCCGGAGCAATCAAAAATAATCTCTTACAGTGTCGAAAAATGCAGAAATGCACAGACACTTAAGAGAGAATTTAAAGACAGATAATGCAGCCTAAAAAAGGCTACACTGTCCAGTACTTCAACTAGAAATTCCACCATAAAATCCACAAAAACAGCAAAGCCTGTACAGATTTCCCTTGCTTTAACAGCAAAATCTTTCAGGAATGATAGAGAGAAGGACCTGGACAGACAAGCCCCATAGGCTGCCATTATGTGGCTCAGAACAGGATACTGTGCCTTTAAGAGAACTTTCCAGAACGTCACAGTATCCCAGAATGCCCTGCAGGTCCCAGTTACTTTCAGTTCTTTTTTCCGGCTCCTGCAAGCAGGACCCTGGAGCATTGAGCTCTCCCTTTTCTAGGGTTTATTGGTGTTTTTCACTTTAAAATCGATTTAAGTGCTTTCTAAGTACTTTTGGGCTTTTCTTCTTAGTGTTTTGCACTCTTTTCATGTCAAATATGCCTTCTTTATTTGACAAATGCCCGGAGTGCTCCAGGAAGATAGCTAAGTCAGACCCTCATGAGGTGTGTATCCTCTGCCTGCCCTCTTCCCATGTTCCAGAGGGGAGTGAGATCTGCAAAGGCTTCTCTGGCAGGACCCTGAAAGACAGAATGAAGATCAGACTTCAGGGCCTCGAGGAAAGAAGGCTGAAGGCGCAAGGTGGGTCTGGAGGGGCTTCATCTGCCCATGCTGAGGCCTCTGGGGGGCTCCCCAGGGGCAGGAAGTCCAGCAAACGTCCACAGTCTCCGTCTGGGTCGGTAGCACTGACCACGACGTCGAGAGGGAGGTCCATGGCCGGTTCCCAGTCTCTTATCATAGGAGGGAAGAGGAATTCACGTCCATTCAGTTCCCCTGAATAGGTACCTTAATAATCACACAAGAGAATGGACACTTGTTTCTACAATAACCAATGGTTATTTCTTGACAACCCTCATAGGCGCTATGATTTTATTGTTGCGGTGTATCTTTTCTCCTCCCCTTCTTTAGCGTCATGGCATAGTCATTGGGTTGTCAAGTAACGTGCTATATGCCTGCCTCACCCGAGGCAACCTCTGGTAAGTGTAGAAGTGTCCAGGGGGGCGTGGCCAACAGCATGCCGAGTTAGTCGTGTGACCCGGGAGCTCCCGGCCGACAGGACCAAAATCCGGCGTTAATTACTACTACCACCTACTATCTCACTGAAAAACGTGTGGCGGAAACCTCAGAGACGAGTGAATGTGACGGCGGGAGGTTTCGCCGAGTCCGGAGCTGTACATTCGGAGTTTCATTCGGAGGCCGGCGGATGACACAGCGGAGCAACATGGCGGCCTCATAGTGAGATCTGTGTCCGAGAGGCAGTGGAGAACGCCACGGGCTCTGTGCCACTAATCCAGAGACAACTTACTCCTACGGTACTCGGACAACGAGGTACCGCACCCAGCACAACGTTGACCACAGGTTCTACGGGATACCGGGGCCCGACATCCCAACACAAGATGGCGGACTGCCCGGGACAACGACCGGGGCTGCAGCGAGATCACCGGGGGCGCTGAACGGGAGCACGAAACGAGGAACCGACTGGCGACCCGGCGGGGGCAGCCGATGAAGGGACTCCGACCACACGGGGCAGATCACACCCACCGGAGACTGCCGCGGTGAGTCGGGACGCGCGCACCTTGTCGCCGGGGTGGCGGAGTGGCTCGGCAGCCGCGGCGGGCATACCGCAGGAGTGACATCCGGCGAAACTGCGCCCCACCGCTCAGCGGCTGGCACCCAGGGAAGACAGCGGGAAGGCAGCGGACAATGGTGTGGAGCCCCTTGAAGCCCGGTAAATACTTTACCAAGATGGCGGCCACAGCACTCTACAGGATACCCCAACCACAGAGGTCGCCGCGAGTTGGGATCTAGCCCGGTCCAGAAAGTGCAAGCAAGAACGGAACTGGCACCGAGGGGCCGACCGAGGAGGGGGTAGGACACACACCTCCTCCCACACCACCGCTCGTGTGACAGCGTGAGGTGACGGAGTGGGGAGGCAGACACCAATGCCGCAGGCTGCCACGAGGAGACCCGCAGCCACAGATTGCCAGATCAGGAGAGACGTTGTGCAGCCTGGGGATCTGGGACTAGACAGAGGTCCAGTAACACATATGGACCGCCACGGGGGCCACAGACGAGGAGTAACCCCTCAACTCGCCACCCGTGACTGAGCAAACAGGCCCCTGGGTGAGGGGAGTCTTGCCCTTTTGGCTGGACCGGAGGCCTGGGACATAATCCGATCCCAGACAGAGACAGACACAGGGTCACGTAGCGACGAGGCTGCTGCGGATCGCTGCACCCCCTCCCCCCCCATACACACATCGCCCTGAGTCAGAGGTTAGGGCGCAACAGTTTCATAGCAGCGAGCCACACGCAGGGGGGTGGCAGGAGACGCGGACACCAATATTGAACAGCGGCACTCCTTATCTCCATCGGCTGCGGAGGGGCGCCCCTCGTCTTGGCCGCGCAATCCCGACCCCACCTTGACAATCATGGGGAAGAACAACCCACCACCCAAGCCTCTGAAACAGGGCCCTATGGACAATTTTGCAGCACCTCGACTGATCAGAGGGAACTCGGAGGCTTCGTCTGAGGGTCTCATCGACAATGGAGCTCTGCTTGCGGCAATACAGGCGTCGAGAACGGATATCCAGGAATCACGGGCGGCATTGGAAGTCAAGATCGGGGAGGTGGGATCGGAAGTCACCCTCCTGTGACAGGACTTTAAGAACCTCTCAGCCAGAGTGACGGACACGGAATCGCGCATCGGAGAAGCGGAAGACGCGATCACCACGGTCCGGAGGGAAATGGCGGAACTCCAAGCGTCACACCGACAACTGCTGTGGAAGGTGGACGATGCCGAAAACCGAGCCCGCCGCAACAACCTACGCTTCGTGGGCTTTAGGGAAGGAATTGAGGGGACAGATATGTCAACGTTCCTATACGCATGGCTCAAGGACACCTTCCCAAGGGCGCCCTTCTCGGCATGCTTCGTGATTGAAAGAGCTCACAGGACACTACTGGCGAAACCCCCGGAGGGAGCTCGACCTAGACCGGTGATCGCACGTTTCCTCAACTTTGCAGATAGAGACCTGATCTTGAGGGAAGCAAGGAAACTAGGAGAAATCAGGTGGGAGAATACCAACATCATGATCTTCCCAGACTACAGCCAGGAGGTGCAGAAGCAGAGGCGCTCCTTTGACTCGGTAAAAACTAAACTCAGATCCATGAACATTACCTATATGCTGCTCTTCCCGGCTAAACTCAAAGTCATCTATAAAGATAAGGCACTCTTCTTTACCCATCCGGAAGACGCATGGCAGTGGCTCGAGGAGAGGCCGATCTTCACAGGCAGAGAGACTGCTGGCCGAGAGGAATTGGAAAAGGTCGTGAGAGAAAAGGCGCAATGGGGCCTACCCCAACGACAGAGGAGGAAATCCAGAAGGACATTTGCTCGCACCTCGGGAACCCCATACCATACCCGCCCGTCGGCAGGAGGCAGAAGGGGGAGATCAGAATCTCCCGGGACATCCTACAACGCAGACAGGCCATTGCGGGGGGACCGCATACGGACCTGCTCGGACGGAGAAGACGAATACGGTATCGAGCCCAGAGACTCGGCGACAGGGACAAAAGAACCACCTAGTCCTCAGAACTCAGTCCATCCCCTGGTGACTGAGATCCGCAACCTGGAACAGGAACCTTCCGACAAATTGAGTGGGGCGGAAACGTCGACGCAAGACTCACACTCATGATCTGCTGCTGAGGTGGACTACTGTAACGTCGGCCGGGAGGATGGTGGCACGCAAGTTGTCACTACCCCTTTGTTTCTTATTTTTGTATTTCCTATTGGGGTTTTGTTGATAGACGTTAAGACATTTCTTCAAGGTTTACTGAGTAGCTGATTAACGGGAGGGAGAGGGTGGGCGACAGACCGACTCCTACTGAAAGCTCTGCCCTCTGGGGGATGAGTCTGGAAGGGGAGGGAGGTGGGGAGGGCAGCAGGGGGGAAAGAGTTCAACAAGTTGGGACAGGGAGGGGGGAACAGGGGGGGGAAGCCACTAGCGTACACACTGAAGCACTACTTTTTGTACACGTCCGAAATGCTCACAGAACATAAGCAACACCCCACGTCATGGCAGGTACACTGACCCCAGGAAGGTAGAGGGGTTTCACTCCTTACATGGAATGTCAACGGCCTGGGTTCCAGAATAAAGAGAGGGCTAGTAAACGCGTATATCAAAAGGGTGGCCCCGGACTTTGTCCTCCTACAGGAAACCCACCTACGAGGGGACAAGTGTGCGTTTATAGCGAGAGGGAGATACACGGTTCTGGCACACGCAGGGTACACAACAGATTCGAGGGGGGTGGCGGTGCTGATAAGGAACTCGTCCCCGTTCATAACTACACGCACATGGATAGACCCGCAGGGCACATATGCGGGGGTACAGGGATTGTGGAAGAGGCAAACATACACAGTGATTTCGGTGTACGCCCCACCGAAACTACAGGCACGGACACACACAGCACTCGCTTCCATCCTCCTAGACACTGCGGACTCGATCCAAATAGTGGGTGGCGACTTTAATGATGTAATGTCAGAAGAGTTAGATCGCACTGGGCCTACTCGCAGAGGGGGGGCACCGACCACGCTATCGCAACACATGACTGGTCTAGGTTTCACTGACATCTGGCGGTGGCGGCATCCGAACCAAGAGGCGTACTCCTATTCGGGGGCACATAGAGTATTCTCCAGATTAGACTACATCTTTATGGCCAGGCACCACCTCGCTGTAGAAGACGAGATTGCGTACAAGGCGAGGGGAATATCAGACCACTCGCCACTGTTCGCAAAGGTGGGGTCCGATAGGGGGAAAAGAGGCACAGAATGGCGCCTGGCAGCCTGGGACCTCCAAAACCGAGAGGTAGCGCGAGGGCTTCGGGCTGACATCAAAGTCTACATGGCAGAAAATGAGGGCTCGGTTGATTCTGGCTCGACCCTCTGGGAGGCAATGAAAACGGTCATCAGGGCCAGGATACAGAGTAGGCTGAAAGCGGAACGGAGGAAGCAACTTGCGGAGACAACGGAACTTGAAAATGCGATACTGCGCCTTGAAGGGGAATACCAGATCCATAAAGAGGATACAACCCTGAGAAGACTGCTAGACAAACAGCGGGAATATAGAGAACTAGTAGCCAACGAGGCACGGACTCAATCCCTGGCAACTCTCCACCGTTTATACGATGTGGGGGACAAGTCGGGCAAACTCCTAGCCTGGCTGAGCAGAAAAGAGAGAGCAGCAAGATGGGTGGAACGGATTAGAGGGTCGGATGGGGTCCTGGTCCATACTGACAGGGAAATTGCGAACGTTTTTGCGTCCCATTACGCACACTTTTACACCGCTAGAGACCTCGGGACTGAAGGAGAGGCACTTCAATACATGGCAGGGGTTGATCTACCTACACTGCCGCCCGACACTAGCGCAACACTAGAGGCGGAAATTACACTCGACGAGATTTCCGATGCCATAAACAAACTTAAAACAGGAAAAACGCCGGGACCAAATGGATTCCCAGCGGAATTTTTTAAGCGCACATCGGACCTATTGACGCGTCATCTCAAAGCCTTATACGCTGCTTCCTACCGGGAAGGCCGCCTACCACCAGACCTCACATTGGCTACTATAGTCCCGATCCACAAACAGGGAAAGCCCAAAGACGAATGTGCCTCCTACCGCCCCATCTCCCTCTTAAACATGGAGGCGAAGATTCTAGCTACAGTCCTGGCGACGCGCTTGAGATCGGTGATCCCGGATCTCATACATGCGGATCAATCCGGATTCCTGCCGGACAGGGCGACTAAGTTGAACCTTAGACGCACGCACAACTGGCTCCAAGAAGTTAAGGACAGGGAGGAGCCCCACTGGTTCCTATCCCTAGACGCTGAAAAAGCGTTTGATGCAGTGCATTGGCCCTTCCTGATGGCTACATTACAGCGGTTCGGATTAGGCCCGATATTCCAGGGATGGATACGGTTGCTTTACACAGAGCCGAAAGCGCGCGTCAGAGTGAATGGCCGACTGTCCCATGAGTTTCAGATCTCTAGGGGAACGAGACAGGGGTGCCCCCTGTCTCCTCTCCTCTTCACGCTGACGATTGAGGTCCTGGCGGCTAGGATCAGGCAAAACGCAGACGTCAGCGGTTTCACGTGGGAGAAGGGGGGAGGACCACAGGAAAAAATATCGTTATATGCTGATGATGTGCTGCTATATATAACGAAACCCGAGAACTCGATCCCGGCGCTCTTTAATGAGTTGAATGACTTTGGAGCGAGGGCAGGCCACACGATCAACTGGAACAAATCAGTTCTCTACGACCCTAGGGGAACTCACGACTGGGGGGCTATTCCCGACCAGTTGCACACCACCATAGACGGCTTTCAATACTTAGGTGTTTATATCACTTTAGATCGCGCTCGTTCTTATCACAATAACGTCGACCGGATAATGATAGAAGCGCGGGAGGACATGACTAGATGGAGACTACTGCCTCTTACCCTATTGGGCAGGGCTGCCATGTATAAGATGATAACTCTCCCTAAGTTCCTTTATGCCCTCCAGAATGAATACTATCCGCTCCCGGCCAACACACTTTCCATCATACATGCAGACCTCCGTTCGTTCCTGTGGCTGGGGAAACAACCACGAATCGCTCTCCAAACACTCCAACGACACCAATATAGCGGGGGGATCTCACTACCCAACCTGGAGGCGTATTACTGGGCGGAACACTGAACACCGATTAATGACTGGATACACACCCCAGTGGACCACCCGACCTATGCGCTGGAGAGGCATAAACTGTCTCACCACAATATACTCCACTACCTATACGGGGGAAAGATACAGAGGTCACTCCTACCAGCTACTACGATCACCCTGAGGGCGTGGACACGAGCCACGAAACGCAAAGGCTGGGGGGGACGGCTAACACGTCAGACGCCGCTTTGGCATTGCCAATGGCTGCCTGAACTGAAGAAACTGAAAGGGTTCCAAAGGTGGGACGACATAGGTATCTCGCATATTGGAGATGTGATATGCGGGGGTGAAATGAAATCCTTCCACAGGCTACAGGCGGACTTTGGATTACATCGTTCGCAACTGTTTAAACACACTCAATTCGCCCATGCGTGGAGGGCACAAAATATTGCACTAGTAGACATACCGGAGTACGCTCCACTAGAAGGTAGACTCCTCCAGGAACAGATGATACACCAGGCGGTCTCCCTCACATACAAGACACTAACAAACCATATGCTGGGTGACTTACTGAAACTGAGAGGGTTATGGGAGGCGGAGGTGGGGGAGATGGAGGACTTGGATTGGGAGATGGCCCTGATGCACCCCCGGGAGGTGGCGATTAAGTCGCGGCTAAGGCTCATCCAACTAAATGTGCTCCACAGGACCTACTTTGATAGGGTACGCCTCATGAAAACCGGGAAAATAAATGATCCCACATGCCTCAGATGTCAGCGACAACGAGGAGACTTTTATCACACTATATGGTCCTGCGAAACGATACAAATTTATTGGACACACATCTTCACGGAGTTGGGAGAGGTATTAGGCTTCGAACTGGTACAGGACCCGAAGTTGGCGTTGCTAGGCATATCAACGGAGGTGGACCTGCCACGCCCACAACTCATATTCCTGGTGTTGGCACTAGTTGTAGCTAAGCGAGACATAGCAAAGTACTGGGGCGCCACAGAACCACCAACAATAGAGGAATGGAGAAGGGGTTTGGATCTTTACATGGGAGCAGAGAGGGTGACGTACAAGGCGAGAGGTTGCCCCAAGAAGTTCAGGAGGGTGTGGGCCAAGTGGAGACTCTATCGTGGACTTGAGGTGGGACCGGGAGAGTCGAATGGGCGGGTTAATGAGGTTACCGGAATGGCTAATAACCAAACATGACCTCGTGCAGACAGAGCTGGGAACATACAGAAGGGGTAGAGGAGTAGCAGAAGTGATATGCAATAAACGGCGATGATGAGTACCGTTGAGGGCGGGAGGGGGGAAGGGTGAGACTCTAGACACGGTGATTACGACGTACACATTAAAGTGCTTAGAAAGATACGACGTGGCAACTCCCGAGTTGGGGATTGTTTTTCTTGGTTTTATGGAACATGGTTGGGGGGGAGGGAGGGGATACGAATATAAAATGTAGGGATATGCCAAACGATGTAATGCCCGAATAGATGAATATGAGACTTACAACTGAGATGGATTGAAGATTTGCCGCCCGGCCTCTGGGTTGTGGGCTGAAAGGCTGTGTGAGATGGTTTATCATGTTGATAACTTTAGAGATTGTATTCCTCTATTGTCTCCTTGTCTAGGGCAGCTGATATTCATGTACTTCCTACACCAAAAATAAAGGTTTTAAAAAAAAAAAAAAGAAGTGTCCAGAGATACTTAGGACTGGTCCAGAGGGATTAATGTACAGTGCCAGATGAGTGGGTATAAAAACAGTGATGCATCAAAACCAAAATTTATTATAAGATGATGCACACTGTGATAAAAAGGGGGAATAGTGATATATTCGGTAATCGAGTTACAGGACTACCATATAACTCTATCAGTAGGTCAACATGTTTCAGCTCTGTTGGGCCCGCAAGGGTCTGTAGAGCTTTCGTCAGGACAAAAACAGAAAATTAATACTCACACAATTAGTGTAGTTTTCAATGGGGGGTATGAGATTCTCATACTGAGATTCCTGTGTATTGGAAACAAAATACAGTTATCATTAGAATTTAAAATGTAACATTGATTAGCAGCATATAGCATATACACAGAAAATCTCTGTGGCTAGATCCAGAAAAAATGAATATATTGTCATTTATTCATATCTATATTGTGTGCACCACACTCTGGGCACTGAAACGAAATAAGAGCTAAGAGGAGGGAGAGTGGGAGAACAAATGGATGGCTAGTTAGATTGTTTATAAAAAAGAGCCAAAGCACCAAGCGGTTGTTCAGGTCTAGGTACAAGGCAATATTGAGGATAAGCGAAGTAGTTTATACAGTAATTACAAAAATAGCAGCATAAGTTGAAGTTTGCTGCAGTCTACAAGTTTTTTGTAAGGAACAGCGGGTTGGCTTGTCCGCATAGAAACAGTTGCCTGTTGCGTGAGTAAGGGTCAAAATGCCCTAAGACACACCAACTCGTGTCAAATGGGGCACATTTCTACAGCAAAAATCGGCAGCGCCATCTTTTACAGTTACCATTGCGTGTGTGTGGATGACCAGAACAGCCGATTGTAATTGTGTGGTCCATTACGGGCCACGTGGATATGTAAAATTACACTTGATTGTTGGGGCCCCGTACCAGCCATATATGCTTCTGTTTAGAGCGGATGACTGGGGTGGCGCAGAAGCGTTACATTTTAACAAATTGTGGCATGAAGGAAATAAAAAATAAAAAGCGGTGTGCACAATACCTTAGTTGCCGGTTAATCTCTCTACATCTGTCCGACTTCTGCGCCACCCCAGTCATCCGCTCTAAACAGAAGCATATATGGCTGGTACGGGGCCCCAACAATCTAGTGTAATTTTACATATCCACGTGGCCCGTAATGGACCACACAATTACAATCGGCTGTTCTGTCCATCCACACACACGCAATGGTAACTGTAAAAGATGGCGTCCGATTTTTGCTGTAGAAATGTGCCCCATTTGACAGGAGTTGGTGTGTCTTAGGGCATTTTGACCCTTACTCACGCAACAGGCAACTGTTTCTATGCGGACAAGCCAACCCGCTGTTCCTTACAAAAAACTCGTAGACTGCAGCAAACTTCAACTTATGCTGCTATTTTTGTAATTACTGTATAAACTACTTCGCTTATCCTCAATATTGCCTTGTACCTAGACCTGAACAACCGCTTGGTGCTTTGGCTCTTTTTTATAAACAATCTAACTAGCCATCCATTTGTTCTCCCACTCTCCCTCCTCTTAGCTCTTATTTCGTTTCAGTGCCCAGAGTGTGGTGCACACAATATAGATATGAATAAATGACAATATATTCATTTTTTCTGGATCTAGCCACAGAGATTTTCTGTGTATATGCTATATGCTGCTAAAAATGTTACATTTTAAATTCTAATGATAACTGTATTTTGTTTCCAATACACAGGAATCTCAGTATGAGAATCTCATACCCCCCATTGAAAACTACACTAATTGTGTGAGTATTAATTTTCTGTTTTTGTCCTGACGAAAGCTCTACAGACCCTTGCGGGCCCAACAGAGCTGAAACATGTTGACCTACTGATAGAGTTATATGGTAGTCCTGTAACTCGATTACCGAATATATCACTATTCCCCCTTTTTATCACAGTGTGCATCTTCTTATAATGAATTTTGGTTTTGATGCATCACTGTTTTTATACCCACTCATCTGGCACTGTACATTAATCCCTCTGGACCAGTCCTAAGTATCTCTGGACACTTCTACACTTACCAGAGGTTGCCTCGGGTGAGGCAGGCATATAGCACGTTACTTGACAACCCAATGACTATGCCATGACGCTAAAGAAGGGGCGGAGAAAAGATACACCGCAACAATAAAATCATAGCGCCTATGAGGGTTGTCAAGAAATAACCATTGGTTATTGTAGAAACAAGTGTCCATTCTCTTGTGTGATTATTACGGTTCCCAGTCTCTCCAGGGCTCTGGGTCGAGAAAACGTCGCCCGTCGACGTCGAGGGACTTGCACAGGCCGCCGTCGAACCCAGTCACGGTTTCATCGTCGTCGTCGACGTCGAGTGATCGGCGTCGACGGGCCCGGCGTCGGCGCTCGCCGTCGAGGCGACACCACCGATCGCCGTCGACGAACAGGACATCGTCGTCGTCGAGGGGATCCTCGGCGTCGAGGCCGCCGTCGAAGCGGAAGAGATCGCCGTCGAGGCAGAACAGATCTCCGGCGAGGAAGAAGTCGCCGTCGAGGCGGACGAGGTCGCCGTCGAGGCGGTCCAAGAGGTCGCCGTCGAGGCGGTCCAAGAGGTCGCCGTCGAGGCGCAAGAGATCGCCGTCGAGACATAAAGGATCGTCGTCGAGATGGTCGGGATCGACGTCGAGGCATAGAAGCCGTTAGACGCCGAAGTATGGAAGACGGTCGACGCCGAAGGGGCGCTCGGCGCCTGAACACCATTCTTCGACGTCGAGGAGTCGCGCAGGCAGGCCTAGGACTGTGGGGGGCTCCCCTCAGTCCGGAAGGGATGGCGGGTCACCAGGTTCGGTGTACTCGGAGGTGTATACTCTGAAGAAGACTGTTCCGCCTCCTCCTCCGTTGCCAAGAGGTCTTCCTCCGAGGGCTCCAACCCCTCCTCCGTTGCCTCCTCTGCCGCCGCTTCCAACAGGACCTAGGACCCCTGTGCCAGACAAGCCGCCTCCGGTTCCACCGAGGTCGGTCTCGTTGCCCAGGCTTCCGACTCCTCCTAAGAAGACTCCTAAGTCTAAGGACCCACCCAAGCCCAAGACGTCCGCCCCGGGGAAACCGGCGGAACGTCCCAGACCTAGAAGATCGAGGTCGCGCTCCCGGCGGAGAGACAGATCGAGGAGTAGACATAGGTCCTCCACGAGATCTAGACATCGCCATAGGAGGCATAGGTCCAGGTCCCGTATTACCTCTAGGACCCGTTCCTATTCGCCTACTTTGTCGGATTCCCCGGAGACTAGGGTGTCTCCGATCGACGACATCGGTACATTCCAGGAGGTTCTCCTGAGGGGGGCTGCGAAGTTGGGTATCACGGTGACGGCTCCTACACCTACGACGTCCGTGATATTTGAGACTTTGCACAAGAAGCACCTGTCTCGCCCTCTACTGCCGTTGGTGCCAGGACTGGTCGAACCTGCGGAAGAGCTTTTTCTTACGCCAGCGGTGGTGAAGGCAGCTCCATCCAGACTGCTGAAGAAGTACAGGGCGCCTGACTCGGACCCGGCCTTCCTACGGATGGACCCAGTGCCAGATTCAGTGATAGTGACGGCGGCCAGGAAATTACATTCTACCTCCCCGTCATCCACCGTGCCTCCGGATAAGGAGAGCCGCTGGATTGATTCGGCTGGAAGGAAGGCGTGTGGGACTTCTTCCACTACTATGAAGGCTTCCAGCGACTCGGCGTTGCTAGGACGGTACGACCGTGCGCTGTGGGATTCCATTGAACAGTTCGCGGACCTTGTCCCGCGTGACAGGAAGGACGACTTCATGGAAATCGTCAATGAAGGGATGCTGGTCTCGAACCAGGCCATAAGCGCCGCGGCGGATATCTCCCTGTTGGCCGCACATGGCTACTGCCACGGTATCAACCAACGCCGCCATGCGTGGCTCAGGCTTACGTCACTCAAGCCTGAGGCGCAACAGCGAGTGGCCAATCTGCCGTTTTCCGGTGAGACGCTATTCGGGAAACACGCAGACGACGAAATGGCCCGGATGAAGGCCGAGGCGGAAACCCTGACGGCTGTGGGCTTGGAGAAGCCCAAAGACAAGAAACCCTACCGCCAGTTCCAACGGCGGTTCGGCTCGCAGGGGAAAGGAAGAGGACAGTCTTCGGGACAACAGCAGCAGCAACAACAGCAGCAGTTCAGGAGACCCTTCCTGAAACGCCAGAGGGGTAGAGGTGGACAGCAGTCCTCTACCGCGAACAAGGGCCCGGCCGGGTCTCGACCCTGAGCGGTTACTTCCCCTTCGTCCGTTACCCGCTCCGGTGGGGGGGAAGCGTTCAACTTTTTCTGGCAGAGTGGAGAAAAATTACTCAGGACAAGTGGGTGCTGAATATTGTTTGCAATGGATACAGTCTTCGGTTCACCAGCCCTCCTCCATCGATTCCCCCGGTCAGCTCGCAGTATGAGCTGCGCGAGCTCCAGGCGGAGGCCGATATCCTGTTAAGGAAAAGGGCGATAGAAGACGTACCTCTGTCTCAAAGAGGAAGAGGTCTGTACTCCCGGTTCTTTCTGGTCCGCAAGAAGGACAAGAACGAGTTCAGGCCCATTCTGGACTTGCGACAGGCAAACAAGTGGATTCGCAGAGAAAAGTTTCGCATGCTGTCGTTGCATCAGATCTATCCTCAGTTGCAACAGGGAGACTGGCTATGTGCCATAGACCTACAGGATGCATACTTCCATGTGCCCATTGCATGCAAACACAGGAAGTTCCTGCGATTTCAAGTCGGCACCAATCACTATCAGTACACGGTACTTCCGTTCGGGCTGAAGTCTGCACCCAGAACGTTCTCGAAGTGCATGGCAGTGGTAGCGGCACACCTGAGGAAGAACAAGGTGTTTGTCTAACCGTACCTGGACGATTGGTTGATCAAGGCCTCCTCCTTCTCGGAAGCTCAAGCACACTTCCAGATGACGTGTGTTCTGCTGAACAAGCTGGGGTTGCACATCAACATGTCCAAGTCGGTCCCGACTCCGGTCCAGTGCATTCAGTACTTGGGAGCCTCCATCGATACGCTGTCAGCAAGCGTGTCTCCTTCGGAGGAGCGACGGTTATCACTCCTTCGGAAGGCTCAGGCTCTTTTGACAACTCCATCTACTACTGTGAGGACGGTGTCTTCTCTACTGGGCTCGATGGCCTCTTGTATCTTCCTGACGCCACATGCGCGGCTGCACATGAGACCGCTGCAGGAGTGCTTGGAGGATCAGTGGGACCAGAGGAGAGGATCTTGGGACGACAAGATAAGACTGTCTCTGCATGCTCTTCAGTCTCTGAAGTGGTGGTGTTCAGCGGAGAATCTCCTCAAAGGGGTTCCCTTCCACAAGGACATTCCCACTCAGACTATCGTGACGGATGCTTCTCTCCAGGGCTGGGGAGCGCACTCCGAAGACCTACAGATTCAAGGGAAGTGGTCCCCGACGGAGTCCGCGTACCACATCAATTTCCTGGAACTCAGAGCTGTTCACTTGGCACTGAAGGACCTTTCATCCGTCCTTTCAGACCAACTCTCTGCTTGTACAGACGGACAACACGACAACGATGTATTACCTCAACAAGCAGGGGGGCTCGAGATCCCGCACTCTGTCACAGGAGGCGCAGGCGATCTGGCACTGGCTTCTGGCCCGAGGACTGTCGATAACGGCCACCCATCTGCCAGGTGTGCAGAATGTTCAGGCAGACGAACTGAGCAGGCTGATTCAGGAAAACCACGAATGGGTCATAAACGACGAAGTACTAGGAGAAGTCTTCGCAAGGTGGGGAACTCCAGACGTAGATCTGTTCGCCACCGCCGAAAACAGCAAATGCCGAGACTTCGCCTCCAGGTACTACCAGCCGGGGACGCTGGGGAACGCGTTATGGATCGACTGGTCGAACAGCTTTCTGTACACTTTTCCACCCATTCCCCTGATTCCGACGGTTCTCATCAAGCTGTCCCAGTCCAGGGCGCGGATGATACTGATTGCCCCGGAATGGTCCAGACAGTGGTGGTTCACGGACCTGCTTCACCGGTCTCTCCTTCCTCACATGAAGCTGCCGTGCAGGCCGGACCTTCTCACGAAGTTCGGGGGGCGGATGGTGCACCCCAACCTCTCGTCTTTGAGTTTGGCTGCATGGCTCCTGAAATAGTGCAATATGGCCATCTGAATCTCCCAGAGGATTGTATGGACATATTGAAGGAGGCTAAGCGGCCTTCCACTAGGACTTCTTATGCTTACAAGTGGAAGAGGTTTTGCATCTGGTGCAAGTCCAAGAACTATGACCCTACGGCATGCAAGGAGGATGTCATCCTTCCATATCTACTTCATCTGGCGCAGTCTGGCCTTAATGTCCATTCCATTAAGGTTCATCTGGCTGCTTTGACTGCCTACAGGAAATGCCCTTCACAGACTTCCTTCTTCCAGATCCCTGTGATCAAGGACTTTTTGGAAGGCTTGAAGAAAGTGTTCCCTCCTGTCAGGCTTCCTTCGCCTTCATGGGACTTGAATGTGGTGCTGTCCAGGTTGATGAAGGAGCCTTTTGAACCTATTCATAAGGCTTCGTTGCAGCACCTGTCCTGGAAGGCGGCGTTCCTCGTGGCCATTACATCGGCCCGCTGGGTGAGTGAAATTCAGGCATTGTGTTGCCAAGAACCTTATACTGTATTTCATGCTGCTAAGGTTGTTATGCGTACTCACCCTAAGTTTCTTCCCAAGGTTGTTTCTGATTTTCATATCAACCAGACTATAACTTTACCTACGTTCTTTCAGAATCCTTCCTCTCCAGCGGAAAGGTCTTTGCATTCCCTGAATGTTAGGAGGGTGCTGAAATTTTATCTGGATAAAACCAAAGATATTCGTAGGTCAGACCAATTGTTCATCAATTATGGATCAGTCAGGACGGGTCTTGCTACCTCTAAGCAGTCCATCTCGAGGTGGATTGTGTCCTGCATACAATTGTGTTACTACAAAGCTAATAAGACCTTAGGGGGCAACCCTAAGGCTCATTCCACCAGGGGCAAGGCTGCCACGACAGCGTTGCTCCGTAATGTTCCCATTGCAGAGATCTGCAAGGCGGCCACTTGGAAGTCGGTCCATACCTTTGCTAAGCATTACTGCCTGGACGCTGATGCCAGGGCAGACGCTCAGGTTGGGCAGGCTTCGCTGCGGAATCTGTTCGCACAATAGTGGCGTAATTTCTTTGTTCTCCACCGCCGCTTGGTGTGGGGATGGGCTTGCCATTCTATTCACTAGATTATGACTATACACAGAGATCCCCTACTACAGAAGGAGTAGTTTCTGTCCTGTAACTCCAGTTCTGTAGTAGGGGTATCTCTGTTATAGTCATAAGCCCCCGCCCTCCTCCCCGGTGGAGAGAGATATTCATGTACGGAATGCTACAGGTCTGGCGTGTTACGCCTTCAAAAAGAACTGAAAGTAACTGGGACCTGCAGGGCATTCTGGGATACTGTGAAGTTCTGGAAATTCTCTTAAAGGCACAGTATCCTGTTCTGAGCCACATAATGGCAGCCTATGGGGCTTGTCTGTCCAGGTCCTTCTCCCTATCATTCCTGAGGGATTTTGCTGTTAAAGCAAGGGAAATATGTACAGGCTTTGCTGTTTTTGTGGATTTTATGGTGGAATTTCTAGTTGAAGTACTGGACAGTGTAGCCTTTTTTAGGCTGCATTATCTGTCTTTAAATTCTCTCTTAAGTGTCTGTGCATTTCTGCATTTTTCGCCACTGTAAGAGATTATTTTTGATCGCTCCGGGGTCCACGCACATGGGCGGGACTATTCACTAGATTATGACTATAACAGAGATACCCCTACTACAGAACTGGAGTTACAGGACAGAAACTACTCCATCTTGCACAAAAAGAAGAGGCCTGTGGACTCTGGCTCACATTCCCATATTCCATTGAAGAAAAAGGACTTTGGGACTTCTCCCTCTAGACCCTTCATTCCTTTTCAGCCTATCATGCCTACTACACCCTTTAATCCTTACATTCCTTACTCTCCTTCTCACCATGGGGACAATGAGGGTAACACAGGGATTGAGCCACAACCTCAATATGATTTCCCACAAGAACCTCAACCACAAGAGGAACCATGGGAGGAGCCAACAGACCCTTACAACACCCACCCCATCCCTGATGTACCATCGTATCCTACTAAGCCGTCACCTTCAGATGACACCGTAGTCTTCAATCAGCTGATAGACAGGGCAGCACAATTCCACAATGTAGATATGCATAATGACCCTGTTGAGGAAGACTTCTTGTTTGACACCTTCCCCACTTCAGAAAAAAGTGTTAGAACACTTCCCATGTTAAAAGGAGTTCTGAAACATGCACCTGACATATTTAAGGATACAGCCAGGGCACGAGTAATCAACCCCAGAATAGAAAAAAGTATAGGTCAGCTCCTACAGACCCTACTTACATCAGGGGACAGTTACCACTAGACTCTCTGGTAGTGGCTAATGCACGTAAACGGGCCAACTCCCAAACAACAGGGGAAGCACCTCCCCCTGATAAAGAGTCAAAAATACTGGAGGCATCAGGAAAACGGGTAGCAGCACAAGCCTCCAACTCATGGAGAATTGCTAATACACAAGCCCTACTGGCTCGTTATGACAGGGCGCATTATGATCAACTAGAAACCCTAATGCAACACCTGCCTGAGCCCTTTAAAGCACAAGCTGAGGACCTCATACAAGAGGGTACATTTATCACAAATGCCGCCATCAAATGTGCGCTTGACGCAGCAGACACTGCAGCTAGGTCAATTAACACTAGCGTCTTATTACGCAGCCACGCATGGCTGCGTATTTCCGGTTTTAAGAATGAGGGGCAGTTCACCATTCTTAACCAACCTGTCAATCAAGATTTCCTATTTGGCCCTGCTGTGGACACCATTTTGGACAAAATGAAAAAGGACACAGAAACAGCAAGATCAATAGGGGCATTGCGATTTCAACAACACAGAGGCTCCTTTCGGCGCTACTCATACAGGGCAACAACACGAGGAAATACCTCGCAAACATCTGCCTCATACAAAAGTAAGTCGCCACGGAAAACTTAGAAGCCGGGCTCTAAGATCCATTGAGAAAGCGGTTGATCTCTGCAACGAGTGACAGAGAAGTAATACGGCTGCGCTTCTAACTGTTGAAAAAGGAGCTTAACTTACGGCTCGACTTGTCAGCTAAGTCACTTCCTAACAGCCGTCGATACAGGTCATCCCCTGGCTTATGGTAAACAACACGAGACGCTTTAAATCGGTCTGTGTGTGGCGACGTCACTTTAAAACAGCAATCTATATGCAACATCTTCGACCACATTAAGGTCAGATACTCTGATTACGGGCATTGCGCCGTATACCCACAGATAGAGGGACGTATTTGGGAGCTTACTCAATTCCCATAGCTGCTCACACAGGGGGAAATTTTAACGACCCCCTGGTCACGACAGACATTGTGCAAAGTCTTGATAAAGGTGGTCATAATCTTGGAAATCCACCGAAACACGTCAACGCTTTCTTGTCCTGTATAATTCAAGACTCTGTCATCGTTGTCGACGCATGGATTTTTAGTGTACATAACATCGATGTTAGAAATCAGGGATCCGAATATACGATTAGTATAGTACAATTTTTATGTTTATACTAATATGTTTTTTATATGTTTTTATTTAGGTCCTAGATTAGTTTGTCTAGTACCCACTGTATTTTATTGTATGTATACATAATAAATTGTGATTCTTTTTCCCTATTAGTTTGTGGATTTGTACCACTTTTCTTTAATTAGGAATGGATTGTCTATGTTATTTTATCTGAGTTTAGTTCAAGGGAACGTTGCTTTCACATGGTCATACAAAAGTAACACACAAGGTTCCTTCAACAAGAACACAAACAGAGGAGGCTATAGAGGCAACAGTAATAAGGGGAGAGGACGTGGAGGCAATACCAATAGAGCCTCCACTGCCACAAAACAGTGACTTTGTTACGCTGCCTCCAGACCACATAACACCAGTCGGAGGCAGACTCCAACAGTTCCTACCTGTCTGGCACGCAATTACCACAGACAGGCGGGTTAGAGAAATTATCCAGTTTAGTTATTGCCTAGAACTGACTTCTACACCACCAAACATACCTCCCAGACATCGTCCTATGTCCACGGAACACATCACCCTGCTACAACAAGAGGTGAAATGCATGCTGGGAAAGGGGGCCATAGAGCCAGTCCCTTTCCACCAGCACAGCAGAGTATACTCCCTATACTTCCTAATCCCCAAGAAAGACGGCTCCCTCAGACCAATATTGGACCTCAGACCCCTAAATCAATATATACTATCGGAACACTTCCATATGATCACATTACAGCAAGTGCTCCCGTTGCTCCAACAAGGAGATTTCCTAGCAACACTGGATCTCAAGGATGCGTATTTTCACATACCCATCCATCCAGCCCACAGAAAATACCTCAGGTTCACAATAGAAGGTCAACACTACCAATTCAAGGTTTTGCCCTTCGGGGTTACCACGGCTCCAAGAGTGTTTACAAAATGCTTAGCGACAGTGGCTGCACACCTCAGAAGGCAACACATCCATGTGTACCCCTACCTGGACGACTGGCTAATACAAGCGAAATCGTACCAACAGTGCGCAGCACACACATCTCAAACACTTCAATTGCTACACAGTCTAGGGTTTTCTATCAACTACCCAAAATCGCATCTGCAACCATCCCACACACAGCACTACCTGGGAGCCACTATAAATACCTCAGTGGCAAAAGCATATCCAAACTCAGCACGGATAGCCAGTATGCAGATACTCATTCGCAAATTCCTGCCACAACACTCTCTGCCAGCTCGAATATTTATGCAGCTCATGGGCATGATTGCCTCCTGCATATTCATTGTCCCCCATGCCAGACTCCAGATGCGCCCATTACAAGAATGCCTAGCACGGCAATGGAACCAGGCTCGAGGACAACTAAAAGACCTAGTGTTGGTAGACAGTCGCGCTCACAACTCTCTACAGTGGTGGAACCCACAAAACCTTTCCAACGGGCGACTGTTCCAAGAGCCGGTTCCACAACTAGTACTGACAGCGGACGCATCCCTGACAGGCTGGGGAGCCCACCTCCTTCAATACACAGTACAAGGGCTCCGGACAACCAAGCAGAAAAGGCTACATATCAACCAACTAGAATTGCTAGCAATATTCCTAGCCCTCAAAGCATTTCAGAAATACCTGTACAGCAAGACGGTGTTAATCCGGTCGGACAACATGACAGCAATGTACTATATCCAGAAACAGGGAGGAACGCACTCTCCACAGCTGTCCCATCTGGCACAAAGCATATGGAAGTGGGCCATTCCGAAAAACATTTTTCTCCTAGCAGAAGACCTTCCAGGCAAGGACAATCAGATTGCCGAACTGCTCAGCAGGCACAGCCTACAACTACACGAATGGGAGATTCACCCCCAAGTTCTCCAACCATTCTTCAAAGAGTGGGGTCACACAGAGATAGACCTGTTTGCCACAAAAGAAAACTCGAAATGCGAGTACTTTGCCGCCAGGTTCCCACATCCGTTGTCACAGGGCAATGCGATATGGATGAACTGGTCAGGCAGATTTGCGTACGCTTTTCCCCCAGCACCACTGATCCCGCTGGTGGCACGCAAACTGCGACAACACTCACTCACACTAATCCTGGTTGCTCCCACATGGGCGTGACAACCTTGGTACACAACGTTCCTAGAACTTTCAGTGGTTCCTCATCAGAGACTGTGCCTTGCTCCACATCTTCTAACTCAGAACCATGGAGAAATAAGACACCCAGATCCCAATCAGATGAACCTAGCGATCTGGCTCCTGAGGTCTTAGAGTTCGGATACCTTAACTTGCCCCCAGACTGCATGAAGATCATTAGGGAGGCAAGACGACCAACCACACAAGCGTGCTATGCAGCTAAATGGAAAAGATTTGTTATTTACTGCAACAATAACCAAATCAACCCATTAGACGCTTCCATACAAAACATTATATGTTACCTGCTGCATCTACAAAGATGTAACTTAGCATACTCTTCTATACGACTACACCTCACTGCCATAGCAGCATACCTTCAAAACAGGCAACACCTTTCACTGTTTAGAGTACCAGCAATCAAAGCCTTCATGGAGGGTTTGAAAAGGGTGATCCCTCCACGACACCCCCTTCCCCAGTCTGGAATCTAAATATAGTACTTACCAGACTTATGGGCCCTCCTTTCGAACCTCTACACTCATGCGTCTGCAATTCTTAACGTGGAAGGTTGCATTCTTGGTTACCATTACCTCACTCAGAAGAGCGAGCGAAGTACAAGCATTAACAATCCAAGAACCTTTCATGCAAGTACATGCCAACAGGGTGGTTCTTAGAACCAACCCTAAGTTCAAGCCTAAGGTTGTATCCAACTTCCATATCAACCAATCAATAGAACTGCCAGTATTCTTTCAAAATCCACAGTCAGTAGCGGAAAGAGCCCTACACAGACTAGATGTGAAAAGAGCCCTACTTTATTACATAGACAGAACTAAATCATTTAGAAAGACAAAACAACTATTTGTTGCTTTTGCACCACAACACAAAGGAAATCCTATTTCAAAGTCAGGAATAGCCAGATGGATAGTTAAATGCATTCAAATATGCTATCAAAAGGCAAAATGCACTTTAACCGTCCCCCCAAGAGCACACTCTACAAGGAAAATGGGGGCATCCATGGCTTTCCTAGGAAATATTCCTCTTGAAGACATTTGTAAGGCAGCCACATGGACCACCATACCCACTTTCACAAAACACTACTGTGTAGACGTGCAAGCAAAACAGCAAGCGGCTGTAGGCCAAGCTGTCCTCAAAACTCTTTTTCAAACTGCTGCAGCTGGCACAGGTAGCCACCGCTAGAGGAGATACTGCTATACAGTCTATGCACAGATATGAAGCCCTACATGCCAAGAACAGATCCATACTGGGAAGTAGCATACTCCTTTCCACAGATAGGTCTGTTTGCCACATGCCACAGTACACAATGCAAAATGCCCAAGCTACACATCCAGGTTCCTACACCCAGCATCCAGGGACAATGCTCTATGGATGAATTAGCCAGGGACATTTGCTTAATCTTTTCTGCCTCTCCCACTAATTCCATTACTGGTTCGGAAGCACAGACAAACATCCTCACAGTGATATTAGTAGCACTCATATGGGCTTGTCAACCTTGGTACACCACCCTGTTAGAAATCTTAGTGGTTCCACATCAAAAGCTACATCTCACACCTTGTCTCCTCACTCAGAGCCATGGAGAAATTAGACATACAAATCCCAAAGAACTCAACATAGCGATTTGGCTCCTGAAGGCATAGAGTTTGGTTATGTACAACTGCCACCAGAATGTATGAATATAAATATACTGTACTCCTACTCCGGCTCTTATTCACGGGAATCAGAGCCGGGATAGGAGTACGGCTAGTTGCAGTGCCACATTTTGTCGTGAGTAACGACTCACTCTGCGTAAACGCTCCTGTCATCACAGACCTGCATTTCATGGGTTCACAGAATACCAGGTGAATCGGACCTGGTATTTGCTTGTAAAGCTGGTAGCTATTGCATTCTCTTACTTTTAGCACCAGTATTGTGGTAGTGTAAGAGTCTACATACATTCTCTGAAACTATTGGTCTTGATGAACTGCCACAAGACCCTTTAGGGGCTACCGTAGGCAAGAAACATATCGATCTCATACACCACACATGCCCTTTAGGACCATTGTATCCGGTTAAGGATCCTTGTTTTTAGTTAAGTTAATGAACCCTAGGAATATAATTTTAGGCAATAGGGTCTCCCTAAACCTATTTTAGACACCACTTCACACTCACTACACTGCCTATTCCACACACCCACACGCACATAATGGCTTCATCAAAAAGACTTCTGCTAAAGAGCCCCGTTGCGGGTGCCCATCGGGCATTGCAGCGCCGGGCCGACAAGCAGGCCCAAATGATGACGCATGACATCCTTCGGGATGTATGAGGACACTTTTTTTCAAACCTGAACACTCACACTTGCACTAAGGAACTGCACAGCAAGCAGTCATACTTAATTCATGTTTGGGAGTCCGTGTGCAGGACCTGCTTAAAAACACCTCCTTGTTCCTCTCATTTGGAGAAGTAAGTAACATTATCCTTGTACATATTTCCTTGAGACCACAACTCCTTGCAGTTGCCCTTGAATGTGACTAAGAATGATTGGTACTAAAAAAGACTCAATACAAACTACTGGAGGTCCGCCATAGACAAGGATGATGAGTTGTATATACACAATTGTCATGTTTGTGTCAATACAAACAAGGACCTCAAAGCACCTACAAGCCCACTTTCACCCACAAGTTTGCCAGAAAGAGCTTGGCAGAAAACAGGAGTAGAAGTGATCGGCCCAATGTACTACCAGCCATAATCCATCACGCAGCTGTCATGGTGGACTACTATAGTCAGTGGATTAATTTAAAATTCCTACAGAACCCAAATCACATCAAGTGCTGGAATTTTTGCAGAGAAGATTTTCATAAACTGTCGGCGATATTGATATTACGATTATTTCCCCTAACATAACACTTTTTTTAAAAATTCTTTTTATTGAGTAAGAAAGACAAACTTATGACTTCGTATGGTAAAGTGACATCCTGCATTAGTACCTAACCAACATACATTTGTCAGTACATTCCAAGCTTACCATTACATTACATATCGTCAATTTACATTATGACCAATAATTTCACAGAGTCATACATTCCTGTGTAGGGGTATCAAAAAACTGTACACAGAGCATTCCCCTTGCTTTGTTCCAGTCCCCCCAGATCTTGGTCCATTTTCGTAGATCACCCTTTCCGTCTGCATACAATAGGTCCATATCGGCTTCCCAATCCCGGAGTTTGGGTACTGTGTCTCCCTTCCAAGCTCTAGTTATGTTACATTTCGCAACTACATTACAAAGGGAAACCCAGATCCTTTCTTTAGCCGTCAAGTCTGTTGGATCCCATATGTAAAGAAGGCAGAGTCTGGGGAGACTTCCATACTTTACCCGCAAACCTCCTACGTTTTGGGGTTATTTTCTTCCAATACAGCTGTATAGTCGGGCATTCCCACCACTGATGTAGATTTGTGCCCACTTGGCCACAACCCCAGGGAAATTGTGGTGAGCTTAAAATGCCCATCTTGGCCAACGCGACCCCAGTATAATAAACTCCATGGAGGAGATTTAGTTGCATTAGTTTAAATCTAGATCGCATTGCGACCTCCTGAGGGGAGAGGCCAGCGCTTCCTGCCACTCTTCCTCATCTAGGCCTCCCACATCTTCCGCACACTTAGAACGGATCTTCACCAGGCGTCTGGGGAAATATTTAAAATCTTTCTATAGGTCAGGGAGATTACTTTGCCTTTCAGATAATCATCAAGGAGTCTGTCCTCCAAAGGCGAGGCTGCTGGGAGATCCATGCCCTTGGGCACAGCTTTAGAAAACACATTACGAAATTTAAGGTATCGGAAAGTTTCCCTCGGTTTTAGATCATAATCTCTATGAAGGTCGCTAAAGGGGACCACTTTGCCTCTCGCCCATAAATCACCTACTGTTGAAAGCCCAATGAGGTCCCACATACGAAATTACGGACTGTGTGCCAGCAGGCCCAATCGATCAGAATCTAAGAGGTGGGTAGCTAGGGTAATCTTGTTTTTCCAAACCAAGGCATAGGAAGCCGCATACCATAAAGCCACTGTGGTTGGGGTCTGAGTATATACTGGGGCATTTCTCCGCCCTCCATATAGTGCCCGTTGATAAGAGCCAGCTATCATATTGTACCTATCCCTTCAGTAAGCGGGTTCAGTAGCTGAGACCCAGTGGTTAGTGACCGCTATTTGGGAGGCCCAGTATTAACTCTTGAGCACCGGAAGAGCAATTCCATAACACATTTTTTAAGCCTACTGCATCGCATTACTACTGCCAAAGAAGCGGCATGAGGAACATGCACACTGTTTGATGAAAGAAACTATCCAATTTGCACTTAAAGAATCTTTGCCCATAGAAATCAAGATTATGGGCATATCACACAACACCACAAAGCATAACTTTGCTATCACTTGGAGCTGATTGGATGGTTACTTTTATTCCTCTGGTTTGAATTTGGTGCGGTGTAAGCTTTCAGACGGAGCCGGTGTTGCTGTTGGTTGCTGAAATGGTTGGCGGTAAGAGCAGATGTTTAATCAACGTGTCTGCAACCATTGCTGTCAAAGCCACAACCCCTACTACTCATATGAACATAGGGGATATTAAACCAATGTGAAACCTTACATTTATGCACAGAAAAAGTGGTATTGCTTTATATATATATATATTAAGACCACTGCATTGGTAACTCATTCTGCCCCATGTGCTTTTTATTGTCTATAGAGACATATGAAAAGAATATAGAAATATAGACACTTTTAATTTATAAACTTGATCCAAATTTGTGAAAAAAATGTTTTACAAAAAAGATTAGTGGCAAATAAGGTATGCTCTAAGACATGCAATTAGTGTCTGTTGTGCAGTACTGATGTTGTGTGTTTTGTCATTTGAGTATTGAAACAAAGAGTTAGAACATCACATGTCTTGACTTATAAGATGACACTCACAGTTATCAATACATTCAAAAGAAGTTCTATAAAGTAATTCAAATTTCTTGCGGAGAAAGGATTTTGAAAACGGATCTTCACATGCCAATTGGTGGCCAAATCTGAACCAACTGTTTTTTGCAGAGTAAGGAAAGCAGGCAACACCGTACATAAAAAAGTCCCCCTAGGAAACATGTAAGTGGTGATTGCTATGTTTAATTTAGCAAGTTCCATTTCTATTAGCATTTGTACATCACAACCACAGCCTGTTCATTACTGTTTCATAAATCCTACAAAAACGAGTAATCGCCCTTCGAACAAAACACTTGTGTCAAAATTAAAGCATTAGTTTGATGTTGCATTATGCAGGACTTACATTAAACCATATGCTGCATCCTTCTATATCGAGGATAAAGGAATGCGTGTAATTTATATGTTTTTGTGTGCCGAGTGCTAAACTTTCTCTGGTGGCAGACTGCATGCAGCTATTTGTTAACAGCAGTAACAGATAACTTGTGCTAGCTGTCATCATTACCACACAAAAAATTATAGCTACAATACTCCGTGAACTCAAGTGTGTGGTATTTTCTTAGGGTAGGCTGGAATGACATAATCTGCACTCTGGATCAAAAGAAGCATGTTTGGCTGTCGATGAACATGCTGTACATACTCTTGCTGTCTAGTGATGGGTCCGGATGTGTGAAAGTTGTTTTTTCTCAAAGAAATCTTTCGAATCTCGAGGTTTGGGGCCTCCTCCTCTTGGAGATAATGCACATGGTCATTGTTAGATTGGAATGTTAGATCTCTCTCTATATATTGCTTTGCTTCACATTCATCCTCACCCACCATGCCGGAAATCAATCTAACAATGGAGAAACACCTTACACATATCTGGGCCCAACACTGGACGGAGTATGCAGAGTATGTGTATCTACAGCACCACATGCCACAAACAGATGCTTACAGGGTAACATTTTCCATATCTATCTATCTATCTATCTATACACATATACATATCTATATATATATATATATATATATATCTAGCTCACGGTTTCCACCAAACTTCCACAAAGGAAAGAAACCACGCACTCCGGGGGTTGTTTTCAGTTCATTTATTTTCTAGTTTGCAACAGACGCGTTTCGGCGCTCCGCCTTCCTCAATGTTACAAACATTGATGGCGGGCGCCATGTTTTTAACAGCGTTCACTCGTGATCCATGGGCGAAACAAACAAGGGACAACAAATCATTCCACCATATTGGTAGGTATTCACAGTCAACGACACGTTTGTGAATTACTGTTAACAATAAGGGCTATGCTACTGAATTAAGCCCCAGTAAATTAATTTAAACACATTATCGACATTAGTGGTTTAGACAAAACTTTCCTTCCACATTGCACACTATTTCGCCGTGAATCGGCCTGGAGATCTTATTATGCTGGCAACCCATCAGCCACATTGAAGCGACATGACATCATATTATTAACCACCTAGTCAATAAATTTCAACTCATTGTGTTGAAACACAACCATGTCGATAAAAAAGCATCTCGCCGTGGATCGGCAGATCACCCTTGATTCATTTTTTCTGTTCCGTCCCATTACTAAACAATAATCATCCAATATTTTCAAAGTTCACACTGTGGAAGTTCAACAAAAGAGCAAAGATTAAACGAAAGAATATGTCTGTACTATCAAGTGAACCCATTATATCTGACTCATAATTTTCTTGAATTTCCTAAAAAAGGCTGCACACGTTATTTTCATTTACACGACGTTTATCAATATTTTCTAGCATCCACCTTGGAATAATACTTCTCATGTTAGTTTTACAGATATGTCAGGCATCATAGATTCATTCACCGATTGTGGGAGTTCACTACCTTCATACACAAATAAATTTACAGTTCTTAGTCCTTCATAGATTGTGTATTTTACAGTAGATTCTTCATTCTAGTGGCCTATATGAGAAGCCAGTTCCTCCCCCGCATTTAACCCTTTTGGGTATTTGGTCATTAGATCGATGATATATCGAGACTCCAGTCTCCTCAAGCTGTGCAGTCTATCTCCACCCCTTGGATTTTCCGGTATATAGTCTAGCCCGAAATATTGTAGTTGGTGTCTATTACTTAAATGTTTTTGCTGAAAATGTCGGGCAACAGGGTACGACTGATCATTTTTGTCGATTGCTCGTAGGTGTTCTAAAATCCTTAATTTCAGGGGTTTGATTGTACTCCCGATGTACATAAGTCCACACGGGCATTTGAGACAGTATACTGCGTAGGGTGTATTGCATGTGAGGTATTTATTGATTGTCTTTACAATCCCCGTATCCGGAATCTCATAGGTTTTTACCCTCTTACTGTGGGCACAGGCTTTACAATGGTGACATGGGTGAAAGCCCTTCAAATCTGTTAGTGTATTGGTTTTCTTCTCGATTTTCTTTAGATGGCTTTGAACTAGCATGTCTTTGAGAGATCTTGATTTTTTGAAAGTTACCAAGGGGTACTCTGGTATATCATCCTTAATACAACTATCAGTTTTTAAAATGTGCCAGTTCTTTTTGAGCATGCGTTTTAAATAATTGGCTTCCGCCGAATAGGGGGTTACCAGCCGGAATTTACCCTGTTCATTCATTTTTTCTTTGGAAGTATGATCTTTTTCAGTCAGTAGGTCTGATCTATTTAGTGCATTCACCTTCTGTAACGCACCCTGTAATGTTGACATTTCATATCCTCTTTTTGAGAATCTACTGATACATGCTGCTGCGGCAATCTTGAAGTCTGAATCTCTTGAGCTATTTCGCCTGAGCCTAAGCAGCTCACCATAAGGTATGCTTTGTATTAGTGCCGGCGGATGGTTGCTTGTGGCGTATAGTATTGAATTACCCGCAGTACTTTTGCGGAAAAGTGCCGTTTCTATGCTGTTATCAACGATGAATACTTTTAAATCCAGGTATTCCACGCAGATGTTACTTATGGAGCCACTAAACTTGAGATTCATGTCATTTGTGTTGAGGACATCGATGTAGGCCTTTGCGGTGTGTTCCGATCCTTGCCAGATTATAAACAAGTCATCAATGTAACGACACCACTTGATTACACTGCCTTTTTCGCCATCAACCTCCAGCGACCTGGGTACTTGCTCCTCCCACCAGCCCACGAATAAATTCGCGTAGCTGGGGGCAAAGCAAGTACCCATCGCGGTTCCAGACACTTGTCTGTAGTAGACGTCCTCAAATAGAAAAATGTTATTTTTCAAGCAGAATTCTACAAAGATTGCTAGCATCTGATTGTGCTTCAAAAACCTTAGTTGTCGTTTTTTTAGATAATGTTCCAGGCTTTTTTATCGACATGGTTGTGTTTCAACACAATGAGTTGAAATTTATTGACTAGGTGGTTAATAATATGATGTCATGTCGCTTCAATGTGGCTGATGGGTTGCCAGCATAATAAGATCTCCAGGCCGATTCACGGCGAAATAGTGTGCAATGTGGAAGGAAAGTTTTGTCTAAACCACTAATGTCGATAATGTGTTTAAATTAATTTACTGGGGCTTAATTCAGTAGCATAGCCCTTATTGTTAACAGTAATTCACAAACGTGTCGTTGACTGTGAATACCTACCAATATGGTGGAATGATTTGTTGTCCCTTGTTTGTTTCGCCCATGGATCACGAGTGAACGCTGTTAAAAACATGGCGCCCGCCATCAATGTTTGTAACATTGAGGAAGGCGGAGCGCCGAAACGCGTCTGTTGCAAACTAGAAAATAAATGAACTGAAAACAACCCCCGGAGTGCGTGGTTTCTTTCCTTTGTGGAAGTTTGGTGGAAACCGTGAGCTGGATATAATGCGGGTCCTGTGACCGCATCACGCACCCGTCTGCGAGTGCTCCTGAAAATTCGCAGGGACTCGAGCTGGATATATATATATCTATATATATATCTCTATATATATATATATATATATATATATATATATATATGCAGGAACTACACAAACGCCACTTCCTGATCTACCCAGGACCGGCGAGGCAAAGTAGGAGACGGACCACGTAATTCACAGGTTCTTCACTTTATTGCATCTGATAAAAACAGGAGGGCAATAGGCGTTTCGGGCTTCAAGAGCCCTTGTTCACATGCTAAGAACTAGTGCAGCTTTTTGATTTTTATAATGCTCAAGTGACCAGTTTAAACACCGCCCTTCCCATAGTCACATGCCCATAGACATAGACAACATCTTCTATGAAGAAAAAGTTATTCTTTGTGCAAATACGCAAAAAAACGTCCTGGCATCATTATACATATGTCAGTTAGTTATTGACCTATAACATTTATCATTTCATTCATTAAATTAATTTTTATATGCAATATATTAAAATACAATTTTATATATAAAAAAATATGCATATATAAAAAAAGTGAGTATATAACAGGATAAATCCAGAAAAAGCCAAAAGAACGTTTTAACTTCATAGTAAAATTTCAAGTGTTGTAAGGGCAGGTTAAGAATAAAGTGCAAAATACAATGCTGAACTAGATCAGTGTCTAACTGTGCAAAAAGTGCAAACATACGTGCTATAGGGAATTACAATATTTAAGTACATGATAAAGTGACCTGTGTGAAAAATTCATGAATGCTTAAATTGACAATTGGGAATCCTCATAATTTTGTCATTTTTAAAAAGCATCGGTATAAAACATTTAATACAGGTAAAAAAACATTATCATGTTAAAAAGTGATAAAAACACCCAAATATATATATTGGCTCCAAATTCCCAAATATTCCCAGCCGGAATGGAAAAATACAGCACTCTCGGGGTTCCAATTTTCAGCAAAAAGGTTTATTGTCCAAACAGACGCGTTTTGGGAGAAGCTCCTTTCGTCAGTGTTTACACGTGAACGCGATATGCGGCGCCATTATAATGCGTCAATGTGGGTGATAAACACAAACATAGGACTACTGTAAACAATCCTGCTTCAGCGCCATGTTGGAATATGCATTGTGTTACAGAGGACTGTATGAGTGTATTTCAGTCATGTTTTCCACCGCTCCTGATCACGCCGTGTATCGGTAAAGGTACCATTTCTAATCAATTGTGACACCCACAGTTAGTTATATAGACTACACAAATTTATCAAAGTTAAACCCACTGCCAAAGAGGTGAAACATCTGAGAAATAACAAAAAGGATACTGACCTTCTCAATGTCAATGATTTGACCGCATGTGAACTGTTACAAAATCTCCGATCGGAAAGCAACCTGGAAATAACAGAAGCTACGAACACTCTTACACAGAGATTAGCCCATATTGAAGTGGATCAGGAAGCACCTAAGAGTGGTTTGAAACTAACATCTAAATTCGTCCCACAAGTTGCTAGAGATGCTATTGATACATTCTCCGACGCAGTCATCAAGGACCTGATGAATATGAGGCAGAACAAACCTCTTCAAGGAAATCCTTCAATATTTCGAAAGAGCAAAAAACGGCTATAACAAAATTGTCAGAGGATCAGACTATCGTATGCAAACCTTCCGACAAAGGAGGAAATATTGTCATCATGTCAAGAGAACAATATGTGACAGAAGCCATGCGGCAATTACAGGACAAGACTTGCTATGCCATCATAACTAAGAAAGATTATTTGGAAAGCATGGATATGCTATATGACCGTCTAAAGAAATGGCATGGCAAACAGATGATAGAATTGGAGGAATACTTATTTTTAAAAACGACAAATCCTATTCTTCCTACGTTTTATCACCTGTCCAAGGTCCACAAAGACATTGACAATCCACCTGGGAGACCGATTATTTCCTCTATAGGGGGATTAACTGAGAATCTGTAGAAATTTTTGGACCATTATCTATTTGAGTTTGTACTTTCCTTGAAGTCATACATCAGATATACATCAGACTTCATTGAGAAAATTGAGAACTTAAACTGGCAACCTACCTATGGACTGCTGACACTCGACATCACGAGTCTTTACACGTGTATTGAACACGAAAAGGGCCTACATGCCGTAAATTATTTCCTGGGCAATAAACTACTAAAGTTTGCCATGCACAACAAAATGTTGTTAGAACTAATCCATTTCTGTCTATACCATAACATCTTTTGTTTTCCAGGATGAGATATATAGGCAGTTGTCTGGCACAGCGATGGGCTCCTGCTTCGCCCCCAGCTATGCGAACTTGTTTGTTGGCTGGTGGGAGGAGCAGGTAGCCTGGGCCCCTGAGCACGCCACATGGAACAACAAGGTGGTGGCTTGGTACAGGTACATTGACGACCTGTTCCTAGTATGGGACGGGTCGGTTGGAGAGGCCAGAGAGTACATACAAGTGCTAAACAACAATGAATGTAACCTAAAATTCACGGGGGACATAAGCCAAGCAAAGGTCCATTATCTGGACCTTCAAGTTTGTATAAGGGAAGGCAAGATCTGTACCCTATTATACCGTAAACCCACGGCAGGGAATAGCGTGTTACACGCTACCAGCAGTCACCCCAAAAGATTGATTAACAGCATCCCGTATGGGGAGCTGCTTAGGTTAAGACGCAATTGCACTCTAGATAGAGACTTTGAAATGGCAGCCAGCGAAAGCATTAACAGATTCTCTGACAGAGGATACAAGTTGAATCTTCTGAATAATGCCCTAAATAGAGTGAGGAAACTACCTAGACACTCTCTCTTTGAGAAAAAGCCATGCCTTAACACCAATGGTCACTTTCGTATGATTACCCCCTATTCAGCAAATTCCTCCCGACTAAGATCTATAATGACAAAACATTGGCACATCCTAAAAACTGACAATATCATTGGTCCGGATATACCGGCTGTTCCATTGATTACCTTTAAGAAGGCGAGATGCTTACGTGAATATATGGTTCAGAGCCATTTGAAACCTATACGTAAGAGCCAGGGAACATTGAAAGATGCCAAGGGCTTCTTCCCCTGCGGGAAGTGCAAAGCCTGCGCATCTAGCAAACAAACCCTAACATTTGATGTGAGGGGCTGCAAGGGTGGGAAGAGAATAAACAAACTCATGTCCTGTCACACAGACCATGCGGTTTACTGTTTGATGTGTCCCTGCCAACTGAGATACATTGGCAGCACAATCAATCCAGTAAAACTAAGGGTGCTAGAACATATGCGGGCGATCGCTAATAGGGATTTTTCTTATCCGGTCGCCCGACATTTTGCAATAAAGCACAATAGCAACAGGGACCTGTTGAGATTCTTTTGTTTGGACTGTGTTCCTGAAAATCCTCGAGGTGGCAACAAATTACAGATACTTAAAAGGTTAGAATCCCGATACATTATTGATTTAAGCACCGGGAGGCCTAAACATGGGTGAGGAAATGGCATCTCACTTGGGTTGACTGCCAGTGATCGGGACATGATAAATTCTGATGTACTTGTGACCTATTTATATGTAACAATGATGGGCATGGAAAAACAATTTACTGAAGGAATAATTTGCAACTGTATATAATCGATGTATTCAAAATGAGGGTTTGGAATTGTCCTTAAGGGTACCATTATAAATGATATTCACAGTATGATTGTAGCAATAGAAGTCTATTGGAGTACAGTTTATAAATGTGGGTATTGGCGGCCATTCGGGCTGCAATTGCCGATACACGGCAAGATATCAACTGGGCAGTGTCCTATTTAAAATTTAAAATATGTGCGTAAACGAAGTCGTTAGAATCCATTGACTTTGTATCCCAAAAAACTGTATCCATGTGACCTGTCTATATAACTAACTGTGGGTGTCACAATTGATTAGAAATGGTACCTTTGCCGATACACCGCGTGATCAGGAGGGGTGGAAAACATGACTGAAATACACTCATACAGTCCTCTGTAACACAATGCATATTCCAACATGGCGCTGAAGCAGGATTGTTTACAGTAGTCCTATGTTTGTGTTTATCACCCACATTGACGCATTATAATGGCGCCGCATATCGCGTTCACGTGTAAACACTGACGAAGGGAGCTTCTCCTGAAACGCGTCTGTTTGGACAATAAACCTTTTTGCTGAAAATTGGAACCCCGAGAGTGCTGTATTTTTCCATTCCGGCTGGGAATATTTGGGAATTTGGAGCCAACATTTGTGGCGCGGGGCACCACCGCGGAAACCGCCCCCGCGGCTCGAGTGACTCGTGTTATTGGTGTTTTTTGGAGCTGGAATATATATATATATAAATATATATCTCCAAAGGTCACCGGGACGTTATAGTTAGGCTCAGCTATCACTCATGAAAAATCAGTAAAATTCAGCAGTTCTAGTTACCAAGCTAACTAAAACTTATTCCCCCATAATGCACTGCTTATGGCCTCACATATTACGTCACTCATGACATGGTCCATGACGTCACTCATGGCATCACACACAGCTGTTAGGGACCGTAGGGGGAACCTCAAGGCCCCCGTGGTCCTTGACGGCTCCCCGCCTCCTGTGGGAGCCAGCATTGCTTTCACAGACAGGGAGCTGCTAAACATGCAGCTTCTTCACTGTGAAAGCAATCCTGCGCCGCTTCCAGCAAGCAGGAGCATATTTAATGCTCTCACTTGTTCGACCCGGAGCGTTTGCTGTGGCTCTCGTCAAGTCCCAGGCACTCCACACCACTGGAATCAAGCTAGCCGGGCTGATGAGAGGTGTTACCTCGAAACCGGGCCGGTCCTCGGATGCTTGTTTCCGTTCTGGGAAGGACATGGCTTTTGTAGTTCGGACTGGACTGTTCCCATGGGGCACAGGGTCAGCGCTGATTTGCATATCGCCATTGTCTAACCCAGGGTGGTGTGGAGTGGAAAAACGATGGATTTGGGCCCAGATCTTTGGACTGGGGTGAATGTGTGACATTGATCCACATTCTGTCCATCACTGTTGTGTTTGCAATTCTCGTCAAGCCACAGCAAACAGCTATGTCCTGGGGGTGGGCCCCGGGCCATAGCAGGAGCCGGTCCTAGGAGGTGGTGGTCCCCAGGGCCATCTATGGCTCCAGGAGGGGGGCTGCGTGGCCTCCCTTCAATCTTTGCTAGTGGTCCACAGGGGTCTGCAACAGATGCCCTCCATTATATTATTTGAGCCCAGGAGAGGTGGCAGTCCCCGGGGCTGTTGCCTGGGAGTACCATCGCCCCTTCATTTCTTTGTTAATTGCCCCAGGGTGTTGGCGGTCCCCAGGGCTGAGAGGGGGGACATGTGGGCCCCCGCATTTCTATAATACACTGCACCAGGGCACTTTCCTACAGTAGTTTAACTCTCATCACAACACTCACCCCTCAAAAAAACAGCTCCACTGTAAACAGGCATCAAAGCATACCTAGAAGGCCCTCCGCCTTCTAGGTGGGAACTCGATGATGAAGCATGCCACCAACTAGGTTGGTGGGTGAGGGTTATTCTAACAAACCAAAAGGTTTCCCCATTCAGGAGACTAATAGTTAAGCCCAGATTAGGTGGGGCCCAGGGGGGGAAAAACAAGCAGTATCCCGGTTGAGAGAGGTGTCCGCCAGGGATGTGTGTTAGCTCCCACCCTTTTTTCTCTCTACATCAATGGGGTGGTTGAGCATCTCCGGGAACATCCTTCAGATGAACCATCCCTGGCTGGCGAACGTATACCTACCCTCCTCTTCGCGGACGATACGCTTTTAATATCAAAAACCCCAGTAGGCCTCCAAAGGCTCTTAAACAACTTTCAATCTTTCTGCTCCAAACGAGGTCTGGTAATCAACACAAGCAAGACAAAATATCTTGTGTTGAATCCTCCCAAAAAAACAGTCCGCTCTCCTACGCTGAACCCCTGGAGAGGGTAGAAGTCTTCGACTATCTTGGTGTTCGCCTTTCACATAAAATGGAATGGTCCCCACATTTGGACAAAATGCTGTTAACCCACAAGAGGATAACAGGAGCTCTTTTAAAAGAACAACGCTCCTGCAAAATAAGACCAATAGCTGTAGTTCTTGAGATCTATTCGGCTAAAGGGGTCAGCTCTGCTCTTTATGGGGCTGAACTTTGGGGCTAATCCATTACTGACGATTTACCAAGATCAGAGAAGAAATTTTGTAGAGCAATTATGTCACTCCCCCAGGGCACCCCCACGGTCCCACTAATGTTGGACCTAGGATGTCGCCCAATTGATGATCTTGCAAGACTCCGTCCACTTTTGCTATGGGCACGACTGTGGCGTGTGGAGGAACTTGGAACATACGCGCAAGGTCTAGCAGAAATGATGTCATCACCAGGGTGGCATAAAATTAAATGGTTGAAAGATATTAAGACAATGCTATCAAACCTGGGCTTAAATGATGCGTGGGCTAATAGATCCTCACCCCCGAAGTCAATCCTTAAGAAACTTTATTGGGACTGGATCTTTCTACAAAGGAACACCAGTACTACTATGGGCAGACTTACGGAGGACTTCTTGAAGTTTAAGGATCAACCCAAACGGGAAGTGTACCTTGATATTATAGAAAAACCCTTCGATAGGGCTTTGTACTTTAAGTTTAGAGTAGGAACCCTTCCTTTGTACTATTTTACTTCACGTTGGAAATCCCCCGCACAGTCTACAGAACTTTGCCCAGTATGCCTATGTAAACCAGAGACAGTGGCACATTTTTTGTTTGAGTGCAGAGAGTATGCCCTTCCTAGGAGGGTTTGGCTCAAAAATCTATACCGGCAGCTGGGTACTAGGAGCCACATGGCGGCAATTCGGATATTAACGTCTGACAGTCGTGCTACCTATGTTTGTGCCCTAGCTAAATTTTTATCATGGGCATGGTCAATTAGAATCAAAAGGCTAAAATCAATTGTTTAATGTTTTTTTTTAAAAACTGCCAAATGAACTTCTTTGAAATCTGTAAAATTTTAAATTAATTCTTTTTACTGGGTTAAACTTTTTTTGTATGTTCGTTTTTGCTTTTTGTGCTTTTTGTTCTTAAATTTGATGTATTTGTTTCATGTGCAGCTTTTATGCTAAAATTTTATCGAAATAAAGCTTTATTGACTTGACTTGACTAATAGTTAACTAACCCCAGTTACTATGGGGTTTCTCGAGAGCGTAGCTCTCTTCTCGTTCTGTTTGTTAAAGTGCATTATGATCAAGGGAGACGAACAAGCTATCTAGTGTTCTCCTCCTTCTCTCAAATTTGTTTTGTAAGTCTATTCTTAGACATTGCAAGTGTAGAAAAGCCATAAAGAGTATATGGTCTGGGAGTTGGTTGTTATGAACTCCACAACTCCATAATGGTTTTACTAAACCCGGGACGTTTGGTACAACCTTCTCAGCACATTAAAACCCCTCTGAAGCCAGTGTGGGATTTAATGTAAAAAGCACTCTGACAACATCTTACAGTTGCCCCCTGAAAAACTACCAACCCTGGTGTGGTTCCTGAATGGCTACCTTACATTTGCCACTACCAGGCAGGTTTCTGGACCCCTGGGTAGAGAGCCTCTGATCTCTGGGTCCAGAAACAAAGCCTATCCTGGGCAGAGGTGTCATGCCTTCTCCCACAGGATGGGCTGGGTTCACGAAGGGGAAGCTTTAAAGGCCTACCGCCTTTGTAAGCTGTCCCTGGCTTTTGCTGCCCCAACAACTGGCTCCCACTGGTTCAGCCCCCACATTGGGTAGGAGAATCAGTGGGAAAACCAAGCTAAGAGGTGAGGTGTGCCCACCTTTTCCAACCCCAGCCCTCAGGTTGGGGAAGTGAGGTTAAGCACACATCTCAGTCCCCTCCATCTTGAAGATGAGGGGACCCAACCAATCAGGAAGAGGCTCATGCCCCCTATCACTGGGGGGTGTACCCACCCAAGGAGGGGACCCATTGGTCCCGACCTGCACACCCCTTTTAAACGCCCCTAAATTTAGTATTTGGGGTCAATCCTGAACCTTGCCTCCTCGGATTGGAGGAAGAAAGAAAAAGGACTGAAGAGTCATGTTGACCCAGGAAGAAGAGGACACCTACTGCTTTGGCCCCAGCCTTACCGGCCTGTCTCACCTTTAACCTGCCTACAGCGAGAACCCCGTTGAGTCCAACAGCCTGCAACCCCCAGGGACTGGAGGACCTGCTCTGCACTCATCTAACAGACTCAGTCTCCTGTGAGCACTGGATTTGCTCAAGTCAAGAGTCACCCACAGAATCTAGATCTGGGTGGCTCCATGAGTCTGCGCCCAAAGCCTACGGCCCGAGTGGCCCTAATACCACGAGGAGGTCTCCCCAGCAATCCTGATCTGGGATCTGGTGATCCCTGACCTCCCCCAAGCTTCAAGACGACGCCCTGCAGCCTCAACCTGAAGGGTACCCCCGACTGAGACCAGAACTGGTACCGAAGCCTCACACCAAAAGACATCCCTCCACCCGATGCCCTAGTCCTTCTCTGGCTCCACAGACTGTGTCCAGGCATCTCCCAAGAACCCAACTTACTTCTGCAGCCAGTGGTCGCCTTCAGGAAGTCTCCCTGCCCGAGGCTGCAGCAACTTCGCTGAACCTAGGGTCTCCATTGGAAACCGCAGGGTCCACAACGTCTTCTTGGCACCCTGCACCTGCCGCCCGTGTGCCGCTGGTGGTGCAGCTCCTGTGCTGATTGTTGGCCCCTGCAGTGTGAACCTTAACCCCTCGAGGTTTGCTCCCACACCCAAGTGGCCTGCTCGTATGCATAACCGAAGACCCCATTAGCCCCATTGGCTAACATTGGGCCCCTGCACACGGCCGAGCCAGTGCCACTTGTGGTGTAAATTGTGTGCCTACCTAGACCTTGGAGAATCTTGGTCCTAACTTCCAAAACTCCCAATCATAAGACCAGTTCTTACCTGCAAAACCGATAACCATTTTTCTCCCATCGGAACCAATATTATGAGAGTTTGTTCCAAAAATGTTGTGTTGAACTGTTGTTGTATGGAAGAAAAGTAACTGTACCTTAAACCCTAAAAAGTATTTCTTACCTTGTATTGTGAGATCCCCCGACGTGTGGTATCTAGGCTTACCTCCGGAGTAGTCGATTTAATCTAAAAGTAATCAAAAAGAATTCCAAAAGTAATTTATTTTGTGATTTAAACTGCTTTTTGAACCAACACAAACCTGTAATGATTGCAAATCCATTCCCAATTACATTTCTGTGCAAAGTCTTACTATTGAAAGTACATTTTACTACCTGTACCAAGTCCTGCTTGGGTATGGATATAAAACATGAGTATACCCTTTTTCTACTTGCCCTAGATTCTGTCTCTGAGTGTGTGTAATCAGTCCTTGATTGAATGAATACAATAAATGCTTAACACACCCTCTGGATAAGCCTAACTGCTCGTCCACACTACCACAAAGAGAGCTGTAGAATTTACCTAATTTAGCCTCTGTTATACCTCTGACGACTCTCGGGACTCTGGGCACAATATACCTTACTTTGGCATAGTATATACAGAGCAAGCTTCCTAAACTACTGAATGGAGTTACACCGAATCACAAAAAGCATGCTTTCTGGACCAACATCTAGCTTTCTGTCAAATGTGGTGTCATTCCGTTCAGCAGTTTGGGCTGTAGTCATGTTCAAAATCCCTATGGGAAAATGCATGGAGAAATGTGTTTTGCCCCCCCCCCTGTTTTTTTTCTTGGCCCCCGCTTGACGGATCACCCTGAAAGTTTCAAAACAGCAGTTGAACCAAAAAGGGGAAAAGTTTTGAGAACTTTGTGAAGATTTGTCAAGTGGTGCCAAAGTTATTGGCAAAACACTTTTCCCATGGAAACATGGTCTTAACTATAACTACCTACCACCAGTAGGTAAAATATATATATTCGAAATGCAAAAGTGAAGAAGATGCACAAATCCGCTATGTTGCCATTTTCTGCATCTGCACAATTTTGGTGCTTCCTGGTAGTTAGGAGTGGCTCATAGGTGTCTGTCACTTGAAAGTAGCAAAAAATCGAAAAATTAATACCACCTGGTTTTACCTAAACCTGCCAAATGCAAGTAAAACAGATTCTTCCTCAGAGCGTGACTTACTAACAGCAAAGAAGGGACACTTATCATTCACCTAAAAAAAAAACTGCAGCAGTTTTAGAATTACCATTCTTTATGACAGTAAGGAAGTAGAATCTCCTTGCAGAGGTTTTAAAGCCACCTTGATTGGTCACATATCCTATTCTGCTGTGTAATAGTTACCATAGCCGATTGTTTATGACTGGGGAACAAGCAAACTCCACCCAGATGTACACCATCAAATTGACACTAAGATGATGACTCGGATACATTTCACGGGGAGAGGCGGAAGTTCCAGGCCAATCAGATGGATTAAGAACTGGGTCTAATATGCTTCAAATGCAACCATGGTGCTGTGCGAAAGCAAGTCTAAATGTCTCAGATTTGAGAATGTTTCTGAACTGATTGACTCAGATATATGACTTGGGTTTATGGCATTCAAACTTCTGGTGCCTTGTACTCCCAAGTATCTCCCTTCGTGTGTTATCCTCTAGAAGCATAATTGGTTAACCAAATTTGAAGCTAAAATACTTTTTTTGGTTAGGGCAGAGTGTGGTGCCAGCTTCTGAAGGTTTCCTGGGCCACTGCCCCTGCAGGCTTTAAAAAGTCTAAGGGTCTCCACAGCATGCCTCCAAATAGAAAGTAAAAAAATACAACAGTATAGGATATAAAGTCATTACTGTTGTAGGTCTTGCACCACAAGCTGCAAATGTTTGTCTCCTAACTGTGTTTCCTTGTCTCAAATGAAATGGCTGTCCTGGTCACATACAGTTTGTTAGCTCTCATAAGGTTCTTCGAGCAGCTTTTTTTGGGTGCAGAAGATACCGGGGATCATTAAGGTTTTCTGGATTTGAAAGCGACAACTATAATGGGCAAAAAGAGAGTCCTCGTTACGGATGTTCAAGTCTGATGAATGCTTATTCCCTGTGTACCCTCTCCAACCAGACAGTTATTGAGTAGTATTGTTGGTTTCATGGACAGCAGTCCTCAGTACTCCTGGACAAAATAGCCTCCTCGGATGATTAGCCAGCACCATTATATTTGTCTGTCATGTGGCAGAGAAGTTGCTGGAGACAAGCCACACCAACAGTCACTCTTCTTTGTTAACCCTGCAATAGAAAAGCCCATGAAATTGAACTATGATTCTCCAGTGGCACTACACGCCTTTCTCATTACATTGCAGGAAAATGGATACAAAACGTAACACCACTTTACTATGTTTGATGTAAACATGCACGAGAAACTCAGCAATCTGTTGTGGTCTAGAAAATACTTTTGTAGCATTCCTCAGACCCTCCTCCTTATATTTGGCAGTGTTATGAAGATCGTGCAGAACGATGAATCTTGGAGAAGACTCCTCTATTTGAAGTAAAGCGTAGTTCTGCACAGTAGGACCACTTGTAGTGTATAATGTGTCTTCACAAAGACTGCTGAACACCCTCTAATCCCCCAGCTTCTGATAAAGTTAATAATTATTTGACACATCTTTTACTAATTTTTGAGGTTAGCTATGTCCTTAACAGATTGCCTTTGCATTCCTTGGTAGTCCGGCTGAAATGGCGTGCATAGTAAATTCCTCGTCCCAGTGCTTCACTTCATTGTTGACAGTGGTGATCCATAGCTATGGCTGCCAAAATTGAAGTATTGTATCAAGAAAATAGCATTGGACAGCAGTTGAAAGCTGAGGAATCTGCTGCCAGATAGAGCACGAACCAGAAAAAGTATAGCCTTCATTTCAGTACCGAAACCTTTTCTTCATTGAAAAGCTTATCTTCCATACTAGAGGTGTGCAGAAAGAGCCTGTACCTCATTTCTGTGCCTGTTTAGTTTGTTGAGGATCATATATAAAGCTAAGTATTTTCTAGGGCGTTCTAGATCCATCGTCACAGGTTAGGTCACACCAACAATGGGGCAGCTTTCGATAATCGACTTTAGACAAACGTTGTTTCTGGAGAGTACTCCATTGCGTTCAAAGAGAGCAGTCCTTTCTGGATGTCAAATATAAATATCTTTCTTTAAAAAATATTTAAACATATAAATGCCATTTTTAACAAGACACAGAGCAGTTGCAACCAAGAAGAGGCGCACGATCCTTTAAGTAAATTAAAAAAGAATTCAGCTGTGACGATCTCTCAATAAAGACAAATGAGTTTTTAAAAAATCTAGTTGCCACTTAAAGGAGGGCATAAAAGCGCCATACATTTAGTTGCAAAGACGTGGCAGTTTAATGGTGCGTTAGACTTCCTTTTCACAAATATATAGGTCAACGTGAATAGGTAGTGAAATGTCGTTTATAGACAGTGCACGCTCCATCAAAATAGGCTTTTGCCCACCTAAATTACCAGAAATTACCACTTTTGACTGAGGAAGAGCTAGGCCTCAGTCCTTTAACAACACATGATGGTTTCTTTTAAAGACAAGCCTAGGGGACCATGTTCTAGGAACATAGATGGACACTGTGCTGTGAGCCTTCGCTCTTCAAATAGGATAACGGGTGACTTCACTGTAAATATGTGAAGTCAGTCGGATAGTTTCAGCCTGACAATCTGATAGGTGTGCTTTGTCTGTCTGGGTATTGGTTCGTCCCATCACAAAAACCTCTTCACCGGTTTGTGACATTCAGAAAAGTTATTGATAGTAGTGGAGAGGCTAATAAGAAACAAATCCTCAAAGCGCAGGGAGCAGACTCACTGCACATCAGTGACACTTTTTAAAACATATTTTAGAAACAAACACCCACTTTAGTTTTGGTATGGCAGCATGCTCTGCATATTTCTTGGCTGAAAGTACTTCGGCGAGGCAAAAATACCTTGATTTATAAAACATCCTTTCATACGATGAACCTTCGGACATCTTCAGTATGAAAGCGTTACAAAAATCCCTCGCTTTCAAGTCAGGAAAAAGGGAAATACAATATCGTCATGTTAAAATAATTATCAGTTGGTTTTCCAAACTAGTTGCTTACCTGATAATTTGGCAGTTGCCTTTGTAAACCCTGCAGATACTTCCAGAACAAAAACACCTACAAGGCCTCTGGTTATTTGAGCTCATCCAGGGCTCATTGTTCATCTGAACTCAGTCAAGATTAACGAAGGGGCTGCAGCACCTCCTGGGCCCTCTAGTTCCAGTACCACTGTATCGGTAAACTCACAAGAACACTAAAATACAGTTAAATAGTGCATAGCCACTATTTATAAACTCTTGGTAGGGAACAAGCCATGCCATTCTGTCAGGGAGCCTACATAATAGCAAAGTATGCCAAAAATTCCCCAGCTAATTTGTATAACTCTTGAAAGCCATATTTGTACTCTATTTCTTTCGACAAGTTTTAATATCCATGTGGACAGTACATTACTGGCTTTTCTGACTTCCCTTCTGTAAACAGAGTTGTAGGTGGGCCTCCAGATTTCATGATTAATGGTGCACCGGGGTCTTGAGGTAATATGGTGAACCATCCTTTTTTGTTCCCCGACTCTCTAGGACATACCCTGAACCCTTTTACTTGGCTTATGATTCAAGGGATGGTACCTTGTAGTAATTAAGTAAATTGAGGGATGAGCTGGAGATGCACAAAATACATTGTATATCCTTATGAAAACACTTTCACCAAAACGTTTATGCTTAATAAATGTACAATTCTTGAAAGATCGCATTATGTTCTTGTGTTCTTTTTAACATTATTTGTAGAGTTTCCTGCCAGTGTCCTCCCTTAGATGTCGTAGAATAGGGTGCTGTCATTGACAACTCAACAAAGCCAGAGAATGGTAAAACACAGGAATTCATAGGATGCACTGACATCTCTGAACTCTTTCCATGAATGAAAAGCTAGCTTGTGCGAAAAGGGTCTGACAGGCTGCATCTTGGCATCGTGTTAAATGAAGTGTATCTTAACGTGCTTTGCAGTAGTACCTTTTGGATCTGTTCCAAAAGAGATAATGCTAAAATGCTTACAGACGTCCACGCTATAGATGTCTCCATGTAGGTATTCTGTCATGGACTTATATTCCTTGTCATCAGGTAATAATTGGCACAATGTGTTGCTAGCAAAGGGGTTGATGCTCGTCTGCAGCATGCCTTCAAGGCAGTTTCAAGCAAGGGATGAACAGCACTACCTCTGTCTTTGTTTAAGCTTGGCGTTGAATTCAGGAAGAAAACTCAGCAGGAAAGCCTTAAAAGCCAAAGGGCAGGAGCAGCGAAATGTATACAGCATGTTCATTTAATAAAAAATAAAAAAGACCCAAGCCTCGCATTCCAAAAGGATTTTATCATGTTGGAAGCTTGTCAAAATACTTCTGGAAACCATCCTATTGATTGGCTTCATTAGGGTAGCGCAGTGAGAGACAGTTATTACAGAGAACATTCCGATGCGTTGCAGCACGCTTGTATGTGAGGAGGAATAATGCAAAGGAAACCAACCCCCTGACTTCTCTTAAATAAGTGAAAACACTAGACCAAAGTCACAAAGCCTTTCCTTACACTGTCAGACTATTCTTCTTGAGTCTCACATGAATAAAACTGAGAATCGCATACCTACTTCTCCAAATGGTATTTTTACTATTTGTGAATCAGCCCCATTAATTTGAGAGAAAGACAAATAATACATTTGCTCTCAAATCTACTGTTATTCTCTTCCTCGTCTATACCTGGTTTAGAAAATGTATATTAATGTTCCAAACTCAAGCCTTTTCGCCTCAGTGTGCATTACTGACAGTAATGGGCAATCTACATGCAAATTGTGTTGTTTAGTTGGATCCTTAATCTGTGATTTTGTAAACATGTTAATATGATAGAGACATCTAGCCTCATATACCTTACCTCAGTACTTCCCCTGGCATCAGATTGAATCTGCTGTTAGGTGGCGTTATACAGCTCAGTGTGCATTCTTCGCACCGGAAGTGACGTCCTTGGTACCTATACAGTTGCCTCCCAGGCACACTGCCGTCGGCTCTTTGCTTTCTGCACCAGCCAGCGCTGATCTGGAAAAGTGCTACCCTTCGGTCTCTTTTTGACTGGATTTTTTAGACATGTTCCGATTTCTTTTGAAGGTTTTCTCCTCCTGGTGTGGCAGGGATGTCCTCCAAGGTGGTCAGCACCAAGCCTGTTCTTGACCTATGTTTGTGATGGACCCACATTTTGTATGCCTATGGTGCCTCAAGGGCGACCATGACCCGAAATCGTGCTCCGACTGCAGCACCATGAATGGAGCAATCCCTCAAGCTCATGGTGGCTCGCCATGCAACACTGCAAAGTTCGAGGTCCCGTTTGAGGGGAAGGTCCTGGGATCAGTTGCAGAGTCAGAGATGCTTATCGTACTCCAAGTCGTCCAGACACTCTGGCAAGTCCCGTCACAAGAAAAAGAAGGCGTTAAAGAGATATTCCACTTTTCCTCGTCCGTTGGCGATGAGACAAAGGAGAGTCAACATTCTAGGCATGGCTCCACAGTAGAGCCTGCAGCTGGGTCGACTCTGCGTCTCCCTGATTTCCCAGGAGTGACCCCCGCCCAACTGAAGGAGTTTTATGAGGCCATGGGCCTCATATTTGTGTGGCCCAACCCCTCAGTCGCACCTTTAGGCCTGAGTGGTTCGAAGGGGTCACAATCTGGTTCCACACCAGCGGCTCCAGCCCCAGTCGAGCCCATGGATCTTTTGCTGGATCTGGACCTGCGCCAGTTGTACCAACTTGACCTTCCCCGATGCTCCCAGCAGAACCATCCCCTTTCTGATCCACGGAGCCGACAGGAACCTTGCCTCCTAGTTTGGAGCCTGAACCCTATTCCCTTGAGTCAGGACTCTGGGAGGACAGGGAGGGGTCGTTGGACACTGAGGAATACCAGCCATAGGAAGAGAACCATAATATGGACTAGTGTGAGGAACTGGGTGAAGCCACTGTACTGGATATTTCTCCAGATACTGGTATGCTTTCTCCTTCTGCTGTGGCTAAGGAAGGACCCTCCTATGCAATGATGGTGAGGAGGGAAGCTGAGGTCTTGGACCTTCAGTTTCCTTCAGTGGCAGTCAAGAGTAACTCCTTGATGGAGGTGCTTCAACCGGGTGTCTCCCCCTCAGAACTGCTACTCCTGTTCAACAAATCCCTCCCTGACATCCTTTTGAGAACTTTGTCCAAACTCAACACAGCGGCTCCTGTGAATAGAACATTTGCCTGCTACCATCGCCACAGGGAACCCAAATTTCCTCACCCAACACCCTCCCACAGAGAGCTTGGCGGTACAAGCATCACCAACCCACGTAAATCCTGCCACATTTCTATATCCTCCAACTCCCCCCTCCACCCCCCCTCCTGTATATAGGATCCAAGAGGCTGGACTCTTTGGGGGACAAATATTTTCTTCTGCCGGCATGGCATTGCGGTCTGTGAACACGGCATGCCTTTTGGGCTGCTTCTCCCACTCTCTTAAGAACACGGTTTTCCATGTGCTGCCAATGGTCCCTGAGGAGTCCCAGGCCATGCTCTCTCAAGCTGTTGCTGATGCTAGAGATGCAGCTAAGTTCACTATACAGTGTTGACTTGGCACGACCGGCCCACTGGACAGAGTGCTTTCATCAGTGGTGGCCTCGAGTCACCACTCCTAGTCGAGGAGGACTGGCTTTTAGGGGGACGTTCAAGCTTCTTTTATGGACATGCTCTTTGATGGCACACCCAGGCAGCTGCAACCTCCAGACCCTCCTAATCTGCATTCTTTCCAACATGAGCACACACTTGTCAGCAGGATTCGCTGTCACCGGCCTCAATGACAGGTCATAACCTCGGACAGGTGAGGTTTGCAAATTGTCCGAAAGGGCTACTCCCTCCCCTCCCCTTCGTGAGAGCCACTCCCTCTATGTCCCCATCTTAAGACCGACCGACTGACGGAGGATCATCTGTGCCTTCTCTGGCAGAAAGTCATGGCTCTCTTGGCCAAGGGTGCAATAGAGAGGGCGCGGATTACTGAAGTGGGTTGTGGTTGTTATTTCCACTACTTCCTCGTTCCCAAGAAGGACGGAGGCCTTCGTCCTATCCTATAACTAGGACCCCTCATCTATTTCCTCAAGAAGGAGAACTTCAGAATACTAACATTAGCATTAGTCCTGTCTGCTCTGGACCCAGAAGACTGGATGTTAGCGTTGGACATGCAGGATACATACTTCTTCATTGCCATCCTGCCTGGCCACCGACTTTACCTGCGGTTCACAGTAGGGCGTGAACATTTTCAGTTCACTGTGCTTCCTTTTGGCCTTACCAGCACCCCTCGGTGTTCACCAAGGTGATGGCGATGGTTGCAGCTTATTTGCGGATATCAGGGATTGCGGATATCAGTCTTCCCCTATCTCGATTACTGGGTGTTGAAGGTGGGCTCGCCTCATGATGTCGTCTCCCACCTCCAGACTACAGCAGACGTTCTGCATGTGCTGGGGTTCCCTATCAACTTGCCGAAGTCACACCCTTCTCCCTCTCAGACTCTCCCTTTCATTGGCGCTGTTGTGGACACAGAGCCGTTTCGGGATTAACCTCCAGAGCAGCATGTCCAAGATATTCAGGCTATTATACCAATGTTTTAACCTGTATCCTGGATTACATGAGACAAATCTTAAGGCTGTTAGGACTCATGGCCTTCTGCATCCTGTTGATAATTCATGACAGATGGCATATGCAGGCTCAGCAGTGGGGCCTGCATTTTCAATGGGCACATCGTCGGGAATCTCTCTGACATGGTCCAGATCTCAGAGGGAACTACGAAAGATCTGCAGTGGTGGCTCATGGATTGTAATTGGATCAGAGGCAGAACCCTTTCCCTTCCCCATCCAGATCTCACAGTAACAGGTGTCACTTCTGGGATGGGGTGGCCATCTGGGTAAAGTGGAGATCAGAGGACTTTGGTCTCCGGCAGAATCCATACTCCACATAAGCCTGCTAGAGCTCCGTGTGATCTGACTAGCATTGAAAGCCTTTCTATCCTCCATCAAGGGGAGATAAGTGTAGGTGTTCACGGACAACACCACTGCCATTTGGTACTGCAACTAACCAGGCAGGTGGTGTTGTGGACCCTTTGTCAAGAGGCCCTGCATCTCTAGACATGGCTGGAACATCAGGGCATATCCTGGTGGTTCAACACCTTGCAGGCTCTCTGAATACCAGGGTGGACGAAGTCAGCTGTCAAACCCTAGTGGATCACGAATCGCATCTCCATCTGGAGGTGGCACAAGGTCTCTTTCAACAGTGGGGAGAGCCTTGGTTAGGTCTGTTCTCCTCCACCGAGAACGCACGATGTCAGCAGTTTTGTGCGCTGGAGATTCAAATGTGGCTCTTGCTCTGAGACGCTTTTCATCTCGATTAGGGCACATGCCTCCTGTACGCCTTTCCACCCATACCACTTCGGCCCAGAGTTCTCAAGAAGATCAAGAACAGCCGGGGCCAAATCATCCTGGTGGCTCAGGATTGGGCACGGAGAGTCTAGTATCCCGAGCCACTGAGCATGACCATCGATCCTCCAATCAGGCTCCTGTTTCAGGAGTATCTTCTGTCGCAGCAACAGGGGATGGTTCTCCACCTGAATCTGTCCAGTCTCCGCCTTCTTGCATTCAGATTTAGCGGTGTCAGTTGACAACTTTTGACCTTCCTCCTGACGTCTGTAATGTAATCTAAGTAGCCCGGCATTCCTCCAACAAGACAGTATATGATTGCCTTTGGAAAACATTTGTAGCATGGTGTGCAGAAAAAGCCATTGACCCTGGATATCTGCCAGGCAGCAACGTGGGTTTCCCTGCACACGTTAACCAAACATTACTGCTTGGACAGTCAGGTCCGTCCTGCAGGACTTCCTTGTTTGAAATTGGTCCGCATACCCACTCCCGGAGATGGTATTGTTTGTCTATCTATTCTAAGGTAACGAGTCTACAGCTAGAAGTCTATCAGATGAGCAAGTTCCTTACCTTTGGTAATGCCTTATGTGGTAGAGACTTTATCTAGATTCCTTACCTACCCACCCATACTCCCTGCTCTGGGAATGGATTGCTGCCACAAAACATCTTGGTATATTGTACACCACCCATTATATTGGAGTGCACCCTGGGTTATTGTGTAGTACCCTGCTGTCACTAGCAGCACATAGACATACTGAGCACCACACCTATCCTAGTATCTCTCTTTTTTGTTGTTGTTTTTTTTAGCATACTCAACAGTACAATTATTTTATTTGCAGTACTGTATTATTATTGACAGTATTCTGAACTATTGTATGAGCATATTTGTTCATAAGTGTGTATACATATATGTATGAATTTATGTATACGTTCAAGAGTGGGCAACATGAAATCTATAATTATGGTTAGGTCAGAATTTCTATTGAAAAGGCACATTTTGTTTTCCTAATACTTTTGATGAAGTTTGCCAAATGTCCAAGAAACAGTCCAAAAAAAGTTCATCTGATTTCAGTTGTGCATGGCAAGTTCTCTTCAGATCTGTCAAAGGAAGGGACAAAAAGGAGAGCCAAAACTGTTACTTTTCCCATTTTTATTTATTTATTTATTTTTTAAAAACTTTTTATTAGAGAAATACAAAAAAGCAAACGGCAGATGCCTTACGTTACGGAGTAATCAACAGTTATACAGATCAACAGTGGATAAGGTACGGAATCTCATAAATCGAATGCAAAATATCTAGCTACCATGGCATGCGAACGTTAGAACACAGGATATACCATACCGGCCCAATCAACACATTTCGTAAGAGCCGCCACCCTGAGAAGCAGAATTTTGAGGGAGACAAAGAATCAAAAAGTTCGTGTGGCAGGCAAGTGTAAGTGAATTGAACCATAACAACGCAACGATCTCCCTTCGTTCGCAGCAATTAAAGGCAAAACATTTTAAAGGATTTCTTGCGCAGCTTCCCCCTAGGATCCGTCCACTCACTAATCAATACAACCCCTAAGGAAGGCATCTGATGACAGAAGAGAAACAGGATAGCATACGTGAAAAACTAAAAGAAAAAAGACATAACAACAAACCCCACCCTGCACCCCTGCATAAGGCTTCCGCCCCACCCCAACTAGCAGTGTGCCTGTCGCCCCAATTAACTGTGTTCTAAATATAGAAAGAAAAAATGGGGGAGGAAATTGTCATACGGCTCCCGGTTCCCCCTCCCCCTGTCAGAAACAACGACCCCTGTATATGTAACCGAAAACATTCAGGATATTAAAACATAACTAACAGGGGAGGTGATAAGCACCGCCCAAACCTCCGCTAGAATAGTGGTAGCAAACCCATGTCCTTTGAAGCGACATTACAAGCCCCTTTCAGTCAATCTCAACCTTGGCTCTTACGGTCTACAGTACGAACTCCCTCCAGCGGAACCACTCTCTCTACAGGATAAGCGAGATGGAAAAAAGGGCCAAAAATATTCAGTCCATATGAAGTCAATAGTAGTAGTCCATCACAGATCCCAGCCTCACGTACAGACCCCCTCTCCGACAGCAAGTCCCAAAACCGTTTCCTCCCAAGACACGATGATGCTGCCGGGGGGGATGAAGTCATTGTTGCGGTTCGAAAATAGTTAGCGAGAGGCTCCTGGAACGAAGGGATGAGCGGTTCCATCTTCATCGGAAGAACTGATAGATGTGGAAATACAGTCCCAATACCACAGTTGCGTTCAGCTATTTGGTCACTGATCAGGGGGTCAAGCACTGGATCCAACACTAGGCCATCATCCATAGGCAAGGTAGTTTCCGTGGGATGCCCCGCACTTTCGGGCTCTTGCAATGAATCATAGTCCGGTCTCAGGTGCTCAGTCCCTGCTGCACAAACGGATATCTTATGAATCAAGACATCCAGATGCGAATGTAAGGCTCCGATAGCCATCAGGACGGTCCTCAGCGACGGTTCGATTTCCGTCCGACCCAGCTCCGTTCTGCGATGACTAGCAGGATTTTGGTCCCCAGAGCCCGGTCCTCCGGGGAAACAGGCCAGAACGGAGCGGATGGTCACGGAAGGCAATCGATCTTGCACATCTCTGCAGTCTATTCTCCGCTACCGCAGACGGGGACTGTACATTATTGCACTCTGACACTCCACTCTATGCTTTACCACTGTACACCATTCCATACTCCATTCTACTCTACTCCACTCTACACCACTCCACTCTACGCCACTTTACTGTACACAACTACACTCTGTGCCCCTGGATTCCATACCTCTGCAGTATGCTCTGCAGCCCTGCACTATACCCTGCACCCCTGCACCATACTCTGCACCCCTGCCCTATACTCTGCACCCCTGCACTATACTCTGCACCCCTGCACTATACTCTACCACTGCTCTATACTCTGCACCACTGCTATTTACTGCACTATGTACCGCTGCACTTCACACTACTCTGTACACTACTGCACTCTACTCCATTCCATTCCATTCCACTCCACTTCTAACTCACATTTTATCGTCTGCAAGTTGCTAATTAATTGCCTTCCAGTGGCCCTCTCAGGTGAGTAAATTTCTGTTGTGTGCTGGAACTTGTGGTGTTTCTCAGCACGAGTCCTTTAATTTTACAGTTTTGATTTTCAAGATGGCGTTCAGATGTGGCACACTTTTGTCATAAATACAGATGGCTGGTGATCTGGTTTAGAACTCTGTGCTGAGGCGCCAGTTGGTCACTAGTGAGTTAGCTGACAAACTGATGCTGTGTTTGAGGTACCCGTTGTCTCTTCATTTAAGAATGTTTTACTGGCATGGCTGAGAAAGATATTAGAGAAATCATAGAAAATGTTCCTCATTTTAGTTTTCTAGAGCACAAACTATAAATTCTATGACAGAACGAATCCCCTCATTTTGTTAGTTTCTGAAGGTACTGCTATCCATTTTTTAGCTTTCAATCCATCAAGATGGTGTTCGGGTGTGCCATATTTTGTCACAAAGAATTTTAGCGCACTAGTTGTTCATTAGAACACCAGGACAAAGCTACACCTGAACACTGGGGAACCATCTGAAAAGCTGCTGTTGTGCATTAGGACTACATGTTGGGTAACCATGCAATATGATTGTGTATTGCCATCAAGGGCTTATGGGGACATCATAAATGGTGAGGCTGAAAATCTTCCTAGGAAAATTGATCACCATGCTATGAGTTCTCTCAACAGCTGCACTCCTCACTGTCTATTTAGAAAGCTAATTACCTTTTTTACCCAAGCAAGTTCATTGTCTCCCATAAGAAAGTCTGAGCTTTTCTCATGGCTTGGGTGAAACTCCCTCTCTTGGCAACAGAGTCAGTCTCCTATCGCAAACATTATCACTAGCAGCACAAGCCTAGCATTGACTCACTATATCCTCTATCTCGAAGTCAATTCTACACCACAAGAATGATTGTCCCATTTTTCTCTTTTTTACGCTGTTCCTCAAGTGCTGATCATTGGCAAGAACTCGAACATATTTAATTCGAACTGTTAGACCTAATGTATCCCTCACTCAAGCAACCACCATCATGCGTATTCAAGCACTTTGTGAAGATACTAAATCCTCAAACACAAACCGATTCCACTCAGCTTCCACTTACTACCAATTCCTTGGCAATACTTAAAACTTGCCCTCCCCAACCAGCTTTTCCTCTTAATCTGTGTTTAACAGTTTGTTCCTTGCCAGTCACTATTAACGCCTTCTGATGATACAGGCCATCCTCAATTTCTTCAATCAAGTCAACAAGAAAAGGTGTGGCACACCGGCCAGGGCAGCTTACTCTGGAACACAGGTCTCACAGTTCGATCCCCGGTGCCAGCAGCAGGATAGCCCAGCACCATGTGACTCTGGGCAATAGCTTGCTTAATCTTCCCGACGGCCCCCTCGCCTGGACACCCTCGGATACTTGTTTGCGCTTTACAAATACTGGTATAAAATGAGGCTTTGTCTGGTAGGCAACTACTACATTGTGAGGGCCCTTGAAAGAGTCTCCACAAAAGATTCTAAGCAGTGGTACAATGGAAAACTCAAAGAGGACAGACGATCTCTAAGAACAACTGAACGCACATGGATATCCGCTCTTTCCGCCACTCACCTTAAGATACTAAGGAAGAAGAGAAATGCTTACTACAGAAAGATCAAGCGCACTAAAGCAGACTTCTTCAGCCACCAATTAGCCCAGGCAGAAAATCGTCCCAAAAGACTTTCCGATTTAATCAAATCTCAATCTAAGGATGCACCCCACCGCCCCCAAGATACATCATGCCAACAACCAAATTGTGAAGAATTTGCTTCCTTCTTCACTCAGAAGACCGACAATATTAAGAAGGACCTTCTCAACGGTCTAATCTCACATTCTCTCCCACATATGAACATTTCTCCATCCCCTCCAACTGTTCCACATCAAATCTCATCAAAGTTCAACCTAAAAAATAACGCATCTTGGTCATCCTTTGCCACTTACAATGAAGAATCTATACGCAAAATACTTATTGCCCTAAACCCTGCCAATCATTTCACAGACCCTGTTCCTGCAAACGCCGTAAAAGACTTCACCCCGCTGCTGCTACCTCTTTGAACCAGATCATAAATAACTCTCTACGACAAGGTTGCATCCCGGACACCCTCAAAGCCGGGCAGGTATCCCCCATTCTAAAGAAACCGACGCTGACCATGCAGACCTAAACAATTATCGCCCTATATCCAACACCGAAATTCTCTACGTGTCTAACGTACAATTTCACATGTACGCTGATGACACACAACTTTACCTAAAGATCCATACCCTAGAAGACATCAAATCGCTTAATACAACTCTGGAAAAAACTCAGACCTGGCTAGCAGAAAACCATCTCAAACTAAATGCCCTCAAAACCGAATTCCTCCCAATTGCTCCTCCCGCACAAGTACCAATAATGCAAGACTGGATCAAAAACCTTACTGCACTCAACTGCCAACCAATCATCGTCGACTCAGCAAAATCACTGGGAATAACACTTGACAGAAACCTCAATATGCAAAAACACATCAGCAATGCAACTAAAGGAGCTAACTTTCAGATAAATAACGTTGAGAAAGTTGAAACCTTTCTTGCCGGAAAAGGACTTCAAGCTGGCAATGCAAGCTCTAGTCATTCCGAGAGTTGATTACGGGAGTCTCTCTCTGCGGCCTGTCCAAAGCTGCAACGGCACCTCTAACTAAGAGCATCTATCAACGCTGCAGCAAGACTTATCACAGGCTCGAAAAGAAACTCCCACATATCCCCGGACCTAAGATCCCATAACTGGCTGCCTTTTGAAGCCAGAATTCATTTGAAGATAGCATGTATGACACACAAAGCAATTCATCACAAGGCACACAGCTATTTGGCTCAGAAACTGTCACCATCTTGTGGGGTCAGATCTTCAAGAAGTTAAAAAAAAACCTGCTGCTGAAACCGCAAAGATTCAAAAAGAAGAAAACATATAACCAAACCTTTTCAGGGATGGCGCCCAGAATCTGAAATGCTCTACCCCCAGAAACTAAAATTAATCCCTCTACTGCATCCTTCAAAAAAGAAGTGAAATCGCTTTTCATGGCCAAATTCACCCGAGCATGGATTAAATAAACATGAGACCAAACGTATCTTCGCTACTGAACTTTATAATACCTACGTTCTATCCAGATATCCTAGATAATGTAGCTACCTTTTGCCTGATATGAACCATATCACTTTTTATCTACGAGACAATGTGCATACTAACATTGACTTGCACTGAACCCTATGCTCAATTACCTGTACTATGTTAACCAAGACACTTACCCTGTAAAGTGCTCTGATACCCGTAAGGGTCTTGTTCGCGCTGTATAAAATTTTCAAAATAAAATAAATGCAGCACAATGAAAGTAAAAATCACATATCCCTCAACACTAGCAGTGAAATCATTAGTGTAATACCGTCCCTGTGCCTGCATCTGAATTGCTTAAGCTGAAGGCTTTGGATCCCTCCTAACTGTAAACAGCAGATTCTAAAGATATAAAGTATGAAGTTTAATCATTCTATAACAAGCTGCGTCTTCTCTCTCCATATCTCTATAATTCTTTTTAATACCCTACAATAAATCCACCAAATCCTTCCTCTGAGCCACTTGAGGCAAGGCTGCTGCTAGGCCCAAATTACTAGCATCCTTGACAATGATAGTTTGTGACACACATCAAACCCTTTTAATGTTGGTGACAAGACAAATGCTGTTTTTCATTCTTTTAAGAGCTTTTTGCTTTTATTTAACACATGGCACTCAACTGGGAATTGTTGGATGCCAATCACATATAAAGTAGATTGCAGGCTTCAATCTGAACATTTCAGATTATTTGCAGCTTCAGGTTGCTTCACGTTTTATTATTCCTATAACAGTTTGGGTGGCCTGAGCCCTGTCGCTCACACCTTGTCCCAGATTGGTACTTATTTACAAAAGATCACTTTTCTGTAGGCTCCATATGTGGTAATCATCAAGGGGGCAGATCATTCACACCTATGCTCTCCAAGGTCGTGAGGTTAATCCAAATGCAATAAATAATCTTCGCAAACACACTAAATGAGACTCCAGGTATGATTCTCAGTCCATCAAAGGCAAGTCAACTTAATTCCAGTGTTCTCATTTATCAAGCAAACCTGCATCTCACCAAAGCTAGCTAACTAGCTTAATTCTCGGTCTACACTTTCAGAACCGTTTGTATCGGCTCTTTTTAGCTGTCCTCTACGCTGTTCTTTAGACACTGCTTTTGTGTAGAGTGATGCTCCTTGCAGCAGAGTATTTCTATTCTGGAGTACCCACAAGAGAGGCACAAAGAGGTGTGAGATTTCTGAACCTGGCTATCAACAGCCACAGTGATCAACGAACAGTGATCAAGAAAGACACAAAAGGCTGTCCTCACTTAAACCTTCCCCTTCAGAACCACAATGACTGCAGTCCCATACTCCACCTTTTCCATCTATCAAATTGCAGTGCTCCATCCAGCTTTAGGAATATCAGCAATATACTTACTCTGTGTGGCAAAGCAGCTTCACCTCCATTATGGAGGAGAGGTTGTTTTCCTACTGGAACAGGAGAGGAGCTTCCAAAATGGAATCTGTAGGTCCTCATTACTCTGGCTCACTCATGGACAAAATGCATGTACCACACATGCCACATACATACACACTCATAACTTGCACTAGGATCTGTGGAAGCGCGTAGAAGCGTAACTGTACGCCAGTGAGCCAGTAACATATATAGCAATGGGTGATCACAACTATAGAGTCACAAACATGCTACGTTGGTGTGCCCTGTTAAGTCACAGGACATGTCCAGTTCCTCAGTCATGTCAAAAGACAAGCCTTGGCCTCAGCGAACACAATAGATTGGAGTGCGGCTACGGCCAAACTAAAACAAGCATTTGCAATGCAATTGGTCTCGCATTTGCGAGAGTTTAAGCTGTTGGCGTTGCAAATGACAAAGCCGTTTATTTATCTGTTTGCTAATTAATACATAAATAAAAGTCATTGTCATTTACAATGCCAATAGCTCAAACTCTTGTAAATGCGAGACCTATTTCCTGTCAAAGAAGCAAAGAGTTTGGGATAGCCACCTGCTCAAATGCATGCCTGAAGATGAAGGATGTCTCAAAGCATGGGAAGAATTTGTGGATGGTACCAAGGGATGGAACCACCCAGAAAAGCTGATCATAACACCGCTGTGCAGCGCTTACACACACGCCACCGATGGACTCCTGCGTTGGGGGCACCACATTGTTATCCCAAGAGCCCAGTGGAACATGGTGATTGAGTTGGCACACCACGGTCACCAAGGAATGGCCAAGACCAAAGGTGGCTTAGGAGAAAGGTTTGGTTTCCTGGAATGGATGTCATGGTGGATGATGCTGTGTGTCGATGCCATCCTTGCCAGCTCACCGGAGAGCAGAGAAAGCAGGCACCTGTTATCACAGAAGTATTCCACCACCACATGTAGGCTAACCTGAGCATGGACTTCATTAGTTTCTAAACAGGAGAGCCACAGTTGTTTTCATCAATGCCACTGTAAGTACCCAGTGGTTGAAGTGGTTGAACTGTGTTCCGAAAGAGAAAGCCTGTGATGGGGAAATCGTTCATCCTGTTCGGCTTTCCAGAAGAAGGCAAGACCGACCATGGTCCAACATTACAAGGCCAGGACTTTGGCAGATAATTCAAGAACCTGAGTGTACGGCATAGAAAAATCATTCTGCAGTGGACCCTCCATAAAGCACTGAGTGAGGATAGGGGTCAAACAAGGAGATGACCTCAAAGAATGCCTCCATCAATTTCTGAGGGTCTACTGGCAAACGCTGTGCAGCACCCATCAGGAGATCTTCCCCGTGGATCTTCTGCAAAGGCCCCCTATGACAAATAGCATACCCACCAGTCTTCGATGGCAACTGCTCACAATGGTCCCCAAGTCGGTACAAAGGAAGCGGAAGGCCACCAATGATCAGGCCAACGGGTCCTATGGAACCTCTGCCCCAAACCTTTAAGTTGGAGATGTGGTTTTCATCAAAGATCGCCCCCAGGCAACAAGTTCCGAACACCATTTGAAAGGAAACCATGGCAAGTCACCAAGATCCAGGGGATCATGGTCACCGCTGCCCGAAGGCACAGATCCCAGAGAGTCCTGAACTGGGAGGCCCAAAAACATACCGAAGGACCCGAGGAGGAGGTCTCCTCGAGCCCGTAGCAGCAGCACAAAGGCGTTCCTGAAGGACGAGAGAGAGAGGGGAAGGGAAGAAGGGAGAGAGAGCAAGAGGAAGGAAGGGAGAGGAAGAGAGAGGAAGGAAGGAAGAGAGAGAGAGGAAGAAAGGGAGAGAGGGAGGGAGGGAACAGGAGAGTAAAAGGGAAAAGAGAGAGAGGGAGATAGAGGGTGGAATTGAGGGAGAGAGGGAGGGAGAGGAAGGGAGAGAGAGAAAGAGAGGGAGAAAGGGAGAGAGTGAGAGAGAACAGTTCAGCAGGGCAGTCTGAGCAGAGGAAGTGCAATACCCCAAACCCAAGGAGTGAGTTTGCACTATATAAAAACAGCAGCAACAAAATATGAGGATACATGGTAAGCAAACTAACTCAGGCAGGGAGGGATGGAGAGTGCAACCGGGCCTCTACCTCTATGTGATGTGCATCCACGTCACACGGACTCCGAGGCAGGGAGGATAAATAAACGGGATGTGGACTGTTCCAAGGCCACTCCCAGATAGTAAATGACCTGTCCACTAATTGCATGTATGGTGCTCTAGTGGCCTCATCACCACAGTCATGTTACATGCCCAGTCCGTGTTACCATAGGTTAACACGGACCAGTGCCACTTCCTCATTTTGCACTTTGAGCACTTTATCGTCTTATAGGCAGTAAAGACTGCTCTCCTACAGACCCTACGGGCACTGTGCCGCACTAGCAAGTGAGCAGGACATCGAGAAACAGAAAGTACCCATGCTCGCCACTTGCCAAGTTCTTTTAGAAGGCCCGGAGTGCCCCGTGCCTTCCCTCGAGGCAAGGTTGTGCTTCCTGGGAGAACATTCAGCTCCTGTCCTTGGGAGGAAGGTCAGACCGGGGAGGGGGAGCCAGGCAGATGGGCGGGAAGAGACCAGCCACGGTAAGACTGAAGGGGAGGCAGGTAAAAAAAGAGAAAACAGCAACAGGGGGACCACGAAAGAGAGGATGCAGAGATGGGTGGGGGTTCATGTGAGGGGCAGCCAGCGCACAGCTGTGAGGAATGATTGAACGATGGGCAAAATTGAGGAGGGGAGTTGGGGGAGCTTGATGTGGGGGGTGGGGATGTGTACGGGGAGATTATGGGCGAGATAGATGGGACGTAAGTGGAACAAGCTGTCTCCGTGTAGCCGACTGGGGGAGGGAAAGTGAAAGCATGCAATGCGCGCGCTGTATAACGCCAGCCCTACACGGGGACAGGAGATGTGCACGCTTACGGAGTGCACATTTCCTGCCGCCGTGCGCGCGCACATGTTTTGTCCCCTTCGCGCACCAAACCGACAACAGTAGTCTCGCCAAGGCGAAGCAGTGCATGCGCTGCGTTCGCTAGGTGAGACCTAACAAACAGGTCAGCATATACTTGCAGTTGGGCACTCAGCGCAGGCGAACACAGCAGTGCACCATGTAGGGACTATCCAATCATAACACATATTAGGACCCATTTCATTAGATTTGACATAAAACAAATTGTTAGATGACAATTGCTTGGTAGAGGTCACATTCACTTGACCTTTATAAGTCACTGGTTTAACATCACCACATGAGTTTTTAATTTTAGGGCCAATTTTGTTAATGAAATACAAATGAGATACAACGTTGCCTGCTATTTTCCTAATGTGAACTTGGTATTTTAGATATTGACAAACAAATCCTACTCAGAAGGTATCAGTGACAGGATTGGGAGACTGCAGTGGTTACTGAAGACCTTTGAAACTAGTGGAGCATATGTACCTGTCTTCAATTCCACCGGTGGGGAGAAACTAGCAAATCTGTATACATTCAGAGGGGCTTTCTCCACAATAATACTGTGCTGTCATTGGTGCATCTAAAAAGAATTGATGATTTAAGGGCACTTATAAAATATTCCAGTACCTGCACAGTATGTTGCACAAGCCTGACTTCCACAGGGTACTGTGATATTATCTTTTGCAAGAACATGTTGGGAGTATGGTGTCACAACCTCTCAGAGGATTATATTAAGAACAATATTTGTTGCGCATATATCTCCAACTTACATTACACTGATTGTAGCCCGCAAACACTGCTTGATGTCACTGAAGGAACAGACCAACTCAGACCCTTAAAAGTCGAGTATGTTGGCTTGATAATCATTAACAGTAATGCATTTTGTTTGATGAGACTAGGAGCCAGATGTACGAAGATTAGGAATAGTGATTTCATAATTCTGATGTCCTGCAAATCGCAATTAGGAAATCGCTATTCTTAATGTATGAAATGCTTATGAGTTTATTAGTGATTACTAGTGGGTCACAAATAAACCTACCTCATGCATATTAATGAGGTAGGTCGCAATTTGCGACCCGCTAGGATACACTGCCATCACAGAGATCGTTGCCTGCTGGGGTCACCAGACCACCATGTCTTTGATTGCTTTTAAATATTTTTTTTAATGCAGTCAGTTTTTTTAAAATGAAAACAGGATGCATTTAAAAAGCATAACATTAAATGTGTAAGTTTCATTCTCTAAGAGTAGGCAATGGTCCATGTGATCACTGTCTGCTCTTAAAAATATTTTTTTAACATTCTCTAAGGGAAAGGGCTGAAGGGTCCCCTTCCCATTTACAAATGGGTTACCACGACTTTTAAAATGATGGTAAACTACTACTTTTTGGCAACCGGAATTCGGTCGCAAAACAGTAATACATACCATGCAGATTCGGTATTTTGAAGGGACCACCAAAACACGCTCCTTCCAAATACCGAATCGAAAATGCAAATTGTGATTCAGTAACAAGTAACTAAATTGCATTTTCTAAATCTGAAAGTATTTTTCCGGTTGCAAACGGTCCGATTCACAGTTATTTTGACATGCCAGAAGGTATGGAAGGTATGGAAGAGTATGCATATGGTAGGTTTATGGCATCATTTTGGAGAAACACTGGTTCCCTTCTCTTGCAAATCACAGCAGGTTATGGTTGGGGCATAAGTTCCTTTTGAAGATGCAAGTGTGACTTGTGATGCAGAGACCGGTTACTGCTTGACTTGTTAGATGTTTATTGGTGATATAAATGATATCTAACCTGACCCTAGCATGATGAGCAACCAGCTGAGGCTGTTGATCATGGGATAGAAGCGGGGTCTCTTTTCATGAGTTCTCTTATCAACCTTTCTGCCCTGTTTTGCCCATTCTGGATGTGGTCAATTTGGTGTTTAGAGAGAGAGGTCTAAGAATTCAGAGGCCTTGTGAATACCATCTAATTAGAGTTAACAGGTAGGATTTCACATGTATAGTAATATCTTACGATAAGGAAAGAATTTCTCCTCAGTAAACTTTAAAGATATGGAAAAAATACAAAAAGAACATGCTTCAATTGAAGGACTTCATGTGCGCTTAAATATCAACAGTGATTTCAATATATTCTTTTGATATGGCGGGGAAGTGACTGGATTGTTTGACAGTAAAAAGTGGTATTTAGCCTGTGCAGGTTATATTCTGTATCATTAACCATTTTTGAGTAAGATTTGTGAAGAGATTTTTTCTGAATACATTTCTATGTAGAGGAAGATGTGAGGCGTTTTATTTTGCTGTTGTGATGCCAGGCTGCGAAGAACCAAAGAACCATCCATCACTTAGTTGATAGCAGTGTTTTTCTGTTGTTTTTCATCTTTTTCCCCATTACTACCAAAGTCTTAAATGGGTCAAGCAAGGTGAATAAAATATAGAGTATGTAAATCATGTTGGCATTTGCAGGGTCCACTGGCCATGAGAACAGCCTTCGAATGGTATGCTCCCAATAGACTGTTGATTTCGCCCTTTGGGAGCGTGATTACACCAAGATTTCGGAAAGCCACGTGGAGTGGGTGGGCCTTTTTGGTAGCTGCAGCCAAGCTGTGGAATACATTACCCCTCTGCATTGCTATTGTCACTTCGTACACTGTTTTTTTGCAAGAAACTTAAAACTTGGCTTTTCTCCCTTCTGTAATGGTTGGTCTGTTTTGTTTTCTATCCCTTTACAGCTAGTTCCTTTATTGCTAGTGCTTTGACACCCTTGGGTATAACGTGCTCTTCAAATCATAAATAACAAATATTAAAACACAACTTTTTTGACCCTTTATGGTTCTTTCATGCATGTCTATTTTGTTTTCACTCATCGTTCTTTATGTCCAGATTAAATGACTGTCCTGCCAAATTGTAAACATTTGTGTTCTCCCCTTTTTTATCAGAAGGGAGTCATCGCCAAACTGATGTGTCTGCTTTTGGAGAACCTACGGAATTTGAATATTTAAGGAAGGTGATGTATGAATACATGATGGGCAAGGAGACCAAGGTATATGTCATCTCGGACGCACATTATGCGCTATACAATTGTAACACCTTTTATCTTTGTTTTGCTGGTGTTAACACAGTGCTGGCTGTTAAGTATTTTTTCTTTCTTCAAAACAAACCTCACTGCTAGGGCTATTGGAAGTATAGATGAAAATTCCATAATGGAAAACCAAGTGACATCTTTCTAGTGCATTCTAAGCATTATTCTTATCAAATTTTATTTTTTTTTTGTTTTTTTTTTAGATTTCTAAAGCGCGTAGCTACCCTGGGGCGTCCCAGCGCTGACATACAATCTATTATTCCAGAGGGGGAGGGGGAGAGCTAGATTTATGGAAAGAGGGTCTTAAAACTAAGCTCCTGGTCTAGCCAGATCCCCAGGCTCTTGACTTCTGCCTTCGGGGTAGGAGGTGAGCCCATGCATAGAGGCCAAGAGAGGGACGTTGGGAGTTTGCGTGGGTTGCCTAGCAGTAGAATCTTGGATTTCTCTCCGTTTAACTTGAGGCGAGATTCGCACATCCAGCAATGGATGTTATTTAGGCAGTCCGCCAAGTTGTCCAGACTTTGACTTGAGTGGTTTAAAGATACCACCAATTGGGTGTCATCAGCATACATGACAGTTTTTATACCAAATGGGGTAATGACGTCCTCTAGGGGGGACATGTAGACATTAAAAAGCGTGGGGCTCAGGGAGGAGCCCTGAGGAACCCCACACTGAAGGGGGAACGTCTTGGACAGCACAGGTCCGTCTGACACCTGAAAGGTTCTCCCCTCCAGGAAGGATTTGATCCAGGACAGGGCGGTATCAGAAACTCCTGCCGAGCTGAGTCGGTGGAGAAGAATGGAGTGGTCCACCGTGTCGAAGGCGGCCTTAAGTCGAGGAGGATCACTGCCACTGATCCTCCTGCGTCTATGATGGTTCGTGCCTCTTCGACTACGGCAAGAAGTGCGGTATCGGTACCCTGCCCCGGTCTAAACCCTGTCTGGGAATGGCGCAGGAGATTGTTGGTCTCTAAAAAGAGAGACAGTTGGGAATTAACAATTCGTTCGGCGATTTTTCCCATGGCCGGGAGGAGAGAGATGGGTCTAAAGCTGGATAAGTCTTCAGGGTCCAGGTGAGGTTTTTTCAGCAGCGCCCTAACTGTCGCTTTTTTCCAGTTCTCTGGAACAGTGCCGGAGGCCAGAGAGTTATTAATCAGTTGGGTGAAGGGTGGCGTGATAGTATCGGCGACCAGTTTTAATTTGCTCAGCGGAGCAGGATCTGAAGGGGCCCCACTTTTCACTGATTGTAAGGTAGATAAAAACAGATCAGTAGTGACCATGGGGAAAGCTAGGAGGTGTGGGGTTTCTGCACTCTGAGAAGAGATGCTGGGAGGTTGGGAGGGGGTGGGGGGTGGGAGGGATTCCAAGATATTACTGATTTTTGTAGTGAAAAATTCTGCTATTTGATTGCATCTAGTACCAGATGGGTCTGGTGCAATGACAGGAACCGGGGTTTTTGTAAGGAGGCGCACAATGCGGTAGGTTTCTTTGGAGGAATTAGAAGCGGTCTGTATTGCTCTCTCGAAAAAAATTGTCTGTGCATTTTTTATACAGGATTTATAATGTTTTATCGCTGATCTGTATGCGTTTTTGCTTTCGTGTGCCCAGTCCCGTCTCCAGAGGCGCTCAAGTTTTTTACACTGTTTCCTAAGCAGGTGCAACTCTTGGGTAAACCATGGGGATTTAAGACTTCTTCTCTTACTGGGAAGGGGTTTGACGGGAAGGGTTGTATCCAGGGATTGAGCTATCCAGTCGCGTAGTTGCGTGTCTGCCTGGGATGGGTCGTCGTCTAAAGCTGGCAGGGTCTGAGCAAGTGTTTGAGCCCATACATTTGTGTCCAGTTTCTGCCAGGGACGGGATGGAGGTTGCTCCGGGGGAGTCTCCGGTATTTCTGCCGATAACTTAAGGTTAAAGGGGATAAGGAAATGATCTGACCAGGGCATAGGGGTAGGGGTGTTCACTATTAGCCTCGGAAGGTTTGAGAATATAGGGTCTAACATATGGCCCAAAGTGTGGGTTGCATGGCTGTTTTTTGAGTTAAGACCAAGAGAGGCTAGATCGTTTTTGAGATTGGCGGCTATTTTGTTGTTTAGATCGTCGAAGTGAAGGTTTAGGTCTCCCAGGACCGTAAAGTTGGGAGTTAGGCAGGCCAGAGAGGTGATGGTTTCTACTAGGGAATCGCAGAAGAGTCGTTGATATCCTGGGGGGCGAAAGACTAAAATCCCTGAGAGGGTTGTATCTGGTGGTAGGTGAATGGAAAAGTGGACGTTTTCACAGTCCTGGATTGGGCTGTCCTTGAAAGTGCAGGACAGGTGGTCACGGTAGATAATAGCTATCCCTCCCCCGGTACCAGAGGGTCTGTCCAGATGTTTTATAAGGTAACCTGGGGGGAGTGCTTGGGTGATGTCTGGGTCCGAGTTGACATTGAGCCACGTTTCAGTGAGGAAGAGAACCTCAATCTCTAAGGGCTGTAGAAGCATGTTGATTTCTACTTGATGTTTTGGGAGGGATCTACAGTTCAATAAGGCCATGTTGATCCGGCGGGGTTTCAGAGCGAGACGTGGTGAGTGTTTGTATGGGCACAGTGCACAGCGGGATTGTCCTTCATTTAACGGTGATGAGCTCTGACAGGGAGTCATTGCACCTCTTAAATTAAGGAGTGTTTCCCGGGTGTATCTCCGAGGGGATGGAGCACGAGCAGGGGTTCTGGGCTCGGTCTGGCTCGGTCTGGCGCGGACGGGCGCAGACGGGCTTGCCTTAGGCGCTCCCGCTGTGCCCGTCCGCTGCGCTTCCTGTGGATGCACATATTTTATGCCAGAGATAGGGAGGGGGCGTGGCCTAAAAAGGGGCGTGGCCTCCCTCGTGGCCGGTAATGGCGTCAGGGGGAGTGTTTGTGGGGGGCTGTGCAGCAGCGCTAAGATCCGCTGTGCTTTTGCCTATCCCAAATAAGCAGTGCTCTCCAAGTGATCTTCCTAGCTGGTGAGTTTAAAAAGCAAGTAATTTGTGACAATCAATTTTTAAAACAGTTCAATCAGGTTTTAAAAAGACAGAGTAGAAGGGATAGAAAGGCTCCCGGCTTCCGCCTCAGGAGATAGGGGTATCTAACAGTCGCTAGTAGTCAGCGGTGTTATATGCTCGGCGACGGGGGCGTGGCCTTAAAAAGGGCGTGGCCTCCCTCGCGACGGGGGGTGGCCTAAAAAGGGGCGTGGCCTCCCTCGTGCCAGGTAATGGCATCAGGGGGAGTGTTTGTGGGGGGCTGTGCAGCAGCGCTGAGATCCGCTGTGCTTTTGCCTATCCCAAATAAGCAGGGCTCTCCAAGTGATCTTCCTAGCTGGTGAGTTTAAAAAGCAAGTAATTTGTGACAATCAATTTTTAAAACAGTTCAATCAGGTTTTAAAAAGACAGAGTAGAAGGGATAGAAAGGCTCCCGGCTTCCGCCTCAGGAGATAGGGGTATCCATCACATGCACTACCCACGTGCACTTGGATCAGTTGCTTCACAGCACCAGAGCAAAAAGGAGTGGTGAACATGAATGCTGGTAAGGCAGACAAACCTTATGCATAACTGATGATAAATCTTGTTGCGTCTAAAAGGCAATGAGGACATTTTGGTGAACAGATCTTTCCTTTATTTCTGAACCTAAAAAGTTCTAGAAATTCTAAAAGGCGTAGGTGATGTTGGAAGTTCTGTGGTGTCTGGGCGGAAAGTTCAGTGGTCCTAGGTTGGCAGTATTCAAGTCTACACAGATTTCCTAGTATTGTGGAAATGTGCTTTTTAATGAGCCCACCGGTACAGGGGTCACCCTTCTCTGTCCACTGGTTTTTAGACTAACAAAATAGAGATTGGCACTGAAGCTGGAATTCAAAATAACAAGTGTATTCACTCATGAGTGGGACCATGTCCGTACAACACCCTCAATTGTTCCAGGAGGTAGTACATTAAAGTCACAGAACACAGGCCTTATATACAGCTTTTTCTGCACTGTAAGCATGTGGATACAAATAGAAGGTACAGGCCTACACAGGAATAGTTACCGACAAACATGGGCCGATGGGAAATCACTTAGTCAGCAAAGTGGGAGAGGGAGCAGGAGTACTTATGGCAGCACTAAGAGATTGACCGTTGAGTCTGAGACCAGGTGTTCTGGCAGCTACAAACTCTTTAGCAGGTATATTGCTTTTAGCTGAGTCAGGAAGTCAACATAAATAAATAAACAGCAGTTTGTGTAGTTCTTTCAGGGTTGCCATGTTAGGGTTGTATGTTTACAGGTTGAAAGGTTTGGTGGCTGCTACTTTATATAGTTTGAAGCTTGCTGGTCAAGTAGTGAGATAAACCACAATGTAGAGGAGAATTACATAGTCATGCCTTTATATAATAACTTATCTAACTAAGAATTCCTTCAGATGAAATTATATGAATACATTTAGGTCCCAAAATTGGGCGAGGCCATAAATTCAGTGTTACCAGTTTGACCTGATCCTTGAAAAACACATCAACAATCCCAATTTCTGTTTTTTTTTGTTTGATGAACACATTTTTATTGATTTTACAAAGAAAAACCAGCCAATCATCAAAGTTCTGTGACAGTGAAGGAATGCATACAATAATCTGGACAATCCACGGGACAATTGAGTACAAGACAAAAAAAGGATTGCATTCGTAAAAACCCCTGTCAAACTAAGCGAAGCTCCCCAACCACTTCCCCCAAACCCTACAGTATTTCTTTGGGCAGCCACGTGCTGCATACAATGTTTTTTCTTGTCCGGCACACCAGTCGACCCCCGCCTGCCACTTCCCCACAGTGCGAGGGTCAGGATTCTTCCATACAGAGGCTATGTCCCTCTTCGCCTCCACCATTGCTGTTGAATAAAACAACTTTTCGTGTCTGGACCCGTCCAACTCATCCGTGATGCCCAGGATCGCATGCTTCGGGTTGTGCGGAATCTCCCACCCCAGCACCTCAGTGAGCTCCTCCTCTATGTCTCCCCAAACGTTCGCAAGCTCGGACATCACACCACATGGAAAAAGTCGGCCGGCTCATGCGGAGGACAGCTGGAACCCCCGTGCGCTGCAGACGAGCTGGTGTCAAATAGGCCGCATGCAAAAAGTAAAGCTGTATCATGCGCAGTCTGGCTGAGGCCGTGACTGTCCTGGGTGCCATAAGGGCGTCGCACCAGTCTTCTTTTTCCAGGGGGCCTACCCATTCCTCCCATTTCGCAGCCGCTCAAGTGAGGTGGGGGTATTGTTAATGAGTGTTCGATAGATGCGGGAGACACTCCCCCCCTCCCCAGGTCCCCCAACATGATTTGTGCCTCGGGCGGGCTATGGTCCGGGAGACGAGTGCCAGTCGTGAGGTGCACCTAAAAGGCGTGACGCAGCTGCAAATATCTGTAAAATTATGAGTGATGTAAAGAGTATCTTCCCTGGAGGTTCCGAAAGGAGCGCATATGGTCACCCACCCAGACGTCGTCCAGCTGCGAGATACCTATCAGGCCCCAAGACCGGAAACCCTGCAGCCCACTGACTTCCCCGAGCTGTTCCCTTTCCACAAGGGCGTGCATTGGGTCAGAGTGCGTGTCCACTTGGTGTGGCGGCGCGCGGCCAGCCATGCCAGAAACGCCGAATGAGTCACATCGGGCAGGTGAGACGGGACGGGCGCCCCGTTACATCCTCGACTGGAGGGTGGACAAGCCCGACTCACTAAGCTCCAGCCTATAAGCTGGACAATTTCTGGGTTTTAAGGATGTTGAGACAGATGGGGTTAAAATCCTAGGAAGTCAGCTTAATGAACAGACAGAATGGCAGGCACTGCTGCACTCTGAAAAATACAGTTTTATTGCCATTTACAAGTTTATTTCTTGCTTCTCAGCTTTGGCATGACTTCAGACACTACGTGACTGGTAGTGTTGGTGAAGTAATACTGGTGACGTCTTATGCCCTACGAAGCGTGGTGTAAACAACATGCTGAATCTCATCAGCACATTTGCAATAAGATGGAAGCCCTCAATAACTTCTGAAATGTGTTGCACAAGAAGCCCCCTGAGCATCTGCCTTAAAAAGTTGACTTCAGAAGAAGACGTACAAAGAATAATTCTCTTGAGTAGAAAGATTTCAAATACTCCCACGCAATCTCTGAAACACTGAGCTAGTTTTTTAGCCTGCTTAGGCTTCCTGGTATGCAGTAATCCAGTTTTCAGGTTATGTCATAAATTTCAATTGCCTCACCTTAGCAAATATAATTTATTTTCCTTTTGTTATGTAAGAATTCAGTGCTCAATTAATGTCAGTTGATCCTCTTTCCACTTTCCTACCTCAAGGAATAGTTCCTCTGATTTACCCAATAGTTTGACTCGCCTTTTGGAGATTTAATTCTTTCTTTAATGAGACATGTAATGTTGGTTATATCTACATAGGTTGTACTGGAAGTTGATCTTTGTGCTCTACACCAGCTCCCCGACTGTTCATAAAATCTGTGGGCTAAATATCATGGTGTGCTAGTGAAGCACATTCACAAATAGGAATGATTACAAAGAAATATTAGACCAGTATGAGCCTTATTATTGGTTCATTGATTTCAGCCACCTAGTAGCCTCTCCCAAATGATGACTGTCATCAAGTTACGTTTGTGCAGAAATGGTGATTTTCACAGTATCAGAGGTCATAAAACTATATTTCACTAAAGACACGGAGAGTAATATTACTTGTACGCATCGTTTATTACTGCTTTTACCATGCAGGAATTTTTTGGGAATTTCACCAGTGAGGAGCAAGAGCAGAAATAGAATTCGATTTTAAGAATGTGTGACAGCAAGATTATTCCACATTGTCTTAACATTTTATACCCTTAACTCTTTCTGACACCTAATATCTGATAAGCAAGGGAAAAATGTTTGCTATGTTAAATCCCTCATGTTTGATGCTTCACAGTGCTCTACTTCTATGAAATATACTTGTTATTGTTGCACAAGCCTTCATTGTGGTCGATGTCCCACTGAATCCTAAGTAAGGTTTCTACTTATATTTTGATCATTTATTGGCGTATTCACATTTTTCTGAATACTTAAATTGTGTCCCAAAAACATATCAGCATTGTCTTGTAAAGTAAAAAATAAAGTATTTTTTATTTTTCATCCCAATCTCTTTTCACTCTCCTGTCTTATTCCAAAAACATTGTAAAGTAAAGCAGTCTACAATTGGCTTCCCTAAAGCATTTTAGCCAAACAGTTTTTCTTAAAGGGACCACTTTTTTCACAACTAAAATGAAAAAGTAGTCATTAGGTCATGTATCAAGGATTTTCTAACAAACCTATTTATTTCTTAAGCCGGTACGTCTAAATTTTTCATTTATTCTCATGTTGTACTGTATTTTGTGATAGCAGGCCCCTTATTAAAAATACAGTTGGTGCTCTTTCTTGCATGAATGAGTTTTAACTTAGTTTTGGACCCATATATCCCTAAATAAATGGGGCATCCATGAAGTAAACATAAGCAGCCTACTCATAGTATACATTTAAATATGAGGAATGTCATACCTTAGTTGGCATTGAAGAGCTAGCTGGCTTTCCTTTGAGTTTAGGGAGATATTCCCACTTTGTGACTGAGCAAGATACATATAAGGCAGCCTTAAAAGGCAAGGAGAAATTAGCTGCGCTCATGGGGAGAGTTACATGTACTCTGATGCTAATATGCTAACTTTACACTGAGGCAGCATTTTTGTAATACTTTATTTGGGGTAAAAACATTCACATTGTACATTTGTCAATACAAACACAACCTCCTTAAGTATTTGAGTATCAAGACATGATATATCGATATGTATATCATGTGTGGCTGTAGATTCACCCGCTGTGCATACTCCTGCTATCTAATGTTGGACCTGAATGTGTACATCTTGTTTTTCTTCGAAGAAGTCTTTTAAGTTATGAGGTGTTTTGACTCTTTCTCTTGGAGGTAATGCGCATGGTCATCAACTCTATTGTTAATTGTTTCCTTCCGCCATCAGGTTCGGACATGTGCTTCTATGCTTTGGGGCGACATCGTTGCGATGCTCTCTTCGGTTCACATGGTTTCCTCTGTCGGTATTGTACTCCTGGTCCTCGCCCTTTGGGCCTACTCCTGTCTCTCTATTGTGTTTCTCCAACATGCCTCGATGGTGATGGAAAGGACGCCATTCTGCTACTGTTATCACTGCCTTTGAAATATCCTCAGACTGATCTCCATCAGGTCTGCACTCTGTGCCAGTCCTCAAAGACATCAAGGCTGCCTGCAACGCTTTGCCACTTCCACTCCAAAAAGACTCTTTGTGACCTGTCGACTCAAGATATCAAATAGGGGCGATGATGACACCCTGGGCCTTTTTGGTCCCAAGGGCATAGAAGGGGAACATCATACACTTCCATAGGCTGCAGCTGAAGAAGGTTTCTCACCCAAAGAAAGTTCTGCCTGCAACATGGAAATTGAGGACCTTATGCCAGCCCAGCAGTCTGTGAGCACGGCGCTCCCTCTCTATTCCGCGGATTAACTGGAGCAGCCGTCTGCCAAAAAGCACTTGGCCACTCTGGAGCACCAGAGGCACTCTTTCAAGCCGCCACTGCCTTCGGGCCAGTGTCGGCACGAATAAACCACTATGGACACCCCTCTCAGTTCCAGCTCAGCGCTGAAGAAGCCTTTGAGACCTACCGCTTCGGAGTCGGCTACTCTGACACTGGCACCAAGCCGATCCTCGGCAACGGCTTCATCTGCCTCAGCGCCGACCAGAAGCTCGGTACCAAAGGTACCCTTTGAGCCGAAGACATCGACTAGCAAAGCCAGCACTGTTGAGCCGATTCTCCATAAGCTGCAGGAGGGGCTTGACTCGAGGCAGAAACATCCGGTCATCCACCCCACATAGGCCGGATCCTTGCCCGTCCTGAGGGCCCTGCTGCTCCACCGTCGAAACGTCCGCTGTCCTTCAAGTAGGCCTTGGACATTTTGATTCTGACAAAACAACGCAAGAAAGCAGAAAAGGATACCACCCCCTTACCAGATACAGAACCCAGATACAGATACAGGGCCCTATTCCTTAGCCTTCCCCCTCCAAGCATTCTTCTCCAGGGGACACTCTTGACATCACACCTCAGGGGTCTCGGCACTCTGACATGTGGGGGTAATGACACTTTCGATACTCCTCCACAGGGTGACCCATGGGACTCCTACGATGTTGACCCACCAGGGGAAACCGATCCCAACCTTTACCCTGCCCGCCCCTCTCCTCCAGACAACTCTACATTCTGTCAGCAACTCATTGGTATGGCAGTCATCTTTCATAAGTGGGGATTCCACAATGAGGACTTCCTCTTTGAAACACTCTCCTCCACTCAGTACCTCATCATGCTTAAAGGCATGCTACGTCACACTCCTGACATTTTCAAATTCCCATTCTGAGCTAACATTATAAAGCCTAGGGTGAATAAAAAATAGAAGTTCGAGGCATGTGGGCTGCTGAATTCATATCTGTGCATAGATTACCGCCTAGTGTTGGGTCCGGATGATTGCACATTGTTGTCCTGGAAGAGTCTTCGAAGTATCACGAGATAGGTGGCTCCTCCTCTGGACTACAGTGCGCATGGGCATCCTCTCCATCCTCAGATTGTTTTTTCCCGCCATTGGGTTCGGATGTACTTCTGTTACTCGAAGTTCGGAAATATATATTTGTAACTTTTGAAAGGCCAAAAGGCCTTCGGGGCATCGGTATTGTATCTTCGATCGGTACCTATTACTTATTCCTGTTCTTTCTACTCAGGACGTCGAATCGGGCCGCGTGGCCTTCTCGACACCAGGGCCAATCGTCGATGGAACGAAGTGCTTTCAAGCGATGCCCCAACTGTAACTCTAAATACCCGCACATCGATAAACACCCAGTCTGAAATAAGTGTTTATCTCCTGAACACAACGAAGCCGACTGCTTAGCCTGTGCTCAATTTAGATCAAAAAAGACTCTTCGGGTTCGACGTGCAGCGCGACAAACAATGCAGAAGTCAGCGCCCGAGCCAGAGAACATCTTTGAAGACGACGAAGAGGTCGTCGAGCATGACGACTCAGATAAGCAGTCGGAGCAGGGGTCCGAACACGACTCCAACTACTGCGTCGATGAAGAGGAAGACATCATCGAGGTAGGGGACGACGAACCAGGCATGGGAGCCGTCGAGGACGACTCCAGTGAAGACACTGGGCCGACCGTGCGTACGGAGCCCAATATATTCGCAGGTTCAAATATAGAGGCTCAGGTCGAGGCATCGCCGGTAGGCCTTAGCCAAGATCAGCACGATGATTCCATAGCCCCGCAGTTAAGCCCGGCTACGAATATATTACAAGAGCCATCGGTACGACTTTCCGAAAAACTGGAAAAATCGAAACCGAAAGTGGTAGCTACCAAACAGAAACCGAAACTTATCGACATCCCATTCTTCAGACCCAAAATGGCGGATCCGTCGAAGCCGACCAAGCAAAGACAGGTCATCGACCCATCGAGCTCGCTTGTAAAGGTTGTCGAGGCCAGAGCCACTACTCCCACGTTCGCGGTTAAGCGGAAGGCAGTCGACCCAACGACATCGACGTCGACGCCTGGCAACGCTAAAAAAGGACTCGAACGGACAACGGTTATTGATCCGAAGTTACGCGTCGAACAACCGAAGCAGGTGCACGCAAAAACACTTAAGCCAAAGTCAAGTCTCGAGCCGAAGACCTCCGTCGAACCAAGGGACCACAGCATCGCTTCGAAGCAACATGCTCCAAAGTCGACACCAGGCCACAAACTGGTTATCGAACAACCAAAAACTATTGGATCGATAACCACGGCTCCAAAACACATCATACAGGCTACTAAAACGGTCCAACAACTAAAAGCTCTCGGACCGATAAAATTCGGACTCCCTCCGCATATCAAGCCACGGGCGCTCGAGAAACATAGCGGATTACAACCAAGCCAGCCGAAAAGGCCGAGATTGGGGGACGTAGCACCTGTACCAGAGGAACAGGATCTCTCAGCTGACGAACAGTCTAAACTGTATGTCGACCCTGACACTGGGAAGGTTAGCCTGTTGAAAAGGAAGATCAGGCCTGAAACTAACGTTGAGTCCTACAAAATACCTCTAAAGAAAAAAAGAGACACTTCAACTTCTCCAATGCTCTTTGAACCTATCGCACCATATGTGCAGCAAACGTATATGTACTCGCCCACACGCACGGATGACTATGGGGAGTATGAGGACAATGACCAATACAACTATCCAACAAATGCTGACCAGGACACACAAACTCAGCCATGGACTGACCCTGTGGATCCTGGAGATTCTCAAACAATTCCTGATAACACTGCATACCCTGTTAAAACATCGCCTACAGAGGACACAGCTACCTTTAACGCGCTAATAGAAAGAGCTGCATATAATCACCATGTGGAGATGCACGCAGATCCCGTTGATGAAGACTTCCTCTTTGACACTTTTAGCACCTCTGAAAAAAGCGTCAAAACATTGCCAATGCTAAAAGGGGTGCTTAAACATGCAGGGGACATATTCAAAGACACCACCAGGGCCCGGGTCATTAACCCTAGGATAGAAAGAAAATATAGACCAGCCCCGGTTGACCCTACATACATTAGGGGACATATGCCTTTGGACTCTCTAGTTGTCTCCAATGCACGTAAACGTGCTAATTCTCAAACATCTGGCGAAGCTCCACCTCCAGACAAAGAGTCCAAAATTCTGGAGGCATCGGGGAAAAAGGGTGGCTGCTCAAGCAGCTGACGTCTGGAAAATTGCAAACACGCAAGCCCTGTTAGCTAGATATGACAGGGCGCACTACGACACACTTGAACAAATCTTTCAACACCTACCTGACCTTTATAAAGAACAGGCAGAATTCCTGATACAGGAGGGCAAGCTAATATCTAATGCATCCATAAAATGTGCCTTAGATGCAGCAGACACAGCAGCCAGAGCTATCAACACCAGCGTCATGCTTAGACGACATGCATGGCTACGCATCTCCGCGTTTAAAAATGAGGTTCAAACAACTTTACTTAATCAACCCGTTAACCCAGACTTTTTATTTGGTCCTGATGTGGACACCATTCTGGACAAAATGAAAAAGGACACAGAGATGGCCAAGTCTATGGGTGCCCTGCAGTCACAGCAATATAGAGGCGGTTCCTTTCGTCGCTCCAGCAACAGAGGAGCTCTTAGAGGAGCCTCAACACAGCAAACCTCTTATAATAAAAGCAACACGCAACACACCTACAACAAAAACAATAGGGATGGATACCGTGGCAATAGCACCAAGGGTAGAGGACGAGGAAATAACAGCTCCAGGTCCTCCACCAACACCAAACAGTGACTTCTGTCACTGCCCCCAGACCATGTAACACCGGTCGGGGGAAGATTACAGCAGTTCCTTCACGTCTGGGAAAACATCACTACAGACAGGTGGGTGAGGCAAATTATCCAGCATGGCTATTGCCTAGAATTACTGTCCACACCGCCCAACATACCCCCAAGACAACGTCCTATGTCCGCAGAACACCTACACTTATTGCAGCAAGAGGTCATCAGCATGCTACAAAAAGGGGCCATAGAATTAGTACCCTTAGAACACCAGGGTACAGGGGTGTACTCTCTGTAGTTTCTAATCCCCAAAAAGGACGGCTCTCTCAGACCAATTTTAAATCTCAGGCCCCTAAACCAATACATCTTGTCAGAGCATTTCCACATGATCACTCTGCAGCAGGTGTTGACACTGTTGCGTCAAGGAGACTTCCTCGCAACATTGGACCTCAAAGACGCATATTTCCATATACCTATACACCCGGCACACAGGAAATACCTTAGGTTCACAATTCAAAACCAGCACTACCAATTCAAGGTCCTCCCATTTGGGGTAGCAACAGCCCCAAGGGTGTTCACCAAGTGCTTAGCAACAGTAGCTGCACACCTCAGAAGACAGCACATACATGTCTATCCATATGTGGACGACTGGCTAATACAAGCACAGTCAGCCCAGCAGTGTGCCAGCCACATGTCGCGCACAATTCACCTCCTGCACAACCTAGATTTCTCGCTGAACTACAACAAATCCCATCTCCAGCCTGCCCACGTCCAGCAGTATCGGGGAGCAACTATAGACACTCTGGCAGCAAAAGCACAACCAAATCCTGTTAGAATAAACAGCATCCAAATGCTCATCCAGAAGTTCAGGCCACAACACTCTCTCCCAGCCCGAGTGTTTAGGCATGATGGCCTCGTGCATCTTCATAGTCCCTCATGCCAGACTTCACATGCGTCCGCTGCAAGAGTGCCTAGCACGGCAGTGGAACCAGGCTCAGGGCCAATTAAACAACCTAATGTTGGTGACCAGTCGCGCATACAACTCTCTGCATTAGTGGAAACCACAAAACCTTTGCAAAGGACGACTGTTCCAGGAGCCTGTACCACAAATTGTGCTCACGACGGACGCATCCCTTATAGGGTGGGGAGCACATGATCTGAAAGAAACAGGTTAGTATTAGATTCCTTACCTTAGAATATCCCCAGGCGTCAGTCTGGATCCGGAAACTTTTGCGTAGCAGTACCCCTGCGCGTCGGTAGGCGTCGTCTGCAGGCGTCCCCTGCGGCTCCGCGTCGTCGGCGTCGTGCGCCGTGATGACGTCGCTGGAGTATATAGACGCCGCCTCCGCGCGCTGACGTCAGTTCTTCTTTTTTCCGCGCCAGTTAGCGCAGATCCGAAGAGCAGTACTCCGGTCCTTTGACCAAGTGTTTGTAAAACTTAATCTTTCTACGGTGCCGGTAGGATGCCTGGGTTTAAGAGCTGCGACGAGTGCGACCGCATGATGTCGGTCACCGACCACCATCGACTCTGCCTCCGGTGTCTGGGCGCGGACCACGACGTGGAGTCCTGCGTCGACTGTCGGGCCTTGACTGGAAAAGCTAGGCGGGAGCGGTCCCGCAAGCTTCTCGAGCTTCGAGTGTCGGCCCCGCGTCGAGAGCGGTCCCGGTCCGGTCGGAGGTCGAGGGAGCGGTCGAGGGAACGATCGCGGAGCCGCCATGGGCGCTCCGGGAGTCGCCACCATTCCTCCGGTTCGTCAGGTAAGCACAAGAAGTCGGGGCGTCGCCATCGCACCCCCGACTCCCCCCGACGCCCGCGTGATGCGGCCGGGGGCTCGGGTGGCCCCACCCCCGCGGGCCCGCGTGGGTCACCGACGCCGTCTACCCCATACCCGTCGGTCCCTGGGGAAGGCGCGTCGCGTGAGGAGATCGAGGCCTTCCTCATTGCTATGAGGGCGAGGTCTCCTCCGGCGGGGCCTACGGCGCCTGCGGGGCCGTCGGTCCCGTCTGGGGGCCCGAGCGGTTCGGGTGCTTCTGCCCCGACGCCGGCGGCGGCTCCGGTCCCGGCGCCGCTGGGTCCCTCAGGTTCGTCGCCGGCTGGTCTCCCGGCCTCTCCGGCGTCGGTTCCTTTGGGCCAACCCGTGGTACCGCCTCCGCGTGGTGCAGCGACTCCGCCGTCGGTTCCGGCCGGCGTCGGGTCCCCGACGCCGCGCGGCGCCACCCCCATTCCCTCCCCGACTCCGGACACGGAGTCGGACCGGCGTCGGCCGACGCCGGATTCGACGCCGATGGGGCCCGTTGACCCCGATGTCTATATCGTCGACCCAGAATATGGGTATGATGAGGATGAGTATGGAGAGGGTTGGGAGGGGTCTGAGGACCTTTTATCCCGTGCCTGCCAGTATGATGTGGACTGGATAGGTGATCTGGGTGATGCCAGTGGCCTGGACGAGTCGCCCAACCCTGGGTTTGTCTCCCCGTCCCCTGTGGCGTCTGAGGCAGGTGCTGCCTATTCAGTGGTCCTGATGAGGGCTGCCAAGGCCTTACACCTTGAGCTCCCCGTCGCGAAGGTCAAACCGAACATTTTGACCGAAGTATTTAAACCGCAGTCATGCCCCCAGGAGCCTCTGCTGCCGTTTAATGAGGCCCTGACGGATGTCCTTTTGGGCACCTGGTCCAGGCCCGCTTCCGGTGCACCGGTTGACCGGAATGTGGCAAGGCGTCACCGTCCATGCTCGGACGACCCTGCCTTTTTATCCACCCATCCCTCCCCGGAGAGTCTGGTGATCCAGGCCTCCACTTCGCAGTCCGCATTTCCGTCGGCTCCGCCCGATCGGGAATCAAAGCGGTATGACCAGTTTGGTAAAAAGGTCTTTTCCTCTTTGAGCGCTGGACTGCGGTCTTGTAATACCGCGTGCCTCTTGGGCCGCTACACCCACTCCCTGTGGGATACGGTCGAAGAGTGTTTGCCGCAATGCCCCCAGGAAGTGCGGGACAAGCTCACCCGGGCCTTGGTTGAAGGCCGGGATGCGGCGCGGTACTCGATCCGTTGTGGTCTGGACACGACCGACTCCCTGGGACGGGCCATGTCCACGACGGTGGCGATTCGTCGCCATGCTTGGCTGAGATCTGCCAACTTTTCGCCAGACGTCCAAAATACACTCATGGACATGCCATTTGATGGCAGTCGCCTGTTTGGTGACAAAGCGGACCACGCGTTGGAGCGCTTCAAGGACTCCAGGGTTACGGCCAAGTCCTTGGGTCTTTCGACCCAGCGCCAGCAGACGGGTTCGTTTCGCCCCTTTCGTGGCCAAGGGAGGGGCGGTCCCACACGTGCTGCCAGCCACGCGCCGCAGAACGCTCCCCAGCGCGGTGGCGGCCGTGGTTTCCGCCGTGGTGGCGGTAGAGGCCAGCGGCGTGGTCAGTCCACGCCTCCCTCCGCTGCTGCATCCAAGCCTTCCTAGTCCGAGCTTTCGGGCTCACGTGACGCCAGTGGGTGGCAGGGTTCGCCATCACCACTCCCGCTGGCGCGCGATAACATCGGACAGGTGGGTGCTGCAGCTCGTTCGAAGGGGCTATGCCCTCCCCTTCGAGTCCACTCCTCCAGCCATGCCACCGCAGAACCACCGTGTGTCGGGGGACCACTTGACACTTCTGCAGGAGGAAGTTATGGCCCTCTTGGCCAAGGGGGCCATCGAGCGCGTTCCTGGGCCAGAAGTAGGGTGTGGTTGCTACTCCCACTACTTTCTGGTACCCAAGAAGGACAAGGGAGGCCTGCGTCCTATCTTGGACCTGCGGAACGTCAACGGCTTCCTCCGGAAGGAGAAGTTCAAGATGTTGACTTTGGCTCAGGTCTTGGCTGCTCTAGACCCACAAGACTGGATGGTAGCGTTGGACTTGCAGGATGCGTATTTTCACATCCCCGTCCTGCCGGCCCACCGGCGTTACCTGCGGTTCACGGTAGGCCACGAGCACTTTCAGTTTATCGTGCTCCCATTCGGCCTTACCAGCGCCCCACGGGTGTTCACGAAAGTGATGGCGGTGGTCGCAGCTCATCTGCGCCGGTTAGGGGTTTCAGTCTTCCCCTACCTCGACGACTGGTTGTTGAAGGCGGGCTCGCCCCAGACAGTCGTCCACCACCTTCAGACGACGGCAGACCTCCTGCACGAGCTGGGGTTTTCCATCAATGTGCCGAAATCACACCTGTGTCCCTCTCAAAAGCTCCTTTTCATTGGAGCGGTTCTCGACTCGGCGCAGTTTCGGGTTTATCCCCCGGAACGGCGGGTCCGGGATATTCAGGCTCTGATTCCCATCTTTCAGCCGTTATCCCGGGTTTCGGTCAGGTTGACGCTGCGGCTTCTGGGGCTGATGGCCTCCTGCATCCTACTGGTGCATCACGCCAGGTGGCGGATGCGGGCTCTGCAGTGGGACCTGAAGTTTCAGTGGGCCCAGCATCAGGGCAACCTATCCGACCATGTCCTGATCTCGGAGGGCACTGCGAGACAGTTGCAGTGGTGGCTGACGGACCGCGATTGGGTCAGAGGCAGATCCCTCTCCCTTCCCCAACCGGAGCACGTGGTTGTGACGGACGCGTCCCTCCAGGGCTGGGGTGGCCACTTGGGAGAGGCGGAGATCAGAGGCATCTGGTCTCCGGCGGAGTCCCGGCTCCATATCAACATGTTGGAGCTGCGGGCGATTCGCCTAGCACTGAAGGCATTCCTCCCCTTTGTCAACGGGAGTGTAGTGCAGGTGTTCACGGACAACACCACCGCCATGTGGTACTGCAACAAACAGGGCGGTGTGGGGTCGTGGACTCTTTGCCAGGAGGCTCTGCGTCTCTGGCAATGGCTGGAACGTCAGGGCGTGACTCTGACGGTTCAACACCTGGCAGGTTCTCTGAACGCCAGGGCGGACGAACTCAGCCGTCGGTGCTCGGTGGATCACGAATGGCGTCTGAACTCGGACGTGGCGAGAGGCCTCTTTCAGCAATGGGGAGAGCCTTGGTTAGATCTATTCGCCACAGAAGAGAACGCGCAATGTCATCAGTTCTGCGCGTTGGAGTTTCCAAGACGGCACTCGCTCGGCGACGCCTTTCAGCGCGAGTGGAGTTGCGGTCTGTTGTACGCCTTTCCGCCTATACCACTTCTGCCCAGAGTGCTGAAGAAGATCAGGCGCGACCGGGCCCAAGTTATCCTTGTGGCTCCGGACTGGGCTCGAAGGTACTGGTATCCCGAGCTACTCAGCATGACAGTCGGTCCCTCGATCCGCCTGCCCCTTCAGGAGGACCTTCTGTCGCAGCAGCAGGGGACGGTCCTCCACCCGAACCTGTCCAGTCTCCACCTCCATGCTTGGAGATTGAGCGGCGACAGTTGAGGCCATTTGACTTGCCTCCTGAAGTCTGTGATGTTATTCTGGCAGCCAGGCGTCCCTCCACAAAGTCGGTATACGCCTGCCGGTGGAACAGATTTGTGGCATGGTGCACAGCAAAGGCTGTGGACCCCCTTTCTGCCCCTCTGTCTGAGGTTCTCCTCTTCCTTCTTTCCCTTGCCCAGCAGGGCTCTGCTCTGGGCACTATCAAGGGCTATCTTTCTGCCCTTTCCGCCTTCTTAAGGCTACCTGATCAGCCATCTTTATTCAAGTCCCCTATTGTATTACGATTCTTAAAAGGCATCACGCACATGTATCCACCTGCTCCGTTCGTGATGCCTCAGTGGGACTTGAACCTGGTTCTGACTTTCCTGATGTGTGCTCCCTTTGAGCCTCTTCATTCCTGTCCTCTCCGTCTTCTCACTTTAAAGACGGCCTTCCTGGTTGCCATCACCTCTGCCAGGAGAGTGAGTGAGCTCCAGGCCCTTTCTGTTAAACCTCCTTTCTTGTCTGTTCATCCTGACAAGGTGGTTCTTAGGACTAGACCTTCTTTCCTGCCCAAGGTAGTCTCTGCTTTTCACATTGGGCAGTCCATCACCTTGCCCTCCTTCTTCCCGCCTCCGCATCCTTCAAAGGATGAAGAGCGGCTCCATCGTCTGGACCCAAAACGTGCGCTTTCATTTTACATGGATCGCACACGCCAGTTCCGGGTGGATGACCAACTGTTTGTTGGCTACGTGGGTGAGATGAAGGGAAGGGCGGTACAGAAACGAACCATCTCTCGGTGGGTCGTCCTGTGCATCAAAGCATGCTACTCTTTGGCTCGGAAGGAGCCTCCTGTTGGGCTGAGGGCCCATTCCACTCGGGCTACGGCGGCTACTACTGCCCTGGGCCGGGGAGTCCCTTTGCAGGACATTTGCCAGGCGGCTACGTGGGCCTCGCTGCACACCTTTGCGAGGCACTACTGCCTGGACAGTCAAGTCCGGAGGGATGGCTTCTTTGGCCGTTCGGTCCTCCAGGACTTTCTGGTGTAGGTTGTATTGGTTCGCAGACCCACCACCGGGGTTGGTATTGCTGGGGTATCTATTCTAAGGTAAGGAATCTAATACTAACCTGTTTCTTTCAGATGAACAAGTTACTTACCTTCGGTAACGATATATCTGTAAAAAACAGTAGTTAGTATTAGATTCCTTACCGCCCCACCCATCCTCCCCGTTCTGCGAACTGATACCTAGGGTTAAGGACATCCCTTTCAGGGCCCTAGTTTCAAATGGCACCAGTGTTAGTTCTCACATGGCTCTGCGTGTTCTGGCGCGGAAAAGCTGTGTGCAAAGAACTGACGTCAGCGCGCGGAGGCGGCGTCTATATACTCCAGCGACGTCATCACGGCGCACGACGCCGACGACGCGGAGCCGCAGGGGACGCCTGCAGACGACGCCTACCGACGCGCAGGGGTACTGCTACGCAAAAGTTTCCGGATCCAGACTGACGCCTGGGGATATTCTAAGGTAAGGAATCTAATACTAACTACTGTTTCTTACAGATATATCGTTACCGAAGGTAAGTAACTTGTTCTTCTCCACCACACAATACAGGGACTCTGGACCACGCAGCAAAAACAATTGCACATCAACCTGCTGGAACTGATGGCAATTTTCATCGCAATGAAAGCTTTCAAAGTACACCTCTGCAACAAGACAGTGTTGATCCGGACGGACAACATGACTGCAATGTACCATCTACAAAAACAGGGAGGAACACACTCTCCACAACTGTCGCATCTGGCACAAAGAGTGTGGAAGTGGGCCATCCAGAGAAACATTTTCCTCCTGGCGGAACACCTCCCAGGCAAGGGCAATGAGATAGCGGATTTGCTCAGCAGACACAGCCAACAAGTGCACGAGTGGGAGATTCACCCATCAGTGCTTCAACCATACTTCCATCGGTGGGGACAGCCGGAAATAGACCTGTTCGCCACAAAGGAAAACGCAAAATGCCGGTCCTTTACCGCAAGGTTCCCACACCCGCAGTCTCAGGGGAATGCGATATGGATGAACTGGTCAGGCAAATTTACATACGCTTTTCCACCAGCACCACTGATACCGCTAGTGGCACGCAAACTGCGCCAGCATTCCATGACGCTGATCCTAGTTGCTCCTACATGGGCGAGGCAACCGTGGTACACCACGTTCCTAGAACTTTCCGTGGTGCCCCATCAAAGGCTACGCCTAACACCCAGCCTCTTAACGCAGAGCCATGGAGACATTCAGCACCCAGATCCGCAGCAGCTGAACCTTGCAATCTGGCTCCTGATGTCTTAGAGTTCGGCTACCTCAACTTACCTCCTTACTGCATGAACATTATCAAGGAGGCAAGAAAGCCTACAACAAGAGCTTGCTATGCGTCAAAGTGGAAGCGTTTTGTCATTTATTGTAACAACAACGACATAAACCCTCTGGACGCGTCCATTCAAAATATCATATGCTATCTTTTGCACTTACACCGCTGCAATTCAGCCTACACGTCCATACGGATACACCTAGCAGCCATAGCTGCTTACCTTCAGAACAGACAGCATCTTTCGCTGTTCAGAGTGCCTGCAATTAAGGCATTCATGGAGGGCCTCAAACGAGTAATTCCACCAAGACACCCAACTTCCCCTGTCTGGAACCTAAACGTCGTTTTAACCAGACTAATGGGACCTCCTTTTGAGCCATTACACTCCTGTGAGATACAATTTTTAACGTGGAAGGTGGCTTTTCTCATAGCCATTACTTCGCTTCGAAGAGTTAGCGAGCTGCAAGCCCTAACTATTCAAGAGCCCTTCATTCAAATTCACGCAAATAGGGTCGTGCTTCGGACAAACCCTAAATTCATGCCCAAAGTGGTATCACAATTCCACATAAATCAAAAAATAGAACTGCCAGTGTTCTTTCCAAATCCACAGTCAGTACCTGAAAGAGCCCTGCACACACTGGATGTTAAAAGAGCTCTGCTGTATTACATAGACAGAACTAAAGATTTCAGGAAGACAAAACAGTTGTTTGTTGCCTTTTCACCACAGCACAAAGGTAACCCCATTTCAAAGAATGGCTTAGCTAGATGGATAGGTAAATGCATCCAAATATGTTACATTAAAGCTAAACGTACTTTAACAGTGCCCCCAAGAGCGCATTCCACACGCAAACTTGGGGCATCTATGGCTTTTCTAGGAAACATCCCTATACAGGAAATATGTAGAGCAGCCACATGGACAACCATACATACATTTACCAAACACTACTGCGTAGATGTACACTCCAAGCAGCTGTAGGACAGGCTGTTCTCAAAACTCTTTTTCAGACTGCTGCAGCTGGCACGGGCAGCCACCGCTAGGGAAGGGACTGCTATACATTCTATGCACAGATATGAATTCAGCAGCCCACATGCCTCGAACGGAATATGCTACTTACCAGTATGCATATGTTCTTGGCATGTAGGGCTGCTGACATTCATATCGCCCGCCCTCCTCCCCGGTGCCTGTTGCAGCTGTAGCACTCTTTCATTCATTCTTACTCTTACTTTCTTGCATGGACATCTCTTACTGTATCACACTCCATCTCTGCCACAATGGCGAAAAACAATCTGAGGATGGAGAGGATGCCCATGCGCACGGTAGTCAGAGGAGGAGCCACGTATCTCGTGATACTTCGAAGACTCTTCCAGGACAACAATGTGCAATCATCCGTACCCAACACTAGGCGGCGATCTATGCACAGATATGAATGTCAGCAGCCCTACATGCCAAGAACAGATGCATACTAGTAAGTAGCATATTCCATCCTCCCCTTCTGACCCCATCTGTGTTCGTGATCAGCTCCCACCTGACTCTCTGGTGTTCACTACTGCCAATAAGTGAGCAAATTCCCAGGACCGTGCGGATTCCCCGCCACCAGAAATGGAAAGTAAACACGTAGTTTCAGCAGTGAAAAGTGTGGCAGCGCAAGTCACGAACCAATGGCTTATAGCTAATTCTGTCGGCTTTCTGGCAATGTGACTGTGCCTATTGGGACGAGCTGTTGGAGCTCCTCCAATATCTCCCAGAGGAGCACAGGAAAAGGGGGCAAGAAATAGTTTCTGAGGGCAAGCAGATATCTAATATCTCTATTCGCTGCCACCTAGCTCTGTATTTCTGGCTTCAAGCCGGAAGTTCAGGAGAACCTGTTGAGCATGCCTTTTGATGGTTAGCATCTCTTTGGTCCACAAGTGGATCAAATCCTGGAAAATATATATTTTTTAAAGATATGAAAACAGCCAAGGCGATGGGGGCACTTGAAATACCCGATCCACACGGCTCTCTTCGACACCTTGCCTGGGAGGCTCGGAGACCACCTCCCTTGAAGCCTCCATGTCCTTTTGGGGAGAACAAAGCAAACCAATCAACAACAAGATCCCTATACCTGGGGTGATTATTAAATTACATAGACATGAGTACACATTACTCAGGTTGTATTCTTCTTTTTTTATACATACCGAGGTAAACCCCTGCTATCTTGCGCAGTGCGGTTTCACTCCTCTAATGTCTGATAATCCCCACACATTATATTGTTCCACACAATTAATTAAATACTGCAGTCTCAATTCAAAAAATGTCCGGCAGTGATGTTCAACGGATGTCTACTTTCTAAACTGAAAGAACATCTATCCACACTTCACCACATGTGTACAATCTTACAGAGGAAAAAATGTGTGGTGGAAAGGAAGGCACCTCACGGGCGAACACCCTCGGGGATGTTGGCTGATGTTACCAACTCAATGCCCCTTTCTCATCATCGGTTGCCTTCCAATCCGGAAAAGAAAAAAGAATAGGTACAACACATAAACTGAAATACGTGTAAAGGTGCAACATAAAGAGTATCGACGTTAACTCAAAAAGGACAGAGTGACATAAAATCCACAGCCACACCCACTCAATCACTTTATTCTTCGTTTCAGTGTGAGCTGAAGAGTTAAAACAAAGGATGGTAGCTTAGTATCGCCTACCAGTTCCTTGATACCGACATGTTTCACTGCCCCATTGTTTTCGGCAGATTCATCAGGGTATTGAACACTCGGTCACTGCACCAAGGTTTTGAACATCCTTTCTGGACACTATTGAATTGAGACAAAAATAAAACCAGAGACATGCCCAGTAGTCAATATCAATTCATCGGTTTCCACACCGGGGTAATGGTTGAAAAAATATGATTATACAATTATAATTATAATTACCCTTGACCAGCATGGGCAACTCATACCGGCTGGCCAAATCACGCTTTGATTCGTTTAAAAACGATTGAAGTAGCAATCTGTAGGGAATGTAAAAGAGACATTCTAAAGCTGTCAGGCCCAGGACCCCAACAGTGAACCTCAACGTCATCTTCTATCGTCTTAGGGCAAGAGAGCTGTGACTCCCCTACTCGTGCATTCAGACAACCTGGGAAATGGCACGTGTCAACTTGGAGCATCACCAACTCCCAACTTTTATAGTAAACACGTGCACAACACACAATGTCAAACCTTAGACACCCACAGTGGACATCGGTGTCAGCTTCACACATCTTAGGACAGGAGAGTTATTACACCCCTACTCATGCATTTAAAGAAATTCGAGATGGCGCGTGTCGGATGAGAACATGCAACACTCCCAAGTTTTATGCTGCACACATGCGCACCAATCTCGATTTTGATCATTACCAGGGTGTATGGGCCATAGTAACATATTTAGGCAAAAATACGGAGGCAGTGTAACCCCTCGCCCACACATAACATAATGCCTACAACACCATTATAGGTATACGGGGAACCGCACCACTACAGCACAGTATACATCATTAAAACTACTTCCCCTCGCTACATAATAGCGTATTGCTCTCACTGGCTGCTCGGTACTGAGGCTGCAAACCTCCAAAGGCTACCTACTCGCACCCACTCCTCACCGTACGGTTGGAAACCAGGGCGGTGTCTCATCCCAGGAACACGTAACTCACTCCGGCGTTTGTTTTTCAAACCTGGCGAGGTCCGGTCAGATGATCTGGCGCGCATGCGCACATACTGGCGCTCCAAAGGGGAACGGTGCGCCAGATCATCTGACCGGACCTCGCCGGGTTCCTGGGATGAGACACCGCCCTGGTTTCCAACCGTACGGTGAGGAGTGGGTGCGAGTAGGTAGCCTTTGGAGGTTTGCAGCCTCAGTACCGAGCAGCCAGTGAGAGCAATACGCTATTATGTAGCGAGGGGAAGTAGTTTTAATGATGTATACTGTGCTGTAGTGGTGCGGTTCCCCGTATACCTATAATGGTGTTGTAGGCATTATGTTATGTGTGGGCGAGGGGTTACACTGCCTCCGTATTTTTGCCTAAATATGTTACTATGGCCCATACACCCTGGTAATGATCAAAATCGAGATTGGTGCGCATGTGTGCAGCATAAAACTTGGGAGTGTTGCATGTTCTCATCCGACACGCGCCATCTCGAATTTCTTTAAATGCATGAGTAGGGGTGTAATAACTCTCCTGTCCTAAGATGTGTGAAGCTGACACCGATGTCCACTGTGGGTGTCTAAGGTTTGACATTGTGTGTTGTGCACGTGTTTACTATAAAAGTTGGGAGTTGGTGATGCTCCAAGTTGACACGTGCCATTTCCCAGGTTGTCTGAATGCACGAGTAGGGGAGTCACAGCTCTCTTGCCCTAAGACGATAGAAGATGACGTTGAGGTTCACTGTTGGGGTCCTGGGCCTGACAGCTTTAGAATGTCTCTTTTACATTCCCTACAGATTGCTACTTCAATCGTTTTTAAACGAATCAAAGCGTGATTTGGCCAGCCGGTATGAGTTGCCCATGCTGGTCAAGGGTAATTATAATTATAATTGTATAATCATATTTTTTCAACCATTACCCCGGTGTGGAAACCGATGAATTGATATTGACTACTGGGCATGTCTCTGGTTTTATTTTTGTCTCAATTCAATAGTGTCCAGAAAGGATGTTCAAAACCTTGGTGCAGTGACCGAGTGTTCAATACCCTGATGAATCTGCCGAAAACAATGGGGCAGTGAAACATGTCGGTATCAAGGAACTGGTAGGCGATACTAAGCTACCATCCTTTGTTTTAACTCTTCAGCTCACACTGAAACGAAGAATAAAGTGATTGAGTGGGTGTGGCTGTGGATTTTATGTCACTCTGTCCTTTTTGAGTTAACGTCGATACTCTTTATGTTGCACCTTTACACGTATTTCAGTTTATGTGTTGTACCTATTCTTTTTTCTTTTCCGGATTGGAAGGCAACCGATGATGAGAAAGGGGCATTGAGTTGGTAACATCAGCCAACATCCCCGAGGGTGTTCGCCCGTGAGGTGCCTTCCTTTCCACCACACATTTTTTCCTCTGTAAGATTGTACACATGTGGTGAAGTGTGGATAGATGTTCTTTCAGTTTAGAAAGTAGACATCCGTTGAACATCACTGCCGGACATTTTTTGAATTGAGACTGCAGTATTTAATTAATTGTGTGGAACAATATAATGTGTGGGGATTATCAGACATTAGAGGAGTGAAACCGCACTGCGCAAGATAGCAGGGGTTTACCTCGGTATGTATAAAAAAAGAAGAATACAACCTGAGTAATGTGTACTCATGTCTATGTAATTTAATAATCACCCCAGGTATAGGGATCTTGTTGTTGATTGATTGTCTAGAGTGGAGGGCGATCCCTTATATCTTTCCAAATCCCTCTTGGCTCCTTCTTGTTGGTGCTTGTGGAGAACAAGGCAAACACAAGGAGATTATGGACGGAGCGCTGACACTTTTCAGACACTCACCCCAGTCACAGATCTGGGTTGAATTCATCATCGTTCTTTAGCTCACTTCGCCACTCCATTTCCGACACAGCTATATGCAAATCAGTCTTGACCCTGTGCCTCATTGGGAACAGTCCAGCCCGAACTGCCAAGCCATGCCTCCCTTGGACTGGAAACAAGCATCCCGATACATAGAGATAGGGTTGTCCTCCTCACCAACCGCAAATTCCTCCATAAGATAGTCTCTCATTTCCACCTTAATCAGTCTATTGAGTTACCTGTCTTTTTCCTGCAACCTGATTCAGTTGCGGAACGGATTCTGCATACTTTTGATGTAAAACGAGCCCTAGGTTGACAGAACTAAGGGACAGATGTACGACCAAGAAAATTGTGCATCGCAAATTGCGACTCTTTTGTGAGTCGCAATTAGTGAGCCGCAATTTTTGATTTATAACCGTGTATTTCACACTGGCTGTGATTCCCAAAGGGGTCGCAAATTGCGAGGATCATTAATATTAATGAGCCTCTCGCAATTTGCGAGCCCATTGGGAATCTCAGCCCTCCCAGGGATGGTGGCCTGCTGGGATTAGCAGACCAACATGTCTGGGACTGCTTTTTAATAAAGCAGCTTTTTATTTTAAATGCTGCCTGTTTTCCTTAAAGGAAAACGGGATGCATTTAGAAAAGAAAAATGAAACTTTTAAGTTGAATTTTTTTTAATGGCAGGCAGTGGTCTGTGGGACCACTGCCTGCTCTTAAAAAATATTTTCCAACATACTCATATAGGGGAAGGGGTCCTCTGGGGACCCCTTCCCCTTTGTGAGTGGTTTACCAACTACTTGAAAATGGTGTTAAACTGCGAATGTTTTGCGACCGCAAATGCGGTCGCAAAACACTAGTACATAGCATTTTGACTCGCTGTTAGGAAGGGGCGACCCTTCCTAATATTGAGTCGCAAATGCTATTTTGCAAGTCAGGGACTCGCAAAATAGGATTTGAACATGCTATTACCCTTTTGTGTGACAGCAAACGGGAGCTTCTCCAGTTTGCAGACACAAAAAAGGGTCATACATCAGGCCCTAAGCTATTTAGAAAAACACAACGACTTTTTGTCCCTTTCTCCTAACCCAACAAAGGGAAGGCTCTATCCAAGTCAGGCTTTGCCAGATGGATAGTTAAATGCATCCAGACTTGTTATGCTGAAAATGAAAGGACTCTACCCACTCCTTCTGTGGCACACTCTACTCATATGAAAGGAGCCTCTACAGCCTTCCTGGGGAATATCCCTAAAGCTCATATATGCAAAGCAGCTCCCTGTCCACACCACACACTTTCGTAAAACACTACTGTATGGATGACCTGCCAACAAGCTAATGTGGGTCAGGCAGTTCTCTGTACACTATTTCAGTCTTCTGCATCACCCACAGGCTAACCTCCACTTTTTTGGGAGGACTGCTTTAGAGTCTCTGCACAGAATGTATATCTACAGCCATACATGCATCCAGCTGAAAATGTTGCTTACCCTGTAAGCATTTGTTAGTGTCATGTAGTGCTGTAGATTTACATGCCCGTACCCTCCTTCCCTGATACCTGTGGTCGTTGCAGAATCTCTTCCTATTTATTTTTCCACTTATGCATGAACATCTCTCTATAGATCACTTCGCTTCACATTCCATCATCACCCGCCATGTGAGAAAACAATCTAACTATGGAGTTGATGACCATGTGCATTATCTCCGAATGGAGATGTCACAATACCTCAGGACTCCAAAGACTAATTTGAAGAAAAACAACCAGCACACATCCAAGCCCAATTCTAGATGGCAGGAGTATGCACAGCATGTGACTATGCAGTACTATATAAAACACAAACAGATTCTTACAGGGTAAGTAACATTTGCCATATATATAGTGCAGGCCTTCAATAAATGATGTATCAAACATTCTGAAAAGAAGGACACCGTACTCAAAAGGTCCATTTGTATCAGTGTGCCTTGTGGTGCCAGTGTTTGGGGAATGTGCGATTAGTACGTGGCAGTCATGAAAAAGCTGCGTACATGGGGAGAGTTGAAAGTACTCCGATGCTAAAACAAGTCTTAACTGTACTTTGCCATATTGAGGGTGTCAGTAACTTCAGTTTGTCTTTAGCTGGTACGTTGAAGCATGATTCAGTGTTTGCCATTTTGTGATGGATATGAATCGATAAGACGTTCTGTTTAATAATGAGTAGCAATGATAATAGGGGAATCATAACCATATGGAATTTCCAATATTCTAAAAGAGTTACTAGGACTACCCAAAATGATCCAAGAGTTATGTTAAAAAGGATTCCATGCAAAAAAAGCTTACTGCATGCAGCCACTTTGACTGTATTAGTGTTTCTTTTGAACCTGCAAGTTCAAACCTGTAGTTCGAATTATTAAAAATAATGGAAACAAATATCAGGGTGCTCTCCAGTATGGATTTCTAATTTATTAATAAAATGTCCCTTGCTTCTCTTGCTTGTTAACAAGGAATTTATAGGTGCAATGATTTTATATCAGTGGTGCACATAATTATTTTTGTTTCCTCCCTTTGGCTGATTTCTTTTATTTTTTTTCCCTAGAAAATCTTGAGTATCTAAAAAATATGATGCACCCGATGTGGCTGTAGAAAATTATTTATTTTTATATGGGTTCATGAATTGAACCTTTGGCTGCACCTATTAAACTAAAAGTAGATCATGTATAGCCAGAGATTGACACAATCCATGTTTTATTTATCTTGGACAACATATAGATAATTGGTCTTATCGGATTGGGCTGTCTGATACGGCTTTGTGTTTTCACTGATTTATCCATTTGTGAAAGGTTCTTCTGTTACTTTTGTATAGTCTATTGTAAACTCTTGTCCCTGATTTATGTTTAGTGTAAATAGGCATTTGCATCTTACATATGTTCTCCAGCATTGTATCTTTTATAGATTCACATGCTTGAATCTTCCCTGTTGTCATGGTGGGAGTCCCACGGCAACAGTAGAAATAGTAGTACTGAATACGTTTTGCTTGTTTTTCGAGGCTGCTGCGGTTCGAGGCTGCTAGAGGCTGCGAGGTGGTGACGGCTCTCGGCTGCCGCTGCCACTGTCGTTGCCGTGTGTCCTGCTCCTACTGCCGCGTGTGGGTGGGGGATTGGAGTCGCAGTTTGCGAGCCCTCCCCTGCCTGCGTGCAGACCGAAACGCCGGAATCGCACCGAAGCCGCCGCCAAGCCGAAAAAGCCGACCCCCTGCAAGCGAGCCAACTAGGAGCTGTGAATCGCCCCGCGGGATTGCCAAACAGGGGGAAGAGTCTACCTACGGCGGCTGGAGCCGCTATTCTCTCCTGCGGGACCATCCCAAAGCGGGCGAGTACTTGCTCACAGCTGGAGCTGTGAGTCCCCCCAACGGAAGGAGGCACCCTCAGCAGCAGGGGTTGCTTGAGTAATCCAGTCCACGTTTTGCGGTCAGCTCAGTGTTCGAGAGAGGTGTCCAGAGGAGACAGGCTGCGTGCAGGCGTGACCCTGAACCTAGCGCTGAGAAAACAATGCTGCCGCCCTCAGCCAAGGAAACACGAGCAGGAGAATACGATACGGCGCTAGCAAGCCGGGTTCAGTCGGGGACTATCCGGTGAGTTGGAGCAAGGAGCACACGGTGACTATGGAACTGGCCGGTGGGCGGGCGCATGGATCCAGGCTGAGTCCTGTCCCCCGAGTCAGAGCCTGAGCCGAGAGTTCCGAGCTCCGAGTTCCCGCCCCCGCCCCCGCTCCATGCCCCTGAGTGAACGGGGGAGAGGCATCTGCAAGGTGTTAAGCACACCACCTTCCGGACTCACCGGACTCACCTAACCCTAACACTGCTTCCTAAAACCCATAAGGAGACTGACTGACTCCAGTTCGCTCATCCTCAGGTGTTAGTCTGCCGAGTTTGGATGTGTCTGATGAGCGGTTTTCTGCTAGTGGAGAGCAGGAGAGGAGCTTTTGCCTGCGAGGGTGCTGTGAGGTCGTGCAAGGAGGTGAGCATACGTAGGGTGTGCTAGAGTCACTAGAGACACCGCAGGCTCCTGCACAGCCCCCCCTAAGCAGCGGCGCCTGGCGCTGCTAAAGTCGCTAAAGACTCAAGGCACAAGGAGGACAATTACCGAGCACTGGATTGGAACGGTAAGTCCCAACAATAGTAGCGCTACCTTAACTTAAACTTTAACAAAACTTTAAGCTGCATGCTGCTTAACTCTCATCGAACCTTCCTTGTACCTTCCGGACATGCACGTATGCACTTTCTGCACTGAACCTGTATTCAATCTGTGAAGAAAGTTAACTCTGTTTGGACAAAGCCATCCCATTGCCTCTGGCTCTGCCCCACACCGCAACACCGAAACACCGCAATCACCCCCCTCCCTGACGGCAGCTGCTCCAAATTCCCTGCGCTCTGTGCTTGTGTAGGAAGTGGTTACACGGCAGCGCACGAAAGGAGCAGACAGGCTTGGGAGGGTGTATGGACTCTGCGGTCTGTGCGGATCTGAGCCTCCATGTAGTAGCAGCACAAGAGGGGAGTAGCAGGGTGTGCTTTCGAGTGTCACTCACGGAAACAAATTTCACTCAGCCACAAAGAGCCGCAAAAAAAAATAAAAAGCCCACAAATTATAACAAAGTAATATCATGAGATCAGGAAGAGAAAGGACTGCAGGCACAACAACAAAACGCGCAAAAAGAATGCAGCAATCCACGGTATAATTTTTTTTTAAAAACCAACGCACCTGGAATGACCCAGTCGCTTATCTCCCCGATTGCACGTATGTTTGAGAAATCCGGTAAAATACCGGAAAAGTTCCAATTTCTGATGGATCCAACCGGAGCTCTGATGTCAATGAAATCAGAATCAAACAAGGACAAATTACAGACCCCCATGAAACCTACTAGTAGTAACACGATGCAAAACAGACAGCAAATGGAACAAATAGAACTAAACTGTGAGGAAAACCAATGTGTGGACATAGAAATATTATGGGGGACCAACTGCAACGGTCAACTCAGCAAGAATCCCCCAAAAGAGTCGCAAATAGGCAATACAAAGTCGGATATAAAGTCGGATATAGACGCAAAGGTAATCGCAAGCGCAAATGATAAGTCTACCCCTAATAATCTGCACTCACAAACTTCTGAAACTAATCAACAATATTACGGAGACAGGATGGAGCAAGTGCCACCAAGGTACCCCATTGAAACTAACGTTGAAATCAATAAACGGTTGTGTGTACTCCCTGAGGTATTTGAAACATATCATAATCAGGAGAGGATTGACCAGGGGAGCGATAACAACAAAAACATGCTCAATGAAACAATAAAAGAAACCAAGACGCCAGGGGATAATTTTGAAGGACCTCTGGAAAAAAATGATTTAGCTTTGTCTATTACTGACAAAAATATGGTGTAACAAAAAAATCCTCAGGGTATCGTACACTCTGAGGATGAAATGGCCCACAATACAGAATCAGGAATAAAACATCACGAAGCAGGGATACCATGGGATATCTTCTACCAAACCTTGACTCTCACGCTAGAAGCGCTCCAGTACCAATCAAATAAAATGGAGATACAAATTAACCTCCTAAAAATGATGGCAAATAATGTGGTGGGAATTGATAACAAACTTGCCCAACTAAATGATCTGATAATCAGAGCACAGACAGAAAACGAAAAAACATCCTCTGATTGTATTTATGTACCTATTATGGACAAACTTGCAGTACTACCGGCAGTTTTAACAAGCATAATAGAAGACACTAAAAGGAATATCCAAATCAGTAAGGTGAAAGTTAATACGGATAATGCTATTACAAAGGAAAAGAACAAAAATGAAACAGGGAATGGGTTTGACAGCCCTAAAAGCATTGAACTAAAACAGTCAACACAACCACAAGATGAAATCGTTAATCTTCCAATCCACCAAGCTACGGACCGACCGGGAAATGAAATTACGTGTAACACTAGTCAAGAGGATGAAATCCACAATAATACCGAATTAGATGGTTTCTCGACGATGTCAAAACGTCAAAGAAAAAGCTCCGGAAAGCAAGAAAAAAGGAAAAACCGAAACCGACTGCTACAAGGAAGAGAGACGATGATCAAATATCATTAACCTCAGAGGATACAACGAAAGGTAGAAACAGCTATTTCCCTATTTTTTGTAACAAATCAACAGCTCGTACAAAGCAAACAATGTGCCTCAATGTAAAAGAAAAACAAATTCCACCAATGAGTATTGATAGAGGACTAGATGGCCAAGTGGACAATAAGACCCCAGAGAATCTGCTGCAGATTGTCATACTGGACACAATCCAGAAAGAAGAAGAAAGAGCATCAAGCAACTGTAACCCTCACAAAATGAACGGAAGTAGCCCTATCAATTCAACCCAAACAATAATTCCTCACCAAAATCAAGGCACCGATGTGAGAATAAAAAAAGATGGGGAACCTACAGTGGAGAAGGCGGGCAATGGACTGATAAAAACATCAGAATGGGACCATCTACAGATTTAAAGCAGGGAAGGGAAAAAAATAATTAGCTTCAAACCCAAGCAAATTGAAAAGAAGGATGTCCCTATTCTCCAAATCCCCAAAAACAGTGAAAAACTTATATTCACACCAGAATTTGAGTCTAGAGGCAGGCACGATATACTAAACCGTGGGAATTTGCTCAGACTATTCAAATCAATACCAGCACTGTCTAACATTGTAAGTCAGGACATTATCTCTGTTGAGTTTATGGAGGGGATAAATAGTAACCAGACTCTGACTCTAATCACACTAATATCTCCAAAAATATCTGAACAGATCTTGAACGAGCGAATGAGATTCAAAACCTGGGGCATAGAACTAATCAAACAAATCCCAGAGGTCTATCCTACTCCTTTTATTGGGGATGAAACATCACTTGAAAAAGTAGACACACAGATCGTCTCTGTCCTAAAAAATGCACTTGGTAGATCGCCCACAAAAAATGTCTGTAACTTGTCGCAAAACACCATTGACAGAAATTTAGAAATAAATGAAAAATGGATTAATGTAGCACTACATAGCAACTATAATCAATGATATGGTAGTCCACCGAAACTAGGAACAATAAGTAATGACAGAGATATAATAAGAATGTGTTCATGGAACATCAATGGGTTGAGAGGCACGATCCATAACGCACAGATAGATTCTTTAGTTGGAAGTTTCCAGATTATAGTATTACAAGAAACATGGGAAACCAACCCATTTTTGTTACATGGATACTCCGGCTACTATGAACCCGCAAAGAAAGAACAAAGGTTTGGGCGAGCCAGCGGGGGCCAGGCAATATTTATCTCTAACACGCTACAGGCACACCACGAGCAAGTGGACCTAGAAAGCACGCACATCCTTATAGTCAAACTAAACTATAAAATAACTAACCAAAAATCTAAAACGTTATACCTAATTACTGTATAAATACTGCCTAATAACCGAAGTAGGGAAACAATCTGTGGAACCTTGAATAATGTTCTAATCAACAAAATACTGGAGGATCCCCTTGCCGATTTTATGATTACTGGGGACTTTAACCTCAATCTTATGTCCCCCCACATAAGAGATGATACAACGCAATCGCAAACGTACCAATGGCTAATTCCAGAACAGGATATAGGGAAAGAAAAATACTCCAATAAGAACAGAATGGGGTCAAAATTTGTAAAGGACATTGAGGCTATGGGACTTCGAATTCTTAACGGTAGAATAAAAACGGATGTGCCTCCAGTATATAGTTACTTTGGGTATAACGCACACTCCAGAATTGATTACACCATGTCCTCATTATTTATGTTTCACAACATTACCTCGTACCAACTAAAGAAAGTAAACGAAAGTGACCACGCACAGCAAATAATTGTAATGAACATTGGCACTAATACTAATAAGGTTTATCAGACTGTCCAAGGGCATGTTGGAACAACTAACTATAAAAAAGTATTCTGGAATGTTGTTAACAAAGACGAAACGAATAAACAGGTGGAAAGGCTTGCGGAAGTATGCTTCAAAGACACTGCACTAGAATCAGTGATAGAGCAATGGGAAAACTTCACTGGGATGCTGATCAGTACGCAATTTGTTTAAAGAACACAAGGGTACCCAAAGGTGCAATAAGCTAGGGACCTTGGGTGCTTATATATTAACCAAAACAATGTCCCTAGACCAGAGAGCAATAGATTCCAATAAATATAGACTTAATAGTTCTATATCCAATGTCCAGCCGGACAGTTTAATTTTTCAATGTATAAAGTGCATAAAAGTTGGGTGTGATACAAGTGGGACACCAGCCGGTGCCCAACTAATACACTCAGGGCAGGAACAAACAAGGAAATTTAGGCAATTTCCGGCAGTCTGAATGTCATAAATTATACACAGACAATCCAAAAATACACATATGCAAATAATAATGTCACTGGATAAATAAGCATTTAGTGTATAAAAGTCGACGACGTTTCGAACCCTATTCTGATTCAAGGTTCATCTTCAGGACAACACAAGATTGCCTAACAATTATATATACAGAATGCCCACACTGTGGGGTTACATTGCCAAAATACATAATTGAAGGGAGAATAAAAAAGAGGGGGGAAGAAACATAAACAAAAAATGTAGGCACATGTCTGATAATTTTAAACAACACTTGCTAGCAATAAAATCTGTGTTTAAGGACCCACGCGGGTGCCATCTCATTGGCTAACAACCAATCACGTGCACCGGAATGAACCTTGAATCAGAATAGGGTTTGAAACGTCGTCGACTTTTATACACTAAATGCTTATTTATCCAGTGACATTATTATTTGCATATGTGTATTTTTGGGTTGTCTGTATATAATTTATGACATTCAGACTGCCGGAAATTGCCTACATTTCCTTATTTGTTCCTGCCCTGAGTGTGTTAGTTGGGCACCGGCTGGTGTCCCACTTGTATCACACCCAACTTTTATGCACTTTATACATTGAAAAATTAAACTGTCCGGCTGGACATTGGATATAGAACTATTAAGTCTATATGTATTGGAATCTATTGCTCTCTGGTCTAGGGACATTGTTTTGGTTAATAGATCAGTACGCAATGTCAAACACAAACAAGTAAGAAGCGAACGGGGAAAGAACCAAAGAGGGATAAGGAACACCACTTAAATTTACAATACAATAATGAAACAGAAGAAAGATCGAAACAGGACTATTAGGTTAATGAGGAAACCGGGGGTAAAAGCAGAAAACCTGGGAAACTTGAAGCTATTAAATCAAAATTTGAAGAAGCTAACATGGGGTGAAAAAATGAAAGCAGAACAGGCGACCTGGGCAAAAGTATTGCATGCCAGTAAGCAGAAGAATCCAAGAGATTCCTGGAAAATTATCAATTGTCTTGCCAGATCTAACAAGCATGTAGTCTCATCACCGCTAACCAAGCAGGATTGGGAGATTTTCCTGAGGAAACATCTAAATCAGAACAACATACAGTCAACTTTACCGGAAATGCGATATGGGTGCAAAAATGACAACAATATGGAATCTTCCGCTCATGAGAATGATTGGGATATGCCAATACCCATAGAAAAAGAAGATATAATTAAATCTATAAAAAAACAGAAGAACGGTGCTCCTGGACCAAATGGGATACCGTTTGCACTCTTGAAAGAAAACCCAGAATTATGGGCGACCATCCTAGAGAAACTATACGTAGAAGTCATCCTAACAGGAACGGTACCTAAGTCTTGGCAAGGATCCCTAATAACTCCAATTTTTAAAAAAGGAAACTGGGCACTTGCAGAAAATTATAGGCTGATCACTTTGCAAGACACGGATGCAAAGTTGTTTGCAAGAATTTTGCTGACCAAACTATCGGAATGGGCGACGGAAACCAAGAAATTGCCCCTTAACCAAACAGGCTTCATACAAGGCCTTGGAACGACAACAAACATAATGGTTTCGCCCTACTTATGGATAAGTCAATCAGACTGAAGCAACCACTGTATCTATGTTTTATCGATTTTAAATCTGCATTTGATTTTGTTAATAGGAACTTACTTTGGAAAAAACTCGAGAGAATGAAAATTCCAGCTTCCCTTCTGAAACTGATTCGCCTCTTGTATACAGACACATGGGTGAGTGTGAGGATGGGGGATGGCAGAACATTATCTAAGGAGATTCCAACAAACGAAGGCCTAAAACAAGGCTGCGTTCTAGCCCCCCGCCTCTTTAATCTGTTTCTTGCCGACCTAACTACAATACTGGACGAGGAAAATGCGCACCCTCCGAAACTAGCTGATAAACGTCTCATGAAGCTGCTGTATGCGGACGACGTCATACTTCTGAGCTATACTAAAGTGGGACTACAGCGTCTAATTAGGCGGACCCACATGTACTCGAAGGATAACGGGGTGGTCATAAATGAGACAAAATCTAAGATCATGGTTGTTACCAAAACCAATAAAATAAGATACAAGAGCAAATGGTTCATGGATAAGTCCGAGCTAGAACAAGTAGATGTATATAAATACCTGGGTGTGTTATTTGATGCGAAGGTCAACTTCCAACTACAAAAAAGGGACATCCAAAGAAAAGCGAATGCATTAACTGCAGCATTCAGAATTGTGCAGAAGTCACTTTCCAGCCTAACCTACGGCCCTCTTCTGAGTATTATTGGTGCAAGACTCCTACCGACTATCACACACGGTAGTGAAGCGGTAATGGGTATGACACTGAAACTCTGAACAAAATCATAACCAGAACGTATCCGGCCCTATTCCATCTTCCAGCGAACGCATCCCCTGCCCAAGTAAGGTTGGAATTCGGACTTACCAACCAACAATATGCAAGGCAGGGCCACTTTATAAAAGTATGGCATCAAATAAAAAATGACCACCATAACGAAATATCGCATCTGTTATGAAGTGAATTAAATAACGATACTAATTCTACTGCAGCGCTCTATCTTAGGAAAGCTATTAAGAATTTTGCGGTCATGTCGATATGGGAAAATAATATAACCAAGACATCGTTTAAGAAAATAATTAACAAAACCACTAACCATCTATCTATTCTAAACGATAAGCTACCCTTACAAAGAGAACACACGCCTGGGCGACAATAAACGGCTATAAAAAGAAGGAAATTCAGCAATATCTGGTAACACCTTGGACGGAAAAAAAAACAGGTGCTCCTCAAAGCCAGATTTGGAATATTGCCAGGCCTGTGTCACCTTCCACCGTGGGAGAGATCGGTAACCCTAACGCAATGTAGACTGTGCAAGAATGGTGAGGAGGATATTCTTCATCTTCTCTGTACCTGCCCTGAACTCTTGCAAGAGAGAAAAGCACCACTGCTTAGGGTTCTATTCAAGGCATGAGGAATAAGGTCATGCAGGCAGGCCCTGATTAAGTGCCTAATCCCGAATGATATCATTTTAAATGCTACTTTTGTAAAGTTCCTAATAATAGTTAAAAGGACACTAGGAGTTGTACCTACTGTAAATATTTAACTGACTACAAAGCTGATGCAATGTCATTTTAAATTGTTTTTACATGAATATAGCTTTTTACTGTTTCTCCTTTTTGATGTGTAATATTGGAAGATTTTAAATAATCAACATAATAAACTACGTTGTACTTTGTACTTATACTGAATATATTACATAGACCTCCATAGAGAGAAAATTCAATTGAGCACTCTATCTACCTCATTTTATAACATCCAAATTCAGCAAATCACAGCAGAGACCTCAGAGTAACCCTCTTCACAGAGCCACCACACCTCAGATTTCTTACCGCACATCTTGTGATTGGGAGTCTCTCTGGAGCTCTGCTCAGTGACAGTTGGCTTTTTTCAACTTTTGACCACCAGCTTTTAGCTCAAGGTACTGCTTTCTGTGACATTCCCAATGCCAGATAAAAAAGGGTTGTTTAGGCCTGTAAAACTTGTGGGAAATCTAGACTTTTCTCAGAAGATCCCCACAAGCAATGTCTCTATTGCATCTGTCCTGACCATAAACCCAGGGAATGCAAATACTGCCGAACCTTCTCAGCCAAGAACCTCAAGGATAAGCAAGGAAGGCTGCTCCTCTGGCTCCAGAAGAAAAAAGCTGTTTCTGAACCTGGGTCTAACACTGAGGAAAAACCACATTCTTCCTCCAGGAAAAGAATAGAAGGGGACTCCAAGAGATCTAAATCACAGAAGCAGGAAAAATTTGAGGAGAAACGCCACAGAAAACAGGTAGAAGGGACTTTAAAATCATCTTCTGCTCCAGTCTCTGCTTCTCTGACTCCTGTTAAAGAAATTCCTTCTTGTCCATCGTAGTGTCGTCGACGAGAGCTATCACTGTCGACCTGCTGCATGGACGGGCCAGCAGTTGACTTTAACGACGGCATCATCGTCGACGAGACCATATCCGTCAAGGAGATCTTTGTTAACGAGTCTTTCTCCGCCAACAACAATTTCTTCGTCTACTACTACTCTGTTGATGATGCGGTCCTCATTTCCACCGATGATGGTGGTATCAGCGTACACACACTGATGTTGACACCCAGGACGAATGGGATGGTTACATAGTTCCCACGCGGTCCTCTCCTATCCCTCCTCCAGCAGACTCTCCCGCTGCTGACATCAGGAGCTTTCATGTCCTACTAGAATGTGCCTCAAAGCACTTTGATCTACCTATGCAAGTTAAAAAAAACTGAGTGTTTCTTGTATGACTTTAAGTAAGGCACTCAAAGATCCGTTAGGGCAGCTTCTATCCCAGTGGTAATTCCGAAACTGGATAAGAAGTACAAAGCCCCTGATAATTCACCCACATTCCTCATCGGTCGTTGTTAGAACTGGGTATCTCTAGTTAGCAATGGCTTGCACCTTTGTCCAAATAGGGACCATTGCTTCTAGTCAGAGTAAGGGGGCTACACTCCTAACTAACACCTGCTCAACCCTGTGGTAGCCTGGCACGAGCAGGAAGGCTTATCTGAGAGGCAGTGTGTAAAGCATTTGTGAACACATACAGTAATACAGTGATAACACTACAGATGGACACAACACAGATTTTATAAAAATAAGTATTCTTTATATAGACTTAACACAAGACCCAAACGACAAAAATTCACAATACAGTATTAAGAAAATAACTTTAAGATGGTAGAAATACCTTAGTTCAACGATGAGGGTAAATGCGACACTTTTCTCTCAAAGTACCTTAGGATGCGTCACGCAAGATATACAAAAGGTTCGCAGAGAGAACAATGCGTCAGTTCCTTGCTTTGGGGGAGGCGATGCATCTGTTCCTCAGTGCTTGCGCAAAGTAGGCGATGCGTCTGTTCATTACTGGAGAGGAGGTGATGCGATGCCTTCCGGTTGCGATGCGACAAGATGGTGCCTTGATTGAATGTGACGATCCATTGCGATGCGACAAGAATGCGTCTTTGATACAATGTGACAACGTGCAGGCGATACGTGCATGCCCGATGACCGTGCATCGACTCTGTAACTTTGGAGCCGCGACAGGCCCTGCCACACGCTTCTCCTGTGGTGCGACGACACACAGCTGCGACAGAGACATGCTTCTCTGGTGATGCGAAGGCGACCCTTGCGGAGGCGACACGCTTCTCCGATGATGCAACAGCTGCAGATGCGACACGCTTCTTCTCATTGAGTCGCGCTTCCAGCTCCCAACAACACGCAGGCTTCTGCAGACAGAATTCCCAGCAAGAAAATTCAGGGGGAAGCTAGTGAAGTCTTGTATCCCTGAGACTTTAGCAGGAGGCAAGCACAGTTCAAGCCCTTGGATATTCTTCTTCAAGATGATGAAAGTTGCAAATAAGTCTTTCTTCTTTCCTTGGCAATAAAGAAACCACTGCAGGCCAACCCCAGAAAGCAACACACTGGCACAGGGGAAGTCAAAAACTCCTGCAGATTCTCTGGTTCTTCTCCTTGGCAAAAGGTCCTTCTTGATGTCCAGAAGTGATCTAAAGTTCTGGGGTCTGGGTCCCCCTTTTTATACACACAAGTCCTTTGTCTCTGAAGGCAGAGAGTGTCTGTACCTAGTCCAAACCAGTCCTGGGTGCATTCTGCCAGTGTACAGCTTCTTCCTTTGTCAGTGTGGGCACGGGTCATCAGACTCACCACAGGAGGTGGAGCCAGCATTGTGGAAGGCAGGCACAGCCCTATTCAGGCCAAGGTGCTACTCCTCCCACCACTCCCAATGCAGATAGGTCTATTCAGCCTAGTGCTGACTTACCCAGCCTTCTGGAGCCACCCCAACCCCTGTCACTCACAAACCAGACATGCAATATACAACCTAGTAGAGGCAGGCTGGATGGATAGGCAAGAAATTACCTACTTTCTAAAAGTGATATTTCTAAACACAGAATGTGAAAACTAACTTCACTAAAAGATGAATTTTTTCATTCTGAGTTCAGGCCTACTAAATTCATTTTTCTACCATGTTCCCTGGGTCAGTTAGGATTACATGTTATAATCAAACAGCCCATTCTGGCCTATGGGGACAGGTAGCCTTGCTATAGTGAAAAACTAAATTGGCTGTAAATCACTATCAGGACATGCCAACCACATCTGGGCATGTTCTTCCTTTCACATACAATGCACTCTGCCCTGGGGTATACCTTAGGGGTGGCTAACATGTAGAAAAGGGAAGGTTTAGGGACTGGTAAATGGAGGGACTTACCAAGTCGACATGGCAGTACTAGACTGCACACAGGCTCTGCAATGGCAGGCCTGAGACACATTTTACAAGCTCATTCTGTGGGGGGCACAATCCGTGCTGCAAGCCCACTGGCTGCATTTGATCTACAGGCCCTGGGCACACACGATGCACTGTACTAGGGTCTGACAAGTAAATCAAATATGACAATCATGGAGTCACTAATCCATTACAACAATTGACAATAGGGAGCACTTGCACTGTGGCACTGAATAGCAGTGGCACAGACCCCAAAGCATCTAAAACCAGCCAAACATATTAAAAACAGAGGAGACAACAGCACAAAATGGAAGGGAGAGTCACGCCAATAGTACCAGGTCTAACAGTAATCCTAGACCGGATTCTGTAATCATGCAGGCCACACAAAGAAGAGCTTAAAACCCGGCATCTCGGTGGTCTGCACCTCCTGATAAACAAGTTCGCCGGCTGGACAACATCGGGAAAAGGTCAGCTACCTCTAAAGGAGCTCCTAACACTATGGCCATTCTGGGAAGATACGACCGACAGTTGTGGTCAAACATCTCTTCTCTTTTAGAACATCTTCCTGAAGATAAGAAAAAGGAAGCAAAGGTTATCTTATCAGAAGGAGAAAGGGTTTCCACAGAAATGATAGAGATTGCTATGGATATCTCCTCTTCTTCATTTCATCAAATGGCAGAAGCAGTGGTGCTGAGGTGTCAGGGGTGGCTGAAGGCGACTACTTCCGTTCTGAGGTTCAGGCTAAGTTGCTAAATATGCCTTTTGATGGCGAATGTTTATTTGACAGTAATATAAATGAAGCCCTTCGGTCTATAAAGGAGGACACAGACACTTCTAAATCCTTGGCAACGCTACAACAGCATCGTTTCCAGTCCTTTCGGGGCAGCGTTCGAGGGCAGTATGCACCCAGACTGCAGTTCCAACAATAGTTTCAACATTACCCTCAAAGCACCTATCAGGCGTGCAATCAACCTTTCTCACTTTGCCACTGGATTCAAGCAAGCCGGGCTGAAGACGGCTGGAATGCCAGAAACCGGTCCTCGGAAGCTTGTTTCCGGTCCAGGGAAGGCATGGCTTGGCAGTTCGGGCTGGACTGTTCCTAAAAAGTGAGTCCCTTTCTCACTTTGCCACTGGATTCAAGCAAGCCAGGCTGAAGACGGCTGGAATGCCAGAAACCGGTCCTCGGTAGCTTGTTTCCGGTCCAGGGAAGGCATGGCTTGGCAGTTCGGGCTGGACTGTTCCCATGAGGCACAGGGTCAGACTGATTTGCATATAGCCATGTCTGAACTGGGGTGGCAGAGTGGACTAAAGAACGGTGATGGATCAAACCAGATCTTTTGACTGGGTGTGAGTGTTTGATTGGTTCAGATGCTCCGTCCATCACCACCCCCTTTTGTACAACCTTTCAGGTCCAGCACTGCATCGTCCTATTAATGGTCCACTAGTCGTAAAAGGCAGCAATCTGCCAGGAAGATTGCAGGATTCAAACAAGAGACAATGAGTTTTGCCATGCCCCTGCCACTACAGTGCCACAGCAATTCGAACCAACTTGCTCAAACATCTCACAAAAATGGATGTCCATCTCGTTGGACAAATGGGTATTGGATGTCTTCCGTTACGATCACACCCTAGAGTTTGTACAGTATCCTCCATTCAACCCTCCTCCGAAGGTACCACATCGTCATCTATCAGATCTCAAGAGGGAAATAAAAACGCGCCGTAGAAAAGGTACCCTTCCATCAGCACAATCAAGGGTTTTATTCCCATTTCTTCTTAATCAAAAAGAATACAGGGAAACGGAGGCAGGTCTTGGACCTCCAGTTACTGACTAATCAAAAAACAATTTTTCATGAAGTCTCTGCAAAAAATCATTCTTCGTATGGATAAAGGATATTATCTGTCATCTCTTGATCTTCTCTTTTCTTTTTTTTTATATATTTTATTGGGTTTTCATCTTTTCAAGCACAGCAGCATACTGGAATAATTGTACAGAAAACAAACAATCATCTGAGATATATACATAATAACAGATGGGAAACACAGAGATTATACCAACCATCAAGAAGAAAAAAAGCAATTTTTTTCCGGCTATAAAGTCCACATTAATCATGCAGCAAGGGGTTGATTCCCCGAAATATGGAAGAGAAAGCATAGCTAAATCATTACTGCTTCTCCTTCCAGCTAGAATTGGATTCCGATATGAGGTTTCCGAGTATTCTCCCCCTTTTGCCATTCCTCGCATAAATCCCCTTCTCAAGATTATACACGGAGAGCAACCTAGCAAGCCATTGTTGAAAGGTTGGTGGTACTTTGTCCAGCAATGCCATTGCAATACAGATACGGAAGACCGACATGGCCACGAATAGAAAATATTGTGAAGGGCATTGCTAATCTTCGCCATTTACCCCTATCAATATTATGGACGGTGTAAGAGAGATCTTAATTCCTAGGGTTCTATCAAGAAAGGATTCTATAGCACTCCGTAAAAGCTGTAGCCCGGGACAAGATGCGAAGATGTGAACTATTTCTGCATCTGAGCTATCACATCGCGGACATCTAGTGCCCATTGTCCCTCCCCACTGTGCTATCCTTGTGGGTGAATAATACACGGAATAGATGGTTTTATGTTGCTGGGCCTGTAGCCCTGCAGAGCATAAGATAGTCTGCCCTAACTCTAATGACTCTTGAAAACAGTCTTGATCTATCCTAAGTTTATCTGCCCACTTGTTCCCATATTTTCCGAGATCATCCTCTTTCATCGCAGACAGCTTGGCATAGAACCTTTGTATGGTGCAATCTACACTGCTCTCAATAACATCCATTATTTTGTTTTTACCAAAGCCAGCGGGCCTACCCTTTTTCTTTGCTAAGAAACTCCGAATTTGTAGATACTTAAAAAAATTCCTTCTGTCGATACCATAAACAACCTGTATATCCGAGAACTGGTAATTTCCATTAGACCCCATCAGATCACCCAATTTCCGGACTCCCCGTCGTCCCCATTCTACCATTACTGTATCTGCGAATATTTCCACCGGGAGGGTTGGATTCCTACATAACGGAATATAGGCATTAAACCTGCCAAGTCCGCTTTTTTTTCCAGTACGACGCCCACACCTTATAAGCAGCCATCAAGGTCTTGAACCTGGTTCTTTTAAAATAACTAGGATCAGTGTATTTTAGGAAGCAGTTCTCAGCCTCCCTACCAATGAATATATAGAGTATATATCTATAGATCCTAATTTGACCTGCGGATCAGACGCCCCCCCACCCCCTAACAGACCACTCATATACTGAAGGGCTGCCGCCCAGTAATACATCTTAAAATCAGGGACGCCCGGCCTCCCCTAGCCCTAGGTAAAGACATAAAACGTAAAGCCCTCCTGGTTTTCCCATGTGCCCAAATAAATCTATTGATCAACTGCTCCAGTGCTGTAAACCATTTAGCCTCAAATGCAAGTGGGATTGCCCTAAAAAGATAGAGAAACATGGGCAAAAGGATCATTTTTACTACGTTACACCGCCCTACTAAGGAAAGATGAAGATTATGCATTCTATCCAGATCTTTTTCAGCTTTAGATATTATAGGTTCGATGTTCCTGTCCACAGTCTTATCCAAATCCGCCGAGATGTTGATCCCTAGATATACAGCGGAGTCAACAACTTGTGTATCTATGCGCACAGCCCCCTCCTTCTTGATTATATGGGTCTGAGCCCTTTTAACGCATATCCTGACACCCGACTGAAAGCAAGAGCTTCTGACTTTATTTGTTTTACTTTTTTTTTTTTTATATTACATATTTTTGCTCCTGTCTTCATCTGAAGAAGTTCTGACCTCATGTGTTGAATCATTTCGCCCTTTTCTGTTGTCTTTTTTTATTGCATTGGCTTCTGCCGATATAAAAACCATTCATTTTATAATCCATTGCGTCTTGCTTAAATGTACTTGTTTTATGTCCATACCCTTGTATAGTTGTCAAGTTTTTTATTGGTTTCATCTAATATTTTCTGCCATCCATCTTGCCGAAGATCTTTTGAGTATTTTTTTAAAAAACTCCAAAAAAGGTGCTTTTAGCCTGTCCATTACTTACCATTTGTTGGCATCATTGTCACTCTTTTTTACTGCCTTCTTAATTTGACAGCATGTCTCGGGCGTCACTTCCTGTGTCACTTCCATTTCTTTTTTTGGCCCATGGACCAAGCACCGATTGAGTAATCTAAATTAGTGTCTGTCCATGCTTGCACTATGATTGAGGTACTATTTCTTTTTTTTCTTTCTTTTCTATACCGCAACTCTGCCCTCTATTAGTCGGATCTGATTATTTAAAACCAAACATTTTAAAGTCAAATAGTGACCCTATTCGGATTTTCAATACTTTCTTTGCCTTGTTGTACAGATGCGTGCATGCTGTGCAGCCTCGGTTGAAAGTTTTTAAAAAGTGCTTTAAAGCAACCAGAATTGACCATGTCACAGCACTTTGATTTTTTTTTTTTTAGCCAGGCAAAAAAAAATTGCCAACATCAATAGATCTTACATAGGCGAGCCCTATTGATTTCGCCAGTGTTTGTTGATTAATGCTACCTCTCAATCCAGGTCATCTATCACCTTGGATAACTCCTCTATTATTAATAAAATTAAGTCCAAGAAGCGTTTTTGTGAGATTGAGTAGCTCAGTTCCACAATTTTTTTTAAATTTTGTTTGCATAGTGTTGGTTTCAAAGCTTTTTTTAATCCACCTTGGGATGTGTTTTGTCTTCTCATTAGGTACTGTCGTTGCGTGAAGGCTAAGCTTGACACTCTGTTTTTGATGTTGTTATTTTTCTATTACCATTTTGAAGTATGTGCTGTGACAAAAGGCGACCAGAGAATCACAACTTGTACAATTATGTTTTCTGATTAGCAAACACATTTAAATATTCGTGCTTGAAGATGAATTGAAATAATTATCGCTTAAGCAAGAATATTTATTCATATGCTAATTAAGACATTACTCTTCTAGTTGACAAATACAAGTTATCAAATGATTTTGAGAACAAAAACTAAAAGCTGTATTCACACTCTAAAATACTGTTGATAGTATTTCTTCTTTGCTTTTAAAATGTTGGTTGCAGCTGCCATTAAAAAAGACAGATGGGAATGTGGCTAAGGTTGCAGGGTAGTAAGACATGCTTCTCTCCTATCGACCAGACTGAATGCTCGTCCACAGGAGTTCTCGATAACAGGTGACACCTGTGCATGATAGACTCCTGAATTATGTTATCTGGATTTTTAAAACTCGAGGTATCCAGGCGTTGCAGTCCCCTATATATTGAAAACCGCTGAAAGTGATATCAGAGCTAGAAGTGATATCTGTTTATTAAACCAGTTTACTGCAGTGAGACACATGAAGACTGAAATCTTGCACAAACCTCCTACCATCCTTTGTCGCATCCAAAGCAAAAAAACGAAGTAATAGGAGTTCCTCCACTTATCCCATGCTAACTTCTCCCTGCACTCACATTTCTCTGATGATGAGGTTGTTGGCTGCTGTTGAATGGGGTGCTTACTGGTAGGGCTAGTTCTATATGCACCAAACCTGTGGCCCTTTTCCAACCGGGCCTCTAATTATGTGAGGGAATTGAAACTTAACATGAGACTGCCAAATCGATAGAAAAGGGCTTGGTAGTAAGAGTACAGTGGTTATGTTCGACAAAGGCAAAGGATGGTTGTTTGAAGTGGGAGTTGTGACCACTTGGAGATTTCTCTATCCAGATAAGAAAGATTACTCCCATTATTCTACTTTCACAATTCCTATGCTAGTATAGGCATCATGCTGGTGGATCACACCGCAGCACGAGACAGGGATTGGACTGTGGGACAATTATGCTGTGCATCACATACAGATGCTTTGTGTGTTGCAGTGGGAAGCAGCTTGTTGTAACAAAGACTTTGCATGGTACATAAAGAACAGTCGTCTTAAGGATACAGTTTCCCGACAAGCAATCCTAATACAAATAAGCAAGTCCTCCTACTTTATGGTAGGGGATAATGCATTTGGAAATAGTTTACCATGCCCTGAATTTTGTATATAAGGGCAAACCTGGGTTGTAGAATCAGCCCAGCTCAAAAGGATTTGAGAAGAGACTCCGGCCTTCCTCCAGAGGTAACCCATAGGAGCTAGAAAGGTATCATTAAGAGACCCTTTCAAAGAACACATTTTGCAGGGTTGTAGTTATTGGCGGGATTGGAACATGTGTTGTCAAACAAGTAAAGAAAGGACTTGGCTGTGTTTATTTTCAGCCCTGACATGGCAGCGAATTCCCCCAGAATGTGTTCCACCTCTCCTGGTATTGAATGCTCTCCTTAAGGTATAGGAGGAAATCATCTGCATATATAGCAATGGTGTGCGTGCCTTCTCCCAAAGGCATGGACCCTGGCTGTAAAGCTGAGCAGAGTGGCTGTGTTTGAGGTAGTGGTTGGGCAGAGTTCCACAAGTGTGTGCGGTTTTGTGGGCCTGCACCTTGTCTGTTAACTTACAGTGATCCACGTGCAATAATGTAAAGTCTGTGGCGACCTTGTCTATTTTTGCTTCTAGGGATGTGCTTGTTTGTTCAAGTTATGTGCCAAGCTTCTCTCCAGCATTCAGGACCGTGTCTGTTTTTGTAGCTACTGTCTGGGGCAGGAAATCTGGATTCTGGGCTGTGTGTGCCTGAGGTGGTTAATCTATCTGGGTCCGAACGGGTCGCCAATTGCGGGGAATTGGATCGTAGATGACACATGGCCAGTTGTTGAGCTGGAGGTATAAGTCTACTTACTGAGTCTTGGGCCACTGGTGCAGAAAGAGTAGAGTGGGAGCCAATGCATTGAGAATGGCGCGAGTACACAGCCTGTCCCCGTTTCACTGGTCTTAAAGGGAAGCCTTGGTGTGTGAGCGTATCTCTTGGGGAATCCAGTACTTTTCGCTGTGCTGAAGTCTAGTACATCGAGCAGTTCAGCGCAAGTTATGACCTCCAGCCCATGTAAGCTGCGGTTCATCGTGCTTTCACCCTCCTCCCGAATCCGGGCACCCACCGAGAGTGGGGAGTCCTTCATGCAATTTCGCACTTGATCTCAGATGAACATCAACACCGATGTCCCATCTCATCAGTCCTCCTTCTTCTTTTGCTTTTCGCTCCCTCTGTCACCCCGGTAGCACAGTTGTGCCTGGGCAGTTCAGTTTATACCCTCGTCAAATGGGAGTGCTGTGCTTCCGGCGGCAGGAACGATTCCTCCAATGGTCGCGCATAATTTGACAATGCCGCCATGGGGTGTTAACCGGCAATGTAGGAGCCCACTGCCACCAAGGGGAACTCTGGTGGGTTTACCTGTCTAGGGATTGTTACGTAGTCTTGTTGACCCAGCAAGAGCAGAAGCAACCGGGGCAAAGGGAGCAGGGCATGCCTCACACTCGCACACGCACCCCTCCAGGCTTTGGCCCATTTGACCCCTGGCTGCCTTCAGCACGTTCCTCTTGCCTCCCCGTCCCTGCCTCTGGTCAGAGCAGTTACAAGGGACTCCCTGCCGAGCCGCGAGGGGTCGCGTTGCCTCCGATCTCTGCCCGGTCACAGAAAACGCTTCGGAGGGTGGGGATTGCATCGCATTCTCTCTCCAGGAGAGGCCTACCACACCTCTAAATCACCTCCTCCTCCGGATATCGCACCACACCACCGCAGCTCGACAGGCAGTCGTGGGCACTCCAAGACTGACTCGCAGCTTCTCCACAGCAGCAGGAGATGCCACCGTGCCGATCTCTCCTTTGTCTGCGTTCACTCACAGCCGCTGGCTCAGTATGTGTGTGCTGAAGACCAGGGCGGCCTTGCATCTCCTGCGCACCACCAGCCATCCAGGGCCTCCACCACAATGCAGCCTGCGGCGCTTCCTTTGCATTCGTCAGACCGCAGCTTCCCCACTCTGTTTTCTCAGCACCAGCTGGGTCCACAGCAGATAGGGGTTGCTTCACCTGCCAGCTGTGTATGGATGATTCCCCTTTCAGGGACTTTTGGAGGATAATAAGGGCAGGCAGCGGAGCATTACTAAATTGCGTCCGCCATCTTGGCTACACCCCCCCTCCTCCCTGAGTCCCTCTTTTATCGTGCACACCACAGTCGTACATGTCTGTCAGTTTTTACAGGCTATTTGCCCCACTGTAGGTTTACTTCTGTCAGGGACATGAGTAAATGTACATTTGTGGTGGCAGTCTTTCACTGCAGTCAAAAAACATATGGAGGCACAGTGGAAAATTTTCGGCACAGGGAAAATATTTTCTCCTTAGAGGACTTGCCCCGAGCCTCCCACGCCCGGACTCTGAGCCCCGCCTGATCCTAAAATGGCAGCCCTCCTAGGACAACTTGCCCGGTAGTTACTTACCACTCTCTCTCCGGGGACTAGGCGCGGCTAAATCGCGTCTCCACCTACCCGTGAGACCTCCTCCTGCCACCGATCTTTCTCCCAGCTGCTCCTGCTCCGAACCCTGCGCCCCGCCTGACCTAAACATGGTGGCCTAGCATGGACCTCTCAAAGTCTGCCGGCCACATCTCCGGGAGCTTTCTGAATCAAGCGAAGGCGAATTGCGCCGGACCACTCCTAGAGACTGCCTATTGGTCCCTGCCAGCTCGCCTTAGGTACGCTGTCACTGTCCTGAAGCCTTCATCTGCCCTCTCCTTTCCGCCTGACCTCAACAGGGCGGCACAACCAGGACTGCTTATTTTAGAATTCCCTGCCATCGACCTCCATTGAGAGAGCCCCAAAGGAGGCACAGTCGAGCCACGCAGCGCTAGTGACTGCCTCTTTCCCCTGCCCTCTCCCCCAGCTGCCTGCTCCTGAATCCGGAGCCACTAGTTTTCTCGCTTCCTCGCCCCGGACTCAAATTGGGCAACACATCCTGCCTTACCCTACCGACTTTCCATATACCCCCCCTGTCCCTCACGACCTCTTCTCAATTACCCCCTCTCTTATTTCTGGACTGAGCTCCATCCGCCAATTCAGACCTGTCCCGGGCCACCGCTAACAGCTCCGCTCCACAGCGGCTAACCGCCTCGCCCCCCTGGTTACAAAATAGCCCTCCTCAATAGACACTATCCTCACTAATCCCTCACATTCTGCCCAGTTAGAATGCCTCCCACCTCGTCTCCCTCCCTAAACCCTCTCTCCTCACCCTACATAAAACAGCACGGCCATAACTCCTTCTCGATAACCCTCCCACCCATCCTCTCTCCGAAATAAAAAAAAACCTTACACACAAACTAATCAGACAATTCCCGGAATCCCTCTTTGCCGACCTATACCACTCCTCCGCCTTATGCCAAATAAAAATGGACCTCATATTCCACACAACCAGACGCGCCTATTGGATATCGGCCCTGAGAGACAGATGCCAAATCACCAAAACGACAAAGACGACCCATAGCTGTAAACTCTCCCTTCACGCCCCCTGCCACTCTGCGGGATCACCTCGGTGACCATCTACTCTAACGGCACAGTCCTGATCCAAGCCACCAATGCCAATCTGGAAGCTTTTTACCTCCTCTTCCCCTCTCTACTAACAATCAGCACCCCACACTTCCCCCCTCCCTCCGCTCACCCGCAGCCTGGAAAGTCAATCCCCCTAAAGGAACTATCACAACACTCCGCCTCCTGTTACCCAATCTACCGTAGCGCATCCTCTGACCATCGGAAATCCCCCGCTCTCCTATAATGAACCCCTAGCATCCTATGCTGGGTGTCCACAACCCATTATGCAAGCCTCCCCCCCCCCCCATCATCCTCCACCTAACAAGAAAAACAGCCCATCTCATCCCGATCCCTTGTCACTCCTCATAACCCAAACCGTCAAATCCACTAACAAAATAAGTCATCCAAACTCCGCCAGCGCTCCCCCTCGCCAAAGAAATCACCCCCAGCTGCAACCCACCCCCATCAAGATGAGTCGGATTGCCGCCTCGCCAGCATTAAATGCCTACTCTCCACCTTATTACAGGGCATCCTATCCAACCTCTCGTCACTCCCCTTTAACACCACCTCCAGCCCTACCTCCCCCCCCCCCACACCTCCCTTTGGCGTCCGAACCCTCAGCCCCTAAACAGTCAGTCCACCCTCCCTATACCCAGGCCCCGAGACCAAGGAGGGCCATGGAAGCCATGTCCCCGGAGGAAGCGATCGAGTTGGCCTCCTCTTATTTCTCCCCTCCAACCTACGACCTGCCACTAAAGCATACCATAAACTTATAAGAAAAACCAAAGCCATATACTACACTGACCTGATCACCTCTAGTACCAATCGTTCCAAAACTATTTTCTCCCTGGTAAGAGAAATGACCAAGGCCCCGGACGGTTTGGGTAACCCTATAGTGTCAGATACACAGTGTGAGGAACTATCCTGTTTCTTCATTGATAAGGTCAAAGGGATATATGATTCATTACAACTAGACGGCCCCTGGGGGTTCTCCAATCCTACTAGTGATCAAGCTATTCTCTCTCACTCCCTCTCCACTATTCCATCCTTAGAGTGGACAGAGATGGAACACCTCACACTAAGAGTCAAATCAGGATCCCCAGACGACCCTATTAAACCCGAATTGTTTAGATCTCTTCGTGATTCCGCCCTGCAGGCCGGACGGGAGCTGATTAATAAGTCCTTCCAGCTAGCCTCCATCCCTAAATCATGGAAGCATGCCAAAGTAGTGCCTCTCTTAAAGAAACCATCTCTAGACCCCTCTCGGCCTGACAGCTTTCGCCCCATTTCACTGCTTCCCTACCTTGCAAAAGTGGCAGAAGCACATGTCAACCACACTTTGACTACCTACCTGGAGTCCAATGGGATCCTGGATGAGTCCCAAAATGGGTTCCGTGCGAACCATAGCACGGAATCGGCCTTGCTAACAGCTACAGAACATCTAAAAGCTTCATTGGATATGGGCGCAACCTCTATTTTGATTCTGCTGGATTTGAGTGCGGCTTTTGACACGGTCTCCCACAAGATACTGCTCGAGAGACTGTGGGAGATCGGAGTCAGGGAAACGGCCCTGGACTGGTTCGTGTCATTTCTATCTGACCGTTCCTTCCAGGTGCACGCCCCCCTGTACTCATCCAGCAGGCTCGCCCTTGAAAGTGGGGTGCCTCAGGGGTCCGCGCTCAGTCCCACATTGTTTAATGTGTACGTCCGCCCCCTGGCCGTGATGGCCCGGGAACGTAAGATACAACTAATATCATATGCGGACGATACACAACTTATCTTTAATTTCTCCAATAACAATGTGATAGACCAAATGAAGTTCCAAGAAGACATTTTGGCCATTTCTAAATGGCTATCTAACAACTGTCTTCAACTAAACTCCTCCAAAACAGAGGTACTTCTGATTGGCAATGGCACACAGACATGGGATGAGCACTGGTGGCCTCCTACGTTGGGACCAGCTCCTATACCCAAGGAGTTGGTAAAAAATCTAGGAATGATGCTCGACAACTCGCTCAATTTGGATTCCCATGCCAAAAAAGTGGCGGGCATCTGCTACGGCGCCTGCGCTCTCTCAGACCCATTTTGGGGTTCTTCGAGCCCCCAACCCGTAAACTCATAGTCCAGGCGTCAGTCCTTTCTCACCTGGACTACTGCAACTCCCTCATGCTAGGCTCCAACACGACCACAATAAACCGGATGCAAAGAGCGCAAAATGCTGCTGCCCGTGTTTTGTTTGCTCTACCCAAAACCTGTCACACTTCCCCCTTTCTCCGGCGACTACATTGGTTGCCTATAAAGCAACGCATCCAATTCAAAACCCTCTGTCTTACCCACAAAATCTTGTATAGCGCTGGCCCCAAAAATCTTCAAGGACTATGTTCCTTTTATATCCCTACGCGCGCACTTCGCTCAGCGGACCTTTCTCTAGCATGTACCATTAAGATTCGGAGGAGCAGAGCTGGTGGCCGCTCCTTCAGGTATCTGGCCCCTAAACTTTGGAATTCCATCCCCTTAAAAGCTCGAGCCACTTCAAACCATCTGCTATTCCGCAAACTGATAAAAACTTGGCTGTTTGCGTCCATCTAATACATCCTCTGTCGCACTAGTTGTAGGCATGTCCGCAAGCGCTGGGACGCCCCGTTGCTGGGGTAGCCATGCGCTATACAAAATTCCATAACATAACATAACATAACTATGGAAGCCATGTCCCTGGAGGAAGCGATCGAGCTGGCCTCCTCTTATTTCTCCCCTCCAACCTACGACCTGCACTCCGCAATCCAGGTAATCGCCGGGACCAGAACTGAGCTCTCTGTCCAGAAACCCCTCAGACCCCCTTCCTCCCTCATCACCATCCCCACGGAACCAATGAAAGAGACCCACCGCACTAACTGCATGCTCTTAAATTGCAGGTCTGCCACGAAACACGCTACAGAACTAGCCAAATCCATTCTCAGCCATGACATTGACATTGCCTTCATCACCGAGACCTGGCTCAATGACTCCTCCCCTCCGATCCTGGATATGCTTGTTCCCCCGGGTTTCTCTATCATCAAGAAAGAAGGAATAGACCAAAAAGGCGGAGGCGTGGCAATCATCCACAACAACAACCTATTGGTGTCCGAAACCGATCACATCATATACAACTCATTCGAATGCCTTACCGCCAACAACAAAACCACCAACAATAACCTAGTGCACTGCCACCTCCTATACCATCCCCCAGGCAACTCTGTCACGTTCACAGAACACCTATCAGACCTAATTGCACATTGCTCTCTCCAAGATACCAACAACGTCATTCTAGGCGACCTTAACCTCCACTGGAATGATAAGAACAGTGCTCCTATGCAAAGCCTAAATTACCTACTCCTTACCAAAAACCTCACCCAGCACTGTTCTCAAGAAACCCGCAACAAAGGAGCTATCCTGGATGCCATCATTGCCAATCATGACTCAATCACCATAGATCACATCCTGCCGGTCGACTGGTCAGACCATCACCGTATCCTATTCCACCTCCCTCATCAGACCTTGCCTCTGCCCTCCATCTCAGTGCCCCCCTCATGGTCGAGAAACTTATCGCAGATTAACACAGAGGAATTAGAAGAGAAAATATCCTCCCGCCTGCCCATCTCCCTGGAAGGCCTCTCTACTGAAGAACTCACAGCCCACTACAATGTTACCATGTCCTCCATCCTTGACGAACTAGCCCCCTTGAAACTGAAAAAACCCAGAAACATTCCCTCCAGAACCTGGTTCAACAAGGACATGAATGAGGAAAGAAGGCAACTCTGAGCCTCTGAACGTCTCTGGAGAAAGGACCCCTCCTCCAGCCGTTACGAAGAACTCAGAGAAGCAAGAAGAAAATACAAACAACATATCAATAACGAAAAATCCAACTTTTTCTGCACCACACTGGACAAGGCCAAAAACAGACCAAGAGAACTCTGACATCATTAAAAAACAAACGTCCAAGCCAACGACATCCCTCGTCCAGCCTTCAAAAACCGCCAACTTCGCCAACTTCTTTAACGAAAAAATCCCCTTGATCGAACTTTCTCTGGACCTTAACCTCCTTCCCCCTGACAAAGACGGCTCTCCAACAAGCGAAATCTTCACGAAAAGGCGACCAGCAACAACCTGGTCCTCCTTCGACCCCATCTCAGAATCGGAGATCCTCATATTTATCTCCTCCTCCAAGCCATCGTCTCACAACCTCGACCCCATTCCCTCTCAAATGGTCAAAGAGCTGAAACTCACCCTGGCTCCACTTTGGTGCGAAATCATAAACAGTTCCCTAAAAACTGGCACCATTCCAGATTGCCTTAAAGTCGGCCAAGTCACTCCTCTTCTGAAAAAACCAGGCTTAGACGCAACAGACCTGAATAATTTCAGACCTATCTCCAATCTCCTTTTCCTTGCCAAAATCCTCAAAAAATGCGTCCTCTGTCAACTGAATAAACATATTGACAACATAAATTTGCTTGACCACCACCAATCAGGCTTCAGAAAAGGCTACAGCACCGAAACTGCAATCCTCAACATCATGGAACCATCTTCAACTCCCTCGACGCAGGCCTCCTACACTTGTCAGCTGCTTTTGACACTATAGACCACAGTCTTCTCATCAGAGCTCTCAGAGTGGGTAGGTGCAGACGAAGTGGTCCTCCAGTGGTTCTCCTCCTTCTTCCAAAACCGCTCCCAAAGAGTAAAAATCAAATCCTTTGCCTCCGAACTCGCCCCCGTAAACAGAGGCGTCCCTCAAGGCTCCATTCTCTCCCCTCAACTGTTCAACATATATATGGAACCCCTTACCTCCATTCTGAAAAAAGCGAATATCCCCTTTCATTTATATGCAGATGATACACAGATCTACTTGGAAACCTTCTCCTTTAACGACATTCTGAGACTCAACAATACCCTCAAAGAAGTCCAAGAATGGCTATCAACGAACCACCTCAAACTCAATCATGGAAAAACCGAGATCCTCCTCATCTCCAACAAGGAAGAAAACCCGCAAATCGTTGAATGGTTGAAAGCTATTGATGCCCTCAACGGAAATCTCACCCTGGCAACCTCTGTCACTATCCATGTTCAATCACATCAAGAACTCCGCCAAGTGCGCCTTCCTCAATCTGAAGCTCCTCAACAAAATCAAACCCCACATCCCTCCTACCGACCTCAAGCAAGCCACCCAATCCCTGGTGTTGTCCAGACTGGACTATGGGAATGCAGTTCTCTCCGGTACAGCTCGCTCTCACCTAGCCCCACTCAAAACTACCCTCAATGCAGCAGCCAGAATGGTCACCGGAATCAAGAAATCTGACCACATTTCTCCCGCACTCAGAGATCTAAAATGGCTCCCAGTCGAAATGCGGGCCAGCTTCAGAACCGGCACACAGGGAAACTGGAATACTTAGCCTCCAAACTCAAGAAAGCCGGACAAGCAAGAAGCCTCAGGAGTTTCGACTCCTTCCTACTCATTCCCCTAAAAACGCGTAAACAAAAGACTGCTGCCCGCTCTTTTGCAGGAAACGCTCCGAAAATCTGGAACGCCATCCCAGTCAACATCAGAATCACCCCCTCCTTTCCAAAATTCAAAAGCCTCCTAAAAACCCTCTACCTCAACCGCGCCTTCCCGAACGCAATTAAAGTGACGCTCTCACCTCCACCAGGCTGTCACCTGACAGCGCGCCCCCAACTGGCAGCCTGCAATCATCGCACAACCACTACCTACCTCATACCCTCTCTCCGAACTCTCAGCCCCTGGGTCGGCACCTCGAAGAGAACATTTCCACCATTAGTCTTGCCTTCCCTAGGATCTGAGACTAACTCTTGACCCCTCTTCCTCAATGCCACGCCTCAGCCCCCCTCGACCTCTCTACCTCAGCGGCACACCTCTGACACTCCGCAGAACTGTTAAGCTTCTTTTTGAACTTTTTCTACCTCAACGGCACACCTCTGACACTCAGCAGAACTTAAAAGCTTCCCTTTGAACTTTTTCTGTATTCTCCTACAATGTCTTTGTCCTGTATTTTGTCTCCTCTTCATCATGTTGTAAAGCGCCCCGATACCCTCGGGTCTAGCTAGCGCTATAGGAAACCTCTAAATAAATAAATGTACATGTGCTTAAATAAATATTTTAATGAGTACTCTGAGAAAGCAGTGACTGTTGCTATTTCCCAGTTGTACGCCTGTGTTCTTTTGTGTATTCTTAATTAATCAGAAATGTACTTGAAACATAGGCTGAAATGTGTACATTTACTTTTACCCACCTCTAATGTGAATCGTGCGCAGTGTGAGAAACAGTGTCTGCTGTGAACAGATGATTTCCTGCCAGGCTCTTTATTTTTGGTTTTCTGTGCAAGTTTCAGTCCTTCTGGTGAAGTGTTATTAATTCTTATAATAGATTGATGATTCTGTTATTCTCTAGCTCCCTTTTTCCTGTCTTGGCTGCTGCTTCCAGGTTGAATGATTTTGAAACATATTTTCTTTTCAGACTGGTTTTGACTGCTTTGGGAGTTTATTCCATGTTCCATCTGGTTTCAACAGCCAGTACATTTAGGATAGCTTCTTAAATTAACAAGAGACCGTTTTTAATGAAATGTGCGATCTCTACGCCGGCCCCTATATTTTTTGTTCTTCTTTTTCCATTCAAATTTACAATTAAATTTACCCGATTAAATATTATGTTTGGGCTTCCAAGTGGAGTAACATAATTTGAGAGAATTGTGAGTAATTGATGAAGAATTTAAACTTTGGGAACAAATAATTAAAATGTACTTTGTCTTTTTTACACAAGCTTTCAGATCTGTTTTTTCCAGTAATTGTATCCACTCCTTTGCACTTCTCCATGTTGTAATAACATCCTGAAGTGAGGATTTACAGTGGCCCTACTATAAATTATATTTAACTTTTGTTTATATTCACTTTGCCAATCTAGTCTTTCTGATTTGGGTAAATGAAAGTAGTTATTTGAAATAGACTTGCAGTATGAATATAGAGTATTACTCAGTAGAGGAGGATATGATATGCCGCAGCAGAATATATGTAGAAAGTACTGCACATTGAACATTGATTTAATAGTTTTCTTTAAGATATTGCCCCATTTTGTGAACACAATATATATCGCCCCAGACTTACACTTTTGACATGATGTAGCTTTTGTCAGGAAACTTTTGGTAGATTCATGATAAAATGTGTAACATTCCTTAACGCATCCATGCACTGACAAAGAAGTGCCACCATTGTACTAGTCTTCCGCAATTCCCACCCCATTGGCACCTGCCACTTGCCCAGTTACTTTGTTCACTGCCCCACGGAAACAGTGGTTGAGAATTTGAAGAAGATGAGATAATCTTGGGCTCTGTGGTTACCTACACCAAAGGCTCGTTTTCTTCTGCCTTGGCTGCCTCTCTGTTTCATATTTCACTCCCATCTCTCTGCCTCTGTCTATTCATTATGTTTCCTGCATCTGTCCTAATAAGCTCCCCCCGTTCTGCTCTCTATGGTGTTCATGCCCACTTTCACTCTTCTCTGCCCATGTAATGTTGGTTAAGCCAGTGTCCTTTTTGCATCTTCTGCCTGTGGTGCTTAGCCACTGTCCCCTTCATTCTTTTTACCCTGTTTTGCTTTCTGCCGCCTCCCACATTCCGGTATGTCTTATATGCCCACCGCCTTAGTGTTTTGCCCATTTGCCTCTTATATCTACCATAGGTGTGAAACATTACCTTACTCTACTTCTACCCCTAATATCCCTTCCCAGAACGTCTGTGCTTAAAATAGTCTAACTAACATAAGTCCATTAGGCACACTGCCAATGGGAAGTCACCATCTACTCTGCGTTACTTCGCCTCAAAATTGGTGTGTGTTTTATGGCAATCACTGCAAAAACATGTTTTGTTAACACCGGAAAAACACAGTGTGTGTCTGTTTTGGGGTAAGGCACCTGAATAAACACTGACAAGCACTGATTTTAAAACGTTTTGGAAAACATCACTGACGTTATATTTAGTAAATCTGGCATCTGATAGAGACATCTAGCAGCAGATTCCTTAACTTAGAATATCTCCCCAAGCGCCCTGTCTGGATCAGGAAAATCTTTTTTCCCCAGCAATACCTCTGCACGCCGGGAGGGGGCGTCGCCTGGCTCCATCCTGACATCGGCCATGGAAATGACGTCAATAGAGCCATATAAACCCCTCCCGGCGTGCTGACGTCAGATTTCTTCTTTTCCGCGTCCTAATACGGATCCGGGAAAGTAATACCTCTGACCTGTTTTTGTTACTTACAGGCCTTTTCAACGCCTTTCGCGTCCAGGAAACCGTGTGTTCGATGCCCCTTCCGGGCTTCCAACCGTGCCGGTCCTGCTCGCGACAGATGTCAGCGACGGACCCTTACGACATCTGTATGTGGTGCTTGGGGGAGCACCATGACTCCGTGGAGGGTGCCGCTTGCCGCCAGCTGCGGATAAAATCCCTGCGGGTACACCGCATGAAGCTGCTGTTAACCTGGATGTCCCAAACGGACCCCTTGTGACGTAGGTCTCCTTCTCCAGCTGAGTCATCCACGCCTCACGTGAGGACGTTCTTGTTCAGGGCAGGTCCTGGGACAGTCGCCATAATTCGCCTACGTCAGGTAAGCATTTCCCCCATCCCCCGACACCTGAATTCTCCATACACCATGCACAATGGGAACCTCTCCATTTTCATCCAGGTGTCGAAAAAGACTGCGAAAGATCTGCAGTGGACCGTCGGCAGATCTCTATCCTAATTCCAACCCAGAGTTGACGTATCACTGCTGGGTTGGAGTGGCCATGGGAGAGAGTTGGATATTATTGGGCTCTGGTCCCTAGCAGCTTGTGCACGCTGGAGTTTCCTAGAATCCCCTTCCGCATAGAGAGGAGCATAGGATTTCTGTTCACCTTCCCCAATTCCTGTCCTGCCTCGAGTTCTGAAAAACATCAGGATGACAAGCCCAAGTCATTTAATGGCTCTGGATTGATGATGTTCCTAGAACTTCTGGGCCTGAACATCTGTCCTCCAATCAGACTGCCTGTTTGTGGTGATCTTCCCTTGCAGGAGCGTGGCAGGGTCTAGCACCCAGGCCTGTGCAACCTGCAACTCCATGCATGGAAATTGTACAGTGGCAGTTGATCTCGTTTGCTCCCCCTCTCAAAATCATTGGTGTAATCCTGGCAGCCAGGCGCCCTTCCACAAAATCAGTATATCCCAGGTACTGGGATAAGTTTATGGCTTGGTACTGCACCTATCATACCTTTCTGTTCTGTGAAATGGTGTCCTTTTCCATCTAAAAGGCCCTGTTGTGATATTCACAAGCTGATGAGTCTGCCTCTAGATTGACTATCCACATGAAAGAGCATTAAGGAAGGTAATAGCTTGTTCTTCTGTTTATTTGGTAGAGTTGAGGGGTGGGGGATTATACTTTAGTGGAGGAAAGGTGAACAAAGCTCATGCTACAGATTCTGTAGGCTATCTGATTTCTCTATAATCTCAATTCTCATGATCGCAGCGTGGTGTAGCGCCACTGTCTACCCACTGCAGACTGACGGCCACCATAAGCCACGCCGGAGCCGCCAGGAGGCCGAGCGTTGCTCCACGTCCCGTGTTCTCCCTGATGTCCTGGGAGATGCTGCAGCCACCTTCTCTCTTTTCTGGCACTGGCTGCCTACGTCTGCCTGGAGGGCCCGGAAAAGGTTTGAGACAGCAGAGTAAAAATAAAAAAAAAAGACTTAAGTTCACCTATCACCTTCACTGCCTGTTGGGTGCCTCAGTGGAGAGAAACAACGGCCACGGATAAGCGCGGTAAGCCCTTGGCTTTGTCTGGCAGATAGCTTGACCCCCAACCTCCTCCATCACTATCTAAACGGGCTTAAGCTGTCCGACAGCAAGGCATTAAGCAGCTGCAGGTAGCAAGATGGCACCGTAGTGGCTGTCACCGGAGGCTAGAGTTGGGGGTAAGCGGAGACGGTCTGACCAGGATTAGGTGTGTCCTGCAAGTCCCCTGGGAGCTCCCACACATCTGCCTTCAACTGAGAGTCTACAAATGGGGTCACCACACCATTATTCTACAATACTGCCATCTTCAACTGTAACTTCCTCGAATTACCTTGAATATCCTCTCATACAGCGCCTGGGGACAACAGCCAACAGAGTTCTTGCCTACTGCAGGAAGTATACTCCAAGTAGCATGCTCCTGCCCTTCCAATCTGTCCTGACTAAGCTCCACAGTACAAGACTAGGACAGTAAGGCGGTGCTACCACCGTTTCAGCTACGCCACGCTTGCTCAACCCAACTCAACCTACTCAAGTTAGGGCCCATGCAAAGCTCTGGGACTATGCCCAAAAGACAAATCTTACCTAGGAAAAAGGGAAGCACCCTCTCAGATGACCCCTCTTCACTTTATCAGCCACCGCTCCTCGGGAGACTGAGCTCAGTGCCCCCCTCTCCCACCACGCCAGGAGACCAAGGGGCTCAGCCACTGTCGCATGGGTTGATTAGCGAGTACATCAGCAAGGTTCCACCTCAGGGGAAGCAGTCACGTCTCTCACCAGTCTCTCTGGAATTACTGCTGCTAGATAAGTACTTAAATGCTACAAACACTATAAACAGAGACTCGCCTTCAGCTGGGCCAACACTTTGTAGCTCTCGTTTCTGCCCATAACAACACCAGGAGGACCATGGCAGCACGGAAATCTCTACATTCCTCCACCTTTTCCCTGACCACAAAGTGGCACTAACCCAGGTAACTGGAACTGAAAGCACAGAAATTAAGGGAAACAACCATCCTCCCTACTCAGGTGGGCCTTAGGCCGCTGACATCTTGCCAAGCATCCAAAACTCATGTGCGGAAACGGTAACTTCCCAGGTGCATACAAGTGCAACTGCAACCGCTTATCCGCCAACGTCCCAGAAGACACCATCGGGCATTCAACTGGGAAGAAACACATCTGAGATCAATCTTAATCAGACGCCCACAAAGAAGACCAGGAGGGAAAGGTTATCAGACCAGGAGCTAGGCAATCTATCCAACCGCTTTCTAGCCATGCTGGAAGCCCAGATCGAAGCATCACTGGTACTTCAAAGAGAGCTCCAAAGCAGTTCCATCAGCCCAATTGTCAGGGGGACACACGTCCACTCCACCAGACCCAAACCCCTCCTCAGTTTCACTGGCCTCCTTACACATCAAAGCAAACGCAAGGAGGTGATGGACTGAGAACTGAAAGTTTTCAGACACTCATCCCCAGCCACAGATCTGGGTTTAAACCATCATCGTTCTTTATCTCACTTTGCAACTCCAGTTCAGACCCAGCTATATGCAAATCAGTCTTGACCCTGTTCCTCATGGGAACAGTCCAGTCCGAAATGCCTAGCCAGGTCTTCTCTGGATATGCCCCAGAGTATGCCCATGTGTGGGTCCCTTGCTCACTTTGCCACTGGAGTCAAGCTAGCCTGACTGATATGGGGTGTTACCCCGAAATCGGTCCCAAGATGCTCCTTTCCAGTCCAGGGAAGACCTGGCTTGACAGTTCGGGCTGGACTGTTCCCAGGAATATTTAAATGTGCCTCGGAGAACTGGGCAAAGGTGTTAACCCCACTCTTTAACCAAGCTTTCCTTACAGTGCAAATTCCAGACTCATGGAGGGGCTCCGACCTATGCCCGATTTCCAAGAAAGGATATCTGACAATTCCATCTAACTATCAACTGATAACCCTCCTAGACCTAGAGGCCAAAGTCTAGGCCCGCTCTCTTCTCAAACAGTTAGAGAACTGGGTTGTGGAAAATCACATTTTGCCTTTTTTTCAACAATTGACAACATCACTGAACTTGCCGTTCTGAGTAACTTGGCAGCCCAAAAAAAGTCCGCCTCCACTCCTTAGCTGTTTTATTGACTACAATGCCGTTTTCAACACGGTGGACTGCAACACACTTTGGAGAAAACTAAGGACGTGGGGGTAACTCAGTAAATGCTTGGGGCCATCATCTCTCTGTACTCAAATACTTGGGTCCGTGTGAGAACAGGCCCCCACACTGTAACCTCTAAAATCAGAACGGATGGTGGCCTGATGCAGGGTTGCGTCTTTGCTCCTCTCCTCTCTTCAATTAATACACAGCTGACCTGGGCACATTTCTGGAGAGCAGTAGCCTGATACCTCCACAACTAGGCCATTCAAATCTGCACATCTTACAGTACAACTGTTTCCCCCTCTTTTTTTCCCCCATTTTGCTTACTGTGCCTCTCGTTCTCCCTGCCGCTGTGCCCCCTGCGGCCCCGCCCACTCGCTCCTCCCGCCTCCCAGCTGCTCCTCCCTCCCACCTCCCCCCTATGTGCAGGACGTTGCGGACGCGCCTAAGGCAAGCCCGTCTCCGCCTGTCCGCGCCTGGACCGTGCCCAGCACCAGAACCCCTGGCTCCCACGAACGCCACGACGCCAGCCTGCGATACGCCAGCACCCTCCACGCACTCAACGCCGGCCGAGACGACAGCTGCTTCCAGGCTGCCCCTAAACGCACCCACGAACCTTTCTCCTGCCGCGCCTGCAGCTTCACCTGCGACAGAGCCAACAAACCACCAAGGACCGGACCCAACCACCTCCGCTGCATACTCCTAAACACACGGTCTGCACGCAAACACGCCGTCGAGATCTGGGACCTGCTCGACACCTCCACCCCAGACGTTGCCTTCCTGACCGTGACCTGGTGGAACAACTCCTTGGCTCCCGACATCGCCATAGCCGTCCCGGACGGCTGCAAGCTCGCCCGCAGAGACCGCACCAACGGAACTGGAGGAGGAATAGCCATCGTCCACAAGTCCAGCCTCAAGATCTCCACTGACTCGAACGACACTCTGAGCATCACCGAACACCTGCACTTACGGATCCACACTGACCCAAACACCACCCTCAGAGGAACAGACACTCCCCCAGGACCCCGGCCACAGTTCTGCGACTCCATCGCCGACCTAGTCAGCACCCACGCACTCGCCTCCACGGACCTCATCCTCCTCGGGGACCTGAATTTCCACCTCGAGAACAACAACGACGCCAACTCCGCGACCCTGATCGACAACGTCGCCAACCTCTGCCTCAGACAACTGGTCACCGCTCCCACCCACGCCGCCGGCCACACGCTTGACCCCATCTTCTCCACAAGCACCCACGTCTCCTTCGACCGCACCACCAAACTCCACTGGACGGATCACTTCTGCATCCATTTCACCTACAAGACCCTGCGGGAGGGAGGAGATCACTTGTGTAAGGTGGCTAAGTGTTGGAGGCAGAAGTGGGGGGAGAATGTAAAGACATATGAGGCTCGAGGGGCGCCCCTCGATGGTTCCTGAGACAGCCACATAGCAGCCCTCTGCATCAGTCTCTGTTTTAGCCAGGGTAAAGGGAAGCCCTTTCCTAAGTAAAATAGCCACCCCTCGGGATCCCCGTGTAAAACCAGAGTGCCTGTAAAATAAATAGCGAGCTAGGAAGTTGCTTTGTGTACCCAGGAGGTGCGTCTCTTGAAGAAAGAGAATGTCTGACGTGTGGCGGTGAGCAGCGCGGAGGACAGCCGTGCGCTTCATTCGGTCAAGAGGCCATTGAAATTCCATGAGAGGATGTGGATCGGTCTAGTGAGGGTGTAAGTCATCTAGGGAAATGGACTGTGGAGGGCCGGATAATTACTTGGGAGCCTACCCACCCGGAGGGGAACACCCACCCGAACCCAGAAGCAGGGCCATGGAAGGTGATGATCTGCTCGTCAACTGTGGAAATCAAGGAAGGATGGAACTTAACTACCGAAGGGTGCCCCCGATGGCGGCCCTTGGGCGGCCAAAAATAACAAACTCCTGGAAGATGTGGTCTGCGTGTCCACTGTGGATCAGTCAGAGAAACATGGGTACCAAGAAGAACTGCAACCAGCGGCCCGTAGGCGGCTAAACAAAACAAACTGTCAAGGAACAACGGTCAACCGTCCATCCCAACTCCCCCCACCCTACACTTCTGAAGTGAAAGCATCTGTCGCCCAAGACCCCAACTACTAACTACACCACAAAAGGTGATTCGCTACTCTAAAACGGTTAGCAAACAATCAGTCAGGAGCATGGCTGAGTCTGACCCCCCTCCATATATACGGATGCATGCCCACAATGAATAAGCATGGAGTGGATAATCAAAAAGTCACAAGATGGTTTGAATCCAGGATGGCAGGGAGAAGGTGAACCTTGGCCGGATCCTCCAGCGGAGCCAAGGGAGAGCCCCCGTCACAGGGCCAGAGATAGGTGCGCCATTTCAGGTCCTGAAGGGAAGAGTGCAGGCACACAACTTTTAACCCTGATCACATCCCCTCCTCCCCACCCGAGCCACGGATCACGGGACTGCCCGACAGGTCTGAGTCCGACATGGCCCTCCGCCGGGTAACGTCTGATCGTGGGGCGCTACCCATGTCGATAAGGGAGGACACCAGGGTGGGGGAGGAGGCCCTCTGGCTTAAGGTCTGAATCAGGGAGCGCCGGGACCGTGCCCCCGGCGACTGAGAGCTCCCCCCCCCCCCCGGCGGTTGCCCCGCCGTCTGGACCCAGTGCGGCGCCGTTGCGCCCTGGGCACCTCCTGGCCGGGTCGGGCCCTCGTTTTCGGGGCAGAGGGGGGGCCGCACCAGGTAGGAGGGGCCGCTCTTCCGTAAGCCAGGTCCATGCTGCCTGTGGAGTGTCGAAGAAAAAGGTTTTGTCTTGAAGAAACACCTTTAGGCGGGCCGGGAAGAGGAGCCCATAGCAGAGGCTCATAGCCCTGAGTTTCTGCTTGACCTTGTCGTAAGTTGTGTTGTGTCTGCACCTCCCTAGAGTAGTCTGGGAAGACCATGATTTTGGAATTTTGGAAGTGCACTGACCCTGGCGGCCTCCAGAATCTCATCCATGTCCGGGAAATTAAAGACTCGAAGGATAATGGGGCGAGCGGGAGCCCCAGGAGGGGGTTTAGGAGCAAGGGAGCGGTGAGCTCGCTCCAACCCAAACCAGGGGAAAGCTTTTCTTTGGGGATCCAGGACCGGATCCATGCCTCGATGAATGTGTCAGTGCGTCCCTTCTCCACTCCCTCCGAAAAACCCAGGAGGTGTAGGTTGTTTCTTCGGGCCCTATTTTCCGCGTCCTCGTCCCTGCGATGTAACTCCGAGGTCTGTGCCTGCAGGCGGGCCACCTGAGATTTAAGAGTGCCCATGTCGTCCTCCACCGTGGAAAGACGGGACTCTGCTTCTGTAATACGGGCCGTGGCATTACGGAGGTCTTGCAGGATCAGTGCCACATCAACTCGCACTTCACCAATCCTGGTTTCCACCGAGGTCTGCGATGCACTGATCGCCTGCAGGATAGTGGAGAGGTCACCTCCGATCGCCCCAGGTGCCGCTACAGCCGCTGGATCGCGATCAGGCTTGGTGAATTGGTCCATTTTCGTTTGAGTTGAGAGGGCAGTGGCCTGAGAAGCGCGGTTCTTGCCCATGTTCCCAAGATGCAGGTGGAGGTGCTAGACTGGGGGGGGCACGCAGCAGCGCCTATGCCGTGGTCCCGCCAACCAGTATGGCGGCCGATCTCTCTCCCAGTCGATGGAGGGAGGCGTCCGTTCACCACGGTAACACTCCTCGCAAGGCAATGACGGCCCTCAAAGCGACTTCAGTGGGCCCAAGAATCCAGGGCCCCTCCACAGACCCCAACCTCAAGATCCCGGGCCTCCAGGCGGGAAGAGGGGGGCAGGCACACACTTGCGCCACCCGACCCAGCCGCCGATCTGACCCACGCTAAGTCTCAGCATCCCTCACAGCCTGCAGCCAATGGGGAGCAGAGGGGGACCCTCCCGTCTGCAGGTTAAAGTAGGCCAGGGGACTCGACAGGCCTCCAGAGTCGGGCGCTCCCCCCTCCGGTATCCAGATGGGTAACCGGGGGTAGCTCACTCCCCAGCAGGGCCTGCCATCCGCAGTTACCCGCCGCCCTTGCATTAGGAGATAGTTCAAATGGAGACCGGCAGCCCCCCTGTTGCTGTTGCGGGTCCCCCACTGCTTTCCACACACCTTGCACCCAAAAATGGCAGAGGGAGCAACATCCAAAGCTGGTCAGAAGGGGTCAGGGGGGTGCCCCAGCGGGGGACGCATACGGAGGCTTCGTGGGGCCCACTAGGCAGCAGGGCAAGTCCGGACTGCAGGACCGGCCCGATCGGCCCACTTGCACCGCAGCGCACAGGCCCTCAGCCTCTCCAGGCACGAGCTCGACTTCTCCGAAGGGTGCAAGGGTGGTGAAGGGGGCCCACACAGCAAACCCCCGCCTCCTCACCTCGTCCGGGCCTCAGCGCAGGCCGCCCCCCTCCCCCCCGCTCCAGGCGTCACCCCAGCCACTCCGGCAGGTACGCCTCCCAGGGCCCGGCAGTCAACCACTCCAGCGGGCGTCCAGGCCTGGACCCGCCCTCTCAGGCCGCCGGTGGGACCAGAAGCGGCCCGGCAAGGGGAAGCGACGCACCTGGCGCCTCCGACAGCAACCCCCTCCGGTCACCGCCTCCGCCGGGGGAACCTCAGGCGCCGCTGGGCTGCAGCTCAGTCCGCCGCCTCAGGCACTATCCGCCACCGGCAAAAGAGCGCAGGTGTGCAGGGCGGGAAGCGGGCAGCTGGGGCGTCTGGCCGCAGAATCAGGCCTCCGGAGCAGGCCGCGCGGGGGCCACCATCTTCCTGAAGGAAGGCCACCCGGAGCAGAGGGCAACACGGGCCCCAGGCAGGCCCCTCGAGGGGTCAGGCCGAAGCGGGCAGGATGCAAGAGTCGTCACTGAGACTTTGGGACGTCGATGGTCATTAATAGTGGGCCGATGCAAGGCGGATGACGAAGGGGGGTCCGGAGCACTCTTAGAATGCGACCGCCATCTTGACGCCTCAAGCCACCAAGTAGCGCGCTTTATAAGTACAATGATTTATTGATACATTGACGATATCGTTATAGTGGACCATACCAAAGTCTGGGTCCAACAGGCTTTGAGCAAACTCCAGGAATGCAATGAACCATCGATCAACCAGGACAATATTAAAGTCTTGATTTTTTGCCATTACAAAAGTAAGAAACTTCTAACATGGCGCATGGGGGCCGCAACCATCAAAAGAATCAGAAAGTATAATTACCTCCAGATTATCGGCCCACTTAATCGCCTTTAAATCGAAAGTAAGGGCCATCACATGCAGCGTTACCTGTCTCACTAGGAACTTAAACAGCGCCTCTGCTGCACCTATATTGAAGGTCAGTATGGCCTCCCGACACTACAGTACGGACAACAGGCTTTTCATTTGACCTGCGCTCCCAGCCTACAACACGCTGAATGCACATCCTACCATAGAGTTTTTCAACTACCCAGAAACATCTGGAGGACCAGACTGTGCTTGGAACTTGGCCTCTCAAGACAAATCCTCACATTTGAGGCTGATACCCTGAAATTCTATACAAGGGTTCTAAAAACTCCAGCAAACTCACTTAAAGCTCGCCTGACAGAGAAATTTGAGAGTCCTGGGAACCCCTGGCATCGACAAGTTCAAAAAGCAGTTGCCTGTCTACAAATTCAAGGCTCAGGGTTAAACTCAGAAGCTATCCCTTATGCAGCCTGGAAAAGGGTTATCAACAGGCAGCTGCAATCAGCTTCACACCTGCTGGACATTCCTTACCGCATTAACCACCGCGGTTTTTCCGCCGCGGTGCAGGCGTTCTAAAGGGTGGGCGGGGCTTTGTTGGCCGACGGCAGCACTGGGGAGGGAGTGCTCCAAAAGCCCTCCCGCATCCTGTCTCCCCTGAACAATGCTTAGCTATCAGGGAAGCCACAACCATACTTCTCAGAAGCTATAAATAGCAGGGCCCGTAGGGACATCTCATTAGTGCCTCTATTATGCCTACCAGTGGCCGACTTCAACCCATGGCCTCATCTGGGCAAGTGGGGGGGCCTTCAGACAATGAGAAAGAATCATGGTTACACCTTCGTGCTGCTTTCCTACACTTGATGCCCCCAGGAGGTCTCTCTTGAAACCAATGTACCTAAAGAAGGAAGTTAGTTATTGCCTGGAGGCTTCATTGCTGTTCCTATCCCACACTGATACAAAAGCCCTATCGAGGTGCAGCAAAAAGGGCATGGAGCTCGGTGACCTATTTCGCCTCCGTCCTGTAGATTCTCAGTCTGTTACCTTCTCTCTGAAACATAACAGACTATTACATGGCGAGACCCAGAAACAGGAGCTGACACGACATGGGTCTCCCCAATTAAGCACAACACATTGAGAGGGAAAGCGGAACCCACTGCCAACTTCCCACCACTCTCGTTCCCAGTATGTATCTTGCAGAGGCCCAGCATGACTTATTCTTAACCCCCACTTAACCTTCAGGGGCATCAATATCTGCACTTCGCACTTTAATTGGTCTTTATCTACCTCCCCACAATCATTGCTCAGGACGTTGGGTTTTAAGTCCCCTATAGCAAGAATGTAAACATGGCTTCCTTGTATTATTATATAATCTTATCTCCATATTTCGACAGTAGTGGTGCTTCTTTATCTTTTTTTGTTTTTTAAACCGTTTTATTGTAAAATTGTTAAGGTTTTAACTAACTAAAACAATACATTTTTTGATTGATTGATTGATACTCTTATTTTTGCAAGCCTTTCCCCAGACTTCTTTTTCATCAACTGCCCACATGACCTACGTACATTTAAAAAAAAAAAAAAAAAGCTGTTCACTTTGTTTTACTTAATATAGTTTCTGGGCTTCAAGAAAGCTATTTGCCATTCCCTGAAACTGTATTACACAAAACAAATTTCCAATAAAAAAAGAAGTAAAACTCATACTTGTCCACGCTGTCAGTCCCGCTTTTGTTTGATAGTCATTAAGGTGTCTTAAGAGGAGATAGCATTCTGCATGTATGTATCCAAGCATCAATCTGGATACGTATAACAAACTCAACACAGCATTCGCCAGGTGAGATGTGAAATCATGCACTAGTCTTCATCTGCCTTCCTCTTGCAGAATGCCATGTGCTTTCATAGGGGCATTCATGTATCACTGTAGCCTGACCTCATGTCTACAGATGTCCTCCTCGACACTGTTCACGAGCACTGCTTTCTTTTCTGTTTTAGACGATGGCAAAGGTTATAACCACGGTGTTGAGATTCCCACCTGACCAAACGCAGAAGATCTTGGAGAGGGAGGAAGCTCGACCACTGGTAAGACTTACTGTAGCACTAAAATAAAAGCAACACAATCCTTGCTGTCTTACGCAATCAGATTTCATCACATTTAAGCTGGTCATCTACTTTGGTTTTGGATTTGCCTTCTGGCTGGGGTGTGTTGAGTTTTGTCCTTGTGCATATGGTCCCTATATTTTGATGTATACAGATAGACACATAGAGGGAGACTTCAGGAAAAATCACCAGCCAGTTGAGTTACAACTCAGAAGGGCTTTTGTGTGCAAGCAGTGTGTTTTTACCCCTAGCCCTTCCCCACACTCCAAGCATGCATTGTGGGTAGGAATTGCCATATATATATATAATTTCAATAAATAACTTGCGCTATTTTATCATTAAGGTTCCATATTAGTGCTATGAAGCGGAGCCAAGTCGACATCGTAGCTCTATATAAAAAATACACACAAATATAAATACGTGTGTTAGTATGGTTAAAGCACCAAGCGCTTTACAAATGTCCCTTAAAATTAAATATGTATACAAATTATTTAATAGCTTAATTAGGATAAAAAATCGAATTTATTTGCAGGCGGGCATAAATTATGACTGGCGAAAGCACTGCGTTGTGTAGATAGTATAGAGACCCACAAGGAATGCAGCTGTCACCCTGTGCACCGCTGCTCGCTCCCGAGGCAAAACGCCGTTGGAGTGAACATTACAAAAGAGGTGGGGCATGTACCCGCCTTTAGCCATTTGCGTGCTTTCATTATAGAAAGCCACACGCAAAAGCCAATCCAATGTGTGGGAGGAGTCAGACCCACACAGAGTAGACACAAGAAGCCTCACAGAGCAGCTCATGCACGCTGCTAGGCTCGACCTAAAAAACAGAACAGCAACATTCGCTCCCTCTTTTCCATGACACGAAACAAGTGCAATTGTCCAGTGAGTAGGGGACACACTGTAGAAACACAGGCCACAAGTATGGTTCCCGGCAAGGCAGACTCAGTTTTACACTTTTCGGCAATCTGTAACTTGAGTTTCATTACATTGAAAAACGCATGTTTTTTACAACGCTTAGAAACGGTAATGGGGTTTTGTAAAGCGCTAAATGGAAACAAATTAATATTATTACTAAAGCACTGCACAAGGCCCTCAGTAATGACAAAGTTCAAAAGATGGGGATTTATACCCCCTATTGTACTTTTTAAAACATATTGATAGACACCTTGGCTATTCATGTCCTTAAAAAGGCACCCTGTTTTCAGCATCACGCCTCAATATGGTTATGGAACTACTTGGTTGCTTGCAGTATTTTTACTGTACTCAGATGGGGTACACTAGAGTGCTTTGGGGAATGTTTTATGAGTGTTTACATTTTGCCTCAAGAGGAAATTGTTTACGTTGGCTTGCAAAATGCCTTTTTCTATTGTCCAAAGATACGGATGACTATCTAAAGAAAAATTATAACATGGTAGACTGCAAAAAGTTGCCACTTTATGATAATGTAAATTGGCTGAGTTTTTGTTTTATAAATTCAAGTGCCTGAAATTAAGGACTTTGCAGTAGAAGAGTATTTGGTAATGTTAAATCTCCCTCACAAAATGCATATCCCAAGGTTATTTCTCAGGCAGAGATTGTAGTTGTCCTGTGTTGGACTGCTATGTGGTGCCGCACTTCACAGGAAAACACAAATGTGATAGGTGGAAAGTCCTTGGCTGTAGCTTTACTATTTTTTGTCACTAAAGAAACCACTGAATTAGTTTTCGTTCTCACAGGGTATAAAGGCAATCTGCATTCATCAATTTATAAAGAGCAATGTGTCAGATATTTGATATCTCCACACACACACACACAAACACACACACACACACAGTGGCTGGAAGTGCACAAGTGAAAATATTGTCTTTCATACCGTGACTAGTTATTTTCTTTTCCTGATCTAGTCTGCCATAATCTGTTTTGAAATCTCCAGCAGAGCTTGTAGACACGTTCCACCAATACCACGTCTCCAGCAATCTGTCCATGGGCTATTCCGGTCTTTTCTGTATATTACTTTTTACTAACACAGGCCAAATAAGTTTTATGTTTTGAAGTTCACTGATTTAAAGAAACAGCAAGAAACACCATTAGCCTTTACAATAAGCAGTTCTAATATTAAATGTAAATCTGTCAGGAATACATTTATGGAATAAAACAAAATATGAATTTGATGCAAAACATAACAATGGATTCCATGCTTTGGCCAGACGACCTAAACTATTGAAATTACTAAAACAACAGAGTGGCATTTTGGTTGGAAAGTCAAATTCACGTTCTATTAAAAATGTACTTTGGGTTGCTCCCATTTGTACTCAACGGATAGACACCACTGCAGCTGTAGGACTGTGTAACACGGGGCACAGAAAGTAAGATATGTCAAGAATAATCTGAAATAAACCAAAATCATCACCCCTGACATTCGACCTTCTAAGGTGTGCTTACCCCAGTGTGTTGCTGCCTTACCCCCTTCTTTACACTTCAGTCCGTTCACTCCTGTATGAAGCTGCTGCAGGTTATCTGCGGATCTTGAGTCTCAGAGGAGCACTCTGTAACTTGGCACATTCCATTTATTTCTAGAGTCACTATTTTTCTTGCTGTTTCATCAACTCCCTTCCATTGCACTGTGCAGAACTCCCAAGGAGCCCTTACGTAAGCTTGAAGACCAGCTTCATGGCTCCTTCTGACAGACGATGACATAAAATGTCTGCCAGACAGCAAGAAGAGTTAAACTCTCCTGGGAGTCTTCTGAAAGAGAATGGCTTCCAAACCATCAACTTAAGAACATAAAACACAACTACTAAGCGGTTCACTAACTACTTGTTTGTCCTCTGTCATTATCTTTCCTGGAATTGTAGCTACTTTGATGTTTACTAACCCTTTGATGTGCTGTCTGCAGTGGATAAATACAGTTAAAAAGCAGCTCCTGGGATTAGCTTGGACTACTCCACGCCCTGCTTAAGAGCGCGCTTAGATGGATGCTTCCTACATAAAGAGGGCGATGGCCGGCCACAAAAGAAGAGAGAAATGAAATTTTTCATTGGTTTGGCCTAACGTGTAAAATATGTGGTTAAAAACTCACAGGTTCTTAGTTACATTAACACAACAAACCAATCTAAAAATGTATTGGGAATTGATTATTTTCTTTTGTGTTGACATTTTATACTTGCTCTTGCACTGCATATTACCTCATTTTAATGTAACCTGTAAAAGAGTGAGACCATAAGCGTAATGTAAAGTGTGCTTAGAGGCTATTCTGGCTTAGCAAAAGGTTTAAACATCTAGCTTCGCTACTATCAAAGGGAGATTTGAGGGTCAGTATATAGTTATATTACATCCTTTTACTCAGTGCCTATTTGTGCTTGCTAGGTAGAGACCAGATAACTGATATCAGCTCAAACAGCGTGCCAGCAGATTCCACCCCTAATACACTGCCCCCCCATACCTTTGTAGGGTTTTTACATTGTCAATGTTCGCCAGTTTCATGGCCCCTTAGTGCTTTGGCATACAGGCGTCTGTGCCTTCTGTTGTGGAACTGCCCATGGGAGGTCATCCATGGCGACTGTATCTGGACAAACCATATCCAATAGTGTGAGAGTGAATGTATGTTGGGTTTTCTTTGCATCTGTGTTCTGAACTGAACAATGTTCCTGGCTTAATAATAGATATAAAAAAAGTGCAATGTGTTGGCCTGAGATATGGAAATATTACAAAGGGTCAAAATGCTGCAGAGGAAAGAAATATAGTGCATGTCAGAAATCTCGTGCAAGGTAAGTAACTTCCTGCTTTGTGGAGGTATTTGCTTTTGGCTACACTAGATTTTAAAATGCAATATTGCACACCTTTACGGATACAGGGGAGTAGCACGTGGGGTTGTTTGGACTGCTTGACATATTTTGGAAATTATGGAATCAGTTGTCTGGCCTCTCCCATCAGGCAGTTTTCAGATATGTTTGTAGTAGGAAATAGTCTGGATTTACCTATGTAGAGAAGTAACTAGTCACTTTAAACCAGCCAGTAAAATGGCATGCTTCTGCAGCCGTAGATATACCCAGCTCCATTTCTATTAAAGCCTTTTATTGAGGACATGTTAAATGCCAATATATGTCACTGTTACCTAAGGTACTTTGGTCCCGTAGTGAAAAGAAAGGACTTTACATAATCAAATGGAGAAAGTCCTCTCGCCTCGGCAAAAGAATTAGCAGTGGACCAGCTTACTGGAAAACATGTAACGACAAATATAAATGCACTAATTCCATGAGCCTCGTGTTTATTTATCTGTGGTAATTAAGTACCTTAGTGGCATTCATGTTCTCATTAATTTTGTGCACTAAGCTGTTTTCTTCCTGGCTTTGTAGTTCACCCCACCTCGCAGTGGTATCTTCTGAATATGCCATCAGTCTGTGCTTAGGTAGCATGTGGGTGAGTGAAGATTAATACATACTGCATGTTTTGGCATGTTATTAATCTTTTGATTTTACTAATTCCTTCTTGCACCATTGCTCATTTTCATTTGCTACATTATGCTTCATACTGCAAGCTTGTTTAATGTATACTGTGAATGTATTTTGTTTTCTTGCAATAAACCTGTGGGATTCCATTCAATATTATGGGAAGCTGAATTAAAAAAGAAAATCACTTACTTGATTAGAGTTGGTGTTTGGTCCATACCATAAATGTGACTGCTGATGAACAGCATCTTATTGGTTGTCTATGTCCATACGTCACTTTAGTTGTTTGTTTGATAGTAGTAGTTACGCAACCTGTATGCACTATCCATTAGACTGGGACTGAACAATATCTTGGCAAGAAGGCTCGGTATTTCATCATATTTTGATGGCAAGGGATATTATTTTTCATTTTGGAGCATCTGCTCCACAAGTGCAGTGCACTTTTACAATACTAAGGCATTGCGGCATTCAGCGGAACAATAGCATGGTTATACACAGCGCATAAAAGCTATTTTTGATAGTGAATAAAACTAAAATGACCTTATAAAAACATTCAATCAGTTAAGCATTTATTGTGAAATTATTTGCTATATTTGTAAAACCAACTATGGAAAATACATACACAAACTAGTAAATATTAGTTTACTTTGCAGGAAAGAGCTATGCATCTGTTTTTGAAGAACCCCACACTGCAAGGTTGATATCTCAGGTTTACATTTATATTTGTATTGCCTATTCATTTTCTCTTGATAGTGTTACAATAGGTTATAACATTTAAAAGCCTTTAAAACAAACATCCCGACTCTGGCAGAGTAGTGATGGATGGACCATTGGCTCATAGTTACTCACATGCCAGAACACCAGAATCGTACATGGTGCTTAGGGCATGTCAAAGCAGCTGCACCATGTGTTTCAGCCCACACTTGCTCTTCCCAAGGATGTATTACATTAGATTGTCACACCTTACTCAAGACTATTTCATCAATAATTCCCCCAGTCCTCCGCATCTGAAAAATGACTTGTGTACCAAAGCCAGAATCCAATTCAAAATATGATGCGTAGCAATGCATCAAAATAAACCGCCCCATCTGGTGAATGCACTTTGTCGGGCAGACTGAGGCCCCCAATGCAGGCACTGTTTGTCTGGCCTGACATATCTGATCTAACCTTGCTCATGGACATGCCCTTTGATGGCTCCCGCCTCCTTGGCAGTAAGGCTGACCATGCCCTGGAGTGCTTTAAAGACTTGCAGGCCACGGCCAAGTCTTTGGGTCTTTCCACGCAGAGCTCTGCCACCACTGGGCTTCGTTCCTTTCGTGGTCAGGGCAAAAGCACCCAAGCGCGCTCCTCCACCAAGCATGTGCAGAACCAGCCTCAGCAAGGCCGCGCCCGTGGATTCCGCAGGGGCGGGTCTGGTAACAAGCGCGTGGGTCAGTCCACCTCTACCCCCGCTGCTTCTGCCTCTAAGCCTTCCAAATTAGAGCTTCAGGGGGCACCCCACGCCGGTGGGTGTCAGGGTCCGCTCCACCTCTGCCACTGGTGCGAAATTACACAAAATCGGACAAGTGGGTGCTGCAGATAATATGCCACGGTTACTCGCTCCCCTTTCTGTCCTCCCCTCCAGCCATGCCACCTCGGTACCACCGCATGTCGGGGGATCATTTGGCTCTTCTCTGTCAGGAAGTCATGGCGTCCCTAGCCAAAGGTGCGTTTCTGATCAGGAAGTAGGGAGTGGTTGTTATTCCCACTACTTTCTGGTCTCCAAGAAGGACAAGGGGTCCTGCGCCCCATTCACGGTGGTTCGGGAGCATTTTCAGTTTGCCTTGCTCCCCTTCGACCTTACCAGTGCCCCTCGGGTGTTCACGAAGGTGATGGCGGTGGTCGCAGTCCATCTGCGCAGGTCAGGGGTATCCGTCTTCCCCTACCTCGACGACTGGCTGTTGAAGGCGGGCTCACCTCAGGCAGTCATCACCCACCTCCAAACTACAGCCGACCTCCTGCATTTGCTGGTGTTCTCCATCAATGTGCCGAAGTCGTACCTGAGTCCCTCTCAGAAGCTCCCTTTCATCGGAGCGATTCTGGATTTGCCGCTGTTTCGAGTTTATCCTCCCGAGCAGCGAGTCCGGGATATTCAGGCTATGATTCCGCTCTTTCAGCCTCTATCCCGGGTTTCAGTCAGGATGACCCTCCGGCTTCTGGGTCTGATGGCCTCCTGCATCCAGCTGGTGCCGCATGCCAGATGTCACATGCGGGCTCTGCAGTGAGACCTGAAGTTCCAGTGGGCACAGCATAAGGGCAACCTGTCCGATGACGTCCAGATCTCGGAGGGCGCTGCACGACAGTTGCAGTGGTGGCTCACAAATTATGATTGGGTCAGTGGCGGATCCCTCTCCCTTCCACAACCGGAGCAGACAGTGGTGACGTATGCATCCCTCCTGGGATGGGGAGGCCACTTGGGAGAGGCAGAGATAAGAGTTCTCTGGTCTCCGGCGGAGTCCCTGCTCCATATCAACCTCCTGGAGCTGCGGGCGATCTGGCTTGCACTGAAGGCATTCCTTCCCTCTGTCCTGGGAAGTGTAGTGCAGGTGTTCATGGACAACACCACCGCCATGTGGTATTGCAGCAAACAGGGCGGGGTGGGCTTGTGGACCCTATGTCAGGAGGCTCTGGACATGGCTGGAACATCAAGGCATTACCTTGGTTGTTCAACACCTGGCAGGTTCTCTGAACGCCAGGGCGGATGAACTCAGCCACCGGTGCATGGTGGATCACGAATGGCGTCTGAACTCGGACGTGGCGCAAGGTCTCTTTCTGCAGTGGGGAGAGACTTGGTTAGATCTATTCATCACCGAAAAGAATGCATAATGTCATCAGTTCTAAACTTTGGAATTTCCAAGGCGGCTTTCGCTAGGAGACGCTTTTCGTCGCGAGTGGAGTTGCGGTCTATTGCACGCCTTTCCGCCTATACCACTTCTGCCCAGAGTGCTGAAGAAGATCAGGCGCAACTAGGCCCAAGTGATTCTTATGGCTCCGGACTGGGCTCGAAGAGTATAGTATCCCGAGCTACGTATGAGCATCGCTCCCCCGATACGTCTGCCTCTTCGGGAGGATCTTCTGTCGCAGCAGCAAGGGAAGGTCCTCCACCCGAACCTATCCAGCCTCCACCTCCATGCGTGGAGATTGAGCAGCGACTGTTGACACCTTTCGATCTTCCTCCCAAAGTCTGTGATGTCATTCTGGCAGCCAGGCGTCCCTCCACCAAAACGTTATACACCTGCAGGTGGAACAGATTTGTGACATGGTGCACAGCAAAGGCTGTGGATCCCCTTTCTGCCTCTCTTTCTGAGGTTCTTCTGTTCCTTGTCTCTTTGGCCCAGCAGGGCTCTGCTCTGGGCACTATCAAAGGTTATCTTTCGGCAATCTCCGCCTTTCTACGGCTTCCAGATCAGCCTTCTCTTTTTAAGTCCCTGGTTGTTAACTGTTTTCTTAAAGGCATTATGCATACGTTTCCACCCGTACCCTTCATAATGCCTCAGTGGGACTTTTCTGATGTGTACTCCCTTTGAGCCCCTTCATTACTGTCCCTTACGTCTTCTCACTCTAAAGACGGCTTTCCTGGTTGCTATCACCTCTGCCAGAAGAGTGAGTGAGCTCAGGCCCTTTCTTCCAAACCTCCTTTCCTTTCTGTTCATCTAGACAAGGTGGTTTTGAGGACCCGTCCTTCTTTTCTGCCAAAGGTTGTCACGCCTTTCCACATCGGGCAGACCATCACTTTGCCCACCTTCTTTCCGCCTCTGGAACCTTCAAGGGAAGAGGAGAGGCTCCATCGTCTGGACCCAAAACGTGCGCATGCATTTTATCTGCAGCGTACACAGCAGTTACGGGTGGATGATCAGCTTTTTGTTGGCTATGTGGGCGCCTAAAAAGGTTGGGCTGTGCACAAACGGACCATCTCCCGGTGGGTCGTTCTGTGCATCAAAGCTTGTTACTCCTTGGCTAAGAAGGAGCCTCCTGTTAGTTATTATTAGTTAGTGATAGATTCCTTACCGCCACACCCATCCTCCCCGCTCTGCGAACTGATTACTAGGGTTAAGGTCATCCCTTTTTAGGGCCCAATTTTATGCACCACTGATCAGTTTCTTGCATGGCTCTGCGTTTCGGCGCAGAAAGTTGTGTACAGAACTGACGTCAGCGCGCATGGGTGGTGCCTAAGTAGTCTCCGTGAAGTCATCTCGGCGCATACGATGCCAGCGCTGGACGCGGAGCCGCACAACGCCACCTACAGACACGCAGGGGTACGCTAAGCAAAACTTTCCGGATCCAGTCTGACACCTGGGGATATTCTAAGGTAAGGAATCTATCACTAACTAATGTCTCTTACAGACATATCGTTACACAAGTAGTACCTTGTGCTTCAACACCCCATCAGGGATAACAAGCGCTATATAAATGCAAACCTTTCCCTCTTCTATCCTTCCCCTACCCTTCTCAATCCAAATAACTGGCTAACATATCCTCCACTCAAATTACTTTCATATTTCACTTTACTAATTCAACACTAATCCTTTATGGGTTCCGGAGTAGCGTGCTACTCACCGAAAAAGCACTTCGATGCCTCGTCAGGGGTAGTAAGCGCTCTATAAATGCAATTACTGTCTTCCAGAATCTTATTAAATGTTGGAATATTTAGCTTGGCCCAACTTTTCATTTTTCGTCTGATGCCGGACAAGGTGGCGTGAGGGGAGACACCCCCTGTAGCATAAAAGATCAGACCAGGATAGTGGAAGGGAAGGGAAACTGATAGGGTCTGACAAATTTTAAAAAATAGGATCCAACAGATGTCCAGCTACATGAGTGGGGTTAGAGTTGCACAGTCTCAAATTCACCACCCCCAAATCAGCCGTAAGCGAGATGCTTTTTGTGCATTTACTGGTAGATTAATCAAGCATTTCTGCGAGAGCAAACGGTGCGAATCGCAAAATTCGGCCGTTTGCGCCCGCAAAAATGGCATTTGGAATTCATCAATGGCTCATGAACTCGCAATTTGAAAAATCGCAAATAATTGCGATTTCTCAAATTGCGATCGCATTTAAGGAATCTCAATTCGAGATTCCTTAAATGCTGTTCATGAACCTTTGAAAAATTGCGAATTCGCTATTTTTTAAGGCTATTTACCGCGAAGTCTGACTTCGTGGTAAATAGCGAAAACTTAGAAAAATGCACTTTAGTGCATTTTTCTAAGTTGCATGTTAAACGCACACATGTCCTTTGGACATGTGTGTGCGCGCAACATCAGTCTACATTGACATTTCAGGGATGCTACAGGGTGTCCTTTGGACACCCCTGGCCCCCTTGAAGTCGCATCCTTATATGCGATTAGCAATTTGCTAATCGCAAATAAGGAAGCTGTAGGAATCGCAATTTTATTTGCGAATTCTAAATGAATCCCGTTTTGTAAGTCCTTAATAGCGATTCCTTAATAATCGCTATTAAGGACTCGCAAAACGGGACAATGATGAATCTGGCTGTTAGGGTCATCTAAATGAAGGTTAAGGTCTCCCAGAATTGTAAAATTGGCAGCCTTCAGAATGTGAGGGGCTGCTAGATCTGGGAAGGAGAGAACCCATTTCCCAGCTGGGCCAGGGGGACGGTACAACAATATGCCCTAAAATGTAAATTTAGGCGTAAGCCAGATTCTAAAGAGTAAGGCTTCACAGTCCGGTACTGTGAAATCTTCTGTCTTGCACACGAAAAAGGTTTTGAAACTGATTGCCACGCCTTCGCCTATCTTATGTTGCCTATCTTTTCTAATATCAGTATAGTTCAGCATGAGGGCAGCGACTACATCAGGGGCCAAACCCTCATGGAGCCAGGTTTCTGTTAAAAAGACAGCATCCGGTTGTCTATCTATTAGGAAATCCAAGATGCGAGCTTGGTGTTTGGGAAGGGAACGGCAATTAATATTGTAAAATTCAAACTCTGTGTGACCTGGCCGTGGGCATTGGAATGTTACCTTATGATGGTCCTCAGTTAGGTGAATGCCAATTCCGCTTGCTTCACTTTCAAGCATTCTGTTATGCTCATTGTGCCTAATATAAGAAGTGAGGCTAAACTCGCAGTGCTGACAATCCTAATAGTGCTATAATTGGGAAGAGGCACCTGGCGCAACATCTGCAGATCATGCGCAGAATAGATTTGTCCATTCGGTGTAAAAGAACAAGGAATTGTGGCACTTTGCCGCGGACTGGCGCAGATGGGACTGCCTTTGGCCTGCCCGCTGCACACGTCCGTTCCCTGGCCATTTTATGGAGGGCCGTAGCTTAGAGGCTAGAGTGCGAACTCCTGGAAGAGCACAGCACTATTAACAAGCATTTACAATGCAATGGTTTCGCCTTTGGAAAAGTTAGAGCTATTGGCATTGTAAATGACAAAATTTGTATTTATGTGTTGGTTTTGAAAAATATAAATAAATGGCATTGTCATTTACATTGCCATTAGCCTCTGCAGTCACTCTGCAGTCCCTAGCACTCCATAGCACTCCCTAGTCACTCTGCACTCCCTAGTCACTCTGCACTCCCTAGCCCTCCCTAGTCACTCTGCACTCCCTAGCACTCTGCACTCTGCACTCCCTAGCACTCCCTAGTCACTCTGCACTCCCTAGCACTCCCTAGTCACTCTGCACTCCCTAGTCACTCTGCACTCCCTCGCACTCCCTTGCACTCTGCACTCCCTTGCTCTCTGCACTCCCTAGCACTCCCTAGTCACTCAGCACTCCCTTGCACTCTTTTTCTGTAGGGCTTTAAGTGTAGGATATGGAATATTGTATGCAAATTCTTTACAGGGATTAACATAACTGAATATCGAAGAGTTTCCTAACTGGGCAATTATCAGTCGAAAAGAGACTTCAGCTTTACCAAAGGAGATCCAAGATTTGATTCTGGAAGGCTTAAAGGAGGCTTTGCCCTATAAGGGAGCTGTCATGGGTTGTGTTTTGCAGCAACCAAGTGTTGGGAAGGTCTATTTTGATCAAGTTATATGAACTTTAACCTCAAGATGAAAATTACGATCTAGAAGTGTGCTATGAAGGTAGACTCTGGGCCCAAATCTCTTGGAATATTGCCAGAAATTATGATTCAGGCAAAGTGAGTGTCTTGTGCAGCCTATGATGGAGCATGTTACAGGGGAATCTGCTGTGTAATGTTTAAACCAAACTCTAGTAAATGGACGCTAGTTAGAGCAGCGTGGGCTAAAATGGGGTTTGACGTTAAACAAATGTTGTATCGTGACACTACAGCTGTAGCAACTCTCAATTTATGGTTAGGATGACTGAAAAGCACGTTTTTGGTTTGGTTAGAATGTGAAACCGTTTCCGTTTACTAAATCTGCATGAAACTATACAATCGGATAGCAGTGGTGGATACGTTTCAGCTCGTCAAGTTTAGTTCTGATCAGTCCCAGGGGAGGAGGTAAATAAGAGGCTAAAAAAATTGGGTGTTTTCCATTTTCACTTCCATAGGAAAATTTGTTCTATGCTGCAGTGAAAACCACTGGACTGAATTGATTTAAACTTGGCATAAAACTAGAAGTTTACTCCAATGTGTACCTCTGCTTGCTTTGGTGTAAATAAGTTCAGTAGCTTTTGAGACGTTCACGTTAAAGAAAGGTGTTGAGGGGGCTTCAGATGGTTACAGAGACATCTAACTGTTAATTTGGGGCTCCGCTGGAGATTTGTGATCCTGCAAGGATCTGCGAATCAAAATAAAAAAATTAACACATCATTGTCGAGGGAGCCTTGCAGCTAGATGCGTCAAACAATAATCTGCTCGCAAAGGGGCAGATTCTCAGAATCTGCCCCTTTGCGACCGGTATTTTTGCATTTGGGATGCATCATCCCAAATGCAAAAATCGCAAATAGAGAAATCGCTAAATTGCGATTATTTGCATTTAAGGAATCTCAAATTGAGATTCCTTAAATGCAATGCATGAAAGTTTTAAAAATAGCGAATTCGCTAATAGGGCATGCAAATTACCATGAAGTACAACTTCATGGTAATTTGCAAAAACTTTGAAAAATGCACTGAAGTGCATTTTTCAAAGTTTCATGTTGCTCACACACATGCCCTAAGGGCATGTGTGTGTGCAGATCAATTTCAGGGGTGCAATAGGGTGTCCTTTGGACACCCCTGCACCCTTGAAATCGCAATCTCAATTTGCGATTCGCTAATTGCGATTCGCAAATTGAGATTGAGATTGTCTTCCCATTCATTCCTATGTGAATGGGGAGGTATTCCTTAATTGCGACTCGCAATTTGCGAGTCGCAATTAAGGAATTCTAAGAAATCACTATTTTTTTTAGTGATTTCTTGATTCATTCCATTTTGCTATTCCTTAATAGCGAATCGGTATTTTTCGCTATTAAGGAATCGCAAAATGGGTTGTTGATGCATCTGGGGGTTGGTTCCCATAGTCCATTGCGAATCTGCACACCTGCAGCAGAATCTGTACACTGTGATTGGCAAACCCTCACAGAAACATGTCTTTTGCTGCTGCCATTACCCAACGAGGTGCACTGGGCACTGTGTAGACCGAAGAGTGGAGGATGGGCGTTCCCATGTGCTCCTGTCCCCCCCAGATCCTTGGGGTGGAGGCCCAAAGTGATGTTCCCTCCCGCCCCTTAGTTTTGCAATTCATCTTTAAAATAAACTGAGTATCTTAGCTCATGGATTTCTTTAAAATAGATTGTGTCTCTGGGTGCGTGGATACTTTGCATACTTGTGGATTCTGGACCCACTTTAGACCGCGCAGATCACCCAGAATAACTGAGGGTGTTTCCGGGTCCACAAATCCTGGAATAAATGTAAAAATCAACCCGCACGTCAGCCGTGTGCGGCCAAAGTTGGTAACTTTTACTACTTTTTAATGATCGAGTGCTGAGGTAGCATGACTTTGTATGCTAAATATTTAAAAAAAGAACTGGCACTTCCACCGTGGAAAAATAATGGTGACTGCAACTACCATAATGCACTACAAAGATACTAGAGCAACACTAAGCACTGATACAGGAAATAAGTTCCCATTTCCTCTGCAGCCCTCGGTCACTCATTGCCCTGAGGCTCGTGCTCCGAGTGTGATTAACCAGCTCCTGGTGCTGCTGACACCAGCGAGGAGGACCCTGGAGAGAGGACTCTCTGTAAGTACAAAAGCGCCTCGTTAATAGAACGCTCGCCAAGCGCTGTGAGGCTGGAGATGAATAGAACATAGTCTGTTTCAAATTACGCTAGATTTGGGAGAGGTCCAAGAGAGCTCCTCTGCGAATAATATCTGTGACCCTAGTCCTCTCCGAATAAAAAGAGGTTCTGTAGCGCCTCACGCCGCTCAAATGCTATAATCAACAGCAGGGTGTCTCTAGTTTACCTAAGCTTATTGTCCTCCTATCCTCTAACTAGAGCCCTCAAACCATGCAGTGTTTCGGGCGGAAATTATGTAAATCTGGCGGAGCTGCACCCGCAGATCACGGAGACCGGCCCCGGTGTGTGGGGAACGGTGGCCCTGTGCTCTGTTGGCGCTGCGGGACGGTGTCCCCTGTGCACATGTTCGAAGCGCCCGCTCCTCGCGGCAGTATGTGGCTTCGAGGCGCTGCTTCAGGAGGCCGCATTCCTCTGTTTCTGAGAGTGCTCGCCTGCTGCCCGAGGCCGCAGAGTTTCTTCCATACATGGCCTGGTCTTCCCTCCCCATTCCTGCGCCCCGGGCATCCATCATCTCTCAAAGGATGCTGTGCAGTAGTGTCGACAACTCCCAAACAGGAAGTAATGTTTGTTTTAGTTCTTGCTGCTTTTTCACAAGGAGGGAGGCGGTGTTACCGTTTAATTTGTATGCGGCCCCCTGTAAACTAACTAGCCATGTCTGATTTTTTTTTAAATTCGTCTGATTGCATGCAGCTTTGTTTCTATTTTTCTTGCTACTCATCTGTATTATTTGAGACGTATTCAGCACCTCGCCTACAGCACACAGTACTGCCCCAGGATTACAGGCACACTACAGCTGTCGGCCTGGGGAGCAGAGAGGGGCAGATAAACAAAGAGGCCAAACAGTGAATGTGCATAAGATTGACGGGCACACGGACAGCGGGAGTGGGGACGGGCACACGGACAGCGGGAGTGGGGACGGGCACACGGACAGCGGGAGGGGGGCGGGCACACGGACAGCGGGAGGGGGGCGGGAACGGGCTCACGGACAGCGCGAGGGGGGCGGGAACGGACAGCGGGACATCGCGCAACCCACCCCTGCAAAGGACACTTCCGAAATGGCGAAAACAAAGCTAAAAAAAAAAGAAAAAACCACGCCCACAGCCGCATGACGTGGGCAAAAGCCTAAAATTCTCGGGAACGCCCACGGGCGGGACTACACACACATACTCTAGACAAATGTTTTCGCCTGCGCGAAACGCTGCTTGCGCAGCTTTCGACAGGCAAAACCTAAAAATGGCCACCTCCTGCAGAAAAGAGGTGTAATGCGCAGTCAACGTATGCGCCTTTCCCCCCTGCCCCCCAGATCCAACTGGGACGGAAGAAAATAATCAGAGCAGCAAGCAAATGGAGGTTGCTTAAAAATTAGTTCATAAAAACAAGTACGTTTAAAATTGTTAGACAAAACATCAAATTCATACAGAGGATAACGTTATGTCACTCAAATTAATTAAAGGTTAGACACGAGCCTACCAAGCCTTATAGTAACTTATAGGAAAGATTTCAGTGTTGATTACTCCATTAAAATAACCCCAGTGGTAGAAACTTTGCACTGTAATAATGCTTGCTAAAATGTCCTCTGTAAGTCTGACAGACTTAGCTGTCTGCCAAGACCTTGTAACAAAGAAATCATTAAAATACATACATATGAACACTTTATATGGGGATGTGTGTTTGTATATATTTACATATAAATATATTTGTGTGTTTCTCTTTTCTAACTCACTGTGAACCGCAGTGTGCTAAACCTATGCTTAAAAACTGTGTAAAACACACATTTGTGGTGGGCAGATTTAGAGTGTTGCTGGTGTTGTTGTCCAACAGGAACAGCCCTACACCTAAACCTGGACACAACCAGAGTTCCTATCATTGTTTTGCATAATTTATGTGGCGCTCTAAGGAGGTGAGTGTTTGGGTTTTGACCTATACTGGGTGCTCCCTTGTGTCAAGGCACAGCTATGCTTCTCAGAGGAGCTGTTGCAAGAGCGCAACATTTCAGGGTCTATTTATATTCATTCCAGGTTAGCGTGGTTGGTGTTTCACTAATTATAAGCGTTAATACTAGGCCTGGGGTGATGAAAGGCTTTTGTTATTTTTCAGCTCAACAGCGTGGTTGGGGTAGCACACTGCCTGGCATACTAGCACACAGTTCGCCCACATGCTTTGTGGTAAATGCCATACATGATTAGTTGAAAGTCTTTAGTATTCATCACTGTAGATGCAGCCAGTGCTGGGTATCTCTAGCCACGTCTTTTTGCATATTTTTCTTTCTTCAGTAAAAAGTAACACCTTAAATGAAGGGTGCTGGTAATGCTGCTCACAGACCTCTCAGGTTTCTCTACTACTCCCAGAGTGCAGATGCATCCCAGTAAGCTTGTCAGCCCAATAACTCAAAGGAGCCAATCATAAAAGATGGGAGGGAGCACACTGATTGGCATGAGCATATATTTTGTCCAGATGCATTGTGGTAAATGCAGTGCATGATAGCACTCACTTTAGTTGAAAGTCTTTAGTATTCACCATTGTTGGTGCAGACAGTGCTGGGTATTGCTAGCCACGTATTACATGATATAGTTCCTTCCTCAGTAGAGAATAACACCTTAAATTTGGGGGTGCTTGCAACGCTGCTCAGACTTCTCAGGTTTATGTTTACTCCTAGAGTGGAGCTGCATCTTAGTTGCTCTTGACGGGGAAAGGAGAGTGTAGAACCCAAATCTTTTGCCCATAAGCACATACCCTCCGATTCGCTGCCTCTTCGCAAGGACTCCCTGTCATAGCAGCAGGGCCAAGTCTTGCACTTGAGCCTGCACCTAAATGAGTGGGAATTGAGCAGCGACAGTTGAAGGCTTTCGATCTCCTGCCCAGTGTGGTAAATGCAATCCTGGCAGCCAGGCACCCATCTACCAAAATCAATTTATGAGGACAATGGAGAAGTTTGTTGTCTGGTGTTTCTCCCATTGCATTCCACCTCTGACAGCATAGTTATTGGGTGTTCTTCTGTTTTGTTTTTCTTGCTATGACTGCAATTAAAAGTAACCATTCAGCCTTCTTGTGCTTACCGGATCAGCCGTCTCTCTTCAAGTCACCTCTTGTAATGCGTTTGTTGAAGGGACTGGTCCACATGTTCCTGCCAATACTGTATGTGATGCCACAGCATGACCTTAATTTGGTTCTTAACTACCTGATTTTCACACCCTTAGAACCGATGAACAGTTGTTCCCTTCGCCTGCTAACTATCAAGACTGTATTCCTTATTGCCATAAGATCTGTCAGGTAGTGATTGAACTTCAGGAATGTCCGTGGTACTACTATAGACTTCGTTCTCCCCGGACACTCATTCTCAGGACGAAAGTGGCATTCCTACCCAAGGTAGTCACACACTTTCACATAGGCCAATCCATCACGTGCCAGCTTTCTATGCACTGCCTCACCCTTCCAAGGAGGTAGAATGGCTCCTCCGCCTTGATCCTAAATGGCCCCTCAATTTCTTTGTTGTTAGGACTAGGGAGTACAGACAGCATGACTAACTTTCTGTCAGTTTCTCAGGAGCGAAAAAAGGTAAAGCAGTGAAAAGAGTACCATCTTATTTTATGCATCAAGACATACTATGGGCTAGCCAAGAAACAGTCCCTAGAAGGTTTACGCGCTTGTCCCACCAGAGTAAAGGCTGCTACAATGGGGCTGGCGCATGGTTTGCCCGTTCTGGACATATGCCAGGCAACTATTTGGGCGTTTCTCAACATATTCATGAAGCACTACTGCCTGGACAGCCAGGGTTGGCAGGACAGGCACTTCGCCCCATCGCTCCCAGATCTCCACCTAGAGAGGTACTGCTTTGGTATCTATTCACAAGGTGAGGAATATATAGTTAGAAGTCTGTCGGAAGAACAAGTTTCTTACCTTCGATAACGCCTTTTCTGGTAGAGACTCTAACCTCAGATTCCTCACCCACCCATCTTTCTGTGGAATAGACTCATGCAGCCCATCAATAGAACCCCAATCTGGAATTCTGAATACTGCCACATTCTGATTTCAATAGATCCGCGTCCATGAGTGTAGAAAGAAACTAACGTTAGCACCCAGTGGTGGTGCATATAAAAGTGACAGACGTCCCATCTTGGGTGGGCTATACCCCACACGAAGCCGCACTACGCCATTTGTTGATGCATGAAAGAATTGCTACAAAACATTTCTGGATCCAGCCTGCCGCCTGGAAAAATTCACAAGGTGAGGAATCTGCAGTTAGAGTCTCTATCAGATAAGCCGAAGGTAACTAACTTGTTCTTCCCTGCCTAAGGCCTCTTGAGGCCGTTTGCATTTGCTGTCCCACATCTTGCTCTCAATAATTACATTTGAATAGATGTGAGTATGAAATGCTGAAATGCCTGCTGAAATGCCTCTCGGGAGCAAACAATAGGCTGACCTGAATGGACAGCGATGACTCCTCTGAGCCTGGCAGAAAATGCGGTGCGGGCCTTTGAGCATCTTTTCTGAAATTACAGTGACCGGTCTAATTGGTTTACATACAACACTGGGGGCACACTTGAAAGTAAGGGAAACAGGATTCCAAAACAATTATTGTGTACCTACTGTCTGGTCTGTTGGAACAGACTTCTGTTTTTTGGTTTATTGTGGATACAAGGGCTATCCCAGCTGGGATTTAGTATTAGATGTAGGAGAACTCTAGGAATACTATAGTACAGTTCCACACACACACACAGCCCTCAGGACCCAAGTTTAGTGTGACTGAAGACATCCCCTATCGTGAACAAGTTCTTTTTATTGGCTAATTTAACATACAAAAACAACTGTCTACCACTCAAAGACATTTACCATATCATCTTTTGTCTCTTGACTATAGCGTAGATTTAACCCAGATAATTTGTCATTTATATGGGGAGGCCACTATTTTATATTCCCAGGACAAAAGTGGGTACGGTTGGCCTCAGAAATTTTACCCCATTGGTTAGGGCATGTCCAATAGTCATTCCTATTCACTAGCTCATGCCAGGCATAAACGTGGCATCTCTAGGCACCCACTTAAGAAAACTCCTGCCCCAAGCTGCTGTCTGCAACCTGAGAAGAGCTGTGAAATGGGTGTGGTCTCCCCCTTTCAAAATGCTAACAATAACAACTTTTTCTAACAATCATATTTTTGCTAAGAATCTTTGTTTACAAAATGAATGCAATTTTTTCTGTTTAGGAAAAATGTTGCAACATTTGAATCTCTGTATTATTCTTGGCCCAAAATAGCCAGATATGGTTTTTCAGTGAAAAGGGGCCGTATGCATATGCAGCAAAGGTACTTTTATTGTAGTGACGTTTTGAAGCATGCAACCTTGAGCACAACTTTCAAACTCCTCAAGAGCCCCCCCTTCACCAAGACACATATGTGATTGTCAGATGACACCTCAAGCTCCGAGAATGCACACCGATGATAGGGGCCAAAAACGCCAAAGGAGTGGCGCTGGGCATCTTTGTGTAGCATAAGTTAGAGGGCATCCTAAAAGAACATCAGGAATCGGTGGCTAAGAGACCAGTGACTCTCCTTCTGTGATCCACTGTACAGCCTCTGGTTCTCACTGAAAACATCCCCAAACAGGGAAGAGGTGTGGCGCCGCGGCCAGGGCGACTGACGCTGGAATCTGGGGACCACGGTTCGATCCCCGGCTCCGGCGGCAGGTCAGCCCAGCACCATGTGACTCTGGGCAATAGCTCGCTTAATCTTCCCGACGGCCCCCCAGCGCCTAGAGACCCTTACGGGTGATTGTGCGCTTTACAAATGTGGACTTTATTTATTTAAACACACCAGTTTGGAGGAAAGCTAATCACAGTTGTGACAATCTTATTTGGTCCCGCCAGACAGCTTTTTATTTATTATATTTCCATGTTTTTCAATTCTTTACGACCACCCAGAATTACAGAAGTTTTTTGATTACTGATGACCCTTTCTTACTATTCCTCTTGATAGTCTATTTGCTTCAGGTAAGTAAACCATCAGCATCATTGTAGTGTCCCGTATTTTACTGCCCCTGCCTCCTGTTGCATCTCCTGTGTCTATGGTTGCTTTGATTCACATTTCGTGGAACTATGTTAGGATCCTAGGTGTTCTTTCTGAAATGAAGTCACTTAGGAATTTTGTCACCTATTGTCTCGCACTCCATATCACTTCGTACTTCATAAGAAATTTCAACCAACCACCACCTTCAATCTCCTCCTTTGTCTTCTTTCTACTAGGTGTGTAAATTACGTATTTGCAGGAGGTCTACTCTGTGTCCTGTATTAGCGCAACTGCACATTTGTAATAGTTAGTGTGTCTAAAACCTCATACAGGATGGTCCTCCAGTACTTATAGTCCATGCTATCTGGGCCAAAATAATTTACTTAGTCACTTCCGCAGAGAACAAAACATTTCTTTTCTCATCTTTTTCCACTCAACTTCAAGTTCCATTCACCCCCAAATCTTCAGGGATTATATCAAGAGTCAAGTGAACCTTTTCACTTTTATCACTTTAGCTGCGACCTCCGTAGGCTACTTTGTTCTCCCATTCATAAAATGTGTCCCAGCATTACCTACCTGTCAGGACGTTACCTGATCAATTCTTTAATCCGCACCAGGTTGGACTAATGTAGCAGACTATAAACACTACTTGCTTTCAACACATGAAAAAGTGTTAAATCGGTCGAAATAATATTAAACTTCCCTGTACAGATATCAAATACACTGGCTCATTGTATACGTGACACTGTTATAAAGTTTCCCCATTCTACAGTCTCATTTAAAATACAGTGTTAATTATAACATAAAAATCTACTTTAAGGTGAAGAGAAATGTGGTGGCCAAGCCACCAGATTGTTACAATTAAAATACCGCAAAGTATATAGATAGCCAAAGTGCATTTGTTTAGGGCCATCGGATTTTACATGGTAGTTGAGATCAATGTAACTTTTGCAATAAAGACAGGCAACTGGTAGATTTACTGCAGGTAAAAACTATTGATCATACATAAACTGATGCTGACAACTCCGCAGTATAAGAAGGGAAATACTAGTTACTTAATCCAGTGGAAGCAACGGCAAGCTACATCCTGGCACTAGTATGGATGCAGCTACTCCTTAGTTGTGCACTTCAGGAGGGTCCGTAGAGGGTAAGAAATAGATTTCTTTCACAAAAGACGGGTGATGGGGAAAAAGGCCAACCTCTGTGGGCACTGTGCAGACCATGCTTATGTAGCTGCTGATGGTGAGTTAATTCTAAAATATGTTTCATAGTAGGTCATGGTTACTGTGAAGTCATTGTTGGCACCATGTCAAGCTCCAATAAGAGAAGATGTTCAGTGCAATGTGTTACTGTGGCTGCTGATGGTCTGTTCTTTTGGGACACCACTGATGTTGGAACTTTATCAATGAAATTTGTGTGGAAATCACAGTTAGTGTCGTACCTCCGTGCAGTGCAGATTTTCCTGGCTGTGTTTTTTCCTGATTAGCTCTTGGGAGTTTTAGATGACAGTCTCGTCCTTTTACGTGCCATTCCTCATGCCCCACAGTCAGAGGCATATGACATTGTAGAGATGGCTCAGCAGATAGGCTTTTTAAATAGAGTGATGGACATCTGCTATAATAGACACACAAGTCTCCATCTTCTGCACATAGGGTGGCTGTCAGTGCAGCCTAGGTGTGTTAGCACTTGTGACTGTTGCCACCAATAGCAGTAGCCAGAATGTTTGTGCTCATGCTCCTCACCTCCAATTTTACAGGTGATGAATGCATGGTGGGGAGGCAACCCCCAAATCCAATCTGTTCTGTGTGGCTGCCAAGTTTTGCTCGCCAGCATACTCTACTGTACAGCATGTTAATGTCTTCCCTTCATAATCTCATGCATAATCTCCATGTTCGTGTCTGAGAACCATGGCTTCTGATGGCTTCGGTCATAAAAGCGTGTGATAATTCTGACTTCTGAGCAACATTTCCATCACAGTCTCTGGTCACAGGTGCAAATAAGATTTGTGTTGCTTTCCTCGAGTGGTCCTGCTTGAAGTGCTAATACCCACAGTGAAGTCTGGAAGTAGCAGTATTTCCCCTGAAAGTGCTGTATTGTTAGTAGCTAATAAATAAAATAAATGTAAATGCCAGCATTTGTAAAGCGCACAGCTACCTCCAACGGAAGTGTCCCGGCGCTGTCCGTATACCGCTTATGAACGCTTCCTGGCTTTTCCCTGTGAAATGTACACTCCTGGGCACCCCCAAGGTGAAGCCAGGCCTCCCAGCGCTGTTGGGGCCGTTGTGGAGATTAAGCAAGCTATTGCCCAGAGTTGCAGAGTGGGACCCATGATTAGAATAGGCACCGAGGCGAGAATTATCAGGTCCTAGGAAATTGAGCCCAAGACCCGCCGAGGTTGGTATTGAACCCTGGTCCCGGACCAGACCTCTGCATCAGGGTCTGCCGCTCTAACCATTTGAGCCACACTTCTCCACTAATATTGTTGAGGATATGCTCCTCATGATCTGTTTAAATCCGTCCATGGTTGCCCTCACCTCCTCCCATTCATTCTCTCCATTCATCTATATGCCTAGCACTGACTGGTTTCAGAAATTCAAATCTACATCAGCACACACATCCCCCTGCTTCTGCTTAGAATTTCTAGATTTCCTGTCTTTATTCCTTCCCTGCATTGCCCTGTCTACATCTTAAAGGCGTGCACTGTTTCTAATCATCTTTGCAATAGCCCAAAGGATCTCCCTTCTCCAGCTGAGTTACGCCCAAGTTCCCTAGTATCCCCACTATGGCACTATACAGTGGTTGTCGCAGCCATAGATATATCAATAGCACTACCATTATATATAAAATACAAGGCAACTGGTTAGGTGTCCCGGGCCTGTGATATTCAAAAGCAGTTAGACAATCCTAGTGACAAGTGTTTGTGTTCTTGGAAACACAGGACTTAGTGTTGACATGCAGTAACTCACGGGGCACACACACCAGCCTCATAGCTGTGAGAGATATGTGGCTAAGAGTCATCAGGCTTTTGGTGCAAGCGTTCAAAGTGGTGAGAGCTGCCAACTCAAGGTTTCAGCCGCAGTTAGATGTTGGTCTCACACTGGCATATCTGTTGCTGAAGTGAGTTTCTTTGGATCAGGCCGTCCAGTGGAGCTTTTCTCCTAGTCCGCTCTGACTTACCAATTCTAAGTACCTCTCCGCAGTGTTGGCATGCAAGATCTCTGACTGGTTCTAAGCATTCAGGGACTTCTGCCATCGCAGCAGGGCTCAGCAATGTAGAACTTCTAATCATTCCTAGGAACGTAGGTTCTTCCTTAAAGGTTGATGGATGTGGTACCCCTTCAAAATATGGCACATGTCTCATTCACAAAACATGTGGTTCCCCCGTTATATTTAAAGTCATAGGAAGTGTCATGTTTATGATGGCAACACCTATGACCAACAGCTTTTCGGGGATTGGACTGTCTGTCAAAGTACAACAGGCCATCATTTGCCTTCTTTAGAGTGGAATCTCAGAGGTACTTTTTTCCTTCTCAGAGAGACCGGAAACTGAAGAAAGTACCCCCAGTGCTGGTAGAAAACTGCCAGCGTTTCAGGGACATATCCTTTTTCTGTTTTTCAATTATAAACTCCAAATGTTTTTGGGAAAAACAAAAAGCCTCGCTGACCAGCCATGTTAAACATGGCATCTGCTCAGTGTCACTAATGTTGTCTTGAATGTGCTCGCAGAGCCTAATTTTGCAGTCCGTAATATCTCAAGGGATTGTAATGTTGTACCCTTCCGAAGGTACCACAGAGAACTCGAACTGGTTTTCCATTTCTGGTGCTTCACACACGGCCATTTTAGGTAACACAGTCCAACACAGTCCACAAGAAAAGAAAAACATTGGGCTCCAATCATTCTCAAATGGTTCCTTAGTGTTGCTGATAAAATGCCAGCTTAGGCAATTGCAGAAGAGCAACCAGTGAACTGTCAGCAGAACAGTGGTGACCCCATCACATAACCAACTACCACTGCATGAAGTTCCCTACCATTCCTTCAGAACCTAACTGAATTAGTCACTGCACAGAGCAGGATTGATCTTTATGTGTACTTCACTGAACCGTTGGCCTCTCATCTGCAGCACTGCCTGGCTAGCACACGCCTCCCTATTGCAGTCCTGTGTGGTTTTTTGTGAGAACACATGCTAGGAGAATGTCACATTAAGTGACCATCGTCTCATTCACAAGGCCCTCCGTCTGTTTTGGAATACAGATCTAATGGTGCCTCTATTTCCCTGGCACTTTAGGAACGGAACATACTTTGAATGACTATGGTGCAAGAAACTTCCAAGTTGTAAGAATTTGTTTTTCTAAATTGCACTAATCCACTTCCTTACCATGCTCCTGTTGACTTGGACCATCCTCCATAGGCTACAAAATCTATCAGGGGTGGACACTTTACACCACTTAATTCACTGCTTTTGCGCCTGGCTGAGTCGGAAATGAGTGACCCGCACCTACACCTTTGCTCTCAGGGTCCTGGTTTTGTGAGGCACTATGCAGGCAGAAGATCATGGACCCGTCCACACATCCCACCCCTGTATTTCCAAATCCCTAACAAATTAGGCTTCTGCTGCTTGAAGTCTGTATTAAGTGAGGCTTCTGCTGCTTGATAGTGGACGACTCAAGATTTTCTACATTGTAACTGCAGGGCAAGGGGACAGATTGCACTGCTCAAACATTTCCTGCTCTGCCACTGCTCTGTCCCACTTCTTCTTCTCCCTTCTTTCTTCTCTTGCTTAAAGAACACGTTGACACTTTTGTAAAAATGCCGTGGACCCTGCCATTTTTTCTGCTGTTCAAACTCTGATCAGGAATCAAGGGGGCAGTCTGAAAACCAGCACATGCAAGTTGTGGTGGTAACTCTTCCTATGTTGCTTGCTGCACTCTAGGGGCTGGGCGTCATAGGAAACCGGCTGTGCCACTTGTGCCCAGAGACAAATGCATGGACGCAACTGTCTTATTCTATCTTAAAGTTGCCAAGTGCTGGTTGAACTTTCCTTTTGCAAACGAGCAAGCCTCATTTCCCCCTTCGTGACTTCTTTGGCAGATTATTATCATCATCTGTTTTTGTTGTAAATACAAATATTATTTCTGTTTCCCATCATTGTATTCATGATAGTGAACATAGAGCCAGATATACAAAGCATTTTACGGTTGCAGACACCTTCTCCTAAAATGGGACTGTGATCTCTTACCAACTTGATATTTGGAAATGGCGCGTTTTAGGCACCCTTTCAATACACCGATTAAGTAATGTATCATGGTCCTGCGACAGAAATCTGGTTCCAAAATGTTGAAAAGTTACAGACTCCCAAGTTGGAGTTCTAACCCATTTGCAAAAAGTAAGGTGTCACCCAAGGGTTCCTAGACTTTTGTAAAAGGGGGCCACTGCCAAATGTCAAAGAAACTTAAAAAAGAAAGTACATATTTTTTACTTTTTTTACCCAGCACCCTTAAGTTAAACAGACTTTTGTTAAAAAAAATTATAAAAAAGTTTCTTGAAAATTGATCACAGACATGATGGTCTGGTGTTGCCAGGAGGCCACGATACCTATGATGGCCTCCAATCGGAATAAATCACAATTGCAACCTACTATAGTAATGTTCATGAAGTAGATGAGCGGATAATTACCTACTCTGAATCGAAATATTTACAAACTGCATAAGGTACATAAGTTGGTTTGTAAAATTCTTTACCAATCATAAAAATGGTTGTAAATTGTGACCAGTTTATTGCGACCCAGTAGTACTTCTGCCTCTAAAGCCTCTTAGACGCTAGAGATGGGGCCTTTGGTGCCCACAATGCTTGTTAACACGACGGAACATACATTTTGCATACACTGATGGTTGCTTTTAGCAAAAGTACCATCATTACTGTATTTGTTACATATGAAACCCATGTTTCGGCTCACTGTTGTCTGCAAGATTTTATAAAGCTATTGTGAGGAGGAATTAAGGTAGCTTTATATTCCTCTTCACAAGTATTGTATTAATTTTTCAAAATGCCTTTATGCCTCCAAGAAAGGAAGTAATAAGTTAGGATTGCTTAACCCTTTGTTGATTATACTCATTTTTAGTATTCTTTAATCATTTGTACAGTTACAGGTTTAAAAGACTTTCGTTGATATGAATTGTGAAACTTATAGTAGCTAAATGTGCAGCCCTTTTTCAAAGAATTATACTTATGATTTATAAAGTGCCAGAGTATCATCGAAGCTTTGAGGAATAGGGATTCCACGGTCATCCAAGTAATGTTATATTAGATTTGTCTAGACAGGTGGAGTTTCTTTTATGTTACTTGGATAGCACTGGGGGAACAGAAGACAGTTTCTCTCCTTTAAATGATTTATTAATACCAGTGTCTTGTTTCTCAATACTAACAGTTATTTCTAAAATGTTTCTTTCTAGTCTTGGCTTCGGACTTCAACCTGAGGATATTTTTAACACTGATAGTGTCATCAATGCTGCTTAGAAGCCATTGGGTTTCTTTTCTTTTTTTGAGAACTGACTATGCTGTGGGTAAAAATATCTACTGCACTCAACGGTCTTCCTAAGATGAGGTATCAGAGAAACAAAGGCTGCGGGCACAGACCAGACTGCCTTGAGTGACACAAATGCTGTTTGCCTTCATAGATACACGTTTGATGTTTTTTATGTTGTTAAACCTCACCATGTATTTTATTCTGAGGAATTGGGTATTAAATAATTTAAATGTCTTATGAATTTACTTTGTCGTCAGACTGACAGTAGCTCTTAAAAGATAAACGTAATAATTTATCTCTGCTTTTTAACCTTATTTGTAAGATTAAATAACGTGCAATAATTGTGTGGGGTGGTGGTTTCATTGATTTTCTTATCGATTAGACCCTCTAATTGACCCTGGACCTATCTTTTCAATGTTGATAGTTTCTCAAGGACTGATTCTTTAACCTTTCAGCAACAATGACAAACCAAATTGCAGTACCTCAATTGTTTACTCTACACTTTTGTACTTATATTTTCCAGAGATTGGTTACACTATTGTAAATTGTAAATAGTTAATAAATAATTGTATCATATACTGCCCTATACCTGTTTCAATGTTAATCTGGGATACAAAGAGATAAATAAAGTTTTATTTACTATACAAGCCCTGGGTCAGATTGATTTGCTACATGATGGGCGCTTTGACTCAGTTCCTCATTCTGTTATCTCAGTTAATCCTTCCAAATTGTTTTATGATTTACATCTTTATTACTTTTCAGAAACAACAACATAGAATGTCAGATGGTTTAAATTGCTCTCTTAGCTACTCAACTCCCAACAAAGTTCCATAATCATAAAACAGTTGCCAAAACCAAGACAGTCTTGCCATCCTGAGGTTCCCATCCAAGAGAACCCAATGAAAAGAGGGCTTTTGAACGTAGAGGTATGATAGAAGTTCAAGCAGAACACCCTGTAAAACAGGAGGGAAGTTCTATAAAGGTGCCTTGTTTCTGCTAAGTTACACACATCAACTAAAATCTCCAGGAACAGATATTCATGATCTCACTGACAACGAGCTGAAGGTTTGCAGCATATACCGCTCTAGATCACATACTGTGCGCACTTCTGCCATCTAGTGTTGAGCTCAGAACATTGAGTTGTTTTTGGTTTAACGGTGTCATGTGAAACTTCCACTGAAACCGACAATGCATCCAGATACAGGCTCCACATCACATTTTCTTCCGCCATCGGTTTAGATGTGTTTCAAGTGCTACTTGACCTCTGTGTTCCAGGAGAAAAAATGTATAGGTTTTATGCCAGACAATTGACACACTGATACCTTGAAGACCTCAAGTCTATTTCACTTACATCAACCACTTCCAAATCAGTCTCTAAGATGAGCTTGGGGCCAGGTTGCTTTCAGCATAGAACATACGAGTAGAAGATAAGGAGAGTACACCTTTTAATATTTGCCCCTCGTACAATGCTAATTTCTTGGGGCCGGCCCAGCATTGGCTCCGTAATATCGGTCTTCTGAGGAATAATACTGGGCTTATTCAGCAATAAACTTCTTCCAGTTTAAGAAGACCATTTGGTACCAACGTTACAGAAAGTCACTGTTTGCTGCAGACATCAAAGATGTTAAAGATATTGACTCCGATGAGGAAATGGTGAGGCCCTTCGTTAGCCTGGAAGCCCATCAGGAGCAGAACCCCATGTGTATTCTCATAAGTGGGACACTCGCAATTTATATGATGATTTAGATCATGTCACAACTGTTCATCAGAGAAACATGGGTGTAGTGTCTAGTTCTTACACTATTACAGTTCAAGCACCAAGTTTGCAAGAAGGGTTTGGAGTGTGAAAACGCCTGAAGTGCTAGAAGAAATCACGGGGCTAGTCTGGAGATAATGTTTACAGTTTGAAGGCACTGAAACACTCAGTCTTGCTTAACACTATTAGAAGGATTAGTGCGCACTAGCCTGATATCAAGTACTTAGCCTTGTCTTCCAGTTCGTCAGAAGTTCGAAGAATATTTCGAGACCTTGACACAGGGAGCCGCAAGGGAACAGGATTCATGGTTCAAGAAGCAGAGATGACAGAGACGTCGACTGAGCTGGGACCACAGTAGCCACTGGTTCATCTTAGAATAAAGAAGACTGCAGCGCTGCTAGATTCCGGCTCATCCTGCAGGTCAGTGGGACGGGTGAAGCTAGTTCAAGCAGGGAGCGTGGCCAAGCCATGATTCGTGTTTTGGTGCGGCGTATATACCATATCGGAACATCAATGAATGTAGCTGGCTCATGTGTGATACGCAGCGCATGTGGTAAACTGGAAGGCTCTCATTGACCCCTGAAGGAAACACTTGTTAGTACAATGGTTTGACCGTTAAGGAAGGGCAGGTGCAACTTGATGGAGGGACCCAATTAATCAGGAAACACATGTATCTCTTTCACTCAAATGTGTACAAGGGGAAATCACACCAAGGCCCTAGTACCAGTGGGTGAGAGGTACTATGTTGTGCAATGGAACCTAGGGCTTTGAGAAGTAGCAGTCATGGTATCATGGCTGCCATTAAACGTCACTGGGGTAATGCAACATGGACCCCGTGTGCTGGACAAATACACATGGGCACAGGAGGGGGCTCGGGTGCAGTCCCTCCCCGGAGCCCCCTCAAGAAATGATCTACCGGCCATGGTTTGTGTGGGTCACAAGCATGAAAGGAACAAACCTGCTGAGTGGCATGAACATTACTGGCTGGTTCCCAAGACTACTCTTCAAGACCATATCCCTTCCAATCGATCAAGTAAAACAAGTGCCCATTCTCACGTTTTGAGTCAAGAATTCTCTGTACCTCAAATTCCAAATGACCAGCCAGAGATATAGGTGAGGGAGGGGGATGCAGGACCAGTCAGGACACAATAGGGCTTCAATAGGGACACAAAGCACTAGATGAATGGGTAAATCTTCTGCCAACAGCCGTTTCACAGCTACTGGGTTAATGATTCGTTCAATTGAAAAGGGACCTACATACCTGGGTTGTAATTTATGGGGTCCCTGTAATCGCGGCTGTTTAGTGGACTGCCAAACCTTATCTCCAACCTTGTAGCCTAGCTGTGGTTTTCGATGTCAGTTAGCATACTTTTCCATATCCAACTCAACTTAGCCTGATGTAAGTGTGATAACACCTGTTGTCTTGAATCTGCCAGGTGTCATACAAAGTCTTGTATGGTAGGTTCATTTTCAGAATGCATTAAAAACTTTTTGGGTAACATACATGGATGTGTACCAGTTATACAATAGAAGGCGTGCCCACTGTGGCTGAATGCTGTGTGTTATTGTAGGCCAATTCAGCGATAGATAATAAGGATTCCCAACCCTTAGAGTGGACGTCAAAAGACTTTGCAGTGTTTGTTCCAAAACCTCATTTACCCGCTCTGTCTGCCAGTCAGTTTGTGGGTGATAGGCAGATGAAAGTCGAGCATCAATGTCCAATGATGTGCAAAGACTGCACCAGAATTGTGAAATTAATTGTGGGCCCCTATTGGAAATTATGACCAAAGGGAGGCTGTGTAACTGCATGATTTGTTGAATAAACAGCATGGCGAGGGTCTTGACAGTAGGTACTTACTTTACTTAAGAGAAATAAATTGCACCAGCTTGGAAAAAGATCTAATACTCCCCAAATTGTTGTATAGCCGTTAGGGTTAGGAAGGTCAATAATAAAGTCCATGCTGGTGGTATGCCAAGTATGGGGGAGTACTGACAAACTTCATAAACAGCATGATGGGGCGGAATGCGATGCCTTTTTTTGAGAACATATTGGGCAGGTCTGAATATAGTCATGCTCATCCTTGGACAATGTGGGCCACTAAAACGATCGCTGACAGTTTGCTAAAGACCTTTGGATTCCTGAATGACCTGCTAATGGAGTGCCACTGACACCAGGTTAAGGCTTCCTGCGCCTTAGTTCTTTCGTGGGGACATACATGGTGATACCAGTGTAAGGAAGGTCATTGTGTACATGATTATCCTTTCCTTTCACCTGAGTTTATTTCTTCTTGACTCATGCTCTTCTTTACTCTATCCAAGAAAGTTTCATGGTTGCAGAGAGTCATCAATGTGTGTGGTGTCTGTTCCTGAAGGTCATGGCTGGGGTAACCCATCTAGATAGCATATTGGCCTTGATCTGTTGTTTGCCTGGCCAATAGGTGATAATGAAATTAAAGTCACTGAAAAATAATCAACGTTCTTGTCAAGGAGTCAAGGCTTTAAAAGGACCGGAGGAATTTGAGATTCGTGTGATCAGTGTTTATATTGTGATGATGTGTTGGTCCCCTAATAGGTTGTGTCGCCATTTTCTAAAGCAATATTTCATTTCCAATAACGCTTGTTTGGCAACTGTGTAATTCTGCTCCTCCAGCAATAGATTTTGGGAAAAAGACAACTGGGTGCATGTGTCCTGTTGACTGTCACGTTGAGATACAATACCTCCAACAGCCATCTGGAATACATCTGCTTCCACAAAGTAGGGCTGCTTGGGGTATGGATGTCTGAGTGCAGGGGCTGTGATGAATCTCCCCTTATGTAAGTTGAAAGCATCATTGTCTTCCTGGGACCACTCAAACTACCTTCTAGTCTATTCTAGTGATTTGGCTCACAATGTAAAAAAAATGGGTGATAAATCATCGGTAAAAGTTTGAGAAATCCAGGAAGCTGTGTGCCTCCTCTACCGAGGTGGGTAGTGGCCAGTTTAAGATCACCTGGACCTTTTTACTGTGCACACCCTCTGGGAACAAGAAATATCACAGGCTTTCAACAAATTGATTATGAAACATGCATTTATCCAATTTGGCAAAAAGAGTATGTTCTCAGAGTTGTTTCAAAACTATCCTGATATGACCTATGTGTCCCGTCATGTTTTGTGAATAGATAAGGATGTTCTTGATATATACGACAATGCAATTGTCAAGTAAATCTCGCAAAACTTTGTTCATGAAGTTCTGGAAGCATTACACAACCCAAATGGCATGACTGTGTATTCAAAGAGTCCGAACATTGTTCGAAAAGCAGTCTTCCATTTGTTACCCTTTTTTCATGGATGAGGTGATATGCCAAACGCTAGTCCAGTTTGATGTACACAGTGGATTTCCAGACCTGATCTAGCAAGTCTGGGATCAAAGGCAATGGATTTTTTTTTTTTTATGGTCACCTCGTTTGATGCTCTATTGTCAATGCATGCCCTCAAATCACCATCCCTCTTAGAAACGAAGAAGAGTGCTGATGCTGGGAATGTGGAGAGTCGGATAGACCCTAAGACTAGCCTTTCATCTAGTTTTTTTTTTTTTTAATATTCTGTCTCAGGGTGGGTGTAAGCACAACTGCAGGGAAGTGCTGCGCCCGGAATTAAGTCAATGTGACAATCAATTCCAAATGGGGAGGTAGTTGTGTTGCTTTTTGTTCGTCAAAGACTTCTCTAAAGCCATAGTACTCGGCCTAAAGCGTGTTCAAGGAGTCTTGTCTTAGGGCTGCACAAGTAAAGGAAGTTGGAGTTTCCTGTGCATTATTGTAGCAATTAGTTTGACAGTAATGGAAACCCACGTTGACCAGATGGAATGACCAGTCAATGACAGGATTGTGCATTTGCAACCAAGGTATTGATAGTAGAGTGCCAAAGGTAGGTGTGTCAATGGGATAAAAGGTCAAGGTCTGAGTATGTTCATTCTCACATACTGACGACAGTGGAATAGTCTGGCACACTATCATTCCAGAAGAGAGCTCTGAGCTATCCAGTAATCTAAGGCTCCTGTTTTACACAAAAATTGCAACTGGAACTGACTCCAGAATGCAGCAAATGTGTGACTATCCCCAAAAACCTTTCAGGAAGGGGCAAAGGCACTGGGGCTGGAGTGGTAACTGTGACATGAACTGGATTAGCGTTTCTGGTGGCAGAGGTGCTTGTCTGATTTCCTAAATCGCCAAAGTGCGATAGTTGCAGAATGGGATGTGTATCCTTGGGAACCGCCCCGCCTCCCGCCTCATAAAACCATGGTGAGTGGCGAGGGCTATATTGAACTAGTTCATCCCTCAGTAACTGATTTCCCTGTCACAAGGATTTAACTTTGTGATGTACCTCCTCTATGGACCTTGCTAGGTCTAAAATACTCGGGGTGCCGTCAGAAAGGGCCTGGGCCAGGCCCTGAACATGTATTTGGTCATCCATATCGTCCGAGCAGTGGACGCATGCAAGGCTCGGCTTCTGTCATGCACTCACCTGGTCCCAATCATGGAGCCGACGTTGGCCGAACAGGATCAAGGTTGCAGACTTCTTAAATCCCGCCCTGCCCGAGAGAGGATGGGGGTTTGGATAAAATAAGAAAAGAGACTTGCAGTATCAACTCAAAATACAGATTGGAGTTTCTTGCACTCCCAAGGATCAACACTAAACATAGATTGGAGTTTCTGGCACTCCGAAGGATCAACTCGAAATGCAGATCTCTGTATTAAACGTATACATATATCAAGCACTCTTATGTGTTTTCTTTTGTCACAAAGGTCCATTTTTTTAAACATGGGCTTAGTGTCTTTAGTTCTCGCGCTATTACAGTTCACGCCGCAAGTTTGCAAGAAGTGTCCCGAGCGTGAATGCACCTGAAGCTCTGAAAGAAATCACAGGGATGGCCTGGAGAGAATGTCTAAAGTCTTGAAGGCGAGGAATCATTCAGTCTTTCCTAACACTATTAGAAGGATTAGTGCACATTAACCTGATATCAAGTACTTAGCCTTGTCTTCAAGTTTGTTAGAAGTTCGAAGAAGATCTTGTGGCCTTGACTAAGGGAGCTGCTGGGGAACAGGAGTCGCGGTGCAGGAAGCGGAGATGACAGAGACATAGACAGAGCTGGAACCACATGGACCATAGCTTCAGCTTGGACTGTAGAAGACTAGAGGGTTGTTCGATTATGGCTGATTCTGCTGGTGAGTGGAATGGGTGAAGCTAGTTCAAGCAGGGAGAAAGGCCAAGCCATGATTTGGGTTTGAGCGCAGCTTAAATACCAATGGTTGTAGCGGGCTCACTTGCTACACGTGGAGCATGTGGTAAATGGGAAGGTTCTCAACGACCCTTGAAGGAAACACATGTTGGTACAATGGTTTGACCTTTAAGGAAGGGCAGGTGCAACTTGACCATGGAACTAATTAACCAGGAAACAAATGTATATTTCTTACTCAAATGTATACAATGGAAAGCCACACCAAGGCCCTAGTAATAGCGGGTGTGAGGTTCTCTGTGGGTTCACGTGTTCTGGGTAAATGCCAGAGACTCAAGTGCAATGGAACCTAAGGCCATGGGGACTGTCAGTCATGGTATCAAATCAAGCCATCAAACACCACAGATGTAATGCAACATGTTCCCTGCGTGCTAGACCCTCTGCACAGTGGTCTTAGGAGGGTGTCGTCACCTTAAGCCTCTTTGTATATTCATAAATATATACCAGCTAACTCTATCACTGTGCACATGGCACATACATGAGTCTTATGTAGGAGACAGAGGACAAGAGGAGTAAAAAGATGGATGCTGCAGGAATGGTTCCTGTCTGAGGTGGCATGGTGTACATACAAATGATAGACTGAAATGACTCCAGAGTAATTACCAGTGGTTGAGATTAATTCAAGCATTTCATCCATCACTTTTTGGGTCTCGGCTAGAAGCGTGCGAAGCGCGTTCTCGCCAGAGAACTATAGTTGTCGGCTCAGCCGATAACGAGTGGAGACAAGAGCTGGCCACGCGCGCAGCATTGTCAATGGCAGAGGCGGTTTCAGACGCGTGCTTTCGGATTGGGTTGCACGTGTGAGCTTGTAACGTAGACAGCTCGCGCGCGGGACCCAATCCCACGGCACGCGCCGGAATCTTCCTCTGCCATGATGGTGCCCTGTCCGCTCTTGCTCGGCGCGCTCCACGCGTCACTGCCAGAGGAGCTTCGCAGAGACACTGGGAAACAGCAGCGAAGCAGCCGAGAGAGTACGAGAGCCGCCCCGTAACGCTACCGGGAAATGTAGTTCAGCGCCGCCAGCTGGCCGCAGGCGAAAAACTGCAGGATCTACAATCGCACTACAAGTCCCGGCATGCTGAATGGCCCAGGAGCGCAGACACATACACACTGGGGAGGAGATGACACGGCATCGCGGCCGATGCTGCACGGGCACAGGGGGAAAGAAACTCCAAGCAGCACAACAAGGGGTTGTGTGCAGCTGTGAAGGACCCTGGGCTCTTCCTTAGGGTTACTACTGCTGCCTTACGCCGTGCGATACTATGCCCCTCTCACACACACTGAGTACTGCCTCACACTTACTTATTGATACTGCCCTGCTGCATCAGAGTATTGTTAAAACTGCCTAATCCAGGATATTTGTACTACCCGCACCTAGGTCATAAGTAATGAAGCCACGGTATTAATGTTGGTTTACACCAAGTTATTAACGCCACTACGCCTGATTATCATAAAAATTAAAATGCATATATTGGCCTGAAGCGGGTATTTTCAACCCTATTTGCGCCGCATCATTAATCCAACTTTTAAAAGGGATGGTTTATAGTGCCACAAACCCCCCGCATTACCGCTGCCTTTCCTTAGCGCGTTAATGCTGCTCTTTGGCGAAGTTGTTACTCATGTGTTCCACTTAACTATCGATAGTTACACCTCGACCGGAGCATCAATACTGAACTGTGGTTTGCCAGCAGGCAAACTAACATCCAGTGGCTGAAAATACCACGTTACAGTTAAGTGCTTAAGGTACAATTCACAAAGACATTGCTATATAGCTCACAGGCACAGGGGTTCACGGGGAGGACAGAGGGATCCCGGCAGACTCTGTTGTCTTAAGAGAAGCGGAATTCCCTCCCTCCCCTCTGTTGCCGCCGCCATTCCGCAGCACTCTTTCTGGTGAAAAGGAGCACCGTGCTTCCCGTTAAAGAGCGTCGTCCAAATCGTGAATTACTTACATTTTGAAATGCAAATGACAATCATAACTGAGACAACATGCGCTGGTATGCGTTTAGAGACAGTACACATTAAAAATGGAATACGTGATAATTGGCTCACAGCTGTTATTATTCACACAGCTCTGATGATGCACCTCAGGCAGGGGCTCACAGCTGTTATTATTCACACAGCTCTGATGATGCACCTCAGGCACAGGGCTGACGCAGTTATTATTCCACAGCTCTGATGATGCACCTCAGGCACGGGCTGACGCAGTTATTATTCACACAGCTCTGATGATGCACCTCAGGCAGGGGCTCACAGCTGTTATTATTCGCAAAGCTCTGATGATGCACCTCAGGCACGGGGATGACGCAGTTTTTATTCACACAGCTCTGATGATGCACGTCAGGCACGGGCTGACGCAGTTATTATTCACACAGCTCTGATAATGCACCTCAGGCACGGGGCTGACGCAGTTATTATTCACACAGCTCTGATGATGCACCTCAGGCACGGGCTGACGCAGTTATTATTCACACAGCTCTGATGATGCACTTCAGGCAGGGGCTCACAGCTGTTATTATTCACACAGCTCTGATGATGCACCTCAGGCACGAGGCTGACGCAGTTATTATTCACACAGCTCTGATGATGAACCTCAGGCACGGGCTGACAGTTATTATTCACACAGCTCTGATGATGCATCTCAGGCAGGGGCTCACAGCTGTTATTATTCAGACAGCTCTGATGATGCACCTCAGGCACGGGCTCACAGCTGTTATTATTCACACAGCTCTGATGCGCTCTCTAATACTCTACTAATAACTCTCTCCTACTCACTATCAACTTCTCACTCTACTACTTACTCTGTGTGTGGGTGCTAATGCAATAGGTCTCGCTTATGGAAGCGATGAAGCAATTGCCAATGTAAATGACAATGCCATTTATTTATGATTTAAAAAAAAAATCATGAGCAATGCCAATAGCTCTACCTTTAATGCTGCCGAGACCATTGCATTGTAAATGCTTGTTTGTTTTTGTCGGTACAATGCTCCGAATGTGACAGATGTTCCCAGATACGGGTCCCGTGCTTACTGTACCACTGGCACCAAGCTGCTTTATACTGCAGAGGCCCAAATAGGCAAACAACAGTCTTGGGTCACTTGTGTTCCGGATTGGAAGGAAATGAGTATACTGTTCCTAATAGAGCAGGACCACAGCTGATTTGCATATGGCTAGTTCATGACTGATGTGGCATGATGGGCTAAAACGCAATGAACTGGAAGGGAGCCCCGAATAATTACTAGGGGTGGAGATTAATTTAAGAATTCTACCAATCACTTTTTTGTTTTCTACGGTAAAGTGTATGGCATCAGGTACTGCAAATAAAATGGCATAATGCCAACTCCTCCAGCTGTTATTCAGATGCGACAGACATCAGTTGGAGATGAAACAATTGGTAGTGTACCTCTAGGAGATTCTCAAGAAGAGCCTCCATGAGTACCAACTGAAGCAGTCATTTCAGGAAACGTAGCACCAAGTCTAAGAGGGAAAATACTCCAGGGATGGCTATTGTGCCAAATCAAGAGGTGCCAAAGATAGAGGCCCATCGGCCAACAAGCAGAGAGGCTTATATATTATGCCCCAGGCTATCCATCAGAGTAAGGCTGGGGTTATACTCTTCCCGTCAGCCCTAAGGGGAGAAGATAACCTTGGTATATGCCTGTGTTTGCTCTCCGTCATTATCCATGGCTACTAGCCAGAATTCGACACCACTACACTAATTATCACCCTGTCCACGCAACATCAGCAAGGATCACTTCAAGCTGCTGATGGAGGAGGTTCACTCACTCCTAATTAAAGGAACATTAGATATTGCACCACCTTATCAATGGGGATGATGAGTGCATTGTATGTACGTCCTCATTCCCAGAAAAGACGAAACCTTGCGCTGATCCTCAATCTCAGAGCACTTAACTACTTTATCACAGCCAATGACTTCAAAATGAGAACTCTGCAAGATGTCATCCCACAGATAAATGTGGGGGACTATATGGCAACCCCTGACCTCTAGGACATCTACTTCCGCATTTCATACAGAATAAAAATAACTTGAACCTCCAAGGTGTCACTTTATTAGCGGTTGTTCAGGTATGATTAAAAACCAAATGTGGGGGTAAAGATGGGTAATACCGAACCTGTGATTCTACAAATCTGTTGACATTTTTCAGCTTGTAAAAAGGTGGACACTTCGGGTCAAGTGCTTTCATTAGGACAAAAAGCTGCCATTGGATCTAATTCCTGCCTATCTCTCTTATTAAGGGGAACAGACAAAAATGCAGCACTAATTTCATTAATTAGCTGGCTTATTAGCCCATTCAGTTGGAAGGATATTAAATCTTGATTCCCCATGTGGGAAATGTAGAAAGCAACATAGGGGGGAGGGAGGTGTGGGGTGAATGCCCCTGTAGAGACATAATCATCAAGGGTGTTATGTTGCCAAAATACCTAATATTTTCCCTGCTCCATGTAGTGTAATACATAACCAATTGAAAGCCTTACCTTTCGGGTCACTACAGCCACCGTAGTGTTCACATAATATTTATCTGATAGAGACTACGAGCCACAGATTCCTTCACGTAGAATTATCCCCAGGCGTGAGACTGGATCCGGAAACTTTTTGCCACAGCATCCCTGCGCGCCGGAGGCGGGGTGACATCACGCTACTCCGCCCAGGTGTCGTCCGCGTACGTGACGTCAGCGAGGTCACATAAGCCCCACCCTGGCGCGCCTACGTCAGTTTTTTCCTTTTCCGCTTGCAACGCGGATCCGGTCTTGCTACAGGCCTGTTTTTGGGCCCTTCTTTCTCCTCATTGTCTTTCTTTTGGAGAACAGTGTGCGAATGCCTTCGGGCTCAAGACTTGCACGTTTTGTGGGCGTCTTATGTCGGCGACGGACCCTCACCTCATTTGTATGTGGTGTTTAGGGGAGGATCACAGCACCACTGATTGTGAGGCGTGCCAACAGTTGAAGCCGAAGTCGCGACGGGAATGCTGCATGAAACTACTCTCGGCGTGTCTCTCCAGGTTGGCTTCGTCCCCCTCAATCAGCCTCGACAGACGGCTTCAGATTCGGATGTGGTCGTCGTCCTCGCCCTTCTCCGATGTCGCTTGAGCGTCGCTCCCCAGTGGGTAAGTGTCTCAGTTTGTCCCCGGGGGTTGGTGTCCGGCCTACCGGGGTCATGGGCTCTCCGCGGGTGATGCGGCCCCGCATGTCATCCTATCCACCGTTTCCCGGTGATGGGGAGTCGAGAGTCCAGATGGAGACATACGCGGCGGCTTTGCAGGCCTCGCTGGCGTCTCCTCCTCCTTCCCCTCCTGGGGCGTCAGCGGATCCCTCGCCTTGCGTGGGGCACTCCACGGCACCAGCCCTGGCCGGCTCGGATCAAGGCTTGGAGGATGTGGTGCTGTTGGGGTGTGGCCCCTCGGGAGTCCCTCCTTCTGGCCACGGCGCTTCTGCCTCGCTGCAAACTCCCGCAGGAGTCCCTGTGGTGTAGCGGGAGGTCGCCGGGGCTCGGGACACATCCCCGAGCCCTGCTCGGCCCTCTGGGCAGGCGAGAGCCTCGTCCACGGCCGAGCTGATGCTGCCACGGTGCCAGCGCCTGCTGCTCCGGGCGGCGTTACAGGTGTCGGTGACCTCTCCTCGTCCCGCTCTGGGCCGGGCGGGTAACCCTCGCCCCTCTCCTGACCCCTCTCGTCCCTCCCCGCGGGTGGGTGCCTCGTCGGAGGCTGAGTCGTTCCTGGCACCACCACATGGGTCGCTGGGCCACCTGCACTACATTCTGGGCCGAGGCTGACGGAGGGCTTTGTGTCACTTCCCCGGTCCTTCTCGTTCCTCCACGCAGGTGGCTGCCTTGGCAGAGGTCGAGTCGGCACCGTTCCGGCACCACCCCTTGGCCAGTTCGGCTCCAGCCCCACTCCTGTCCCCGACGCGGTGTGACTTGGAGGAGCCCTGTCTGGCTTCTCCCTCGGTGCCTGATGGTGTTGATGTCCTGCCTCAGGCGGCGGACTCTACGGCTCCGCACAGAGGTCGCGCCGTGGATTTGTCTTCGGACACTCCCTCTTCTCTGGAGGCTGGCTGCATTTTGGTGTCGTCCTCCCCAGAGACTGGCTGCCGTGTGGTTTCTTTTTCACCGGCGTCGCCGAAGGGTGGCTCCCCACCATTCCTGAGGCCGAGGTGTTCGTCGGATGAGCGGCAGGTCCCCCCTTCGTCAGCTCCTGCTGACTTCAAGGTCTGGCATATGCCCGTCCCGCTTGGCTTCGGGGACGGCTGCCTTAGTTTGCAGCCGGCGCCCACGAAGGAGCTGCTTTCTCCACCGCGGGGCCCAACTGAAGCGGGTGCAGCCTTTGCTCAAGCGGTGTCCATGGCTGTGGGCATTCTGCGCATGGGTGATCCGATTGCCCATTTCCCGGCGGACCATCTCTTGGAGGTTCTCCACCAGGGCTCTGCTTCCCTTTGAGGGATCGCTCCTTTCTTCCCTGACAGGGGCTTGGAGGCAACCCTCTTCAGGGGATCCGATGACTCAACACCTTCTGCACCGGCACCTTCCGGCGCCATGTGACCCGGCGTGTCTTTCCCTCCATCCCTCTGCCTCCAGTCCACTTTTACGGACTGCTTTTCCCTCCCTGCCGCCACTGTTGACTCCGCCAACCCGGGAGGCCCGCTGGCTGGACTCTTGGGGGCGCAATATTTTCCACTCGACCAGCGCTGCCCTGCGGCTCTTACCACCTTGTGTGTATTGGCTAGGGTCTCCTCTTGTTTGTGGGACTCTGCTGTCTCTCTGGGATCTACGGCTTCCCAGGAGACTGTTCAGGTGGATTTACGACATTATGCGTTGGATGGACGGGAGCTGGCGGCGTTCTTCGCTGCACCGCTCTGGACATCTCGAAGGTGTTGGGCCGGGCCATGGCTTCCTCAGTCGCTCTCCATCGCCATACTTGACTTCGGGACGGCGTGTTCCCTGAAAATGTTCGGGAGCGGCTCATTGATCTTCCGTTTGATGGAAGCCTGTTGTTCTATGCCCCGGCTGACTCCACAATCCAGAGGTTCCTGGGCGAGCTCCGTCGTCCTCCTCTGCCGCCGCCGCCTTATCCTCCTTTTCCTCCTCCTTCCCCTCCTCAGCGACTGCTGAGTTGAGCTGCTTCTGGACCTTCTTGGGCCGGTTGCCCTTGCTGTAGATTGTCTTCCGGCCATTGCGCCCTCCTTGTTGGGGCTTTGGCCTTGTTGGCCACTGGACTGCCCTTTGTGTGTGTTTTTGCTGGACTTGTTACACAGACTTGGCCCTGAGATTAGGACTTCTGTTTTTGTTTGGACTGCTTGTCAAGCCTCCCGTGGGGGTGTTTTTCCCCGTGCCTGTTTTGTTTCTTTCCTTTGCTGTGGAAGTTCTTCCGAAGAGGGTTCCCATGTCTTGGGACTTACCGTACCCTATGTGGGGTAGTGGTAGCTATTATATAGCTGAGCTCTGCTGGGGAAGTGCTGGTCACCTTCGGGTGCCTGTTCTCTATGACATTTTCTGTATGTTGCTATTACTCCTTGGGGTGGTGTGCGCAGCCCCTTGTGGTGGTGTGTCCGGGCATTTCCTACCCTTCCTGCTCTTGTTTTGAGAGCTGGGACGCTTCTGTGTTCTTGCTTTTGGCGGCTTGTGGCTTAGTTGCCGTTCTGGCTGGCCTGTGGCCTTCTCTCTGGGTGAGCTTGCCCTCTCTCCCTTGTTTCCTTGGGCCCTCTAGGCCTTCTTGTTCCTCTGCCTAGCCTGGCATTGAATGGAAGCTCTGTTGCCTTGGGGGTGGAGTGGGGTGCTTCGGCCTCCGGCCTTGCCCTTGGTCCCTCAGTTGTGAATGTACGGGCCTCTTCAGTCTTCCTCCTTCATCCTCTTGGGGGTTGCTGGTGTTCGACTTGTGGGGGTCTTCTTGCCTGGAAGGGTTGAGGTTACTTCCCTGGTCTGCAGGTTTGGTCCCCTGTTACCCTCTGTTCTGTCCAGACTGATGGGGTCCTATTGTAGACCCTTCTTCCCCATGGGTATTGCTAGGGTATCCATTCTACGCGAAGGAATCTGCGGCTAGTAGTCTATCAGATGTACGAGTTACTTACCTTCGTTAACGATGTATCTGGTAGAGACGATTCTAGCCGCAAATTCCTTCACGGCCCGCCCTTCCTCCCCGTTCTGCGAGGACCCCTGGGCTGATCTTCGGTACTCGCCTCCCGGTGGGGGCTCTGTCTCCTGTGAGTGCCTTCTTTTGCTCTGGATGGGGGGCTCCGTCCTGTTGATGTTCATTCCTCCACTTTGGTTCTTTGGAGGATAGGGTTGCGGTGCTCTTGTGCTCCGCTGCTCTGGTTGCTCCAGGTTGGGGTGGTTTGCCTTCAGTCACTTCCTCACTCCCTCTTGCTACTAGGGGTCTTGGCCCCTCTGCTAACCTCTGAATTAGGGTCCTCTGGTCGTGCCTTACCCTTGTTCCCTGGGGGGTAGTTGCCCTCTATGCTGGGGTGGCTTGGAGGTTGGTGGTTCCTGCCTGTGGGACTGGCTCACCTTCCTTGTTTCGGTGTGAGGGTTGTAGGCCTGCTAAGTGTGTCATTACTTTCACGCTAGTTCCTTGTCTCCGTGGGAGAGGGGGGCGGTCTATGTTCTGTCAGGGTGGCTTCTCAGGGCTCTGCTCTGTTCTTCTGTCCCTGCCCTTGAACACTACAGTCTTGCACTGTTCTTTATAGTGTCTTCCTCTTGTTTCTTTTTTATATACTCTTTCGCACACTGTTCCCATGCTCCCACAGTTTTTTGTCTGGTGGTTCCACGTTGTTGTGTGGAAAAGTTCTCTGACGAAAACTGACGTAGGCGTGCCGGGGTTGGGCATTATGTGACCTCGCTGACGTCACGTACGCGGACGACGCCTGGGCGGAGTCGCATGATGTCGCCCCGCCTCCGGCGCGCAGGGATGCTGTGGCAAAAAGTTTCCAGATCCAGACTCACGCCTGGGGATAATTCTACATGAAGGAATCTGCGGCTAGAATCGTCTCTACCAGATACATCGTTTCCAAAGGTAAGTAACTCGTACAATAGTGACATTTGGGGATATGTGCAGTGCCTCACCCACATGCAACAAACTGTGGTTTGCAGCACGCTCCATGCAGCCACAGGCAAAGCCTACCCCATCAATGAGAGAGTAAGGCCAGTTCAAAGACCGATTACCCTTCACAAACATTGTTTCTGAACAAAAGAATGATAATGAAACTCTTGGTAATGATAGTGTCATTGATTGCCTTTGTTCTGAAACACTTGGTTAGACTTGCTTCCTCTACAGGAATGCCTTTCCAGACAGTGGTCGCAAGTGAGTGAGAATTGGAAGTATCTAAGGTTGTTGAAACTGCAGTGATGGGACAAGAACAAGCTGTTACTGGGCAGGCTGTTTCTCGACCTACAGCCACATGCTACCATCAAGATGGATGAATCACTCATTAAATAGAGAACTCACATGGGGAACCTCAGAATCCAAGATTAGTGGTTCTCCGGGAGCACCTGCGGCACATCAAAGTGGTTCTCATCAGGACAGACCGTATGACCATCATGTGCTGTCTACAAATACTGGGCAGACACTATCTCCTCAGCAGGAGCAATCAACAAACTCACAAATGAGAGATCAACTCCCAAGTTGTCAAGTAGTACTTCCAATTCTGCGCATGACAACAATCGACCTGTTATTCTCTCTACTCCCTGAGACTCACATCACTCTCACAATAAGTTACAGCAGGGCCTGGATTTGCTCACACATCAAAATGGGCACTTTCTACACCCAAACCACAAGGTGCTTACCTCTTTTGATTTGGCAAGCTGCAAACCGATTGTTATCGATGAGTAAAGTTTTGCTTATGCATAAAAGATGATTAAGAAACACCCCAGACTGGAGGACTCTAGTTACCAGAGTATTCTCTATACTGATGGTCATTTCCCTCACCAGACTCCAAAAACTCCTGGGTAGGTTCAAACTGGGTAAATAGCTGTATTTTCCCAATCTGATAGAGACTTCTAGCCTCAGATTCCTTACCTTCGAATAATCCCCAGGGGTCAGTCTTGAACCAGAAGAGTTTTGAGCAGTACCGCTTCGCGTTTGCCTCGTCCACACTGGAAGTAATGTGCAACAGGTAGCACTGATCCATCCTGAGCTACCCTAAGTCATTTTTTGACTGGCTTTTTGACTACTTTTTTTTAAAGTATTTCTTTTCTGTGAGGCTGTTACCCAAATAACCGGCTGGTTTAAAGCCATCTAGTGCCTGTCACAGACCAATGACTGTCACAGACCCCCACTTGGTGTGTTTGTGATGCTTGGAGGGTGACCATGACTCCAAGAACTGGTAGGACTGCTGTGCCATGCATCCGAAGGTGCTGAGGGAGCTACCCCTCAAGCTCCTCTCCAGCTGACATTGGAAGACCCCGCAACGCTCAAGATCCCAGGACCGAGAAAGGTCCCAGGATTTTCACGGAACTGCATCCGGCGATCATTATTGCACCCTGAATTTTTGGATAAGACCCACAAACACACAAAATCCAAGAAGTTGAAGAGGTCTTCAACTTTACCACGCCCACGAAGTCTCCTAACGAGTCCTGGAGCATCAGCACTCCAGGCCTCGCGCATCAGAGAAGCGTGAGTCGGGGTTTTCTCCATGGTTACCTGATTTTCCGGGAGCCGGAGCAACCCCTACCCAGCTCAAAGCATTTTATGAGGCCAGGCACCTCATATTTGGGCGTCCCGACCCTCTGAATTGCCTTCGGTCCTATGGGTTCAGGTAAGGCCTCCACTAGATACCCACCCGCGAGTTTGCCCTTGGTGCCAGTCAGACCCCATGGATCACCTGCTGGATCCAGAGTGTAGCTGCCAGCAAGACAGACCTTCATCGGCGCCTGCTCCAGTGCAGATGCCCAGAGAGCCGCCCACGCCATTCCCATCCCTAATCCCAACTCTGAAACTGAGCCAGGTGGGCGTTGTTTGAAACTGGTTCCTTCTCCGACCAAAACCATGCTGTCCAAAGCAAAACCAGTGCCTTTTACTCTTGATAGGCCTCTTGGTAGGCCTGGAGAGGGAGAACAATGGAAGGGATCTGAGGACCATTATGGTTACCAGCATCCCTTAGATGAGAAGGACAACTGGTATGAGGAACTGGTGGAGGCCACATAGTCTAGACACCTCGTCTGACACTGGCTTGATCTCTCATCCTACCGTGTCAACGGAGGTTGGAACCTCTTTTGCTGTGGTGGTGCATACAGCAGTTGAGGTTTTGGACCTTGAGCTACCCTCCGGGGCAGTCCAGACAAATGTCTTGACAGAGGTGCTTCAGTCGGAAGTCGCCCCCTCCAAATACTTCTGTTTAATGAAGCCCGTACTGACGCCCTACTCAAAGCCTGGTCCAATCCCTCCACAGGGGCTCCTGTGCATAGGACAATTGCCCAATGCCATCACTCCCAGCCTGGAGAGCTTGGTGGTTCAAGCCTCCACTTCTAGGATCAACCCTGGCACGTTCCCTACCACTCCACCGGATGGAGAATCCAAAAGACTGGATACCTTTGGAAAAAGAATGTTCTTTTGTAACAGCTTAGCAATGCAATTGGTGAACATGGCGCACCTTTTGGACTGATATTCCTTAACAATCTGGGATTCGGTTGCGCAAGTGCTGCTTATGGTCTCGGAGGAGGCAAGAGCCATGCTTTCCCAATCTATTACTGACAGGAGAGATGCAGCAAAGATCACCATATGATGTGGACTCAACACTACCAACTTGCTGGGTAGAGCGGTTTCATTGGTGGTGGCCCTACAGCGCTACACCTGGCTGAGATGACTGGTTTTTAGGGGATGTCCAAGCGTCTCTCATGGACTTATCGTTTGATGGCTCTCATCCTTTTGGAGAGAAGGCAGAGTCTGCACTGGAACGCTTTAAAGACAGCAGAGCCACGGCCAGGTCCTTGGGCTTGTCTATGGCCCCTTGTTATCACCAGCCTGCCTTTTTTGGGGCCATTGAAGGGGTCTCCAACCGCATCTATACCCTCTCAGCCACCACAGCCAACATGCTTCCCAGCCTTTTCGTGGCCGAGGACGCGGGTCCATAAACCACCTGGGACAAGTAGCCAGAGGTCGGTAAGGCGTGACTCTCCCTCCACCCATGCCTTCCCCATCATGACTGGCTGATGGAAGACCACTTCTCCTTGTCCATCATGAAGTGCTGGCTCTCTTGGCTAAGGGAGCCATTGAGAGGGTGCCAGCATCAGAAATGTGGTTGCTGTTCCTGCAGGATATGACAGAGGGCTTCCATCCTATCCTAGACCTGCGCCTTCTCAATTTCTTCCAATAGCAAAGTTGAAGGGACCCCCTCAAAGCTAATTACAGCCAGGGAAGGAGGGGAATGAACTAACACACAACGAGAGAGAAATTCCCCTTAACGGCCACAAACTCTAAATGTCAGTATACCTCAAATTGGTGACAAATGTTAACCATACATAGCATTCTTTTGAAAAGGTATACATTTTATTACATTATATTATAATTCATTCATTTGCTAATACATCAAAAATTCTATACCATTCTTTATAAAAAAGACAATTTTTTTATATATAGGTTTTTTCTAAATAAATCAAGAAAATAGAAAAAGGAAAAACATGATAAAAAAACATGTAATGTCCAGCGATATACAAATTTTATATACAAATACACATAATTGTATTATCCCCCTGGAGAGAAACAAAGATCACAATGCTATCACACAATCAACATTCACAACATTCTCACCCTATCTACAGACATCACCACACCATATGCAACAAGGAAGACAAAATCATGAATACAGGTCTCAACACTTAATGTGAGACCCCGCACTTGGTCTCAATTTCTTCCTGAAAAAGGAGAAATGTAAGATGCCCACACTTGCACAAGTTCTGTCTGGACCCGTGAGACTAAATTGTATCATTAGACTTGCACGACGCATATTTCCACATTCCCTTCCTGCCTGCCCACAGAGGTTTTACCTACGGTTGACGGTGGCCTGGGAGCACCTTCAGTTTGCTCTGCTTTATTTTGACCTTGCCGGCACTCTACGGGTGATCACAAAAGTAATGGTGGTATTTGCAGCTCATCTGCAGAGGTCAGGAGTTCCAGTCTTTCCCTACCTCAACGATTGGCTGTTGAAGGTGGGCTCAGGCCAGGCTGTCATATCCCACCTCCATATTGTGGGAACATTCTGCCCTCGCTGGGGTTCACTATCAACATGCCTGTGACAAGGCAGGTCCGCCGCCAGTGTCACAAGAACATAATACGGACTAGTGGTCTGTTTTACCCCCGTCACCCTCTCTCTTTGGTCCCCAACAGGAAGATTGGACTTGGGAAGCAGCACACACACAAGTTGAAGAAAAGGATTCTGGTGCCTTTAACTGGGCTTTCTACTTCGGCAAAGCCCCACCCGTTTTGGACACCAGCGGGATGCCATTGGTTAAAAGACAGGAAGAACACAGCGAGGTGTGTGTCATCACCAACGCGAAGGAGGAGTGCGGAGAAGCAGCGGCGGTAGCGAGTTCAAGTGAGACGTGCCCCGGCAACAGCGTGGAATACCGGAGAGACGGAGGGTCGCGTACATCAGATCCAGTGCCAGAAGGCCAACGTTCCGGCTTATCCCCGAGCCACGTTCCTGGAGGAGCGTGGCTTCTACAGGTACGGGACCGACTCTCAGGCTGGGTTGGGAGGCGGGGATACCCGTAGATTCCAGTCGGAGCTTTACTTTGTTCAAAACCTCACACACGTGCCCTCTCCCCTATTCCCCACACTTCTCCCCTCCTCACCGTCACCACTTGTAGTCCTCGTTATTTCACCCATTGCTGTATACTGCCTCACGAGGGAAAACGGTGCTCTCTCACTCCCGGCCCCGGTATTTGTTGTTCCGTCGAGGACAACCCCTTGACGGTTTCCTTTATCTTCTGCTTCCTCATGTCATCATGCACCGGCGAGACTGCTGAGGAGTGATACGAAGAGAAGACCTGGTTGCCCGCATAGTTGTGAAGTCCTGCCACCATCCCGGACCCGGCCAAGTTTGCAGCTGAAAAAGTGACTAGCCGACACAAATGTGTGCTTTAAAAAATAAAACCTTACCTACCTCGACCAGGTCTCCGCTCAGTTCCTTCCACCCCGCCACAATGCCAAAGTCACATCTTACTCTCTGACGCTCCCTTTCATCAGAGGTGTTCTGGACACAGTGCAGTTTTGGGCCTATTCTCCCAAGTGGCGAGTCAAGGATATTCAGGCTAGGATACCGATGTTTTAGCATCCATCTTGGATTTCGGGGAGAATGACTCTGAGATTGTTGGGCCACATGGCCTCCTGAATCTTGCTTGTGACTCCTGCCTGTTGGCATATGTAGGCTCTGCGGTTGACCTGAAGTCCCAGTGGGTCAGCATCAGTAAAATCTCTCTGATTTTGTCCAGATCTCAGAGGAAACTTCAAAGTAAAACTGCAGTGGTGGATGACTGAGTATTATTCAGTGGCAAACCCCTCCCCTTTCACGGCCCAGAGCTGACTAGTGACAGAAAGATCACACATGGGTTGGGATGGATACCTGGGAGAGGTGGATGTCAGAGGACTCTGGTGGAGTCCCAGCTTCATGTCAACTTTTTGGAGCTTGACTGCCATTGAAAGCCTTTATTCCTTAAATCAAGCAGGTGTTTTTGAACAACACTACCTCTATGTGGTACTGCAACAAACAGGATGGTGTGGGGTCATAGACCCTGTGTCAAGAGGCCCTGGGTCACCTTCATTTTTTGCCCTAGTACTGATGTTTTTCGACTGAAAGTGCACTGGGTCCCTGATAACCAGGCCCCCAGTGCCAGTGCTCTTCCCTTAAAACAGATAAATGTCTAATTGTAGCACAATTGGCAAGGGCGTTGGCACCTCTGTAAGTCTCTAGTAAATGGTACCCTTGGTACCAAGGCATGGGAACTAAAGAGGGTCTCTATGGGCCGCAGCATGTATTGTACCACCCAAAGGGACCCACATAAAAACTCCATCGAGGATGCCTGAAATGGTGCAAACCATTTTGAAAGCACGACATTGCACACTCCCTCTGTGCCATGCCAAGGTGCACTGCCTATACTAAGTCCGAATGAGGTCGCACACTGCTCGTCCCATCAGCGTGTGACCCCGGAGCATGATTGTCGATGTTGTTGGTGGTCGGTATCAGCGGGTGCGCTTCTACCCGAGTTTAAAGTCTTGAGGGTGTTCACTGGTGTGCTTGCCATCCCTGGACACGTGTTTTGCGTTCATTAACGCTCATCAGCAGGGATTAGGCGTGTGCACGGGGTTGCTGCGTGGGATGCCGAAAATATTCTTAGATCCAGATACCTCTTAAGGCGCGCCGGTGCGTTGTATCGAGGTCGTCATCTCCACCGGCTCAAGGGAGCCTGTATAAATAGTAAGTCCGAATGAGGTCGCACACTGCTCGTCCCATCAGCGTATGACCCCGCAGCATGATTGTCGATGTGGTCGGTATCAGCGGGTGGGCTTCTACCCGAGTTTAAAGTCTTGAGGGTGTTCACTGGTGTGCTTGCCATCCCTGGACACGTGTTTCGCGTTCATTAACGCTCATCAGCAGGGATTAGGCGTGTGCACGGGGTTGCTGCGTGGGATGCCGAAAATATTCTGAGGTCCAGATACCTCTTAAGGCGCGCAGGTGCGTTGTCTCGAGGTCGTCACCTCCACCGGCTCAAGGGAGCCTGTATAAATAGTAAGTCCGAATGAGGTCGCACACTGCTCGTCCCATCAGCGTGTGACCCCGGAGCATGATTGTCGATGTGGTCGGTATCAGCGGGTGCGCTTCTACCCGAGTTTAAAGTCTTGAGGGTGTTCACTGGTGTGCTTGCCATCCCTGGACACGTGTGTCGCGTTCATTAACGCTCATCAGCAGGGATTAGGCGTGTGCACGGGGTTGCTGCGTGGGATGCCGAAAATATTCTTAAGTCCAGATACCTCTTAAGGCTCGCAGGTGCGTTGTCTCGAGGTCGTCACCTCCACCGGCTCAAGGGAGCCTGTATAAATAGTAAGTCCGAAGGAGGTCGCACACTGCTCGTCCCATCAGCGTGTGACCCCGGAGCATGATTGTCGATGTGGTCGGTATCAGCGGGTGCGCTTCTACCCGAGTTTAAAGTCTTGAGGGTGTTCACTGATGTGCTTGCCATCCCTGGACACGTGTTTCGCGTTCATTAACGCTCATCAGCAGGGATTAGGCGTGTGCACAGGGTTGCTGCGTGGGATGCCGAAAATATTCTGAGGTCCAGATACCTAGGTGCGTTGTCCCGAGGTCGTCACCTCCACAGGCTCAAGGGAGCCTGTATAAATAGTAAGTCCGAATGAGGTCGCACACTGCTCGTCCCATCAGCGTGTGACCCCAGGGCATGATTGTCGATGTGGTCGTTATCAGCGGGTGCGCTTCTACCCGAGTTTAAAGTCTTGAGGGTGTTCACTGGTGTGCTTGCCATCCCTGGACACGTGTTTCACGTTCATTAGCGCTCATCAGCAGGGATTAGGCGTGTCCACGGGGTTGCTGCGTGGGATGCCGAAAATATTCTTAGGTCCAGATACCTCTTACGTCGCGCAGTCTTGAGTCTTGAGGGTGTTCACTGGTGTGCTTGCCATCCCTGGACACGTGTTTCGCGGTTATTACCGCTCGTCAGGAAAAGACGGAAAAGGGAAGTAAAGCAGAAAGACTGAAAGCTGAAAAGTGGTGCAAGGGAGAGAGGGGATGCAGACAGTTGAAATGGGAATGAGGGGTTGTGAAAGAAGTGGAGTAAAGGAACGGGGGTGAAATAGAGTGAGAGAAAGACAGTGTGAGTGAGTAAAGAGAGCTGAAAGAGGGTGGAAAAAAGAAAGTGAGTGTGAGACAATGGGAATACAATTTAAATTACACAATACAAACTATAGAATAACTTGTACAACATGTTACATAGTTTATTTTTGCTGTTGTCAGAATATATTGAATTTCACTAAAAATAGTGAGTTCAAACTACTCATCATATGACAACGGGAAAAAAAAAACACAATCTAAAAGATTGTGTTTGAAAAAACCCATATAAACTTACAAATCACATATGTACACTAATCTTTGATTCACTTACTTTTCTTTTAAGCCAAATAGTACATCATGAAGGTCCTTTTCGTTGGAAAATACTCTGCTGTTCTCTAAAACTTCCATTTCATCGACTTTCTATAAGAAAAGCTCCAAGAACATGTGAAATATTTTTCAATGTTTTCATTTCCTTCTTATGTTCAGTCATGACTCTTTGCTTATTCCTTCACTTTTCCATAAGGCCAAATAGTGTCAGATGTATTAGTATGTTTTAAATTACTCAAAACAAACTCTGAAATTACCGTTTTCCCAACGTTCTGAAAGAAAAGCTCCTACAACATTTTCACAATGTTTAAATATTCATATTTCCATCTCTGGCTCACTGATATTCAACATTTCCTATAATACTGATATCACTTACTATGAGATCCATTTACAGTACCTATATGACAACTAGAATTTTTATATTATCTTGAACACTTTTACTCACAATATAATTTTAAACAGCAGACTAACTTTTATTAACTGCTCCCGTCTTCATAGGCTAATTATCTTTACTTAAATTTTGGTTGTAAAAACACTAGGTATGAATTTTTTAAGTCAAAAGGCAAACGTTGTTTGAAAGTCAAATGAGTATCATTACAGTTAGTCCAACCTTTTCGACATTTTAAATAAATTGTATAATGCCCTGATGCTGTTGAAGGACCGTCATGATAAATAATAGCTACAGTTGCAAAAGTTCTTCTGAAATTGATAACTGAGAAGCCACGAAATTTTTAATAGAAGTTGTCAATTTAGTTCCATCAGGTCTACATCGTTGGAACATTAAAATGACATACTGACCATAATTTTGTATAAATAATGTGGACCGCATTGCAGACTTACATTGGGTACACACCATATTGTGATCAGCTGCTTTAACTAGATTATTAAAAGGCACTGATTTGCAGTCTGGTAAAGTCAAATATATAAATCTTTCGGTGTCTATTGTAGTACTACTTGATAAACTACAGTTGTCGCAGTCATGCTGCCATTGATAAGAAAGGCTAAAAAGATTTTTTATATCTACACCTTCATCTTCCAATACATCAAACATATACATAAAAAATTCCTGACAATCTTGCTGAATATTCTGTGAAAATTGTTTTTGACCAGAACATATGTCTAAAAGATTTCGAATTTCTGAAACACTTTCTATTTTTGCTCTATCACTGCTACATTTCTCAAACACAGAATTCAATAAACAACAGAATCTTTGATCCCGATTTTCAACAATCTGTTCTTGTAAAGTTTGAAGAAAAAAAAACAACATTAACCATTACATTAGCCTATTGTATTCTTTAACACAATCTAGATCTGCACAAATCTTTGTTTCATCACACTCAATCAAGTACAATCCTGATAAAGTTCTGACTCGTGATAATGCCACATATGCCATACCCTCTTTAAACACAGAACTTCCAATGTTCACCAAAGCACTATCTACACTTAAACTTTGAGATTTATGAATTGTCACCGCATATGCCAAACAAACAGGAAACTGTTTTCGGCGAACATATAAGTCTTTCACAAGCAAAAATCTAGCTGAACAACGACAAATTTGTTCTATTTCGTCAATGCCATCAAATTTAATTTTTAAAATTTCAATTCCATCTCTATTTTTGTAATTCACAAAATCAACAACATGACCCATTGCTTCATTTACCAGACCTCTTTCAACATTTAAATTCCTTCTCAAAATGATACGACAATTTAAACACACATTCAGAGTCTTTTCAAAACCAGCAGTTTTAGATATACTCTTCTCTAATTAATCCAATTTTGATTTCAAATTTTCAGACAAAATAATTGTTGCTCCCATATGCTCTATTTTATCTATAGCTTCCAGTTTCACTATCTCTTCATTTTCTAACTGTAATATTTTTTGTTGAAGATGGAACATTCTTGCAGAGTTGGCATCAAACATATCCCAGATTTGTTATCATTAATTTTCTTAAAAATATTCTCTGGAAGAATGTTTTCATTTGGATACAGATTTGAAATTAACCGTGCATGTAAAGCTTCTTTCCCATGCTCACTTACTTTTCCAATTCTTACATCTTGTAGAATATTTTTATAATCTTCATCCTTTGCCTGTCGCATATTTTGAAGTAGTTCTGCATATTTGAAATTTAACCATAAATTAACGTTTCCAATGCTTCCTAGGCACTTCCTGGTATCTTCATGCGTGACCATTTTAAACACTGGTTGTCCTTTCACTGGAGTCAACTGCAGTAGATCTCCAAAAATAATAATGTGTTTCCCTCCAAATAACACATCATACTCTGTTCTAAGAATTTCTTGCATTCTCAAATGCACAAAAGCATGCATTAGATTTGAGACCATGCTTACTTCATCAATGATAAGAAGTTTCATTTTCTTCAGGACTCTGGAAACTTCAGAACACGCATCTCCAGATAGCTTGTGGTATTGCAATTTGTTATCATGCTCAACTGGTAGCATCAGTAAGCGATGTAAAGTAATCCCTTTAATGTTATGTGCTGCCAGCCCAGTTGGAGCGGTAACAACACAAGATAGCGGTGATTCAGTCCTTTTCTGCAGATAAGTTGCAATTGCTTTAATCAGAAATCTTTTTCCAGTTCCCGCTTCTCCACTCACGTACAGTCGGACAGGCTTAAATGATGTTGTAACCAGGTGACCGGGACAAGGACTGATAGTCAGGACTGCAGTAATGAAAGTAACTGGTGGTCTGTTAACAGTGAAGAAATGGTTGCTCCTTCTCCACAGGACGAGCCTTTCACGTGGGGAACATCGTCACCAGAAATGCAACACGGCTCCTTTAACTGGCATACAGAACGGGACACCAGGACTGCCCCTTGTGACGTAGCCTTCCTTTCATTGGATAAAGGTCCGGAACCTTGGAGGTCGGCGTGTGACATCACCACCGGAGGCGAGGACCGGGAAGAGGAGAGAGCGGAGGAAGGACGCCACCGGGACGTGGAACCCTCAACGCGAGGACGAGAAGCAGACGAGCTGGAACAAGGTGAAGCCCTGTCCGAAGCAGACGTGCCAGGAGGCCAACGAGACCGCGCAGCGCCGTGCCACGCTCCCGAGGGAGGAGTGTGGCTCCGACAGGTACGGGACCGTATCTCGAACTGGGTGGGACGACGGGGAACTTCACCCGCCTTAAAAGAACTGCCCCCTCCCTAGTATCCCTGCACTACCCTTTCCTGTAAATATACCGACCCTCACGTCAATCACTAGAATTCTCCGTAAGAGAGTGCAGCACTTGTAGGTGATCCCTCACCCCTTGGTCCCTGGGAACAAAGAGTAATAGGACGTGGCAGTAATTGGTCCTTTTCTTTTATTTTGTTTCCGGCATATCCCCTGCGAGAGGTCCTTTGGGAAGATTCGCCTGACAATCCGAACGTCGAAAAGAACACCCCAACCCAGTCGACATCACGGATCCTGCAGGGTTTGCCAAAGAGAGACTAACCTTTAGGAAAAAGAAACTTTATGTTCAAATAAAACCCTCTTTACCAAGGCAACGTGTCCAGTCCATTCCTGACCCCCCCTTACAGATGTACATGAGCACTCTTTTTCTCATGACTGAATCCATGTTCAATCTGTTCTGGGACTTCGTCATATATCTGTTTCTGCTCAAGGTTTAGTCGTTTCACCAAATCTTCTAAGTTAACTACATCATCTTGAGCTTGTTCCGTAGCTCTTTCCACCTCATCCATGGCAGTGGCAGCTTCATTTTGGATAATTGGTCCTCCTAGTGGATCCTGACTCAATGAAGTAGAACTCTGACTGTCTTGAGAACTGTCTCTAGCAATCTCTACAGCAATTGTGGCTTCTTGCTCTATTTCTTCGTTCAACATTTGCAGATAATTTGGAAAAACAGGACATTCTATGGTATCCTTGGTTGCATTAAAAGAATCTTCGTAACAGAGAAAATCTCCAAGTAGTTCCTCTTCTGTACGCCATGGCTTAAAGAGTTGCAAAAGAGCTAAATAGTAAAATTCCCTTTTCTCTGGATTTTCGCAACTCAATTTTCGATGATTAATCAAATGGCTTTTCTCTGCTTCACTAGACATCCTTCACACCCAATGACAGCATATTTTTCATTATTGATATCTTCTCTGATGTTCCTCGTATAAATATAGTTTTGCAGAACTTCATACAAACAACTGTTCTCAAGATGACTACTTCTATTTGGATAGTATGTATCCAACATGTTTGTCTTCAAAATATCTGTACTGTTTGGTTCTTTCTCCGCCAACTGCTCAATTTCTTGTACAGATTTCAAAACTCGGTTTCGTGTTGTAGCAAGACCTAGACTCGCCCAAATAATTGTTCTAGACTTGGCGTAGAGACTTGCTGATGATAACCGATCAGAACATTCATATGCTCCAATTTCTCGATGCGACAACATCTTCAGACTGAAACTGTATAATTTTTTACTTATACTCTTTTCATGTGAAATGTCCTCCCATATTTCCTTCAGTTCTGTCTTTTCTTTTTTTGTGATGTAAGACGTCACATATCGAGCCACAGCAATAGAGTTGTCAGCAACGAACTGAATATCCATGTTAGCATTCCACATGGACAAAATCACTGGGTTGTAGTCGTTGATGTACTTGGACTCTTCGTTTCTTTTTAAATTGTATGTATTTTTTGGTGATTTCCTCGTCACAGTATGTCGCAGAGAAGACATCAAATTATTTACTATTCCTTTAGAAATCACTGGTCGTGGAAACCCAAAACGACATTTTGTGTAGAACTTGTCCTTGTTTCTGCATTTTCGACGACGGTACTTTCCACAACGATGGGATTGAAAGCGTAAAACTTGTTGCCTTAAACTGTTTTCTTCTGTAGTTTTCGGAACAGCACATGTTGAATACTCTTCAATGAAGCTCATCACTGTCTCATCCGAATCTGTTCCAAATTTGGGTGCATCTTTAATCCACAACAACATATGTATGTGAGGAGCACCTCTCGCTTGATACTCCTTTCTCCAAAAGAAATCCAAAACCTCTCCAAGGGGAGGATTTTTTTTGTTCGTAAGAAAAGACATCATAGCTTCAAATCTATGATTGAAATATCTGCATACATTCACTGGATCCAAAGAACACAGTTCTCCAGCTGTTTTGAATTCTATATTTTGTATGTTTGCGTTTGCCTCTTGTAGAAATTGAAGTAAGTCGTCCCATGCATACTCAGCACAGCTAAGAGTGAGGAACCATGTAGGAGTTCCTAAGTTTCTTAGCATACATTTCAATTCCCCATGACGACGGAACCAATACTCGTTTGTACCACGTTGACATGCCATGAGATTGATTAGCTGAGATTCCAAAATACTGTCTTGCAGATTGACTTTCTCCATGAAGTCCCTTGCCGAAACATTTTGCAGATCTGGTCCACTTTTCAGTATATGGTTCACTGCATAAGAAAGCCCAGACAAGTCACTTTCATACAGTAGATGAAACAAATACGGAATGCATTGATGAAACCTTGGATCTTCAGCATATAATCTTAAAGTCCGGTATTCAGATGCAGGAATTTGAAGTGGTCGATCGTCATATCGTCTACCTTGACCTGTTGGAAATAACTGTGGAAAACAACGAGCTTCCAAACTTTCTTCCCATACACTAATGGGACTTCCTTTTGCTGCTTTCATTTGAAACAAGTCAATTGCATTCCCCATTACTTCTTTGGAATGCAAAGGATGAACAGTATAATGTTCATATATTTCTTCACATCTAGACACATCAACTTTTTCAATTTGGCCGGCTGAACAATCACTGTCTTCTTCTGCAACTGTTTCCTCTGCTCCAACACATACATGTTTGTAGTACTCATTGTTTTTGACCAAATACAACGTTGCCTTTTTGACTTTCCTAACATCCACTAAATCTTGCCAGATTTTCTTACTCTTTGTCGGAACCCCATTAACTAGAATAACCTGAGGTTCCTCTTCCACTTTTTCTACACCAATTGTATCAATATTTTTCTTGAAATCTAGAGGCAAATAAACAACTCTTCCCTTTAATCCTCTCTGTAAATCTGAAGGAGGCAATTTCCCTATCTTAGGCTCCATGCAAACAATAGCCTGAAAAGGATGCACACATTGAATCAGAATAGACTCATAGGTATTTAAATCCATTAATTCAGAAGGAATGTCCACCAACTCCAGATTATTATGAACAGCTCTAGCAGGCATTCTGTTTTAATTTAATTTATTATAACAATATTTACAAATACGTTGATCGGAACCCAAATCAAAACAATTTTCTACCAACAAATAAGTTGCAAAATCCTTCCACTCATTATTATTTACCTTTTCACTTTTTACATATAAATCAACTAATCTAGACTGATGCTTATAATGAGTTTGTCGACAACACACACAACTAAAATTTGGCCTTTCACTTGATTTCACCTTAAACTTGGAAATTTCCTGGTCAAACTTTTCTGTACTTTAAATCTGTACATTACCTTCTATTACTGTGTCAATTTCTACACTGTCCTCTTTTTCACCAAAGTAACTTAACTCAATTTCTTCACAAATGTTCTTCACATCTAATTCACTTCCATGCAAAAGAGCACTGTTTAACTGTTTAAGCTTAAGTGCTGGACTTTTTGCATAATACAACATTCTCACTAATTTCCTCATTTTAGTATGATGCACTGCTAACATCCTAAAATGACGAAAAACACTCTGACATACTTTTCTAGAAAGGCAAGCCATTGAATGCCCATGCAAACCTGTGTTTTCTCTCACTCTGCAAGGATCTAAGTCTTGCAACATCTCCATTTTCTGTTTTAGACTTTTCTTACTATATGTCCGTAAGAAATTACGAAGCAAATCAATTGAATCCTGTCGCACACTACAAATACTACTACACTTCCAAGTGTACACAGGACCCTTAGTACGTCTCCCTAAAACGTCATCAGCTAACACCTCCTCTGCATCTCTAGACACAACTTTCTCTTTTTCAATCGGACAACCGTCTTTCACCTCATATGCTCGACCACTGGTGTCAACTGCATGCACCAAAATATTCTCCTGGAAGTAACTCTCCTCATTAAAAAATGGCTCACAACTTGAACTATGCATCCATTCTCCAGAAAAAACTTTACAAAAATTAGTCCGATTAATTATTCTCTTGCATCTACTGTTTGATTTGAAAACATCAATTGCCTTGTTAGGTGTCCTAATTCTATTGATTACTAAAATAAATAATTTTTTCTTAACTTCAAAAGCCTGATCAACAATCTTCTCTACACTTTTTTTTTTCTTGTAAAAAGCAGCTCTCTGTTTACCTTCCTTAATATTTTTTAACACATTTAAAACTACCCTATTGCGAAACATTCGTCTACGAATGTCCCTAAATTGGTTTTGCCTTCTATTCCTATACATACTGTTCTCTCCTGCTCCAGTATTAACATTTTTGGGGGGCCTCTCCTTCTTTTTCAAATTTGCTCTCTCCTTCTGTATATTCACATTTCCATTAACAATTTTTTTTTATCTACATATGTTTCGAAAAAAAGACTTAGTTGTCTTACCAGGAGCTTTTTTGCTGTTTTTTGAAGTATTTATTATAGGGAAGTGCTTTAATTCCGTTGCTGTTTTTGATTTTTTCCGCTTGGCATCTTTCCTTCTCCTCTGCCTTGAGGGCATATTTCCTTACTATTGAAATCTTGTTTTCAATCTGTGGTAAACAAAAAAAAAACACATTATAGACCACTATTACCAAACAACAAAGCAATGACAATAAGCAAATGATATAAACATTAGTTTACAACATATCTAAGTTTATACCACAGCAACTATGTAACTAGGAGTAAGACAGAGAAAAAGAGCTAGAGGGAGTAACACAAAGAGACAGAGAGAGTCAGACAAAGAAACAGGTAGAGGGAGTAAAACATAGAGAAGGAGTAAGACAGAGAGAGTGTATAATATGTTGTAAGACAGAGAAAGGATGTAATAGGGAGAGGCGGTAAGTCAAAGAAAAAGAGAAAGGGAGTAAGTCAGAAAAAGGATGTAACAGGGTGGAAGATAGGGGAAGGGTGTAAGAGGATGTAAGACAGAGAGAGGGTATTAGAATGGGAGAGGATGTAAAATAGATTAAAACACAGAGAGGCTGTAAAAGGGAGAGAAAGAGAGTAAGTTTGAGAGAGGGTGTAAGAGGAAGTAAATCAGAGAGAGGATGTAACAAGGAGTAAGTCAGACAGAGGGTGTAACACGAAGAGAGGAAGAGAATAAAAAAGTCAGAAAGAGGGAGAGAGAGTGTAACACAGACAAAAGGTGTAATAGGGAGTAACTCTGGAAGAGAATGTTACAAAGAGAAAGGTTGTAAGACGGAGTAAATCAGGAAGAGGATGTAAGAGAAAGTATGACTTACAAATTGCTGTACAAAAGAGAGAGAGGGAATAAATTAGAGACAGGGTGTAAGAGAAAGTAAGTCAAAGAGAGAGTGTAACAGAGTGTAACACAGAGTCAGGATGTAAAAAGGAATAAGTCAGAGAGAGGGTGTTAGAAGGGGACAGGTGGAAAAATAGAGTAAGTCAGGAAGAGAATATATTAGAGACTAATACATTGTTGATAATCCTTGGTAAAGAAATGTTGGTGCATAAAGGAATTGTATTTTCTAAATGAGTGAGGTTTCAGTAGTGTAATGAAATGCTTATACATATGACCTGTGCTCTGTTTTGTAAATGTTATTTAAAAAAAGATTTCGGGCACATGAATTGGTTTTACATTATTGACAAGGATTAGATAGTATCTGCATGATTAAAAAAATATATTAGCACATTTCACAATCCTGTCTCCTGTGTTTCCTCATATTAGTAAGCAGATTGTGCAGATGAGGTGAGGCCTGTCCAGGGGTGCAGAGAATGTAAGTCCTGTGTCCAACAGTGCTGTGGACAGGACTCACCTCCTCTGACCCTTAGACAAGCCTCACCTCCTCCGTGCACCCTGAACAGGCCTCAATCTATTGGGTATAATAGATGGTAACAGGATGCAGATGAGGTGAGACCTGACCAGGAGTAAAGATGTAAGTCAATTTACTTAAAAACCACTGGAGAAACTTTCACCAAATATAGAATAGGCCCTACTACATAACAGTCTCTACATTTTCCCAAATTTGGTGGAATTCCATTGAGCCATTTGGGCTGTAGCCCTGTCTAAATATCCTTAGGTAAATTACATGACAAAAACACATATAAAGTGTTAGGATTTACAACCAATTAAAATGTTACTTTCATTTTCTACTTTTATGTGCTGACTTTTTTTTTTTGCCCCGCGAGGCCCTTTTATGGCCCCCACATCAAACCTAGGGGATCAGGGGGGGTCTACCCTGCCCCCTTTTGGTCATTTCCCCCTTTGTTTTTGCCACCTCTTGTGTCTCGTCCTACCGAGACACAAGATGGCGGCCGCTCAGGACTGTTTGGAATGTTGACAGACACCCAAGAGCCAATCAGCTTTCCGCTCGCGATCTCGCGTTACGTGCTGGTACGCGCCCCGGTGCGCGTACCGGGGTGCGCTTATAGATATATATTTTTTTGAACCTAAATTACTTAAAATCCATTGGAGCACATATCTTGAGACATAGCAAAGGCACATCGGGCTACCAGTCCCTACAATTTTGCCAAATTTGGTGGAAATCCATTCAGCTGTTCAGGCTAAAAGTGAGTCCAACCGCCCTATGGAAATTAACATGGGGAATACACGTTTTGGGACCCCCCTTTTATCTCGGCCCCCACTTCACGAATCCCCCCCATGGAAGGAGCGGAGTGGAGCTGGCCATTTTCCTGGAGAAATTCAGCCAATTCCATCCATCAACGCCAAAGTTATTCCCAATAGAATGTTGCGGATTTCCTATGGAAACTAGGTCCTAACTATAACTACCTACTGGCGACCGTCAGTAGGTGATATATATATATATATATATATATATTCATTCACTAAAAAACCATAGGTTTCAGGGGGCGTTAGTTGGACATTTCAATTGTACAAAACCATTAAAATTCCCCTGTTATAGTTCGGTCAGCTAACTATAACTTACGCGCCCGCAATGCACTGCTGATGACGTCACATATTACATGACTCATGACATGGTCAGTGACATCACTGATGACATCACTGATGACATCATCCTGTGAATGTATGTTTTCTGAAAATTAAATATGTTTTATATATGTATATCTCAAGGTCGATGGAAGAATAACTAGGTCTATAAATGTCTAAGTGGATGATTCTTTTGTTGAAAAATTGATTGTAAAACTGACGGATTAAGTGTATGTTAGTGAAGACATGGGTTAGTGAGTAATGTTTAAATATATAAATATCTGTATCAGTCTCTCACTTTGTGTATACGTGGCTGCATGGGTTGTTGAGTAGCTACATGAGTGTCTATATAGGTTATAAGTTTGTTTTTTTAGTTTCAGTATGAGTGAGTGTCTGTATGGTTCGGTGGGGGGTATTACGTAGTGCATAGATGCATGAATGAGTGACTCACTGTTTATATGTGTTGAAGACAGCATATGTGCAGGACTGTATGGGTGGATGAGTGTGTGTTTGGGTGTGTTAGTGAATGAATGAATGACTGTCTCAATAGTGTCTTTATGAGTAACTACATATGTTTTAAACTAGTATATGTGAGTATTCGAGTATATAAGTGAGTATATGTGAGAGTGAGAGATTGGAAGAGTTCCTGTATAAATTAGTCTGTGTTTCTATAAGTGATTGCTTAAGAGAGTAAGTATGTGTAAGTTTTTGTAGCAGTCAATGTGGTGGTGTGTATATAACTGTATATGCAATTTAATGGATGTTTGATACTTTGTTTGCATGTGTTGCTATGTGTGTGAGTAACTCTATGGATGAGTGGCGTGTAACAGGATGTATAGGTGTATGAGTACATATGATGAGTGAGTACATGTATGAATGACTGTATAGGACTGTTGGTGAATGAGTGGATGTGTGTGTAGATCTTGGAATTACTAAATAGGTGTGTTGTAAGTGGTATGGGTATGTCCATTGTTTTGAAAATGTTAGTTTCTATTATTGAGTGTGTGTATATCAAAGGTTATATTAGGGTGAGAGGAGGTCTGCCACTGTATCACAAGGATGATGTCATCAGTGATGTAATATGTGACGTCGTCAGCAGTGCATTGCGGGCGCGCGAGTTAAAGTTAACTGAACTAACTATATCAGGGAATTTCAATGGTTTGGTGCGAGTGAAATGTCCAAATAACTATAACGCCCCTGAAACCTATGGTTTTTTTCATTGAATTTCTAAGATCTTTTAAATGCTAATTCCTAACTATAATGTGCCTGAAACCTATGGTTATTCAGTGAAATTCAAAGGTTTTTTAAATGCTAATTTGTAACTATAACATCTCTGAGACCTATGGTTTTCTTCAGTGAATTTCTAAGGTTTTTTTAAATGCTAGTTTCTAACTATGCCTACAGAGGTAGGCCATGTGAAGAAAGAAGAAAAAACACACAGAAAGAAGAAAAAGAAATGCAGAAAGAAGCACCAGCAGTCCTCAAAGACGAAGAAAAGTGCAGGAAGAAGGAAGACATGCAGAAAGAACAAACATAGGAGCAGAAAGAGGCCTTGTTGCAAAATCATCCTGTACCCTCAATTTTTTTCCAGATGGGTACTGGTGGTAACTAACTCTGACTAACCAGTCCAGGAGCCAGTGCTATGCTAAAATACACTTAGAATACAGTTAAATCACCTACATACACTAGAGAACACTATGCGTTGGGGTACCCCTGGGATTACCATGGCCTCCTCTGTAAGAGCCTAGTACATAATAGGGCAGGGTTTTGCACACTGGTGAAGGGAGGGGGGCTGAGCTGATGTGTGCAAACACACCCTGTGGCCATTTTAATTTGGTGGATAATGTCCCCTTGAATCCTGAGTGTCCCTTGGGTACAACTAGCCCACCAGGTATCTCCAGTTAGCGCTACACAGCTGGGTTGCAGAGAGGTGTAAAAATGGGCACGGCCTGGACCACATCTCTGCAACACAGTGCAGTGGCGCTTACTGGAAACACCTAGTGGACTAGTTGGGCCCCAGGGGCCCTCAGGATTGAAGGTGAATTATTTCCCCAACTTAAAACGCGCCACACGGCGTGTTTGCACACGTCACCTCAGGCCCCATCCCCTCCCTTCACCACTGTGTAAACGCACCCTGTGGCCGTTTTAAGTTGTGAGATTAAGTCCCCTAGAATCCTGAGGGTCCCTAAGGTCCAGCTAGCCCACTAGGTACCTCCAGTAAGCGCCACAGAGCTGTGTTGCAGAGATGTGTAAAAAGGGGAACGGCCTGGACCACCTCTCTGCAACGCAGCACAGTGGCACTTACTGGAAGCACCTGGTGGGCTAGTTTGCCCCCAGGGGCCCTCAGGATTGAAGGGGAATTATTTCCCCAACTTAAAACGCGTCACAGGGCGTGTTTGCACACGTCACCTCAGGCCCCATCCCCTCCCTTTCTCACTGTGTAAACACGCTCTGTGGCCGTTTTAATTTGGGAGATTAAGTCCCCTTGAATCCTGAGGGTCCCTAGGGTCAAACTAGCCCACTAGGTACCTCCAGTAAGCGCCATTGCAGAGAGGTGTAAAAAGAGGCACGTCCTGGACCACCTCTCTGCAACGCAGCGCAGTGGCGCTTACTGGAAGCACCTGGTGGGCTTGTTGGCACCCAGGGGCCCTCAGAATTAAAGGGGAATTATTTCCCCAACTTAAAACGTGCCGAAGGGCGTGTTTGCACACGTCACCTGAGTCCCCGCCCCCTCCCTTCACCACTGTGTAAACGTGCCCTGTGGCCGTTTTAAAAGTTGGGATATTAAGTCCCCTTGAATACTGAGCGTCCCTAGGCTCCAACTAGCCCACTAGGTACCTTCAGTAAGCTCCACAGAGCTGCGTTGCAGAGAGGTATAAAAAGGGGCTCGGCCTGGACCACCTCTTTGCAGCGCAGTGGCGCTTACTGGAAGCACCTGGTGGGATAGTTATCCCCCAGGGGCCCTCAGGATTGAAGGGGAATTATTTCCACAATTTAAAACGCACCACAGGGCGCGTTTGCACCCGTCACCTCAGGCCCCGTCCCCTCCCTTCGCCACTGTCAAACCCGCCCTGTGGCCGTTTTAAGTTGGGCGATTAAGTCCCCTTGAATCCTAAGGGTCCCTAGAGTGAAAGTAGCCCACTAGGTACCTCCAGTAAGCACCATAGAGCTGTGTTGCAGAGAGGTGTAAAAAGGGGCATGGCCTCTGAACACTTCTCTGCAGGCAGCTCCCTGGTGCATACTGGAGGTACCTGGTGAGCTAGTTGGCCCTCAGGGACCCTCAGTATTGAAGGGGAATTAATTCCGACGACACGCAGCTCCTCTGTCCATTCAGTAAACGCACAACTGCGGTCCAACGGGCCTTCTCTGATGGAATGCGAGCTGTGTCCCAGCGGATGGTAAGCAACTATCTACAATGTAATGTGGGAAAGACAGAGGTGATGTTGTTTGGCGAGGCCCCTATTCTGTGGACCCCTGATTGGTGGCCATCAGATCTGGGTCCTAACCCTGTCCCCAAGCTTGTTGGAAAAAATCTAGGTATCCGTCGAGATCAGGCCCTTAGTTTAAAAGAGCAAGTGACTCAAACAGCTGGCTCATGCTTCCATATAATCGGAATGCTCCGAAGAGTTTTTCCGTTACTCCCTGACTCCACCCGGAAAACTTTAGTCCAGGCTTTTGTGATCAGTGGCCTGGACTACTGTAATGGGCTGCTGATTTCTGCTAATGACTCTATATTAATCAGACTTCAAGTAGTCCAAAATACAGCAGCCAGACAGGTCCAGAATGCGCCACCTAGGTCACCTTCTCAACCTTTGTTGGTGAAGCTCCATTGGCTGCCCATCCGCCAACGGATCTAGTTTAAAACTTGTTGTACTATCCACAAAGCACACAAAAATATGGGCCCCTCCTACTTGGCGGACAAATTCCTACCATATACTCCTTCACGTGCTCTACGCTCCAGCAGTAAAATTTCCTCGAAATACCAATCATTAAGAGGGCAAGATTGGGAGGGAAGGCCCTCTCTTACCTCGGCCCACGCCTCTGGAATGATCCCCCTGACTCCCTTAGACTCTGTCCAGAACACACAAAATTTAGAACATTGCTAAAGACTTTTCTGTTTCACACTTATTAAGTATGCTAGTGTCCTCAACCCTCCTCAAAGCCCGTTTAAGAGCAGAGATACTCTTCCGGGAGTCGATTCAAGCGCTACACAAACATATAAATAAATAAATAAATAAACTTACAACTCGCCAGGAGGCGCGTTTGCACAATGGTGAAGGAAGGTGGCGGAGCCTGAGCTGACATGTCTGCAAACACGCCCTGTGGCGCGTTTTAAGTTGGGGAATTAATTCCTCTTCAATCCTGAGGGTCCCTGGGAGCCAACTAGCCCCCCAGGTACCTCCAGTGTGCGCCAGAGAGCTGTGTTGCAGAGAGGTGTTCAGAGGCCATGCCCCTTTTTACAACACTGATGGGGCAGATGCATCACGTTGTAAATACCCCGCAGCATGGCGCTGGCTTTGCGCCACCGCTGCATCACAAAAGTGACGCAATGGCGGCGCAAATGTGGCTTACGGGGTTTGTAAATCTGCCCCATTGTCTTTAACATTTGCTTTTCACAATAAGTTGATCTGGTTTACTGGCATTGTCATAAAGTTACATAATAAAGAGATTAAACCTATGAAATCTGGCATAACTTTTCCCAATGAACCGATGAAGCATTCACCTTACCCAAGACCGGCCTATTCAGATGCACATAACCCTCTTACAATCATGCATAAAGTTATAATATTATAAATATGTAAAAAAATACACCTTGCAAAACAATATATATCCCCTCTCAAGAATCATCACAGTAAAAACCTGCAGGGTTTGTTAGCGTGGGTGTCTAACGCTAAAACCCTTACCTACTATGGTATTCTGTGAGATTACCTATAAGAAAATATTTGTTTATAGCATGTAACACAATGTGATTACAACCAACTGTTAAAAGCTTACTGGCGTTAACATATGCTTTTCACAATTAATAAGCTAGACCAATTGCATTTGTCATAGTGTTTCATAATACCAGACATATGGCAGTACCAGTGCACTAAACAGGCACATAACTTGTCACCATAACCAACTCAGGCATACTGTTTTGAGTATAAGCTTTTCCACAAAGAAATCAGTAGACAGTCATAAAATTAAAAGTAATTCCTATCTCTCCTTAGATGGCCTAACAAGGAACCACGGTTTGTCACACTCGGTGATCAACAACAAAACACTTACCTACTACTATAATCCGTGAAATTCTGTGAAACCAAATACATATCTATAGACTTTAATATAGAGTAGCAACAATCCACAATTAAATGCCTATCTACTTCAAGGAATGCTTCTCACAATCAATAAGTCAGGCCTTGTGCCTTTATCATAATATTTCATAATACACAGATCATTCCTAAGGCCACGATCATTCATACACATCTTGATGAACTTCTTTTCTCGTTCGGTACTATCAAGTCAGCCATAAGAGATAAAAAAAAAGTGGCTATTGATTTGTTTGTTAAATAGATAACACACTATCTTAAACTATTTTTTTAATTATAATATCGAATAAATATTTCAATTAACAGTTCTAACATTCTTGATGTGTGCTCTTGTCAATACTCTTCATAGTTGTACCCTTGGACTTCTACCTCTGAAGACTATGTTTCTCATTGTAGTCACTTCTACACAAGGCGTCGGGGACGTTGCAAGCATTGTCAGTCCAGCCTCCATACACAACCTTGTTCTCTGACAAACAGGTGCTTAGGACTTGTGCAACCTCTCTCCTGAAAGTGGTGTGACCCTTTCACGTGGAGTAGTCCATCACGCTCCCTGTGTTCACCCCGTAACATACCTCTAACGGAGGAGACGAGGCCATGATCAATGACAGGCCCTTTGGCGTTTATATTGTTGCTACTATGGGATGCCTAGAAGATGGTCAACTCTTGTTTAAGTTCACCGGGGAATGGGCAGCTTTGGGGCTGGAGACAGGTGGCAATTTGTATGACCCCGAGATCTTACGATCCATTGAAGACCTGAGGGTGGCCTGCGGTGGGGGGAGGACACTTCCTCTACTTTGGCTCTCTCACTGTGCTACTGAGACAGCTGGGGGCAGGGGAAGCCGCCCGCCTTAAAGGGCTGCCATGTTCTTTGTATGTCCACGGGACGACATCGGGCAATCACGGGACAATGCCGCGATACAGGAGGACACAGATGTTCCTTTTGACACACTCCGAGAAAAGGAAAAGAAAGACATATCAAAAATGGACCCTATTGTGATGGATTATCCTTTGCATAAAACGTTGTTGTGCCTTGGGCAAAAAGGACCCTCCTGGGGTCATTAAGATGCATTCTACCAGAGGTTGTCTCTGTTTTGCAAGTCTGCCAGGCAGACACATGGGCATCCATCCATACTTCCAACAGACATTACTGTACTAATTCTCGTGTCTACAGAGTGGGTCATTTTGCCTCAGTCCTGCAGAAGAATAAGGCCCTTATTTAGAGTTTGTCAGGAGACTGCCATCCTCTAGGGAGAAGAGGTAATCACAACCACTACCCTGCAGGTTTACCTCCCACCATATTTAGAGATCAATGCCTGCCTGGCAAAGACCTCTGTTCCTTTGGAGGAGCAGTCACTATGGTGGATCATCTGAAGGCAGTGAAAGTTTGCTGAGTGCCTGCCATGTTTCATGTGGTCACTCAGCAAACGTTTTTACTTACTCTGCCTAAGCTACGGACTTTTGTGCCTACCTTTGGGGCTCCTGCATTGGGCTCCTGCCACACGCCCTGGTTCACTGTTGCTCGTGCGGGCTCCTGACATCAGCCCAGGTCCCCCCCAGCTGCCGGAGACGCCAGACCATCGCGCGCCACGGCCGCCGGGAGGGGGGGACTACAGCCCCCAAGAGCCTTTGCGGCTGACGCCACCCACTTGCCGGAGGCGCTTAAAAACAAGCCAGCCCTTCGGCAGAGCGGGATTACTCTGCCTAAGCTACGGACTTTTGTGACTACCTTTGGGGCTCCTGCATTGGGCTCCTGCCACACGCCCTGGTTCACTGTTGCTCGTGCGGGCTCCTGACATCAGCTCAGGTCCCCCCCAGCTGCCGGAGACGCCAGACCATCACGCGCCACGGCCGCCGGGAGGGGGGGGGCTACAGCCCCCAAGAGCCTTTGCGGCTGACGCCGCCCACTTCCAGCCAGCGCCCGGAGGCGCTTAAAAACAAGCCAGCCCTCCCGCGTCGCGGGACGCGCACGGGCGAACGCCGGGCTAAGCCCGGGCAAAGGGTGGGCCCTCAGAGGCCAGAGGAGGCTGGGCTGGGCCACAGCGCTGACATCTGCTATAAGAGGTGAGCTGGGGTTAATTCATCCTGGGTAAGCGTAATATCACGCCTATAACATCTGCTCCTGTCAGTTCCCCTATCCCACCTCCCTCGTTTGAATGCTTATTGGAAAATGCCCTAACAATGGTCCAGGAGGAAATTGCTAATACGGAAAGGAGGATGTCACTGGGTCGTAGTACCATTGTCCTACAGTCATCCCAGGTCAGTCCTTTAAATACTTGTCCGCTATCTCCAGCAATTACCATCTTGAAACCATCCACTATGGTACCATCGTCGGAAATGCTGCCAGGGGACAGCAGTCCAGTTATAACCATTGCCTCTCTGCCTGACTGCGATGTACAGTCTGTAACCCCACCCCTGTCAACAAACAATAAAAACGGCGAGGGCAAAAGGAAAAGGGGCCCCCTGAAATCTACTGTAAATAAAAGGAAGCAACCTGCCCGCAACAAAAACCAACCAACTCCTCAGAGTATGTGGACCAGAGGGAAACAGCAACAATCTGAGGGCAACATTGATAATACCGAAATGCCACTAAATGCTGATTCAGTTACCCCCATAACACTTTCTATTGATGACTCTAATTCCTTGGGCACACAGACTGAGTTTCTGACTGAGAGCATTATTCAACCAAAGCCCAATGGGAATTTTATTGAGACAATTGTGGACTCTATTTTTAAACAATTAGAATGTCAAATGATCAAGCAATTTAATATTGTTTTTAAAAGGTTAGATAAATTAGAAAATTTAATTAAAAAGGAAGAGGTAAAAAGGAAAGGGGTGATCAGCCTTGACCTGCTGAGAGGCGATCACCTTTTGAAAGATCTGGAGTCCGCTGGCAAGGTTTTCTTGTGTGGCGCGCCTAGTACCAACAGTGGCACGAAGGGAGTTCCTAAACCTGTTAGCAGTACCCCTACAGCTAATAATACACATTGTCACACTAACACAGGGCAAACTAAACCTGCCACCAAACCCAAGCCTACTTCTCTCGCAGTTGCCGCTTCCACTAACACCACCATTACATCTAATGGCACACGACAGGAGGGCCTTAATACAATCCCTGTGAAACCTGCGATCCAAAGCTGCAATAACGCTAGGAAGGAACAACCAACAGCCAGCAGACCCAGAAAATCTCAAGAACCCGCCCTCCATTTACCACCTGACGCCTGCCCATACGTTTTAGTATTGGCAGGCGTCCCACCCCTTAAGGAGGGACAAGGCGAATCCTGGGTCCAGCTAAACAATAAGTGTATCGACTGGCTGACTAAACATAAGGGGGTCGGCCACGATATTTCACACGAAATTCTGTCTGCCCGTCGTGTAAGTTGGGTTGGCCCCTTAAGCAAAGACTTTAACGGGGACTGCATTGTTCTAAATTTCAGGTATCCCGGCACTGCTAAACACATACTCAATCGCAACAGCATCCATCCTGGATCATCTACGGTTGTAACTCCCCTGCCTTTGGCCTACTTTTATAGGCCACCACCCAGGCAACTCTTTTCTGCTCCACCGTCCTTTCCACTTTTTCCAGCACCACCGCCTTTCCCACTTTTTAACAGATACACTGCACTAGCAGGTACATGTAGTTTGGACTGACCATTAGACATTTTACCTCACTTTTCAGCCAGTGATGATACCAATCAGGAAATCCCTGCTGGTGTTTCGTCCATTTGTTCCCTCGTAACACCGCCTAATTCTCCAGGCAGGCATAGGTTGTTATCGGACCCCACCAAGGGCGCTCAGGGCCATGTTCTTACTACAGTTTCCGATGAACCTAATAAAAAAGGCCCTTTACGATTGTTACCGTAAGGAGAGGCTAAGGCGTGACTCGGCAAAGCCGACCACAGTTAGATATACTTCCCTCATGGAGCCAAGCGATAAACCATTTGCTCTGCCCCAGGGCTACCTCCGCTTAAAGCTTGGCAGGTGGAACAGGAGCTTGCTATTCCGGTTCAGGGATGGAAGTATTATAAATCTACTAAGCTTCCCTTTAGGATTTAATAAAAATGTGGAAAATCTAAGCTGCCCCTGTAATATAGGTGGCAAACAAAGTCTGCTACATTTCATTTTCTTCTGTGGTTTTTTCAGAATGCACACTTTGCACTTTCTAATGCCGTACTGTAGAAAAAACGCTCTGACGGATTTTAAATGAGCTTTTAAAGATTTGTTACTGTTGAAAACGGACGAGGTCATTTTTAGAGTGAGCTGCTTTCTTAAAGCAGCTGTACGGTCCCGTGCTTCTATGTTAATTGACTGAAATACTGGCACTATGCATACTTTGCACTTTGCTTATTGCACATTGTATATTTTGCACTAGCGATTGCATTTTGCACATGGAAAAGGATGTATTGCTATGAATTTGTAATCAAATGGAATGTATGTGTGTTTTTCATTTCTGCCGGATTTTATGTGTACTTTTATGGATGTTTTACAATCCGAATAAAGATCATTTGACTTTGACTTGACAAAAAGAACTCCCAAAGCGGGAATTTATTTTGGGAAAATAAAACATTAATGCCACTGACACCCTGTGAGTTTGGTCCCTGGGTGTGGTGGTCATTTTGTATTTTTTCTATCTCGGACTGCCAGGCTTTTCCTGACTTTACAGAACAGAAAAAATGTATGGAGGACTGTTCACTGAAAATAAGGTGGGCGTATGTGGTACTTAGACCGAAGGCATGAACTCCATCAGGCTGTCCGTCTAAGGATTCCATTTTGGGGGAGGGAGGAGGACATCGCCGGCTGAAACATGACGGTCCACCTGATTCTAAATAGAGCGGGTGAACCGTCAGTGGCGGAGTACCCTGTCTGCCAAACAATAAATAAGCCCCCAGGTTACTTACCTTATCTTGCACATGATGCTTCCAATTTGTCGGCGATTCCCTAAATTTGAGTGCACTGATAAAAACAATTAATAAGCTGACATCAGCACCCAGCGGTGGCACCTAGATGCTCAATGTCAGCCTGTCCGGCGGAAGGGCGGACTCAGGGTAGATTTATGGTGAAGGCCAATGGCATCACCAGTCAGTGCACAGGAGCAATTGCAAGAGTTTCTGGATCCAGTCTGGCACCAACGGGAATTCACAGATTGAAGAATCAAAAGTAAGTAATATATTCTTCTATGCTTACAAGACTATTGCAAGCTGTACTGCACTCAATACTATTCTTAGTGGAAGAGGTTCTCCCATATAATGATTCTATGTGACCTGCGTGCATGAAAGCTTTCTTACCAGCATACTTTACAGTGAATAGATTCAGCAAAGCATAATCCATGGGGAATCCTTATTTGTTTCACAGGTTGACGGGATGAACTTGCAAGTCCCACAATTTGTACAGTTGGGCCCAAGTAATGTTACAATGCATATGTCACTGTGGGAGCTGCTTTCTGTTTGCAGCCCCTGGGACAAAGCCAGGGAGTCTGGTGGGAATCATTATTTGTATCTGGGAAGTTTGACCAGCATGCTAGTTTCCTAACATGGCCTATCTAGTGATGTAAATAAAATAAGAACTTCACACAGCTAAATGGTGCACGATGGTAGCAGGCACGTAAATTGGGACGAATCAGGTTTCAGAACCGAAGCAAGTGCTTGAATTCTATGTCAGGAGCGGAGGCTTCTGATTAGGCTTTATCTTTCATCACTTTATTCTCCAGCAGCCTTTCAAAGGTATCAACACAGTAAATAAAACTTCATTTCCCATGAACACAGGGAAAAAATGAACATGAAAAGTGTCCAACATCATCAGCCAATCATCTAACAGGATGCCTCATATCCTCTTCTGCTGGCGCTCTATCCTCCTCTTTCTTCGCTGCTCCAGCAGCATGCAGATGAGTGACTTTTCTTTCCTTCTGTGGTGTTAAAGATTTGTGTGTTTGGCGGCTTAGATTTTGAATTTGGCATTTGCGGACACCTGTGACAGGGCTGCGCGTTTGCAGGCAGCGTTTTGGTTTTGTCACCGCGGGAGCGGCTCTCGCTCCTTTCGCGGTTTTCCTCTCAGTAGGCTCCGAGCGCGGTGCGGCCTCCCGCCGCTAGGGGACCGCGCGCCCTTGCGCTACAGCTCCGGTGAGAGCTCTACCCCCCGGGCAGCGGCGCGTCGTCTAATTCTGCCGTTGCATGCATAGAGCGGTTTAGACGCGCGCGCTGCGGGGGAAGACGGTGTTTCTTGACGCGAAATTGACGCGCTGGACTTTGTTTGTTATCGGAGCCCCTGTCTGGAGCCTGAACACCCGCGCGGCGGGTAAGACCATTCCACAGTGCTTTCAGGGACCGGCCCAGGCAGGATCACCTTTTTCCCTCGGAATTGAGAGGGTACAAGGTCCCAAGGCTACTGACTGTGCCTTCCTACGTGGGGCTTCCAATTACAGGGTTCTACCCTCTATTGACTCCCCTTTTCTTGTGCAGAGTGGTTGTTCTGCGATCCCATGATGGAATATGAGGACTATTATGAGGAGTCAGAAGAGATTATGTACCTACCGGTGGATGATCACTTCTGTCAAGGGATGGACTCCTCTATCCTAAAGGCAGTGACCAGGGTGGTGGAGCCTTTGGAGAAGAAAATAGACTTACTCCAAGCGCAATGTATACCCCTCCCTCAGAGGGAAGACCTCCCGGGGCCTAGCACTCCCCTACCTCCAGGCCAATCCACCACTGCGTCAGTAGAGCCTAAGAGGAAACGTTCGGCGGATGCTGGGGTAGACTCGGACGCTTTTGCGAGACTCAAAAGGGCGTTCTTGGATGCTAAAAATGCGGAACCGCCGAGTAAACCGGAGGAGAGTCAGGCGGGCCCCTCGGGGGGTTCCGATGACGTCGCTACTGTTGACCCCGATGAGTCTCCCCAGACGTCGGATGGTGATGGTGAACCAGAGCGCTCATGGCGCCCCTCACACCCCAGTCAACCCACTCCTGAGGAACCAAGCGGGGATATGCTTAACCCGGATGACCTCTTGCATCCGCGTTCCTCCCAGTGGGTTCCGGCCCCTAAGGTGGCAGCCTATATGTCCTCCAGGTTACACAAGTCCCTTGATCAGGAGGTTCGTAGTTGCCTGCGAGCAGAGTGCCCGCGTCCCTCCTTGGAGGGTAAGGTCGTGGTCACACCGGAGATTGATGCCAAGATGTCTACCTTTTTGACGAAATGTGTCAAAGACCCGAAAAAAGGCATTGATCGCTCTTGGCGAGCGTGCCAAGACAAGTTGTTGGATACGGCGGGGCCTTTGGCGAAAATCCTAGATATGGCGGAAGATGCCAAGGCCTCGGGTGCCCTGATCTCTCCGGAGACGCTTTCAGGTTGGGCACAAAGAGCGATTATTTTCCTAGGCAATGCTAATGTGGCGATCTTTACTGAGAGACGTCGGTCCATTCTTATTAAAATAGACCCCAAATTAGGAGAATTGGCCACTACGGAAGCGGGACCGATTACGGACGGGAACCTCTTCGGAGATCCCTTCGTTGAGGAGCTCGGAAAATTTGTGAATACTTTCAATTCCCTGGACAAAGCCCAAACGTCAATCAAGCGGATATTTACCCCACGTGTTTTTGGAGCAGCCAGTCGTGGCAGGGGGCGCTCGACTGGCAGGTCCCAGAATAGAGCCTCCTTCGGGCAAGGCGAGTCCCAGCGAGGACAATATCAAGATCCCGACAAATTCGGGAACTTTTACCAGACCAGAGGTTTCCCCCGTCGCCGCGGTGGCAGAGGCAGAGGAGACGGCGGATACAACAACCAGAGAGGTGAGAATACAGGGGGTGCACGGTGTGCGGTTGGGGGGCAGACTTCAATGTTTTCTTCACAATTGGTCTTTGCTTTACCTCCGACGTTTGGGTTTTACAAACCGTTTGTGGGTTCCGAATAGACTTCTCAGGCCAACCCGGGCAACCCCGTCGGCCCAGCCCTATAGTCTTTACCAGAAAGCAGAGGGTTCTAATAGACAACGAAGTTTTGGAACTACTGAGGAAAGGAGCGATTGCTCCTTTTACTCTACACCCACGGGGGTTCCTCAGCAACCTCTTCCTTGTGGAGAAACAGGATGGGGGATATCGGCCGGTGATAAACCTCAAAGAATTCAATGGGTGGCTTGTTTATCGCCAGTTCAAAATGGAGGGCATTCACCTCCTGCGGGATCTGCTTCAGGAAGGGGACTGGATGGTCCGCCTGGACCTGAAGGATGCCTACCTGACGATCCCGATCTTCGCCCAACACAGACGCTTTCTGCAATTTCAATGGGGCTCCCGGACTTTCAAATTCACCTCCCTTCCTTTCGGACTGTCGTCCGCCCCGTGGTGCTTCACCAAGGTGATGAAACCAGTCACCTCCCTCTCCTCCCGTACTTGTTTTCAGTCCACCATGCTTGAGATCTCGGAATGGATGTACCATAGCCAGCTCAAATTGAACCCCACCAAGACTGAGCTTGTACTGGTGGGTGGAGTAGCCAATCCATGGAACGACAGCTTTTGGCCTCCCTCACTAGGGCTTCCTCCCTGCCCTGTCAACTCTGTGAAGAGTCTCGGCGTCGTCATCTCCAGTGACTTATCTATGAGGCCCCAGATCAGTGCGGTTACGTCATCCTGCTTCTTCCATCTACGCAGGATACGTAAAATCTGTAGATTTCTTACCAGAAACGCACTTATCCTTGTCATCATGGCCCTCGTCACGTCGAGAATTGACTACGACAGGTATTCCTGCATACCTTCTCCACAGGTTGCAACTGGTGCAAAATCAGGCAGCACGCCTGGTTTACCATCAACCTAAGCACCAGCATGTTTCGCCGCTACTGCGGAGCCTTCATTGGCTCCCGGTGGCTAAGCGATGCACTTTCAAACTGGGCTGTACGATTTTTAAAGCTCTCTCTGATCTGGCCCCTGTCTTCATTTCTTCCAATCTGAAGCGCTATGTCCCCTCCAGAGATCTCCGCTCTTTCTACCATAACCTGTCAGTCATTCCCAAAATTAAACGAAAAAAACATGGCGGCTCTGGTCTTTCTTTTTTGGCCCCTAAGACCTGGAATTCCCTCCCGTCCGCTCTCCGACACTGCCCTACCTACGATTGCTTTCGTAGGATGTTAAAAACGTACCTCTTCCAGTCAGCCTTCGAGTAAACACACGCTTCTGCTCCCCGCATCTGTTATGAGTGCCATGAAACCGTTTTGGTGACCATGCGCTGTATAACATTTTTTAACATAACATAACCAGTGGTGGAGCGCCTTCGCTCGGAGGGCCTGCGGTTGATAATCTACCTGGACGACAAACTGTTAATGTGTCAGTGTCCGCGCAGGTTGGGGACCCAGTTGCGGACGGCGGTGACCCTTCTGGAATCCCTGGGGTTTGTGCTCAACGAAGCCAAGTCCGATCTCCGTCCGGCACAGAGGATGCAGTTCCTGGGGTTTGTGATCGACTCAGTGGAGGCCAATTTATCCTTGCCCTCACGGAAGTTGTCCAAGATCCGACATGAGCTGCGGCGCACTCTCACGAGGCCCACGATTCAGTTACGCCATCTGGCCGGGGTGGTGGGCCTTCTGTCGTCCTCGATCCAGGCGATATTCCCAGGGCCTCTGCACTACAGGGCCCTTCAACGTCTCAAAACCTTTCACTTGCGGAAGGGTCTCACCTATTCGCAGGTCGTTCCCCTCACGGATGAGGCCAGGACGGAGTTACAGTGGTGGGTCGACCACATAGAGGCTTGGAACGGCCGAGCCATATTCGCTCCAAACCAGACCTGATCATCGAATCAGACGCCAGCGGATCAGGTTGGGGCGCTCGCTGCGGCGACGTGTCTGCAGGTGGAAGATGGTCATCTTCAGAACAGGCACTTCATATCAATTGTCTGGAGCTGATGGCGGGCTCTTTTGCGGTGAAGTGCTGGACGAAGGACAGGATCCAGAGGTGCGTCCTCCTCAAGATGGACAATGTGGCGGCAGTACGTTGCATCAACCATCTCGGAGGGACTCGCTCCAAAGCGCTGACCAATCTCGCGCGCAATCTTTGGGAGTATTGTCTGGCCTATCAGATATCCCTGTTCGCAGAACATCTGCCTGAAACGTCCAATCAAGTGGCGGATTGGTGCTCGCGCCACTGGAAGGATGCCAGTTTATGGCAGCTTCATCCCCAGGTCTTCAAGGGGATTCAGGACCGGTGGGGTCCGTTCTCAGTGGACCTTTTTGCCTCCCTGTTGGACGCACAACTGAACCGCTATTACAGCTGGCGTCCGGATCCGGGGGCACTGGCAGCGGATGCGTTCTTACAGGACTGGAGCAAGGAGCAGGGGTACGCGTTTCCTCCCTTTGCAATGATCATGAGGCTGTCGACCCAAGTGATGAGACAGCGGGCGGACCTACTGGTGGTTACCCCGATATGGAGGTCACAAGCCTGGTTTTCAGTTCTGATGGAACTTTCCTGGGCTTTTCCAATCCCTCTACCCCAGCGTCCCAATCTCCTCAAAGACCCTCAGGGGAATCCTCACCATCTTCTGTCCATGGGCAGTCTACGCCTGATGGCCTGGTGGGTTACAGGCGACGCTGGCAAGTCCCAGGCCTTTCGCAGGACGCTGCCGCATTACTTGAGAAATCTTGGACTGACAGCACCAACAAGAGATACCGATCAGCTTGGTCCCGCTGGGGCTGTTGGTGTCTGCGATGACAGGTGGATCCGGTGGGGGCCGATGTTGTCTTAGCCTCGTTGGCGAAGGAAGGCTTAGCTTATCGTTCGATTAATACCTTTCGCTCCGCCATTTCGGCGGGCCACGTGCCTATAGATAATCGTCCGATTGGAGAGCATCCTTTGGTCTGCAAGCTTTTGAGAAGCATTAGGCTCTCGGTTCCCCCGGAACCGCGCTACTCTGTTTTATGGGACGTGAACAAGGTCCTGAACCTATTTAGGTTGTGGCCTTCCAACAAGTACTTGTCCAGGAAACAAATCTCAGCAAAACTAGCGATGCTGTTATGTTTAATTTCTTGCAGACGAGTTTCGGACGTGAGGGCTCTAGATCTCACGGGTAGGGTTTTTACCCCAGAGGGAGTGACCTTCCGTATTTCTAGATGTACTAAGTGCAATTCTCGTTTGGTCTCGTATCCGGCTTTTCCTGACGTCCCAAAGCTGTGAGTGCTTCGAGCGCTTCAAGCCTATGAGGTTGCGACAATAGATGTACGCCCACAGGGTGTGAAGCAATTATTTATTGCGCTCACGAAATCACATGGGGCGGTTTCATCCCCTACTATTGCCAGGTGGATCCGGTGGATTATGCAGGAAGCGGGTATAGATGTTTCTCGTTTTGGGGCTCACTCGGTGAGGGGTGCAATGGCATCCAAGGCTTTTAGCCTGGGAGCACGGCTGGAGGACATCCTGAATGCGACGGACTGGTCCTCCGATTCAACCTTCAAGAGGTTTTACTTTAAGCCCGTGGTCTCCCTAGGTTCTTTGGTGGTGGATAAGCTTTAAACTAGCCTAATCAGAAGCCTCCGCACCTGACATAGAATGCAAAATGTGCTAGCTAACGTGCAGGAAAGTTTCAATTCTATTAAGGAGGCGGAGGCGAGGATTAGCCCACCCGACGTTCCTTGCCCTCCCAGAAATCTTCGTTGGTACGGTGAGTAACTCTTTTATGATGCATCTGGAGTTTCTGATACTGTTTGTTGTGTTTTTATTATTGCTGAATGATTAATGCCATTGTGAGGTTCTTTGTTCACGGAGTTGGTGCTCCCGATCTGACTGTTGTTCCTTTACCTTAGGTTCGGATATGGGCAAGCAGGAATAGTTTAGAAGACTGCCATGAGGGGTCGCAGGAAGAAAGAGGAGGATAGAGCGCCAGCAGAAGAGGATATGAGGCGTCCTGTTAGATGATTGGCTGATGATGTTGGACACTTTTCATGTTCACTTTTTCCCTGTGTTCATGGGAAATGAAGTTTTATTTACTGTGTTGATACCTTTGAAAGGCTGCTGGAGAATAAAGTGATGAAAGATAAAGCCTAATCCTCGCCTCCGCCTCCTTAATAGAATTGAAACTTTCCTGCACGTTAGCTAGGAAATTTTGCATTAGGAATGGCCAACCCCAAACTCCCCAAAGAGGTATCTACACCTTTGGTCTCCCCTATACCCACCTTTTAGCTGTGTGTTATCAAACGACCTTTTGCATAAAATAAAATACTTAGTGTGGCCTTTTGTCAGCCCATTGCTCATGATTGGTTGGCTGCTCATTTAATGCCTTTTCTTTCTTTTCTTGTATTTGTTTCTCTCTAGGAAAATAGTTTGTTGAGCATCCTTTTGACTCGATGACTTGTATCCTTCGCCTTACTAGATTAAGGAACTACGGGCCAGATGTACGACCCTCGCAAATGGGAGATTGGTCCATTTGCTCCCGCAAGAAAGGGTCCTGGCATGTACAAATGCTATTTTGCGAGTCACTGATTCACAAAATAGCGTTTGCGACTCACGCTATTAGGAAGGGGCGTCCCTTCCTAATAGGAGACTCAATTCCATGTACTATTGTTTTGAAATCACTTTTACGGCCGCAAAACACTCGCAGTTTACCACCTACTTCAAGTAGGTGGTAAACCACTCGCAAACAGGAAGGGGTCTTCAGGGGACCCCTTTCCCTTTGTGAGTGTTTGTAAAAATATTTTTTAAGAGCAGACAGGGGACCACTGCCTGCCCTTAAAAAATTAAACTTAACAGTTTCATTTTTCTTTTTTAAATGCATCCCGTTTTTCTTTAGGGACATCGATCTGCATTTAAAAAATTTAAAAAACTGCTTTATTTAAAAAGCAGTTACAGATATGGTGGTCTGCTTACCCCAGCAGGTCACCATCCCTGTGAGTGCTGGCCATTCCCAATGGGGTCACAAATTGTGCCTGTCTCATGAATATTGATGAGGCATGCAATTTGTGACCCCATTGGGAATCGCAATTAGTGTCTGGGACACTGCTGTACATTCACTTTTGCGAGTCACAAATTGCGAGTCGCAATTTGACGCAGCCTGTGACTCGCAAAAGGGAATGCTCGTACATCTGGCCCAACATGTTTTCTTTTTCCTACCGTACTCCTTGTATTTTCTTGTTCTATCCCCGTGTGATCCTTCCCCCTCACATCCCCACCTTCATGCACTCCCTGTTGCCAATCCCCCAGTTCATCAATTGCTTCCACTTCCCCGTTCAGCTTTTTTAGTAATAAAAAAAACTTAAATTAGCTACCGTAGCATCATGGCGTATGCATGGTGATGCTGCATGCACATATTTATATTACCAGGATGTGGCGGCATTTTGACTGTTTGTTCTCAATACTATTTACTATCGGCAACAAGCATTTTTTTCTTGTTGCTGATGCTCTTTAGCAAAGCCAAAAAGTTGACTAACGCCTTTGAAAGGCAAGACCCATTGACTTTGCTTGATTACTAATGTTTCTTCTTAATTGCTTTCCATTTGTTAATTAGATTAAATTATAAATCAGTTCCTAGTGTAAAATGTACTTTAATATGCTGTCTGCACTATTGGACTTCCAGGTTTGTAAGGATGGTAGTGCCACATTTGAATTTATAATTGCACAATTTGTTATTGAGGAACATCTGGAAAATTAAAGAGGTATTTAGCTGCTCCTGCTCCATCGCCCATGCACACTCATGGCATGACAACTTCCATTCAATTGTCAGCCCATTCAACATCTGCGTTCAATGACTGCCCTGAAGACAAGGTGAGTTTTTTTTCGTGTGGGTCTAAGTTGGGGTGGGAGGCGGGTGCATTCTGTCAGTCAGATGTCTTGACGGCTTATCTCATCTCCCTTCACTAATACAAGAGTGGCTTGCACTGCCTCAGCCTTTCTGGATGCCTCAGGGGCGCCACTTACCAACAAAGATTTACAACAAAGAGAAGCTCCTTCGAATCCACTTGAAAACAATATGCACATATAATACATCTATTAAAATTGCCGTAGAGGAATTCACTACATAGTCAAACATACTAAATTGTGGATATTTTCATAATCTCTCATTTGACCATACATTGTATGTTGTAGAATAAATATTAGACATCATATCATCCATTAAACATTTTGAAACTGGAAAGTTTGAGATTTACCATTGGGGGAGTTTATTTCCACCATTGACATATATTAAAGAAAAGGCAATTTTAGGCAGGAGACCTGTAAAATAAATAAAAACAAATGCTTCAGAAATCGGGAGATCTTTTGGCATGTATGTGATGTGAAAAAGCAAGACTGTTATGACCTGTTCCGTGGCTTAACAATCTTTTATTAATTTGTTTTTATGTTGGTGTCCACTCTGTCGGCAGCTATTATTGAGGCCAGTGCACATCAGTAGGGGACAAACAACTGCCGAATACCCCAACAATAAGGTGGCACACTGAACATTTTCCAATAAAAGGCACTTTTCAGCTCAGTTATATTTTGCTGGCTTTGCACAGTGACAGCATACTTCACCTTCATCTGTGTTCTGTATAACCATTAGAACCTGAGGACTCCACTTTGAGGTAAAGGCAAAGACATTTCATCTCACTCAAAATCCATACTTGTCATTTCTGAGATGTGACCACCCTTCTCCTGGGTGACTGACTGATGTAGAGCAGTGTTGATTTTCAAAGCAGTTTCTTTGTCTTCGGCTGGTGTAGCCAAATACACATACACAGAGAATGGGGTTTTGCAACAACCCCTTTCAGCCATTGTCCTGCTTGATTCAGGCCACCTCAAACACTACTTAGCCTGTTCGAATAGCTTATTTTTTCATATCAGAAACTTGTGCCAACAATAGATAAAATAAACAAATGATAATGAAAGGAATCCCTGCGTATTCAGGATTCTACAGGCATATCTATATATATATAAAAACAAAAGTATGTCTGTCTGTCCTTAATGTATTACTACGCCATTCATCCGATCGCCATGAAACTTTGGGAAGTTGTTGAGTACACTCCCGCAAAGGTTTCTGGCATAATTCTTTTTAAAATATCGGCCCCCCAGGGCCCTCATAATCTTTCGAATACTGATGTACGCACCAGACGGAAAAACAACAAATCGTGTATCCACAAGCACTCAAATAAATAGAATTAAAACACCATTCATCCGATCGCCATGAAACTTTGGGAAGTTGTTGAGTACACTCCCGCGAAGGTTTCAGGCATAAACATTTTTTAAATATTGGCCCCCCAGGGCCCTCATAATCTTTCGAATACTGATGTACGCACAAGACGGAAAAACAAAAAATCGTGTATTCACAAGCACTCGAATAAATAAATAAAATTAAAACAGCATTCATCTGATCGCCAGGAAACTTTGGGAAGTTGTTGAGTACACTCCTGCAAAGGTTTCAGGCATAAACATTTTTTAAATATCAGCCTCCAGGGCCCTCATAATCTTTCGAATACTGATGTACACACCAGACAGAAAAACAAAAAATCGTGTATCCACAAGCACTCAAATAAATAAATAGAATTAAAACGGCACTTTGAAATGTTTTCCATATTAAAATGAATACGTTTCAATAAAAATTACACAATGTAAATTGAATGTTATCATAACGAGTTTCCTTTCTTCGGAGATCGCAGCAACGCGCGACGGGTAAGCTAGTATAACATAAACTAAAAAGGTAAGGCCAGAAGCACAATATTTTGAACACATCTTTCAACCCATCATCACCAAGGTCAATAATGCAGGCTGTAAAAAGTAATGCAGATTGTATCTAAAATATGCGCTGAAATTGATATAGAGTGTCTGTAGTATCTCATTATTGTCATGAGGCTAATGTCAATGGTTAAAAAAAAGAGGAAGCTAAGGACATGCCATACCAACCTGACCACCAGCAGTAGCTATAGTCAGGGGTGTGCTGATGATTAAGCAATGCAAATTAAGTATATTAAGAAGATATTATGTATAGCAACACAAAGAGAATACCTCGATCCAAAAGGAGTCATTCCGGAGCTAAAGACAAGGACGATTGGGGGGAATTGAGATCTATTTGTCATTGAAGACATGTTTTTGATCTTTCCGTTTTTATGTTGCAGCCTACTAGACAGTGTTGCTGTCTGGTTTGCTAAAGACATTTTGGGGATATTCAGAAAGTTGACCTAGGAATGCATTCACCCTGTTGCTTAGCATTGGCTTTGAAGTCCCATGTTATGGCTTTGTGTTTGTCGCTCTCGTTGCCCAAACCTTGTTTAGTGTATTTGTCCAAAAAGTCGCTTTCTGGAAACAGGCCTTTACATTTTGTTCTTTATCTTGTCACATTTGCTGGGCATTCAAAGACAGAGATTAAATGTCAAGTTGTGTCTTCCAAGGGAGTTAGGTGTTTACCTTTCTTTCACAGACTTCAAAGTGAGAGAATTTATGTCATAGTCCATCCTGCTGAGTTCCCAGGTGTGAGGAGAGGCTGTAGGATGTTATATTTTTCTAGCACACAACAAGAATGAACTGTGCTGATATTTCAAAATACATCACAATAAGAAAAGCAGAAATGAAGCACAATTTTTTGCAGTTCTGAAGTGTGGTGGAAACAAATGTTTTAATATGATCAAAACACATCAGTACACTAGGTGATTTATTTATTTATTTAGTGTTTTCTATAGCGCAAATATGACCCTACATAGGGTGTCAGAGCGCTTTACAGGAGCATTTCAACAATCCCAAACTTATATATTACAAGACATTAGTGATTTACGACATTTACACTTCAGGAAAGCATATCAACATATATAACAGTCAACAGATTGATTACCATAAAGCAGCTTGAACCATTAAACCACAAGAAAACGTATATATACAAGTCCATAAATGGTTAATGAGCGGCTTGCTTGAACTTTGAAACAAACATGACAGGTTAATATACAGATGTTCAACTGTAAGGATTAATGGGAGAAATTTCCTCATATAAAACGATTTTGCTTCCTTTTTGAATGCTGTGATGGATGGGATTCTTCTAATGTTGGGGGGATGGCGTTCCAAATTCTCGGTGCTGCCCCGGAGAACGCCCTGTCATAAGTTGTTTTCTTACAGAAAAAAGCCGGTTTCAGTAGTAGGTCCACTTTGCTCCTGGAGGACCGGTTCCCTCCCGAAAGCGTGAGTTTCTGAGCAAGGTAGACTGGTGTTTTGTTGTGTATTGCTTTATGAGTGATGCATGCCAGCTTGAATTGAATTCTTGTTTCGAAGGGCAGCCAGTTGAGAGCTTTCAAATGAGGGGAGATAAGGTCGAATTTTTTGGATCCCGCTATAAGTCTTCTGGCTGCATTAAGACTTGCTTTCAAAGGGGCTGTTGAGATTTTGGGGAGCCCTGCCAAGGTAGTGCAACGTTATTCGATCCTTGATATGACCAGTGCCTGAACTGCTGTTTTAAGGTCTGTTTTATTTAGGAATGGTTTTAGTTTTCACAAGTAGCTTAAGTGGAACCTGACGTTTTTTGCCATTGTGTTGATATGTGCTGACATGTTCAGGTTTTTGTCCAGAGTAATACCCAGTGATTTAGCCGACAATCTTCGAAGTACACTTTAGAGCAGTGATAAGGTTGGACCATTCTGTTATCATTAGTTTGCTTTTCTGGGGTGTAATCCGTAGGAATTCAGTTTTCTGAGGATTTAGCTTCAGGTGGTTCTTGGCTAGCCATTGGAGGGTTCTCGTTAGAGCTTGGTTCATGGACTTTATATCTTCAGTCGATGCGACCTTGATGTACAGCTGAGTGTCATCAGCGTACATGTGGAAAGCAACGTTAGCTTTTTGTAATATTTCCGTGAGGGGTTCTACGTATAGATTGAAAAGCGCCGGAGATAGCGTTGACCCTTGCGGAACTCTGATAGCATTATTGGTTGGGCCTGAAAGGGTTTGGTTGACAATTAATTTTTGCGATCTATTCTCAAGAAAGGAGCTAAACCACTTTAGGACTGTACCCTCTATTCCTGTTCTGTTTTTCAACCGATCAAGTATTTTGGCATGGTTCACCGGGTCGAATGCTGATGACAGTTCCAACAAGATTTAGAGGCATGTTTTGTTGTGGTCGAGAGCCAGTAATGCGTCATCTACTATGTGCAGAATTGCAGTTTCTGTACTATGGTTTGGACGGAAACCAGATTGGCAATCATTTAACAGCTTGAAGTCAGAGATGTGCAGCCTCAGTTGTTGTTGGACACATTTTCCCAGAACTTTGGCTAACATGAGAATGTTAGTTACAGGTCTGAAATTGTTCGGATCTGAGGGGTTCTCTGTTGGTTTTTTAAGGAGAGGAATGGCTTGTCCTGTTTTTAAGCAGGCGGGTATTTGGCCTTGTGACAATGAGGCATTTATGACCTTAGTCCAAGACGGGATTAGCAGGTAGTTTATGGAAGACCAGCACTTTGCCGGTAGGGGGTCGTTATAGTGATTGTTAGGTTTAGTCGTCAACATGATCTTTGAAATGTCTAATTCACTGACCGGTTTAAATCCTGACCATCGGGCATTGTTTTTGGGTTTGACTAATTCTTGTTGACCCAGTACTTCATCCAACGTACCCTTCTCATTTTCAGTGCCTTCAGCTGCTTTTTTGAGCTCCCCCTCCAATGAGTTAGCTTTGTCTGTAAAGAAGATCGAGAAATCTTCACTATTTAAGTTTGTTTTGGTGATGACTGGTGCCACTTTGGCTGATTTATCCGATTGTTCTTTAAGTAGATCGAATAATTTCCTAGGTCTATTTACTGCATTATCCAAATCTTTCCTGAAAAATTATTTTTTTGATTTAATAATGATTTTATTATAAGCTTTCCTGGATTGTCTCAGTAGGATTAGATGGTGCGAAGAAATGTGTTGTCGCCATTTGCGTTCTGGTAGTCTCAGTGACCTTCTTTCTTCATTAAGGGCACTATTGAACCACTGGTTTTTGTCTTTGTCAGACACCCTTTTCAGTTTTAAAAGGGTTATGTCCTCAATAATGCTGGACATTGATTTGTTATAATGCAACGTGAGTCATTCACGTCAACCATGCTCTTGGATGGCTGCAAATCTAATTCACCGCGCTGCTATGATTTCCATATTAATTCCACTAGTGTCCCTGGTCCATTTTTGGGGTTTAATAGCTTGTGAAGACGATTTAGTTTTTCTGAGGGGAATTTCGAATGTAATTATTTGGTGATCCGACCAATTGCAGGGTGTGATTACAATATTCTCGATTGTTTTCTCTTTATCTATGATCTAATCTAAGGTGGAGCCTTTGGAGTGGGTGGGGAGATGACATCCTTGGACAAATGATTGCTCTTCCATGAAGGTTTTAAATAGGGTGATTTGACTGTCATCCTGATCCTCCCAATGAATATTGAAGTCTCTTAAGAAGATATCGTTAGACTGCAGATTAGAGTGGTAGTAATGATTTCTATCATCTGGTCGATTAACTTAGTCTTTGTACCCGGGGGGTGGTAGAGTGCATGGAGTTTACAGTTTTGGTTATTTATTTATATTTTTAAACACAATTTTTATTGTTTTGTTTGCATAAGGAGAAAAAGTCAAGGCATGACAATTGGATTACAGTCCCCTCACAGTCTACAGTTTTGGTTATCTGCTGATCTTAAAGACATTCCTAGATATTCACAAGATTCTAAAGGGTCAGACTGTATTTTTGTGATGAAAATGTCTGATCTGTATATACAAGCGATGCCTCCACCCTTTCTGTTATTTCTGTCCTGCCTCATAATCTGGCATGGCGAAGACGAGTCAGAAAGCCATGTTTCAGTTAGTATGATTACGTCAATTTCATAATTAAGTATGAGGTCGGATATGTCAGCTGCATGTTTATTTGCTGAACTTCATTTGAGTAGTATGCAGCTAATGTGTTTCTGCGCATTGATAAATGGCGGAACAGACTCTTCAGGCATTAATGGCACTTTCTTTAGGTTGTTGGCATTGATCCTTCTATTGTTAGACTGAGAGGTTCTGCCAGCATTCTTTACGATCATTTGGATATTGTTTTAGCCTATCATAGTTTGAGAGGTAGGTATGGGTTCATATGTAGACAGGATGGATAATATTTCACTATCTGTCAGATAGTTGAGTTGCGTGCATGGGCGGTAAATTCTGTTTGAAGCCACCATTGGGGTGGAACGGTGTTTGACTTGTGTTTCAAGGGAGGAAGGCTGAAGAACCTCCATTTTTGCAAGCCATTTTTCAGATATGCACAGCAGGTTTTTCATATCTCTAATAGGGGAAAGTATGGCCTTGTAAGTCTTGCTAGATTGCGAGCTGAGATTTATAAAATCCCTATTTGTTTGTGGGGTTCTGTTAATTTCCGAGTCTAATCTATGAGGTATGCTAGTGGGCTGTTGTGTGGGTGTCCCTATTGGAAGGTTTGCTTTGATTATCTCTGCAGGATCTGAGAGTGTTTTTTGGTGCTTAGAAACAGATCCGCGACTCCCAGTGAAGTTCACATGCGAGCCACTCCCGATATCTTGTTCGATTTGTGTAATTTCCAACCTGCTGATTGTTCCCATTAGTGGGCCAAGATCAGTGTTAGGAGTAGGATGGAAGCTCGAGTCAAAAGGTGAGGAAACTAATGATTGATGTGTGTTGTTGCCCCTGTCTTCTGTTTTATTGGATTCATGATACAATTGTTGTTCATCATTGGGTGAAATGACTTTAAATGTCAAAGCATGATCCGTCTGCTGGGATTCTATAGACTTGATGTAGTAATATTGTGCAAATGTATTGGCCATTTCAATTGGAAATGTGTTGTCTGTAATAGCAGTGCGCTATCAAACTATACATACTCCACACTACGCCACTCCACTTTACACTACTCCCCCCTACACCGCTTCACTCTACAACACTCTACTCCACTCTATGCCCTGCCACTCTATGCCATGCTATGTCACTCCACTATACTACACTCAACTGTAGGACACTCTATGACACATCATGTGACTCCACTCCATGCCCCTCCTCTCTGCGCCCCACCACTCCACACACCCCACTCCAATCTAATCTACCCCACTCCACTCGAGTATGCCCCTGCCACTTCACTACAGTCTACCTCAATCCACTCCAATCTATCCCATTCCACTCCACTCAATGTACCCCACTCTGCTCCACCCTATCTACCCTACTCCACTACAATCTACTCCATTTCAATCTACCCCACTCCATTCAACTCCACTTAATCTACCCCATTCCACTCTAACACACTCCAATTTACCCCACCCCATCCCAATCTACCTCAATATACTCTACTCTACCCCAGTACACCCATTCTACCCCATCCAGTCCAATCTACCACACTACACTCCAATCTCCCTCACTCCACTGCACTCTAGCCTACTCCAATATACCGCAGTCTATCCCACTTTATTCCAATCTACCGTCCTCACATCCACCCAGTATACTCCACTCCAATGTACCCCACTTCACCCTAATCTACCCCCTCCACTATAATCTATCCAACTCCACTCCAATCTACTACAATGTACTCCACTCCACCACTGTCTACCTCAACTAAATGTACCCCACTCCAATCCACCCCAAACCAATCCAATCCACCCCACTCCACTCCAACCTACCTCACTCTACTCCACTGCAATCTACTCAATTCTACACCACTCCACTCTAAATTAATCTACCCCACTCTACTCTAAACCAATCTACCCCATTTCATGTACCCCAATCTACCCCACTCCATGCTACTCTAAAGCCAACCTACCCCACTTCACGCTACACCAATCTACCCCACTCCATGCTACTCCAATCTACCCATTCAGCTCCACCCCAATCCACCCCACACCATGCCACTAACATTTAGCCATGCTGAACAGCAGCCACACTGGTGTACAACATGGCTAAAACAGATTGCCAAAGCCAATAACTCTTGCATAGGCAAGACCTATTGGCTTTGATAACGCTTGTTATATAAGTTGTTACACTCCTTTAATGCCATCGTCGAAAAGGCTGTAATCCATTCTACCTTCAGTTGAGTAGGTGGTGTTTCCGTCTTCCATCATTGGAAAATGCACATCTTCATCGCCGCTAAGGCTTAGTAAATCCACAAATGATTTGCGTCTCGTGTAAAATCCGCAGCTCCAGAGATTTAGTGAAGGGTAGATTCTTTCTGTCTTTCATAGTGCACCAAAAGGATCTTGGAACAGGGCAAGACCAGATGATATGGATCATGTTTCCATCCTTGTCACCATGTCAGGAGCAGCAGAAAGTAGAGGCCAAGTTTGCTCTATAACGTTTATAAGGGGAGCAGTGCCAGTCTTTTAAGATGTTGAAAAAACGAATTTTAGACAAGCTTCTCACAAACCTCTTGTCATATGCTTGGAGCAGATCTGAGCATTCCTCTTCACTGTATTTTCTCTGAAGTCTGGTCTGCCACCTTACTATAAGAAATTCTTCTTTAGGTTTTGTCTATAGTTCTTTGATCAGTGTTTTGTAAAGACCTGAAATTGATTTCTTGTAACTTCCTAATCATAGCAGATACACATGTAGAACAGAAACTAATAGGACAAATAGCATTTTTTCAAGTGTTGTCAATAAAGTATAATTGCACGTATTTCCAATATTGCTTCTGCTCAATGAGCAATTCTGCACCAAGTATGGTACACATGATGCAAGTAGAACCTGTCTATCTTCTGTCTCGAACCACCACTCCCTACTAGGTTAGATACAGACGAGCAATGCCCATAGGGCTGAAAGGGCTTTAGCCCTTACCACCCCACCCCCCGTCTTCTGCCGTAACAGGCGGCGCAGCTCCAGTTTTCAGGACGGATGCACTTCTTGAGCTGTCATGGGCTGACAGTCATAGGTCTTTGATAGAGTTCAATGGTGGTCTTTGATTTGTAGGGGTGCATTATAATCATGAGAAGTTGGCACCTACACATAAAATCCTTTGTCGCGTTAACATTTGGTTGTTAGAGTGTGTAATGCAATAACGTGTAGAATGAAGTAATAGCTATTTGCGCACAACATGGAGAAATTAACATTGTAATCGTGATCTATATGATAAAGCCTTAATGTTTTGATTTTACAGGTACCAATTGAGAAACTAATTAATTGTTTTGTAATGCATTGATTTAAACGTGCATACTACTAATGCTCATGTACACAAGTGCTTAATGAAATTTCAGATCACTTTTTATGTTATATACAAATCCTCTGCACACGTTCAAAAGTAAATACATAAAGTTACATTAAATATCACAATGATGCTTCTCTTTATAATTTCAGATGTCTTTAATTCAAGATCTTTAAGCCTTCTTACCCAACACGTTTTTTGTCGCTGTTACAGGGGATTACCCTGCGACTTCTTCAGGGCTGAGGCGAGTTTCAAGTCGTTTTATAATTCTGGTGATAATTCCAACCCAGAAGGGGTTCCTATAAGTACTGCTCCTGGAGAGGTAGACCAATTAGTCTTGTGTCCGGAGAGCTAAACATGCTTCCAAATATACGGGAGTTTCTCTTAGAAGAGCTGCCCCATCCGGCAGTATTAGGTAGAACCCTTTGGATCTCCAGGCTGTGGCATGTTTGCCTCGCAAATCAGCTGCATACAATGAGCAAGTCTGTGCAAAATATATCAATGTATTCAAGCCTTTTTACCGCACTCTTGAGCTGTCTGTGAATAGTCTCTACAAATGTGGGACTATTTGAAAATTCCCAGAATATCTAATTTCCAAAATTATGCTTTCTGAATGGTTCAAAACAAAATATTTGTGTTTTGCTTCTGCTCTTACACTTTGGCAAGGCTAGATATCAGCTGACTGCAGCATGGGGTACAGCATGTGATGTATGACCCCCTTTCTTGAGTCAGCTTCCTGCCCATTTTTGATCTGGCCTAAAGGCAGGTTTAGTTGTCTCACCAGCCTCATGTTTTATTTATTTTTTAAATCATAATAAAAATACATTGATTATATAAAGGAACTTTTCGACAGCCCTCTTCATCCATTGTTTGGTTGCCATTCACCCTCTTCTTCCAGCAATCACATACTAGGGCAGTGGGCCATCCCACGTTATCCGCTGTCTTGCAATATAACAGCATTTTGCCAGATTGCATGTGCACAGCTGCCTGAAAAGGGAGTGCACTTCATTGCCAGGGCTGCTGTGTCTAAGCTGCAGAGTCACTTCTATATTTTATATATTTTATGTTTGCCATTTTTTGCATATTGCTTATGTTTGGAAAAAAGCATAAATGTGGAACACCTACTAATGCCACAACTATTTGCTTTACCAATGCTAGTTTATGTCTAGCTTCTTAACATATATATTAAGTGCAATAGAGGTGTTTCCAGTAATATGGTTGCAGAATTAGATAGAAAAAGCATGCAAAGACCTGTGGCAAACATGCATGGCTATGTGGAATCACCACTGTGACCTGTGCTACCTGATGCAGCCTCTTTTGAAGATGGAAGCACAGTTATTGGGGCATATCATGATAGGTGTCGGCATGTACTGCTTTTTTAAGCAAGGAAGAGGAATACATTTTCTCTCAAAGTAACAAAGAATACATTTTAAGAGCAAGGGAAATAACTATTAACAAATGGAGCATAAACTTTGCCTGGGTCTCTCATTAAGTTATAACATCTATCCTGCCTTCACATGGGTAACTCCATCATTATTGAAAATGTTTTTCTTTTCTTGTGACATTGTCTGTGAGTAAAGCCTGAATGAAAAGTGGCTTTGGGGGGTAAACAGACATAATATCGAGGTAAAAATATAGACTAGACAAAATATGGACCAGACATAATATAGACTACAAAAATATCGAGTACTATTGATATTAATAGCCAAAATATCGAATCAAAAATATAGACTAGACATAATATCGACTAGATAGAATATAGACAACAAAAATATCGAAAATAAGGTACGTTTTTATTAATTTGTGTTAATTGTGTAATATAAATCTGTAGCGGGTTGTGGGTTTATAGGGGAATAGGGTGGGAAGTAATTTAATTATATTTAATTAAATCTGTAATATAATTGTAATTGTTAATTAATTATTAATTGTTAATTAGTTAAAATATAATTGGTAATTAATAATAATTGATTAATTGATCAATAATTAAATTTTTGTAAAATATTTTCTGTAGCGGGTTGTGGGTTTATAGGTGAATAGGGTGGGAAGTAATTTAAATATAATTAATTAATTATGTAAAATAATTATAATTGTTAATTAATTATTAATTGGTAAATAGTTAAAATTTAATTGGTAATTAATTATAATTGAATAATTGATAAATCATTATTTTCTACTAAATTATTTTTTGTAGTGGGTTGTGGGTTTATAGGGGAATAGGGTGGGAAGTAATTTAATTATAATTAATTAATTATGTAAATTAATAATAATTGTTAATTCATTATTAATTGGTAATTAAATAAAATATAATTGGTCATTAATTATAAATATTTAATTGATAAATAATTAATATTTAGTAAATTATTTTCTGTAGTGGGTTGTGAGTTTATAGGGGGATAGGGTGGGAAGTAATTTAATAATAATTAATTAATTATGTTAATTAATTAAAATTGTTAATTAATTAATAATTGTCCATTAAATAAAATTTAATTGGTAAATAAAAGTAATTGGTATTGGAAATTAATTTTAATTGGTAATAATATTTCTATTAATTATATTTATTTATGAATTTTTTACTTTTGCTACTGTTGCACTCACTGGAGTGGGAATAGTAATTTTTACCCCTATGCTATCCATCGTTTTCCCTACTGTTGCACCCACTGGAGTGGGAATAGTAATCTTTACCCCTACGTTATCCAGCGCTTTCCCTACTGTTGAACCCACTGGAGTGGGAATAGTAATTTTAACCCCTACGCTATCCAGGGCTTTCCCTACTGTTGCACCCACTGGAGTGGGAATAGTAATTTTAACCCCTATGCTATCCAACGCTTTCCCTACTGTTGCACCCACTGGAGTGGGAATAGTAATTGTAACCCCTACGCTATCCAGCGCTTTCCCTACTGTTGCACCCACTGGAGTGGGAATAGTAATTTTAACCCCTACGCTATCCAGCGCTTTCCCTACTGTTGCACCCACTGGAGTGGGAATAGTAATCTTTACCCCTACGCTATCCAGCGTTTTCCCTACTGTTGCACCCACTGGAGTGGGAATAGTAATTTTTCCCCTACGCTATCCAACGCTTTCCCTACTGTTGCTCTCACTGGAGTGGGAATAGTAATTTTAACCCCTAGGCTATCCAGCGCTTTCCCTACTGTTGCACCCACTGGAGTGGAAATAGTAATTTTAACCCCTACGCTATCCAGCGCTTTCCCTACTGTTGCACCCACTGGAGTGGGAATAATAATTTTAACCCCAACGCTATCCAATGCTTTCCCTACTGTTGCACCCACTGGAGTGGGAATAGTAATTTTAACCCCTACGCTATCCAGCGCTTTCCCTACTGTTGCACCCACTGGAGGGGGAATAGTAATTTTAACCCCTACGCTATCCAGCGCTTTCCCTACTGTTGCACCCACTGGAGTGGGAATAGTAATCTTTACCTCTACGCTATCCAGCGCTTTCCCTACTGTTGCACCCACTGGAGTGGGAATAGTAATTTTAACCCCTACGCTATCTAATGTATCTCGATATTTTTGTGGTCGATATAATGTCAGTGATCCGCTTTGGGGGTGATTTAGAGTTTGGCAGACAGGGTGCTCTGCGCAAATGTGATAGAGTACCCTGTCCCCCAAACTCATGGTCTGCCTGTCTCATTTAGAGACAGGTAGACGATCAGCTGTCAGCAGAGCCCCTGTTAGCTCCAACCATGGAAAGCTACATTCAATGGCCCCGTGGAGTAGATGCCGTCAGAGTAAAGCCATCATACCACCCATTCTATTTAGAGTGGATGGTCTCATTCTTTCTTTGTCTGTCACCACCAAAATACCTGATCCTGATGGTGAGGGGCAGAAGAAAACAATAATAACCCCACACGCTGGAAGAAGACTCCCAAGTTGTGGGGAATTAGGTTTTGTTTTTTCAATAACAACAAAAAATGAAGAAAAAAACGCAAAAAGTGTGGGGGACGGCTGTCAAAATGGACGGCAGACGTCCACCAAACTTTTTTGCAGCTTGAAGGAAACCGCTATGACATTGGAAACTTCAAAAGTACATAGATCATCTCTGGATCGGCAGTCATCTCTAAATAGGATGGACTACTGCCCCTCAGCGTGGTGTACGTTATGACCTCCACTACCCTGATGGACTGTGTATTCCGTCCTCCAGGTTTAAAGCAGGCCCTTTGCATCCTCCTCCATCAAAATGCACCTGTCACCTAAACACTTCAGCCTTTTTCTTCTAACATTCAGTTGGCACAGCCACTAACATTCACGCATGACTTATCATCACAGTCACATTCACATATGTAGACATGTGCAGATTTTAACTGGAACTTCATCTTTACTACTTCACTACTTACCCATTTACCACTGACGCAACAGGCAGTAACTCACTGCGGCTCTCAGGCTTCAGCTGGTCAGGGAAATATGGAGCTGTGGGCATCAATATAGATTCACCAGGTCTAGACCTCTGCCTGCCAATCCGCGCCAACAGCAAAAGAAGAAGAGGCTGAGCGGGGAAGACATTGAGTTGGGCAGAGGTCCCGGGCTCAAGCCTGAGGGGGCGAAGAGAGAAGTCATGATAGTCAGAGGGAACGAGGAAACATAAGTCAGCAGTGACTGTGAGATAGGGACACATTCAGGGCTCTGTCCTTCAATGACCCCACTACTTTTATTGGCTTACAATATAAGGGGTAGGTTTTCAAACATATTGCGCTGACGCTAACCAGCACATTGGGAATTGACTTTCCAGCATAAAACTTGCTTTGGGCTGGAAACTACCCTAAAAGTAAGTGCAAAGCACTGCTTTGTGTTACTCAGCGTCAACGGTTGCGTTTCCATGCAACCACCAATGCATTTTTACACAAAGCCCTATCTACAAACAATTATAGATAGGGTTTAGCGCCAAAAGTTAAGGCCACCTCAAAGGAGTCGTTTTATTTTCCTTACTTTGCATGCATGCCGCACTGTGCATCACACATACACAGTGGGAAAAGCTTTAAAACTTGTCTAGGCATCATATTTTGTACAGCAAGGATACCCTTCCTGTACAAAACCTATGCTAGACTCAAGCACACACCCTAGCGCTACGGCGCTAAGGTGTGTGCCTGGTGCACGGCAGCTGAAATCAGCACTGGCACTAGGGAGAGGGGAGGAGAGAGCCATATCTCTGAAGATATGGCTCTCTCCTGCTTCCACACTGTCAAGCAATGCAGCACAGCCTCTTTAGGTTCTGCAATGTGTTGCGTGTTTTTTTAAAATCTGCCCCTAAATTATCTGCCAATGAAGGACATTGATATCCTGAAAGGATGGATTCAGCTCACGGCACATCTCAGTGCAAGCTGATTGCTTCACCAACTCTGTAAAAACTGCTGCCTGAAATACATGGTACATGCGAAACTCGGAGGAAATTGAATTTGCTTAATCATGAATGCCCAGAATATGTTTGTACACTGCTCTGCTGGCAGAGTGGTCAGTCACAGTGTAGCAGTCTATTCTGACAATCACCATCTCCTTATGATCATAACACAAGCCCCTGCAGCCTCTGTGACTCGGGAGGAGACCCAAACCATTCAAGTGGTCCTCATTCAGCTCAAGGTCAATGAATATATGTGTGATTTGGGAGACTAGTCGGCCCCCCATCATTCTGCAGGGGGGCCCCATCCCTTTGCTTTACGCCACTGCTTCTCCTCACTCCTCCATGACTAGCAGGGCACTGGCCCAAATACCCTCATGGAGGAACTACCCAGCTCGTTGCTCACTTGGAAGTCCTGTATGAGAATACTCACTTCTACTTTTAACAGAGCCTCACAATTTGAAGACATCTCTGAACACCCCTGGTGGTGCCCATGGATTCATTTCAGAGATAGATTAACATGTGGGCAGAGTAGTGTCAACACATGCTACCTCCCTATGTAAACATAGTAAGATAAGTATTATCAGAGGTTATGTTATGTTATGTTATGTTATTGGTGGTTTTGTAGCGCGCTCAATTACTCTGGAGTATCCTGGCGCGTAGAAAGCAGAGAGGCATCAGAAGAGAAGGGAAGTTAAACCGTCATTTTGACAAGGTGGGTTTTAAGTGCTTTCTTAAACAGGTTAAAGTTCTGAGTGGCGCGCAGCGCTGGCGGGAGGGAGTTCCAAGCAGCAGCCGCCTTAACAGTAATAGAGTGTCCACCAAGACGTGTGCGTTTGAAGCGAGGGATAACCAAAAGATGTTGAGAAGCTGACCTTAGAGGACGGTTAGTTGAGTACCGGGAGAAACGTTTCCTCAAATACAAAGGTCCCTGATCGTTGATGGCTCTATGAACCAAAGTAAGGCATTTAAACAGAACCCGTTGAAAAACAGGGAGCCAGTGTAAGTCGCGCAGATGTTGGCGGACACTGGACTTCCGTGAGATGTTAAACAGAAGTCTGGCTGCTGCATTCTGTAAAATCTGAAGATGATTGGTTAAGTAGGCTGGGATGCCAATGAACAGGGCATTCGCGTAGTCGAGTCGGGAGAGAATGAGTGCTCTAGCCACTGTTTCTTTGGCAGTCCTCGGAAGTAAGGGGAAAAATCTCCGGAGAGCTTTGAGAGTGCCGAAGCATCCGCCAGTACGTTTTTTAATGTGTTCATTGAATTTTACATTTTCCCCGAACCAAACCCCTAGATTCTTAGCAGGTTTGCCGTCAGAATTAGGGGGAGGAAAGTGAGATGGCCACAAGGATTCTCTGAAGTTGGGCGGGAACTGACCATAGAGTAAGATTTCCGATTTGTCTTCATTGCACTTTAGTTGGGCAAGAGCAAGCCAGTTGAAGACTAAGGAAAGACAGGCCAGGACCCGTGAGGTGTCCAGGTCCATGCCAGGCCAAGTGAATAGCAACTGCGTGTCGTCGGCATAGGCTATTATTTTAGCTCCCAGTGCCTCAGCCAAGGAGATCAAGGGGGTCAGATATATGTTAAATAGCAGAGGGCTCAGAGTAGACCCCTGCGGCACACCGGTCGTAAGCAGTTTAGCCGAGGAAGAATAGGGGGGTAGCCACACCTGCTGCGTCCGGTTATTCAAAAACGAGGTCAGCCATTGCAAAGCAGAACCAGTGACGCCAATAGCTGCCAGCCGAGTGAGTAGAAGCTGATGGGATACCGTATCAAAAGCAGCAGAGAGGTCCAAAATTATCAGAGCCGCTCTGCCGTCAGCGTCCAGACATTCCCTGATGGCCTCAGATATTTCAACAAGGGCCGACTCGGTGCTGTATGCAGCACGGATTGAGCGGGATGGGGAGCATGGGACGCTTCAACAAAAGCGTCAAGCTGACGAAATGCGATCTTCTCACATACCTTTGCTAGCGCTGGCAACAGGGAGATGGGCCGATAGTTGGCTGGGGCTGCAGAATCCAAACCTGATTTTTTAAGTAGAGGCAGGAGTTTAGCTTGCTTCCAGCAATCGGGAACTGTAGCCGTCTGAAAGGAAAGACTAATATTCTCCGAAACCTCGGCACAAACCACTTCAGCCACCCCACCAAGAACACGGGCAGGACAGGGTCAGCAGGTGACCCTGACTTCATGGATTTCAGAACCGCAAGGGTGTCAGCCTCAGAAGGAGGGGAAACATCTTTGAAAGACTGAGTGGGAGAGAGAAGCAATTGAGGGTGGGCCATACCCTGGATGCTCCGCCCACAGCAAGTGAAGCGAAGACTGGCCTGAATCTCAGCTATTTTATTTATAAAGAAAGAGGACAAGTTCTCACACCATTGTGCGGAGGAGGGGACCGATGGTTGCTCGGCACAAGGGGAAAGAAAGCTCTTGATAATAGTGAAGATTTCTTTACTATTATTATTGGCCCTAGAGATCCTGCCTGCATAGTAGTCAACCTTAGCCGCCCTGATGGCAGCATAATATTCCTTCTGAGCCGCACGCAAAGCCCCCTTAGCCGTGGGGCGATAGGCGCGCCTCCAGACTCTTTCGAGTTTTTTGCAGCCTAGCTTCAGTTCTTTCAGAGCATGCGAGTACCAGTGTTTAGAGGGGTTTGTTGGTACTAACGCCCTGTTTCACAGAGGCCCCCACCCCTGTGCTGATCCAGGTGTTAAAGCGCTGCACTGCAACATGAAGCTCAGAGCCCAACACTGGACGCCCCTGGTGGAGGGCAATGTTCAAGGCAGGGAGATTAATTTTTGGATGGCATAGATTAGGGGGCATAGCCCCAGATGGCTTCTCTAAAGACCAGGAGAATCTGATCAACCTATGATCCGACCAGGTAAGTATTTCAGGATCAAGTGTCGTCAAAGCAAAGTTGGAGCAAACTACGTCTAAAAGGTGGCCCCCCGAATGTGTGAGCAACTTAACCCACTGTGTTAGCTGGGCCCAGTTTAAACATTCCGACAAACTGACTGAGTCCAACGACTCACCAATGTCCACATGAATGTTAAGGTCACCCATAGGAAGAAATTTAGGGAACCTCAAGGCTTGAGGTACAATCACGTCCTCCAGATCCCTGAGGAACGATCCAGAAAGGCCCGGAGGACGGTAGACCAATGTTCCGCCCAGCGTGAAATGGGGTGAAAGGATAAATGAGAAGTGAAGAACCTCTCCAACACCCAATTCACTGGAGGGCTCACTGTGGAAGACCAGATGTCTCTAAATACAACCGCGGACCCTCCACCTCTCCCCACTGCACGATCTGCCCTAATAAGTTTGAAACCCCTCGGGATGGCCAGTTCAACCACAGGGGCACAGGAATTATTGAGCCACGTCTCAGTGATTAACAGGATGCCCAAACAGCCATCAGACAGGAGCTCAAAAATGTTGGCAGCGTGTTTGACCATCGAGCGGGCGTTTATTAGAGCTGCATAAATGGTATGTTTGTTATTAGATATAGGGGTGGGAGCAGCCGGGGTTTTAGGGGGACCGAAGTTGCATAGGTGACAAATCCTGAAAGAGCAGTCGGAGGCATCCCATGACCCAACGCCTCTACAATTAGGATTGAAAGTCCAAAGCTCCTCTCGGGAGTATCTCTGTCGAGCTCCCTCATCATGAAGAGGAGAACGGGCAGCATGTCTGGCGCTGGGCGCGCCCGGGCGCAGACGGGCTAACCTTTGGCACGCCAGCTGCGCGCGTCCGCTGCGTGTCTGGGAGGACATACGCAATTTATGTGTGCACCTCCCTCCCCCAGCTAGAGCGCTGCCACTAGTCCAGCCGGGGTCTGGGACTACACCTAAGATGGCTGCCTGCCCTCCACTCAATCGGCACAGCAAGCCGCGGTGGAACGGGGCAGGGAAGGCACACCTCAGCACCGCCGAGATGGCAAATCAGGTATGCGATGTAACACAGAGGGGATAAACAATTTTAAAATTACATTTTCAGCGTGAGCAGTGAAGGTTAAAATACAAAGTTTAAATGATATGAAGCAAAGTAAACAGAAGATGCCTCTGCAGAGCAAAACGGGTCGGAGTAGGAGCCGCCACCACCTACCCTAGCCGTGCTCAAGAAAGAAGACTGTCACACACAACGCTCCAAGTTCAACGAAGTCCTTTTGAGCGCATTCATAAAAAAGATTAGAGTTTTATTAGGATTCTGCGACCGGAGGTTCTCTATTCCGTTCTCTTCTTCAGAAGCTTCTAGCCAACACGTTTTTCTTTTGGTCTAGTCGTCTAGACATCCTCAGGACAAGAAAATGTACATAAATCAATCATCTTAATGTAATATACACAGAATCATGTTCTCTCACCTAAAATTAGTGAGTACACCATGTGCAAACGCCACATGTGTGTGGTGTCCACTTATTAGTTCCAAAGGCTGCATTACCATCACCTATCCACAAGTCTGTGATACATGACCACATTTCCATAATTGCCAAAGATTAGTGTTCGGCATTATACCAGAGGTTCATGAATTTAGTTCATATCACAATCAATAAACACAATACAAAAACTCAAGAATAAGGTTGAGCATGCAGATGTGACACACAAGTAGGTTAGATACTTCAAAAATAATTAAAATCAGAGAACATAAAGGGTGGAAAAACGCACCTAAATGTATGTTTTCTCAAGGTCTCAAGAACATAGGCAAGATAAATAGGTCCATAACTTACTTCTGTAACTCCAAAGGGCGAAGGGTTAACAAAATAATGATTTTAATATTTTTTAGTTCAAGCCTAGGCAGCGCGCATGTGCAAGACCTGCTGTAATCACCAAAAGGACTTTAATCCGCCCTGCCGCTTATCATCGATTGAGTCCTGTGTCAATCTTTTTACAGTCTCCTAATTGGTTCTTGACTCTTTTCGTGACTTTCATTTTCTTGGTGAGGAGCACTGCTCAACCAAACATCAATTCCACCCTTGATTAGTAGCCATCCGCTTAGATGCTTTAATGCAGGAACTATTTGGCATTGCATTCTTTCTCTGCAGCCTCCATATAAATGCCTGCTGGTCATGGACACAGCGTTCTCTCTCTTGGCACAACGGAGAAGCTGGCGGCTTTCTGCTTACAGGTATCAGTTTTCTTTCACTTCCAAATACTACTGCGTCCCCACCCCGATTAAGCCGTACCTCATTTAATTAGGCCACCACAGGAGCCCACCGTGCTTAACATGAGCGCTCTCACCCTCCCGATTCGGGTAGAGCCCTCCCTCACCCTCCGAGTACGAATGCAACATTTCCCTCAATTCGCCCTTTCCCTGTGCATGGAGTGAGGCACCACCCATGTCCTTATCTTAAAGAGGGTGAGCATTTAGGCCCTTTTCTACCCATTACTGATTGGCTTGTTATTTTTTAAAATTAAATTGACGGAGCTTCAAAGTGAGCTGCTCTCGATTTACCCACAGCATACCATTCTGTATTATATAAAGTAATCCTTTTTAATCACCGCCTTCAGAGTGAAATAGGGCACATAAACCATCCATGCTGAGTTATGGTAGATTAAATGATGGATGAACGGTCTTGCAGCATTTCTTGCTTTTGCCTGAATGCGAATTGGAGGATTCACAGCTCACAGAGGAGCTGCCATCTTCTTTCGGTTCAAGCCACGCTCCAGAGAGATGGGGTCTCAAGTTTTTAGAGGGAAATTGTAAGGTCGTTACTGGTGAAGATTAAGAGAATCTTGTTCCAACAACTGTTAACATGTCCGCAAATGTAGCCCAATACCTGTTGTGAACTTTGTGACTACATGCATGCAAGGTACCCATTGGACAATTAGAAGCTTGAGAATGTAGAATTGTTTAGCATTTTTTTTTTAAGTTTGAAAAGCTTTATTGAGTTGAATAAAACAATGTAAAACATCAGTACAACGGCATAAAAAAAGAGCAGCAAGAAACAAAATAGTTATGGAGAATATTGTGCCATCAGAACAAGAAACGCCCCAAGGGGGACAACACTATACATATGAAAAAATGCTTTTATAACTTTTCATTTTGTGGGGAGAAGAGAGAGAAAGAGAAGGAAAGAAGAAGGAAAAAAGGGGGGGAAGGGAAAGGGAACAGCAGTGAAAAATAAATGATAAACAGAGTAAAGATGTACAAAAGAATAAAAGTATATAAAAATTGTAATAACAGTAATACTAATAATAACAATAACAAGTGATCATGAGGTACATTTAGATAAATAGTCTGTTAAAGGGGACCAAAGTAAATCACGTTTAATCAACATCGGAAGAGAAGAAGCACATGCACGATCTAATCTGTGATGATGGCAGAGTAAATTCCACCAAGCATTATAAACCACATTTTTGGTATCTTTCCAGTTAGTTGTTATGATTTGAAAAGCAACAGCAATACAGAGATCAATACATTTACGAATATGAAGCGGGACATCCCAAACAGAGGCCAAACCACCCAGAAATACAGAAGAAAGAAGAAAAGGAACATCAGTGGACAAAATCTTGTTAAGTGTACACCAAATGTGGGACCACATAAGGTGGACCTTAGGGCAAAGAAAGAACATGTGAACCAAATCACCAGAAGTGCATGAACAAGACCAGCCCTTCTTAGCATCTAACAATTTAAATTTGAATAAGTCACAGGGAGTATAAAATAATCTATTATAAAAAAAGTAAAGGGTTTGTGTGGTACTAGCGGACCGGGAGGTGGAATGAAGTTTGGACCAAATAGAGTCCCATGTAGGTGAGGGAAAAGTTTGATTAAGGTCCGATTCCCAGAGAAGTTCGAGGGTAGTTTTAGGCCTATCAGAAAGTGGGGGGTAAAGTAATTGATAAATAGCAGAGGCCTTAAGGGGAGCTTGAAAGTTTGGTGGAGAGGCAAGAAAGGGGGGTGAAGAGGGAGAAGGGATGTGTTGCAAGATAATAGTGGATAGTTTAGGTAGAAGTTCGTGAAAGTGTGCACAGTATTTGTTGGAGATACCAAAGGAGTCACGAAGTGCTGAAAAGGGTAATAAGGAATTGTTAGAAATAAGGTGGCGATAAGTGAGAATTCCTTTATCGATCCATTCCTTCCAAAAGAGCGCCCGATTACGTAGTTTAAGTGATTTATTATACCAGAGTGGGGTATTCAAATGAAGAGTAGATGGGACAGAGAAGGAGCGGAAAAGGGCAAGTGTTAAAGCTTTGGAGTGTTTAAAAATAGGTGAAAGCAGCTTAGGAGGTGGTTGAGTGAGATTGGAGGCAAGAAGAAAGGAGAAGGGGTGAAGTTGAGCCAATTCCAGAGAGCTCCAAGCCGTAGTAGGAGGAGATGAGGTTTCGAGAAGGAAAGGCCAAATTTGCTTGAGAGAAAAAGCAGAGTGAAAGCGTGAGATGTTGGGGAAGTTAACATCACCAAGATGTTTAGGTTGTTGAAGACGGAGAAGAGAGACTCTGGCCTTACGCTTATTCCACAGGAATTTGGAAAAAAGACTATTGATAGACTTAAAAAAGAAATGGGGGAGAGAGATAGGAAGCATGGAAAGACAGAAGTTCACGATAGGTAGGAGCATCATTTTAATAGTAGAAAGACGACCCCACCAGGAAAGAAAAAGAGGGGACCAATGCTCTATAAGAGAAGAGAGCTTTTTAAGTATATCGGAATGATTAAGTCTGATAGTTTCTCTAATGGTGTTAGCATATAAGACACCAAGGCATTTAATAGAGCCAGAATTCCATTGGAAACCGGAGCCCTGAAACATGTGAGGAAGACAACATTTATTGAGGGGAAGGACTTCTGTTTTATCGATGTTTAATTTATAACCAGAAACTGAGGAGTAATCATATAGTAAAGAAAAGAAAGCAGGGAGAGCAGTAGCAGGGTTAGAAATATAAAGCAGAATATCGTCGGCGTAAGCAGTAAACTTAATCTCCACATCTTTATAAAGAAAGCCAGAATAGGAAGGGGATTGACGAATTTTTTCAAGGAAAGGTTCGAGAGCCAAAATGAAGAGGAGGGGGGAGAGTGGACAGCCTTGTCTGGTACCTCTATGAAGGGGAAAATAATCAGATTGCATACCATTAATCCATATAGAAGTAGAAGGAGCAGAATAAAGCAAATGAACTAATTTAAGAAAAGTGGGACTGAAACCGTGCCAGCGCAGGGCACCAAACATAAAATCCCAATGGACACGGTCAAATGCCTTCTCGGCATCTAGAGTAATGGCCGCCAAAGGACCATCCATTTTAGCAGAGAGATGAATGATATTAAGAAGGGTCCTAGACTTGTCTGTAATGGATCTACCCTTAACAAATCCGGATTGATGAATGTTGACCAAATCGGGGATGATGGAATTAATCCGTAGAGCCAGAAGTTTCGCATATAATTTACAATCAGTATTAATGAGAGAGATGGGTCGATAGTTCTTACACAGGGAAGGGTCCTTATCTTTTTGGGGGAGAAGAACAAGCATAGCTTGCGTGAAAGAACCTTTGGATTCACCAGAGGAGAGAAAGTGATTAATTAGCTGGAGCAAGTGAGGAACCAGGACAGATTTAAATTGTAGAAAGAAACGCACAGTAAAGCCGTCAGGGCCAGGTGTCTTATCTTTGGGGAGAAGAGAGAGGGCAGCAAGAATTTCTTTTTCTGAAATCGGGGCATCAAGAGAAGAGAAATCCACCAAAGGAGTAGGAGGTTTAGGGACAGAATTAAAGAAAGAATCTAATTGCTCTACTGAAGGGGAAGACTCAGGGGTATAAAGAGAAGAATAAAATTGAACAAAGCAATCCAGAATTTTGGCATCAGAAGTTTGGAGCGAGCCTTGTGAATCTGTAATCGAGACAATTTTAGATTTCTGTTTTTTAATTTTAAGGTAATTTGCCAGAGCCCTGCCCGCTTTATTACGACCACCATACATCTTTGCATTAAATTGAAGAAGCTGATTGGAGGCCGATTCCCAAGAATGTTTATTAAATTGCATTTTAGCAGTAATGAGAGAGGATAAAGAATCCGGAGAATTAGAAGTGTAATAAAGATGCTCAAGTTCTTTGATGCGTTTTAGATAGGAAGAAGCCTGGGAAAGCGCTTTCTTTTTTTTACGTGATACAAAATCAATAATAGAACCCCAAGCAGTGGCCTTAAAAGCATCCCAGAGAAAATGAAAGTCAGAGGAAGAGCGAGAGTTAGTAGTGAAAAAGTCATCCATGAAGTGAGTGAAATGTTCAATGAACGTGGGATCAAGTAAAAGGGAGTTATTAAAGCGCCATCTGCGGGCCCGAGGCAAGGGAGAGGGGTAATCCATATCTAAAATTACCGGGGCATGATCTGAGATGAGGATAGAGCCTATTTCTGAGTTGGTCATAAATTGGAAGACATGGTGGGAGAGAAAAATATAATCAATACGGGAGAGGGAATTATGCACTGGAGAAAAAAAGGAAAATTCCAGAGAGTCAGGGTGGGACAACCGCCATGAATCTATAAGGCCTCTGGAGGAGATGGATCTATGGAAGGACTTTTGCATTTTATTGGGAATGTAACGAGCTTGTGATTTGCGGTCCAAAAAGGGGTCCATCAATTGATTACAATTAGGGCTCCCGGTTTTATGGTATTTATTTTTTTCACATTTCCGTCTGTATTTATCCATATTTATTTTTTGGTCATTTTACCTGTATTTATACACATTTATTTTTGACACAAGAAAAAAAAAGACGCTAAAGCTAGTATTTTTCCACATTTATTTAAGTTGACATGCACACTTGCAATAGGTTGTTATAGCTGTGTTTTTTTAATTGGAGCCTATGCTTATTGGGAGCAAATTTCTTCCCTGTCCTGTAAGAAAAAATATGTGAATTTGTGACTTTGATTAGGTCTCATTTGTGCATCTGTCTTGCAAAATGTCAACAAATTACTACCTCTTTTACTCACATTTAATCAGGCATCACAGAGTGTCTGCTCGAAGAATATCAGATCACTCTTACTGTGTACTAGAAGACGACCTACCCCATGAGGCATTGTAAATCGCCAAAATATCTAAAGAATCCTGCATCTTCATCTGTACAGAATAGTGCTTTGATATGGACGCTATGTAGAAAATGTAGCGCACAGGGGGTGCAGTCATTTCTGTTTTCGTTTTTATTTTTATTTAAGTAGCACTTAAATAAACATTAAATAGAACAAGTTAAAGAGACCTGGGGCGGAAGGTGTAAGAGTGAGTAAGAGAAGGACAGTGTGTGTGTGTGTGTGTGTGTGTGTGGTGGTGGGGGTGGGGGTGGGGCGGGTTGTTGAGCTGTGGTATCAGCAATTATGTGCAGCACTATTAGCAGCAGCCGCTAAAGTCTCGTTTCAATAATGCATGGTCTTCTGCTGTCACTTATCCTTGCTGGCAAAAGCCACCACTGAGTTAAAGGGGCATCCAAGGTAGAGGGAAAATACTTCAGTTTACCCAGTCCTGCGTCTATAACAATCACCAACAAAAGGCATTCTGGAATGTTGCTTTGTCTGATGATGTCAGCTGGGTTTTTTTAAATTGTGACATCACTCACTGGATGGACCGTTCAGAAGTGAGACTAACTATGTCACCCTGAAATTAATGCAGTCACCCTGAAATCAACGGAGGTGCCCTAACTTACAAGACAGCGCACACACTTAGCTGCCCTGGGTGAATTTAATGTGTCTGAGTGTTGCTGGTAAAAGCAACCGAATAGACATCACAAGGAATTAAAACCCTGCACAACAGCGCTGGCATCTTTTTTAGACAGTTGTAATCATCAAACCTACCCACAGTTAATGCCCATTTAATCCATGGCCCCTCTGGAGAGACTGCCGAGGGAGTGTCCTCATAGGGCAAACTGTAAATGTGAATGTGTGGTAAATAGGGCGTGGAGGTGCATAGCTCGGCAGGGGGGGTGGAAGTTGTGAATGCATCCAGAGGCCAGCAGGCTCTACCTGTATGCACGGAGTCACGGATAAACTTGTTGGTGAGTGCGCACGATTTATCATAGGGCAAAAAGTGACAAATAGTTGGGGCACTAAGGCATACGGGCGAGGCCCTCATTCATAGATGGCTTGGCTCACTGCAAGTTTTACACACATCCACTCACGCGGTCTGTCTGACTCCACAAGTGCATAATGTGTAAGCAACAGAAACCAGCTAATAAAACTGCTTTTCGGCTGCGCCCCACAATAAGATTAATTCTTTTTAAATCATGTAAATGTATCCAATCTAGGTAAAAGCCCTTAAACCTAGTAAAGTACAGTGTGAAATCTTCTAATGTTTTGTATTACACTCAGTTCTGTTGCAGGTGAGAAATCCCAAAGATGCGGTTTAGCTGGAGGTTTGGGGGTTTCCATCCATTGTGTACAGGCGCTTGCATATGAAAGGAGGCATTGCAGGCCGTGGATGGGCAACGGCTGCTTGCACTTCTACAGCCATTATCGTGTGAACTACCGCTGTGAGGGGTGCCTGAGTGTCTCTGCAGACACGGCGATCCCAGTTCTTCCGTCTCTGAAAGACTTTCAGGGCAGTAGTTCCCGTTTCTTTTGGCCACCCCTGTGCACCTCTGACTCGGATTTTACAGAGGAGCACAGAGGCAGGAGGAGCATTTGTTTTGTTAGTATTTTCCCGTTTTTATATATAAATACAGACAAAAACAAAAAAGTTTTCCGTCTGTATTTATATGTAAAAATCCGTTTAAACGGAAAACCAGGAGCCTTAATTACAATCCCCCCCAACAATCAAATCTTCATTGGCATTAGAAGAGAGAAGGGAGGAGAAATCATTCCAAAAGGAGGAATCAATGCCATTCGGACCATAGACATTACAAAGAGAGAGATGAACATTATTAACTTTACAATCAAGGAGCAACCATCTACCATTAGTATCAACAGTTTCATTTAGAATTTGAACAGACAGTGCTTTATGAAATAAAACAACAACACCATTCTTGTGATTAGTAGCAGGAGAGCAGAAAACATCGCCAACCCATTGTTTACGTAACAACGATAACTCCTGTGTAGAAAGATGTGTTTCTTGTAAAAAGGCAATTTGCATTTTAAACGAGCAAGATGAGATAAAACACGTTGTTTCTTGATAGGGTTGCAAAGACCCTTAACATTCCAGGAAATTAGTCGAAAACCTTTCATAGGAGGAGATTAAGGGAAAAGGAAAAAGAGAGAGTAATACAGGTAAGAAGAGGGAATATATAGAGAGGTTGGCAAGGAGAGATGAAGACAAGCCAAATATAATAAAGAGAGGAACGATGGAAATAGAAAAGAAACCCAAGTAGGGAGAGCGGAAGAAAAAAAGGAGCAATGCCAACATGAGAAGGTGCAATGAGACGAAGTGAAGAGATAGAAACGGAGGAGAAAAAGAAGAAGTGATTAATCACGCAGTGCCAAAAGGAAGGAGAAAAAAAGTAACACACAACTAACATGATGAAATAGAAAAAAGAGCAGAATAGACTCCAAACTGAAAAGGAGAAAGATATCAAAGAAAGACGATACAATACCAGCAGAAGGAGGTACAGAGGGGGAATGAGAGAAAATGAGAAAAAGGGGTTAGAGGGACATGTACCAATGCAACGGAGAAGAGGAAAGAAGAGTAATAGGGAAGGGGCGAGTGAAGTAAAAAATGTTGAGAGAAACCAAAAAGGAGAAGGAAGGAAAGGAAAGGGAAGTAAGTAAGAAGGAAGAAGGGAGCCAAAAGCTACCCTAGAGAAGACAGCAAGAAGAAAGAAGGCGAGGAGAACCAAAAAGGCTCCAGCCATACAGAACAAGTAACAAAAAGGACAATGAAGTGAGAGCGGGAGCCGCGAGAAAAGACGACCGCACAAAAAGGAAAACATAAAGGTCGAGAACACGGTCCGAGGAACCAGAAGAAGAGAAGACTAGGAAAAGAAAAGAAATACAAAGAGAACCAAGGACCGAGCACGACATAAGAACAAATGAAGGAGACTTACCGAACAAGTATGCAGGGAATCAGCGTACTGGGATGACGGAAACGAACGATGACACAATACAATGGAGAGGATGGCAAACGGAACAACAGGAAACGGACCTAAGGAACGATAAAAACCAAAGAGTGAGGTAATACAAAAGGAGACAACAAGTCAACACATGGTAGACAATAAAATAAACACAGAGGCAGAGACAGTGTAAGCTAAGAGCCGCCTTGCTCCATGGAGTCGTCTCTGTGGGAATGGATGAACCTGCGGAGATCAGCCGGATCCTCGAAGCTGTAAGACCGTTCCTTGTATGTAACCTTGAAGAAGCAAGGATGAATCAGACCATATCTAGCGTTCATGGAACGAAGCGTAGGCCGCAGGTCCAGGAATTCCTTTCGACGCGTTGCAGTCGGTTTGGAGACATCCTGAGAAAAAAATAGTTTGTGGCCTGACCATAACAGTTGCTTGTGTTGTTTGGCTGAGTGGAGAATAGTCATGAGGTCAGAATAGAGAAGAAAATAAGCAATAATGCCTCTAGGTTTTGAAGATGAGGAGGCGTTTTTAGGACCCAGACGGTGTGCTCGTTGAATATTGACATCCACATGTTTAGGCATACCAACAATTGGATGATGTCAGACCCTTCAGAATTCTCCGGAACACCATAAATACGTAGGTTGTTGCGTCTATTTCGATTTTCCAAATCTTCAGACGTTTTCTTGAGGACCTGAACCTCCTTAGTGAGAGTGACCAGTTTGGCGGCAATATCTTGAGCGTCACTGATTTTTTGCTCAACATCAGTAACCCTTTTGTCAAGATTAGACCACTTGTCATCCAGCCTTTGCAGAGTAGCAGTGGTGTCTGCAATAAAAGGGCGAATTAAGCGAAGTTCTTCCATAAGGTCCTCAAGAGTGACAGGAGGCGGAGACTTGGAAGGAGATGGTGGGTCCTTCTTGAGGCGTTTGCCCACAGGTGTAGGGTCCTTACGTGAGGTGGAAGCAGCATTGGAAGCTTTTGTAGTATGTCCGTGCTCCATATTGGAAAAGCCAAAAAAAAAAAAGAGAAAGATTAAAGGCGTAAGGTAAAGTATGAGCAGCGTACCGTGGGATGAGGGCTGCAAAATACCAAAAGGAGCAACGAAATGCTGAAAGAATGAACCAACTGGAGTCTGTAGAGCACAAAAAGAAAGTTGAAATGGGCCCAGGAGAGGCAAAACCGCAACAGAACAATGACAAGGCAAATGTTGAGGTAAATAGTAGAGGCCAAGGTCCGACGACAAAGGGAAAGCCAAGAAAAGTCACCAAATGCCACAAAAGAGTTCAAATGCCCTTAAAAACCATTGGAATAGTAAAAAAAACAAGGCCATTGGGCGATATTCCTGAAGTGGGAACATTCTGGGTGGTTAAGAAGCAAAAATATTAAAAAACGATAAAAAAGAAAAAACAAAATGGCGGCCGTTTCCGAGGTAATTGCATTTTCGCAAAAAAAAATGCCAAAAACAGTCAGGAAGCGCACAAAAACATACCCAGGTGTTGGGGGGCAGTTCCGACGCTGGAAACGGCCGTTTCCGCCGAGAAATGCCTTCTAAAAACGGAGCCTTCACAGCAGAAGCGCCGCCGAAATCGCGGAGCTCAGGGGGGAGCGGCCATCTTGATCGCCGCGTCGCGCGCCCTCTCATTGTTTAGCATTTTTATTGGAATAAGTTAAACTTGGTTGTAAGTGGAGTTTAGACTGATTATAGGAAAGTCTCCTTATACAGGTTCCTGGCGTGCTGAGGTAAATTCACAATACAGCTTGCAGGGTACCAAGATTTTGTTCTATCATCTGGCGACACTGCTCCACCCTTTCTAAACTCCAGGGGGCAGATTTATGATAACTGGCGCATCCCCAGGGATGCGCCAGTTATCTTGCGCCGCTGCTCCGCCACCCATGGTGCGCCGCATTTACAATGCGGCGAACCATGGGGCAAAAACGGCACAGATGCGTGACGCATCTGTGCCGTTAAGGTGGCCGTTAAGGTGGCGCATTACTGGAGTTGCGTCGCAAGCAGCGTGCCCCATCTTTGCAATGCTGCGTCAAGACCTACGCCTGCTTCAAGCAGGCGCAGGGTTTGACGCAGCATTGGCCTGAAAGTGACTGAGTGAAATCTTATAGATTTCACTCAGCCACTTTTGCGAGGCGCACCTGCCCCGGAACGCCCACCCTGCGCCGGAACGCCCACAAGCGGCGCAGGGCTTTACAACGTGACGCATCTGCCTAGATGCGTCACATTGTAAATCGGTCATAGGGATGCGCCACGTTTACGCCGCCTTGCGTGACGCAACAGCGGCGTAAACGTGGCGCAAGGGCCTCATAAATCTGCCCCCAGGATCGGATGTATGACATTACAATGCATGCTTTTACCACGCATGCCTTTACAACGCGGTTTTTACAACGCAAGCATTTACAACGCATAGTGCTTTGGGGCGCTGGATAGTGAATTGTTTAATTTACTATTCCAACTCCAGTCCCCGTGGATAGTAGGGAAGGTGTTGGATAGTAAATTAAACCTATTCCCTATCCTAGAGCGCCCCCCAGCGCAATGCGTTGTAATGGTTTGCGTTGTAAAAGTTGCGTCGTAAAGGCACTGTGTGGTAAAAGTTGCGTTGTAAACGCTGTTCCCCTCCAGGTTCATCAACATTGCTGTGCCGGTCAATATGAGTATTATGCATTGTGGCAGTAACCGTCAATAGAGTAATTGACACATATTTGTTGTATAATCTCCACGTCAAACTGTGTATCAATCTTTGTTTAGCCAAATATTGTGCGGCGATCACATTTTTAACCATGCATATACTCTAATAGTCACCCTATCATTCATGTATTGTGCAGTGCTCATTCCATCAGGTGTCATGTTTTAATCACCCATCAGCTAGGTATTGTGCATTAACTATCCCAATAGCCAATAACTATATAGCAAACATCCCATCAAGTAAGAAATGTTATAGTAACCATCCAATCAGCCAGATGTTGTGAATTGAACATTGCATCAGCTGTTTGCTCGTGGGAGTCTATTTCAAGGTCACCCACATTCTATGCTCCACAGCATGCTGATGGTTGATGACTGGTGGCAGGCCCTATGGTAGGTGGAACTATTCTTTTCAGTTTCAGGCATATATTCTGTCAATAGCAGCTCCAGTCTGTCATAAAATAACCCCTTGTCTAGCACAGGAGCAGCCCCAGCGCAGCACATGAACGTTCACAGTTCTAGCATGTGATGTGCACAGCATCAGTCCTACGGCTAGATTCATCTAAGACCCGTTTTACGAGTCTTTAATAGCGATTCATAAGGAATTAAGGACTTGCAAAACGGTATTCATGTAGGAATCGCAAAATAAATTGCGATTCCTACAGCTTCCTTATTTGCGATTAGCAAATTGCTAATGGCAAATAAGGAATAACTCATTGCAAATAAGGAATAACTCCCCAATCATTCCTATGGGCCTTTGGCCCATAGGAATGAATGGGGAGTTATTCCTTATTTGCGATTAGCAATTTGCTAATCGCAAATAAGGATGCGATTTCAAGGGTGCAGGGGTGTCCAAAGGACACCCTGTAGCACCCCTGAAATGTGAATTTACTCTGATGTTGTGCACACACATGTCCAAAGGACATGCGTGGTGTAACATGCAACTTAGAAAAATGCATTCAAATGCATTTTTCTAAGTTTTCGCTATTTACCACGAGGTTTGACTTCGTGGTAAATAGCGGTCCTAAATAGCGAATTCGCGATTTTTACATTTGGGATGATGAATCCCAAATGCAAAAATTGCGCTTGCAAAGGGCCAGATTCTCAGAATCTGGCCCTTTGCAAGCGCAATTTCCTTTCATGAATCTAGGTGCTAGTGCTGTGTGTTTTGCCTTATTTCTTGCTCTGAGCAAAAAAGTGTGTTTGCTTTGCTTGTTCTGCCCATCATTGCCCAAGGCTTCACATATATTTCATAATGTATAACTGCTTTGTGCTTTCTCATTTACATGCATTTTCAGTACAGCAATGTTTTTTATTCTTTGCTATTGTATTTCTAGCTCATATGTTATACATTTGAGACGTATGGCACTTAGAGAATCGCAAGCTTATTTATTACCAAAATCAAGTTGACAAATATTATATAAGACAAGCCTGCAAACCACTCAAGGGCAGAGGAGTATTATACATTCCAGTGAGAGCATCTACGACAAACAGTCTGCCAAGGTTGCTTTTTCCCACTTAGGCCTAGATGTATCATCGTTCCTATTTGCGATTTCTTAATAGCGATTTTTACCGAATCGCTATTTAGATATCGCAAAATGAGATGTATGTTTAAAATTGCTATTTTTTTGCGATTCCTTATTTTTCTTTATTTGCGAATTTGCAAGTTGCGAATTCGCAAATAAGGAATAATTTCCCATTCATTCCTATGGGCCAGGAGGCCCATAGGAATGATTGCGAAATAATTCTCAAATTGCGAATTCGCAATTTGCTAATCGCAATTTGTGAATTATTTCAAGGGTGCAGGGGTATCTCATGGACACCCTGCTGCACCCCTGAAACTTACACGTGTGTGCATATGGCGCACATACATGCCCTATGGGCATGTATGTGTGTCACATGCCACCTTCAAAATTGCTAAATTGTGAATTTTGAAAGGTATTCGCAAATTAACACCAACCTCAAATTGGTGTTAATTTGCGATTACTTAACCAGAATTCGCAATTTGAAAAAGCTTCATACATGGCATTTAAGGAATCGTAAAATTGCGATTCCTTAAATGCTTAAGCAAAATAAGGAATCGCAATTTTTTGCGATTCCTTATTTTGCTAATTTCTCATACATCCCAAAAGATGGAAAATGTCCGTTTGCGATTCGTTAAGGCCGAAATTCTGAGAATTTCGGCCTTAACGAATCGCAAAAGGCTTGATACATCTAGGCCTTACTTTCTTGTTCCCTCGAGAACCCCAATATAAATGAACCAAGATCCAGGCTGCCCTGGGACAGGTCGCAGACTGGAACAAGCATTTGCAATGCAATACGTCTCGCATTACTGAAAGTTTGAGCTGTTGGCATTGCATTCTTTTTTGCTGCGCAAATAGCTCAAACGTTCAGTAATGAACTGTTGCATTGGAAATGCATGTTTAAATATGTAATGTATTGTAGAAACAAGCTCAAAATCAGATAGCTAGAATGTGTCTAACTCTCAGACGTTGGTAACACATTGAGCTCGTCAGAAAAAGCCCTCCATTGGCTTCCAGTCATGGGCGGGATCAAATTCAAAATACTTTGCACTGTGTATAAGACTTGCTGGAGCACATGCCCGGCCATCTCCAAGCACTGGCACCCAATTACGTTCTAAAGAGATAGAAGGATTGAGGCAGAGCTCTAAGAACCTATGGATCGTACTCTGAAGTGCACTCAATCCTACTCTGAAATAAGAACAAAAACTGTTCAGAGGTGCATATTATATTTATTTGAAATCATCCTAACCTCACCCACTGTAGTTGTACCTTTGAAAATATCAACACTGCACACAGTCCAAAGATAGTGACCCTTGAAAATCCCAGAGAACTGTCTCTCGCGGCCTCAACAGTTGACTATACCCATTGGGGCATATTTATGAGACCCCCGCATCACCACCGGTAGCCACCGCCGGCCTGGTGGGGGCAATCCGTCCGCCATCCTCAGCTAAATGACCCCCGCCATATTAGTATGGCGGGGGGACCGCGGCGGATGGAAAGACGGAAAGACCGTCCAACACTTTTCCGCCCGGTGGAAAAGGTCCAATATGGTGGCGGTGTCTATCAGACACCGCCAGCCATATTAGCATGGGCTTTTTGTGATGCCTTTCCGTGGCGGCAATGCCAACACGGAAACGCATGCGGTCTTCATTTTGGGGGCCCCCGGAGTGAAGGAGAGGTGGGAGGTGCACACGGGAGGTACCTGTGGTACCCCCCTGCATTTACATAAACAAAGCGGCAGGCAACGCGCGGTGCCTGCCGCTTTGTTTATGTAAATGCGTCACTTGCATTTTTAGCATTGTGGCGGGCGGTGCTCTCCACAATGCTAAAAATGCAGGATGCGCCCGCCACTGTCCTATTACCCCCACGGGACCCCCGCTCTTATGGCGGGCGGTCCCAGTCACCGATGGGATAGCGGGCGGACTAAGTCCGCCCGCTATCCTAATGACCCCCTTAGATTTTTCATGAATCCTAACACCAAGTGAAAGAAGCATTGGCAAACCCAATAGGTCTCATTGGTAATGTATTTTTGCCATGTTATACACCAGTGTGGCTGCTGTTCAGCATGGCAAAAAGCTAGTGATGTGGAGTGTCCTAGAGTGGAGTTGGGGGGGAGAGTGTGTTAGACCGAATTTGTTGTAATAGAGTGTCATAGAGAGGAGTAGAATGTTGACGAGTTGAGTAGAGGGGAGTAGACTTCAGTGGTTCAGTGGCAGAGAGTGCCGTAGAGTGCAGTGTCACAGAGTGCAGTATCATAGAGTGGAGTGGTGTGGAATAGGGAGGAGTGTGTTTGAGTGGATTGAGGTAGTGTGGTGGATTGGTTTGGGGTAGGTGGACTGGATTAGAGTAGGGTGATTTGGAGTGGGTTGAATTAGAGTGAAGTGGATGTGGGTGGATTGGACTGGACTGGGGTGGGTTGGTTTGGAGTGGGGTCGATTGGGTTGGAGTAGGGTGGATTGGAGTGTGGTGGGCTGGATGGACTTGATTCAGTGGGGTGGACTGAACTGGGATGGGGTGGATTGGGTTGTGGTATAATGTGGTGGTGTGGATTGGAGTAGAGTGGGGTGAATTGGAGTTGGGTGGACTAAATGGGATGGGTTAGATTGGAGCAGGGTAGATTGGTTTGGGGTGGGGTGGATTGTGTTGAGCTGGGGTGGACTGGATTGGGGTGGGTGAGGTGCATTGGATTGGAGTGGGTGGATTGGACTGGGTGGATTGGATTGAAGTGGTGGATTGGGCTGGAGTGGGGTGGACTGGAGTGGGGTGGAATGGAGAGGGGTGTTTTGGAGTGGGGTTAATTGGAGAGGGGTGAATTGGTTTGGCGTGGGGTGGATTTGTGTGGAGTAGATTGGATTGCAATGGGGTGGATTGGATTGGAGTGAGGTGGACTGATTGAGTAGGGTGGATTGGATTGAGGTGGATTGAATTGGGATGGGGCGGATTGGATTGAGTGTGGATTGGAGTGGGGTAAATTGGATTTGGCTGCATTGTGGTGGATTGGAGTGGGGTAGATTTAATTTTGCTGGATGGGGGTGAGGGGGTTGGATTGGAATGGGCCGGATTGGAGCAGGCAGATTGTTTTGGATTGGAGTGGGCCAGATTGGATTGGAGTTGGGTTGATTGGATTGGTTGGTGGATTGGAGTGGGGTGAAATTGGGATGTAGTGGGTGGATTGGGGGAAGTGGATTGGATTGGAGTGGGGCAGGTTGGAATAGGGTGGAGTGGATTGGTCTGGGGTGGATTGATTGAGTGGAGCGCATTGGTGTGGCATGAGGTGGGGCAGATTAAAGTGGGGCGGGTTGGAGTGAGGCAGATTGGATTGGAGTGGGATGGGTTGGTGTAGGGTGGATTGGGGTGTTCTGCAAGATTATGTGTTAAAGCATCATTTCGGAAATTACACAAAGAAACAATGTCACTTTGCAATAAAATAACCCTCATCTTTTGAGAACAGCGTCCAAAAGAAAAAATAAAAGAAAATAGGAGTGCAAAGTTAGAAAAGAAGGGTTTTCAAAATAAAAGAATGTTAACAATAGAAAATAAATCTTTGCAATTGTTTTTGTCCTGCCGGGACACCTTTTTGCCAGTCACATGCTTTCTCTTTGCAGGGCACTAAATGTTAAACAGAAAATAATAGTACCTCAATCACATCGGGAACAGCGGACGGGCAATGTTTAAGTTGAATCAATCAGTGTTTGGTCCCTGCTCCACAGAGAGGAAAGGAAATGATGTTAGGGCTGCCTTAATGAATTACAAGGCTGTAAAGAAGAGTGCCACGCATGCCAACAAATGGTAAGCAAAGGGTAGGCTCCAAGCCCTTTTGTTAACAGCTGAGTCTCGCAAGCATTAGGACATGCTCTCGCAGGCTCGACCCTAAAAAGGAAAAGCATAACCTTGCGTGATATTCATATGCTTAATATGTATAGTTTCTGTTAAATTACATATTTTACAGACCTTACCTTTGGGACAGTAGTTTTAGTGTTTAAATATATAAGTGCAGTGTTTACCTCCAGGTGCACCAATAACACACCAGGCACTGCTAGCCCTCCTTCACACCTTACCACAGCACTGAACGTCACACTAAGGTTGCTTTCTTAGTGTAAACACAACCGATTACATCATTGGTGATGCGCAATTGTGTCATTCACAAAATAGAGCACTGCAGATTTTCATGTAAATCTGGGCTGTATTTGTTCTACAAGTGTATCCAACTGAGAGTGAATTTATGTAACTTCGAGGGTCTAAAATACCCTGAAACTTACTAGCTCAAGGGAAAGTCTCATGCAAAGTTAGCTCTCATTACCGCTTTCCTTAAATTATATATTGACTTACTTGATATTTCTAGATCTCCAAAGTGAATTTAGTAATTAGAACACTTTAAATCCCTGATAAAGTGGCAACAAAAACTCTTAAAGAGTGTGATTGGAACTCTGGAGGGACTGCCTTTATTATATTCAGTGTCATTGGAATTATGCGGCTGAAGAGGGCCAAATTATACAGCAGGGTTGAATAAATTATGCATCAAGAAAAAACACATTTTACAGCATAATATGGCACATTTTAATGCAGTATTACTTCACTATCTTCTAATTTTTCCACGTTAACAATGTATGCGCAAACCTTTCACCTCATTAATATTAGTTTAACACCTGAATACAGCAATCAGTAGCTGAAAGGTGACCTTCCTCTGCTAACAAAACGCGTGCCACTGAGCAGCAACACCTGTGGTAGCATTTTTAGTCATTTTAATCCATTTTAGCTAGAAGCATATTTTTTTGTTAAAATATGCAAATTATGCAGACGATGATGAATTATGTGACAAAAGCAGCAAATCTAGAGATATGCAGAAAACGCGGCAACTACAGAATCGCATAATTCCAGGGGTCCTGGTAATATTAATGCGTCTTGGCACAAGTTGTTGATGGCGCTCTGGGATCCCCCTTCCCACCCAGTTAGCAAAGAAGTTAAAAAGATGAGTAAATCTGTAGCACTCTTCAGTTTTTTTTAAATGAAGAGTAGATGTTAAACCAAATGGAGGTATTCAAATGTTGGTTTACTTTATTTCATGGCTTGAAAGTTCGCAAAATGTTGCCCGCCCTTTGCCTGGGTAGATTCACCCTTGAAATTTTTCAAAGCAATTAAATTGTAATAGAGTATTTTTCACAATTGAGTTGGAAAATTTCAATAAAGAAGATGCACATATCTGAGTGCTGGTTCGTAAACTGATTCTACATATACTTATTTTCTTAACTTATCTGTAAGACCAAGCTGGTTAGCCAAGTTTTAAGCAGACAACACCAAAATGGTGACATCTCATATAAATTGTATGGTTTAAGGATGATTTTGTAGGTGATTTAAACGTGGTTAGCATGTTACCTATGGTCTGCGTCTGAGCTCTTAAAGGACGGAACATAGATGAGTAAGAAAGGCAATGCAGGAATGTGGCAATAGCTACTCCGACTATGCTATAAAAGGCACTCTGCATGGGCCGGGGAGAACAGAGGGGTCTTCAGGGCATTCCTTCTTTTAAAACACTTCTCCTAAAGAAGGCAACATTACACCCCTTGACTCGGCTGACCCACAAGGGTCTGTCCCTTACCATGGCAACGTGCTTGATACTTTCCCGCTCCACCCTTTCATTGTTTGAGGTGATATGGTCTAATTATTAGGCCCGGTAAGGACTCCACAATGGGCACTACTTGCGCCACGTTTACGCCGCCGTTGCGTCATGCAACGGCGGCGTCAACGTGGTGCATCCCTGCGACCCATTTACAACGTGACGCATCTAGGCAGATGCGTCACGTTGTAAAGCCCTGCGCCACATGTGGGCGTTCCGGCGCAGGGTGGGCGCTCCGGGGCAGGTGCGCCTCGCAAAAGTGCCTGCGTGAAATCTACAAGATTTCACGCAGGCACTTTTAGGCCAATGCTGCGTCAAAACTCTGCGCCTGCTTGAAGCAGGCGTAAGGTATGACGCCGCATTGGACAGATAGGGCCCCCCAGAGCATTGCTGGAGCTGCGTCGCGCTTGCGACGCAACTCCAGCAATGCGCCGCCTTTGCGGCACAAATGCGTCACGCATCTGTGCCGTTTTTGCCCCATGGTGTGCCGCATTGTAAATGCGGCGCACCATGGGTGGCGGAGGTGCGGCGCACAATAACTGGCGCATCCCTGGGGATGCACCAGTTATTGTAAATCTGCCCCTTAGTTTTTCACCTTTAGTTGTTTAAACTATGGTGCCAGCCGGACATGCTGCACAGATGCAGAACAAGTTTATAGGTTTGACCGGTCACACCAGGGAGTAGTGGGGGTTAAAAACAACAGATCGGTTTGGTATGGGACAAACAGAACATCCTGGATTGCTAAGGAAAATGTCAGAACGCATGCAAGACCTGAAAAGTGTGCAATGGTCTGGTAACTCCTGGGTGATACTTATTGCAGAGCATAGTTCCTAGTTGAATTTTCCTCTCCGTGTCCTCACCACCCTACACGGCTGTGTATATGCCTTATTTACTTGATTGCTTAACACAGTTTAGAAATGAGACCTTAACAGGTAAGGGAGCCCTTTGTTCCGCTGCCTGTCGCCCTTTGACACTGCCAGCTGACTTGAAGACAGGTACTCTTAAAATATTGCGTGTGCCGTCTACATTTAAGAGTCTGCCTTGAGAAACCACTTCAACCTTTCAGACAAGGTCAGGCGGTGCAGAATCTTTCTGGAGCTTAATCATGTCAGCAGAAATGTTTAAAAGCTTAACATCTGCAGAAGCTCACGCAGCAAAAATATCTTTAATAACCCTGAAAAGTTGGCTCTGCTTTTTCGCATCGATCGGCCTTATTGATGGTGTATCTGGCCTAAATTTTGCACACGAAAACTGCAATGAACGTTATGATAGGAAATACACGAAAAATGACAAAATGAAGTTAGGCAAGCTGAAAGGAACGTTTTGTTGTGTCATTGTATTTGCACAAGTGCATCTTTAATTAACTGAAAGGGTCAGTGTCCCCTCCATGTCTAATAGTGGTCGAGAGGCATGTTTCACCCGCTTTTGTTTTTGTTGTGCAGTTCTGATGCGTTGTATGTCATTTGTGGACTCGGGTGTACCAATGTTATGGCCTAGCAGCGCAGTCTGGTGGAGTAATTGTGGAATAGTCGGGCCGGGGGTTTCAGTAGCTTCCTGATTGATGGAGAGTGGAGTGCACCTGAGAAGGGCTCCGGGAAGTCCATTCCGGAGCTGGGAAGAGCTTGAGACCAAAACGGAGAATCCGTTGTAATGCACAGGGTGGTAGTGCTGGGGAGAGAACAGAGCACTGCGGATTCCATGTCAAGGGTGAAGACGAGATTGGAGAGTAAAGGCAGTATGGGTGCAGTGAGTGGCCTGGGCCTCCCTGACACTAATGCAGAGATAAAAATTACCTCCCAACCCTTCTGGCCCCATATCACACCTGAAGAATGGTATCACTGCACCTTCTGCACTCATGAGAGCTGTGACCACACTCCACTTGTCTTTCCTCCCGCCCTGCAGCCCGCTCTTCACTCATCTCCTGCCTAAGCCTCCAGTTCGGGCTCTCCTCTCTATCCAATTCCTCTGTCTTCCCTTTCTCTGTCTCTCACTCTTTCTCATATCTCCCCCCCCCCTTCTCACGCTGGCATCCTTATTTCTGCCTCCTTTCTCTTCCCTTGTCCCGTTTGCTAGGCTTTCTCTCTTTCATCTTTATATCTTTCTCAGATTCTGTTACTTATTTATTTATTTATTTATTCAAAGTTTTATATAGCGCGAACAAGATCCTTACAGATATCAGAGCGCTTCACATGGACAAGGTAGGGGCAGTAGGAAAGAACAGAGATAATGGGAGCAGTGTAATAGTCATTGACATGGTAATAATAATAACATACATAGAACATATCCATATACAATCAAATAAACAAGTAATATAAGACAGCACAAGTCATTGATCCCACTACAGGGGTGTTCAGGTACACCTTGGGTGTGTGGATGGCTTATACCAGTGTTATAGTATATAGAGAACACTGAGTGAGGGCAACGGGAGAGTGGATTAGTAAACCAGCGTGTATCCTATATTAGTCGGTAGATGAAAGTAGCGTAGTAGTGTCCCCGTCAAGTGGAAGTATAGTGCCAAGGGACAGTGAGAACAGTGGTACAAAGCAATGCAGAGTCTCTGATCCAGCACCTATGAGGTTCAGGAGATCTTGGCCAGAAGGATGCTTTTCACCTCTTTCTTGAAGAGGGTAGTGGAGGAGATAAGCCTTGTTTCAGGGGGGAGCGCATTCCAGATCCTGGGTGCCATTCCTGAAAAGGAGCGCTTGTATGTTTTCTCTTTCCGGAATCTGCAAGGTTTCAGGAGTAGATTTTTTGTACTTCTATTGGATCTCGAACCTCCTGATATAGACAACTTTTGAGCGAGGTAATTGGGTGCATTGTGGTGCACGGCTGCATGTGTCATAACTGCAATTTTTAGCTGTATTCTGGCTTCAAAAGGCAGCCATTTTAGCGATTTTAAGTCTGGGGATATATGCGAATGCTTTCTTGATCCAGTAATGAGTCTCGCGGCAGCGTTCAGGGAGGCTCTTAAGGGTGCTGTTGTGGATAGCGGTAGTCCGCTGAGGGTCACAATTCCGTAGTCTATTCGGGGGATGACTAAAGCTTGTACAGCAGTTTGGAAGTCTTCGGCGGGGAGGAAGGGTTTAATTTTCCTTAGTGTGTTGATTTGGAAATTAGCTGCTTTTGTGGCTTTGCTAACGTGCTGCTGCATGTTGAGCTTGGCGTCGAGAGAGACGCCTAGGGATTTCGCCGAGTCCACGATTGTAGGTTGTACATTGAGTGCTGTTAGGTTATTGAGCCAGGTTTGGGTGATGGAAATTTTCGCCGGGGGTGAGATGAGTAGGAACTCAGTTTTCAGAGCATTTAGTTTGAGGTGATTATCGGCCAGCCAAGATTGAGTGTTAATAAGCGTGGAATTCAGATGTTTGATATCTTCCGGGGATTGTAGTTTTAGGTAAAGTTGTGTGTCGTCAGCGTACATATGGAATTCGACATTGGAAGCTTGGAGCAAGGTGGCGAGCGGTTCCATGACGAGGTTGAACAGTGTGGGGGAGAGGGAGGATCCTTGTGGAACCCCTAGATCTGCAGGCACAGGTGTACATAGCACATTGTCGATCTTGAACTTCTGAGACCGGTTGTGAAGGAAGGAAGAAAACCATTTGAGAACAGTTCCCGATAGACCCATTCTAGTGCTTAGCAGCTCCAGCAAGTTCTCATGTTTGACCGTGTCAAATGCTGACGAGAGGTCAAGAAGGATGAGGAGGCAGGACTCATTGCGATCAAGAATTTGGAGGGCGTCATCAATTATGTGTGTCATAGCTGTTTCCGTACTATGTTTCGCTCGAAAGCCTGATTGATGAGGGTTGGTACTTATTCCCTTTCTTCTCTTCCTTTCTATCGGTGTAGATATGGAATGTCGACGTAAAATCTTGAGTTACTAGAATATCCAAGCCAAAAAATTGGACCCCAAAATATCGACATGTAAGTATGTATAGATTTGCTATACTTAACTCCACAAATATGTACGTACAGTAACAATAGCTGTTTATCTTCCAGGTATGTAGATGCGGTGTGAATATCCTTACCTCCTCGATATTTTGGTCCTTGACATTTTTGATTCGATATTATGGCAACCAGAGATTCTACATTTGGTATTTCAGGCCACAATCCTTCCTGTCATTCACCCTCCTCTTTTCCTTCATCCCTTTCCTTTGTCTTCTCCCTTACTCCCGTCTCACCAGTTATTACTTTGTAAAAGAATACATGCAAGGAGCCAAAGCTTTGCTCAGAAACGAGAAGCTGGTGCAATTGAGTATTGGAGGTATCAAATACCAAATGTGCATAATCATCCCTCTTTCATACACCATTGGTCACTCCCTGCCCATTTATCGCTCACTTTTAGGTTCTTTGTCATCCTTGTTTATTTTTGTTTGTCACTATTTTCCCGCTTTTCTTTCCATCATTCTTTTCCCCTTTTGCTGGTCCACAAAAATTAATGTCGGAATCCCACCTGCCCAAATTAAGCACTGCCTCTCACCCATCAGAATGGTAAATTCAGAGCCAGGCAAGCTCCGTCTTTAAAAAAAATCTAAAATAACTCATCCAGGTTGGTGCCCAGTGCAGGGCAAGCTGGGCCCCCTCTCACCTATGGGCCTCCAAATCCACTACTCAAGCAATAGCTACAAAGTAACTATAACTCGCTCCCTCGCCATACACTGCTAACTACCTCCCATAATACATCAATCAAGACATATTCTATGACATCATTGATAACACCCCTCCCCCCCAAAAAAAATATATATTTCGGGGAGAGGTTGTGGCTGTATGGCTAGAGCAGCCAACCTCAATGCTGGAGAACAAGGTTCGAGTCTCGGCAGGGATGCTCAACATCCTGTGATTCTGGACAAATCACTTAATCTCCCCTTGCTTATAAAAAAAAAAGGAATGTGTCCTTGTGCAACACAACTGCTGCTCATGTAAAGCGCTCTGAAACCTTCGGGTCAAGATTGCGCAATATATATATGTGTATAAACAGTCTCCTTTTATAGACCCTCTTTCTTTTCATACCTTCACCTCTTTTTAGATTGTTTTTAGAGCGTAATAAAGTCCCCAGTCAAAGCTAAAGGTTGTTATTACATCGGAAGTGCACCGTAGCATGCTTTGCCACTGCCTTTAAACCAATGGATCCAGTGAAAGCGGTGTAATTTTTATTACCCATGATCAGTTTACTATTTCCCTGAGCCTACATAGACATTACTTCCTCCAATAGATCTTTAGTAGAGCAGATAGGGACTAGGCAATATGAGATGGTTGCTATTTTCCTCATGAGGACCTACAATGAAGAAATAGCCTAACTAAATAGTTTTGTCATCATACATTATGTCTAAACATACACTAGTAATGATAGACTCAGAATTAATTATCTAATATACCAAAATCTTTGAAAGGTCAATTACACAAGTACATTGGTATTTTCAAACTCTGTTATATATTAATATAGGTAATTCACAATAAAGAAACAATGCATGATCAAAATACATCAGACGAATAACAAATGAGAAGAGAGAGAGAGAGAGAGAGGCAAAAGAGGAAAATCACTGCAATATAAATATGCAATTCAGGTTTCATATTAACCCAGATCAAGAAATACTAATGCACAGCATGCAAAAGTGTGAAAATAGCTAACCCTTCGGCCGAATGGGTATAGCTGGAGCATCATCACCAGCCAATAAAGTCCAAAGTTCTCAGGACAGTCTTGTTCAGGAATTGCAAGGATAGCCAGCCAGAGTAGCATAGAGAGTACGACAACAAGGGCCTCTCTTCTCATAGAAACAGCTACTACCGACTTCTTTCTTACAGTAATAATTATACCCCAAATGTCAAAAATCCAACCCCATAAAGTTACATTCACAAATTCGCAATTCCGCCGCAGCGCTAGGGGGGGGGGGGCGCGTGGCGCTCTTATGCTCGTGACGGAACCGCTCCGTCATGAGCCTCGGGTGGGCTGTACTTGTGACGGAGCCGTTCCGTCACGGCCTCGCCCGCTCAATAGAACGACCACGCAGGCGCGCAATCAGCGCCGCGCAGGCGCGCCGAGCGTGCCGTGACGGAACTGCTTCGTCAACAGCACAGCCCACCCGAGGCTCGTGACGGAGCGGTTCCGTCATGAGCATGGGAGGGGTTAAACAGTCCATTGCTAATACGAAAGATGTCATCCTTCCACGGAAGAAGGAAAAGAATCTTGCAACTTTATCCACGTCCTCGTGCACACTCCACATCAGCGTGCAGCATTTGTCGACAGAATCATCCATAGAAGGATAAATAATTAGCACAGAGAGGAAATTCTTTAAGATTTACTTTGCGCGCAACTAAACAAACAAATCAGCATTTCAAAACTAGTGAAGGACAAAATCCATTCTACTGCAGCCTACATTTTAACAAAGAAAATCACTTCAGCAAAGTTTTGAGGCCTTCACCATAAACTGCAAATCGACAGTTTTCCAAAGGAATAAAACACACTCCAATTTAAAGAAAATATAAGAATTACATAAGGAAATTGTTATGGCAAAAGATTCCTTACTCTGATTCAACTCATAAACATAATCTAATTAGGTTTATTGATAATAATTATGTCTCTCTCATTATAAAGAAAGGAAATAAGCATTTTGCTAAACATTTTCCATAAGCATTATTGTTATTACTATAAAAGCATTTATAATGCAACATTTTATTCAGGTCTCTCTCATAATGTTTTTGTCCATATAAAAAAACTTTATATTTTCCATGCTTTCTGCATGTCTAATGCTACATTTACTAATAAACATGTTGTGCTTTTTCTTGCACATTTTCATGTAAACTTATAAAAAGTCACCCATGTTAATAGTTTTCACACCATTAGGTATTTGTTTTGTTAATAACACAAATATGAGTAGATTTGATCAAGCGGGATTATTTCGCAAAAATCATGCTTCATCACAGGCGACCATCATGAGATTCTATTGGTTTAGCATATCACTGATCTACCATTCAAAGATATTAGTTCTAAAAGTGGCAGACATGCTGGAACTTTAAACAGCAATACACTATGTGCAATAGTGTTGCAATATGGCGATCCTCTGCCGTTTTATGCTTTTAGTTTATCTCGCACATCTTGTTGAGTTTATGTGTTTTTTTGTGGGTGTGTAAGCGGGTGTATGTAAAAATGAGTCAGTGGGGGAATAAATGAGTGGATGCATGAGTGAAAGGAACAGTGTTAGAGTGCCTGTATCCTTTGAGTGCTTAAACTCATCAGTGACTCAGGAGGCACTTTTATTTATGTGACAGATTATTGGCATTGTCAACGCTTCTTACCTTTTTGCCAACCACTGTCTTCCATATTGTTTTTTGTTTTTTATTTTAAATATTTATTTTTTAGCATTTTACAAATTACATCAGCTGTTTTTCTGCATACCTTTATACATTTGCAGATATTATATTCTTCCACATTTCACTATTGAACAATTAAACAACATATCTTTATTATATCTTGTATGCCAGCTGGTATTATATATCAGAGGATACCATTATAATCCATACTGTCTTCCATAGTGTTGTGTGGTGTTTCCATTAGGTCTGTTTGACACTGCTTTGGTGCCATGGAGCACTATATAAATGTAACTGCAATAAAATACAATAACTTTGCAAGTAAATAACACAAGGCGACTGAATATTTCAGAAGTTAGAAGACCTTGTTTGTATGTCCATGGGAAGGCATCAACCTCAAGTTTTCGTAACCGAAAAGTCGCTATTTTAGCATTCGATTATAGCTTTGGTAATTTGATCTCAAATTCCACATGCTTCTTTGTCTGCACAAGAGGTTTTCCATGATTGATCATGCATCCCCACAGCAACTACCATGTGTGCCTCCCATTTCACTCTATCATCGTCACTCTCCAAAATCATTGACAGCTCCTATTTGATCCACATTTCTCTCAAGCACAGCTCCCACCTTGCATACTACCAGAGATGTTAGATGAAGGGAGCCAACTCAGTTCTCCGTTCACTGAATTTCCTCTTATATCCCTTATTATGGACCAACTTGAACCATCCATGAGTCACTTTATAAAGTTCTCAGACCCTCCTACTGAAACAACACCTTCTTCTTCCATCCCTATCCTTTAGATTTTATTAGACCTTGCAAACTGATCACACACAAAGGCTCTCCCCATGACCATTTCATCTGCTCCAAGGAGAACATCACAGTCCACCTTTTTAATCAGACTCAACCATCAATATCAGAGGTAGGTATGTGGACAACGCCTGTCCTTCTCCTCCTTCATCTACTTTTCCAGGATATAACTCAAGAAGACCTTCCTCCATAATCAGACATTCTTTGCCTAATAGATCTTCACCAAACATTATCTGAAGAAGACATGTATAATCTGATTTTATCATAGACCACTTCTGGATCTCGTGTGTGACAAAAACCTTCTTTAAACACTCAGACATCACAGATAACGGAAAGTTTCTTCTAAATCTCAATAGATTCAAAATGTATACCTGCAACCTAATGTAAGTTCTGATGTCCTCAGCTCTTATTGATAAAAATGAGCACTCACTTTCAAATACATAATTCAAAACTGTAGATCAGCAGGCAAGCATCCTTTAGAAAGTGCAGACTTGTTAATCTCAGTTAAACTAAACTATTTCTGACACAAATGGGGTTAACATACTCTGCACATATCAGTACCAGAATTACTTTTATCTCTGGATTACAGAATAGTGTGCATAAATCAGGAGCGGAAACCAGGTGGAGTCATTGCAGTGATGCAAAGATCATTGATTCAATACAAAACTCAGAATACTATCAAGTTCTCTCCTTCCATGGAGCGCTAGAGGGCACACAGCAAGATGGCCGCACTGCTGTGAGGCTCTGCCTGACCAAGCCATAATCCGCCTATTATCTGCTGCATCGCATGCCCTCTGAGGTTGCTGGGACCCTGTGTGGGTTCGTGTTCATTTGCTGCTTCCACTGGTGATATTTGTGGCTTTGCTGCGTCCCTGCCACTGGGGATAGCACAACTACTTTGCCCAGACGCAGCGAGGCTGAAAATGGCGGCCGCTGAGATGCCGTAGGCCTGTTTCAAGTGTGGAGCCTGGTATCTCTACGTTTTTCCAGCGCGGCACCTCTTGAGCAATAGGGGGCTGAGCATTGTGGAGGCTGTTGTCCATCAGCCTGGGCCCACCTTGCGGAGCGCCGAAGGCACGGAGAGCGGTTTGGTGTGGTGCGCACCTGCGGTGCAGAGACCTGGCCTCTGGGGCTGAAGTGCGGCGGTGACTGTGGGAGGAGCCTGGTGAAAGGAGTTGTACCTCTGTGGAAGACCGGATTGCCAGCGCCCGTTGGTGCTGGGTGAGGAGAGTGGGGCCGGTTCAGGGTGAGGCTCAGGCTGTGGAGGCGGGATCGGGCCTTGCGCTGGGGCCGCGTCCTGTGAGCTGCAGCCAGCAAGGGGCTTCCTTCTGGTGCTGATGTGAGAGATTCAGTGAGGAGCCGGCTGGGGCCTACTTTGGCGGTGAAGTTGGCAGGCTGCATCTGGGAGAGTACCGGGGGGGATTGCCACACTGCGAGCAGCAACTAGAAGCTGCTCTATTTACCCTGCATGGCTTTCAGCTGAGGATGGCGGGGGACATCACTGGTCTGCTGCTCCTACCTAATATAGAGGCCTAGCAGGAATCTTGTGTAGTGACACGGCAGGCCGCTGGGAGTGATTACAACTGCAGTGGTTTACATTATCACAGTAGGACATACTGACTGCCAACCGCAACAGGTCCCTGGTTCTCTTTTACTCTGCATGAGCATTGAAGCGGCATATTCCAGATCAGCCTCCAGTCCCAGGTGCATTTGACATAGAAACAGCCTGGAGTAGCAAAGATTTATCCTACCTCTGTATTTGAGACACTTTGAGAGTTTCAACCCTGCATATGTGTGCGAGAGGGCTGCCTGCTGGATTGGCCTGAGGTGCATCTCTGTGCTCAGGACCTTTACTGATGAGACATCTTTAGGTGCTGAATGGGACTCTGGGAACTTTTTTGAGGCTTTGGGGGGAGCTGCCCAGTAACAATCCTGCTCTGCAGTGGGAACGCTGATTTTGGTGGTGCCAAATAATCGCCTGTATCCACCTCATGCTGCCTCACATCTCCTTGCTGGTGGGACATCTTTAGGTGCTGAGCGGGACTCTGGGAACTTTTTTGAGGCCTTGGAGGGAGCTGCCCAGGAACAATCTTGCTCTGCAGTGGAAACGCTGATTTCGGTGGTGCCAAATACTTGCCTGTATCCACATCACGTCTCCCATCTCCGATACTAGGGCATCGAGCAAAATCATGGGCAGGACTGATAAGAACCAGTCGCGGCTCACCTTTGAGTCGCGACGGACCCCCAAGACTCCGCAGAAAGCTGCTTCTGACTCTGAGGCAGACGCTCAAACGGATGGGCCGCCCTCTTTGGAGTCCACATTGGTGGCCATGCAACGCACTCTGCCATCTATCGAAGGTGCAATGGCTGCGGTGAATCATCGTCTTGACCACATGGCCTCTCAACCTGAGAAGCAGAACGCTCGTATGGGGGAGGTGGAACAGAGGGTCTCTGCGGCGGAGGACGGTCTGTCCACAGTCTCAGACAAAACCTTGAACATGGAAATAGTCCTCTCTGTCATCCAGGCGAAGAACGAGGACTTAGAAGCCCGGTCCTGGCGCAATAATACACGTATTACCGGGCTTCCGGAATCATCAAATGTGGGGAAGATGGAGACCTGCATAGAGCGCCTAATCACAGACATCTTCGGTACTGAACATTTGTCCAGCATGTTCATTGTGGAGCGTGCTCATCGGTCCCTGGCTGTGCGACCGGTCCCCGAGGCTCCCCTCCGCCCTATTATAGCCAGGGTCCTAAATTATAGGGATCAGGACACAATTTTGCGCCTGGCTAGGGAGAAGGATACCATTGTACATCAAGGCAACACACTGCCCTTCTTTCTGAATTTTACGGTTGCTGTCCAAGCTGCTAGGAGGGAATTTGGCATGGTGAAACAGTTTTTGAGGAATGAAGGGGTCCCGTATGCCATGTTATATCCAGCCCGGCTTCGCATAGGTGCTGCAGAGGACAACAAGATTTTCTCTTCACCGAAGGCCGCAATGGAGCATGCTAAAAAGCTGAAGCGCAAGAAGCGGGACTCTACAGCGGTGCCTGATGAGGAGGAGTAGGGGGGGACTTCGTAATGAATATTATTATTTTTTTTTAATTTTTTTAATTTTCTTTTTTGAAAAACCTTTATTTAGCAAAAGCATGGAAATACAGATTCTCGCCTACAACCCTACGGGCCGGCCAGGAAAATGAATATTATTATTGAGGGTGGTTCTGGGTTTTTTATCATGGTCTCTTGTTCATGCTGCGATTTCTGTATGGTCTTATTATCCCATGCTCATTTAATGTTTATTCTTACAGTGCATTTCATAGCAGATGGTGAAAAGTTGGTACAGCTGTTGCTGATGGACAGGTTTTGTGGCCTCGTTAACTGGACAGCTGGTTTAACAGCCTGTTTCCTCATGGTTCACTACATTTAGTATGGCACAGAGTCCCACTCCTATTATATGCCCTAGTATGCAATATCATGTCATGATTGGTGCCAGGGGTCTCTCGTACTATTCAGTAAGCGTTTCCATTTCACTTCCCAGTGACATGATGGGTCGTTGGATATGGGATGCGGTGTTCAGACATTGCTTGCTTGGTCAACTCCTACTCTGTGGGAGGGTTGCGCATCTGAGCCCCCGCATATGGGTGTACCCCGAGTTTGGTTGACTATTGAAGGGGGGTTGGTAGGGGTGTTGGGATGGCTTTGGCATGGTTGGGGTGCTTAAGTGGGTGGGGGGATGGGGGTGTTTTGGGGATGTTCTGTGTTCTTTCCCAGGTGCCGAAAAGTGGTATGTCTCATTGACTGCAGCCTACTGTTCATCTGCTTTGAATTCCTCATTCAATGTCTAAATTTCTTGCAACCAGGTAATGGGTAGTAGTATCAAGTTTATTACATGGAACGTACGTGGCCTTAATACACCACGGAAAATCAGGATGGTGTTTGCGGGTCTAGAACGGAGATGGATGATAAGGGTCGGCTTGTGATTGTGCACGGCAGGCTGGGTGAAAAAAGTGTGCTGTTAGTGAATATTTATGGGCCTAATGTGGATGACCCGGTGTTCTTCTGGGATGTGTGGCGTAGGATTTTGTCATTTCCCCCTGCTGAAATCATCTGGGGTGGGGACTTCAATTTATATCTGGATGCCATCAAAGACAGGTATGGAACTGGCGAGGCTAGACTAAAAAGCGTGTCGGACGTGTTGTGCGGGCTTATAGACGCAGGGCATGTGCACGATATCTGGCGTCTGCATCATTCGGAGGCCCGCGAGAGTACTTTCGCGTCTTTGGCGCATGGCTTGTGGTCCCGTATTGATTTGTGGTTGCTTTCGGGAGAGGCTTGTCATTGGGTCAAGAGAGTCTCTCATGAGACACGATTTCTCTCTGACCACTCCCAGGTGGTCCTGGAAATTATACTACCAGAAATCAATTTGCGTGGAGGCTTCAGCCGTCGGAACTTAAAGACCCGGTGTTTAAGCAAACTATAGCAGAGACGATCAAGAATTATTTTAAAGAAAATTATGGCACGGTGGATAGTGCGGGGGTTCTTTGGGAAGCCTTAAGGTCACCATGCGAGGGGCCTGCATAGGGTTGCAATCTGGAGTCCTACGTGATATCCGCCGTCAAATACGGAAGTTAGCGACTGACATATCCCTCCTGGAGCGTGCCTTTGATGCTGACCCTACGGCAGATAAACTAGCACAGATAAGGGAACTGGTCACAGAGCATAACGACGCGGTGGACCAGGAGTTACGGCACTTCTCCGACGTCGAGTGGCTTGGTATTACGGGGAAGGTGGGCGGCCTAGTCTTTCTCTAGCCCAGAGGTTGGCGGAGCCCCGTAGTCAGGAGCCCGTTAATGAGCTTATTGATGACACCGGTATGCCTTGCCACTCGACAGAGAGGCTTTGCGAAATCGTACTGAAATTCTATAAAGATCTTTATACTGCTAGGGAGTCCCCTCCATCAGGGGAGACGCATGATTATCTGGATGATGTGGCGCTGGGGTGGCTGTCCAATGTCCATCATGAGTATTTGGTGCAGCCCTTTGATGAGGAGGATGTGAAGGAGGCTATACTGGCCTTGCCGACCTGTAAGGCCGCTGGGCCCGATGGTCTGCCAAGTGAATTTTACAAGGCATACGCAGCGGTCTTGGCTCTGCGGTTACTGGAGGTCTATGCCGAGGCCTATAATGACGGGATTTTGCCACCTGCGCTCCGGGAGGCCTTGCTAGTCACCCTATTAAAACCAGAAAAGCCCCCTAATCAGTGCGAATCTTATAGACCACTCTCAATCATTAACATTGACACGAAGATATTGGCCAACATGATAGCCACTAGGCTCCAACCTCTGATTCCCTTATTAGTATTACCAGCTCAGTCCGGCTTCGTTACCGAGCACTCCACTACGCATAACCTGCGCACAATATTTTCCATGCTGCACTATTTCGAACCAGATTTCCAGGAGGTTGCTGTGCTGCTAGATGCAGCAAAAACGTTCGATTCGATACACTGGTCATACATGTTCACGGTTCTGAGCAGGATGGGGTTTCCCCCCTTCTTCGTGCAGTGGCTTAGAGTTCTTTATAATGGGCTGGTTGCCAGGGTGCGGGTTAACGGCAGGGTCTCGTCTTTATTTCCTATAGAAAGGGGCAAGAGGCAGGGTTGCCCCCTGTCGCCCATGCTTTTTTCTCTGGCACTTGAGCCTTTGGTGTTACGGTTTCTGACAGTGACCGCTGATTGTTTCACTCTACGCAGACGATATGTTGCTCTATGTCCGGGAGCATGCTATATACTTATCGCCACTGCTAAGGGAATATGTTCAATTCGAAAGGTTCTCGGGACTTGGCATCAATTGGTCCAAGTCTGTGGTCTTTCCACTAACGGTGCATACAAGGGAAATTGACCTCGACTTCCCATTGGCCTGTGAAGTACCTGGGGGTGTGGATCCACAGGGATCCAGAGGTAGTGATAGCGGAGAACTATGGACGTTCTATCACACGCATCACTGAGCAGGCAGAGCGGTGGTCGCGTCTTCCATTATCGTTGGCGGATAGAATCGCAGAGGTGAAAATGGTATTCCTACCTAAGATGCTGTACTTCTTTCTCAACATACCCATTAAACTGAATATAGTGCTATTCCGCACGTTACAGTTGGCGCTGTTGTCTTTTGTTTGGGGAGGGAAGCGACCCTAATGTCGATGGGATCTACTGGTGCAGACCTTCGATAGGGGAGGTTTTGAGGCCCCTGACCTTCGTCTCTATTACCTCTGTCGCAGGCACACTTTGCCCATTATTGGCACTTCCCACAACGCTTTCAACCGCATGTGGCCATTGAAGCTGATGCTGTCCTTCCCATCCCGGTGCAGGCGATGGTCCTGTCGGGAGGCTCGGTGGGCCCAGAACGGAGATAAATACTCTGTTGTACACAACCTGGGCCTGACGGGCGTTAGCCACTAGGGCGCAGTTATCATATTTGTATGCTCCTCTTCTGCCCATTGCGTCCCACCCGGGAGTGTCGGCGGCACGGCAGCCCTCGGCTTTGAGGGAGCTGGCGACGGCGGGCATTGTCAGGGTAGGGGACCTGTACAAGGAGGGTCGCTTCAAAACCATTGGTGAAGCTCAAAATGGAGTGGAGCGTAGTTTCATGTTTAACTTTACGTATGTTTGGGTCCCATCCTTTCGGGATGCGTAGCCGGACTTTCCTGCGAAGCCTACAACTCTGTTGGCACTGCAGGCAGGAGAGCTGTAAAGGGCTTATCAGTAGGCTTTATAACGCCTCCCAGCGGGTACGTGAGTTAGAGGACCACCCTTCATGCCAGCGCTGGCAAGTCGCGTAAGGCAGCCTAATCACGATGGAGGTCTGGGCGGCATGCTGTCAGCTCATGGGCCGGCTTACGGCCAACTGCAACCTCAGAATCATCCATTTTAAGTACCTACATCAGGTATATTACTCACCATTGAAGCTCCACAAGTATGTCCTGAGAGAGACGGCGAATTGTGTGAGATATGGTGCCGCGAATGCTGATTTTTATCATGTTGCATGGCTGTGTGGGACTGTGCTGGCCTTCTGGACTGATGTGACTCATATTTTGTCGGAGGTGGTGTTGGAGCCTGTAGACTGTATGCCCGAGCAGTGCCTTCTGGGTTATGTGAAACGCTTAAAGCCAGCCATTAGACGCATTGTTCCGATCTCCATTTTGTTTCCCAAGAGAGCAGTGGCGCAGAGATGGGGATCGAGGACCGCCCCCACTATAAAGCAGTAGCTGAGGGGCCTAGTTTACTGTAGAGACCAGTTACAATCGTATGAGGAGGAATTGCCGGAGTCTTCCCGCCCCAAAGATTTCTGGAGCCCCATTGCGGCATACTTGATGACTCATCCTGATTTGTTTTGAACGGTACTGTTGTATGCGCTGAAATTGCTGATTTTGACCTTTCATGTACACCTAACGGACAAGATCTAGACTACTACCAAGCCTGTCTCTAATATCACCATATATGTGGAATGTAATTCACTGGTTGTAATTCGACTAATATGTAGAGATTGAAGTCATGGCGTCACCGCAGTGTGGTGCGCATATGTATATGTTTAGCCTCCTGGGATGGGGTTAGGGGTGGGATGGGAGGGGGGAGTTCTTGAGATCTATGCATTTCATTCGCCTTGTATTGATTCATATTCTTGTATGCGTCCTTTTTTGGGAATGTACTTGATAAAATTGATAAATAAAATAAAACAAATTTAAAAAGTTCTCTCCTTCCAATGCTTGTCTACCAAGGTAAAAGCTTCAGAAAGAGGTCTCCTATGTCCAATATCCTCTAATGTTCCCAGGCAACATATCAGTATTTGTTGAAAAGCTGATGGAACTCTCAGTAGACGTGTCCAGTTTCACTGCTATCATCTTATTAGCTGTTTTCACCTTGCACTGGGGCGACAATGATGTATCACACTTAGCCCTTTTTCTAGCAATAACTGCTTTGCTCAGCACCCACTAATTTGAAAGGCTCTATTCCAAACCTGCTAATGTCCAAATAAACCTTCATCAAAATGAAAATGCAATGACAATGGACTGTTCAGGTCACTACCTCGTCCCTTTTACTCTTCACTGCACCAAACGTATATTATGGGAGAAACAAAGAAATCAAAGTATTGGGTAGAGACTTCCAAGTGATAGATTTCTTTGTTCTGGAAACTAATATCTCTGCACAGTTGATTAACTCCAAAATGGAGCTAATACAATCACACTGATAGAGCATTATAACACAGATATGGTAACTCCTTGCAGGATATATAGATATCTGGACTGAAATAAATCGCAATGAGATTGTGGGCAGGTGAGGTAAAAACAAATAGGGGCGGAACAACATTCTGCATTTTAGATTGGATTCCTGTAAACAAAGACAGTAATGCAATAAATAAAACCAGGGTGCCATAAATAAGCACTGAAAATTATAGAAGACGACCAAAAGTTGTAATTTTTCACCACTCTGGCTTTGATGGCGGAATACCATCAAATAAGACTGCATCTTGACTTGAAAAATCTCACTACCTTCATAACTCCTTTTGGCACCTATTGTTATATGCGCATGCCTTTTGGGCTTGTGTCAGCTGCAGCTGTATTTCAGAGAATTATGTATATGGTATTTGAAGGCACCGAAGGAGTGAAGTGTTTTCAGGATGGCATTCTGATATTTGGGAAACTCTGATAACACATGATCTGATATAAGAGTGAGGCAAGTGTTGAATACACTAAGGAAGAATGGTTTGACGGTCAAACTCGACAAATGCAGGATAGTTAGGGAAGAAATCGCATATTTGGGACATAGTATAAAGTGTGATGGTATTTGTCCCAAAAAATAGTGGATTTCAAGCATACTGTCCTTATGCAGTCTGTCTAGGAAGATAGAGTTGATGTCCTCTTTGGGTATGGTGAAATTTCATGCTAAGTTCATCCCAAATTTGGCATCAAGGACAAGTGAAATGAGACAATTATTTAAGAAGAGAGAGGAATTCTTGTGGAGTGAGGAATGTGAGAGAGAATTTGTTGGCGTAAAAGAAAGCCTTGATATGCCAACAAGTTGCAGTGTTTTGGTCCCAACAAGCAGTGTTTTATAATGACGGATGCTAGTGCAGTTGGTTTGGGTGCTCTATTGCTACAAAGGGACTGCAACTCTAATGATGAGATTGAATTTAGTACAATAACACATATATCAAGATCTTGGCATGGAAAATCACCCTGAAGAAGTAGATAGCGCGTCTGAGTTGCATTGATGCATGAGACTTAGGCTCACTACTATACACTGAGCGACGAAGCTGTGCCCCTTCTCACTGACGTTTAGCAAGGCCAGACGACACAACCTGCGACAAACACCTGTCATGCAGCGAAGACTCTGGCGGACACATACACTTAAAGTAAAATAGAACTATGAGTGTAGATCAACGCCACGGTAGTATGCTATACGAAGTTTAGAATGAGACGTCACTATCATTACTTTGGTTTTTGCGAGGAGGGGGAAATGTGTTAGCCACCCTATTACACCAATTTTATGTTTTCTTACGAAAGCACACTGTGATATATGATTGCCCAACTTCATCACTGCTGGGAAAGAATTGTATTGCTATGTAACCATTAAACTGATGCGCAATTTAAACAAAGAAATCAAGATCTTGGCATGGAGCTGAGTCCAACTATTCTACAATAGAGATAGCGGAGACTTGACTGTGTTCTGGGCCATAAATTTGTTTTAGATATTTCGTATGGGGAAAGGAGTTTACCATACTGACGCATCATAAACCTTTGGTTGAGGTTTTGAGCAAAAAAGGTCTTGATGATATTTCCATGCGCATAAGCAGGTGGATAGTGGGATTGCAGAATAATTGTTTCCATGTTTGCTACATTCCCGGGTCCCATAACACGGTTGCAGATTGTTTGTCTAGGCTTAGTGTAGTCACACAGGAGGAAGAAGTTGATCTGGATGAACAGGCAAAGGTGTGTGTAGTCTCGGAAGGTACCACATCACAGGATGAATGGTTGGATGCTCTTCATAAAGATGAAGTCTTACTGAAGGTGGGTGAAGCCATACAGAATAGATGGAGTTTATGAAAGAACAAAAACACTGATTTGGAATGGCACTGGAAGGTGAGACATGAATTGTCGTGGAGAATGTCATCATATTGCGTGAAACAAGATTAGTGTTGCCAGTTTCCCTCAGAGAAGAAGTTGTAAAACTTGCACATGAAGGACACCACAGTAAGAGCAAAGCTAAGGCGAAAAGTCAGGATGGGCTATTGGTGGCCAGTAATGAACATTCAAATTGAGAGATTGGCAAGAGAGTGTTGGGATTTTACAAGGAATGATAAGGTGTGGAAAGTGGGATGTCTCCTCGTGGAATGTAAATATCTTCAATTTTCCTCATGCCCAAGGAACCAGTATGTAGTCCGGTCTCGACATGGATCCCAAGATCTCACTGCGTAAGAGTAGTGTTGTTCTCCAGAGTGTTAGTCTCTCCATAAGTCAAGCAGTCGCATAGCCACCGAGGTGTGTAAACGGGTGTCTCCCCTTTGCTGAGTGCCTGCCGCAAGTGAGTCTGTGGAATTCCCCACTCCATGATGAGGTTAAAGTCCCTTCCCCACTATCGTGATGGCCCATGGATCCTGCCCCAACCAGTTCCCCATCTTTAAAGCTGCTGGGACTGGAGACGTGGAGGGAGATACCAGAAAGCTATAGCTATGTGGTCCCTATTCCAAGCTCAACGTTCATGTCCCAGGAGAGGAGGGTAAGCTCCTGGCGGGGCATGTGAGAGTCTGTGCCCTTGTGAGTCATTCATGCCCATGTACTTGTCTGGTCTGTATGCTAGTCTGCAATCCTTTCCGTGTGTATGCTGAAGTGTTAGAACTCCGCTCCCAAACAACCCCTCCTCACCCCCACAGGCTGCGAGTGTAGAACTTCCTGCCTCCCCAAAGCCTGGGGTGTCTGTCGCCATAAAATTAAATCGCACTAGGAAGAGAGAGAGAGAAAAAGCCTAAGCATAACTTCCCTTTTGTTGCAAGAAATCAGTAAAGATGCAAATGTTATGTTAAACAAAACTGTTCTGAGGAACCCACAGGAATCCAAAAGATTTTGTGGAAGAGGCCTCACTCACAACTTATCGTAGCATGCTTCATCATTGGCGGTTCCCCGCACCAGTAGGCAAATACCAACACAGTGAACTCAACCATTGCTTGCTGGATTAGTTGTAAGGCTTCAGATAAACAATACAAATAGCTAAAAGTAAATCCAAGGATTTTCATTTATTGTTGGGTACCTTTGGTATGATTACAAAATATGTCAGACCTATGATGAGATACTATGACTCATCTAACCATACAGCTATTCCATCATGTTTCGGCCATCTAAAAAAACCTGTGTAAGGTTGTTGATCAAACGTCATTAGGCAATGGAAGGTATGAGTGCAGTAGGTTTCATGATCGCTGCATGGAATGAATCTACAGATAAGCAGAGAGCATAGGAGCCCTGAAGAAGGCCATAGATCTACACAGGCATTTTTAGATGGCCAAAACATGTTGGCATAGATGTATGGCTAGATGAGTCATAGTATCTCTGGCCCAACATATTTTTTAAATCATATCAAAGGCACCCAACAATTTAGGAAAACCCTTGGGTTGGGTTGAAGTTCTCAATCTCAGAGCCGGTCCTTCCTGCTGGTGGGTCCCCTCCGCTGTCCTTCCCTGAAGGCAATTTTCTTTAGACAGTTAAATGCTGCTATCTTGTGACTTTTATCCTAGACAATAGTGAGCTCTGGGTGTGCTCCCTTTGCCAGGCATTCCCCCAGGGTCCTCTGGGGCTTTCAGTAGGTTTACAGGGGGGGTCTCTCCTCCCCTTGGAATGTATCGGGTGGGGGAGGAATGTGGGGGAACCCTCAGCTTCTCCTGAGGAGATCCAGTTTGTGAAATGCATATCTTTTACTGTTTGGGAGCTTGTGCTGCAGGCCTTTCTGCCCACCGCACAAGCTCCCATAGAGAAATGGGAGTTTGCGACCGCATCAAATGCTATTGCATTGTACGGAACCGTCGACCTACGATAGGAGTTGGTCAGAGGCAACTCCGAACGACATCATAATATGGGCCCCTATTGTGTACCTAGTCACAAAGGAGGGCATAGAGAGGCGATGGGGGCATCAGATTTAGGGTAGAAAAAGCCACAGGAAAAGGTACTTCAGACCATGTGATGTACCACCACCATGGAAAATGTATGTGCAGATATATTGAAGACTGGATTAAGTGCACTAGCTGTAAGGATATTAAGTATTTTGGGGATGACGGTATCTTTGATATTGAATGCCTAAACAACCTTAAAAACAATTGAAGGGCCCTAGCTGTTAATCAAGCCAAGAACGATGGGAGCCTTTTTATATTGGCACAAAGAAGAAATTCTACATTGATAGGATTCTCAAGTGTGGGGACTGAAACACCCCCATGAGAAACTGAGATACCAATTTAGTCTATTGAGTGACAGGGTTAGAGCTTGAGCCCCCACTGTGCTGCTTCCTCCTTACATCTTTCTTTAAATTACTTGTGAGAACCCAACAATGGCAGAACAGAAGGAGAGGGTTTACTAGATGGGTAAAACAAGAATGTGACACTAAGCCTACCTGTCAGTGACTGCCTACAATGTCTTACTCAATAAACCATCATTCCGGAGCAGTGCATTGAGGCTGGGGCTTACAGCCCAGCTATCACCCAGGATAGTCAAAGGAAGACCACAGGCCGGAGGGCAAGAGAAACCAACTGAATTCCCAGATTAGAGTGATATCCCTCATCCGTTAGCAATGAAGAACAAGATTACCCAAGTGATATTTCCCACAATGCCCCTCTTCCCCATAGAGATAACGCAAGCCCTGGAGAAGGCGGTTTGGTCACTGTCCTTGTTCCCTGGTTCCCAGCTGAACTATGAAACATCAAGTGGCAATGTCCCAGTATTCGAGATAACAATAGTTTTGTGAAGAATGTTTGAAAATGTTTTCGAACTAAAGAAGGTCAATTGGCTACGACAATCACCCATTGATGTACCTACTCTTGTTGCTGCTAGGGATGCAGTTTTAACGCTGTTTTGAAGATTGTCTGGCCGAAACAAATTGGATTTCTCTAAAACAAGGATAAATTCTGTCTGATTATCTGGAGCCTTTGAATTATGTATTTGATCGCTATTTTGGTAATGCTACTAAAAATGTTCCAGAAGCTGTTGGTGCTCCATTTTTTCAGGAATTGCTACCTACAGTACAGGAGCAGCTTCAAATCATCTGCATATATGGCAACGTAAAGGTCTTTCTGCTCTCGTTCTATTGCCAATCATAGTTTTACTGAGCAGAAAAGGTTTAAGAAAACTGTCTATTTCAGGCTAATGCATTTGCAAATGCAATCCTTTCAGCAAATGCTCATAGGGAAGGCCTAAGGAGTAAGGGAAAGCAGAATAATGACGGTGGGCAGGTGCTAGGAAGGTCCGATTGGGGAAGTCGAGATTCTGCTGCACCTGAGGTTCCTCATGTTTCAATTGTGGACAGTTGTGCCACTGAAAATGTAATTGTCCTAACTACCTAAGGGTCCACATGAAAAGTTCAAGCAACCTGAATTTATTCAGATTTCACAAAATCAACATCCCACCTTTTAAGACATATGAAGAGGATCTGACTGCTCCCCGAGAATCCCTAGTAGATCAGAAGGGGCAGTATCTGCTCATGTAATTAACAGAAGCTCAACTCATATATTATTGATACTTGTGGGTGTAGTTCTGTATTTAAAAACTTTGAATTCCCTTCACTACCTGTCAGATTAAACTATTGATGCAGTTGGTTGTACACTACTGTTTTTCTTTCTTCTCCATCCCAACACATCCTGATAGTTAGTACCTTTCTGCCTTCATATTGTCTGGGAGACCAACACATGTGGTCTTACCTCCACCAGGTATATACAGAATCCGAGTCCACATTTTCAAGGCTCTCAAGAAAGCTCAGGACACTCTCATCTTCATACAGAGTCTACACTGGTTCAAACTGTTGGTGATTTGTTAGTTGCTTTTAACTCATTGGACCAATCCAAGGTTGACTTTCTCTATCCACTTACTGAATTAGTTACTAAGAGGCACCATTTGCCTAAAAATAAATCACAACTTGTTTATCCTATATTTGATACTTGGGTCATGACATCTCAGCAAGGGTCATTACTTAACGAGATTCACTGCATGGAATCTACTCTGGCTAGGATTAGAGGCAATAAGGCTTTGGTTAAATTCGATAAGATTTGGGGGTCTGTTATCTGCTGAAACGTATACTTATTCAAGGTCTACTTAGAATATGAATATTGATTTATAATATTTGCCTGCAACATGAATTACATTTGATGTGTTTGGGTTTAATGAGAATTTCTTTATTATGATATGTTAATCCTGTCCATGATCTGATCTTTTCTATTGTTAACTTCTTGATATGTTTGTTTTTGATTATATTTCTTTCCTGTGCTGCTAATAAATTTTTTTTTTTTTTTAAATACGTCTCAGCAAGGGAGCAACACCTCTCTGCAGACCAAGCTAAAGGTATCCATAGCAATTCAAGGTGTGACCATCTTCCATGTATGCACTCTTTTTGCGGTTAAGGTTTTTTCTGTAGTCAGAGGGCCCAGGATAAGCTAACATTAGCAAACCGTTGCACGATTTTGTATGGAAAAAGAGCCTGAAGCTTGGCCTTGGTTCAGGGAGGGACATCAAGCAGTATTATGTCTGAACAAAGCCTTGTCTTGTACACCTGCACATCGTATTGCCAAAGAAAATGAGGATTTCAATGGAGGGATTCTGGTTCAGGATCATGGTGATACAAGGAAACTGAAAAGTAGTCTATTGCTCTTGATGCTGTTGCAGCTGGGATGACGTGCCTGCGTACAGCTGTCCATCTAGATGAGGCTTCTTAGAATATTGTGTTTGGGTTCCAGTTTACTGTTGCTGTACCTCTTGCTATAGCACTATTATTACTAAGCACGAGATATACGTACCTTTTTATGTCAAGATAGTCAAGTTATGAAATACTGTTACTGTTTGCATCTCACCTAACCAAACCTTGAGTTGATTTCCCTGATATACCTTTTCTAAACTGTGATCTTCTGCATTATTTCAATGCTTAATGTCTCAAATGATACAAGGCACTGTGGTACCAGGCTTGCCATATGTACTTTATATTGTGTTCTTGGAAGTCATTGTGTACAAAGTTTCCAAAGTGGCTGAATTGATTTCTAAAACACTATAACAATCTTCATTGCGGGTGAGTAGTGCGCTATACAAGTATCAATTTAATTTAATCTTCATTTTAACACGTACACGCAGCATATTGCTGCTAATACAGGTTCCTGTTTGCACCAGTCACCTCCCACCTAGGCCAGTGTTTGTGAGTTTACTAAAATCTGCCTGTCGGGGTAATAGCTGGGGCTCTGTGAAGCGTAAGGGCCCGGGCATGGCAGCGGCCCTCACAGGTCCAGGCAGCAAGTTGAGGCCGTGTTTAAATAAAGCATACTGCTATCACCTTCAGCAAACCTTTTGCTCACTCATGCCAACTCGCCCTTGCCAGGACACCTCGTCCATGCCAAGTCCCTCGATTTATACCGAGGCTCCTCACCATAGTTATGCCCTGCACCCCCTCCAAAACACACACATGCACCCCCTCCAAAATACACACATGCACCTCCTCCAAAACACACACACGCACCCCCTCCAAAACACACATACAAGCCACCCCCAGGTTTTGTTTTTTTTGCGCGAACTGGACTTGAGACATCGGGTATCAGAGCGCTTTACATGAGCACCAGTTTTGTTACAGAAGAACACATTCATTTTTGTAAGGCACGGGGAGATTTAGTGATTTTCCCAGAATCACCAGATGTTGAGCGTTGTTGCAGAGACTCAAATCCGGTTCCCCAGCTTCGAGGTTGACTTCTGTACCCGTCAGGCTACATCCTCTATTCAGCCCTCTATCCAGGCCTCTGCTCTTCCAAAGGAGCACTGCCGTCCTAGCCAATATCTTCTTCCAAAGCTACCAAACCCTCAAGCCCCTCTCACACTTTAACCAACTCTGTCTCCTTGTGGCAGACCCCCCTCAGTTTATATGAGGTAGCCTCATCTTTTTTGTAAACTCCTAAACCGGCCCTACCTGCCCCATCGCCCTGCTTCATTTCCATCTTATCTGAACCAGCTTTGCTAACTTTGTACCGGTCTACTGGACCCAAGTACAATGTTCCACGTCCTGCCATTACGAGCCCTTATAAATCTCAAATAAACCCAGAAATCAAAAATTTCTTTCAACGATGACCACCAACCACAGATAAATGTTAAAATAGTCTGCAACTTGTTAAAAAAATTTTTTAGCTGACAGTTACATTAAAAGTGACAGTACCTTTAGATTATGCCATCATACTGAGCGCCTCTTGTGATTAGAACAGCTTCACCTGAGTAAAGGGTATAGAGGTGAGGTGTATGTCTCTGGTTTGAGAAGTGGGCATATTCCCACAGGTTCGATGGGCTAGCATAGTAGTCCTTCGCAGATTCATTGTTAAGTTTTAACACATACAGCAAAACTGCTATTATCCACTGATTTTTTAGCACTCTACCACTTTACCGCCCTCACACCCTCACTCTACTGCCCTCACTCTACCGCCCTCACTCTACCACTCTCACTCTACCACTCTCACTCTACCACTCCACCGCCCTCACTCTACAACCCTCACTCTACCACTCCACCGCACTCACTCTACAACCCTCACTCCACCACTCTACCGCCTCACGCCCTCACTCTACCTCCCTCACTCTACCATTCTACCACCCTCTCTCTAGCACTCTACCGCCCTCACTCTACCGCCCTCACGCTACCACCACACTCTACCGCCCTCACTCTACCGCCCCCACTCTACCGCTCTACCACCCTCACTCTACCACCCTCACTCTACCACCCTTGCTCTACCACTCTACCGCCGTCACTCTACCGCCCTCACTCTACCACTCAACCGCCCTCACTCTACCACTCTACTGCTCTCACTCTACCTCTCGACCTCCCTCACTCTACCGTGCTCACTCTCTGCTCTACCGCCCTCACTCTACCGCCATCACTCTACCGCCCTCACTCTACCACTCTACCGCCCTCACTCTACCACTCTACCACTCTACCGCCCCCACACCCTCACTCTACTGCCCTCACTCTACCGCCATCACTCTACCGCCCTCACTCTACCACTCTACCGCCCTCACTCTACCACTCTACCACTTTACCGCCCCCACACCCTCACTCTACTGCCCTCACTCTACCGCCCTCACTCTACCACTCTCACTCTACCACTCCACCACCCTCACTCTACAACCCTCACTCTACCACTCCACCACCCTCACTCTACAACCCTCACTCTACTACTCCACCGCCCTCACTCTACAACCCTCACTCTACCGCCTCACGCCCTCACTCTACCGCCCTCACTCTACCATTCTACCACCCTCTCTCTGGTACTCTACTGCCCTCACTCTACCGCCCTCACTCTCCCACCCTCACGCTACCACCTCACTCTACCGCCCTCACTCTACCACCCTCACACTACCACCTCACTCTACCGCCCTCACTCTAATGCCCTCACTCACTCTACCACCCTCACTCACTCTATCGCCCTCACTCACTCTATCACCCTCACTCACTCTATCACCCTCACTCACTCTATCGTCCTCACTCACTCTATCATCCTCACTCACTCTATCGTCCTCACTCACTCTATCATCTTCACTCACTCTATCGCCCTCACTCACTCAAATGCTATAGGTGTCACATTTGCAAAAGTTAAAACTATTGGAATTGTAAATGACAAAGCTATTAATTTAGCTATTTTCAAAACCAACACATAAATTCAAAATTTGTCATTAACAATACCAATAACTCAAACTTTCCTAATGCGAGACCTATTGCATTGCAAATGCTTGTTTTTTAAAATTTTGGTTGTGTGTTGCTGATGTTTGGAGTAGGGAGGGTACGGGCAGCCCCATGTTAGATTGAGGAATAATAAATATTTTTGGTTGCTAGAGGACTGGGGTTAAAACAATTTCCCCATTTTCCACTGTTTTTGTGAATTTTGTCCAGATTTCTCTTCATATTGTGGCATTTTGTTTTTCTTTTTGAGCCCTAGTCTGTTGTAGACCTTGAATGTATTTTTACTGCTAGAGTTGCAGTGGCGTAGCTAGGCATTAGGCGGCCCCTGCGTTAGCCGCCCAAGGCGGCCTGATCAAAGAGGGGCGGGGTGCTGGTGATTCATGCGGCTGTTATTTTTGCTGCCACGTCGACCGTGGGTTAGAGCAGGGGGTGTGTGTGTGTGGGCTAGCCGCCCCAAAACTTGTGCCGCTAGGGCAGTCTATCCCCGCCCCCCCCCCCTATCTACGCTACTGTAGAGTTGTTTTTATTATTTAGGGGCTTGTTAAGCCTACAACACCACCAGCAGCACTTTCACTTCCAGCATCTGCAATTTGTGGAGGTCACCAAATAAACAAGAGCGTGCTTTCTACACCAAAACCCTTCTCCCTGCCAAATTTGGGGTAATTCCGTTCACCTGAAAATCTGAAAAATGTGGGGGGATATTATCAAGAAACGGCGTTAAAATTATCGCCGCTTTGGCTACAGGAAACTGCCGCTAAAGCGTCGATAATGGGCTTGATAATATGCCCTTGTGAATTCCCATAGAAGCCCATGTTCTGGTGTGAACATGGGCTTCTATTAGAATTCTCAAGGGCATATTATCAAGCCCAATAACGCCGCTTTAGCGGCAGTTTCCTGCTGCTAAAGCGGCGATAATTTTAACTTTTTCTTGATAATATGCCCCGTGGTTACTAAAATTAACCAGGCTACAAGCATTAATTCTAGACTGCCCTTTGGGGGACCTCTTTGCCCCACTTTTCACTTCCCAAAAAACACAACTACTGCATTTCGAAGGAAAGATCAATTTAAATTGATATAATTGGTGTAGATGAACATTGTGTGTGCAGAGCTACGATGTTTAAAAATAGTTTCATGCGAGTTCTCAGTGAAGAGAGGTTTATGGCTCACGTTTATTGTTTTAAATGGCTTCATGAAAAATGTATGGCAGGCTGTTGTTATTCTAGGTCAGTTTAGAGAGAGCTTTAGTGCAGTGCGATAAAATAAAAATAAAGGCCTTGTGAGGGGGTACTTGACAGATGTGCATGCCGCAGCAGTCTGGCAGCATTTCATGATTTACAGTGTGTATAGTAATCAGTATGCAGTGCCCAAATGAATGAGAAGGCGCCAGCATCACTGGTAAGTCTTTCTACATTAGTAACATCATACACTCAATTAAGATGTTCAGAGTGCATTCATGAGGCAATGGATCCCAGCCAGAACATGGATCGACTTGAATAGTTACCTCAAACGAACTTTGGATATACCAAGAATAAAGATAATAAACAAACGATTTTCAGCTATGTAAAAGGCGACCCCTGACAATAAGCATTACTCTTTCTGCTGCATTTTTGTAACTGCGCTCTTCATCTTTAGTCCTCAGCACCAAGAAACCGAATAGCAGAACCACTGTTCTTTGCAAAAGAATCTGCATAACAATTTTACCACATATTCTCTGATACCTGTCTCTTAAAATGTCTTAGGGCTGTGCATTTGAAATTACAACATACACCTGTAGTTCGGTACTGCTCCATACTCAAAATAGTTGCCCACAGTATACTGGTTGTCTCAAAAATATGAAAGAGATATCTTTTACAGGTTGAAAATGAAAGGAGAATAATATTGCATTTTAAAACATGAATTAATTTGCTCGGATCACAAGCAAAAGAATTTGCAACCTGCTCTCTTTTTACTCCGCCCACAAAATAAACCACAACTGTACTCCTCAATAATTGACAGCGGGCTCTCTGCAAGCAGCAGAGCCCAATACTCATTTCTGATCTTGGATATCAAGTCAATTCAGACAATATCTCCCATTTCGGTCTGGAACTCTGTCGCAATGCTTGCTTTACCTACCTTTATTCTTTTCCGACCACCACCTGTGCACTGTTTCCAACCTACCCTGCTAAAGATTCCGCCATTGCTTATTCCAGTTCCTAGCACTGCTTCATCGGAATGCTATAACACTTAAGGTCTGTACCTTTTGGAAAGCCACTCTACTTAAAGGTCTGTACCTTCTTTACCTGCCTGTAAGTGTATCCTCAAAGATCACGATCTCCAAAGTGACCTAAGGTTGAGCTCACTGCATTTCTCAGTATTACTCCCTCGATGACCCCTCTGCTATGCTCTTCATCACCTACCACACGCCACTTCTATTCCTAATATAGTATACTATGGAATATGCAATTAACGTATGTGCTGTTTTCCTTCATGTTCTCTCTTAGAACCTCACGACTCCGTGTAAGGCCGCAGCCACCACTGCTCTAATTTACCTTTTTCTTACTATTGAAGAACCGGGTTATTTAGAACCCAGCGGTGCCAGGGGACACACCCGAAGACTCCGGATTCACCTGTCTCAGAACTACAGAAACGCGGACTCTTCTTGGTGACGTCAAAGATCTAATTTATTGGCTGCAACCAGTAACAGAGGTCCACGAAGTACAAAGGCTGTATATTCGTAGGAGACTGCTCAATCTTACAAAAGCCAGCCATCCCTTTTATACTAAATATTGTGCTTCAGGCAAACATTCCTTATTTACAGTTGACCAATCCCATGTGTACACGACAAAAGGCAGTGCATGACAAACCCACATTTCATTGTCCAGCCCACCATCAATTTCTCGGGAAGGCCCAACACTCTTCATCAGATAAATCGAACGGACCCCTTATAAAAACGGGCACCTCCTCATCGTAAAAACAGGCCATAAAGAAAGGAGCAGAGACAGGTGTGAGTAAGATAAGGCATAGTTGTGTGCAATAAAGGGTTTTATGATGTCCTGCGCCTTGATCCTCAATCTTGACCAGCTACTGGGAAAGGAACTGGCCTAACAGGTTTGGCTTCGGGCAACGGAGTCAGCTTGCCCAGGTCACACAGAAGTCAGCTAAAGGTGTACGTGTCCCAAGGACTCGTTCGGCCTTAGTCATCGGCCTATGTGAGGGCAACCACAAAATGGCTGCCGTACACAAAATGGAACCCAAGGGTTCAGAACGGAATCCCTGATTTCAAGGTGATCTCGTCACTCGAACATGACGAAAACACTCGTACATATTACACTCGCCATTTTCGGTCCGCTGATACCAAAATCATCATGATACGACGACCTTTATGAAACGGGGTCAGAATTCACGGAACCTCAGACCCTCCTTTTGCCCTTACATAGGCAATAACCAAAACCCATGTCAGTCTGAATCTAGGTCTATACTCATCAGATCATCAAGATGTTGCTGTAGCATCATCCTATTACTTAGCACGTCTCTCGATACAGGTCTCCTTGCACACGATGTAGCACAAAGGCCACATATAGCAGGAGCACACTGTACAAAAAGACAGAACAGGAAAAGGATGGCTAAGATCATCCCAATGACCATCAGAATCTTCCATCCCCAGGCGGATAACAGTTCCCAAAACCATCCCATCAACGACCAATCTCCTTTATCCATGTGTATAGATTCGGAGATCTTATGCAGTTGGAGCATTGTCTGGAATGAAAACACAGCAACTTGATTGGATCACTTTACATACCCCACCTCGATCTGCAAGTATAACATCTAACGCAACTCTGTTCTGGAGAGTCATAAGGCGATCCGACTGGAGCTCAGCAGTCAAGTTACTAAGGGCACCGGCAGTTTCAACTACGGTGGACTCAACCACTCTCGTTAATTGCCGTATGTTCCTGCTGTTAACCATAGGTCCCCAAAACGGCAGAAAACCCTTCAAGAAATCACCTAATTCTTGTCCTGCAGTATCTTCCTTACTGAAGACACCTCTAACAATTCTTGTCTTGTGGTAATCTGCCGCAGCTGTGTAGGTGGGAGGCAACAGGAACGAGACGAAACATGTGCCCGAGAAATCGGGGGGCAACCATGTGTACGCTCTATCGTAACAGACAAAATAGGTACCCTTAGCTGCTAGAAACAATGGGGAAGTCTGGGACGCAAAAACATACGTCTCAGTGCAGATACTCTTCCCTAACTGAGCTCTTGGATTTTTGCCATTACCTTGCAGACAGTAATGACCCTGATGGGGTACGATCCAAATCGGAGAGGATCTTTTCGCTCGCTGGTTCTCACTCAGACTAACTCCATATCCGGTTACGTTCCATCCAATATACGCTAGTGTCTCATCTTTCGGGATAGTCTCATAAGAACTAGCTCCTCTAATCATATCGACTATACCCTTAACTAGAGCACTATTCTTTGGATTGTCCTTCACAGAACGTAGGGGGTGGACTTCACAAGCATAGATGAACATCGTTCTGTATGCCCACACAGAACCATTGTAGCTGAATGGCAGGACTAGGTAAGGAATACCTTTATCAGTAGTATGAGGCATAAGACCACACACCCAACAGTTAGTTGTGCTCACTACTAATTGGTGTTGGTGCAGAAGCTGAACAAAGGAGTTATTAACGAATTCCAATCTTCTAATGGACTCATGTTCAGGCAGAGGATGAAAAGAATGCAAAGAAACAGTAGAAGGAGGTATAGGCTGTGTAGTGGGTGCAAACGTCACTTGAAAAGAGAATATAATATATCCCATCAAAAACATCATTAAGCTAAGTAACATAAAACGACACAATATTAAAAAACATTTTCTTATCATTTTTTTACACATTCTGCGTCTGAAATTCATTTCTTCAACAGGTCTCTCCATCTCGAAAAACTCCATCCTCTAACCGTGCTGCTCGCGGCTGTTGGGTGTTCCGTGCTAAGGAATGCGCCTGTCAGTCCAGGGAACGCCCTCGGACCAACCAGAACCGTCGACCTTATGTCTTCGGCTTGCACTCCAAAGACTTGACACCGCGACCCTACAGCTGAACCCGGATGGCGGTTCGAAAAACAAAAATCAGTCAAAACAGTTTTCCAGATGGGAGAGTTGAACCTTCAAAAATAGCAAAGAAAAGAGTTTATTTTATTTGTCCCATGATTCTTGGTCGTAAATTATAACGGCCTTTCCCAGGCAATGTCTGGTCACAGAACAAGAGTTGAGGCTCAGTAGTGTCCAATCGAACTGACGGTGGCACAGCTTCTTGCAGAAGATCGTCGCTTTCACGCTCAGAACTTGTCCCAATTAAACGTGCATCGCTAAAAGGCAGAAAACGAGGCACAGTGTCTGTTTCCGAATCAGGAATGCCCTCCTGGACCCACCGGTCGTACGGCAGAGGCAAAGGGACCCTCTTACAGTGTACGCCGTGGATCCAGTTCTGTTTTCCTTGTACTCGCACTGCAGATCGCGTTGATAGGAGCACCAAGTAGGGACCAATCCAGCGGGGCTGATCGTTCTTTGTCCGCTGGAAGTTCTTTATCAGCACCCACGAGCCAGGATCGATGACATGTCCCGGATCTTCAGAAGCCTGAGGCAATGTATCGTGAACCTGTTGGTGTAAGACACGCAATTTAGCCGTCAAATCATACAGATAGTCAAGCAATACAGGGTGTTCAATCTCGCTGAATTTCGTCGGCCTCGGCACTCCCCATATGTTTGCCGGGCGACCAAAAATTATTTTGTAGGGACTAAGTCCCACTCGGGAGTGTACAGTCATCCTAGTTGACAAAAGTGCTAATGGCAAAGCATCAGGCCATTTAAGACCAGAGCTCGCCTGTATCTTGGCAAGTTTCAGTTTAAGAGTGCCATTATAGCACTCTACTAGTCCAGCTGATTGGGGGTGATTTGCAGCGTGGAATTTCTGGCGGATTCCTAACCCCTCACACACTCTCTTCATCACTTGACCCACAAATTCACTCCCATTATCACTCCAGACCATTCTCGGCAAACCATACCTAGGGAAAAACTCTTTGACAAGGGCTTTTGCTGTGGACAGGGCAGTATTATCTTTCAGGGGATATGCTTCTACCCATCTTGAGAAGGCACAAACAACCGCGAGTACGTATTTCAGGTTGTTGCACCTCTCCATGTGAATAAAATCTAGCTGCAAAACCTCGAACGGATACGTCGGAGGAGCAAAATGACCAGCTGGAGTTGGAGTTCCCTTACCAGGATTGTACCTCAGACAGACCATACCATTTTTGACCACATTCTCTGCACACTTAGGAATTCCGGCATTTTGCCATACTGGAGCCAACAACTTACAAATCCCTTTCACACTGATATGAGCCATCCCATGCGCCATGGTAACCACTGCAAGCACGTACGCATCGGGTAACAACCATCGCTGATGCTCTGACAATTCAACCCAACAATCATTCGCATCCAATTTACCCGTACTTTCTCTCCACACACTCAACTCTTTCTCCTTAGCTTCAGCTTGAATCGACTTCACACTCTCTATCGTATCCTCACACATTCCTCTATCCGGAACCCATCTCGCCAGACCCGCAACATACATTCGACTCATCACATCCCTTGCCACGTCTTTCGCAACTTCGTCTGGAAACGCATTACCACGACCAACGTCATCGGTAACCTTCTTGTGTGCACTGCATTTTACAATCGCGACTTGCAACGGCAAGGTAAGTGATTCCAGAAGCTCATTCACCAACTGACTATTCTGAATCTTCGTTCCATGAGACGTGAGGAACCCACGTTCCTTCCACAAACGTCCAAAACTATGAGCCACACCAAACGCATACTGGCTGTCGGTATATATGGTCACTTTCTTTCCTTTCAATAACACACACGCTCTCGTAAGTGCAATCAACTCTGCTGCTTGAGCTGAATTATGTGGGATACGTGCAGCTTCAACAATCGTATGCAAAGTCGTAACAGCATATGCCGCAGTCGTATCACCATTCGGAAGCTTAAAGCATGAACCATCCACCCATAAGGTACCATCACACTTCGCAAGAGGAGTGTCCCTAAGATCTACTCTTCCTTTTGTTTCCTCCTCTGTCCTATGAAAGCAATCATGCTGTTCAGAAACGTCTACCTCTACTGAAATCGGCAACAACGTAGCTGGATTAAACGTATTGCATCTCTTTATTTGCACATGACTCGCTAGGAGTGTCAGCTCATAACCTGACAATCGAGCACTAGTTAAGTGCTGTGTCTTGGTCCTGTTTAACAAAGTATCCACTGCATGTTGAACCATCACGACCAGTGTATTATTCATCACCAAACCAGCAGACTGTCGAATAGAAACAGCTGCTGCCGCTGTGGCTCTCAAACAACTCGGCAACGCTCTAGCTACCGGATCCAAAGTCGACGAGAAATACGCACATGGACGTTGCTTGTCCACAAAAGATTGTGTCAACACTGACAACGCACATCCTTCTCTCTCGTGGACATAGAGTGTAAAGGGCTTACTGTAGTCAGGGGTACCCAACACAGGAGCCGAACACAACGCATTGCGCAATTCGGAAAAAGTTTTCTGACAATCATCAGACCACGGGAGGGGATTCGGTGTATCTTTACAGGTCAATGCCACCAGCGGTTTGGCCAGCAGAGAAAAATTTGGTATCCATTGTCTGTAATATGGCGTAATACCCAAGAAAGCACGCACTTCTCTCTATGTAATTGGCACACACATTTTCGCAATCGCTTGAATTCTTTCTGGGGTCAATCTTCTTCCCTCCTTCGATAAGAGATGACCTAAGTAGGTCACTTCTTGTCGACAATACTGCAACTTCGAAAGAGACACCTTGTGATGAAAATCAGACCAATGACGCAGCAATGACAGAGTAGCCTTCTTACAAATCTCCTCATTATCGGCAGCAACTAACTAATCGTCAACGTACTGGAGAAGAGCAGCACCATCAGGTAAGACAATCGTATCTAGCTGTGTTTTCAAAGCCTGACTATAGATTGACGGACTCTCACAATAGCCTCGAGGAGCGCGTTTAAACCGGAAGCTTCGACCTCCTAAAGAGAAGCCGAAAATATCTCTACTCTCCTCGGCAATCGGGATGCTGAAGAAAGCATTCTTCAAATCAATCACCGAAAACCAAGTGGCCGAAGCTGGAATCATCGTCAATAAGGCAGTGATATCAGGGACAACAGGAAACTGTGGCACGACGATTTTGTTCACCTCTCTAAGATCGATCACAAACCTGTAAACAGGTGGCTGAGAAGAGTCAGTGCGTTTCAAGACAGGCAAAACAGGGCTATTGCAAACATTACCTCTTGTTTCTTCAATCACATCTTTCTCAATTAGATCATGGATAATCGCTAGCAACGCCCTTTCACCATCACTAGAGATCCTATATTGGGGAATGCGTGGCATTTTACCATTCGCTTTCAACGTCACAACATATGGCGGTATCTCCAAAAGACCCACATCATTAGGACCAGTCGCCCAAAGAATATCAGGTAGAGAGGACAATTCGGTCAGAAGTTAATCCTTCGACAAATACATCGAGGAGACCACTTTCTTACCCAGTGTAAGTTGTACTCCCGAAGGAGAACAATACAATGTCGCATACAATCTTTTCAACAGATCCAATCCCAACAAGTTCTCACCACAACCTGTCGTCAGAATAAGGGGTGCTTCGAATTCACGAGGTCCAACAGAAAGAGACAAGGGATTAGAAATTGGGGGGCATATTATCAAGGGGGTTTATCTCCGCTTTTTTGGCTTTAAAAGCCAAGAAAGCGGAGATAAAATTATCTCCCTATTACCTAGCTGTCGCTAACACCAGTTAGCGACAGCTAGTAGGAGATAGCGACCATCTTGGGCCCCACTTTGCATGTCAGTGATATTTATCACTAATGACATGCAAAGTGGGCGTGCCAAGATGTTAGCGACTGGAAACAGTCGCTAACATCGCTATCTCCTATTACCAACTTTTGGAGATATTCGCGCTAAGCGCGAATATCTCCAAAAACTAACACCTGCCTGAGCAGTTCTTAGCCATGTTATCCAATGGGAGGTGGATAACATGGCTAAGAGCATTAGCTCGGTAATGCATGAATATCGCTGACTTTTCAGCAATATTCATGCATTGCGGCCGTTTTTTATCGCATTTGAGATAAACCTTGATAATAGCAAGGTTTATCTGCGATAATTTCTGACGATGCTTAGCGTTAAAAAATTCGTTGCTAAGCATCGTTAGCGATAAATATCGCTTAACGTTGGTAATATGCCCCTGGGTTTCTAACTGGGGTGCCAGAAAAACCTACTGAAACGTTCGTTAAGCCAGACAAAGGAGCGCCAGGGAGTCTAGAGTGCATAATAGAACTCTTCGTAGCACCAGTATCCAACAGAAAAGGCTCTGACACTCCTGATGTAATCACCTCAACATAAGGTCCACTCTGATCTACTGGAACTGAAACAACTCCCTCTCTTTGTCCATGGCTGTCCTAGCAATCAGTACCATCCATATTCTCACCCTCGACATAGCAGTCGTCAGCATAGTACTGAGTCTTCCTACCAGATGTACCATTCTGCTGATCAAAACTATTCATCGAATTTTGTGGAGGAAAGGAACGCGCATTCTGAGGAAAACATCCCCGTGCCCTCCCTCGGGGATTTTGCTGACCACCTCGACCTCTTGCACCCGAAACACTATTCATACGCTGTAACAAAATAGGGCAACTATACTTGAAATGACCCTCTTCTTTACAATATGAAAACTGATTGGGGCCTACCAGAAAACGCTGTTGAGGAGACTCGAACCTTTGTGAGTTTCTCTGAAACTGCTGAGGCTGCTGATAATCACGCTGGCTATTACGGGGCGGATACGCTTGCTGTAAAAGCACCTTCGTTTTCAACTCTTTAGTTTTCTTGTCTGCTCTATCCTTCTCATCCTTATCCCTATTTTCGTAGTATTGCGCAGTAGCTAATATCTGTGCTGAAGAGGAAACGGCCCAAGAACTCTCTGAATCCTTCAACTTCTTACATAACTCAGGAAGTAAATTATGTACCAACTTGTCAACGAACAGACGTTGACCACCCTCTGTACTCATGTCTTGACCACTATGGTCGATAAACGTCTCTTCAAACCTAGTGAAGAAATCAGACACTGTTTCCTCTTTCTTTTGCTTACACGCAGACAATTTGTCCCAGTTTACTCGCATAGCAGGCATAAAGTTTTCATGTAGGTAATGATCTTACCAGGGAGTTCTGCAACTACAGGCTCAGGTTTAGCACCACCAATTTGTCGGCCGTCTGCAGCACCAATATTAGCCCATGTATCACCTAACTCCTGCGCATGATCCGTGTGACGGATAACACCCCATAAAGGCTGCGGGACCACATTTCCAAACAACATGTCTATATCAGCTAGATTCATAACACATGAGTCTGCAGTCTGTGATAATTCCTTATAGTATCCTGCAGGATTTTTACGGGGGTCAGGTAAAGTCTGCTTAAGAGCCAAAACTTCAGCACGTTTCCACAGAACATGTACCCAAACATGTTGAAAATGAGGCAGAACAATTGGATTAGCGTTTGGGTCCCCTTCTCTCCAAACTGGGGGAACTTCTCTCATTGGATATTGTCGCACCTTTCTCCTAACAGAAACGTCAGGCTCAAACAGCGGCTGAGAAGGAGACTCACTCCTAAACGACAACAACGTCGCAACTGCTCTTTCAACATCGAGACCCACAATCGTGCCTTTTGCAAACTCGGATTGCACATTGGACAACTCTGGCGGAGTCTGTCCCAAATCATCATCTTCCCATTCTTCACGAAGGAAAATACACATCTTATCAAAAACATATCTCTGCTTCGGCGCTTCCCATTGACGGAAGACATCCATAACAGCCTCTACATCATATCTTAAAGGACGAATGACCCATTTATGCGCTAAATGATCCAATACTTCCCTCTCTCGAGAATCAGGCAGTTGACTACGCAACTGTTTACGCTCTGAAACGGGGGTCGCACTAAATGACCCAAAGAAAGGAGACAAAAGACCAGTAACAGTATCCGTCATTCTCTGACGAACAGAAGGAGAGGTCGACAGGACAGGAGATAAAGCGGACTGAGAGACAGTTAAAGTAGGAGCAGCAGCAGAGGAGGCAGCGAGAACAGGTGAAAAAGTCACAGGAATTAAAGGCGGAGCAGGTAGCAAAGTCGGCGGCCCTTGAGGGGGCTGCGCCAAAGGAGTAGGATCCAACTGAAGAGGAGCTGGCGGCTCTGCAATAGCAAGAGGCTGCACAACTGGAGGTTGCACAACTAAAGGTTGCGGAGGTGCTGTAGCACTCTGCGCATAAGGTGGTGGCGAACTCAACAAATGCGACATCAAGGGATCTTTCTCAAGTTCCTTCGCTGCATCTTGCTGAAGAAGCGGCAAAGCTGGGTAGCATTTATCAATCGCCATTTTACGTTGCCTGTGCAACTGCTCACTCGCTTGTTCTTCTTCGTTATCCTTAAACTGTATAGCAGCTTGCATTATCGAGATACCATTCTCTCTCTTATTTCTCTTCGCTAATTTAATTTCTCTCTGTTTGGCTTCCTTTCGCCATAGGCGGAAAGAGTCAAACATCGCCGGCCGGGCTTTCTTCTTAAAAAGTCTAACCTCTAGATTATCTAAAACTTCCGTATCAAAACTACCATATTGGGGCCATTTGAGGACACCGTCCTTCCTAGTGTATCTAATCCATACTTCATTATACGTGATGGGGCCCACTCCATGTTTCACATAAAGCTCATAGGTTGGAGTTCCAATCGGAGGAACCGGACACGAGTCCTCCAATCGGGAATCCCTATTACAACCACAACAAAATATCTTTCCAAGTCTACTAAGACCAGGCATCTTCGCTCTCTAGTCTAGCTTGAAACTTCAAAGGATTATCGAATACGATAGTCTCGAGAATACACGAGTCCCCCGGCTTTGGTACTTGCAAGGCCCAAATCAAAGATCCCAAAAGGGATACCCAAAACTAAGGACTGGGAGACGCTCCACTCATACTTAACTGAGGTATCGATGACGCCACCAGAAGACCCGTCTATCGTCTCGCTCTACAAATCGTCTAAGGCTCCAAGACAGGGCGACAGTCAGGGCAGCAGTCCTTCATAGCCGTTGGAAAGCGGGGAACCTCGCAGCAAAGACTTTCGGACCACAACGACATACAGGGGTCGATGAAGTGGCTGGCCTTCCTCCAGAATTTTCACACGAAGCTCCTCACGATCGTCAGGCTTGGACCGGTACCGCTGAAGTGGCCCAACGTTGGGCGCCAAATGAAGAACCGGGTTATTTAGAACCCAGCGGTGCCAGGGGACACACCCGAAGTCTCCGGATTTGCCTGTCTCAGAACTACAGAAACGCGGACTCTTCTTTGTGACGTCAAAGATCTAATTTATTGGCTGCAACCAGTAACAGAGGTCCACAAAGTACAAAGGCTGTATATTCGAAGGAGACTGCTCAATCTTACAAAAGCCAGCCATCCCTTTTATACTAAATATTGTGCTACAGGCAAACATTCCTTATTTACAGTTGACCAATCCCATGTGTACACGACAAAAGGCATTGCATGACAAACCCACATTTCATTGTCCAGCCCACCATCAATTTCTCGGGAAGGCCCAACACTCTTCATCAGATAAATCGAACGGACCCCTAATAAAAACGGGCACCTCCTTATCGTAAAACAGACCATAAAGAAAGGAGCAGAGACAAGTGTGAGTAAGATAAGGCATAGTTGTGTGCAATAAAGGGTTTTATGATGTCCTGCGCCTTGATCCTCAATCTTGACCAGCTACTGGGAAAGGAACTGGCCTAACAGGTTTGGCTTCGGGCAACGGAGTCAGCTTGCCCAGGTCACACAGAAGTCAGCTAAAGGTGTACGTGTCCCAAGGACTCGTTCGGCCTTAGTCATCGGCCTATGTGAGGGCAACCACAAAATGGCTGCCGTACACAAAATGGAACCCAAGGGTTCAGAACGGAATCCCTGATTTCAAGGTGATCTCGTCACTCGAACATGACGAAAACACTCGTACATATTACACTCGCCATTTTCGGTCCGCTGATACCAAAATCGTCATGATACGACGACCTTTATGAAACGGGGTCAGAATTCACGGAACCTCACTATGCGCATGTTGGAAATTTGATTACTGATTGACGGGTGAAACCCTAAGCAGCAACACCAATCTCTGTCAAGTTGAAACACAAGAAAACCCCAAATTAACCTGTGCTAAACCCTCTGGTAGCTTGGCACAAAGCAGTCAAACTCAACTTAGAGACATTGTGTATTTATACAGCCTTTCAAACAGTAATAAAGTGAAAACACAACACAAGAACAATCCCACACCAATTTAGAAATGTTATAAATTATTTGAAACTAAACAACAAAAATCTAATCAGTAGAACCGGAGATATGCAATTTTAAAGAGTTCAGGTAAGTAAAGCAGCAAGCTTCACTCAGAAGTACCTGGTTGTTCGAATCAAGACAGGGTGAAAGTCACAAGTTCAGGCGGACTGCGATGGAGCACAGGCCAGATACAGGGACCAGGTTAGTCCCACTATAAGAGTTACCTTCAAAAGTCCAGCATGAAGAGTTCCATTCGCGGTGGAGGGGGCCACAAGGAGCAGGGAGAGCATTGTGGATGGTCGTTGATGTAGTGCGAAGATCGTATCAGGAATCGCTAATGGTTATTGTTAAAGATTTGCGTGGGTGGTCACCGCTGGCTATTGATTTTGTAGCGTGAAGGGCAGATCTTGCGCTGCCAGGTGTCACTGGCGGTCACTGTGGCATGAAGAGTCTGGTTCATGGGAGCTTCATGTTAGCGAGTGGCCAGATCTTGATGCGAACAAGCTCGTTCATGGTTGTGAAGAGTACAAAACCTCAAGATTTATTCTTTCCTTGAGGTGATATCTCAACTGATGCCACACCAAGGGTCCAGGACCTGAGGGGCATCTTTGGGGATCAGGAACTCACTCCAGCAGGGGCTACCAGGGCTTAGGAAGGTCCAAGCAGCAGGCCAGCTGGGCAGATACAGGAAGGCCTCCGGATCTTGTTATGTCTCTGTTGCTTAGAACAGGAAGTCAGTCAGCTGAACCTTGGAGTCACTTCAGGCTGGGATGAAGGGTGCAAGTACAGTCTTCCTTCAGGGCAATCAGGGCAGCCGGCAGCTGAGTGACAGTCTTTCTGACAGCAGTGCAGCAGCACAGCAGTCCTTCTGTAGTATCCACAGGTCCAGAGGCGTACTGAAGAGTTGGGTTTGAGGGTCTATACCTGATGCCCACTTTGAAGTAGGAGATGTTTCTAGAGGCTTCCACCTGAAATGCTTGGAATTTCCTGCCTCCCTGCTCTGGTCCCAGCTTGTCTGGGATCACAAACATCTAGTGTCAAACCCTTTGTGAGTGTGCTCAGGCAGAGACTTTGTGATGTGCGAGTGTGGTGGGTAAAGCTCTCCCCTCGCACCACATCAGAGATAGCCAACCCTGCCAACACCCATTTCCCCTTTATTTCACTGTCTGGGAGCAATACACAAAGACCAACTGCCAGCTACACATAGTCATGTGAACAAGGATACAGATTCTAAATAGTTAGGACAAAAAAATGCAAACTTTCTAAAAAGTAAAAATACAAAATAACAGCTAATTGCACTCTAATGGACAAAAAGGTGATGTAGTACAAACAGAAGAAGCAAAGTAAATTTCTGCAGTGTGCACCCTATGAGGAGGCTCGGCCCAGCCACCCAATTCAAAGAGAAAAAGGAAACTAGGCCAAATGTCCTAGACACAAGGTGCACTACCTATATTCACTCAGAAGAGTGTGAACCATTTACATACAGAAATTCAACAGACTTAAATGGTGTGTATTCAAAGTAGAAATCAAAAGCAACATTTCAATATGCAACAGTACATCATTGAGTCATCACTGAAACGCTGGCTGGAGCTCATTCAAATTTTATTGAACAAACACAGACACTTCACGGGGAAAGCTTGTTCCACATGAGTTAGATGCTAATTGCGTGATTCCCACGAGTAGTGAACAATTCCCAATGCATTTAGGGCATGAATAGTTGCCCTTAGTCAGGGAAATCTACAAACAAATTAATATTAAAACGAGAATGCAGACTTCTTAAGCTTTTACAAAACAAAAGTTGCACACACGGCTATGAGGTGAACATCGAAGGATTAGATCAAAGAATTGACTCTAGCCAGAGCTCATGGTGAGTAGCCTAATAGTTTCCCCTGAATGAGCAAGTCCATGAAAAAAGTGAAGAACAAAGGTAAAAAATGAAGCCATCGCCAAACGCAAACCATAAGTTGTGAAAATGAGAGACACTAGTGGCCTTGAATAAAAAGATTCAAGTCCAGGTGCACCTCCAAGCAATGTTAAGAGACATAGGCTGACATATGATAACAGCATAATCTGCCATAGTGTTTGCATCCAAGTGCATATCCGGACAGTGTCAATCCAGAAAGTGACATGCAACTAAAGCACAGTGTGCCAAGAACCAATAATAATAAACAAACATGACCGGTACCTCCAAACGGCGAGGTTTGAGAACGAGAAGACAGCTGGGGATCGCCGTAATCACTATGTGCGTGTTCCCTATATAAAACAAAATGGGCAAAATGAAACAAAAGGATAAGGAAATGTAATTAAATGAAAAACGGGTGCTCACGTTTACCGAGACTCAGTGCTAAAATCAGACAGAAACACAGTTAACCCAATCCGACGTGTGCACAAAAGATGGGTGCTCGTGATGACGTGCGACCCGGTGTTAAAGTAAGGAGAGGGTTGAAAGCCTCTCTGTGCTGAAACCGATGTTAGGACGCGGTCAGCTATCTGGCACCTTGTGGAACGCATGAAAACGTACGACTGAGACTTAAGCGAGTGAAGAGGAGACGTCTCCTCCCGGTTCAGAAGAAATATAGAAAAGACTCAGAAAAAACACAACATGTGAACAATTAAGTTACAAACCCTGCAAAGATACTACCTAGAGTAACATATACATCTCGTGAAAAGCAATGATTACAACAAAGCATAACGTGTAGCTCACACATGAGAATTAAATATATAAAAAATGGGCCTAAATAAATGCAACCATAAGTAACATATTAATTGTGTGACAAACATCAATTGCATGGCGTATACACAAAAGCATAAAAGATGTGGTGACACATATTTGTGTAAATTGGTGAGTACTAATTGACATATTCATCAAATGACAAACAGCAATGATATATAGACAAAGCACAAAAGATAAAACAATTAAATTGTATAAATGCAACCAAAAGTGGCATAATCATTGCGTTATGAACAGCAATTATATAACGTTTAAACAAAACATAATGTGGTAACACATATATTTGAACATTTGTGAAACAATATGAAACACCCTATTGTTGCAAAAACTGCAAACAAAAAATTAAGAAGCTGAAATCCAGAACACAAAACAAACAACACATAACGCATAATGTTCATTAAATAAATGCAACATGGTTGATCTCAACATGTTTGTAAACATGAGGAACAAAAACCGGTCAGTCAGACTGAAGGTCCCAGATTGCTGGGTGTACCTGTGGTGTGTCAAACACAAGAAGACCCCTTAGTAAAACTAAAAGACATTATTCACTAGGGGACATGACAGTATAGACACAGAAAAAGAAAAACTGTAAAGTACATAATAGAAACAATAATACATAGTGTATAATGTCCTGCAGGGATAAAAAAAAAACCAGGGAGACTAATGTGCATTAAGTCAAAAAGACTCTGCATGCAAAAAAAGAGGGGGAGACAAGATCCTGGCTGAAAGTCCATGAGGTGAAAAAGGGAAATGACTGTGTGTTACATGAAACAAGAAAGTTCAAGCTTGTCATTTACGCCTTTCGGCATGAGAGTGTGCAGAAAGCGTATCCAATGTGTTTCTCGTTGTGTCACAAGCTTGGACATACCTGAGTCTTCACCACTTCTAAAAGAGTGAACCTTATTTGAGCAATAGTGTGGTGATTTTCGTGCCAGTGAACTGCAAGCAGTGAACTTGTGGTTTTGGTTCTAATTCGGCTTTTATGCTCAGTTATGCGTGCTCGTAGTGTCCTCTCAGTTTTGCCCACATAGTATGAACCACATGGGCATCTAATCGCATAAATGACATTTCGGCCATTGTAGTCTGCCGTGAAATTTAAATTGATGTTTTTACCAGACCATGGATGAGATATGTTATGATCAACCAACACATTGTTGCAATGAGAGCAGTTGAAACATTGCGCATGCCTTTATGTTCCACTGCTGTGTCTGCATCGTGCTTCGAAAGACGTTCTGTCAGATTATGCAACCTCTTGTAGGCAAAAATAGAAGGATCCGAAAAAATGCCTCAAAAATCTGGTTCGGATTGCAGTAATTCCCAACGTTTCAAAATCACGTTTGATTGCAGATGATGAGTGGAATAAGTGACCAGGAAGACTTCTCTTTTGGCTGTCTCCTTGACCTGTTTCTTCAACAGATTTCCTCTTTGCAAAGCTTGAACACTTTTCTCAGCTCCATCCACCACCTCAACGGGATAACCTTGATCGAGGCATTTTTGTCTTGATTCAGTCAATGTAGTGTCATATTGTGTTGTGTCCGAAGTTATTTGTTTAACTCCGAGAAATTGGGAATTGGGAAGATGTTGCTTAAGTGACGGAAGCTGGAATACAGCAAAGAGTTGTTACGGTCAGTTGATTTCTTGACCAATGAAGTCTTAATATTAGTACCCACGATGTCAATTCTGACATCCAAATAAGAAATGCATTATTGAACCATGTTGGATGTGAACTGGATCCTCAGGTTCCTGTTATTCAATAGCGTCAAGTAGTCTTCAAGATCATTCTGTGTACAGTGCCAAATGATAAGTATATCATCAATATACCTGCGATAAAGTATCAGATGGTTGGTCCATTCGTATCCGATAAGATGTATTCTGATTCAAATTTCATCATGAAGATGTTGACATAGCTGGGAGCCCCGGAAAAACCCACAGAGGGGCCCTTGGTTTGGAGAAAATACTTTTGCTTCCATTTGAAGTAGCTGTGATACAAGGAAAACTGCAACAACTCCAGTAGAAAAACTTTGTTGGCTTGTAGCTCATCCTGTTGGAGGAGTGCCCATTCAACTGCTTCAATCCCTTCTGAGTGTGGAATAGACGTGTACAGGGCCACCACATCCACTGTACACAACCAAATCTCTGCCGGTTCTGGCAAATAAATGTCCTGTAAATATGACGTTCCAGCTTGAACAATGGTTTGTGAGAAAGAGTCCAAATAATATCCCAAAGGTTAATGTATTGAGCCACACCCTGATACGATGGGCCTAAGGGGGGGTCTCTCAAATTTCTGTGTATCTTTGGGAGTATATAGATAGAAGGGCATCGGGGATGTCAAGTGTAAAGAAATTCCAAAGTTTTGTCAGAAATCCATTCCATATCCTTGGCATGTATCAAAATGTTCATGAGAGTGCTTTGAAACTCCCTGTAGGATCTTGAGTAAGAGATAAGTAGGTGGATTCATCTGACAGCATTGTCTCAACCTTGTTTTCGTAAAATAAACGATCCATGACAATCAGCGCTCCTTCCTTGTCTGCTGGAGAAAAAAACCGATGATGAATTCCTTCTTGATGTTTTAAGTGAAACTTTGTCAGTTTTTGTCAGATTTTGGTGCTTAACTGACGGGACTGGTAATTTAGATAGGCTCTTCTTGACAAGGTTCTCAAAAGTGTCAATGACTTTATGAGATATAGGCGAGATGAAAGTGCTTTTTGGTTGAAATTCTCGGTAGACCGAGACATCCTGTTCTGCAGGTCTACTATGTAAATTGGAAAAAAGTAGCGGAGGCGCAACTTCCTCGTAAATTTGTGGAGGGCAATTTCAGTCTCAAGGGACTTGGTGCAAAAAGTCGGCACAAACGAGATCCCCCCTGTCCAACACAACCAGCTGTGATTTGGTCAGTGGAGTGGATGAAATATTGATCACTGATGTTTCTTTTGTCTCCTGCCTGAGCTGGTGGGTTTTGCTGAATCTGTGGCCTCTGCGGGTTTTGCTGCATCTATCTGTACCATTACTGCTCCTGTAGGTGGATTGTTGGCGGCGGGGCTTATCTTTAAAAAAGAAACCTTAGATGCAGAGTTGGTGCCTGGTACCACATCACATTCTGCAGACACGGAAGTAGAAGGAACAGGTACTTGTGTCAACTGAGTGTCACAGATAGATACTAAGCTCTCTTCCGAAGATGTAGTGCCTGGTTTTATAAAATTGCATCTCTGCGCATAAACCTCCGCCCAGGAGTATACTTCGTCAAGTTTGTAATCAATGGTATCCCTCCTGAATTTACGCACTTTGCGTTCATGAATTTCTTTAGCATATGTATCCAGTTTGGCATTAATCTCCTTCAAAGTGGTCTCCAATTTTCAGATTCCAAGCGTTGGATTTATGATTCTTGCAAATTCCCGAATTTCCTGCTCTAGACCCACAAGTACTGCAGACAGTTCTTTAACAATAAGTAATATTAAGTCAAGGGAACACTTATTCAGTATAGCATACCACTTATCCATACCATTTTTTTTTCATTTTAAACATCATTGGTTTGATGGCCAAATGTAGCCTCCTTGGTATCCTGCTAGCTTTGTGATACTGTATCAACGTGGTGGCATGCAACCTTTGGTTGATCTCCCTCCGCATAAGATATTCAAGCTGCCTTAGTTGCTGAGTGACTGGCCCATGGGCATTGCCAAATGTCAGAACCTCACAAATTAGGCCGTAAATGTCTTGTGCTTCAGAAGAGCTGTATACTTTGGTATCAGCCTTGTTATTTGTCAAGTGTACAATATCCTCGAAAGACATTGTGTGGTGCAATGTTGGCTGTCTTGGGCAGAAAAAATACAATGTAAAAATACAAAATAACACCTAGTTTCACTCTAGTAGACAAAAAAGAAATGTAGTATAAACAGAAGAAACAAAGTAAATGTATACAGTGTGCACCCTCTGAGGAGGCTCGGCCTGGCCACCCAATTCAAAGAGAAAAAGAAAACTAGGACAAATGTCCTTGGAGGTGCACCTGGACTTGATTATTTTTATTCAAGGCCACTAGTATCTCTCGTTTACACAACTTATGGTTTGCGTTTGGTGATGGCTTCATTTTTTACCTTTGTTCTTCACTTTTTTCATGGACTTGCTCATTCAGGGGAGACTATAAGGCTACTCACCATGAGCTCTGGCTAGAGTCGTTTTCTTTGATCTAATCCTTCAATGTTCACCTCATGGCTGTTTGTGCAACTTTTGTTTTGTAGAAGCTTAAGAAGTAAGCATTCTCATTTTGATAATCAGGTTTTCAGGTTTTAAAGTCTTTATTTCGATTTTTATCAAATCATAAAAGACAAAATAGAAAAAAAAAAAATACAAAAGAATATAACCAATTCGATTACAATAAAAGGAAAACAAGAACAGAACATTTCATATCAAATAGATAAAACAGGATTAAATTTCAATCGATAAGTAAAGAGACCTGAATATTTTTATAAAAATTCATTGCATAAAAAAAGTCAACTTTCACAATTCAAAATTGCGGACAAAGGACACTGGTGATGAGGCATAGACGTAGGATAATTTAGCAGCTATATACTCAAGCTAAACAGATTGTGACCAATTGCAAAATAACCTTTGTACTTGGCGCTAAGGCATGATGGTTTTAAGCCTTAGAAGCCAAGCCCATCCCAAATACTTTGCCAAAGTTACCACAAAGAGTTCTGAAGTATTAGTTCTGAGCGCCCATATTGCTTCCATCACTGTTTTAAATGGCAATTTTTTAAACAAAGGTTTTAACCATTTCTTTCGGGGTGCTCCGTACCTTGGGCAGGCAAAGAAGAAGTGGCCTTCTGATTCAATATGGCCTGGGCAGCATGTACAATAGGGCGATATCCCTGTGGACCGTTTATTCAGGAAAATGTTTAAGGGCAAAGCGCCCACTCTGAACTGATGGTACAGCTTCTTATCTAACGGTCGAGATATAACATCCCAATATGGCTCTCTCGATAGATCTACTTTGAATGTTAAAAACCTGCCTGTAAGGCCATTTTTGTTGGACAACAGGACTCTTTTTAGGCGGATAGTGGCCCAGTATAATGATTTAAATTCGTCTTTGGGTGGGAAAACATTTGATTGTGGGGATGTCCAGAGGTGTTCCAAACCCATATCTTTAAGAATGGATTTGACAGCAGAGAACCATGGTATTTTCCCTGAACCCCTAATAGACCTGACTTCCGACAGTGCGTCTGCAAAGAGGGATAGGTCTGGGGATGTCCATATCCGTCTCCACAATGCCACTAACCTGAATCTTGCCATCTCGTTAATAGGTGGGGAACCAAGGTCCAGACAAAGGGGAAGCAAAGGTGTAGACTGTGGGAGGCCCACCAAATTTCGAAGGAATCTGCATTGAATTTTAAATAAATTAGACAAGTCCATATGGCCCCATAGATCCGCGCCATATAAGATGGCTGTAGAGATTTTAACATCATAGATCTTAAGGGCCGGTAGGACCCGTTTTGTAATTGATTCCTTCTGCTCTTTGACGAGACAACCCGTCAGCCTGGCAAGTTTAAGATGTTGCATATTAATCTGATCTTTCCATCTTAAATGGCTATCAAGGGTAACCCCTAAATAGGTCATTGTATCCACCTGTTCAAGGTTTGCTCCATTCAGCTTCACTGAACTCCGAACTAAACGATTCTTTGTAAAAACCATAAATTTTGTTTTCCCCACGTTGATTACCAAATTATTGGTGACACAAAACTCCTCGAAGCGGTCCAGAGCCCGCTGGAGCCCGCCACGTGTCTTCGAGAGGATTAGAGTGTCATCTGCGAAGACAAGTAACGGGAACCTCATCCCTGCCAACATTGGTGCGTCAGTAGGGGTATCCATGAAAAACTTAACGACTTGGTCGATGAAAAGGAGGAAGAGGGTAGGGGCCAGGACACACCCCTGACGAACACCTCGGGTTACAGGGAATGTTTCCGTCACTTGTCCCTGACCCCCCCACCTCACCCTCGCAAAATTGTCCTCATGGAATCTTACAATGAGGTCCAATAATTCCAGTGGGCACCCCAAACTTTTCAGCACACCCCATAGCCTATCCCTAGGCACCAGGTCGAAGGCGGACTTCAGATCGATAAATGCAGCATAGATGGTGCCACCACCCAACCAAACCTCCTTCCAATAGATCAGGCAGAATCTAAAAACCTGATCTATGGTGCTCATTCCCGATCTGAAGCCCGCCTGCATGGGTGACAAGATATTCTCCATTTCGATCCATCTCTGCACCCGTCCCAGGACCATACGCGCCACTATCTTTTTAATCGAATCGATTAAACTGATAGGGCGGTAATTGTCTGGGATGGATTTATCACCCTTTTTGTAAATTGGGACGATCTCGGCCCCTTTCCAAGATCTAGGGACTATAGCTCCAAGGGCCAATGTGTTAGCTATCCTAGTAATATACGGCAGCCACAGGGTGGGATTAGATTTGAACAGATCAGCCGGGATCAAATCCATACCGGGGGCTTTACCTCGGAGAGTCAGTGCCAATGCCAGCTCGGCCTCAGCAACCGTAAAGGTAAGTTTTTCACTTTGTGGGGTCAGCCTGGATACATTGCCTAAGCGGTTTATAGTCTCATCGTTGCCACCTTTAAACTGGGCCGAATAAAATAAAACCCAATCCTCAAGTGGCACATTATTTCCCGGGGTAGAAGAATCTGTATTTTTGCCCCATTTAACCAAATCCCAAAACCTTTTCTGATTGTTGGTGGTGGAGGCCTCCAGGAGGTCTGACCAGAATTCATCCTCCCACTCCCGTTTAGCTTTACTGAGGATTTTTTTATAGTAAAGTCTAGCAGCTCTCACTCCAACCATGTTCCGAGATTTTATGGCAGAAATGAGAGCTGTATGTGCCTCTCTACATTCCTTATTATACCATTTATGGGGCAAACAATTACTTCTAACAGCAACATTTCCACATGGTTTAGATAACAGGGTCTTTACGTTTTCAAAACAATTAATATGAACACCCATCACACTATTGGCTGCTTCAATATCCACCCCCGGCATATCTATTTGCAACATTTCATTAAGTGCATTCTCAACTACGGCATTAATATTGTTTAGTAAACACTCATCTTCCATAACCCGTGACCACTTCAATCTCCTCCTGTCGTTGGTAAACGTCCCCTGTATAAGTAGCAGATGGTTCCTCGTGTCTGTTTAGATCCGGTATCTTCAACAATAAGGACAGTGGATTGTGATCGCTTTCCGGGCGTTCTAATACTGCCATGTCGATTAGCAAAGCCCAATGTTCCATGTCCAGTAAAATATAGTCAATGCGGCTCTGCCTCTGGCCATTATCGAAGGTACAATTTCCCTTCACATCCGAGGCAGAGCGGCCATTACATGCACGGAACCCATTTTGTAAACAAAAAGCCATCCAAGACACTGCAGCCTCTGTTACTTTAACCTTCTTCTCCACTTGTAAGTCTGGGATACCCCATACAGCATCATCTTCCATAATCCATGTGTCTCCCATATCCAACACTGGTTCTATAGTACAATTTAGATCGCCAGCAAGAATGGTAGTAATGCCTCCGTCCATTTTCATTATCATATGATCAACAAGTTTCAACAGGGGTGGGCTTCGACCACCAGGCAGGCCTCTAGCATAGATATTAACAATGTTCATAATTTGCTTGCTCCCTTTATTTATTCTGATAGCGAGGAGATCTTGACTCTCCACCGGGAACTCCATTGGATAGAGGCCCAGGGATTGTTTTACCCAGATCAGCAAGCCTCCTGCAGCCCGCCCTTTGCCTCCTTTGATTGCGGGTTTGAAAAAATTTATGTAACCAAACTTATGGACAGGCTCAGTTGCCCATGTTTCCTGCAACAGGATGATATCGTAGTTGTCCATAAAGTTTGACCAATCCGTAGACGCAAAGCGCGCCTTAATACCCGCTATGTTCCAGGACAAAATTTTTAGACGATCTTTCAGGTTATCTGGCATCAGAGGGTGTAGGGGCTGGGCGGATCCATGAGGCACCCCTGTATTGACATTAACCACTAGTTTCTTAACACACTCTGCTGGGGCTTTAATAATTTTTTTTATTTTATTGTCTATCAAAGACCCCTGGGTAGCAAGATATGGTCGAGGGCTATTTAATACTAATGTTTGGCCTCCTTCCCCATCTACTCGATTGGTTAATTCAGTTGGGCACACCATATTATGATCAGTGGGTTCTAGCGTTGTCACACTACCAATCAGAGACTCACTAGAAGAATCGTTGAGTCAATCTATAGCTTCTAGTCCAGAAAGGGGGCCAAAACGATTAAAAAGAAAGGGGCGCTGGTAGTCAAGCGGGGTTAATGCCAGGGGATGTCTTGCAGCAGGACCTTTACGAAACAAAGGGTAAGATTGAAAGGGTATTTGCCTGGCGGATAAAAATAAGATAATGCTAGTGTTTGTACATCCCCCTGCCTTGCAAACCTAGGATCTCGTTTAATGGCATCTACCACCCATGAGTCTTTAAGCGAAATAAGGATGCAATCTCCTTCTAGGTCTTTTGCCTCCGGCCCAACCCAATCTACTCTCCTCACATACAATATCTCCGTGGGGGTGGAAGGGGGTAGCGGGCGATTTTTGTTCAGCCAGAAAGTGACTTTATTAAAAAGGTCACCATAAGATTCCCTTGCACCCGGTTTTAATGGGGCTACGCCGGTCAAAACGATGGTATGTAGGGCTGCTTCAGGTGGAAGATCAACACTGGGAGTATTTGGTCTTTTACGCCCCCTCTCCCTATGATTGAAAGAAGCAGTGCGTTGGGCTCTTGAGTTACTTGGAGAAGGGAGATTTAAATTAGGTTGTATAGGAGGACCCATAGTTTGACGCCCACCAGTGTTTTGTTTAGCCACTGGTTTTGATTGGGGCTTTAATACCTGAGTTTGAGAACTAGCTCCTAAGGAGTTGATGGAGGTGGTATTGATTGTTTGACCCCCTTTAGATGCGGTGTTATTCATTCCTATAGTTTTATTGGGGGCAATTTTACCCTTATCCATATTGTTGTTATTACTGGGAACCTTGCTGGGTGCTGGTACAGCAATAGCACCCGTATTATTTAGACCAGATAATGCTCGAAGCATCGTATGGTTTAAATGGATCAAATCCACCATACTATCAATTTTAGTGGTCATAAGCCTGGTCCGCTCAAGGATTGGTATGAGTAATGTTTTAAACATGGCCTCCATTTTTGCCAGCAAAACCTCGTCACTATTGAGGCACATGGGACAGGTGGTTGAGGAGCCCAAAGCCAAAAGGGTGGGGCATAGCATGTTGTTGTGCGTCGAGGGTTTTAACGGGTTTGGGTGAGGCTCGGGCCCCTGACCCCATTCCCCTTGAACTTTATTTACTTCACCAGTGTTTTGGTTTTTTTCCCCTGACATTCTAGAATCCCGTTTTCTCTTTTTAGTATTAGGGCCAGAGTTAGATATAGGGGGATAAACATTTTCAATCGATTTGGACATGTCGGACTGGTTGAGGGGTGGAGTTCCAGTAAGCTGGCTAAAATCCTGCTCCTCGCTGATCAACGAGTCATTATCCTCCGCCCCGACCCCCTGTGTATCTTTGGAAGTGTTTATACTATTCATTTCTTCCCCTATTTTATCCCTAGCTTGGCTATCCCCAATATTTTCTAAATGGACTATTGCGTCCGTAGAGGTGGTATGGACACAATTGAAGGCAGCATGGGGTGCAGAGGGTGGAGGGGAGATAGATGTAGCTAAGGCCCCCAATGAGGATCGCTTCCCGTTGATTAGGTCTATTGACAATCTTTTCTCAACCATTGCGATTTCCTTTTCTAAGATACCAGTAGCCCGTGTTATAAAGGCATCCAAGGGGCCAGAAACGACGCCATTAGATGTATTAATTTGGACAGAACGTTCCTTCCCTGATCTTAGCGGCATTTTCTGAGGTCTTCTTGGCGTCCAGGAGGGGTGGGCCTACGGGGAGAGGGCGAAAGAGGGGGGGCCCAGACCAGACCGCTCAGACCTCGAACGGCCTCAAACGGCCCGCTCTTTGCCCGGTCTTCACCCCGGTCGCTCCCGCGCGCTCCCGCGCAGCGTAGGAGCCTTGTATTTGTAAGTCAAAAGGGCCAATGAGCTAGGTTGAAGGGGGTGGGGCGAGGCGGTCAGGGAGAGCGGGGCCAGGTGACTCGGCCACTCACGCACACCGGGACTCCTGGGAATGCGAGTCCCGGTTGCCGCTCGCAGCCCTTCTACCTTCAAGCCCCACCGAAGCACCAAACACAGGAGATCCGAAGCGGGACCCGCGGAGCGGGTTCCGCGAGGCGTGGGTAGGTTAGCGAGCCTTCGCTGTGGGTAACGCCGTCCAATCTGGTCAGTAGCAGTGTCCCAAGGAGCAGTAAGTCCAAGCCCCTTTTACAGCAGATGGGGGTGGGGCGAGGCGGTCAGGGAGAGCGGGGCCAGGTGACTCGGCCACTCACGCACACCGGGACTCCTGGGAATGCGAGTCCCGGTTGCCGCTCGCAGCCCTTCTACCTTCAAGCCCCACCGAAGCACCAAACACAGGAGATCCGAAGCGGGACCCGCGGAGCGGGTTCCGCGAGGCGTGGGTAGGTTAGCGAGCCTTCGCTGTGGGTAACGCCGTCCAATCTGGTCAGTAGCAGTGTCCCAAGGAGCAGTAAGTCCAAGCCCCTTTTACAGCAGATGGGGGTGGGGCGAGGCGGTCAGGGAGAGCGGGGCCAGGTGACTCGGCCACTCACGCACACCGGGACTCCTGGGAATGCGAGTCCCGGTTGCCGCTCGCAGCCCTTCTACCTTCAAGCCCCACCGAAGCACCAAACACAGGAGATCCGAAGCGGGACCCGCGGAGCGGGTTCCGCGAGGCGTGGGTAGGCGTGGGTAGGCGTGGGTAGGTTAGCGAGCCTTCGCTGTGGGTAACGCCGTCCAATCTGGTCAGTAGCAGTAGATAATCATTTGTTTGTAGATTCCCCTTGCGAAGGGCAACTGTTCATGCCTGAAATGCATTGGAAAATGTTCACTACTCGTGGGAATCACGCAATTACCATCTAACCCATGTGGAACAAGCTTTCCACGTGATGTGTCTGTGTTTGTTCAATACAATTTTAATGAGCTACAGCCAGCATTTCAGTGATGACTCGATGTACTTTTGCATATTGAAATGTTGCTTTTGATTTCTCCTTTGAATACACACCATTTAAATCTATTCAACTTCTGAATGTAAATGTTTCACACTCTTCTGAGTGAATATTGGTAGTGCTCCTTGTGTTTAGGACATTTGTCCTAACTTACTAAAAGGGGCATTTTTAGAAATGTGACTCAAAATCCGAATTTACCATTAAAGATGGTTTTAAATTACAATTATTTAGACAGCAAACTCAACATTCCTAATGGCACCCAATTAAAAGTTAGTACTTAATGTAATAAGATAACCAAATTTTTTCCCTATGGGAGAGGTTGCCCTTGCAGTAGTGAAAAACAAATGTAAGAGTTTTCACTCCGAGGGCATGTAAAAGTTTAAAGTACATGCCCAACTTTTTTAACTCACTACACCTTGGGTGATATATGTATTAAAAAGGAAGGTGTTAGACCTGGCATCATTGGCGTGAGTTTCCCTTCCATTTTGACGGATTGCCTCTTCTGTTTAGATGTTTTTGCTGGATTTATGCTTTGGGCACTGTGCCACTGCTAATCAGTGCCACAGTGCAAGTGCTCCCTATGTTAAATTAATGTACTGATTGGTTATTCCATGATTGGGTTATTTGATTTACCTGTCAGCCCCTAGTACAGTGCACCATGTGTGCCCAGGGCTTGTAAATCAAATGCTGCTGGTGGCCTTTCAGCACTGATTGTGCCACCCACAGAAGCAGCTTGTAAAGTGTGTCTCAGGCCTGCCATTGCAAGGCCTGTGTGCAGTCTAGCACTGCCATGTCGACTTGGCCAAGTGCACCCACTTGCCAGTCCCTAAACCTTCCCTTTGCTTCATATTAGACACCCCTATGGTAGGCCCAAGGGCATGGTGCATTGTACGTATAAGGTAGGACATGCTCTGATGTGTGTAGCATGTTCTAATAGTGAATTACAGCCATTTTTGTTTTTCACTATTGAAGGCTACCTGTTCTCATAAGCCAGAATGGGTAGTTAGATTATTACATCCTTATAATCCTAACTGACTCAGGGAACATGGTAGAAATTCAAATTTAGTATGCCTGAACTTAGAATAATAAAATACATCTTTTAGTAAAGTTTATTTTAATATTCTGTGTTTGCAAATACCACTTTTAGAAAGTAGGTCTTTGCTAGCCTAACCATTTGAGCCTGCCTCTGCTGGGTTGTGTATTCCTTGTCTGGGTTTGTGAGTGACAGGGCTGGGGGATTCCAGGAGACAGGCCGGGGCAGCCCAGTGGTGAATAGAGAGATCTGCATCTAGATGGGAGGGAGGAGTTGCACCTGGGACCTGAATAGGGCTGGGCCTTCCCTCTACAATGCTGGCTCCACCCCCTGTGGCTTGTCTGATGTCTCTGCCCTGCACTGTGAAAGGAGAGGAGGAATCATGTCAACAGAGTGCTCCAGAGCTGTATCTTCCCCACCCTGTGCTGGCTCCACCTCCTGTGGGGCGGCTGATGTCTCTGCCCTGCACAGTGAAAGGAAGAAGAGAGTCATGTAAACAAAGTACTCAGGAACTGGTTTGAACTAGGCAGAGGCCTCTCTGCCTTCAGAGAACAAAAGATTTTGGGGTATAACTATTGGGACCCTGATCCCAAGAAATTAGATCACTTCTGGACAAGAAACCTTTCTGCCAAGGAGAAGAACCAAGGAAGCTGCAGGAGTTGTACGGCCCCTCTGCCAGTGTGCTGTTTGCTGGGTTGGCCTGCAGTGGTTGCTTCATTGCCAAGGGAAAGAAGAAGGAACTTTGTAAGGACTTTCATCTACAGAATATTCTCCAAGGGCTTGAACTGTGCTTGCCTCCTGTTGAAGTCTCAGGTACAAAAGACTTCACCTCCTGAATTTCCTTGCTGGGAATTCTGACTCCAGTCACTTGCGTGCCGCTGGGAGCTGGAAGCCCGACACATCGAGAAGAAGCGTGGCGCCGCCGCAGCTGAAATTATCGCAACGCCTGAGAAGCAAGCCTTCGTCGCAGCTCTCTGGAAGCGTGTGTTAATCGAAGCTGCCTGCTGTCGCATCACTGGAGAAGCGTGACGCCATCGAGAGAGTTGCCATCGCATCACCGGAGAAGCGTGTCGCAGGGCCTGTTGCAGCTCCAAAGTACAGAGTCGTTGCAAGGCTGCTAGGGCATCATCGCATCTTCATCGCTGCATCAAGGGCGCCATCTTCTCGCATCGCAACCGGATCATCGCATCGCATCAAGGGGCCATCTTGCGCACCGCAACGGGCCCGCAGCGCAAGAATCTACGCATCACCTCCGCACCGGTAAGGCTCACTACGAGTCCCCTACTCTTTTTTTTTTAAAAGAACTTTATTCGTGAATGTATATCCATCACATCATTTTTCTCCCATTCTACAGATAGGGGGGCGGGGCCCCGTCCCCTAGTTCGGATCCATCCACAGTGGCATACAGTAGGAAATGTTTCTGTTTTGATCAGGATACTTCCGTAGACCCTCCCACTCGCTCCCCAACTATCCCACCCCCACCCCATTAACCCCGGTGGTTACTCTCTCCTTTTGTTTGTGTACGTTCTCAGCTCCCCAGCGCCATCCGTTCGCTGTCCGGACTATGTAGCAGAAGTACCTTCGACCCACTCCATCCCACCTCAGTGTCCTGAACAAACTACAGTGTACCCTCTGGGCCTCTAAAACACTCAGGTGTCCTGGGACATGGGCCGGTCTATACCCTCCAGCTCTAACAGCATGACCTCCCAGTCTAGTGCCATCGGGATTTTTCGCCTCCCTCCTTCTTCCTCTTTCCTAAGGGCCACACATTCTATCCTACCCCATTTTGCCACATCCGATTGCCATGTCTCCACCCTTGGCTCCCTCGGGGATTTCCACCGCATTGTGATGTTTCTGACCGCTAACAGGAGGGCTAAATCCAGAAATCTTAACTTGGTCTTGAGTGGTTTGGGCCGGGGCCGGGCTCCTGTCAGACAGTATAGTGCACTCTCCTCTACTCATAACTGGGATATTTCTCGCAGCGTTTGACACACCTCGGTCCAGTACCCTCTCAGCCGTGAGCACGACCAGAGCATATGGAGGAAGTCCGCCTCGTCCGCCTTACAGCGTGGGCACTGGTGGGAAGCATTGGGTAACATCTTGTGGATCCGCACCGGGGTGAGGTACGCCCTGTGTAGTATCATGGCCTGAATATACTTAAATTTCACATTCCTGGAAACCCTCCTTGGGTGTTCCAGGGCTAATTTCCAAGTTGTGTCTGTCAGTTCATCCCCTGTGTCCCTCGACCAAGTCGCCCGCAACGTGTCAAGGGAAAGCGCAGCATGAGTCCTAATCCCGGTGTACAGCCAGCGTACTAAGTGGCCGCCAGCCCCCATGTAGTGTACCAGATGCACCAGTTCGTGTTGTTGTGGGTGAGTGCGTTGTGGAGCCCATGTAGTCCTGATGTAATGGGAGACAGTGGCGTATAGCAAATAGTGTCTGTCTGAAGTCCCCGTTACCTGCACAAAGGTGTGGTGGTCTAACAATTGGTCGTCCCCAAAGAAGCTGCCCACACCTTCAATTCCATTTGTCGCCCAGTCTCTAAGAGCGTATTTGGTAAGTCGCCCCTGCGGCGTCGGGATACCCAACAGTGGGATATTATCTGCGTAAGGCAGGGCCGTGGACGTGTAAGCTAGCGCCTTTTTCCAGCACAAAAGGGCAGTGCGGAGCAGTGGGTGGCATCCACGCGGAATCCTACTCTTGGGTAGTAGTAAAGCTTGTAGTTCCCATCGGTCAAGCCGACCTTTCGTCCAACCTATTTCGTGGAGGTTTCTCCCGGCCAGCCAGCAAGACAACCACTGGAGTTGACTCGCAAAAAAAAAATAGCCTTGGAAGTCAGGGGCGCCCAGACCCCCCTGGAGTTGACTCGCATAAAAATAGCCTTGGAAGTCAGGGGCGCCCAGACCCCCCTGGGAGGTGCCGAGTTGTAACTTCCGCAGGCTGATCCGCCGTCTGCCCGATCCCCATATCAGGGTGATCAGCAAGGATTTAAGTGACTCAAAAATACGTCGTGGAACACACAGGGGCAGGTTCACGAAGTAGTAAAGCAGGCGTGGTAACATGACCATCTTTGCTATCGCTATACGGCCCATGACCGATAAGGGGAGTGTAGTCCAAAATCCGATACTACCCCAGAGACCATGTGATGGCCCTAGTAATATTACCATCCAGTTGGTCTTGCGGTTTTCTGTATATGCGAATTCCTAGATATTTAAAGTGTGATTGGGCAACCGGGATCTCATAGGTGCCGAACGACATGGAGGGCGGACCAGAGTCCTCACGGAAGTAGAAACACACCGATTTGTCCGGGTTAATGGCCAGTCCCGATATCGTTTCAAATCGGCGGAAGATGTCATACAATAACGTGTGGCCAGCTGACAGGTCTCGGAGATACAGAAGCATGTCATCCGCATATACGGATAGAAGATGCGACGTCCCTGTCACTGGTATCCCCAGTGTTTCCGCGTGTTGTCGAAGGGCGATTGCTAACGGTTCCAGCGCCAACACAAATAGCAGTGGGGACAGGGGGCAGCCCTGCCTAGTGCCCCGATGGACTGTGTATGTATCCGACACATAGCGTCCTGTCCTGGCCCTAGCCGTAGGATCAGTATACAGCAACCTAATCCATCTCAGCAGTGGGGCCGGAAACCCAAATCGGGTCAAGGCCTCAAACAGGAATGGCCAGGAGAGCGTATCAAACGCTTGCTTAAGATCTAATGCGATGCATCCCGCTCGCTGTAACTCTGGCGGTGACGCGGACATAATTGCGTGGAGGCGTCTCGTGTTGAGGGAAGTACTGCGCCCCGGGAGGAATCCGCACTGGTCACAGTGTATAAGAGTGGCCAGGTGGGGTTGGATACATAGGGCTATAGCTTTACTCAGAATTTTATATTCTGTGGCCAGCATTGACAAGGGTCTATAATTCGTCAATTCCAGAGTGTCCCTGTCCGGCTTTGGAATAGAAATCACTATGGCCTGCATGGTCGAGTGTGGCAGGTGGCCTCTCTCGAGGGCCTCCTTATAAATTCGTTCCAGTACCGGTACTAATATGTCGGCGTAAGTGGAGTAGAACTCGACAGGTAGTCCGTTCATGCCCGGAGTCTTGTTTCTATTCAAGTGTTTGATTGCAGTGCGTATTTTGTGTGGGGTGATGGGGCCCTCCAACGATCGCCGTACCTCCGCTGGCAATTGAGGAAAGGGGAGGTCTCGCATGAAGTCGGTCATATATATAGGGTCGACTGTCTCAGTCCGGGCGTACAGCGCCTGTAAGTGGTCGTGAAATGCCCGGTTAATGTCAACTTGCGTGTCCACTAAGTCGCCCTCCCGGGTTCGGATTTGGGTTATAACTGGGATATCAGGTTTGTCCCGGATCAAGCGGGCCAGTAGCGCCCCAGATCGGTCCGCTTCCGTGTGTTGTCGGTGCAGATAGGCTTTGTGATCAATGATGCGCAGTGTTTCAAGTGTCTCAGCGTGTACAATGTTCTGTTCCTGCAGGGTCTGTTTTTTACCTGGGTCTTCCCCTACCTCCCGTTCTAGCACCGCTAGTCTGTCTTCCACATCACACAACTTCTGATGGATCTCCTGCCTAGCACCCACCAGTTTCCCAATCGCCACTCCCCGCACAACCACTTTCATCGCATCCCAGGCTACCAAATAAGTGGAGGCAGTATCCCAGTTGACTTCCCAGTACTGTGTTAGGGCCTCTGCAAGAGATCCTTTGAACGGGCCGTCCTCTAGGTGTTGGGTGTTGAGTCGCCACGTAGGAACAGGGGTCGGGACCCTGCCCCAGGAGATAGTACATTTAAGGGGTCTGTGGTCCGAGAAGGTCTTTGCTAAGTACTCCGGAGAGCTCATCAGTGGGACTATCGTGTGGGAGCAGAGGAGTCGGTCAATTCGTGTGTGAAGGTCATGTACGGGGGAGTAGAACGAGTATTCTTTGTGTGGGGGTGCCTCTCCCGCCAGACATCAGTTAGCCTCCAGCCCTCCACCCAGGACCTGAAAATGTCAGTAAGCTTGGTTGCACTAGCAGCCTGTAGGGGTGGGTGTGATCGGTCGAGGGCTAGGTCTAGCACCGCGTTCCAGTCCCCACCGAGCACCCAGGGGATACCTGCCCCTGGGGGGAGTGCCATCCCGACCCTTTGTAGGAATTGTTCCTGTTCGTAGTTCGGGGCGTAGATACACCCCAGGACAATCAATTAGCCATCCAAATTCCCTTTAACCAGGATATATCTGCCTTGGTCATCCACTTTCTCCTCTATTGCAGTGAATGGTGTCCCATAGCGCACCCAGATAGTGGCCCCTCTCGAGAATGCTGAGTAGGACGTAGAGTATATCGTCCCCCTCCATTTCCTCCTCAGCTTCTGAGCTTCGGAGACCGTGAGGTGTGTCTCTTGTAAAAAGGCAATTTGTGTCTGCTGTCTAAGGAGATAAGAGTGGACCCTATGTCTTTTCTGCACCGCCCCTAGCCCTCGCACATTCCAGGTGGTGACATTATACACACCAGATTGTTCAACCATGATCAGCAGGCGGTAAAATCAGTTTCGGAGTCGGTCGTGTGTATAGGACCCTGGGGAGCTGAACCCAGGAGAGAGCACCTTTAAAGAGCAGTAACCAGTCATAACCAAACTTGGCGCGGCCATTGTACATAGCCGAGCCCAACTGTAACAGTAAAACCATAAGGAACCAAACAATCGTGCCTATGCCATGGGGGGGTCGGCCCATCACACATGTATCCATTCTGGAGCCATTCTCAGTCTCTACTGGCTCAACGGTAGCCCGGCCGGACTCATAATATTATAGGGGAAGTGTAGTGTGATTACAGACAATGTCGTAGCATTATCAACAGGCGGCTGCGAGCCTCATCCCGAGGCGCTCAATACTGTGTTCACTCTAAAGGATGAGGTGTGTATTCAGGAGGGAGTCCATGTCCACTTCACGGTCCCCCCGCCCCCTCCCGCACATTTCGGACCACATCCGGGGTCCATCTCCCAAACTCTAAATAGTACAGAAAAGGATACTCTGCATTAACAACTGCAAAGGAGTAGGCTCGGGACAGCACTCGATAAATCAATTGTCCATGAGTTCATCAGCAGCTCTTGGGGTGATAGTAGGAAAAAGCAGCACACTGTTATCAGAGTCCGAGTGCCCCGTGGTATCATCAGAGTCCGTGGTTATTTTCGCTGGGTCCTCCCTGAAGGTGCCGGCAAGTGAGATGGCCTCCCGTCTCTCGTCCCGCTGGTGATTTTGCGATGGGCCGCACTCAGCAGTTCCTTTCCCGGATCCTGACGAGGAGCGGCGACATCCCCCCGGGTTCCTGTCCATGATCCCTGTTTCTGCCTCCTGGGATGCCTCCTGGCTACCGTCCAAACCCATCACCTCTAGCCATTCTCCAGCATCTGCAGGGCTCTCGAAGAAATGTGATTTCTTCCCCTGGATGACCTTCAGGCGGGCGGGGAAGAGCACAGCATATTTCAGCTGCGCACTCCGCAGTTTCTTCTTCACTTCCATATAGGATGCCCTCTGTTTTTGCACCAGATTCGTGAAGTCCGGATAGAGCGACACTCTCTGGTTTTCAAATTGGATGGTGGATTTTTCGCAGGCTTTCCTCAGTAGGGTATCCCTATCCCGATAATTTAGGATACGGACAATGAGAGGGCGAGGAGGGCGCCCCGGCCGGGGCTGTCCCGTCGGGATCCTGTGCGTTCGTTCCACGCAGAAATACGGGGAGAGGCCGGACGGCGCTACGTGTTCTTTAAACCATTGTTCCATGTACTCTTCAGCCCGCGGGTCTTCACATTTTTCCGGCAGGCCAATCACCCTGATGTTATTCCTCCGATTGCGTCCTTCCGCGTCCTCAACCCGTTCCATTAGTGCAGTCACCTGCCCTCGGAGGTCCTGGATGGATGTGCCATGATCGGCCACCGTGGGTGTAAGGTCCGCCAAGGTAAGTCCCTAATCTCTGACCTTGTCTGCTAGCTTGCCGTGGTCCGCCTTCAAGAGGGAGAAGTTGTTTGTGAGGGTCCCCAGTTGATGTTCCAGCACCTGGCGGAAGTCAGGGATCTCCTGGAGGATGAGGTCCAGTTTGTCCGCCTGTGTAGTGTTCGGGCCTATCTGGTCAGACGGGCCAGGACCACCTCCCCCCGCTGTTTCCCCGGGCCCCTCCACGAGCCTTTGTCCCTTCCTGACCATGGTGCGACCGGCCTTCGTCACCGGCCAGTCCTGGAGCCGGTCCAGCTACCGGGTGTCAGCAGAGCAGTCAATGGGGGTCCAGGCTCTCTGTATGCCTGTTGTAGTGGACTCACCCCGGGTCCCCGGGCAGGAGAGGGCAATCAGCAGTGTCGTTCGGCCCCCACCGGGCCAGCTCAAAAGGGGTCCAGTCCCCTCCAGGAGCACACCAGACAGTGGAATGCGCCGCAGCCAGGCCTCCTCCAACAAGCGGCCAGTATCGTAACTAGGAGTTGCTCCCCAGACCCGGCCGGGGTCCGTCCCCCGGGAGGCCCCAGCGGCCCGACAGCCCCGGTCCTTCTCGCCGCGGTTCTCCGGCTCCACTGTCACCCGATGTCCTCCGCGAGGGAGCAGACAGCAAATCCGAGCCCCCGCCGGGGCTCCGGTTCCGCCCTCTGGTCCGGGCGTCCACGTCCCAGCCGGTCCCCGGGTCTGGTGTGTCGTTGTCAGATCACCTCAGCACTTTATCTCCCGGCTCCGCAGGCCTTGCGGCGCAGTCCTCAGCGCGTCCGGAGAAAGTTCTGTCCCCGACGTTGCACCCCGCTGCAGCTCGGCGGCTCCTGCTCCGGGTGTAATTCTGCCTCGGGACTGTCCTCGCCAGCCAGCCGATGGTCTCCGTCGGTCTGTGGAGTCCGGATCAGGCCCGGCCGGGCGCTGAGCCTTAGCAGAGACCGTCCGCCATCGTGGCTGTTCGGCCACGCCCCCCCTACGAGTCCCCTACTCTGCGCAAGCATTGAGGAAGGATGCAACCGTTCCCCCGGGTCACGGAACTGACGCATCTCCCCTTTTGCAAGCCTTTTGTTCACTTTGTGTTATACATCCAGGTACTTTGTTGAGAACTTTGTCGCATTTACCAACAACTTGAACTAAGAGACTTTAATCATCTTTTAAGTAATCTTAAGTGCAGTATTGTGGAATTTTGTCGTTTGTGGTCTTGTGTTTAAGTTTATATAAAGAATACTTATTTTTATAAAACCTGTGTTGTGTCCATTTGTAGTGTCATCACTGTTTTACTGTGTATATTCACAAATGCTTAACACACTGCCTCTGGGATAAGCCTGTCTGCTCGTGCTAAGCTACCAAGGAGGTGAGCAGGGGTTATTAAGGAGTGTAATCCCCTTATCCTGACTTAGAAGTAAGGGTCCCTATTTGGACAAAGGTGATAACCATTGCCAACTAGAGACCCCCAGATCTAACAGAAGGTTTAGAACTTACAAAAGGTTTAATTTGCTAGGTTGAAATGGCAGTTTAAACTGCACCCACATGCACCAATGGCAGGCATGAGACATGTTTAAAAGGCTACTTAAGTGGGTACTACAATTAGTGCTGGAGGCCAAGTAGTAGCATTTAATTTACAGACCCTGGGTACATGTAATACCACTTTACTAGGGAGTCACAAGTAAATTGAATGTGGCAATTAGGGGTAAGCCAATTGTACCATGTTTAAGGAAGAGAGCACCGGCATGTTGACACTAGTTAGCAGTGATAAAGTGCCCAGATCCTAAAGCAAGCAAAAACTGAGTCAGCAAAAAATAGGTTGAAAGAAGGCAAAATGTTGGGGGAAAACTACGCCAAGGATGTCAAGTCCAAGAGTACAGCATTTCCAATAGAAATATAACCATTCCTAAACAAATACAAAAAGAGAGAGAAAAAAATAATGGAGGAAAATAACAGTTATGAAACCGTACATTAGCACTAAAGAGAGCACAAATTCGCCTTTTGATTTTTATTTGACTTTCCTAACTTGCATAGCTAAGAGAAAACTCATTATTGAATGACTGCATAATCCATATTAGACTTGCTAAAAAGCTTATAGAAAAGAATCATTGACACTTGTATGACTGTGCAACAAGATGTGCAAAGAGTACACTTTTTTGGGCCCAATGCAAAAAAGATTGTCCTTCAGTTTAGTCCAATGCCAGAAACTCTCTAGGACATAGAGACCCAAGAGGGATGTGCCCCAAAGGCTGAAGTGTCCACCCTCACTGAAATGCACCATTCGTGTCACACAATGGACCAGAGTAGAAGACGACAATGGGCAATAGGATTTACAGAATGAGATGAGAATTTAAGATGAAGATGACTTCCTTAAATTCATTGCTCTCTACTTATGCTCCTTAAGGCATCTGGCAACAGAGTTTGGCATAACTTGGAAAAGTCATTTTTGTTTCCTGGAATGCAAAAACAACCTCCCAATGGCAATAGATAGGCATTTGAGATTTAAATGAAATAAGACGCAATAGTATCATCAGTTTGGCCTACAACATTTTCAGTGAAAGGTTTTTGTTATCCAGCCACACAATTTAGTATTTTTCAGTACAAGAGGACTACAGAAATTGAGAATATTAAGCACCATGCAGAGGAGAGGATCTTCCTCATACAGTTTTCCCATTAAGCTAATGCTTTTCGCTACGATCTTCAACAGATAGCCATTAACCATTGGATAGAATGAATGGCTTACCCTGAGCTGCCAGGTGGCAAACTAAGGATGCCTGCAACACTAAGCAAACTTGTAAGCTTTGGTGTCTGTAGATGCTCATGCCCTACAGATGAACCTCATGTCCTTCTCTGATGTGTCTGTAAGTCTTCAGGTTTAGAGACCAGGTATCTGTAAGTCACCACATAATGAAGAAAGCACAATGAATCCCAGTGAAACCAATCCTGCAGGAGACCCTGGGTGGTAATTGCCCTCAGATCTAGCTTCCATGTGAAAGAAAATGTAAAATGGTCAGTGAGTCACTCAACAAATAGACCTTGTGATAGAGATTTAGAGGGCCTATTTAGATGGTGAAAAATGATAAGCAGAGGTGCTGTTTCTAGAATGTCACTTCTTTTCATTCTTAGAAGTTATTTGGCCTGAGCAGACATGTGATGGAAAAGTCAGAACTCCCAAAAATTCTTGACCATCTCTCCTAAGGATTTGAACTGAGTATGCCCTAGGAAATAGATTTAGTAGCTAGCCATTGGAAGAAAAGGCAAAAAAAGGAATTATGCTCTTTGTGAAACCTGTGATAGCAAATTAAGCTGTAAGAAATATTAAACAATTGATATGCAACATTCACTTCTCTCAAGACCATGTTCCACCAAACGAGAAAGAGTCACATCTTGCACCATACCCAGGCTTTCTTTCACCCACCTCTAAGAAAAGATCTAAATTGGAAAGAGGATTGTCTTTTTCCTGGCCAAGTGACCAGGTGAGGTGGTCAAGCCATCAGTGTGGCTCCAACTATGCTTCTTGCATTAAGTGCATTATATCCGACTAAGGTATCACAATTGAAACTTTTTAATTGGTTGGAGGGGTGCAGAAAAAACGTCTGGATGTAGGACTTTTTAAGATCTTCCATTCTCTCCAGGGAACACCAATAAAATAAATACTGAAGGTGTCTCAGTTCTGTCTTCAGGTTGGACACCTTGGACAACAGAAGATGAAGACATGCTTGTTCTGAATACTCAGAGAAACTCAGAAATCCTATTTATGTAAAGACGTCAAAGCAGATTTATCACAGAGGAATATGTACCCAAGACAGAAAAATTACTGACTGAGTGTGAGATGGAAGAACCAAGTTTTCTTGAGCCACGAAGAGCACATGGTATCAGTCTACCAATATAAGCAAACAATTTGAAGAGCTTCCTTAATCATCTGGAGTGGGACAAAATGAAGAAACATGGACTTAAATTGATGGAAATGTAGTGGTCTGTTTATATTAGAATTGACTGGTAGGCACTCTTTCGATTTAACCTTATTATTCAATGCCCTCCAGGGCAAATCCTGCAATTGTACTGTTACCTTTTGGAAATAACAACTAGGTTTGCTTCAGGACACAATATTTGGTTTTTCTTCTGTAGGTGAAAACATTGCTCAATAACACTGGTCAGATCTGCAGGGTTGGGGGGCGTGGCTTGGATGCCGCGCAAGATGGCCGGCTAGATACGGAGCTCCGCCGCATTGATTCCTCACGGCGTGATTTCCCGATGTGACCGGGACTGCTCCTGAACCCAGCTGCTGGATTTCTTTGGCGGAGTATTCGAGGAGTCAGCGGAGCGGCTTTCCGACGCTTTTGGTGCCGTTTTCGATCTTTTCTAGGATGTTCTCCCAGCCCCTCACGGAGCCGCCATCTTAAGACTCTCCCGAATCTCGGAGCCTCAGCTGTCAGGCTTTACCGCCACACGAAGTGTCACCAGACACCAACGACCTTCGCGACGCTGTTTCTATCTCAGGGGTGAGCAGTCTCTATTATTTAATAGACCCTTTTGCTGCGTTTTTGGTCTCCTCTTATTCTGTTTTGGAGCACGCGGCAACTACGCACTTTCCACGATGTTTCACCCCTGACGACTGCTTTTTCATGAGCTCACATGGTTACAGCTCTACATTACTTTTTCTCCTACATGTCTTCCCTCATGGCGCTATAATGACACTTTTTCTCTGACAACTTTCTGTTCATTCTCCTGCGCCTCAGCTTTTTCAGGATCCCCCTTCGCATGCTGCCATTTTAGTCGCCCTCTTTTTTGTGCTCACTGAATATTTCGCGCTATTTCCCAGAGGCTCTCTCACATAACTCACTTTGGTGCGTCACCCCTTCTTCGGAGTTATTTCCGGAACGTTCCAGCACACTTTTGATTGCCTCTCTGGGAATTGAGCCTATTTCACGGTACGACCACTCATTTTTATGGTCAGTTTACGTAAACCGCAATTTGTCTTTATATCAACGGTGAGCACATCAAGGGCTTCTTCTTCCTCTGGTACGCATAAAGCCAATTCTACTACAAAAATGACCTCTCACAAATCATCTTTGGCTCATACCAATACCAGTAAATCTTCCCCGCCTGCTCCAGCGGGCAAACGCCTCAAGCAACATTCTCCTACACCAGAAGACAATCCTACAACTTCTCCTACTGATCAAATTCTGGAGGAGCTGCGAGCACTGCGTCCATTTAGAGAAAAAACAAGTACAGACATGCAGCTTTTAAAAGATAAGTGGGAAAACATGGATGCCCGACTTTCTACTGTTGAACAGCAACTCCCTGACATTCAGTCCAACGCCCAACGTATAGACACCTTAGAAAAAACTGTCCTCTCACTTCAAAAACACACGGAAGATTTGGAAAATCGAAATAGGAGGAACAACCTCCGTATTTACAATTTGCCGGAAAATCTTGAGGGGGACAATCCGGTGTCGTTCTTCACCACTTTTCTGCCAAAACTTCTGGACCTCCCACCTTCTACCTCCATTAGTATTCAAAGAGCACATAGACTAGGTGCCAGAACGGATTCTTCCTCAAAACCTCGTGGAGTTATCATCCTCTTTTTGAAATACACGGATCTCCTCTTGATTCTCTCAGCTGCGAGGAATAAGAAACAAGTCAATTGGCAAGGTCAACGAGTGTATTTATCTCAGGATCTTTCTAACGCCACTGCATCCAGACGTAAAGAATTTCTAGCTATGCGTCCTTCTCTGCGCTCCTTGGGAGCAAGATATGGCTTGTTTCACCCTTGTACTTTCAGAGTTACCTATCGGAACAAGACTTGGTCATTTCAGGAACCTGGAGAATTAAGAAACTTTCTTCTTCTTCAGAGTGACGACGGGATGGATGCCTCCTCTTCTACTTCACACAGTGGCTGAAATAGAACTTTTCCTGTTTTTATGATTGTTCTTCTACTAGTTTGTCTTTGACTTCATGTACTTCTCCATTTTTCTTCTCTCCATTTCCCACGTTCTCATTTTGCGTAGCTTTTCTCTGATATCTTTCTCTTGCGTCTTCTATATATCTTTTTTCTTTTTCTCACCTTTGAATCTATCCCTTTATGTTTATGTCACATATTCTATATGTTAACAATTTTTCCTTTTTTCCCCAGACGGATATGTTTCGGATACTCCTTTCACCTTTTTGTCCCATCCCATGTTCCTTTTGTGCGGTTTCGATGTGGTCCTGCTCCTGATCCTGGTCCGTCCGTCTTGTAACGCATCACCACCTCCCCACCTTCCCTTTGTGTACATTTCCCCTTCCAGGTATGTTCAATACAGTCATCCTTTTGGATTTGTACTGTCTCCTATGCTTTCTCTCTTTTCTTCCTTCTTCCTTCCCTGCTATTTATCTTTCCCTGTTCCTTCCCCTTTCCCTCTCCCTTTTTTCTTTCCTCCTTAATTTTCTACCTGTTCTTCCTTCTACCTTTTTGACGAATTTTATCGTTATTATCTCTTTACAGTTCGAATTAATATATATACAGTATGTTTCTGCATATTTCGCTTTTGATCAGTTTACCAAGTTTTCACTTTCAAAGTTGTTTCATGGAATGTGAAAGGATTTAATCATCCTATCAAAAGGCAAAGAGTACTCTCCCACCTCTCCTCATACAACCCTGATATTGTTCTTATTCAAGAAACTCATCTCTCAGATATTGAATCTTTGAAACTGAAGCGATTATGGGTTGGAACTGTTTTATTTTCTCCCGCTTCTCACAAAAAGAATGGGGTAGCCATTTTGATTCATAAACGCCTTCAATGTAAAGTACTTCTAGAGGAAAAGGATGATGAGGGGCGATGGGTTTTGGCTAAACTACGAATTAACAATATCCCAATTACCGTATTCAATGTTTATGGCCCTACATGTTTTGACCCCTCTTTTTGGCCCTCCGTTACAGCAAAATGTATCCAATATAAACATGACTCTTTCCTACTAGGTGGAGACTGTAATCAGATCGTTGACCCATTTTTAGACCGTAGATCCTCAGTTCGTTTTTCCCCTCACAAACCACATAAGCAATTCCTTGACACTATCACTCAAACTCATCTTGTGGACTCATGGAGACTCACACACCCAGATGTTATGGATTTCTCCTTTTTCTCTCCTCCTCATACCTCTTTCTCTCGTTTGGACTACATTTTTCTCTCTTCATCTCTCTCTCAACACCTTATTTCCTCCTCAATTGAACCTATAGTTATTTCTGATCATGCCCCTATTGTTACTGTTTTTGATCTCCTTCCTCCTACTCCTAAATCTTCTCGCTGGCGTTTTAACCCTTCTCTTCTTACTGATCCTCTTTTTTCTTCCTCTTTTCGTTCTTTTGCCTCTGAATTTTTTCATCTCAACTATACTCCTGATACCCCCCCTCATGTTCTTTGGGACTCTTTCAAGGCCACGGCCCGAGGTTTCATTATTGATTTTGTCTCTAGGAAAAAGAAACGATTCCTTCAAAAACGTAAAATTACCCTTGCACATATTAAATCTCTGGAACATCAATTCTATACTTCTTCTACTAAGATTATGTCTCCTGAATTACTTAAGGCTAAGATTGATTTTAATAAGCTCACTACAGACTCTGCTTCCTCTTTTCTCCTTCGGAGCAGTGCCCGTTACTACGGAGGTCGCAATAAATCAGGCAAATTATTAGCCAACTATTTAAAGTCCCGTAAAGAACGCACTAACATTGATTCAATTTATTCTCCCTCTAATACTCTTCTTCATACCGACGCGGAAATTTTAGACCAATTTCATTCCTTTTATAAGAATTTATATACTCCGGAAAATCCTCCCACTCCGGAACTAATTCAATCTTATTTTGATAATTTACCTCAACCAGATACCTCTCACCTTAATTTTTCAAAGGTCGATTCTGATCTCACTCTTTCGGAGCTTTCTTCTGCCCTATCCTCCCTCACTAAAGGCAAGACTCCAGGACCCGACGGCTTTCCGGTTGAATTTTATTTACACTTTTCAGACCTCCTCTTACCTAAACTTCTATCTCTCTTTCAGTCTTTTTGTTCTACTGGATCAGCCCAAGGTTCATTCCAGGACGCTACCATATGCCTTATTCCTAAAGATGGTAGAGACCCTAAGTTCTGTAAAAACTACCGACCTATATCCCTAGTCAATGTGGACTATAAAATTTTTGCAAAATTACTAGCGCTTCGCCTTGACCCGCTCCTTCCACATCTCATAGGGAAAGAACAATGTGGCTTCGTTAAGGGTCGCTTGACATCGGATAACTCTAGGCTCTTCCTTAATGTCTTAAGTAAAGCCCCTTCCCTATCAATCCCCCTTGCGGCCATTTCAGTAGACGCTGAGAAGGCCTTTGACCGGGTTGACTGGTCCTTTCTCATGGCTTCCCTAAAATGGCATGGCTTTCATCCTAAATTTATCTCTTTTGTTTCCTTGATTTATTCTATGCCCAAAGCCTCTGTTCTTGTTAATGGTCAACTCACTCCCCCATTCATACTTCAACGTGGTGTCCGTCAGGGCTGTCCTTTATCACCTCTTTTATTTATTTTGGCGCTTGAACCCTTCCTTACTTCCATACGTAACAATCCATCCATCTCGGGTTTCCCATATGGTACACAACATCTTAAACTTTCTGCATATGCAGATGATATTCTTTTATTTATTTCAGATCCAATCACCTCTGTCCCTTCTTTATTAAATGAATTTGAGAATTTTTCTTTGGTTTCGGGTTACAAAATAAATTCTGACAAAACAGAGATCCTTCCCTTAACTAAATTTTGCCTTCCCCACTTCTTCACGACCACTGGCTTTGCTTGGAATTCTACAAAAATTAAATATCTGGGTGTTCTTTTCTCTAACTCTATTTCTTCCTCTGTTCAACTCAATATGAATGCAGTTATATCCAGAATTGACTCCTTACTCAATTCATGGAACCCACTATTTCTCTCTTGGTGGGGCCGTCTCGACTTCATTAGGATGATGATTGCCCCCATTTTAATCTACTTATTATCCATGCTTCCCATTCGCATCCCACTCTCTTATTTCCGTCGCATTGACTCTGTTTTGTCCAAATTCCTTTGGAAACAGAAAAAAGCCCGCATATCTCTTTTACACCTACGTAAATCTAAACTTACTGGTGGCACCAACTTTCCAGACTTTCGCCTTTACCACACCTCCTTCTCACTTCGACAAGCCTCCCGCTGGTTATCTCAGGAACCCTCCCCTTTTTCTCCCCTCTGGCTTTCTGTGGAGCAGGAGTTATTGCTTCCATATTCTTTACAAGAAGTAATTCACTTTACTTCCAAAGCCCCATGCCTTAACCCTCTTCTATTCAAACATACTTCCTCTCTTCTCCGACCTTTAGTCTCCCCTACCTCGATGACACAGGACTCCTTCCTTCTATCGCCTATATGGTACAACTCACTTATATTGATCAATAACAGACCTATTGCTTGGCCCTCATGGAGAGCAAAGGGTATCATTTGGGTATATCATCTTTTTGATGGTTCATCCCCTCGCACCTTTCCTGAATTTCGCTCTCACTTCCATTGCCCTCCTACTTTTGCAAAGAAATTCCTTATCCTCATGGAAGCTATTCTGGATCGTTATTATTCTCTTCCTTCTGATGGACTTGCAGCTTCATCTTCACCTTTACTCGCCGTCCTGTCTACTATTCCTAAAGCTTCCCTCATTTACCGGTACTTCTCAGCCCCCAATCCAGATCGTCCCAAATCGAAATTGGAATTGTCCTGGGAAACAGACTTACACTCTTCATGGTCGACTACTCTCTGGGACAAAGTCTGGGCCAGATCCCTGAAGGTTTCCCGTACTGCCTCTCTTACTCAATCCCTCTTTTTCTTTTACCACAGACTATACCTTTCTCCTCTTTCTATTTCTCGCTTTCAATCTACTGCTGCATCTAATTGTTGGACCTGTAATGCCCCTTCTGCAGATCTTTTACACCTCTTCTTTTTCTGTCCCTCAACTCGTATTTTTTGGTCTCAGATATTCTCTCGCCTTTCTCGTATTTTTAACATTTCTATTCACTTTTCTACCTCCTTTGTATTTCTTGGTAGCCTTTCAGAAGATTTGGACCTCCCACCACATTCCCACGGTCTTTTTGATCTTATGCTCGCTCTTGCATTACAACATATTGTCTCTAATTGGAAATCCTTGAACAAATTGTCCCTCAATTGCTGGTGGAATTTTGTATGTCAATCACATAGACTTGATGTTGCCTTTGCCTCCTCTTGCAAACCCTCCTGCAATGTTGAACTTTACTGGCTACCTCTTACTCTATACTTGGATCATTCTGCCAAAAAGACTTACTCTCCACTTTCTTCAGAGAATTTCAAACCCCCCTGAACGCATATACTCTTGCCTATGGTTTTTATGATGTTTTTTATGATATTTTCACTTTTACTATTGTGATTTAGCTTTATATTGGTTTCCAATATTACTTGTTCTTCATTCTAGTAAGTACTCCATATGATGTTTTCTACTGTACTTTTTATTGCTATCCATTGTATTTTTATCATTTTTCTTTCTCCATCCTCAAAGATAATAATATGTTTTCTCTCCCTCCCCCCTCCCCCTCTCCCCCCCACATAATTCAAAATGCTTTGTTTTTTATTGTGATATTGGCTGCTTTTATTTAACTTTATCCCATCATATACTCCTTTTCTCCTATTTTGCTGATGTCACCTTTTTGTACTACTTGTTTTTCTTTAATAAAGCTTTCAAACTGAAAAAAAAAAGATCTGCAGGGTTGGTCCCTCACCCCCTTTTAGAAGAAGGTGTGACATGTCACAATCCCCTCCTGCTCCCTCTCTGTCACAACATCCACTGTCACAACCCCCACATGCGCCCTCTATGTATTGGGCCTAGCGCACAGGGCTCATGTTATATTACGCTATGATGTCCCTGCCAATGCCCCTCAGTGCCTGTGATTACATTGCATTAGTACCCCTGCATGCATCCCCGCATAACCCTCTGATTCTTGTGCACTTGATCACCCACTCCACGACCTGTGAACCCATAGAGCTCCTTGCACCTGTTGTTTACTAGCGCCTTAGTGTTTTTTCCCTTTGCCTCTTTACAAACTTTCCCCAGTATCCCATGAGCCAATAGAATGCCTTGCACTCTCTGTTACTAGGGCCCGGTGTTATTTTCCATCATGTGCGTTCAAGCAACAATGATACTTGCACTTTAGTTAACAACTTATGCACATCATTAATGTCGTTCGGATTTTAAAAATTGCATAGCTCTTTGCTACTGAGTATTTAGTTGGAGGTTTTTACCATTTGTGTATGTATAGATATTTTAAATTGTAAATTGTAACGATTTTAAGTAATCACATACAATAAACTATTGATTGATTGATTGATTGATTGATTGATTGATTGATACTTTTGATTTCTGTTGTTGGTACCAATGTTCATGTTTCACCTGCCCTTCCAGTAAGGTCAGCGTGAGTGTACTAACACGTGTTTTCTTTAACATTCGAGAATCTTCCAGAAAGCCATCTGCCCCACGTGCCCCACTTGCCACACATGACCTAGATGCTTTCTTTGAGCTTTCGAGAGGGTATATAACCACCCTCCCAACCTCGAGTCTTTGCTTGTCCTACACTCCCCCTGCGGAACAAGCTTCACCCTTCCCACTCACCTGAAGAATCCATCTGGAAGCAAGTGCTCCAGGCTCCTTCAAGTCCATAGTGAACCAGTGTTTCCATGGCTCCAGCTCCCTCGGTGTCTCCCTCCTGCACAGCTATTCCAGACCCCCTGCAACTACCAGGGTCAAGGCTCCGAGATCTTCTTCGAACATCAGTCAAGTGGCAGAACTAGGCTAACTACTTGATATCAGGTACGCACTAATCCTCCTATAGTAGTTAGCAGGCCGCAGCACCAGCGTCGTAAAAGACTCTAGACTTTTCCCCCACGACCTTTCTGTAATTTCATCAAGTGCTTCTTGTGTATTTCTACTCCGGACCCCTCCGTTCAACCTTGGCACTTGACCTGATTGCTCTGAGTCTAAAGACTTAATTCCGTTTTCATCTGAATGAACAGTATTTTCAAGAGAAAGCATTTCTGAGTATTTGATGTTTGTATGAACCTTGTAACTCCAACCTATCCACTGAGTTTACCTTTGGAGTGCTAATAACTCCAACCTGTGTTCCGAAGTTATTATGGAAGTGCCATTAACTTGTACCTATCTTCTGAGTGTTGTCTTTAGTAGTGCCTCACTCCAATCTGTGATTTTGGTTTTTCTGCTGAAAATTTGTAAGTGTATGTAAGTGAAGTCAATGCATGGTCATTGTATATTGAGGCCTGTTAGTGTATTGATGGTAATTGCTTCCTCTTGATATTTTCAGTATATTGCATCATCGCAAAAACAGAGGTTTTGATCCAGTGTGTATCTACTTCGCAAACACCAAAGGTCTCTGGAGCAACAAAACCCTGTTCCTCAGTATCGCCCAGCTGCTGAGCAGATCCAGTACCACAAGTCTCACTTTTCTTATTTTGATCCCAAACCCTCTTCCTCCTGTTGGACATTGTGTGCTGTGAGATTTTGGTTCCTTGACATGTGCTGTTCTTGGGAGGGGTAGGAGGTCCAGCGTCGGCTCCAGTATCGTCTCCCCGGTTGGGACCATGTGACTGCATGACATGACCCTTCCTGTTTCATGTCTGAAAAGAATAAGGAGAAAGGAAAAAGCATTTAGTGTAAAGCAACATGAAATTATATGTGAATCTTTTGGAGGATCTGAAAGATCTAGTGGTACGATAAAATTGTTTCATCATTGTGAAGGAACAAACTCTATCTACCAGTGTTTTTCTATAAATTAGAGTGGGAAGGTTTAACGTTTGAAAGAGATTACTGGAGAAAATGTATTTCCTGTTTCTTTGATAGAAATAACCTTAAATGATAAACCATGGACCTGAGGTCCAGTGTCATTGAATGCCAACCTCTACAAGATCTAATTAATCTTGATAAGGAGACACTGTCTATGTATCATGGAAATTCCAAAGCTCATATTTAGGTGAGAGGCTATGGAGCAACTGTGTGTTGGTACTGGCAAGAAGCTCATTTTACCAATACCTTTTAAGTGCAACCAAACGTATTTTAAGAATACCACTGTTTTCTGTCAATGAAAAAGGGAAGTCACCATCTTGTCAAGAAGCGTGGGTCAGGGCATGGCTGTTTCAGTTAATCATGTGATAATGTGAATGCGACAGGTGTGTGCACACCTTGATACAGAATCAGAGTTTAAATGCTACAAGACACCAGGTTAGAGCATTGCTTCTCCTGGTCTTCTACCACCCTTTCCAAATAAGAATATTGGTAAATATATCCTTGCACGTAATCGGAGAAATGTCTGTGTTTCTTTATTTTTGTAGAACCAAGTAAAGGTAAGCTTGACTCATTGACTGTGTGGTAGAAAATAGAGCATTCTTGTCTGTATCAGTAGTTGTGTCAATAAAGATAACTGCTTTTTTTATATATAAGAACAGTGATCTTTTTTCCTGCCTGAAGATCTAAATCTGATTTAAAACCATTTGTCATTTGTAATGCGCCAAACTACAGGTTATGTTGCCATTACCTGTGCTTATCAGCGGGGAAGGAACAAGTCTTAAAGGTAATTGGTATCTTGAAGAAATCTATGAGCACTCCCAAGCCAACACAAGCATAAAGAAGTGTGAGTCCCATAACGTGGTCATTGAGAACCAGAAGCTAGAGGGAAAATACCAGTGAGCATTGCAGGTGCCATGATGTTCTGTGTGGGTGCTCTCCTCTACGGTCTGTATGTTGCATGGAGCAGATGTACTGTACCTGCAAGCATTATTACTCTGCACAGGTACATACATGATTTGTCGAGGTAATTTGAGGGAAATTTACAGATTGACAGCAGATACCTTAGTTACCCCAACTGAGAAAATAGTTAGGAGTCAGAACACGAGGCTGGTTGTGGTTTCATGGAAGGAGAGCTAAATCACCTCTTTCTCTAAGACAGGGCACCCTCGGCGTGTTGAGTAACACTCTGTAAGACAATGCTACCCCCAGAGAAAAGAAACATAACAATACTAACTCCTGATCTATCGGTCGCCCAGAACTCATGGTTGTGCTTACTGGGGTCAGGGAGCACTGTAACTAGCCTCTCAGTTACCAGGATACCGCTGGAGAACCGAAAGGGTAGGAGCATCGGCCAAGTGGGACTTTGTTCTTGGAGTCATCAGTATGCGAGCCAAAGTGATCGAGGAGTGCCAAAGGGTAGCACTGGGCTGAGGGGGAAACAGAGGGGATGAGGAAAATAGTGGAACCCTACTTAAAAGTACAAAGGAAACAGAGGAAAGGAAAAAACACAATAATTGTGAGGGAACGCCAAACGGGTGCAAACTGAAACAGAAGCGGAGAAATCCCAACAACCTCTGTTGCCGAGCACAGTACTCCATGTTTGCTGATCTTTTATTTGGCACTGACTCTCATAGACTGGAAATGAAACTAGTTCCTGACCCCACTGGCCTGTGCCTCACAGCCCCAACTGTAAAGGGCCGTCCCAGTCTGCACCACCCACCTTTCAGAGCTATCAGGCCCGCATATGTTTATTCCATTACAATAATTTGATATGGCCCTTAGGGTTCAATGCACTATCAAGCTGGGATGTTTTTCTCTAGACTAGAAATTACGAAACCGCACAGCACTGCACAACTGACACATTAAACACATTGAGATGGGCAGCAAATTAACTTGTTTTTTAGGTTTCGCCTGGCGTCTGCTGCGCAGCAGCGTTCGCGCAGGCGAAATCTAATGTTAGAACAGTATGGGGGACTTGAACCCGCCCCTTCTTCCATTGGCTAGCTCCATAAATGGAGGCTAGCCATTGGAAGACATCGTTGTCCATCACTGTTTCCCCCGTCAAGACGCGAATCGTGGGCGTTTCTGACTCTTTTTTTAAGTCCCGCCCCCCCACACCCTCCCTCTCGCCGAGGAGTTATCCCGCCGTCAGCGATCCATTTGTTTATCCCCCGCCCTCCCTCCCTCCCGTTGTTCGTGCCTTCTCCCTCCCGCCCGCCCGCCCACTGTCCGTGCCTCCTCCCTCCCGCCCACTCCTCTCGCCGAGGAGTTATCCCGCCGTCAGCGATCCATTTGTTCCCACCATTAATTCTCAATTTAAAAAGGTGAGTAGAAGGGCCATGGCACGGAGATGTTATAATAAATTAAGCGTGTGGCAGTTTGCCTCGCCTCGTGTTTGCTGCTGTGCCCTGCGGTCTGGTGTTTGCAGCGTGGCTGCTGGAAGCAAGCATGGGAGGGGCGCAGCTGGGAGAGTGGCAGAGGGTGGGGGTAATGGGCGGTGTGCGCACAACTCCAGCAGAGGCAGCGCAGCGGTGTGCGCACAGCTCCAGCGGAGGCAGCGAGGCGCTGCGCGCACAACGCCAGCAGAGACGAGGCCCCACAGCGAGACCTTCAGGGAGCACAGACCTGCAGCGCGGGTCAAGAGACTCGGTGGGTCTGTCAGAACGAGACTCCCAGCCCGACAGAATTGTAGCGCCTTGGACAGGACGCGGAGATTCGAGGCGCCTCCGCCAGGCAGCGAGAAGAGAACACCGTCTGCGGTGCAGACCTACAATGGGGCTGGAAGTTGAAAATCCCAACGGAGGGTGCTCTGGTGAACCCACAAGCAGGGGCTGCAGTCGCAGATACTCGAACTGTAGGGGGCTTGGTCGGGTAGGGTACACTTGGGCTCTGGTGCGGGAAATACTGAAGGGCACTCACTGGTTACCAAATTACTCCATGTGGTCCGGGACAGTGCTCCAGTCCAGGACTTTCCTTTTACTAATCACTGTTTTCAGGTGTGCTAGTCCAGTCGCTTGAGGGGAAACGAGACAGTACTTCCCTTTGCCAAAATGCATTAAGGGGGTTAAGAAAATCCTAGGAGTAGGAAACTGTGTTAATAATGGCATGGACTCACCTGGTAACCGGAGTGAAGGTGTCTGATGGTGTGCATGGGTGTGCTGGCGCGTGTGCTTGGAACTGGGAAGGGATGAGGCTGAACACGGGACTGTGGCACTTCTACTGGGGCTGTAGCTGCCTTTCACATCACATAGGGTATATTTGTAGGAATCATGAGAGATGTGGAAGGGGTGTGTGGTTTTATTATTGGAATAATATTATTATAGTGTTGTGATTTTAGTTTACGGAGGGCTGTGATTTGAGTGTGTGTGCGTGCAATTGTGCCAGTGTATGTACTCGGGATTGTGAGGGATATGTCTGTACTGGGGTTGGTGAGTTATGTACTGTAACTGAAATGTGCTTTAGTTTTTTTGGAGTATAATTAAGGCTCCGGGTTTATGGCATTTGTTTTTTAACATTTCCGTCTGTATTTATCCATAATTATGTTTGGGCCATTTTTATAATTATTTATCCATATTTACTGTATATTTCGGGGATAAATGTGGTTGTAAAATTGTTTCCACATTTATTTAACTGATAAACCTGCACACATACTTCGACGCCTGACGTGTTTTAGAAAATTAAGAGGGCAAACATTACAATACACCCTCCTCTAAATATTCGCATTATACTACACATGTATGCTGGTGAGCACCCAATGTTGGGGGGGGCTCGCAGTGTGTGGGGGGCTCTGTGTGGGTGTGTGGGGGGGGTTCTGTGTGGGTGTGTGGGGGGGGTTCTGTGTGGGTGTGTGGGGGGGCTCTGTGTGGGTGTGTGGGGGGGCTCTGTGTGGGTGTGTGGGGGGGCTCTCTGTGGGTGTGTGTGTGTGGCATTTGCGAGAGATTAAGCTATTGGCATTGTAAATGACAATGCCATTTATTTATCTGTTTTCAAAACCAACACATAAATAAAAATGTTGTCATTTAAAATGCCAATAGCTCTAACTTTTGCAAAGGCGAAACCGTTGCATTGTAAATGCTTGTTATATAACTTTATCACTTCTGGCATGACTCAGGCGACTGCTGGCAGCAACATTGACTTTCCTCCTAAGTCTTACTCTGCTAACTACAAACATATCAAACTTACTTCTTCTGAGTCAACTCCAGGTATCCATTGTTCTTCAGTGAATGCTCGCTAATACAGTGGAAATGTGAACTTTGTTAGAAGACAAAAGTTTGACTTCTTATTTGTTAAAGAAACTTGAATAAAGGAAGTCTCTGACCCGGGGTTCTCATTAGCTATACCCAGGGATATGTCGTAAGAACAGCTAACAGGTGCACGAGGGAAATAATTAACTGTTCTACGTTGGTCAGCCTCTCCTTGTCCATAAAGTAATGCTACCTGCTTCATTATCCGTCAATCACAACTGTATTGTGAAAATAACGCTAATATATCGCCCTCCGGGTCCAGCAAAAAACATTTCTATCCTCTCTTCAGGAGGGAATGGCCACTACCTACCTAAACGCAACATTTCTGGTTGGCCTCTGGGATTTTAATATACACTCTGATAATACTAAATATATTAATACCTTAGAATTGGCAAATATTTGCTCATCCTTTGTACTACACCATACATGATAATTCTCCCGCCCATCGAGCAGGACATATTTTGGATCATATTTATGCGTGATTGAACGTTATCCATTCATTCCATTGTGGAAGTTCTTTGGTCAGACCATAAAGTCAAACTGTTGCCATTCTTTTAGAGATGGTTAATTCTCACAATGTTAGGGCTAGTAAAATACCTTATTGTGCCTGGTCTAGACTTAATACAGAGAAAAGTATGTACTGTTTATGATCCTCTCAATTTTTGGTTCAGTTAGACAATTGTGATGATGGTGAAGTATTTAATAATTTTAATGACCGAATAGCAAATGCCTTGGATGAAGTATTATCCCTTAAAACTGGAAACTTATATAACAACTACTGCCCTCTGGTATTATCACAAATTGATAATAGCCAAAAGGAAATGTAAAGAACTAGAAAGACTTTGGAGACTTACATATATGCCGAGGTAGAGTGGACATCGTGTAAGCTGGATCTTAAAGTATACAAGGCACTGATTTAAACTACCAGCTGTAATTACTAATCACAATAAAATCAGCCTTTCTAAAAAAACAGACAAAATAACTTTTTCTTCACACCAATCACTTTCCTGGACTTTGAGAGTCAGTGTAACCTACTGGAAAAAGAGGAAAGACACCTCCATTCCTTATCCCAGAAGGCTCTGCAGACCTGTTCTTCGTAAACTTCAAAGAAAGTGCAATCAACGCATCCTTGCACTGATACACCTACCAGCATTTAGGCCCAAGCCAAAATCTGCACTTATCTTTGGATACATCAAGAACTGGATTCCTATTGGAGAAGTTGGATCTGCGATTGTCAGCATATTGCCCCAACTTCAACCTACCATTAGCAGATATCTATCTACAGACTCAGCAAAAACCAAGCGTTTACCAGCAACAGAACTGAACATCTAGACCTGTGCAAGACAGTCGCTTTTCATAAAATTATAGGTAGCCGGAAAGAATACAATCTTCCGTCAGGTCCAAAGTAGCCTTAGTCTCACTGCCTCTTATTTTTCTAACTGGATAAGGCTGAATCATGAATCCTCCTTAACTGCAGTGCACTGCACGCAAAAACTCACTTCTACTAATACCTGAAATTTCCCTAGAGCCACATCATTACTCGTTTTAGTTAGTCTTGGCTCTCTAACCCCATTTGGTTTTCAATATGTTGACTCTTCTATATACACCACTGCTTGTTTTTGGTTTTTATATTGTTTTATAAACCATACAAATTATTTAACACATTTGCTGATCACAGCTTCACTAGTCTTACTAGTTGACCACGGGGTCATTTGATGCAGAGCTCTGAGCAAGTGCAGCTTTTCTAGTTTCTACAATTACTTTTAATGCTCTTTTGTGTGTGTTATTCTGTGCACTGCAGTTTTTCCCTTTCTCCTGGTTCCAAAATTCACTTATCTATTCCAAAGTCCTCAGACAAAATCTAAACGAGCAAGGCAGCTTTTGCATGTTCACCATTTTGACCTTTCCACTATAAATATTTTTAGATTGCTTATTTATTGTATTGCAGGCTGGTGTGCCTTTGCCTGGGAGTGTTAAATGTATTCAGATGGGTACAGGTGGTGGACTCCAGCACTTTTTATTTTTTTATTTATTTGAAAAGTTTTATATAGCGCTGGCCAGACCGCGAGGTATCGGAGCGCTTTACATGAGGAACAGAGAGTTACAGGTTACATAGTTACATATGCCAGCACCCCCCCCCCCCCTCACCCCCCAAAAGATTAGACCACAAAAGGCATACCAATATAGGATAAGATATCCCACAACTTAGACCAGTTTATCCGGTAAATGCACTACTTGTATCCATGAAGGCTAAATAAAGTACAGCTTTCTTTGCTGTAACATTTCACAATAGTAAAGTTGAGATTTAAGCCCCAAAGCCTTCCCTGAAACCATATTGGACTGGGCAAAATACATTGTTATCCCAGACCTTAATTCGGTATGACACCTCACAATCTTGACTGTAGAGTCCAACAGTGATACAAGCCTGTAGTAAACAGGAGCCTGTCTGTTACTCTCTTTAAAGAGCTGGACTTTCGCTTTTCCGTGAATCTGGAATTATAACAGCATTTAAAATACTGATAATAAGAGGGGCCCATAGCAGATTGTTAGCCTTATACAAGTCCCTGGGGACCCCATCCAGCCCATGGGCCTTATTGTCTGGGCTGGCCATGGTAGCACGAGTGTCTTTTGCATTATCAAAGGAGATTTCCAGAGGATACTGTGAGGGCTCCTCAGCAGGCTCAGACATAGGGCCAAGTGCTGATGAGTAGATCTGTATAAATGAGTCACCCATTTTTCTGGATTGATTGATGTTAGATAGTAGGTCATTAGATGAATTTAGGAAAGCCTGCTTACCATTAACGGTCTCCCAGAACCCCCCTACCACCCCCCTGTATCCGTCTCTACGTGCGTTTCCAACTTTCCTCCTCCAGCTTCCTTTTATTAATGGCCCTTTAATAATTAGACTTGCTACCGTCATCCTCTGATCTCTCGGCCTATCATTCAGAAGTTCTTGAAGACTGTGGTTAGTGACTACACTTCATTGAACCAACCCAGTTTACATGACCCTCGAGCCTGAACGTTTTAGCAAGATTGCCATGGCAGAGATACTTAAGACTTAAGAAAGCCTCTAAAATTTCAGAGGCTAATTGTTGTTTCCGATTAACAAATGAGCCAGTGTGGGGGTATCAACTGCTCTCCACTTTACACATGAACCCTTATCCTTCTAGGAAAGGCCATTGCCTCAGGAGTAACAGGCGAGCACGGGCAAACTGGTGCAGAGAAAATCTAATATGGTTATGATCACTGCAACCGTCCAAGACCCATAGCCTGCTGTATGGGCAGGGCCGGTTCTAGGATTTGCGAGGCCCTGGGCTAAAAGGGAATGTGCGAGGCCCCTCTAATGTAGATAAGTGGCCCCTTGCAAGGAGACCATTCACAGACACTGTGGGAGGCCTATTGTCCAGAATTTTGTCACCCCCCACAGTTTTAACTTTGAGCCCACAAGCATTTCTCACACCTTCAGTCCGATAGGTGTGAGAATTGCTTGTGGGCTAAAAGTTAAAACTATGGGGGTGCCAAAATGATGGACAATGGGCCTCCCACAGTGTCTGTGAATGGGTCTCCTTTCAATTGAAGGGAGCGTCTCCCTCCCTTATGTATCCAGATACCATCCCTGAGAGGCCCGGGGAGGGGGGCCCCTCCATTTCAAAGAAAGGTGACACCTTTCTTTGAAATGGATCGCCAGGGAACCAACAGGACACATCACCAGTGCGTGGCCCCATGCTGGTGGGCTGAGTGCGAGGCCCTGGGCAGCTGCCCACACTGCCCATGCCTAGCGCCGGCCCTGTGTATGGGCATGGCCAAATGTTAGTAAAAAGCAGGGAAAATGACTGCTTTCTGAATAAAATGGATTGAGGAAGTCTAATTGAACATTAAACTGCATGACGACTGGCCATACTCAAACTATCACGGTCCCTTGCATACAAGTGCAAGCAATTCGTGGAAGGGGATCATAAAAAAAACTGCTATGGGTGAAATATTCTAGGCATGGCCAGTGTCCTCAAGCGAGACGTAAAAAGACTAAATTTAGCCTTTGAGTGCGCCAATTTGCGGACATGGCACAGGAAAACAAGCTTCCTGGTCCGATTGACTGCTTCATAATCGAACCTCATTGATGTAGCAGATATCCAGTGTAGCTCCATATTTCCAAATTAATATGCTTTCCATCAACTCCCCCACCGCTTGGGAAAGTCAACCAACCCCTTTGTCTACTGCATATGTAGTATAGACAAACTAATCCGTACAGTGACCAGTTACTCTTGCTCTACCCCACACCCACTCACAAAACGTGGAAATACCTATTTGTCAGGCAGATTTTATACAGATCTAATTTGCAAAGATAATAATCAAAGAGGTTTGTACAATTGTAGCGAGGCAAGAAAACATGAAACAAGCATTTTCCAAGCACTATACCTTCAAAAAGACGCTTGTCATCCTTTTCGTCCAGTGTCAGCAACTTTCTGGCCGCTTTGCGGATTTTGGCAAGTGTGAATTTCACCCTCCACACTTCACGCATATTACGAAGACCATATTTGTAAAGATGGGGCCCTAGGCCCGCATGATGAAATAAGTGCGACAAGGGACACCAGTTAGGGGATTGTAATTCTGGCCTCGAGCACGTGCGCTCTGCCTCTTTTATTAACAGAGTCACCTGACCCAGTGACGTCTGGGGTGGGTGGGTGTTCAGTGTAGGATTACACTTAGGAACAACTAGACTGTGTCCTGGCAGGACACTACATCCCTCCCAAAATGTAATGAAAGGAAAAGCGAATGTCCAACCTGCAAGAAAACAGAATACCAGAAATTTACAGCCCCCAACGGATTCCCTTCAGGCGGCCGGCGGGGAGATGTCAAAAGTTCTGGACTGCAAAGTCAATCAGATGAGCTTCACCTCAGCGGTGTACTTCAGATCATCCTTGTCTTGCTGTGTTGACGCTTATATACAGTGTTCATCACTTGGAGCATCGGGAGCAGAATGGGTGTGACCCTTGAGGGGTCTCGCAGGTGTTCCTAGTCCAGTGGATGACAACGCTTGTTGGTTGTTGGAGACGACTATGGCACGAGGGGTCTTTCCTTGGATTTACTGATCTTGATGCCTTCACACCTCCGTCCGGCCAAGTAACTTCCGACTTGCCTTTCTTGCCGGACTCCTCTCTCACTGGAGCCTCGAAGTTCAAGTTCAAGTTCCAAAATTTGTATAGCGCACTACTCATCCAGAGGGTCTCAAGGCGCTTGAGGGAGGGAGGTGCTTTTTACTTATCGAATATCCATGTTTTTAGTTGTTTTCTGAAGGAGAAGTGGTTCTGTGTAAGGCGGAGGTGGGTGGGGAGGGAATTCCAGGTTTTGGGCGCTAAGTAGGAGAATGATCTTCCCCCCATGGGGGATTTGTGGATGCGCGGAATTGCGGCGAGGGCTTGGTTGGACGATCGTAGTCGGCCGGAGGGGGTGTAGAAGGAAAGTTCGAAGACTGGCCTCTCCTGCTTGGACTCTTCTCTCACTAGAGACGCTGGGAGGACCCTCTTGCCGGACACGATGGGACCGGGTGGACCGTGCAGGGCTTCGCATGAGCCGCGCAAAAACGTTGCTGAGGAACTGCCAACGGACTCACCGCCAAGTCTCTCATGATGTCCTCGGGGTGTTGATGTCATCCGCCAGGTTGGTCTTGCCGTTAGGACATGGGTTCAGTGTTTTCACCAGACCGTTTCTCGGTGCCAGGTGTTCACCTGGGGCCTTCGTGCTTCCTGTTGCCTGTCGTGGAGCTGCTCTGCTGCACCTCTCCCATCCGGATTCCTCTCTCACAGGACATGTGGCCGAGGCCCTTGTCCCCTGGACTGCCACTTGATCGCCTGGGCTGTGCGGGTCGCTGCGGAACTTCGGACATGGCCACAGTCGAGTCTTGTGTAGTCCACAAGGGTGGATTGTCTAGTGCTCGGGTATGCTCTGCTTCGGCAAGCTTCAGGTTCACGGGGCACCCATACGGTTCTTCAGTGGTTGGTCTCCTCGAATGCAGGTTGTAGGGATTACTGGGATCCACATGGATGTTGCGATGTTCCTTGGACAGCACCGATGTTCCTGTGTGCTGACTGTTGCGATGCTCCTTGGACAGCACCGATGTTCCTGCAAGCTGACTGTGGTTCTCTCTCTTCCTCTGTGGAGTGATGTTGTGATACTCCATTCTTCCTCTTCGTTCTCTTCCTCGACGCGGCCCGGTCTTCTTTCTTGCTTACTCATGCTAACCAGGCTTCTCCATGTAGCGGGCCCTCTACATGCCGTCCCCTTGGTCTTGTCCATGTGGTAGGACACTGTCTTCACTTGTCTTGGTGACTAGACCTGTCGTCGTATCTTCCTGTTACTTGATCACTTCTATAGCCCTTAATCAGGAAACCCTTCCTTGGTCATTCCCATCATGACTCTCCTGTCTCGTCGGGTTCCTTTGGCTCTACTGTTCCTTCTACCTTTTCTTTATGGCGTCGTGCCCTTCCTTTCCATGTTCCTTCTTGCGACGTGGTCTGGTCCTCTTGCTGTCGTTGGCCTTCCCGACCAGTCTTCCCCAGGCAGCGTGCACTCCACCTGTTTCTCTCTGGTCTGGGCATAGCTCTCCGGCATGGTGTTCTTCTCTTCTTTGACTGGACCGTTTGTCGCGATCTTCTCTGTTGCTTCTTTTCTTTCCTTGGCGACCAGACTGGGTGGTCGGCTTTCATCTTCGGCATGAGTCGTCATGCTGTGCTATCTTCTTCGTGGCCGCTATTCACCGTCACGGTGTTTTGGCATTGGCGCGCTTTGTCTGCGCGGAGGAGGGTTGTGTCACCACTCCTGGTGCATCTCTGGTGCATGCCGCCATGCGTGCTGACGATGGCGCTCTGGTTGCTGCGAGACGTCGCTGTCTCTCTTGGGGACCTTTGTGCGCTGTCCCGTGGCGTTGGCGTGTCGCTGTGCAGCATCACTCTGGCGCTCTTGATTCCTGGCGCTCCTGGCACGTTCCGGCGCAGTGCTGCGCGGTCCTGTCATGCGGATGTGGAGTTCTGGCACTCCTGTCGCGTCCCTCGCGGCTCGTGGCGCGGTTCTGTGCTTCTGGTGGACTGTGCCACTGCTTCGTTGACCTTCTTGGGCGTGGAGTTCCTTCACTCCTTGTGCCTCCATGCACAGTGTTGTGTTGCGCCTTTGGTCAGGCTTCTTTGTCGCTATGTGGCGTTCCTGCGCCCATCTAGCGTTACAGTGTGTGCCCTGTGGTGCTGGCGCTGCACCCCTGGCACATCTGGTAGCACTGGCTTGCACTTTGCTTATATGCAAAGCTGTCACTGTCAGTGTTTGTTGCCTTCCTCACCAACACGCTCATGGAGCTGCACTCTGAAGGCACTGTGTTGCTGACTTGCATGGCTGTATGGGCGCTTCGCCGCCGGGTGTCTTCTGCGGGGAGTCTGCTGTCTTCTGGCACACTTGGATCTGCTAGAGCAACGCTGCAGTGATCACACGCCTTGTTGCAGGCTTAACTGGAAGCTGCTTTTTCCCTTTCACTGCAGTGGCACCAAAGGGCCACTAGATGGCAGTGTCTCTTCTGGCAGCAGCCTTTGTACTCCTTTTGGCTTTGTGCTCAGGCTTGACTTTCCCCTGAGGCCTCATTGCCTAGTCGTCCTCCCGGGACACACGTGGGTGGCCGGGGGCCACAGGACAACTTTGTCTCCCCTCCGGTGAGTTGTGCTCCTGTAATGACCGGAAAGAAGTCCAATTTTTTTTTACAGCTCCCTTCTTGCTTCCTCCCACTGCGGGTGTAATGTTGTGCCTTTATCTCTTGACCTCGCGGCACTGGCTGTACACCGATTTTCCTGGCTTTTTCCCACCCCTCGCCGCAGGCTCTAAGCACTTGGCCTGCGCGGGGGGGTTTGCGCCGGTCCGCTTCTCTCCTGTTCCTTGTTGCCGCTGGCTCTCTCCTCACACACCACGCGGGGTGGGGGAGGTTTGTGCTGCATCAGGGGGCTGGTTACGTTCTTGGGGGCATCAGGAGGAGTGGGAAGCAGCTCGCCTTCTTTCCCAGATGCGGGGTGAAGCTCCGATGGGCCGGCTGGTTAGGCTGCGCAGAGGAGGTGTGTGTCAACGGCTCTTCTAGCGGCCTCGGCCACATTTTTCACCTGCTTCAGTTATGGCACACTTTTGCGCGGGTGGGCTCCGCTTTCACGAATAGTCATCTGGTGAGGTCGCTGCAGGCTCACGCGGCCCCTCCAGCCTCTCACAGTGCCCGGGCTCATTTACCCCACCGCTGCAGCAGCTTTAGTCACATGCTGCGCGGCAGGGGTCAGGGGTAGCTGCAGGCAGGCCGCGGGTGGGCTCCGCGAGTCCTGCGTTATCAAAGGCCAATCGCTGGCGTCGCTCGCACTGCTGGGGGCACGGTCAATGTTCGCAGCTTATAGCAGGTGGGCTCCGCTTTCGGTGCTTGACTGTAGGCTCACCTTCGTCCAAAGGGCCTTGCACTCCGTCGCGGGTGGCTCCGCGTTGGTTGCCGCATCAGTGGGGGCATTCGGGTCCGGCTCGGTGGCAGTCGATGCGGGTGGGCTCCGCACGGCTCTCTCTTCGCCCCAGGCAGGGGGGGCACACACGCTGGGCACGGGAGGTGCGGGGTGAGCTCCCGGTCACCTCCTGCTTCGTGTTCTCGGTCCGGGGCTCAGCACACGCCCCGCGGGCCTCCGCTAATTGTCACTTGCTGCAGGGGGAGTGCTCATGGCACGGGCAGCGTTCTCCTCCTTTTCCCCCCTTGTTTTTCGTTGAGCTGTGGCACACATGGCATCGCGTTACCGCCTCGTCGCCATTGTAAAGATGGGGCCCTAGGCCCGCATGATGAAATAAGTGCGACACGGGACACCAGTTAGGGGATAGTAATTCTGGCCTCGAGCACGTGCGCTCGGCCTCTTTTATTAACAGAGTCACCTGACCCAGTGACGTCTGTGGTGGGTGGGTGTTTATTGTAGGATTACACTTAGGAACAACTAGACTGTGTCCTGGCAGGACACTACAATATTCACACTCATTTTTTGAACCAATTACAGAGCAAGATACAAAATGTAAGGCGTAAAAAATGGAGAAAGAAGTCAAAGAGAGAAAAAAAGAAGAAAAAAATATCAAAAGGGATGTGAAATAACATGCAGGAGTAAGATAAAGACTGAAGAGTAGGGTGCTGGAGGAATGAGGCAAGAGGTGAAACCAAGTCTATGTAGCTTTCGTTTTTGGCATCCCCGCTATTCGGCAGCTCCGGCTGGGGCTCCTAAGGTAAGCTTTGTACCACTAATTACTCTTTTATTTTTTGTTGCAAATTAAACACTGAGATGGCCCTTGTTTTACTTTACAGAAAACACTGACACTGTGGACTGAAATATATTACATGCGAGGTGCAAGGATTTCAGTCATTGTCAGTATTTATACCACATACATTTATTTACACAAGGACAAAAGCTCTCCTGTGCCCTGCAGCTGACGATGCATACGGTTTCACGGTCCCTGCACAGTGCATAAAATACCAACAGCAGTCCCACCCACCAGGCCTCCATTTCTACTGCTTTCCGGGAATCAAAGGCCCCTCGCGCACCCGGCGCACAGCAAGCTGTTTAGTTTTCATGCACCTCACGTGCACGCCGACTGTTTAGGAATCGAGCCCTCTGCAAGCGAAAGCGCCGCAAAAGTGTAAACCCCTTTTTATTAAGAGAGCCACAGATTTTTAGACTTGATAAATAGCGTTATTGTTCTTCCGAACTGTTCACACAAGTATTGTATGATGGTTAACACGTGGAGAAATAAACACGGACGGGCGGCCTGATGCAAAGCAGATGGGCCGCACATTCCTTGCTCGCTGCTTGTGAGCACCGCTGGAATGTGAACCTTTAACACAAGCAGTGCAGACCCACTGTGCGCACACTGAGAGGTGCGGGGCGTCGACAACACCACAGCAGATCTGTGAGCCTCGCAAAACTCGGAGAGATCGTATTTTAACCGCTTCTTGATTCAAAAACATTGTTTTTCACGCCTTCGCCCTGAATTCGATCGTTCACTTGTTATCTTTATTAATGTTGCCTTTTCCCCAGCGACTGATGATACGAGTGTTTGTAAAAAACATTCTAGCCAGCTGTCTCGCTTACCATTTGACTGACCTCCGAACTCTGGCCAGTATTTGGATTTTAGTTGAACTTGTGACCTCATCAGAATAAGATTCAAGAAAAAAGGGAAACCGGGAAGTCAGGCGGAAGTGGATATTTCACCAAGTATGATTACCAGGGATCTTCAGTACTAAGAGCTACTTATGTTTAATGAAAATGACCCCGAGCAACTAATACTAGTTATGTAGTAGGGACCACCATCCAAGATTGTCAGCAGTGATCACAACAGTGTATCAGGAAGGTTGCCATAAGTAAAATAAAAATCGTCATCAATTTGGAATGGCACTGCATGGATAATACATAACAGCCATATGTGCAGTGCCCCTGGCACCAAGGTAATAATATGAGTAATACTTCTTTCTAAGGGTACTTGATTTATCACTGAAATAATACCCATAAACACATTTTGGAAATTCAGCCATTTTTCATCAAACATCAGCTGATGTGTTCTCTAAATATACCAATTTTCATATTGTATACACATTAAAAAAAAAATTGGTATACATATATTGATTCAACCAAGCAAAAGATTCCATATTAGTAGACTGGGCTGCACACAGGAGAGTAAATTACAGGTAACTGGAGAGCTACCAGTAGCTCACGAGCTAATCGTTGGAGACATTTGTATAGACTAGCATTTATGACATGTAGTCACTTGACTAGGATTGCACCACTATTGGCATGCAGAACACAGACCCAGTCCTTGAGTGATGCAAATGCTATTGTTTCACTTAAATAAATCCATAACAATGTTGCAATTAAAATAACACCATAACAATGCTACCATAAGAATAACACTGTCTGCTGACGGAAGTGTGTTTAAAGTGGGTGTGTGCTTAGTAAAACTTGATTACAATCAATTGTCCTTATACTGTATCATATGGTAAAAGTTCAACTCAAGAAAGGTAATATATCAATTAGAAGACTGATTGGTTTAATTAACGTAAAAATGTGGCTTTTAAAATCAGTTACAGGATCGAATTATTTAACTAAGTTAAAACCATGTCTACTAAGTGTAGCATCCTGCTACAATAACCACAGACACATGTATGGACTTTCAATGGAGCTTTATTACTGTGCTCCCTGCCTGTCTCCTGTCCCTACTCTAACTAACTTCCCTCACTCCTGCTCCTCCTCTTCCTGCCCTCCCCCTGTCTCCACCCACAACCACTAGTCTGCTAACTTCACAACATCTCCCCCCTTTGTAACAAAACAAATGAAACTCTGACTTCTTAGTCCATTTCTGCAATAAGTCTTCTTGGTGGACGGGTATTCCGCTGAGGTCGCGGCGATTTGACACTCGGACCAATGCTGTTCGGTGTTTCATCGGCAGGACTAATGTTCTCACAACCATCTGTCCGTGGTTCAGCCGAACCAGGAATGGCTATTTCACTGGATGCAGTTTCGGTGGTGTCCTGCGATAGTTTCTTGAAGTGTGAAATGTTTCTGGTGATGCGTTGCTGCTCAGACTCAGCAGTCAACATAGTTCCTTTCCGTTTTGTGATTACTAACGGTTCATCCTTGAAAGGGCAGTCAGTCTTCCTCTGCTGCTCTTGTCTGACCAGTACCTGGTCCCCTTCATGTAACGAGAGTGACCTTGCTCTCCTCCGTCGATCTGCGTATGTCTTCATCTTGTCTTTCCGATGTTTGTCAGTCATCATCATCTCTCGATGTTCTCGAGCAGGTGACACTGATGGTCGTAAGGCCCCTTCCCACGTCGGAATGCGGTTCCGCATGGGACGTCCCAGCATGAGAGTCGCCGGGCATTGCCCTGTGGTTGCATGAGGGGTTGCCCGATAGGCTCGGAGGACCTCATTGAGGGCTACTTGTAAGTCCTTTCCCTCTGCCGTTGCATGCTGAAAAGTCTTTTTGAGCGTGGCCATGAATCTTTCGATTGTTCCATTGGCCTGTGGCCAGAGGGGCGTGATCTTACGGTGGTGGAAATCTAAGTGTTTCGCAAATGTTGCAAAGTCTTGTCCATTGAATGGGGGCCCATTGTCTGTCTTCACTTGAGAGGGAACTCCCCAAGCCGCAAAGACTTCATCAAGCACCTTGAGAGTGCTCGCGGCATTGGTTGACGGTACAAAGTGTGCAAATGGATATCTGGAGTGTTCATCAATGATGGCCAACACGTATTTGCCCGATGACAGGGGTCCATAGAAATCAATGGCAATCTCTTGCCACACTCCCGGTGGAAGGGGGGTCATGTTCAATGGTGCTGGAGGGTCATTTTTGCTTGTGAGCTGACAGAGGTGACAATCCTTCAATGTGGCTTCCACCATTTGGTCAAGGTATGGAAACCATACTCGCTCTCTCAGTGCACGCTTGGTTGATACAATACCCCGATGACCTTCATGAGCAAGTGCAACTACTCCTTGTCTCAGCTTGGTAGGGATCACGATTCGCTGGTCTCTCAGCAGTATGCCATCAGTGGTGGCAGACAGTTCACCACTTACATGTTGGAAAGCTTGCATTTCCTGTTTGAGAAGTGGATCAGTCTCTGTGTCCGTAGGATCGTGTCTCCACCTGTTGTGTCGAAGGCGGCGCAAGACCTTCTGCATGACAACATCTTAGGACGTACATTCACGGATGGTGTCCATTGGAATTGCAGGAGGGAGAGCTTGATCTGTCACAAAGTGTATATATTCTTCCGCAATAGAAGGATTGGAGGCTGACGATGTGAGTGGATGTCTGGACATGTAGTCAGCCGGGTTTTCTGACTTCCCCGGCTTGTGAACTATTGTAAATGTGTATTCTTGTAACCTTAGACCCCACCTCTCGATTCTTGGGGGCATCTTGGACCGGGGATTTCCGTAGATAGTGACAAGGGCTTGGTGGCCTGTAATTAGAGTGAAGTGCTTACCATATATGAAAACATGAAAATGTTCACATGCCCACACTACGGCAAGACTTTCTTTCTCGGGCTGCGAGTATGCCCTCTCTGGGTCAGTTAGACTGCGACTCGCATAAGCAATGATTCGACGTTGATCTGAATCGTTGTCATACTGGGCCAGGATGGCTCCAAGCCCAACGGGGCTGGCGTCCACAGTTATTTCCGTTTTTCGTTGTGGATTGAAGTATGACAGGTGATCTGCAGTTGCCACCGCCTTCTTGATGTCTTTGAATGCTGTCTCACATTGGGGAGTCCATTCAAATGGTTGACCCTGTTTGGTCAGGATTCGGAGGGGGTGGCTGATCGTTGCATAGTCCTGGATATACCGGGCACAGTAACTGGCCATCCCGAGGAATGACCGGAGCTCATTAACGTCTTGAGGACTCTTGGTGTTGTTCAGAGTCCCAATTTTGTCGGGGTCAGGCTTCATGCCAGCACCGGAGAAGATATGACCAAAGAATTTTAATGTGTCCTGATGAAATTCACATTTGTCCTTGTTCAGGGTCAGGTTTGCTTCCAGTAGTGCGTGACAGACACGATTGAGTGCAATGTCATGTTCTCGTAGATCAGAGCCATACACAAGAATGTCATCGCTATAGTTGAGCGTATTAGGAATGTTCTGGATGACTTGTCTAATAGCCTCTTGAAATATTTCAGCTGCTGAGGAAACTCCAAAGCTGAGCCTCTTATATCTAAACAACCCAAGATGATAGCAAATGTGGTGATGTATCTGGATTTTGCCTCTAGTTCCAGTTGATGGTACCCCTTATTTAAGTCCAATTTGGAGAACACCTTAGCCCCGTTGAGAGCTGAGATCATGGCGCTCAAGTGTGGTCCTGGGTGTCTCTCTCTTTCAATTGCAGTGTTGGGCAACCGCATGTCCACACAGAGTCTGACTTTGTTGGCGGTGCCCTTTTTAGGGACAATGACTACTGGAGATACCCATGGAGTTGGGCCTTCAGTGCGCTCAATGATGTCAGCGGCTAGCAGGTCCTGGAGTTCTTCTTCCACTGCGGTCTGTAAATGGAATGGCACCCTTCGTGGATGCTGAGCAACTGGCCTGACTTGTTCGTTGATGTGCAGCCGCACTTGACAGCCCTTCAACTTGCCTAGTCCTTGAAATAGCCTGGGGAATTGACTGGTCACGTCTCGGTTTCCACTGACCTTGAAAAGAATTTCTACCAGGTGAAGGCGTTCTGCTGTTGGTAAGCTCAATAGACAGTCTGCTTCAGGGCCTTTGATAACGTGGATGACTGCCGAGATGGTTGTGTCTTCGCGTGTAAGGGTTGTCGAGAATTTCCCCAGGCAAGGAAGTGGCTTCTTGGCCATCCAGGTGAAGACTCTGACGGGTGCGAACGACAGAGGGGGACGCGGGCTCATTCTTTCGTATTCAGTGACTGGAATATAGTTCAGAGACGCACCTGAGTCCAGTACAAATTTGGTGTCATGATTGCCAACCTTGATGTCCAGCCTTGGGTATGTTTTGAGCTGATCAGGATCCGCAGCTAAGTTCAAATATTCAATGGTGTATACAGAGTCTCTGGATGACGGCCTGGACTGCCTGGACGGTGATCTCCGGTCCCACCTGGACCGACGTGACTCCCTGCTGGAGTGGGACGACCCTGACGACAGTTCAGTTTGATCTTGAACCGCTCGTGCATGGTGTCTTCGGCCGTCAGATCGGGACATTCTTGAGGTACCTCCTCGTGGCTCAGGCTGAACTGTCTTGTTGGTTCCGCCTCTTCTCTCTTGGTGGTACTCTCCACACATTGCTTCAAAATGATTGGTTCTGCCACATTTCCGGCATTTCTGGCCCATGGCAGGGCAGCTATCCACATGGGGGTAGTCATACCCACACCGGAAACACTTCCTTATATTTTCAGATCTTCTTTCTTTCCTCCATGGTTCTCGCCGCTGATGTCACGATTGTTCTCGACGAGATGACGGGCGTGACCTCCACTGCTTGTCTCTCGAGCTTCTTCGCCGGTCACTTCTGGCGTGCACACGTTGCACTAACTCGCGACTCCCTTTGTGCCCTGTTTCAATGGCAGCTGCATGCTCCTCCGCTTGATCAAAGATCCGTGTCATCTCCTCGATCTCATCTAGTGTGTGTTCTTTCCTCAGCAACCGTCTCCGCAGTTGATCGGAGTGACATCCATCAATTATTTGTGATTTTACTGCGGCATCCGTGGAGAAGTTGTCAAATGCACAGTGCCTGGCTAGTCTCCTCAGTCGCATCATGAAAGCGCTCATTGGTTCCTCCTTCCCTTGACGAGCTGAGTGGAAGGTGTGTCGTTCATAGTCGACGTTCTTTATGTGAAGGAACCTTTTATTCAGAGCGTCACGCACTTTGTCGTAAGTATCTGCCTCTGTGGCAGGAAGGTCCTTAATTATTTTAACAATCTCTCGCCCTGCCAGGTTACGCAGGGCAATCAACTTCTTTTTGTCCTCAGTCACTTCTGACCCTTCGATATAATCCTCGAATTCTTCGAACCATTCCTGCCATTTGGGACCCATGGTTCCCCCAGTGGTCACTTTTAGGGGTTCAGGCGCTCGCAGGTGCGACCCACCTAGAGCCTTAGGCTGATTTCTCTCATCACCGGACATCTTGGCAGTGTTTGCCGGTGTCTTTGTCACCCTTACTTGGTCTCACCAATGCTTGTTTATTTTCGGGTACCAATGCTTGTTTCTTTGCCAATGTTTGTTTGTTTTCAGGGACCAATGCTTGTTTATTTGCCACTACTTGTTTCTGTCATCAGTGCCTGACTTCAAAATGGCCGCCGTGTAACAGTCAAGGGGTTTGTCTTGAAACTTGCCTGACTTAAAGATGGCCGCCGTCACTGCACACACAAGGTTTTTCTCTCTCTGGTCTCAGGCACTCACAGGGCAGCGCGCTCCAGTTATCACTCTTCTTTGGCCACCACATCGACCAGGTGAGGTTGGTGTGGGCTCCCGCCTTGCTCTGCACGTTCCCGCTTTTTCTTCGCGGCAGCCTGCCGACTTACACGCATCTGAACTGAACTGAACTGTAGCTTTATTCGATTTCAAGTATAAAATCATAAAAGCACATTACAAAATGTATGCACAATTACATTTCAAATCATATCAGAGTAAATAACCTCATAAAATAAAATCTTTAAAATCAAATCAAATCAATAGTATATCACATCAGAGACTGGTTATTGAAAACCCCTCACCCCGGAGCAGTTTTGGCCCACCCAAAGGTTAGTCTCTTCGATGATCCTGTATGGGGGTGAAGTGATTCTCTGGGATAGAAGTCAGATAAGCCCCAGGTGTGTATGAGTCCGTCTCCTATCTGTGGTTTCCAAGACTGGAGGTAGGGGACAACATTGCTGTTTATGAACTTTATCAGCACCAGATCACCGGATCTCTCTTTTTGAAGCAGACCCAACCAACCCACCCTTCTGACACATTGTATTCTACCGTCGATGTCTGGGGGTAGGGGTCTATTCTTTGTTAGCCAAAATAGTGCCTTATTTCTCAGCTCCTGTTCACTTTCCGTTTTTCCCTTTATGAGTTCGGGCACCCCAGAAAGGACACCCACAAACGGGGCAGCCTCCGGTGGTAAATGGATGTGATTTGTTTTTCTTTGCGTGTTCATTCTCTTGGGGAGTGGCCCTTTAGGAGGTGTGGTTACTTTGTTCAGCCCCGATTTAAAGGAACAACTGTGTGTAGGTTTTAATTTGGTGGGAGCTTTCTCGCTAGGTTGGGTTAGCATGCCTGGTGTTACCCGTCGGAGTTGAAGAACACTACTTTGTGGAGTTGGTAAAGGCTTTACAATGTCGTTTAAAGTTTGTGATTGATTAGGGTCTGCCATGTTTTTTAGGAGTAACGAGTTTGTCATGGTCATCTCCTCTATTGACGTGATCCTTTCCCCAAGATCGGTCATTCTTTCTATTAAGGGGTGTAATGCGGCGTTAAACATAGATTGTATCTGAGCCAAAAATGTTGATGAAATTGGGGGTGCTAGCAATTTATTGTCCATGACTTGAATGCCTGTATGATTGTCCGCTGGTCGATTTCTTTCACCAGGAAGGTCCTGGAAGAATATTGTGGAGTTCGTGTTACCTGTTTCGGGTGGGCAGAGGGGTGTAGCCAAGAGGTTTCCATAGGGTGAGGATGATGAACTGGGGTGGGGGCTTGTGATGACTATAGGGCAAAAAGAGGCATTAGTGTGCTCAGATGTCGACTTAACGGCCGCGTACTTCGATTTGCATAAGCTGTTAAGTTCCTCCAGGAATGATAGGTTTGGTGATGCGACGGCAGACTGAGGGGGAATGATGTCACTATAGGAACAGTCAGTAGACAATTGCTCTCGTGGTAATCTTACAGGTTGTTGGACAGTGGACGGTGTTGTCTTGGTTAAGTAATGGACCATCGACCCCTTGACCAGCTCCCTAGACCCAGTACGAATTTTCGGGGCCCCCTTAGAAGACATGTTGTAAGTAGCAGCAGGTACCTACAGGGACTTGGAATGACTTAACACAAGATGTCTTACCTATTTTAGATGCACGGCCAGGGGGGGTGGCCCGTCCCGGCCTCCTCTGGCCTATGATGGCCTTAGATGGTCCCGCCCTTGTCCCGGGCTTCTCCCGGCGAGCTCCCGCGCGCGACTCGCGGGGCGGGAGGCGTTCCGGTGTTTTCTAGCGCCTCCGGGCGCGTCCGCGGTGACCCTGTTGCGCCGGGGCAGCTGGGAGCTGTAGTTCTCCCTCAGCTGCTGCTGGATCCGGCGTGTGCCCCAAGATGCGGTGTCCACCCGTGCCGTTGCCCTCACGGCGGAGTCAGGTGAGTGGTATGGCCGTTGCCCTCACGGCGTGCCTGCAGTGACTTTAGTTTGGCCCCCCAACGAGCGCTCGGCGCTCCGGTGTTTTCTAGCGCCTCCGGGCGCGTCCGCGGTGACCCTGTTGCGCCGGGGCAGCTGGGAGCTGTAGTTCTCCCTCAGCTGCTGCTGGATCCGGCGTGTGCCCCAAGATGCGGTGTCCACCCGTGCCGTTGCCCTCACGGCGGAGTCAGGTGAGTGGTATGGCCGTTGCCCTCACGGCGTGCCTGCAGTGACTTTAGTTTGGCCCCCCAACGAGCGCTCGGCGCTCCGGTGTTTTCTAGCGCCTCCGGGCGCGTCCGCGGTGACCCTGTTGCGCCGGGGCAGCTGGGAGCTGTAGTTCTCCCTCAGCTGCTGCTGGATCCAGCGTGTGCCCCAAGATGCGGTGTCCACCCGTGCCGTTGCCCTCACGGCGGAGTCAGGTGAGTGGTATGGCCGTTGCCCTCACGGCGTGCCTGCAGTGACTTTAGTTTGGCCCCCCAACGAGCGCTCGGCGCTCCGGTGTTTTCTAGCGCCTCCGGGCGCGTCCGCGGTGACCCTGTTGCGCCGGGGCAGCTGGGAGCTGTAGTTCTCCCTCAGCTGCTGCTGGATTCGGCGTGTGCCCCAAGGTGCGGTGTCCACCCGTGCCGTTGCCCTCACGGCGGAGTCAGGTGAGTGGTATGGCCGTTGCCCTCACGGCGTGCCTGCAGTGACTTTAGTTTGGCATCAAGCGTGAGGATTTTACCGTCGGCGGGATCTCAGGCCCGGACTTCCCGGCGCTCAGTCGCTCTCGCTGGGCGGTCGTAGCGGACGTCGTCTTCGACGCTGGGGTTACTTCTCCCTCACTCTGGGGCGCACAGCAGGGTCGGAGTAGGCTCCCGATCTCTGCACTGCCAATGCTCACGCTTCTGGCGGGGTCGCGTGTCGGCGCGCTCCGCTTCTTCTTCTTCTTCGAGCCTTTCCGCGCTCGTATGCACAGCTCCTCACAGCTCCCTCACGAGGGGGGGGGGGCGCAGATTTCCTGCTGCTAGCCTCTTCTCCTGGGGCATCCGCAACTCACGATTTTCGGCAGCGTCTTCTTTTCTTTGCACTGCTGGGGACAGGGTGTCTCTCTAGACTTCTGCAGGCGGTGGGTTTAACTAGATCCCACCCTCGTCGCCAGTTGTAGCATCCTGCTACAATAACCACAGACACATGTATGGACTTTCAATGGAGCTTTATTACTGTGCTCCCTGCCTGTCTCCTGTCCCTACTCTAACTAACTTCCCTCACTCCTGCTCCTCCTCTTCCTGCCCTCCCCCTGTCTCCACCCACAACCACTAGTCTGCTAACTTCACAACACTAAGATCAATACCCAGTTACAAATACAAGCTTATTAGCGTATTAACACTAACCAACAATGTGCGATGTTCTTTTTAAAAGGGACTTTCGTCAACCCATGGGCAGGCTAGCTTTTTAACACTGACGGAGCATCAAGACCGACTGACCTTAGCTCATGTCCAGCGTTTGACGTGTTAATGTTAGTTTAACTGGGCAAAAGTGAGGCTGACATCAGAACTTTCATCAATCTGCAGTTAGACTAAGGGTCTGCTGGATTGAATCTCGCTATTATTGCTTCTCTGCATTTTCTAACTGCACTGACATTGAGACTACTTTTTAGTAGACTGCTGCAAAGCTTGTAAAGATGGAGTCATATGCAGACCAGATGTAAGAAGTCCTACTTTTTGGCATTGCAGAACCTGCAAGTAGCTTGGCTGCTCTGTTTCAAGGGTGGAAGACTGGCCAGTGCTGGTAGTTGGCATCAATCTTCTCTTAATGTAAGCTGGGAAGCAGTATTTAAGTATGGAGAAGGTTTTAAATCATTGCAGTGTTTGATCACCATCCAGGAGTAAGATTAAGATCTAAATCGGATTTGTATCATCCAAGTATGACTGCACCTTCACCATCTTATTCAGTAGACAATTGAAAGTTGGAAAAGGTAAGTTCTTATCCCAAATGTCTGTTAAGTACAGCAGTTTTATAGAACTGAAGAGATACTTGTGATAAGCCGATTGTAGATCCTTGTCCAGTGCGGATCATAGTGTTCTTTTAAATAGATTTTTGTGACATTTCCAAATTTTGTGCCAGCATTTTATCTAAGCAGGCATTCTGCCAAGGTATTCCTTTGTAAGCCCAAACTACAACGTATTTGAGCTGGGGATGAATTGTGGTAGAAGGAGAAAGCCCGTCTGAAGGCTCTGGACTGCAGCCTGTCAAGAAGGGCTGCATCCTGGCCTCTCATGGCTCAACTGGCATACGCCACAGTCAGAAGTAGTTTTTTAGGAAATTTTTGCTGAAATGAGGGGCCGTCCAGCTTCTTGTAAATTAAAATGTTCCCTTTCTTCAGCATATACTACTTTTGGCGGGTAAAACTGACTCTACTGTCCAGGTATAGCTCCACATATCTGTATTGTAGCTGCTGACCTCTTCCAACATTACATCATTAAGAAGGTTCTTAAATTGCCGCCCAGGAAAGTTGGAAATTGTCATGGTTCTTGCTTTTGGTATATTCTTCTTGAGTTTTTTATTTTTTCTATAAGATTTTAATGTGTGAACGAATCTTTGGAGCCCCAAGCTGAAGAGTAAGATACCTTCATAGGACAGGTGAGACAAGCATAGAGGGACCAAGTGAGCAGGATGCGAGTTGACCTGGTCGAACTCTGGCGTCAAGTCAGCCATCAATATATTGAAAAGGTGGGGCACCAACACACAGCCCTATTTGAAGCCATGGTAGGTAGGTACCCTACTTGACACTCTTGTACCGTCCCTGATTTTGACTTGGATCCATGTTCTAATAAGTAGCTGTTCAATAGCTCACAGCAAAACTTAATGGATTCTTGTCGGTCAGGATTAGAGAGACATAATGTTAACCTCCACATCCAGGAGCGCTATAAGCCTGTAATTGTCCAGGTTGGGCCTGTCCCTCCTTTGAAGACTAGATTGATGATGGATTCGAGCCAACCGCAGGAATGAAGCCTGTTAGATACACCTCTCTATGTAGCGCGATAGCATATTCGCCCAGAACTGAGAATCCTCTCAGAAGATGGGCGTGGAATCCCATTTCGCCCTGGCGCTCCATCACTATGTCCTCCTTTTATGACTTTTTTTTTTTACTTCAGATGAAGAGTATGGATTGCCCTCATCCTACGGAGGTATGGTTGGTTTTCATCTATTGTATTGGACGCTTTTACATCTTCAGATGGGGAAAGTGTGTCCCAGTTATGAATGAGAAGATGCGATTGCTTGTCATCTCCTGCTTTGGAGCCATAAGTAGGTTTGTGCCATGTAGCCTAGCTATTTCAATATATTTGGACTTATTTCTACTTTTGATACAATTTGTAGGTGTAACTCCTGAGCAGCTGTTGGCCGTTGCATATTTATTGGCGAACTGAGCAACCCATACTGCCTCCGGAATGTTTGAATTGATTATGGCATTTATTGGGCTACTGAGGCAATTTATAATCCCTCAGAATTTAAAGAGTTAGTCTGTCTGGCATTATGTATCAGCCTTATCCAAAAGGCCTCTTTACTGGATCTCTTATCTTCCCAAAGTTGTTTTTCACACACTTTCCTTAGCGCTTTTAATTTTTTCTATGGGAAGGGCTGCTTCCCAGCCATCTTCAAGGCTCTGATGGTTTTTCTCCGTTCTATCCTTGGGGCACCACTGTTTTTGAATGAGAGACGCGTTTATCCATATTGTTTAGGCTGTGATCCACTTTTAACTTGGGTGGCATAAGTTAGCAGGTTAATACTGAAGTCCGTCCCTGCCGTTAGTTGGTTACTTATAATACTTGTAATTGGACCAAAAGGTCAATGGCCAGGAGGCCAAGATCAGTAATTGTATTTGGTGCTCCATCTCAGACGCTTTACTTTTTTCAAGTTTATTGTGCCCATGGCTGCCTAAGCTGCCGGGTGAACTAAGGGGCTTAGTCCCAATGAGAACATTTGTAGGAATGGTCACTATCCGTGGTAAATTGAATTTTATATTGTTGGAGGAAAGGAATAAGTGGTAATGAAATGATTGTATAGTCAATAATGGACCAGGAGTTTGGACCATGATGGGTGAAATTCAAAGGATTATTATCTGACGACCTTCCATTTAATATACTCGAACCTAGAAACTGCAGAGCTGCCACAAAGTTTTCTCCATTTTTATCGCTGTGCTGTAAGGCTCGATTGTGGTGGAACATTTCCGCCCACAGTCCATGACTTGATATTATTATTATTATTATTATTATTAATAATTTAATTTATAAGGTGCAACAGCTACCCAAAAAGGGTTTCCCGTCGCGACCAGGCCAAGGAATAGATAACAACTTAATGATTATTGGTTGAATAGCCAGGTTTTAAAAGAATTTGTGGAATTGGACATACACCGTTTCATTCCGAATTGGTGTACTGAGGGAGTTCCATAGGGAAGGACCAAGATATGCAAACGATTGACCACCCATCCCGAATAGTTTGACACTAGGCACAGAAAAGTTCCCTTGGCTAGATGAGCGAAGACAACGAGGAGGCACATAGGGACAGACCAAAGACTGCAGATACTGAGGAGCCACACCTATTTTGATTTTGAACATGTAGCTCAGGGCTTTTAACTTAATTCGGTTCTCCACCCTGATCCAGTGCAGGTCCCGCGGGTGACCGGAAACGGAGATAGCTCTAGGAACCCGGCAAAGTAATCTTGCAGCAGAGTTCTGAACCATCTGCAGCCTACGAGTCACCTCCTTATTGGTCCCCAGATAAAGAATGTTGCCGTAGTCCAGTCTAGAGGTGACAAGCGCCTGGACTACTGTTCTCTGGGTGAGCTCCGGCAGCATCCAAATAATCTTTTTTAGCCATCATCATTTTGTTTTAGAATCTCAGCTACTTGATGATGTGCTGATTACTTGCAATATTCATTACTCTGATTATCCTTTCTTGTCCCCATACTTACTTGAGTGAAGTGACCCACAGGCATCATGTGATCTAGCTTAAAATTAGACAAATCCTGGTGCTCACTTGCTAAGTCCAACCCTCCCTCTAGGCTCCTCCTATCTTAAAAGGGGAGCAAACCCCCAAAGCTCATGTCATGCCAAAGTATCTGGACTTGAGGTCACTGACACAGGAGGGAGGGAGTAATGTACACAGGGGAACAAGGAAGAATAATCAGACTAATGGTGATTACTGGCTAGTAACCGACCATTACCTTCTCAGTCCTACCTTATCCCAGGCCTTACTTGTGTGAGAATATACCAAACCTCGAAAACATGCAACGTTATTCCCTTATAACAAGACACATGCTCTAGAGGGATGTATGACATTACAACGCATGCTTTTACCACGCATGCCTTTACAACGCATGCCATTACAACGCATTGCGCTTTGGGGTGCTGGATAGGGAATAGTTTAATTTACTATTCCAACTCCAGTCCCCGTGGATAGTAGGGAAGGTGTTGGATAGTAAATTAAATCTATTCCCTATCCTAGAGCGCCCCCCAGCGCAATGCGTTGTAATGGTTTGCGTTGTAAAAGTTGCGATGTAAAAGCACTGTGTGGTAAAAGTTGCGTTGTAAAGGATGTTTCCCGCTCTAGAGTAATGCCAGACATAGGAGATTAATAACTCCAGAAGAAGAAGCAGCAAGCACCTTGTTATCAAAGTCTAGTGATCATTGATACCCCACATCCAATCTGTAATGAGAGATAAAGTAGAAGGCGCTGGCCAAGTTGCAATCTGTCCTGGATGTATGCTCATGGTGCCTTAGCCCAGTAGGCAGCCATTCCATAGATACAGCGTATCTGAATTAATCTTGGCAAAGAAGACTTATAGGAGGCATAAGCAAAAGTCACCACTATCTTGAGAAGTACCCTTCAGTGTCTTCCTGAAAGGACCAACGTTAACAAAATGACTGGCCGAAAGTCGGAAGGCATGGCTTGATGCTGGTTAAGATGGAGGTGACGCGTTAAAGCTCTGGACTCGGTGGCAGCTATTGACATATACTGAGCCTGATTTTCCTCCTATAAAAACTAAGGGGCTAATTTGCAAACCCATTGCACCGCCTGTTCATCACTTATTTTGATGCACTGGTGGCGCATCTACCACCCACATCTACGAAGCCATGCAAAGCCACTTTGCGTGGCTTTTCATGGCCTCATAGCTATGGAGTAAGGCAAAGCGGTGCAAGTCGCTGCATTGCCTTACTTTGCGTCAAAGAGGCATTCCATGGGCGTTGCGGTGGGTGTTCCCATGCAACACCCATGGATATTGACGCGTTCCCAGATTTACAAGCACTTGTACACCTGGGAATGTATCAAAAGTAAACACCTCTCCAGGGGACGTGTAACAAGGATAAATTGCCTAATTCTTTCCTCGTTCTATGTGTGCTGCATTATGTAGCAAACATAGAAGGAGGAAAATGCCTCCATTTATTGTTTTTCTGCAGGAAGGTATCCCTTCCTGCATAAAAACAATAATTCCTACAACGCACATAGCCTCGAACCATTGTGCAAGGGTGCCGGCGTTGTCGCAAGGCAGCCAATTGTGCGCTGGCACAATGGAATGGGACAGGAATATGCTGTATCTCATTGATACAGTGCATTGCTGCCCTTTCCTTTGATGCAAGTGACTTGCTGCACTGCCCTGCATCAAAACACCTGCAAATAGCCCCTACATTTTTAGACTCTGGAACAGACTGGACTGCGGCTTGAGTCTTTGTTTTATATCTTGAGTACTTTGCCGAGTCATGTCAGATAAATGCTCAGACGCATTTTCACTTCAAGCTGGCAGCCATTTTGTTTAGCAGGAGATGCAACATTTTTCTAAATCTCAGGCTCAATTAGATTATTCCTTAAAGATACACTCTTTGCCTGCAATATTTACTCAGCTCCTGAAGAATGTTATTTATTTTAATAAAAAATTCAGGGGCAAATTAGCAAGAACTTTTGATATTTATCGCAAAATGCGCTGAGCGCGTTTATTTTTATCGCTGCCTATCGCTGGATATTTTAGCGGAGAAAACATGCTATTAGCAACGTTTATCTCCACTTTGATAAAATATCCATCGTTAGTGGTGAAATGCCTGAATATCGCTGGAAATCCAGCGATAATCACGCATTAACGCCATGGTGGACTTATCCTGAAAATCCACCTACCATTGAGGAATACAGGTTAGTCAGGTTTTCAGCAGGTGTTAAATACTAGCGATAATCGCGCTTAGTGCAACTTTTTTTATCGCTTCGCCTACGTTGGTAATAGGGGGAAGTAATGTTAGCGACTGTTTTCAGTCGCTTTTAGTTGGGAACACCTATCTTGCATGTCATTAGCGATAATCATCGCTGGCATGCAAGGCGATAGAAAAACCGGCTGCTATCGCCAGAAAGGTGTCGCTAACGCCTGTTAGCGATAGCTTGCTGATAGGGCGATAAGGAAATTGCCGCTTTAGCGGCAAAAAGTGCAGCTAAAGCGGCGATAAAGCCCTCGCTAATATGCCCCTCAGTCATGTAAGTTAGTCTTGCTTTTTACTGAATTAATATATGAGGTCAGAAATCGGGCACTTTTTCTATTTAAGCGTTAGTGATTAACAAAGATAATATTTGTTTTCCAATTCTAGAATGCTCTTTGGTTGCCTATGGGAATTATCAATATCATTAATTGATAAAGGCTCATTTAACTCGAGGCCTACTTTGGAAACAAGTCCTGGCCATAGATGTTTAACATGTTCTTTAAGCGTTAATTGTATATTGTTGCGTATGGGAAGAACAAACAGAATTACTTCACCTCAGCACCTCTGACTGCATGAGGAGTACATCTGTCAGCCAGCAAGGACAGCAGACAGGCCCACCTTCAGCCGCCACCCTGCCTGTCCAGCTGAGTACCTCCTGCCTCTCTACCCCTCTGCTGTCCTCTGTGACCTCGACCCTCACCTCCGGCTGCATATCTTCCCCCATGGTTGTCTGCTACTCCTGCTCAGTCTCAGCCTGGAGCTCCTGCCAACCAGTGGGGAGCCTGATGTGTACTTGCTGTAGGAGGAGGAGGATATACATGGAAAGCACCTCTACAGAGCTGATACATTCACTCGCCTCATTATTGAGGTACAGTAGCGGCTGCTATTAAACGGGGGTGGTGGGGCAGAGGGGAAGGAATAGAGGGGGAATACAAAATAAGAAAAGCACTTACCTTGACACCGCAGGCCATCACCTCTCCTACGTCCTCTTTTCTTCTCCGGAAGCAGGAAGCACACATCCTCCCAGAATCCCCTAACCAATCATGATGCGGCATTACAGCAGCTTTGTGATTGGTTTGAGTGCCGTGGTTTGGCGTTCAGACAGGGGCTGGGAGGATGTGCATGCTCTCCACCCAAGCTGTACAATACAGCCTGGTGGAGAACATACTAAGTACACATGACCGGCCGGCCCAAGACAGTCAGCCAAACTGTCATGCGCGCTTAAGAGAGTGCTCACCACTCCTCCCCCTGCTCCTTTGTAACGGCCCAGTCCTGCCCCACCCCTAACCAGCTGAGCCACGGAAAAAAATGATACTAACAATTCGATATTTTCATTTTATTTTTCCCTTTTGAACTGCTCAGTGAGCAGTGGGGCGACGCCCCTCCACTTTAGCAGAGGAACCACTGCTGCGGGGGCGCCACATTTCATCATGTTTATCGCACCCTGGTGGGGACGTCAGAGTATGTAGCGAACATGGTACAAAATGGGCGACAAGTACAATAGTTGCTGGAAGCATACCCTACATTGAAGTTCTTTAAACCTAGCCAAGAAACTGTGAAGTATGAGGATCTAGGGTATCCAGCCACTGGAAAGTTGGATGAAGAAACAACTCACCCAGAGCCTGAATTGGAACAAACCAAGGCTCCTGAAGCAAAATAAGGCTTGGATGATCAAACGGCAGCCAACTTCAAGATGCACACTGCAGAAGTCAGCATCTAATCAAATTCTCTGCACCATAGAGTGGCCACTGCAAGGCTTTGGCACCTATCTAGGAACAGCTTGCTGCTTGGTTTAAAAATTCTGAGACTGTAAAGATTGGCAAGGTGGACTGTACATAACGCTACAAACTCTGCTTGGGAGCCCGGCCCGTGACTATTCAACCCTCCTCTGGTCCAAGAATGGAGAAAAGGTGGATCAGTACAAAGGCAAGAGGGATTTAGATTCTGTTAAAGAATACATTAGTTCCCCTGCCGACGAGCCAAAACAGGAGACAGAACCTGTGAAAAACAAGTCCAAGGTGCTGACTCTTTCTGAAGCTGACCATGACCAGACAGTTGCTACAGGTCTTAGTTTCATATAATTTTATGGCTCATGGTGTGGTCATTAAAAGTATCTAGCTCCCATGTGGGAGGATCTTCCCCAAAAAATGTTCCCGATTTAATTGATTTTAAGATTGGAAAAGTGGACTGCACTGCAGAGTGCACCCTGTGCAACAAATTCTCTGTGCGAGGATACCAGTTGCTGTTGCTATTCTGTGCAGGAGAAAAACTGGAAGAGTACAACGATACTAGAGACTTGGAAAAGTTACTCAGCATTGTAATGCCAGGGATGTACAGAAAAAAAAGAAAAAAAAAAAAAAAATAGACTCCTCCCAACCCTGTCAAATCTTTCGTGTATTTTCCTCGATCATGTGAAAATGTTACTAAATGGAAGTCATTGGGAAAACTTAATGTGTTGAACTTTGAGGTGGTGCAGATGGCGTCACTACCAGGTAGGAGTTGGAATTGAGATTATTTTTCTTCTTAATTACTTTGCACACACAATTTTATTACGAAAATGCATGAACTGGGGTATTGGGCTCTGTAAGATTCTTTAATTTTGAAGTCACCATGAATCGTAAACATGTATGTTCATTTGTACTGTGTAGGTATTAATCTCCAAGTGCTTGAATGCCAAAATTATGAACATTCCAAAATACTGTCGAGAGCCATGCTTGATGGGAGCATTACATTTGAAATCTTTTTTTAAGGGAATACATTTGTTATTTGTTAGCATGTTGGAAAATCAAATCAAAAGACTTCACATTTATCACCGCTCATGTGTTTGTTTTTTTCTGATACTTCAGTGTATTGGCAAAAAATACTTTGAAACTACTTGACAATCTATGCCTCAATATGTTTTTTTCACAATGTGAAAGTGCTAAATCACATTGGAGGCATGTGGGGGTGGTTCACAGTTCTCTAAATACAAATCAGTCTTCTTGTTGAACCACAAGGAAGCATGACTCTACTTAAAGGCAGAGTAGACAGACATTTCTACTTTTTTCCATAGACAAAATTTCCCTTTTACCACTGTTATAAAATGTAAATTTAATGATGTATATTTGTTTTTTAGGGCATAATTTGTTACTTGTATTGTTATAGCTGGGTTAATTGATTTTACTGAATTGCTATCCACTGCAGTACTATAACCTGTATTCTCTAATCATTTGATTTTTATTTTTAGTTCTGGGATTGACAGTTAACTAGCTCAAAGCCAAATAATATAAAGTGCAACAGCAGACGGGAAGGAGTAAGTGAAGGGCAAAGTACTTTACTCTTTTCTGTCAGAAAGCTCAGTACAAGTCAGTAACAACATGTGATGTATCACTCTGTGATTACAAAAGAACAAGACAATAGGACCGGATCAAATAATGTTTATATTTATGGCATTTCTGAGAGCACAGAAGGGGAAGATATCATTGTCCTTTTGAAATCTTGGTTCCCAAAATACTTTGATGGCTCAGATCTCTTTTCCCTCAATATTCAAAGGGCTTACAGGCTTGGCAGAAAAATGTAAAGCTGTCCAATGAACTCTACACCTAGTGGTATTATAATCCTTTTCATGGAACTTTTCTCTTACAAATCAGTTTACTAAGACAAAGAAGCACCTTATTAGAAGGGGAGCACAATCAACATTTCATAGAATGTGGCTAAGGGCCTTATTATGAAGTTGGTGGTGCTGGAGCAGGACCACCCCCCTCTTGCACAGCCAAACCCATGTTTGAACTGACTGCCAAATTAGGAGTTTTCTCCTGTCTGACGGGCTGTTCTTTGGCATTCCCATGGCAGTGCCTATGAAATAGGCACTGCAAATGTAATGTCAAAATCAGTACCTGCACGGCTTGGACTGCTTTTGTCCATGCCGGTATTGGGGTGCATGCACACAGGGTGCACAACATGTGCCCCCTGCATGCACCCCACGGTGCAGAGGCACAAGGGGGCCCTGTAGGCCCCCCCTTTGTTTCCTCATGCTACACTTTTCATTGCAGTCGCACTACCATGTAAAGTGTGGTGGTGAGGAAACCCGTAACATTCTCGGTGGGGCTGCAGTGGCCCCACCAGGCATATTGCGTCTTCAACACTGCCATGCCACCACCAGGGATCTCTGATCCTTGGCGGTTGCAGTGGTCCCAGGGCAGCATGGCCACCCTGCTCGTAATAGGGCAGTCAAAAGACTGCCACTGCCGCACCCCTGCGAGTCTGGAGGTCCATGTACCACCAGACTCGTAATAAGGCCCTAAATCTTTGCATTTTTTTAACCATAAAGCTGGCGTTTAAAGACGTAAATGTAAGATATGACTTGGCTCATTCTTGTGCTTTTATGGTTACATACACAAATGCAAAACAATTTCTTCACTGATCCTTTGAGATTGGAAGCCAATAATTGCAATCAAAAGAAGGAGGATATGGACGTGTCAAAATGCTGTAAAAATAACTCATTTGTTGTGCTATATTGCTATTCTTATTCTTTTGTAGATTTGGGCAGAGTTTGTTTTATTTGAAACATGATTTTGACAGATGCTACTTTTTCTTTTACTGTTTAACATATTCTATTCTCTCCCATTTTTAGGGATGCTCGTACTAGGTTATGTGTCATGTAAATTCACCATCCCTTATTGGCTGTTTTGTTCAAGGTCCATGGTTTGAAGGTGGGGGCAAGATCCTGCAGAAGCAGCCAGTTATGTGGATAAAAGGCTGTAATGTGCCCTCTACAGAACTTGTCAAGCAGGAACAAGCCAGGGTAAAAAACCTCCAGACAATTGCCAACAACAACAGCTGCACTACAAGATCCACTAGGAGTAAGGAAAAGGCAAGCTATCAGGGGCAAGCTCCTGCAGAAACCGACAGTGATGTGCAACATGAGGCTGGAATGTGCCCTCTAAAGAAATCGTCAAGGAGGAAAAAGCTGGGGCAAAAAACGTCCAGATATTTGCCAACAACAACAACAGCACAAAAAGAACCACTAGGAGTAATGAAAAGGCAAGCTATCAGGGACACAAAAGAGTGTCCTGCCAAATAGGTAGCATTGCGACACAGAGAGCAAAGTCTCTGCAGGCTCATGACCTGGAAGGAGAACTTGCATTCATAGGAAGTAGATTCTAAAAGATGGGTTGGAATCACTCTAATTCTGCCCGAGAAACAGTACCCATGATGGATTGGGTTAAAGGACTCGGAGGTCCCACCCCATCATGGCAACGCAACTGCCTGTTACTGTCCCATCGTGCACTGTGCAACTCCTGAGAACACCAGGTGCTCCCATTTTTCTGGAGCTGTGCTGCCCCAAGGACACACTGCTGAGGTGCCAGAAGACATCTGCAATGGCATCAGCCTGCTAGTAGTAAGAGACGTGTTCTTAGATGGAATGTCCCATGGGCGTGTTTAAGAATATAGCTCTCTCCTCAGCCTCTAGGCTTGACAGGATGTAATCAGAAGAATCTTTGTATTAAGGTGAAGGCATGTCAGACAGAGGCTGGTTCCTAAGATTGATCACAGATAGGCTAACTCTTCCAACCGACCAAAAACTGCAATTTCCCATGAGCAAAACGAGAGCCACAAATATCCAAAACCTCACACTCATGACCACCGTGCACTAAGACTGAAGCAGAAGTTGGCTTTATAAAAGAAAAATGATCAGGAATATCAAGTTCCATTTGGGAAACATTGAACACTAGATACACTTGCCAGGAAGGTAGGAGTTGAATCTGGATTGTCACTGGATTAATTACCTTAACTAACAGTAAGTGGTGCAGGGAAACAAGGACCAAGTTCAGGATTTTTATACTGAAGGGGTAAGAAACGAGAGGATAGCTAAACCTTATCCCCTACAGAATATTCAGGAGCAGGAACAGTGCAACAATGTTTGTCTGCCTATTACTACATCCTTCCTTGGGAAGCTGAGAAGCTTTCCCTAACATTATCTCATACAAAAATTAGGTGTTCTAAAACCTCGGAGGCTGCGGGTACTAAAGAATCAGTAGGAACTATGTCATGACTCATTCTCGAGTGAAGACCTTGGAGACAAAACAAGGTAAAACTCCAGCAGCAATATGTGCGCCCTTCTTGTAGACAAAATCACATAAATCAACAAAGAGGCTCAGCTATATGCAGCATTGCATAACAGCATAAAAACTGACTTTTGCAGCTCCTGTGTAGGAACAAAGAGGGCCTTTTTTAAGAAATATAATTCAATCTGTTCTTTAATTTTAAAGTTCTTACATAATATCCACAAATCTTTGTGACCGAAAGGACAGATAGGCCTTCTTGAGGTTACCAAAGAAAGAAGTGGCAAGATAAATTATTCATTCCAATGCCAACATGGTTTGTGGTTGAACCTCTAGTTAAGAGGAATTTTGGCGAGAGAGAGAGCATTGGCCAAAACATTTCTGGAACCAGGATTAAAGGTAACCCAAAGTCAAACTGGGAGAAAAAATAGGCCCATCAGACCTGTTGACTGTTTTGACATTGGAACTCTTGCGAGACCTGAAGGGTTACGATGATCAGTCCTGATCTCAAATGGATAATGGGAGCCTTGAAGCATATGCTTCAGTCTATGCAGGGCTCCATCATGGGTAACAGTTCCTGTTCTATAATGGAATAGTTTTCTTCAGACTATAAGAAAGTCGTTGAATAGTAGAAAACAGAGTGCTCTAAATTTGTCAGGGAGTCTGGCAAGGACTGATGGCAGGGAAGACAAAGTAGGCAGAATATTGGTTCCTGAGCTGTCCAAGCTCACACAGAGAGCCAGAGGAGAAAGGGTGTCCAAAGAGGAGGCTTTGCACAAGAGAACAAGAGAGTTAAGGCTCAGAAAGGATGGTCACTCAAGAGACAATTTGGCATTCAGACTAACATCCAGTATGGACATGCAAGACATATATAACAACATTAACAGTAAAGTCAATGTGAGGTAAAGCCCTTGGGAGCTCCACAGGGTAGGACGGACTTTTAGTAAGGTCCACGTCCACAACTGATGTTACAGATACTGACTTCAAATACCCATATGTGGGCTATATATGAAAAGGCAGGGTCTGTGGGGATGCTGCCAATGGTGATGTTATATAAGTAACTCAAACACAATACTCACAGTGGACAAGACACACCACCCAGGTTGTCAGCTAAGCCCACGGATTCTGGAGATCAAACAGGAACACGCAAGGCAGTAACACCAAGGGGGTAAAACTAAATACACAGACACAATAGACAAGGTGCAAGCATGGAGGAGAGCTTAACAGGAAAGAAGGGAAAGCAAAAGGCACACTTGACAGAAAGCAAGTAACAACCCGACAAGGAAACTAGAAGTATGACAACAGGAATAGGAAGGTATCAAACTAGAAACTGGAATAAGGGAAATGGGAAAGAAGGCAGGGAGTTTCAAGCATGAGCAGACTGCCTTCCAAAAAACCTGCATGGATTGGGAATTGATTGCAATTTCTAAATAGCGTCAAATTGGCTGGAAGTTAGTATATGCATACATGGAAAGGTCCAAAAGCTTATTAGAACACTGGAGAATCCCACAATTCGGCCCTCTGTTGGTGGGCATTAGAGTGCATTGAGCGAATTGTGACAACATTGTCATCCTCTTGCTGCTCAAGTAGCACTGCTTGTAGGGCATCTGTCATCTCTGCATATTCCTTTGCAGAATTTGGATGTCTAAGTAGTGGAGCTGTGGTGAAGGCTTTCCTTAGGGCTTGGAAGACCACCTTCGCACATTTATCCAATGAAATTCAGAGTTCACATCATCCTTTTTCATCACCTGGGAGGTGCTAAAGAAATGCTCAGAAAATTATGCCTGTAGAAATTGGCAAACCCTAAGAAACTTTGGGGCACTTTGACTGACGAAGGGGTCGGCCATTTCAAAACAGCTTGTATTTTCCTAGGATATATCAACGGACCCTTGGGTGACATAATAACCCAAGGTATTCCACCTCAGTCTGTTTGAATAAACATTTTTTTTAAAGATCTTTTTATTGAACATAAGCAAGCTTCAGTACATAGTCGGTTCATAATAGCAGATTTGGAAAGACATGTAATTCAGGATTCACAATGCACGACATACACCCCCTCGTACGAGCGCCCACTGTGCAACAACAACCTTCCCTTGACATAGTTCGCAGCATCAATTTTCCCACATCAGTGCACCCTGCTCCCTCTGGTCTTCAACTATATCCTCTATACTTGGCCCAGGCACCCCATATTTTTTCACATTTCCGTGGGCATCCCTGGTATATCACCCGGTCTGCCCCGTAGCACCAGTCGGGGTCTTTCTTCCAGGCAGCGAGTTTGGGGGGTGTCCCTGCTCCTCAAGCTCGGGCGATGTTCCTCTTGGCCACCCCTCCCACCAGAGCTAGCCAGGTGTTGGAACACTCTCACCCAGTTGACCACCCTCTCAAAGAGGAGTTTGTTCTGTAAGTTTGTTTGTCCACCCAGTCATTTTGGTTGCCTTACGCCAGCCTTCCGACACTGTTCGGGTTTGTGCTGGGAGAAGCGTATTACCACTCCCCTTCCAATAGAGCTCCGTCAAGTAGCTATTGTTTCCGAATGCCAAGTGGTCTACCCTGTACGTGAATAAACATTTTTTAGGCTTGCAGGTTAGAGAATTGTTCCTTAGTCATTGCGGCCACGTCGTTTTGCCAGTCATACCCAAGATGAGCCACCTTGGCTCAAGCGGGACGTCCTAACCCACCAAGTTCATCATTACTCGAGTTATACCTTCCCAGTATGTTTGGATCCTAGGACATGACCACAGTATATGAAAGAAGGACCCTGTCTCTCTGCACCCCAGCACGCATTCGTCAGTCTCGCAAGTGCCCATTTGGATGTAAATTTTTCGAGAGGCGTAGGATCTATGGAGAATACAGAGCTGAATCAGCCGGAATCTTACTCTTATAGCTATTTCCCGTGGGGTCTGTAACGCCTCAGCCTAATCATCGTCCTCTAAGAGACGCACATCGGGCTCCCAAGTCTCCCGCAGTGGACCCAAACAGTCTGGGGTGTTGTTAATCAATTTCTGTTAAGTCAGGGAAATGGCCTTATCAATCATGGGATCTAAGAGTAGACGGTCCTCGAGTGGCGAGTATTCAGGTAGCCGGGTACCTTCATGTAGATGGCCATGAAGTGCATGGCCCAGCTGTTGGTATCGCAGATACTTCTCCCTCCCCAATTGAAACTGGCTCTGCAATGTGCCGAAGTCCAACATTTTACCGGCCATCCAGATGTCCCCCAGACAGTCACTCCCCATCAGGCTCCATTTCCGGAAGCCCGTTAGTCGTGTCTGTTCACCCAGTTGACCACCCTCCCAAAGAGGAGTTTGTTCTGTAAGTTTGTTTGTCCTCCCAGTCATTTTAGTTGCCTTACGCCAGACTTCCCACACTGTTCGGGTAAGTACCGGGAGAAGTGGATTACCCCTCCCCTTCCAATAGAGCTCCGTCAAGTACCTATTGTTTCCAAATGTCAAACGGTCTACCCTGTACGTGAATAAACATTTTTTAGGCTTGCCAGTTAGAGAATTGATCCTTAGACATTGTAGAACTTTACACACATTATTCTAGTGTTCTTCTTGGGACCTGGAAAAGATAAAAATGTTGTTCAGGTAGACTATTACAGATAAATGAATTAGATGTGTAAAGATGCTATCCATTTATTTATAAAGTTTTATATAGCGCGAACTTGACCAAAGAGGGTATCAGAGCGCTTTACATTGAGGATCGTTGCGTTAAAATTTACATCAGATACAAGAGCATAGTAAGATACAGTACACATAAACAATGTTTAAAGAATTCGTAGGAGGGAGGGGAGGAAGGTGCGATAGCGGGGAGACGAGGAGGAACTGTGCCCAATGTCCAGCTGGGTAGGTGACGGTCAAGGGGATAATCAAGGCCAATCTCCTCATTAGCTGTCTAGCAGCTCCACCGGTCATCATCCATGTTGCTCAGGTCTCAGCGTTCAGGAAAACCAATTTTTTGTTTATTTGATTTGTGAAGGTTATATAGCGCTGACTAGACCTGGAGGTATCAGAGCTCTTAACCAGAGGATTGTTGCATTATAGGGTACATAAAAATGGATTATATAGCGATGGCTAGACCCGGAGGTATCAGAGCGCTATAACAGAGGAACATTGAGTTACCAATTACATCAGTTACAATAGCGTAGTAAGGTACAGTAAATAAACAGCGAGGTTGAGAGAATTTGTAGGAAAGGAGGGGAAGAAGGAGCCATAACAGAGAGACGAGGAATAACTGCTTCCAATGTCCGGATGGGTAGGTGATGGTCGAGGGGAAACCAGGGCCAATCTCCTCATTAGTTGTCAAGCACCTCCACCGGGCATTAACCATGTTGCTCAGGTCTCAACGTTCGGTAAAAACAGATATGATACATAGGCTACGAGGGTTGAGGTAAAAGAAGTCAAACTGGGGGTGACATGATAGGGAGCAGCAAGGCCTCCAGTTGGAGAGGGGGAGCACAGGAGCAAGCGCAGCTGCACTCACCGGATGAGCCGTTGTCGGTGCAGTCGCCAGTTCTGTTGCATTCCTAGGGGAGCCGGTGGGGCTCCACAGGGCGTGAGGCCTCAAGGGTGGCAGACAGTCCAGAGAGCCAGGTCGGGCATAATTAGCATTTCAAGGTATTGATCTCGCCACTCGGAGCTTTGGTTCGTGCCTGGTGAGAGACCAGTTGGAGGCTGAAGAGCACCCTCGGGGAGAGTCACAGCCTGGCCGCAATCTTAGGGTCAGGTAAGACGCAAGGCCCGGTCTCCGGCAAATCGTTGCCGCCCCGGGCAGCAGGTCAAAGGCCAGTAGTGTTTTTTCTGATGGCTTGCGGAGTACTACTCACGTCAGGGTCGTCACCTGACGCCGCATGGATCCCCGAAGCGTCTATATGTGGTTCGAAAAGCTGTTTTTCACTTGCCCCCAGCCTTAACTCTCCACAAAAAGTACACCCTTCTGAGATCAAGTTTGGAATAGCTGAGCCCCCTCACTGACTCCAGTACATCCTTGATCAATCATAAAGAATATAGGTCCTTGATCACAACCTATTCAGGCCCCTATATTCATTTGGGTCTCAATTTGTTTGACTTTTTGGGAATAAAGAAAGGAGCCCCAGCAGGCAATGTAGATGGAGCAATGAGACCATTTTCCAAGTTTTTGTAAAGATACTGATGTGATCCTTTCTTTTCTGACCCAGAAAGTAAATACGTTCATAAGGCATTTCGGAGCCAGGTACCAGATTAATAGCAAAGTAACATTATTGATGTGGTGGTAAATGTTTAACCTTGAGGTTCCCAAACACATCATGACATTAATGAGGAAGTACAGGAACTGTAAAAATATTGGCCACAACTGTCTGGAGCCTTTCAGAAGATGCCAACTCCTTTTGATCTTCAGTCTGCTTTTTGTGGTGATAATTCTGGACACAATATTCAGAACTGAGACAGAATCCTGGTGGAACAATTGACATGTGAGTTATGGAGAACAAACTGAGGCACACCAAGATGACAGGATGATTAGATGAAATTATCAAATCCAACCCCAAAGTTGCTGATGGTTAAATAGGATAACCTGTACTAGCTCTGAACACTGAGTGACTGGTCCCGATACAAGTGACGTACCATCCACCGTCTGCACAATGCCCAACTAAGCCTTTGCTTGAGTGAGAAAATTGTTCTTTTCAGAACACTTCTTATTTCTTATCCATAAACGTTCCACTGGTGGCACAGTCAAATAAAACCAAAACAAAAAATGGGTTTTGAATCCAAAGAAAACTGGCAACAAAAACAAATGGGAAATTTCAGGACTTCTTAAAAATTTCTTATTTCCCTTTTCAACTCTTTTTTTAAACTTTCTGGCGTATCTATGTTTTATGAGTCTTTTAATATTTTTATTATTGGTTTATGTATTACATGTCACTTTATACATGTCTTTTTATTTCTAACATGACAAGAAAGATCTCATGGAATGCCAAGGGTCTCAATAACCTTATCAAAAGAAAAAGAGTCTTAAAACATTTATCTTGCTTACCTGCTAATTTTGCTTTGCTTCAGGAAATGCAAAGGTTATGGGTGGATAAAGTTGTATTTCACCTGCAATGTATAGGAAAAACAAGGCTAATTTCTTACTTTACAAATCCCTTCGAGTTGATATTAGGGCCTGATTTTGAAGCAGTTAGGAAAGCATTCCCACCTAGGGCCAGATTCTGATGCGGTTAGGAAGGCCTCCAAACGGCATTGGCTCCTTCCGAATCGGATCGGGAAAATGTCTTACCGACCGATGGCCCAATTATGATGCGTTTAGAACATATGCTCCCATTGAAGTCAATGGGAGTCCAACCAAATCGGATCGGGAAGCACCGGGTGCATCGTACTCCGTCGGTCGGATTCTCCCGATCCGAGTGGGTTGGAAACCATTACCAAACCGATTCGGTTGGGAAGCTTTCCAGCCCGCATCAGAATCGGGCCCTAAATATCAAAGATATGATTCTGAGGATAGATGAGTATTTCTTCATATAATGCTGGATGACAAACCGTAATGATTATGAAAATATATGGTCCAAACATGGTGAAATTGAACATTTAAAATGAAATAAATGACAAATTAATGCTTTTTTTATAGATTATAACATTGTTGTTAGTGTTGGTGTTATTCAGCTATTTCATCTTTTTATATCTAGAGTTTCTTCTTTTAGATGTGCCCACCTTAATTCACAAAAGCAGTTTATAAAAATGATTGAGCAGAGAAAAATGGTTGATTCATGGAGTGTGTGTAATCCACCAAACCTGTAGTGCAACCGCCCGCCAGATCGAGAGTTTTTTCCTCATCTGGTGGGTGGTCTTGCAGCAGTCTGAGAGCAGCAGTCTGTCAGGCTCATTAAAGAGCCTACCAGGCAGACCACCACTATCAGAGCACTGAATGCACCTTCCTGCACGATGTGGCATGTGCTGCAATCGTAATACTGTGGGCGGTCCCGCAGTGTGACGTGGTCGACTGCCACCGCAAGTTCGGCGGTCCTATGGACCACCGAACTCGTAATAAGGCCCTATATTTTGCCAAGGAAGCCCCTATCAAATAACCTCCAACATGCGGAGATCAGCTCCATTTTAATCTAGGGCTATACCCCTATATGATCTGATTCTAATATTTTTCTCAACAGGGTGAGAGGGAGCAGAGGAAGGTTTTCTCTAGATTTCTTAAATGACCCTAAATGTATCTCATTATTTAAAGATTTTGCTGATAATTCTATTCCCTTAACATCTCGTATGAGATATCTTTTCATAATAATTGGCAATGATTTAAAGCTGCTTTTAAGGCTAGTATGATTGTTTTTTTTCCAAAGAAGAGGAAAGTGGCTGGTAAAAAATCTCAAGAAATTCTCCAAAATATCAAAACTTTAGAACATCAGTTCCAAAGTTCACAAGATCACAAGACTCTCTTCAGATACTAAATCTTGCTAAATTTGGAGTGCAATAAATGTACAACTGATAGGGCTTCTGGTTATATTTCTAAACTCAAAGCTACAATTTATTTGTGGTACACTAGCCAAAAGATTACTAGCCCTATTTTTTCAAGCAGTGAGTTTGTTTTCAAGGGTATAGAAATATAGAAGTTGGAATTGAACTAATCATAAATTCTACCATTTAACAAATTTTGTGTTAAAGTATATGTAGGTCTATGGCTTTATGGCTTACCAACAATGTTAAGGATACAGTTTTATATATATATATATATATTCACTGAAAAAAACATAGGTTATAGACCATATATAGTTAGGAATTAGCATTTACAAAACCTTATTTTACTCACACAAAACCATTGAAATTCCATATATAGTTAGTTGCACTAACTATATATCGCGCACCCGCAATCCACTGCTGATGATGTCACATATTACATCATTCATGACATGGTCAGTGACATCACTGATGACATCACTGATGACATCTCAAATGACATCACTGATGACATCACTGATGACATCTCAAATGACATCACTGATGACATCACTGATGACATCTCATTTGACATTACTGATCACATCACTGATGACATCATTCATGTGATAATACGATGAACTTCTTCAGACTCTAATATAACCTTAGATACACTCAGTGTAAACAGACACTCACAGACTGTCACTCATCCATGAAGTTACACACACACCTAGTCAGTCATGCAAAGAATCAATCACACCTCCATTTTCTCAACTATACAGTTATACACACCTTACTTATTCAAACACATACTAACACATTTTTACTCTCTTATACAATCCCGGATACAAGTTCACAATGATCCATACAGCCACTCACACATTTACTGGCTCTTATGCGCAGTTATTTATATATGTCAACTCTCACATGTACTGTTTTTTACATATGTACTTACTTTGACATGTAGCACTGAGATATCCATTCACTCACCAATACACTCATGCACACAGTCAACCGCCCATACAGCTGTTTCCACATGCACTTTTGAACCCATACATCTAGTGAATCAACCGCTCACACATCTATGCACAGAGTCATACACCTCCCAGACACCCACACACACACTCAGTCTCCTATACAAATACATGGGCAACCAATCAATAACCCATATAGTTACTCATATAGCTACTGATCAACACATGCAGCAGTTTACAGAACAATAGATATAATGATGCACAAATTAAGACAGTTTAGTCACTAACCCATGCACTCAGTAAGACACATTTAATCACTCACTCATACAGTCAGTCATGCACCTATTAAATCCTTCATCCAGACACTTATAAATCCACTCATTCTTCAATATGTAAGACATATTTTAACTTTACAGAAACATACAGTCACTGGATGTTGTTATCAGTGATGCCAGCAGTGATGTCATTTGAGATGTCATCAGTGATGTCATCAGTGATGTCACTGACCATGTCATGAATGATGTAATATGTGACATCATCAGCAGTGGATTGCGGGTGCGCGATATATAGTTAGTGCAACTAACTATATATGGAATTTCAATGGTTTTGTGTGAGTAAAATAAGGTTTTGTAAATGCTAATTCCTAACTATATATGGTCTATAACCTATGGTTTTTTCAGTGAATATTCAAGGTTTTGTAAATGCTAATTCCTAACTATATATGGTCTATAACCTATGGTTTTTTCAGTGAATTTTAATGGTTTTTTAAAAGCTAATATCTATATCTGTAAAATATATTCTTTATTACGTGACGTATCACGTAGCCACGTGAGACGCCTCATGACGCGTTGCATAACCGTGACGTATCGGCTCTGCAGCGCAAACAAAACCCGTAACGTAAGCGCGCCGGAGCACGCTTATAGATATATATATATTTTGTAACCTTAATTAGACAAAATCCACACGTGCACATATCTTGAGGCCTTGCAAAGGCACATCAAACAAACAGTCCCTACAACTTTTCAAAGTTTTCTTGATAATCTATTCCATAAATTTTTTTTTTTACTGTTTCTCTTGTTACGCTTACCGGGACGCTACCCGGTACGCGAACCTGGACGCTCCAAAAACACAAGATGGCGGACTCCCGTTACGCTGCCAGTTAGCTGCCCGGTTCGCGTACCGGGACGCGCCTCTATGGCGAAAAATCGCAAAAAAATAATCATCAAAACCAACAATCAATTAACATACAGTATTTGAAAAGTCTATCATTCTTTTTTCCTTATAGTACGCTGCCCAGAACGCTTCCCGGTTCGCGAACCGGGCGCTACCCACGCAAAAAAACAATAAAATTTTTTTTTTTTTTTGACCCGCGGGGCCCTTTTAAAGCCTCCACATTAAACCTAGGGGGTCAGGGAGGATCTACTATGCCCCCTTATGGTCATTTCCCCCTTTGTTTTGGCCTCCTCTTGTCTCTCAATCCTACCGAGAGACAAGATGGCGGCCGCTCCGGACTGTTTAGAATGTTGACAGACACCGGAGAGCCAATCAGCTTCGCTACGCGAAGTTCCGTTACGCGTAAAGTCCGCGAACCGGAGCGCTGCCCGGTCCGCTGTTACAGATATATATCTTTTTTTGAACGTTAATTTCTCAAAATCCACTGAAGCACATATATTGAGACCTAGCAAAGGCACATCGGGCTACCAGTCCCTACAATTTTGCCAAGTTTTGTGGAAATCCATTCAGCCGTTCGGGCTAAAAGTGAGGCCAACCGCCCTATGGAAAACTCAATGTTAAAAACACGTTTTGGGACCCCCCTTTTTTCTCGGCCCCCCCTTGACGAACCCCCCCCCCAAATTTCCAGGGGCTGCTCAGAAACAAAATGTTCCATTTTCCAGAAAATTTCAGCCAATTCCGTCCACAAACGCCAAAGTTATTAGACATAGAATTTTCAAAAATCCCATAGGGAAAAAATCCTAACTATATATACCTACTGGCGACCGCCAGTAGGTAATATATATATATATATATATATATATATATATATATATATATGTATGTATGTATGTATGTATGTATGTATGTATGTATGTATGTATGTATGTATGTATATATATATATATATATTGCAGTTTTCATCCAAAGATTCCAATGAACACAGGAAAGATGAATCGCGGACCCAGAAAAGTTCTTTGTGCCAAAAGTTTATTTAAACACCCTGCATCAATGCCGCCATGACGCGTTTCAGCCCCACCTGGGCCTTGATCACATGACGCGTTGCACTTGGGGAAAGACGCTTTTAAAGTGCAAGTGCAATGGTAATTCAATTCAGCTGTGCTGTGCAATAGTTAACACTGTAGACAGACTATAAATGTTCGTAAATAGAGGCATAAATGCCAGAATTCATCAAATTTTAAGGTGCAACATAAATTTAGCAATAACTAACTGCATAAATGCATAAATAGTTGCTGCATGGACATAAGTACAAAACCCGTTAAAAATATATAAATATATAAATAATTAAATAATCATATATATACACCGTATAACATGTAATATAAAGTGCAATCAACAGGGTGATGTCCACAGGGCTAATCTCTCAAATATCTACATACTATAGTAAGAGGTGCCCAAACGGAAGGTTCAAAGTGGAAAGCTTCCAATTAACATAACCCCAGGTATTCTCACTAATACCTAGTCACATGCTAAAAAAACCAATACAAATGTCGCAAAGCAATGTCTGTCTAAAATTGGAATTTGATTGTGGCAACAAAATTCCCAAGAAAATATATATAATATAATAAAGCCCATGCGGGCATGCACAGTAATCAATTTGCTGACTTTCCAAGAAGGCCGAACCCACCCAAAAAACTCTTAACCAACGGAAAAGAGATAAGGGTGGTATGTGAAGAAAAAATATATAGTGAATTTAACCAAGTGCTGTATTAATCATAATGAATAAAATAATATATATATATATATATATATATATATATATATATATATATATATATATATATATATTCACTGAAAAAACCATAGGTTATAGACCATATATAGTTAGGAATTAGCATTTACAAAACCTTGAAAATTCACTGAAAAAACCATAGGTTATAAACCATATATAGTTGGGAATTAGCATTTAAAAAACCTTACTTTACTCACACAAAACCATTGAAATTCCATATATAGTTAGTTGTACTAACTATATATCGCGCACCCGCAATCCACTGCTGATCATGTCACATATTACATCATTCATGACATGGTCAGTGACATCACTGATGACATCACTGATGACATCTCAAATGACATCACTGATGACATCACTGATGACATCTCAAATGACATCACTGATGACATCACTGATGACATCTCATTTGACATCACTGATCACATCACTGATGACATCATTCATGTGATAATACGATGAACCTCTTCAGACTCTAATATAACCTTAGATACACTCAGTGTAAACACAGACTCACAGATTGTCACTCATCCATGAAGTTACACACACACCTAGTCAGTCATGCAAACAATCAATCACACCTCCATTTCCTTAACTATACAGTTAAACACACCTTACTTATTCAAACATATACTAAAACATATTTACTCACTTATACAATCCTGGATACAAGTTCACAATGATCCATACAGCCACTCACACATTCACTGGCTCTTATGCACAGTTATTTATATATGTCAACTCTCACATGTACTGTATTTTACATATGTACTTACTTTGACATGTAGCACTGATATATCTATTCACTCACCAATACAGTCATGCACACAGTCAACCGCCCATACAGCTGTTTCCACATGCACTTTTGAACCCATACATCTATGCAGAGAGTCATACACCTCCCAGCCACCCATACACACTCTCAGTCTCCCATACAAATACTTGGGCAACCAATCAATAACCCATATAGTTAATCATATAGCTACTGATCAACACATGCAGCAGTTTACAGAACAACAGACATAATGATGCACAAATTAAGACAGTTTAGTCACTAACCCATGCACTCAGTGAGACACATTTAATCACTCACTCATACAGTCAGTCATGCACCTACTAAATCCTTTGTTCAGACACTTCTACATCCACTCATTCTTCAATATGTAAGACATATTTTAACTTTACAGAAACATACAGTCACTGGATGTTGTCATCAGTGATGTCATCAGTGATGTCATTTGAGATGTCATCAGTGATGTCATCAGTGATGTCATTTGAGATGTCATCAGTGATGTCATCAGTGATGTCACTGACCATGTCATGAATGATGTAATATGTGACATGATCAGCAGTGGATTGCGGGTGCGCGATATATAGTTAGTACAACTAACTATATATGGAATTTCAATGGTTTTGTGTGAGTAAAGTAAGGTTTTTTAAATGCTAATTCCCAACTATATATGGTTTATAACCTATGGTTTTTTCAGTGAATTTTCAAGGTTTTGTAAATGCTAATTCCTAACTATATATGGTCTATAACCTATGGTTTTTTCAGTGAATTTTCAAGGTTTTGTAAATGCTAATTCCTAACTATATATGGTCTATAACCTATGGTTTTTTCAGTGAATATATATATATACATACATATATAAACATATATCATCTGTATATCTATATAAATACAAACATAAATGCATGCATACATATACTTATATGCATACAGATGCATGTTATTTACATGAAAGTTGAAAAAACACTAATAAAAGCAAAGCTAAAAAGCCACCTCATTACAAACAGAATGGCTTTAACTTAAACGAGGGCGAGATCTATTGCATTTTCAATGCTTGTTTACTTTGGTTCCATCAAGAAGGCATTCAGATGTGTCACACATTTGCCATAAATTCTGAATGTTAGCACTCTAGTTGCACATTAGATCACTGTAGTAAAGCTACTGCTCACCAGGGACGTCTGCTGCTGGTATTCAAAGTGCATGTTTCAGTCTGCATGTCAGAATTTTTTTAATGAAATTGAAGAGGGTTTGAGAAGTCACTCAAAATGTGCCCTAATTTTTCTTTCTGCAGCACTAATCATAATTCATATGGCAAAATATACCCCCTCATTTTGTTCCTTTTTAAATTAAATGTTTTAAGAGTTACCACTTTATTCCAATCAAGATGGCTTCAGGTGTGCCATACCTTTGTAATAAGTAGGACTGTTAGCGCTCTAGTTGTTCTTTAGAACTCTCTGGGACATTCTGTCATTGGGCTATACTTGGGCTACATCTGGGTGATATTTGGGCTACATTTGGGCTCTTTTGTCTCTGGTGGCCATTTTGGGAGACTGCATGTCAGAATTTTTTAATGAAATAGAAGAGGATTTGAAAAGTCACTCAAAATGTGCCCTAATTTTTCTTTCTGCAGCACTAATAATACCTTCTATTGCATAATATACCCCCTCATTTTGTTCCTTTTTAAATTAAATGTTTTAAGAGTTACCACTTTATTCCCATCACGATGGCTCCAGGTGTGCCATACCTTTGTAATAAGTAGGACTGTTAGCGCTCTAGTTGTTCTTTAGAACACTCTAGGAGGCTGCAGTAGAACACAAAGGAATCAACTGACAGTCTCTGTCCTTGTTGGATGTACATGTTTTACTGAGAATGTCAGACTTCATTTTCACATGACTGAGAAAGATAATGTGAATTTACAGAAAATATGCTTTCAGTTTAGCTTATAGATCCCCTTCCAAACCACTGTGGGAAAATCATGAGATATTAGTTTTCTTTCAAACAATATTCATGATATCACAGCAGAAGGTTTTTTCACATGGTAAAATCACCTTAGAACCCACCACAATTCCTAAAACGAGTATGGTACCATCAACAAATGATTTATAATGTAACTAAAGTCCTAAAACCCTCTATTAACTACAATGCTTTTTAATGAGGTGCTATCATGTATATTGGTCCCAAGATGGCTGCCAACACTTCTTGGATGAAGTGCTGACAGCCAATCAGATCAGATGTGTGGTTAGGCTCCGCCCAGATATATATCTTTTTTTGAACCTAAATTACTCAAAATCCACTGGAGCACATATATTGAGACCTACAAAAGGCACATCGGGCTAACAGTCCCTACAATTTTGCCAAGTTTCGTGCAAATCCATTCAGCCGTTCGGGCTAAAAGTGAGGCCAACCGCCCTATGGAAAACTCAATGTTAAAAACACGTTTTGGGACCCCCCTTTTTTCTCAACCCCCCCTGGACGAACCCCCCCCCAATTTTCAGGGGCTGCTCAGAAACAAAATGTTCCATTTTCCTGAAAATTTCAGCCAATTCCGTCCACAAACGCCAAAGTTATTAGACATAGAATTTTCAAAAATCCCATAGAGAAAAAATCCTAACTATATATACCTACTGGCGACCGCCAGTAGGTAATATATATATATATATATATATATTTTAATAGAATTTTTATTACACCTTCATTACTGCTTACATTAAATTTCTCACCCAATTAGTTACATTAGTCATGCCAAAATATTAATGGTATTTATTATTTTTTAAAATATGCAAATGTAATGTTAGTGAAAATTAGCCCGATCATAGCATATAATATTTTTGTTACAGAAATGTGCTACTAGGTAGTATGTTAATCAAAGGAGCTAACCTTTTGGATTTATTTATTGCAATTGTAACTCATCAGAATACTTGTCCTTGGAAAGATAACACAAACCTTTCTTCTGTTGCATGGCCAAATGGTATTTGTTTCAGCCGTAAAATGTACCACCTTAAATGACACAAATGGAACCCTTTCAACAACAGCAAGATTATGTACTCTCCATTTACCACTTGTTTATGTTATAACAAGGTCAATAGTACTCATAAAAGGTTTGAAGATAAAGACATGATTTCATTGTAGAGCTGTGTCCTGATATACCTTATTTTCTTGATACCTCCATGTCTCACTCTATTTTCCCTATATTGTTCTCTTCTCTTTCTCATTTCACCTTCTCTAATTAAAAAATTATCCTATTTCTGTTTTCTACACTGCTATCAAAGCACAATTGCATGATTAATGTTTTATTTTTAGAATTTTCTTGTTATTTATAAATATACATTTGCTATGAATCGGTCCTCTTGTTCTGGCCGATGTCATATTATATAGTAAAGAAAACATATTAACCTCGGACTTAAACATAGTTGGTAGTCCACTGATGGTGACAGGTATATCTAAACTACCAAGGAAATATCCAATAAAGGCCAATCCTTCTCATCAGTTGAAGAATGGACATTATTAAGAAATGAAGAGAAATTTCAGATTCAGATTAAACGGCAGTTTTTATGTGGGAATATCAACTACAAAAATACTGTGAGACAAATATATTGAGTCAAAATTATAGCTAACTGAAAAGTGATCTTCTATACTTATAATGTAGATGACAAAAAGTCAACAACCAAAAATAATATCAGTAAAAGAATGCACTTAGAAAACTATGAACTACAATTATAAAAACTAAAATAGTATAGATTTATTAAAAATATATTTAACCATAATGTCAATATTAAAATATATAATTTACAAAAATATTGCATTTTTTAAAATGTTCAACATCTATTTGGTATCACATTAATTTAACTAAGTAATTTAGTTGTGATGGCAATATTTATTGTTTTCTATATTTTCCATGCAACAAATAACACATTTTCAAAATGAACAATCTATAGTATATACAATATATAAAGTTATTTATATGTAAATAGTAAACACAATTTTAAAACAGTCTTTACATTTACAAATTGACGATAGCTAAATTATAAAATATATTTAAATATTTCAAATACATTTTGTTTAGAATAAAATTAAAATTAATGTTGAAATGTTTTCATAATTACAAATATTAAAATACAAGCGTAAAATATTTTGCACTACACAGTTACAAAATAATGAAAAATAATAAATATTGAAAACATCTTCAAAGAATTTCTAAAACATTTTAAAAAATCATACATTCTTGAAGTTTTAAGTTGACTAATCTAAGATCAATACCATAAATATTTTTAAAAAAATTATTAACATTATAGTTCTTATTTACTATGGAAAGAGCATATATTGCACCTGGTGGGCAGATTTGCTTTTTAACGCAAAACCCACAAACATTGGACAAAATGTTTACAATTGTGTTGGAGAAGTATTATAATTACAATTCTAATGCTAATCCCACGAACCCAGAAGAAAATATATATATTGGGTTGGAATCACATCAGTTCAGAAGAGCTACTGTAACTGGGCATTCCAAAGATGTTGAGCCTCTCCTTATAAATTCTTATTCTCCTCAAAAACTGTTCCTCAAAATAAAGGAAAGCCAACAAAGACATTTGTTGACATGGGGAAACCACTGTTTTTTGTCTGTATTGCTTTCTATAATGTGCAGGCTGTGTGTGATTGGCTGCTGTAGAATGAGTTTCACAAGTTGATATGTGTAGTGGAGTCCTGACTGGAGTCCCCATATAATTGCAAGTGTATTGAATGTGATTAAAGCCTTGACACAAAATGTATTTTATGATTTATCCCTATAAAAAAGGTGTATTTTATTTTAAAAGTTTAATTAAAAATAAAAATAAATTTTTTAAAATGTAGTCTTTCAAATATATTTTTCCATTTATTTTCCTATGCTTCAGTATGCAGTAGTGTTATTCCTTCCCTTCATCTACTTCTATGAGAGCTTGTTAGAGGGCCAGTGATTGGCCATGTGTGATGCTTGACTTTCTCCAAGGTTTGACTGGAGTAGATCAGAGCCTATTTTGCCAGGAGCTAGTGAAGCAAGACCACAGTGCAGAACTCCTTGTTTCAAGGCCGATTACTTTCTCACTGCACTACATTTTATTGATTGGACTATGAGACAGTTTTTTTTGTTGCCATGAGTAAAAATCTAATAATTGTTGGATTACAGCTGTGTTTCACATACTAACTACCAGGGTTTAGTTTGAATTAAGTACTTCCTATCCATTTCAAAAGGAACCAGAACATATGTTCACATAGCGATTTCTAAGAGAGCATAATTTGTCACTAGTAAAAGCTGGGATTCATAAAAACTGTGTCTTCTGAAACCACACTTTCCATCTTGCTCATTGCACACTAACTGGGGTAAGAGTGGTTCCGATAGTGAAACTTGGTGACTACTCTCAACAAAGCAATGCCCCTGGATTATAGAACCTGTGCAGATTTTAATGAGATATTTCCTGACCGTCATATTTTGGTAAAGTGATAAAGCTAGGATTAAACTTCAAGTCTACTAGTGCCATGGATATAACTTTACCACTTCTAGCGGCGGAGGTTGGGTGTTTGTGTCTGCCAGTGCTTAATTTGTAAAATATGAAGTGCAGGTGCTCAAATGTTTGTCGGAGGCCACACCTACTTTTATCTGGCTCCACCCACTTCATCCACTGGCTCCACCCACTTACTATATTAGCTCCACCCACATTTTCAACTGGCACTGCTAAAAGTCAGAGGTAATATATATCTGGCTGATCCTATGTGTGTAACTCAGTATAGAGGGAATGTTACATCAGACAGGACTACAAGGTATAGGAGTCACATGTCATCCATGATTGTCATTGTAGGCAATATAGTTTAGGAGTTCAAAGTCTGAAAAAGCGCAAATGCAGAATTCAAAACATACCAGCATTGTTAGGGGTTCTCTTCAATAAGAATTGAGTTCCCACATTAGACCCTTTTTGCAAGATTAGGATAATGAAAGATTAGCCCAAAAAACATATAGCTGTAATATATAACTTGCCGTTTGCATGCAGCTCTTTGATGACGGACAGACTAGTTAATAGCTTGCTGTTCTATGATAGCATTTTAACTTACAAACTGCAAGTAACAAAAGGATCTCTCCGACAGAAGCAGTAACACAATGATCTATTTTACATTATATCCACTTTTTGATCACTTTTTGAGCAGCCTGGTATATAACCCTCCCTGGCCTGTACTACCTTTCAAGCAGTCACAGCTTCCCCTAGACAAAGCTCCTGGCTGGCTCTCTCCAGGTAGACGATTAATCACCAGAGTAATCTTGACATTTTACTTTTTGCCTGAATATTACTGGAGCCCCGGAACTCGGCACCAGCTACTTTTAAAACAAGAATATACTGGCAAACTGACCCCCCTACCCCAGCCCACCCCATAGTGCTACTGCTACATGAAAGAATGAAACAGATCTTCGCTGACGGCTCTGTGTTACACACCTCACCCCATCGTACCTTTGTCTCATCCCTTCCTACCCCTCTCCACTGCACCACCCTTCACATTCACAAAGCGTATGCTGCTGCCTCACTTCTCTTTTATGTAGATTCACTTTCTTCTTCCTCAATCACATAGCGCATAAGTGCCTCATACCTCTATCTCATTCTCCCTCTCATCTCTGCCTCACTTTTTTCCCTCTCATCTCAGCCTCAATCGCCCCCGATCTCGGCTTCTACTGTCTGCCCACCTTAGTGAACCATGCCTTGGGTCTAATTACGATGTCATTGGGACTGCCACCGCAAGGCTGTTAGTGGTGGACCCAGCGACAGACAGGCTTTCAGTCTGACCACTGCATTAGGATGCAGGCGGTTGAACCGCAGAGGTCGGGGTGAAAGACCGCCGCCTCCGTCAGGGTCTCGGATCCCATTGGGGCGACAGTCGGAATCGTATCCCTCAACATGGAGGCGATGCCTGCACAGGCACCACTGTAGGGATTACTATGTCTCTTTCCGACAGCCTTTTCATGGCAGTCTGACTGCCATGAAAAGGCTGTTGGAAACTGACTTTTGGGGATCCCAAGCAGGGCCCTGTCCTACATGGGCCACATGTAGTGCCCCTAGGCACATTCATGCACCGTGTGCCAAGCACCACATGGTGGCTGGCACACAGTGCATGAATGTGCACATAGTGCTTTTTCACACTGCAGCTTGTGCTGCGGCCATTTTCCTGGGCCGCAGCACAAGCTGCAATGAAAAATAGCACTATTATGACTGTCACCATAGTGGTCCTAACATAATTGGGCGGTCTGCTGACCAGAGTGATGTCTGTCGGTGGTCCGACCGCCTGACATCGAAATGAGGGCCCTTGTTAGGGGGCCTTGACACAGATTTTTTTAGGGCTCTCAGCACTTTAACAGAACCTGCTTGTAGGTACTCTTAATGTTTACTCACCAAAGGTAGTTATAGCAAGCAAAGAAGGATTACTTTAGGGTGCGGTAGAGGGACAGCAACTCTGATACCACATATTACAGTGTTGTCAAATCTGTAACTCTTCTAGAGATTAGGGACTTAATGTAGAGGGCAGTATAGAAGGAAGTTCTAGATATAGCACCATGACTCACAGTCCACAATGTACAAGCTTTGCTCGAACTATGCCCACCTTACATCACTTACCCCCACCACACAACCCCCACCTTGCTATCATTAATGCAGCCCTCTGTGACACGACAGGCCATATTTTTCACCCTCGGGGAAAAAGTGTGTGAGTACTTTTGTTCTAATTAATAAACCAGTTGCAGCATTTTTCAATCCCTGCAGGTTTGCTCCATAAATAGGATGTAATCTCCAAGTGGAAGCCTTTCAGTGTAGTGTAATTTGGCCAACACCTGCATGATTACTGCCTGAATCCAGTGCGTATAATACAGGTAGACAAATATTTTCTTATGCAGAGGTAGATTATAGAAAGCAGTCTTTACAGTCGGGACCACTTGAGATACCAGTCTGAGGCCCATCTTAAACATGCCCCTTAAATTCCTAATGAATGATGAATGTTGCAGCTGTAAGATTGGTGCCTAAGCTTGGAGGCTATAGATATCTAATTGATCTACAAATATTCCTAACCAGCAAGACCTCTGTCTCGTTTGGCCTGAGTGGAAGAAAAGTCTATTTAACTGGATTTCAGAAGCGACTGTGAAGCTTGCATTTGTGCTGTCACCTTGGGTTCAAGGGTTATAAGTGGCAAGGTCATTTGTGTGCTGTTGCCAGCTTAATTTAAAAAAAATCATGTGTTTTGACTGAATCAGTGCAGCAGTGAGCAGTACCCATTAAAATAACTGGCAAAAGGACCGACCCCAGTGGGACTCCACAAGTTATCTTCAAAGGAGCTCCAAGGTGGAGGTCTGGTACATAAGGTTCCATTAGCATATATGAAAGAATAGAAAGCTGCCCACTGCTGCCAAATGCAGCATAATCTAGCCTGGACCATTGGTTAGCAGTGTTAACCATTGTTGAGAAATATACAAGTACAAGAGTGCCAACTTCTTCGTGCCAGTATAGGAACCGATCTCAAAAGCTTAACCAAGGCAGATTCTGCACATTTGTCTTATGTTAAGTGGGAGACAATCAAACTTGTGACCCGTTCATAAAAGATTTTAAGCATGGTGTAATGTCTGGGGGTGGGCGGTGGTTCAGATGCATGTTCTGAGATTGGGGATTTTATTTTTTAAAAGTCAGAAATTGGTGCTATAAACTATATGGAATCAAGAATGACATCTTCCACGACATCAAAAATACAGAACAAATAAGCACGGATTTTCAGTTTGGGGAATGTTTGGGAGGTTCCGACCGGCAATCGGAGAATTCGAGTCAGTCGGAGGCCATTTGTACAGCTCTACTGACAGCGTTTCCAACCGACTGATTATGATGGCGGATTCTGACAGCCATTCCAACTCGGTCTGTCTGACACAAAAAGGCTGTTGGAAACTGACTTTGGGAGCCCCTTGCAGGCCCTCCTTCTTTCTGAGGCCTCCGGTTGGGGATTGTGGGGGTACCCAAGGGACACCTCTGTAAGACCATGCTTGTGTGGAGGGAACCATGGGGTGCCTGCCACAGGGTGCAAAGTTTTCCATAGACACCCCTTTTCCACATAGAAGCCTGTGTTGTTGGTCAGAACACAGGCTCAGATAGAAGTTAAGGGGAGTCCTTCCAAACGGTGTTCGGAAGCATCAAAATAGGTCGGGAGGAACCGCTGATTGCGAGTCAGTTGGAATCGAATCCGGCAAGGAGTCGGGCAGAATGTTTTTCGCCCGACATCGTAATGAGGCCCTAAGCATTTGGTTCCGACCTACTCGCGATCGGCAGTTCCTCCCGACTGATTGAAATGTTTCCAACCACCGTTTGGAAGAACTCCCATTGAGTTCTATGGGAGCCTGTGTTCCTACCTGCAAGGCAGGCTCCTATGGGGAAAAGGGGTGTCTGCGGAAAACCTTGCAACGTGTGGTGGGCACCACATGGTGCCTGCCACACAGTGCATGGTCTTACACGTGGTTCCCTTTGGTATCCCAACCGGTCACAACCGGAGGCCTCAGGATGAAGGGGGCCAGCTAGGGACCCCCCCAAAGTCAGTTTTCAGATAGCCTTTTCATGTCAGACAAACAGAGTCGGAAAGGCTGTCAGAATCCGACATCGTAATCAGTCGGGCGGAAACGCTGTCCGTAGAGCTGTACGAATTGCCTCTGACCGACTCGGGTTCTCTGATTGCCGGTTGGAACAAATTTGGAATGACCAAACTGTTCCCCTTCCGACCGCGAGCATCGTAATTGGTTCCAAACGAGTCGGGCGGATGGGTTCCGACACGGTCTGGGAGAATCCGACTGTCAGTCGGAGCCTTTCCACACGACATCATAATCGGATCCTTAATGTGAAAACTTTTGAATAAAATAATCAAAAATATGAATTTGCCACTTAACTTTCAATTCCTTTAATGATCCAATTATGCAAATTAATATTGCTCAGATTATTTCCTAGTATTCCCAAAATGCTTTTTTTCCAGCGGATACGTAACAAAATATTGATTTTTCTAGAGCTGAAACAACGTAACAAAAATATGTTTTTGGTTGAATTTGATGTTCTTCAGGTAAAAGTTGTATTATTATATTACGTTTTACACAGAAGACAACTTCACAACCATTTAGTCAAAAAGAGAAAACAACATTTTATAATAGTACTAGTCTATTTTAAAAGTCTTAACAAATGACATATGTAAGCTTCAAACCTGAACACACGCAATGAAAATACAAATGAGTTACCAGGCAAAGTTGCTGTGCTTTGGGTGAAATTTTGCATTGGCATCTCGATCCAATGCCTGGTGAAAAAAAATATATATATATAAAGATTTCACCGGCACTCGTGCAATATATCCAATTGGACCCTTGCCTTTCTTGTGTGTTGTGCAGTGCAGGCGATGCAGAGCGCGAGCCTGGCGTTAATTGGTCAAATAAATTCTGCCAGTAAAAATTTTGGGAGTTTGCATGGACATTGGAGCCTGAAAATATCAAGAAACAAATTCAAACTGGAAAAAGTCTAGCATTAGGCAAACACTTATCTTAAGGCCATGCTCTCCAACTTACCTTATATTATTGTTAATATATGAATGAAAAAATATTTAGCTTGTAAAAAGTACTAACCAAACGTTTTTGTTAGCAAGGTACTGAGAGCTCCCTATCCCTCTCTGTTTTTCTATGCACCCGCACCAATATTCAAGAATTAAGGGAGTTTTCCAACGTAGTTTTGAAGGAAGGAACCTGGCGCAAAAAACGTCATTGCTGCTTAACGAATTATAGACATGTTTTTTTCTGGTGGTATTTTACGGCCAGACAAAAGTTCGAGCCAAGGTGACACTAATAGTGCCTTTCATTGACAGCCACACTGGGTGGTCCCAGTCGAAAGGATTTTCCGGAGGGAGACCCCCCCAATTCAGCAGAGCCCAGTTTGCTGATAGATCGTTGCATGCACGTGTTTGAAAGATTTTTTAACACCATGCTGACCAGGGCTGGATGCCTCCACAATAATGTATTCAGGAGACGTGCCACATTCAACTAAGAGGAGAGAAGCGTTAGCAACGCTTATCTGCTGTCCTTTCGGTATAAACAAGGTGAAGACGTGACACACGAGGTAGTCGTGCAGTCTTATTTCTCACACATGGAGTGTGTTGCGTTTTTTCTGTGTCTACGTGGAAGCTCACACCGCTGCCAGCGGTTCCGTGACTGTTCTTAGGGAACCGTACTCTGCGCTTCTCCTGTTGGTCCTGTGTTGTAGGTCACTGAAGTTTGGTGAACAACGTTTCACGATTAAAAAAAAAGTCAAAGTGATTAGCTTTGGCACTATAAAAGGACCTTTCATGCATCTCTTTGCATTAAATATACAGGCAATCGTACCTAGCCTACCCCAGCACTTACCAGATAGAAGCCAAATGCACAAGTAATTGTGCTTGCACCATCCATTACTTTCAGCGGTGTGCTATAAATGGAGAGTCTGCTAGTTTAACCTGAAGAAGCATTGGGCCTTATTTATGAAGGCCTTGCGCCGCCGGTGCGTCACTTTTTCCCATTTTAAAAGTGGCGCACCGGCGGCGCAAGGCCTTCATAAATAAGGCCCATTGTTTCCAAAAGATGACTGAGGGAAAATCATAACATTTCAGGAACCTCTGCTAGCTCAAAGGAGGAATTAGACCCTAGGGGGGCCTGGAGCAGGAAATGCTATATATAGGAGGCCAGTCAAGGCCCCTTCTTTTAGACCAGCAGTTAGGCAGGGGATGGGGCAAAGGACAAGGCAAGCCCAAGGGCTACTGTTGTTGTGATCGCCCAAGAGAATAACTGACAAATACTACAGATTGGATTACCCTCAGTATGTAAAAAGAGCATGATTGATACAATATCGTTTGGTACCATTGGTTCTATTTTGCTTTTAAAAAAAAAGAAAGTTTTTTTCCAAACTCTTGCGTAGCAAGCAAAGGTCTCTTACATCTACCCCTCCCCCACTTATCCATCAGTCCCAGTAGAATCATTTTGGGCTCAGGTATCACCAGCCTTTCCGCTACCTCGGACAATATATTACATATCTTACACCAATATCTTTGTATCACTGGGCATTCGCAGATCATATGAAAGAAAGACCCCAGTGCGACCCCACATCGCAGGCATCCTGGTTCAAGTTTACTGTTCATTTTGCTCAATCGTGAAGGGCTGTAGTACACCCAGTGTAGGTATTTGAGTTGAATCAGCCTCCATTACATGGACACCGCGATAACCCTGGGGCCATTCTCACCTTCGTCCACCTCTCCTCTTCTTAAGTACCCACATCATCCTCCCATCATTCCTAGAGAGCTATCATGGGGTCAGGAGATGTTCTATACATCTTCAAAATCCCTTTGTTCCCCAGGGGGTCCATTGTAGCATGGGTCTCAAATAATGGTGTTATGATCCGGGATGGGCAGCAGGGCATCACAGTGCTGCTTTAGGGCATGCCGCAACTGAAGGTAACGAAAAATGTCAGCTGTTCATGTCATGTGTCTTTAAAGGTACTGAAAGGAGCGTATTGTATTGCCTTCCTAAATGTCCCCTAGCTTGGAAATACCTATAGATTTGGGAGCCTTTTAGAGTTGCTGTGTGATGTAGCCATGTTCCCAAATACAGGGGTGCTTCCCGAGTTGGTATCAGCGTGTGATGCCACCTAATTATTGATGTCACAGTTGCTGGGGGAAGAGTATCAAGTGTACCTATATAAGAGATCCAATACTTTGTATTGCTCAGGGTTCTGAAGTTCCATACCTATCGCAGGGTCTGTGCGGTCTGCGAATAGCCAATCATTAATTGGACTGATGTGGCTGGCCCAATAGCATAGTTGTATGTCTCCGATCCCCAGTCCCCCATCAAATGGTCTCAGTAAACATTTGCAAAAAGCATCCTCGGTTGCCCTCCCTTCCATAGAAATTTCACTATTGCTGTTTGCAGAAATGAGAAGAACTGGGAAGGCAAAGTATGGGGATGACTTTGGAGAGTGTAGAGTAATCGGGGAAAGGAGACCATCTTAAATAGGGCTCCCTACCTGCTACATTGAGGAGGAGGGTTTACCGTTTATCTATATCCTGCTTCACTCAGGCGATCAGGGGCACAATATTCTTTTCCCATGCCCTCTACCTAGTGTGAGTGAAGAGTATGCCAAGATATGTGAAATGTTGGTCTTCCCACTGAAGGGTGGTGGTTAGTCTGATGTCACATTGTGTGCCAGTCAGAGGTATGTATATAGACTTGGACCAGTTCACAGTGAGGCCAGATGTGTGGGCATAGAGGGAGCATTTGCATCAGCTGGGGCAAGGTCGTCTCAGGATTGCTCATACATACTAGGGTGTCATCTGCGTAAAGCGAGATCCCATCTTCCACACCCCCAGGCCACTGAACGCCGCTGAGGTAGGCACCGCATCTGATATACTCGGCCAGGGGTTTCTTACAATCAGCGGCAACAGAAGTGGAAGAGTGCTTGAATGCAATAGCACACACAGGGGCTAATTCGCTTTTAACCTTGACTCTCGCCTATGGTTTAGCATGGAGTATCGCTACGTAGTATCAAAAGCGCAGGCCAACATTCCTGCTTTCCAGTACCCGGAACATAAAGTCCCATCTGAATGAATTGAACGCTTTCTCAAAGTCTATAGATACCAGGGCTCTACGGTCCTGCTCCCCGGCTATCATAGTATGAAGGTGTCGCAGGCAGTGATGGGTACCACAATGTGGCATTACTCCATTCTGGTCCAGGTGTACCAGGGTCCTGCTGATCCTCAATAGCCTATTTGCCAAGATTTTTGCAAGGAGTTTTGTCTCCAGGTTAATCAGGAAGATGCGTCGGTAAGACAAGCATTGGGTGCTGGTTTCCTGGGCTTAGGATTACTTTGTATGTTGTATGGCAGTTCACCTGAGTGGAGGGCCTCGGTGTACATGCCCATCAGCATCGGTGTCAGATGGGACATGCACTTCTTAAAAAATTCAAGCGGGTACCCATTCGGACCGGGGGTCTTTCATGCCCGGAGGGAATGAATTGCTGTTCTGAGCTCATCTTCAATCAGTAGGCCCTCCAGCCCCTTTCTGTCTGTATCGGACAGCGCTGGTATTATGAGGTCATTGACAATGTGTGCGTTCAGTCTGGAGCAGCTCCATGTAGAGGCGAGTGTAATAGGTTGCAAACTCGCGGGCAATGTGGACTGAATCTGTTAGCAAGTCGCCAGCTGATATGGCTATGCTATGGATGATATGGGTCTCCAGCTCCTTGTTTGCTAACCAATACAGTATCTTCCCCGCCTTGTTCCCTATTTTCTATTAACTATATTGTGTTACCAACTGTGTAAGGGATGCAGCGTCCAGCAATTTTTGCTAGAGTGATAACCTCAACATTCATTTCCTAAAAATTGTTGATCCTAAATTATTATTTTAAGAGCTGATCAGGGGTCTTGTCTAGACCCCAAAGGATGTTGACCCCGGAATAGAAATAAACCAAGTCAAATTAATCTTACACTACACAACTTTCAAAAACTTGGAGGTTTAGTTAAAATTTAGAATCATTACAGAAGCAAAAGCAGTAGTTAGTTCAATTCAAAACGCAAATACTTTTTAAAATGCAAATAAATAGAAATTTGCAGAGGCTCTATTGTAATTAAACAGCCAGACCAAATATGGTTTATAACAGGCAAAATAATGCATTAGGAAGAAGACAAACAAAGTCTGTTCAGTTTAAAGTCAAGGGCAAATCCTGAAAATCTCCAAGTATTGAGTCAAAAGACAGACTAACAAGGAGTCTGCTCTCTAGGGAAAGTAAAAAGAGTCTTGCTCACTTCCCAAATATAGCACGTTATATACGTTTTTCATCCAGAGGAACCACACTGTCAGCAAGGTGTGAAACAATAATATGTCAGAAGATACAATAATACAACAGAAAACAGATATTATAAATTTCTCTATAAATATCCTCTTCACCCTTCATATTTTGATCATCAATCATAAAACTACACTACACTACTACACTACATTCACTTTATAAAATCCTTTCAAATGTTTCTGAATTTTCAGATTTCTCACACATCATACACAGAGGTTCTTTCTTCACTTGTTCAATTCCAAGTCTAGGATGTATTATCAAATTCCTGAATTTTAATTCAGCTTCTCTTGCAACTCAATCACTTTTGCTTCACCCTACTTCTACTAAATTTTACTCTTCTCTCAGTAAATTCTCCAATAAAGTGCTGTTCTACATCAGTCAATCTATATTCACTAGTTAGTTTATCTAATTGGTCTAATATGCTCTGTATTACAACTAAATTTCTCAATTTATAAGTGGATTCTCCAAAGGAAGATCAATATTTACATCATTTATCTCTAAGAAATCTTGACCATAGAGAATCAACATGAAAATACTACACAACTAGCCGTAGAAGAGGGAAAGTTGACTGTAGGTTGCCCCCTCTGAAACAGAAGTTGGCAGGTTTGTATACACATAACTACAAGCGCCATGAGACTCCCTAGGATGTGATTTGCGCGCTATACAAGTAGCCCTGACTTGACTTGACTATTTGTCACATTCACTATGACAAAGTACTCATTTAACAAACAAGTTCATGTAATGTAATCATTTTACAACTATCTCTATGATCAAACCTTTTATCCCTCTGCACCTTGTTGATGTTATGGAACTCAATTTCACATTTTAGAGAATCATATCCGACTGAGGTGTGAAGGCTCACTAAAATTAAGAGGAAATTTGTAAAAAAATATTCTTAATGCTAGATAAAGATGTTCAATTATGACCATACTCCTTCTAGAAAAACCCTTTCAAACTAAATCTGAACTATTATAGTACAAAAAAATCCAAAATTCACAGTCTTCAAAAGTTAATATGTTTCAGTTTAAGTGAGAAACCTGCTATATTTGACTGCATAGCTAAGCTACAAAATATTATCTTCTTTAGATGCAAGGAATCAGACTCTGGCTAAGAAATACAAAATAAGCACTTTAAAAATTCAAAAATTGTAACTTACAATTTCAGCCTGCCATCAAAAATTATAAAATTTAGATTTTCTTCTATTCACAACAGATTCACGGAGGTTCTTCAAAATAAACTGTTAGTCGTTCAAGTTAATGTAAAAAAAAAAAAAAATAATGAAATTGATATAAATCTATGTTATCTGTGGTGATTAGAATAATTATTTTACTGTGAAATATACTTTGAACTATGTCGGATATGCAAGTATAAGGTCATAGGGGAATTTCTCTTGGTTTTGTTCAAGTTAATGTCTACTTACTCTAGTTCAATCTTAGCCAAATATGTCCATTAAGGTGCTGCGTACTTCTTGTTTAATCACTGGTTGTTGTAATGTAATGTAAAATTGTTTTATATAGTGCGCAAAAACACAGGGGTGTCTTAGCGCCAGTGATTAGACGCAAAAAAAAATGCAAAACTGGAAAGGGGCACTAAACTTGACTGAAGGATTCAGTAAAGATCCAGGTCATCAACTGCTTCCTAAATTGCAGCAGGATGGGTTGGGAATGTAGAGTTAGTGGCAGTGAATTCCAGAGTTTTCCCGCACAGAAGGAAAATGTTCTTCCACACCATCTTGCTTTGTTTATTCTGGGGATAGTTACCATTTGAGCTGAGGTGGATCTAAGATGCCTACTGGGAGTGTACCAAAAGAGCAGTTCCTGAAAGTATACTAGACCGGTCCCATGAATGGCTTCATGGACCAGGCATAGTGCCCTGAAAAAGATCCCCTTTCTGACTGGGAGCCAGTGCAAACCATGCTATGATTGGGATATAGAGGCACTCTTGGGAATTTTTAATAGCAATCCGGCAGCTGCATTCTGTAGAGTTTGAAGTGTTTTCATCAGATGCTTAGGAGTGCCCAAATACAGTCCATCTTCAAGAAGATAAGTGCCATCATCACTGTCTTTTGCAGTTCCAGGGGAATGAACAGGAAAATCTTCTTAAGGACCCTGAGCACAAAAAAGTGAGATGAGTTGGTCTGATTTATTTGTTCAGAGAAGCAACATTTGGTGTCAAAGATGACACCCAGGCTTTTTCCTTTTTGAGCCAGCAAGGGTAGGGGGGCCTAAATCCACCATGACAAGTTCCAAAAGTGGTCTTATTTCCAAAAAGCTGGACCTCAATTTTTTCAGAATTTAACTGCAGACAATTTCTTTGCATCCAGTTTGCAATTTGAGACATGCAGGTACAGAATTGTTTTGCCTCTTCTTTAACGTCTGATAATATGGACACCACAATTTGTGTATCATCAAGGGGGTAACATGGATATTAAAAACAGTGGGGCTGAGGGAGGACCCCTGAGGCACCCCACAAAGGAGGGAGAAGGAAGAGGAACTGGAATCTCCCATCTCCACTTTCTGTTGCCTATTACTTTAGGATGAGCACAGCAGAGCCACTGCAGAGTTACTAAAATCCAGTGATTGGAGCCGGTTTTATGAGGAGTGAATGGTGGACCGTAAAAAAAGCGGAAGATCGGGCTAATAAAATCAATGCGACTTTGCCGCCCTTGTCGCTCACCATTTTCAGTTCCTCAGAGGCTGCTACCAGAGCTGATTCGGTACAGTGGTTTGCTCTGAAACCGTACTGTGAGGAGTTAAGAAGCTGGTTGCCAACTGCGAATGATAATATTTCCTCATTCATTACCTTCTCTAATATCTTGGCTGAAAAGGGAAGGCGAGATATAGGCCAACAGCTTTTCACATCTTTTGGGTCCAGAGAGAGTTTTTTCACCAGAGGGAGAATGGAGGCCTTTATCCATTTGGCTGGGAACTACCCTGTGGTCAGTATTTCATTTAGTAATTCCATAAGTGGGCCAGCAACCGAGCTGGAGATCAGATTAAAGTTGGGGGGGGGGGAGGGGGAGGGGACTGAAGGAGCCCCTGTTTTGTTGGAATTACTAAGGCTAATCACTTTTTCCGTGGTGTCTGTGTCCCTGTGGAATTGTTGTGAATCCAGCTCCTCTACAAGGATTGGAGCCCCTCCTATACCCAAAGTGTTCTAGGTAAGATTGAAATCTTGAAAGATATAATTAAATTTGGTCTTGAAAGTATAAATGTACTGCTGTTGCTCCAGTTTGACAAAGACTTAATTGTTTTGAATAGCTCTCAGGTTGTATTTTCGGCCACGCTTATCTTTTCAGCGAAGCATTTAGACTTAGCTGTTTTAATTAGTTGCTTGAACTTCACAAGTAATTTTTTATACTTAATTGTTTCTCCCGGGCAATATTAATTTCTCCACCTGCGATCTAGGCGCCTCCATTTCAGTTGGAAGGCTTTTAGTTCTTGTGAGTACCATGGGGCTGATGGGATTTTCCCTTTTGTATTGTAGTTGCATTTATATAGCGCTTAGTACCCCCGATGAGGCGTCAAAGTGCTTTTTCAGTGAGTAGCATGCTACTCCGGAACCATAAAGCATTAGTGGTGAATTAGCATAGTAAAATATAAAATTAATTTCAGTGGTGGATTTGTTAGTCTGTTATTTGGATAGTGAAGGATAGTGTAGGGATAGAAGAGGGAAAAGGTTAGCATTTATACAGCCCTTGCTACCCCTGTTGAGGTGTTGAAGCGCTTTTTAGTGAGTAGCACGCTACTTCGGAGCTAAAAAACGATTAGTGGTGAATTAGTCTGAGGAAATATGAAATTAATTTGAGCGGTGGACATGCTAGTCTGTTATTTGGATTGAAAAGGATAGTGGAGGCATGGGTGAGGGAAGGGTTTTCATTTAAATAGTGCTTGCTATCCCTAAGGAGGCGTTGAAGCAATTTTTGGTGGGTATCATGTTACTTCGGAACACAAACAGGATTAGTGGAAAATTAGTGTAGGGAAATCTGAAATTAATTTGAGTGGTGACATGTTATTCTGTTAATTGGATTGAAAAGGAATAGTGGAGGGATAGAAAAGGGTCTAGAACGTTTTTTGGTTTTGGGAATTCATAGCAGTAGGGGCGGGGGGTTTGGATGAGTAAACGGGAGGTGGAGGGGGAAGAGTGGGTAGGGGGCTGGAAGCTGCCCCTCAACTCAGATTCTCCTAAGAGACAGACAGGCTCAATCCACACTATAGAGTTCTGCAGATAAGGCCCTAAACTTTGCCCTTCAACAGTACTGCTTTTCCAACACTTAAACAACTCAATCTGCTAGCTAAAAATCGGGTGTTACAATCCCTTTACAAACATAGCTTAAACAACTAACAGCAGACTACTGCAGTCTCAAAGCACCCTCTGCTCTGTCTCTTAGGTATAATAGCTCTGTTTCTTTGGGGGGTGGGGTGTTTAATCTGGTTTCACTCACTTGCTAGGACAACAAGCATTGAAAATGCAATAGGTCTTGCCTTTGATTAAGTTAAGGCCATTTGCTCTGCTAATTTTATTGTATAGCAAAGCAAATGGCTTTAAATTACTCAAAGGCAAGACCTATTGCATTTGTAATGCTTTACATAACAGTTGCATTACACAAGGTCACATTTCTTTATTTTTCTATTTTTCTATTTTTTGGGCACAGAATTACAGGCTGTTGAGCAAACGCCATGACTAGCACCAGGTTCCCCAGTATCAAAGTTAGCTCCACATCCTCTCCCTTGTACAGGTAATACTCAACAAATGCCTCCTGGAGCTTGACCTGGGGGGGGCCTTTCTTTGCTGAGACCCCTGCAGTGCTCACGGGACGTGTCTATAGATTTTAATAGTACCTTAGGCCGTATTTATTTTTTATTTTTTTTAACTCGCACATATTTTCATACTACACAAATCTGCATTGCATATCTTCCCAGATTGGGGCAATGAATATAATGTGATTTTCAAGATGTATATGATTTTCCCTTCAGTTTTGGCACATGTGACTTTATTCAGGCCCATCGCCCCATCCTTCCTCACACCAAATACTGACACGTCGGAATCAAACTTTCGATTTACAACCCGGAATATTTCAATGTTTTTTCTCCTGTTATCTACTGTTACACAGGGCTGCCTCAAAACCCACCTTCCAGAGGTGTGCCCCCAGCACGGAGAGAGAAGGAGACACCCACGCGACTTTACTTTTTAATTGTTTGGAAACATTTTTGCTTTTCCTTTTTTTCACATCCGTCTCCGAGAGAAATGTGTTGAGATATGCGCCTACTATGACAACAATATGTGGTTTAAACTAAAGCCACCTTGAAGCAGACACTATAGAATATTGCTAAAATCCTCATGATTTGTGAGGCCCCAGGTCATTACACACATGACCTTGGTGCCCGATAAAGTATGTTTGTGAAATCTTCCTTAAAGTTTATAAAGCTCTGTTCAAGCCATGCCCTGTCATTTCCGGGACCCGAAGACACATTCACACTAGAGTCCACTGTCTGACTTGCACATTCAGCAGCATCAGGTACCCAGCGTTCACTCACTCACTAGTTACTCACTAGTTGTCACTTTCCTGCCCACTGAAGAGTATCCCGACCACTCTCCTAGTAACTCAGCAAGTCGCTCTCTTGTCCCCTGACACACTCTCTCTCTCATCACCCAGTGGCTCGCTGCGTAAATGTAAATGTGTTGGACTTGTATTGGACTTGTAAAGCGTACAGCTGCCCGTAAGCGTCCCGGCGCTGGAGACCGCTGGGGAACCCGTCCTGGCTTTCCCTGTGAGATGGTCCCTTCTAGGTATCTCCAAGGTGAAACCAGGCATCCCCGGCGTCTGTGGGGGGCCGTTGTAGAGATGAGGCAAGCTTAATGCCCAGAGTTGCCGAGTGTGATCCCTGGTTAGAGTAGGTACCGAGGCGAGAATTGTCGAGTCCGCTGACCCTGGTCCACGACCCTGCCGCGTCGGGAATTGAACCCTGGTCCCGGGCCGTTCTCTGCTTTCCGGGTCTGCCGCCTCTAACCAGTGAGCCACACAACTCCACCTCACTTCAGAGGAGCAGCTCTCCTGACACACCTGGCCAGCTGCCAGCATTGAGGGCAGCTCTGCTTCCGCCTCAGACTGAACTTGCAGCTCTCACCCCGAAGGGTGGATCAGGCGCAGCTGTGGAGGACGGGAGCTAGAGAGGGATACAAGGGCAGGATGAGGATCAGGGACCAATGAACTCTGCCCTCATTCACCACCGGGGGTCACCTCCTACTGCCTGTGAGGAGAAAGAGATGAGCCAAGAAGTGGCCCCTGGCAGTGCCTTTGGCCACTTGGTACCACTATGAGGCACTTGTGCCGGAAGACTCGTGGCTCACACGACAAGAGATAACATGAGCGAAGAGACAACTTCAGTTGGAACAGCTGATAACACTGCTCACCGGTCTAGTGTGTGTGAGGTGGGTGGGGCGGAGGTGTTACTCAAACCCCATTTAAAAGATGAACAGTGGCTTAACGGCTAGGACGGCCAACTTTGGTAAACAACGGGAACAGCGAGTGCACCTCCAGACGCTAGGGCTCTCGGGCTAGTTACGCTTTATAACAAAGTAAGTGAGCCTCTTTGCACTGTGTGCAACGGGAACAGCGAGTGCACCTCCGGACCGGCGCGACGGAAACATAAAAAAACAAGCTGGAATGACAATAAGTACACACCGTGCGCCTCGCTCCAGCCGGAATTACAAAAAACGTCCTCACCCTGTAATTAAAGGAGATAGTAGCACGCCGCCAGTAAACAATCCAATACTGGTGGGTGGGGCCAAAACGAGATAAGGCGGCAACAAGGAAGGACTAAGAAGCCTCATTTACAATCAGAAGCCAGCGTTTTGCATGGAAGATGACGCCAGCGAATGAGAAAGATGGGCGGGGCCTCAACTCCACCTCCGAGAGCTTCGGAATCTGTATTGATTCCAAGAAGCCCTTGTATGACATGATCAAGCCCTGATCTTTGGACTGGGTAAGAGTGGTCTGCTTAATTCAGGCACTCTGTTCATCACCACCCCCTTTTCTGAATCATTTTGTCCACCATAAGCGTGGAAGGGTATACTCAGATGTGAGTCCCTTGCTCATTGCACCATCAGGATTCAAGCAAGCCGGGCCGACGACGCCTGAAATGGCAGAAACCGGTCCCCGGAAGCTTGTTTCCTTCCCAGTATAAGAATTGGCTTGGTAGTTTGGTTTGCCCTGTTCCCATCATGCACTGGGACAGGAACAGACTAATTTGCATATAGCCAAGTTCTGAGCTGGGATGGTGCAGTGAGCTAAAAAACGGTGATGGATCAAGCCCTGATCTTTGGACTGGGTAAGAGTGGTCTGCTTAATTCAGGCACTCTGTTCATCACCACCCCCTTTTCTGAATCATTTTGTCCACCATAAGCGTGGAAGGGTATACTCAGATGTGAGTCCCTTGCTCATTGCACCATCAAGATTCAAGCAAGCCGGGCCGACGACGCCGGAAATGGCAGAAACCGGTCCCCGGAAGCTTGTTTCCTTCCCAGTATAAGAATTGGCTTGGTAGTTTGGTTTGCCCTATTCCCATCATGCACTGGGACAGGAACAGATTAATTTGCATATAGCCAAGTTCTGAGCTGGGATGGTGCAGTGAGCTGAAAAACGGTGATGGATCAAGCCCTGATCTTTGGACTGGGTAAGAGTGGTCTGCTTAATTCAGGCACTCTGTTCATCACCACCCCCTTTTCTGAATCATCTTGTATGACAAGAGCAGCGCATGCGCTGCTTTCGCCAGGCTGAGACCTAAAAAGGGAGCGGGGTGGATTGCTTAACACACAGGTCAGAGCACAGACTAAGGGAGAATTAGGAGGGAAATTCAGGTAGTCACATCCAATTGCAAAACAACAGATTTTAGACCACAAAACCCACAATGCAACAGGAAAAATTAGACAGTGAAGGACAGGTAAAAACTTCAATTTTTAAACAAAACATGGGAAAATGATGCTGTCACGGGTAGAGGAAATCACTTTTAAATTTCAGGAAAGAGACAGCACAAAGTATGCCTTCTTACCACCTCCTGGTGCTGGGTTCACAGCAATCTTCGGCATAGGGAAGCTGCAGCTCACAAAATGGAACGGAACACTGCTGAGGGCAATTTCTAACTCCTTGACACTATGTTTACAAGTTAATCTTCTATATTACTTAAACCTATGACTGGTATCCAAGCACTCAGTTTCTTAAGAAACCTACTACAATACAATGCTCTGTAAAAAGGAAAATGTCCATATTATTTCTAAATATGTGTAAATTGGTTTCATACCCAAGATTTATGCAAAAAGCATTCTAAAATGCTTTAATATATTTTAAATTTAGAAACAATGAACAGGCCATTGTCAACAGATCTCAATAGTTTTCTGGGAATAAATGACACAAAGAAGTGGTTCTTCAGATAGCGAGTGAGCTTAAGAATGATGATGGATTAAACCCAGATCTGTTGACTGGGGGTGAGTGCTTACAATGTTCAACACTCCGTCCATCATCCCCTTTGGTTTTGCTTTGTACTTGGAGAAGCGTGGCTCAGTGGTTAGAGGCGGCAGACCCGGAAGCTGAGATCGGCCGTGGACCAGGGTTCGATTCCCCACCTGGGCGGGTCTCGGGCTCAAAAATTCCACGGACTTGACAATTCTCGCTCCGGTGCCTACTCGACTCACGGGGTCACACTCTGCGACTCTGGGCAATAGCTTGCTTAATCTCCACTCTGGCCCCTCGCGGCGGGATGCCTGGATTTCACCCTGTGGATACCCTGCCGGGGTATCTCACAGGGGAATACCAGGACGGGTTCCCTAAGCAAGCGCCTTGATACCTTCGGGTGATACGTGCGCTATATAAGTCGCAATACATACATACATACATACTTCAGATAGTAGCAGGACACTGACCAGATAGCACCATATTATTAGTATTATTATACTGTCATTAGATGTAACGGCTTCTTTTAAAAAAGAAAAATGCTGTATATTTCATGGATTATTATGTACATATTTTATTTGATGTATTGCGTTTCATACTATTGTACAATGCCCTCCAGCCTGTCTGTGCATTAGAAACGTTTAACAAAAAGAAATAAATACAAATTGGTGCCTCGTTGTCGGCCAATAGTTTTGAACTCAATCACATCAAAATAAGAAGGAGTGAATTCCAGCTTTTTTTCTGTTTTTTTTACAGACAAATGAATCTATCCATACAAATGGAAGAAATTGACAATAAAAAAGTGCCCTGCATATTTTTGGATTTGATTTTACTCTCTGTAGCCAGTTGAGCTGTCACACGGCCTAAAACGCGGTATTGAAGCCATATTAGTGCCTTATATGCTGATATATTGTATCCCTGAGCAGCCGTGGAGAGAGAAACGGAGGAAGAGGGACGCGCGACTCGAGTCTCCCGGGTTGCTTTCCGGGCTGCTTTTGCTTCTGGCCCCCGATTCACAGCCTCCAGCCCCTGTCTCACGGCCCCTCCGCTACTCGCTTCGTGACATCGAGGAGCTGGGCTGACGAGCTGAAGAGGGGGAAAGGGAGGAGAAGAAAAACGCGGAGGCCCTTGCAGGGCTGCCTTGACCCGCAGCATTCACCCCTCATTGCTTCCCCTGCTACCTTTTTTGCCGGGATTACTCGCACATTGATTCTGTGCGAGTGAGCAAGGAGGATGCCGCTCCTCAACCACTAGGGCCCCCCCCCCATAGCAGCTGACACCGAGGAGACATCCAGGAGCTGGGGTGAGGAGAACCCCTCGTGTCGCACCCGGAAAAGAGTTCTGCAACTCAGGCCCCTGCAGCAGACGGCAGCCAGAAGCAGGTGAGCCGCAGCCGTGTTACGGCGGAAAAAAAAAGGGTGCCGAGTGAGCAGCGGCGGTGCCGTTGTCAGCGGGCGGCCCCGCAAGCGGCCCTGCAAGCATTTTTCCCACCTTTGGTGTGCGGTGAGCAGTGCACGGCGGGTAGAGAGTGGGGGAGTGGGTGAGAGTAGTCTGCATCTCCCCCCATCTTCCCCCCTCCATTCTGACCTTCTGCAAAATGGAGTGAGATTGCTCCTTTACCTGGCGAGGTTGGTTGGGTTGGAGCGGCTGATTCAGGAGAGAGCCGGAAGAAGGAGTTTTTTGCCAACCTCCAAGGCTGAGGCAAAGACTGAGGCTCAACCCACAGAAGCAAGCAGCAAGAGCAAGAGCAAGAGGAGGAGGCACCACGAGAGGCATATACAGACACACACCGGAGGCACGCACCAGTGGTTTATGCCCGGTGACAGACGGAAGCAGCAACATAATCAACATAATCACACAAATACCATAGTAATTAGTATAGGATCTAGCTCCATCAATCAACGGTAACTGACTTATGCCTCTTCCACAGCAAGACTCCATTAGAAAAAAAAAAGATCACTATGAGATCCGGGAGATCTAGGGATCCTTACGTACCCCTGAACCCTACCAAATGATCTAGGAGAGAAAACAAGGGCAATAAGAAATCCAACACAGACTCTATTAGTGCTGGCAAAGAAGAACTGAAGAAAGGGGCGGTGGAAGGCGAAAAGGAAGGAGGAGGAAATGAGCGGCTCATCCCCCTGATCCCCTTTCTCCCAGGTCATCTCAGCCCTGACCTTTCACGAAAACTTAAAAGGGCCAAGCTTCCAACCTAAAATGTATACAAAATTCTCATTCATAAAGGATGCTGGTTTGGTCCTTTGTTTGAACACCCGGCAACCCAACAACCTGCCAACTCCGATACTACCGATACTACCGGTTTCCTATGCATCGGAACAAGGGATTCAGACAGAGCAAATGAAAGAGCCAATGAGAGGGTTGAAGAGAAAGCCCCCTCCAGAGGCGATGGACGACGAAGATGGAGAAGGAGGGGGGGAGGAGGAGAAGAAGAAGAAGACAGCGATGACAGGGATTGCCCAGACACTCCACAGACTGAAAACCATAGCAGAAACTACAACGAGCCCCACAGAGGGGTGACTCTTATGACGACCATCAGGAAGCGGGACCCCCACTCAGACCCGGGCTCAATCCCGGCCCAGGTGCATGAATTAAAAACAAAGGCATCCATGAGCAAACAGCAAGACCCTACCCAGAGTGCCCTGAGCATAGGTTCTACATTAAACTGGACCCAGAAGGACACCATCAAACCACCGGGAGGAAATCGCTCTCCAGAAGACTGGCTCAACATCGCCAGATACTCTGAGGAAAACTCAGGGATGCAAATGGCTCCTAAGGTGCCTAGCATACCTGACATATCAGAAGCCCCAGTTACTCTGACATCAGTACCCAGCACATTAAGCAATCTGAGGTCCTGTAATAAAGGCAGGGCAAGGCTTCCCCGGTCTACCACAGGACCTTATGTCAGGGAAAAACACACCCTCAACACAAGATCTCAGGCAAGTGCAACCAGAACTCAGCAAGTGCACAAGGTCGATTGCAGACCAAGATGATAAAACAAAGGGGCAGTGTTTAGCCGGGAACCTCTCCACGGCAACGGAGCCGCACTAGCTTCAGGCACAAGCCCACCATCCGGCACAGCTTGAGCAATCCCTAACCCCTCCTCGAGGTCACCCTCCAGTGCCGGTCAGCTCAGTCTCCATTCCACCAAAAGCTTCGGATCCAGAGGCCTCCTATCCCACGCAAGAAGAGTGGGAAGAATTAGTCGCCTTTTACACCTCACCGCCTCATGTGGTCCGAAAAGAAGCTGCAATAAGCCAAAATGCAATGCCCCGCACCTCAGCACCATGATCCCAACACCGCAAGCTAAGGCAAACATATGGGAATCGCTCTTGCATACAATGCAACTGTCTGGTAATGCCATCCAATACCAATTGGATAAAATAGACCTCAAGTTAACAGTTCTACACTCACTATCACTCTTTGTCTCCAACATTGATAATAAGCTAGCTGAACTGAATAATCTGGCTAAAAGAGCACAAGAGGAGACAGCATTCATACAATCAAACTGTCCTGGCATAGCAATAGTGGATAAGTTGGCTACACTCCCTGGAGCAATGGATAACCTCCTTACAGGTATCAGGGAGGCTGTCAAAAACAGTTCACCAACGGGCCAACTTGAGAGGAAAAACAGTGCATGGCAAACAAACAGCAGGGAAACTCTGACACCATCTGAGGAGCTCTTCCCCCAAATTCAAAAAGAAAAGTTGGCAAGGGAAAAGGAAAATGCAACGCTATCAAGAGCACAAGGACATACCAGGGAAGGAGAAACCCTATTATCAGCAAACAGTGACCCAGCTCCCACTCGGGGACCCAACCAAAAGGAGGCCCGCCGGATCATGGGTGCCCCCCAAAGCGGGGTAGAAAACAAAGGAGGAAGGGCCGCAAGTTAAAGCTAGGCACTCTGGTGGAAGGCAAAGTTAAGAACAACCAAGTCAGAATTCTGCTTCCAGACCTAACGCTTGACAAGTCGGCTCTAACGAGCCCTGAGACAGACATGGAACTGGACTCATGCCTCTTCCCCAATCAGGATCAGAGGCACACGATCCGAAGGAAAAAGAATTGGAAAATAAAGACTTGTAACTCGACAACTCCAAAAAGAGTTGACGGCCCCGCCCTGAGGAGCAGCGTAAAAGCTATAAAATCTAATACCGGCGAGGGTCCGAACGAATGTGAGGAAAAAGCCATTGTTAACCTGAGCGCCACAAGAAGCAAAAAAACATCCCCCAATGTAGGCAACGGGGCGCAATTAGACCATCCCCCAGAAGCCACATCAACAGGATGTCCTCCAAATCAGGCTTTAATAGGAGCTGATGAACCAAAGGCCCCTGACCAGAGAACGCCAGCAGAGGATTCCATCAGGGTTGAGACCACCCCCACAACCCCGCATAGCAGTCCTAACAGGATAAAGGTGCATTCAGGCAATCCCACAATTTTATTAATCCCGGAATACACATCAAGGGGCACCTTTGATATCCTGAGCAGGGGCAACATTCTACGCTTGCTAAACTCCATTGATAGCTTAACAAACATATCCACCAAGGATCTGGACTCAGTGGAATTCACAGTATCACCGGAACATCCAGGGGTGGAAGTTACCAAAACAGTATGGGCCACAACAGAGTTGGCTGAGAGCGTGCTCAATGAACAAGCGAAGCTCAATAGCTGGGGCATAATACTCCGCCCTTTTGTAAAACCTAGATATCCAGATCCCTTGGCATGCGACTTCTTTCATCGGAACGCACAAAATCAGGCCAACCAGGACCCTCATTCGCTCTCTGTACTGCGAGGGGCTTGCAGCACCACCCCGGTCAGTTTAGAACAACAAGAACTAGGCGTTAGAAGGCAAAACCCTGTGAAAGAGCGAACTAATTTAGACTGGACATGGTTGTGCAGGACTATAAATAACAAGCCGGAAAAACATTGACATGACAAGCCCGTAACTGGGAAACCTTTCAAAAGCTTTAAAATCTGCTCCCGGAACATTAACGGCATTGGGGATAAGCTTACGGACTCGAAACTAAAACTTTACATGCATAGCTTCGACATTATAGCCCTGCAAGAAACTTGGTCAGACTCTCCTCCACTACTTGCAGGCTTTACCCTGAACGTTACTCCCCCAACCCAGTCTGCAAGATATGGCCACAAAAAAGGAGGCCTTGTCACATACTGTTCATTAAAAAGCATGCGTGCAGTAGTGCCGCTACCATACAATCTAGACTCTCTGAATGCAATGCAAGTATTACGAATTTCCATTCAAGACCAGGGAAAGAAGGAGGAGATAATTCTAAGAAACCTTTACCTACATCTCGAGGTAAGAAGCAAGGAGCCCTGCAATTGAAAGAAGAGCTCATAAAGCTATTAACTACAGAGAATACAAACAGCCTGATCGTTAGCGGCGACTTCAATCAGAACATGCTCAATAAATCGGCAACGGAAGTCAGCACTATTGAGGACCCATTTGCATTGGAGCAATATTCTCAGGACAATTCTTCAGGGGGAAGAGGTACAAAAGTAGCACAGCGACTTTTAGTAACACTTGAAGAACTTGGTCTTCGAGCGCTCAATGGGAGATTCCCAGGGGATCGTCCCCAAGCAGCAACATTTCATAGTACAACGACCAGCTCAACAATTGACTTTACCTTCCTCTCGGGTAATTTGTTTCAAGCGATAACTGATTTCCACATCGGTTTACTCGACTACAGCGATCACTTACCACAAGAAGTGACACTACAGGCCTTTACAATACTAAGACCAGTACGCGTCATTGGGCATGAACTAGTCCATACAGCAAATGATAGGCGTTTAAAGTGCAGAACAGATGATCCTTAGGGCCTCCTGCTCTATGCCAAGCAAGTACTTGGCGAAGCCCAAAATGAAACAATGGACCTAATCGCCAGCTGGGAGAAATTTACAGAAATATTATGCAAAAATATGGGAAAAACACAGAAAAAACCAGCATGAAGGAGGGGGCAATGCTGCCAATCAAACGCGGTATAATAATCACGCTTTTACAAACAATGTTCACCTAAAAAATCAAAAAATTCTCATCGGCCAAAAGCTACGAAGGGCAATGACTGACCCTGACGCCAAGGACGAACTGAGGTTGTTAAAGTGGGATCGCAGGAGGCTGGTCTGGTGACTTAGGCGAGAATCAGAAGAGTCCCTGTGGGCCAAACTCTTATATGACGCCAAATCAAACAACAGAGCCCAATTTTGGAGAAAGATCAATAATTTGTCCATGGAGAGGAGTCAAGGCATTAACTCCTTTTTCCCAGAAGATGCCTGGATAACCTTCCTTAGCATGCACTTCAAGGGCACTGATACTAACATCCAAGGAATTTCCAAACTCACAAACAGCACCGAGGACCACTTAATACTCAACCGTGACTGCCATGAGCCCCGGCAGCAAGACCAGACAATTGTAATTAAGTGTGCACTGATCTGCAACACAATTTCAAAGGGAAGACGCGAGGGGGCTCCGGGACCAAATGGGATCCCACCCATACTGTTCAAGCAAGATCCCGAGTTTTGGGCAGCTGCCCTCAAAGCAATATTTGTCAAGATTCTGCAGACATCATTAATCCCATCATCATGGAGGGGAGCCATTATTTCGCCCATCTTCAAAAAGGGAGACCAAAGCGACCCAAAAAATTATCGGCTAGTGACTCTGCTCGATAACAAGGCAAAATACTTTGCGGGTCTGCTTCTAGAGGAACTGTCATCCTGGGCAGCTGATGTCTCAGCAATCCCATACAACCAAACAGGTTTCTGCAAAGGTATGGGCACAACTTCTAATATCTTAGCACTTTCTTTACTAATTGATGCAGCCCAAGAAGCGAATCATCCACTCTACCTGTGCTATATTGATTATAGCTCGGCTTTCGACCATGTCGACAGAAACCTTCTGTGGGAAAAGTTACATAAGCTGTACATTCCCCCGCTGCTTTTAAATCAATTAATTCTCCTACATAGCGAGACATGGGTGCAAGTTAGGCTGGGCTCCGGCAATCATCTTTCAAGAAAGATTCCAACTTACACAGGAGTAAAACAGGGCTGTGTACTTGCCCCAATACTTTTTAATCTCTTTATGGGAGACCTATCCACACTGTTGAATGATTGCAATTCGCACGCTCCAAAGCTAGGGGGCTCACAGATGTCAAACTTATTCTATGCAGATGACTTGTTACTCATCAGCCGGACCCTGGTCGGCCTCCAGCGGCTGTTGGATATTACCTCAAGATATTCCGCTGCTAATAGACTTACCATCAACCGTGAAAAATCAAAAGTTATGTGTATCAATCTTTCTAAAAAGAAAGCTTCACGAAACGGGCTCTTGTCATCCAGAAAGCTAGAAAAGGTTTGCGAATATCGATATTTGGGGGTCATCATAGACCGCAAGGGCAATTTCTTGCCGCAACGCAAAGCCATAAAAAGGAGAGGATTAACCGCTGCGGCGGCACTCAGAAACTTAAAAAACACAGTTTCTGGCCCAAATTTACCTCCACTTATAAAGGTAATACAGGCAAAGCGAATCCCAGCCATCACTTATGGCAGTGAAGCTATGAGAGGGAGCGATGCTCTTCTATTAGACAGAACAGTGGCAAAAGCACTACGCATGATCTTCGGCCTTCCAAGGTATTCATCGCCTGCTCAAATGAGACTAGAGTTCTGGCTACAAAAAGAAGAGCTGGCACACAAGGGAGCCTATATAAAAACCTGGCACAAACTAAGCAGGGGAGACCTGAATACCCTAAATGCCCTCCTGTGGAAGGAACTTCAAAATAAAGAAACATGCCCGGCAAGGAGGTATTTGGAGGCAGCCATTGAGGACCTTGGCTTACAGCAACTCTGGGTACTCCCAGTCTCCACAGTAGCCTTTAAAAAGGTGGTCAACAAGACAGTTCGGAAGGAATCATTGCTGCAGAACAAAGCCACCCTAACAGAGCGGGCTCATGGCTGGCTTACAGTTCAATCCCACATCATGCCCTCGCCTCAAACCTATCTGCAGACAGGTTTTAGTAAAAAAATAAAAGAGAAATTCCTGAAATTTCACCTAGGGCAACTGCCATCAGCGGCCCATCTACCTCCATGGCTACGGCCACACTCACCAACAACATGCCGACTTTGCGGGAATGGCAAGGAAAACATAGCCCATTTGATCACTACCTGTACGGAGCTCACCCAAGATCGACGCGTCTTCCTGCGTCCACTTTTTAATTTCTGCAAGATACGGACCTGCAGGCAAGCAGTATTAGCTTGCTTCAAAGGGGATGACATCCAACTGAGCTGCCGCATGGTAAAATTTCTTGAAACAGCTGAGGCCCGCTTCAAAACGTTGAAAGAACCAAACAAATCGAGTAGTACCATAAACGGTCCGATGGATGAGTTCAACGGTACCCCAGAAGACCAACCTCTAGAGTGACACCTTTGACTTTCCCTTACACTGACTAGTATTGAGTACACAATAGGGACATCACGTATTGTTATTATAATTTAACTATTTTTCTCTGTACTTTAGCCTTTTTTATCCCCCCTTGGCTGGCAGTGAAGAAGAATCTAGTTCTTAAATTGTTTTTAAGATAATTAGACCGTTCAACAAGATGTTAAGCCTCCTTTAATTGTGTTGCTGCTATTTCACCACGTATTCTTGTTTCCTGTTTTTTATGGACGGAACTTTTGTTTTAACACGTTTAAATCTGATCTACGTTTTATAAATTGAATCGCCTTTCTTCAATATTGTAAAGGTTTTAAATAACCATGCACACTAAAGTATTATTATTATTATTATTATATGCTGATATTGTGGTGGTAGAGATACAAAGCCTGTGGCTGTTTACGACTCCCAATACGTTTTGGGTGGTCACATTTTGTTCTCTATTCTTTGTAATGGTAATAAGCAAGGCAACAAGTTAAAGACTTCACTTATAGTAAATAGTTATTGCTATTCAAAAAATGCAGTCTTCATATTGTAATTCATATATATTAGGTATACAATAAGATATGCACCTTCATTTTCAGGTCGGGTTGAAAGAGACATATTTATATTTTTATATGAAAGGTGTGTAAATGCTTCCAATTGAGACATCTGAAGTATCTATGAGCACAGGATTTACTAAGGGCCATTTTCCACTTTTGCTGTCTACATGCAAGTATTGTGTCTGATAACAAGGTGACTTGATGTATTCTATAGGTGCTGATATACTAATAATAACCAGCTAAAACATGTTCTTGTGAGGTAGGCAAGAGGGGTTCAATTCATTATTATATGGAGAGTAGAAAGCAGTTTACTCTTGCTTCATATCTCTAATGTTTGATTGATTCACAAAGCTTATTTTGTTTTTCAGTAGTAGGTCTTGGAAATCTACACTACTTGAAAATTTGAAGGAATGCACCCGGATATCATAATTCAATTTCAGGTGGATTTTCTGCCACAAAAAATCTGCCAGTTTATCATTAGGGAAGTAATGCATTTATTTTGCTGGATTTCATCTAAATGTTTTACCATATGTACGACAAGACCTCTCATTCTAAATCCGTATTTAAAATGAGGGTGATCCCTTCCACCGTTCCTCTTTGTACACAAATATACATCACATTTTTGTTGTCTAATATTTCAGATATTTGTAAAACTGAGGAACTAGCTTCCAAATATGTGTGAATCCGATAAAGTTTGGTTTTGTGGGTGTTCACAAAAGTTTAACTATCTCATTCCTCCTCCTTTCTCAATGGGAAATCCCCCCCCTATGTGGAAGTTTCCATTTGAATAAGTTTATTTCCAGTAGGAAAATCCTGATTCTCTTAATCAAGATTTAAATATTAGGAGTGGCGATCCACTTTTACCTTTGTCCGTTTTGCTTGCTAAGATTACCTATGTAGTAGAAACAATCTCACAAAAAAGACAACTGTGGTTAACCTTGTCATAACCATACCTGGATCTCCATTTTGTCCTCTCTTCCCCTATGCTCCTGGTGGTCCTGGTAGACATCTGCATGCTATTCTAAAGGAGTCCTTCAATTTGTTCCTCAAACAAGACGATCCCAGCAGCACATTTCCTCTCTAACATGTTGCACAGGCTTGTCCCCAGTCTGAAATGAAGGTGGTTACCAGAAAAGTGCTATCTATAGAGCACAGTCATCTCTGCTACACCCATGTGCAGCTTCGTGTTGGATATTGCAAACATTCTCGACCAACATACTGGTCAAGAGACCAAAAAGGGGCCTCCCAAAACCACGGTCAGCATATGCAGGGCTCATGAACTGGTGTAGATTCCACTGCGCCAGGAAAATGCTTCTCAATCACAGTTGAGAATCCAGGTGTTTTAGGTATGCAAATTGAGGTAGGGAGCTTGGAGGAGAAGAGACCCTACCACATGCAGGAACATTTGTTCTTAGGGAAGGGGTGGACTGGGAGTATGGAATGTGAAGCGGATGTGCAGGCTCCCTTATGTACCCAGGGTAGCCTTGCACAACGCCAACCACAAATTTGAATGCACACACACATGTGAAGTCTAATGACATCCAACACATGCACTCAGTCAGACATGCACATCAGACCTTCCACTGAACCACAAATAAACACAGTCATGCACATTCACCCATCATACGTACCTCACACAAAACTGAGGTGAAGGACTGTCCAGGTGAGACTGAGTGGACCTTTTACCTAGGGAGGGCATTAGACATCACCCAATGAAGGTTATAGGTAAAAGAAAAAGACCATCCCTTCACTAAATCATCCTGCCACCATTTCCTGTTTTTCATAGCCCGGGAGAGAGTTCAGTAGCCTCTCTTTGAAAAGAAAGGTGCACTTTGGGTACCCCATTGATCTCTGAGAACAGCAAGTCAATCTGACTTGAGTGAACATTCAGGACTGCAATTTCACAGAAAGAAACTAGATAGGAATCACAGAGATGCAACAGAAGGAAAGGAGGCATGCGATGAACTTTCTGTGACACTTTAATAGCTTTTCTGGTACCAGTCTAAGGACTGCTGATTCTAACCAGTGAGTATAGTTTATTGCTGCATTGTTAACATTGTTATCTGAGACTGGGTTTGAGTTTGACAGGATATCTTTCAGTTTGTCAACATTAAACTTTTTTCATGGGCAAAACTTGAGGGTTCTAAATGCATTGGTACAAGGGCGTTTATTGGGGGGGGAGGGGGGGGTTTAGGGCTCAAGGGAAAGAAAAATGGGCTTGTGGTCCAACCACACTTTAGGCAGGAACTTGTCCATGCTTAGTTCCTGATTATTTGTAAATACTCCATCCAAAGTGTGTTTTGCCTGATGAGTGGGTTCCTCTATTAACTGCTTAAGGTCAAAGCTCTTAAGATTATTCCCCAAATGATTCATGTCGGAGTTGTTTGTAAGCTCTAGCTGAAAGCTAAATTCTCCCACAATCGTGAAGCTAGAATATTTTACACATGATTCCATGATGTCGTGAATCTTTCGGATAAAGTTGCCCCTGGGGCCCGATGGTCGGTAGATCAGTAATCCCTGAAAAGTGTATGTGTTGTTTGGTTTCAAGCTGAAGCTAAATGCTTCACATTCCAGAAGAGGGATGGGCTGAAAGTTTGCTTTATTCGAGTTACGATAAACAATCGCAATTACCCTACCCTTTTTGTCTACCCGGTCCAGTCTTTCAATATTTTAGCCCATTGGAATGGCAATTTTGAGATCTGCGTATGAGGAGCTGTCTGCCCAGGTCTTTGTAAGAAATATGATGTCCGGTTTATGCTGGGTCATGAAATCAGCAAATTCATATATGTTAAGTACTACACAGGAAACCGCCGTCACCGAATTCTGCCTTTCAATTGTCCCTGCAGGGAATGTCAGAAAAGTAGCTTGACCTTGCTGAATGTGGGAGTCTTTGTTAAAAGCAAAGTTACATGCTTGACATTTATAACAGTCTAATTTGTGCTCCAATTATGGGTATGGCAGAAATTGGGCTTGCCAGCATTACATAGTGCCATAAGAGCTTCTCTAGAATACCTTACAAATGGGGCAGGGGGCCTGGTGCCGTCCAGGCGCGGACTTGTGCAGATGGGCTTGCCTTTGGCACGCCAGCGGCACGAGCAGGCCTTCATTGGTTTTTATTCCCTGTGGCGTTGTAGGCTAGACTGAGGTGCTCACTGTTGTCTTTCTCTGTACAAACGGGTCACACCTGTGGCAGACCGGAAAGTCAAGGGGTCGTGTGAGGTAAGTTGTGCTTCTGGATAAAATGTGTGGTACACCCCTAATCAGGATAAAAGTTTGAACATAATAAAAAGACACAAAGGGCCATGGGGTAAAAATAAAACCAAAGCCAACCTAACTACTTCGGATGCTTAAAGGGCAAGAGGTCCTACGGAGAAAATAGCAGCAAAGCACACCTTAATGCATCGGATCATCGCAGGTTCTTACTGTCAGTCACTCGAATCTGCTTCTATTTGTTTGTCACTTGTTCTGCTTCTATTTGTTTGTATCTTGTTCTATCTCTTCTTCAATGGTTTCTATTCTGTGATCTGTCTTTGACACTCTTTTATTCCTTCTCACGCTCTCAGGCCATCCAATTTGGATCCAACTTACATCTTCACACCCATTTATGACAACTGTTGCATCTTCATCTTCACTTGCCACTTGATCTACAATGCTTCTGACTGAAACAACTTGATTTGCTCTGGAGGCAGTTTGAAATATGAACTTTTGCTTTCTGATTTTCTTGAGTTTTAGTTTTTTGTTGTGCATGTTCTTATTATTGTTGCACAATTCGAACTCCATCCCCTCTGTATCCACGTAACAAACTTGAGTTTGACAATGTGGGTCAATTTCACTTGGTGAGAGCTAGAGCATTCTCCATAAGCCAAACCTTTAAAATTGTCCAGTACAAGATCATCAGATGAAGGTGAAAGTCCAGTCACTTTATTAAGTGTGCTTCTTAAACTCACCAACAATAGTGGTAAAGGATCAGGCCATTTCAATGATGTCAAGTTACACACTTTGGGAAACTTTGATTTGAAGTACAAGTGATACTCCAATTACACCTGATGTTTCTGGTCGATAGTGGGAGCGCGGAAATCTCATAACATTTTTATAAGTAGCTCCATTAAAAACGTATTAAGGGAACTTTCAATATCTATGCCTCTTCGTGCCGATGAATAATTGCCACTGTATTAAAATGGAGCACAATCCAAACACATCTCTGAAATAAACATTGTCTTCAACTTTAGATGTTCAGTCAATAATGAGAGGTTTGGTGACATTTTAAAAGTGTATCTTCTCTTTCAGAGATTAGTCTGTATTTTTGTCTTTTTATTCAGATTAGTCAAATAAATCAATATACATGCATACAAAATAACAGTGTGTTCCACAAAAAAATAGTTCCTATCCTAATCTAAAGGGTCTAACCTTTCCAAGCAAGAACCCATTAAGAGTAGAGTTCCTTTTGGAAAAGAGCAAGTACATTTTTAGAGCAAAAGGCTGATAGCTATGAAGTAGGTCTAACTCCCCTTAAAGAGGAGTTCCTGAAACTTTGCCAAGTTCCCTAATAGCTGCAGTAGCAACCGTTGAAACAAGTAAAGGAATTATTCCCAGCAGAAGCTATGATCGGCATAAGATAAAAAGTCACCTCAAAAATTGCAAGGAAAAGAAATCACTGTTAGCAGTAACTGAGGGCAATTCAGGTTAGCACAACAATAAGGGACATGGCAAGGTAGGTGTGCATAGAATGCCTTAACTGCTCCTACACAGAACTGTGCATAGAGACTTGGAACCTCAGTGAATTAGGGTGTACCAAATCTCACCTTAGTATCCAAAATCCCCTACCAGACTAGCAATCAGTGTCTCATTGGTTCTTCCATAACCCCAATGATTAGACAACCCAGAACATGGACTTAGAACACCTCAGGAAACGTGGAACACATGAACACTCTTTCGTTATACTATCATACCAGTCCAAAACGAGGAGTAAATGAAGACAAGTGCAAGTTTGAAATATTTATTTCTAATGCCGTGTTCTCAAGCGCAGTATCTTAGCTAATACAAGCAAACATATTATAAGCAACAAGGTTATCAGCATAGTTACTATTCCATAATATACAAAGGGAGAAAGCATGTTAAAATGCGAAAGGGAAGAAGGCTAAATGGCACCTCAGTCTTACCCTCCCTTGCTAGTATTAGATTATATCTACAGAAGGTCTCTTTGGGTTTACAAGGGCGGCCCCATACCTCTGGTCTTAGTAGAAAGGGATCACATAATTTTCTACACCAGCTCTCTGCATGAGAATGTTCTCCAAACTGTGTGTGCATGCTCTGCGCAGTGCATTATTAAACGCGCCAAAATCAGAGGTGGCCACAGCTGCATATGTGTTATGTCTAGGACGTGCGCTGATCAGACCGAACAACAACCACGGTGTTGAAATAACCTTGTAGGCCTCGGCACTCACTGTTCAGACATAGCTTACCAAGCAGGGCTGATACTATAGGAAAACATATTATTCTCGTGTGAAGCAAAATATTCTGCTAGACTCTAAACATTTATAATATTGTGTGCTGTGTACAAAAGCAGCAGAGAGGAAAAATGGCGTTTAAACTTCTAATAAGCTCATGCTAACTTAAACACAGTGTAAAGGCAAAGCCCATTTCCATGACAGAAGGATCTTCCGATGATCCGTCACCTTCTCCTAGTATTCCCAAAACGCTTTTTTTCGATGCGGACACGTAAATGTTGATTCTTAGGGCTGAAACACCATAACAAAAATATGTTTTTGGTTGAATTTGTTGTTCTTCAGGTAAAAGTTGTATTATTATATTAAGTTTTACACAGAAGACAACTTCACAAACATTTAGTAAAAAAGAGAAAACAACATTTTATAATTGTACTAGTCTATTTTACATACAGCAGTAGCCGTATTACTTCTTAATTTTCAGTCAGTCTTAAAAAATGACATATGTAAGCTTCAAACCTGAACACACGTAATGAAAATACAAATGAGTTACCAGGCAAGGTTGCTGTGCTTTGGGCGAAATTTTGCATTGGCATCTCGATCTAATGCCTGGTGAAAAAAAAAATATATATATATATTTTTTTTTTGCTCTAGTCAGCTGATGCAAGTCTTTATCCTAAATTGCACTGATCCTCATGCAATATTGTAATCACTATATATTGGCGAAAAATTTCACAGGCACTCGTGCAATATATCCAATTGGACCCTTGCCTTTCCTGTGTGTTCTGCAGTGCAGGCGATGCGGAGCGCGAGCCTGGCGTTAATTGGCCAAATAAATTCTGCCAGTAAAAATATTGGGAGTTTGCATGGACATTGAACAGCCTCGGATTGGTAACGCGGGCATTCGGGCAATGCCCGAGGGGCCGGTGTCTGAGTTCCTGCGGTGGGCTGCTTTTTTGAGCAGTCTGGGGCCGATTTGGGCGGTGTGTCTATTTTCGGAATACAGCCACCGGCCCAGTGGGTGGCTAGTGGCCTTTCTGCAGGCAGATGGGCGCTCATTACCACCCTCCCTCCTCCCCTCCCCCTGCCACCAACACCGCCGATCCCCCACCCCCGGTTTAGCAACAGGCAGAGGTGTCACTCCCTCTGTCTAGCTGGCCGGCCCATTAATGTATGCACATACTGTGCGGGGCAGGGGGCTTCACTAGAAGTGGCCTCACTTGTTTTCAGGTGTGTTTCACTAGTGTAAACTAATGCGTGCATTTTTTAAGCCCCCTCCTTCTTTTTAATGCAATTACGCTGAAGCAGTGATTTGAGGAAAGACATTATGCAAATGGGGGCCGATTTTTTTTTGTGTGCCCGGGCCGATTTTCAATCCCAATCCGACCCTGACATTGAAGCCTGGAAATATCAAGAAACAAATTCAAACTGGAAACGTCTAGAATTCGGCAAACACTTATCTTAAGGTCATGCTCTCCAACTTAACTTATATTATTGTTAATATATGAATGGAAAAATATTTAGCTTGTAAAAAGTACTAACCAAACGTTTTTGTTAGCAAGGTACTGAGAGCTCCCTATCCCTCTCTGTTTCTCTATGCACCCGCACCAATATTCGAGAATTAAGGGAGTTTTCCGACGTAGTTTTGAAGGAAGGAACCTGGCGCAAAAAACGTCATTGCTGCTTAACGAATTATAGACATGTTTTTTTCTGGTGGTATTTTACGGCCAGACACAAGTTCGAGCCAAGGTGACACTAATAGTGCCTTTCATTGACAGCCACAGTGGGTGGTCCCAGTCGAAAGGATTTTCCGGAGGGAGACCCCCCAATCAAGCAGAGCCCAGTTTGCTGATAGATCGTTGCATGCACGTGTTTGAAAGATTTTTTAACACCATGCTGACCAGGGCTGGATGCCTCCACAATAATGTATTCAGGAGACGTGCCACATTCAACTAAGAGGAGAGAAGCGTTAGCAACGCTTATCTGCTGCCCTTTCGGTATAAACAAGGTGAAGACGTGACACACGAGGTAGTCGTGCAGTCTTATTTCTCACACATGGAGTGTGTTGTATTTGTTCTGTGTCTCCGTGGAAGCTCACACCGCTGCCAGCGGTTCCGTGACTGTTCTTAGGGAACCTTACTCGGCGCTTCTCCTGTTACACACGTGTTGTAGCTCACTGAAGTTAGGTGAACAACGTTTCACGATTTAAAAAAAGTCTAAGTGATTAGCTTTGGCACTATAAAAGGACCTTTCATGCATCTCTTTGCATTAAATATACAGGCAATCGTACCTAGCCTACCCCAGCACTTGCCCTAGAAGCCAAATGCACAAGTACGTGTGCTTGCACCATCCATTACTTCCAGCGGTGTGCTATAAGTGGAGAGTCTGCTAGTCTAACCTGAAGAAGCATTGATTCCAAAAGATGACTGATGGAAAATCCATAACATTTCAGGAACCTCTGCTAGCTCAAAGGAGGAATTAGACCCTAGGGGGGCCTGGAGCAGGAAATGCTATATATAGGAGGCCAATCAAGGCCCCTTCTTTTAGACCAGCAGTTAGGCAGGGGATGGGGCAAAGGACAAGGCAAGCCCAAGGGCTACTGTTATTGTGATCGCCCAAGAGAATAACTGACAAATACTACAGATTGGATTACCCTCAGTATGTAAAAAGAGCATGATTGATACAATATCGTTTGGTACCATTGGTTCTATTTTGCTTTTAAAAAAAAAAGAAAGTTTTTTTCCAAACTCTTGCGTAGCAAGCAAAGGTCTCTTACATCTACCGCTCCCCCACTTATCCATCAGTCCCAGTAGCATCATTTTGGGCTCAGGTATCACCAGCCTTTCCGCTATCTCGGACAATATATTACATATCTTACACCAATATCTTTGTATCACTGGGCATTCGCAGATCATATGAAAGAAAGACCCCAGTGCGACCCTACATCGCAGGCATCCTGGTTCAAGTTTACTGTTCATTTTGCTCAATCGTGAAGGGCTGTAGTACACCCAGTGTAGGTATTTGAGTTGAATCAGCCTCCGTTACATGGACACCGCGATAACCCTGGGGCCATTCTCACCTTCGTCCAGCTCTCCTTTTCTTAAGTACCCATATCATCCTCCCATCATTCCTTTAGAGCTATCATGGGGTCAGGAGTGTTATTTACTAGTGTTCTATAAATCTTCAAAATCCCTTTGTTACCCAGGGGGCCCATTGTAGCATAGGTCTCAAATAATGGTGTTATGATCCGGGATGGGCAGCAGGCCATCACAGTGCTGCTTGAGGGCATGCCGCAACTGAAGGTAATGAAAAATGTCAGTTGTTCATGTCATGTGACTTTAAAGGTACTGAAAGGAGCATATTGTATTGCCTTCCCAAATGTCCCCTAGCTTGGAAATGCCTATAGATTTGGGAGCCTTTTAGAGTTGCTGTGTGATGTAGCCATGTTCCCAAATACAGGGGTGCTTCCCCAGTTGGTATCAGCGTGTGATGCCACCTAATTATTGACGTCACAGTTGCCGGGGGAAGAGTAGCTAGTGTATATGACCCATTTAAGAGACCCAATATATTGTATTGCTCAGGGTTCTGAAGTTCCATACCTATCGCAGGGTCTGTGCGGTCTGCGAATAGCCAATCATTAATTGGACTGATGTGGCTGGCCCAATAGCATAGTTGTATGTCTCCGATCCCCAGTCCCCCATCAAATGGTCTCAGTAAACATTTGCAAAAAGCATCCTCGGTTGCCCTCCCTTCCATAGAAATTTCACTATTGCTGTTTGCAGAAATGAGAAGAACTGGGAAGGCATTGTATGGGGATGACTTTGGAGAGTGTAGAGTCATCGGGGAAAGGCTCCCTACCTGCTACCTTGAGGAGGAGGGTTTACCGTTTATCTATATCCTGCTTCACGCAGGCGATCAGGGGCACAATATTCTTTTCCCATGCCCTCTACCTAGTGTGAGTGAAGAGCATGCCAAGATATTTGAAATGTTGGTCTGCCCACTGAAGGGTGGTGGTTAGTCTGATGTCACATTGTGTGCCAGTCAGAGGCATGTATATAGACTTGGACCAGTTCACTGTGAGGCCAGATGTGTGGGCATAGAGGGAGCATTTGCATCAGCTGGGGCAAGGAGGTCTCAGGATTGCTCATACATACTAGGGTGTCATCTGCGTAAAGCGAGATCCCATCTTCCACAACCCCAGGCCACTGAACACCGCTGAGCTAGGCACCGCATCTCATATACTCGGCCAGGGGTTTCTTACAATCAGCGGCAACCGAAATGGGAGAGTGGGTGAACGCAATAGCACACACAGGGACTAATTCGCTTTTAACCTTGACTCTCGCCTATGGTTTAGCATGGAGTATCGCTACGTAGTATCAAAAGCGCAGGCCAAAATTCATGATTTCCAGTACTCGGAACATAAAGTCCCATCTGAATGAATTGAACGCTTTCTCAAAGTCTATAGACACCAGGGCTCTACGGTCCTGCTCCCCGGCTATCATAGTATGAAGGTGTCGCAGGCAGTGATGGGTACCACAATGTGGCATTACTCCATTCTGGTCCAGGTGTACCAGGGTCCTGCTGTTCCTCAATAGCCTATTTGCCATGATTTTTGCAAGCTGTTTTGTCTCCAGGTTAATCAGGAAGATGGGTGGGTAAGACAAGCATTGGGTGCTGGTTTCCTGGGCTTAGGATTACTTTGTATGTTATATGGTAGTTTACCTGAGTGGAGGACCTCGGTGTACATGCCCATCAGCATCAGTGTCAGATGGGACATGTACTTCTTAAAAAAATTCAAGCGGGTACCCATTCGGACCGGGGGTCTTTCATGCCCGGAGTGGATGAATTGCTGTTCTGAGCTCATCTTCCATCAGTAGGTCCTCCAGCCCCTTTCTGTCTGTATCGGATAGCGCTGGTATTATGAGGTCATTGACAATGTGTGCGTTCAGTCTGGAGCAGCAGCATGTAGAGGCGAGTGTAATAGGTTGCAAACTCCCGGATAATGTGGACTGAAACTTTTAGCAAGTCGCCAGCTGATACGGCTATGCTAGGGACGATATGGGTCTCCAGCTCCTTGTTTGCTAACCAATACAGTATCTTCCTAGCCTTGTCCACTATTTTGTATAACATATATTGTGTTACCAACTGTGTAAGGGATGCAGTGTCCAGCAATTTTTGCTGGAGTGAGAACCTCAACATTCATTTCCTAAAAATTGTTGATCCTAAATTATTATTTTAAGAGCCGATCAGGGGTCTTGTCTAGACCCCAAAGGATGTTGACCCCGGAATAGAAATAAACCAAGTCAAATTAATCTTACACTACACAACTTTCAAAAACTTGGAGGTTTAGTTAAAATGTAGAATCATTACAGAAGCAAAAGCAGTCCTTAGTTCAATTCAAAACGCAAATACCTCTTAATATGCAAATAAATAGAAATATGCAGAGGGCTCTATTGTAATTAGACAGCCAGACCAAATATGGTTATAACAGGCAAAATAATGCATTAGGAACAAGACAAACAAAGTCTGTTCAGTTTAAAGTCAAGGGCAAATCCTGAAAATCTCCAAGTATTGAGTCAAAAGACAGACTAACAATGAGTCTGTTCTCTAGGGAAAGTAAAAAGAGTCTTGCTCACTTCCCAAATATAGTACGTTATATAAGTTTTTCATCCAGAGGAACCACACTGTCAGCAAGGTGTGAAACAATAATATGACAAGATACAATAATACAACAGAAAACAGATATTATAAATTTCTCTATAAATATACTCTTCACCCTTCATATTTTGATCATCAATCATAAAACTATAACTAAATTCACTTTGCAAAATCCTTTCAAATGTTTCTGAATTTTCAGATTTCTCACACATCATACACAGAGGTTCTTTCTTCTCCAAGTCTAGGATGTATTATCAAATTCCTGAATTTTAATTCAGCTTCTCTTGCAACTCAATCACTTTTGCTTCACCCTACTTCTACTAAATGTTACTCTTCTCTCAGTAAATTCTCCAATAACGTACTGTTCTACATCAGTCAATCTATATTCACTAGTTAGTTTATCTAATTGGTCTAATATGCTCTGGAAGGAAGATCAATATTTACATCATTTATCTCTAAGAAATCTTGACCATAGAGAATCAACATGAAAACACTACACAACAAGCCGTAGAAGAGGTAAAGTTGACTGTAGGTTGCCCCCTCTGAAACAGAAGTTGGCAGGTTTGTGTACACATACCTATTTGTCACATTCACTATGACAAATTACTCATTTAACAAACAAGTTCATGTAATGTAATCATTTTAGAACTATCTCTATGATCAAGCCTTTTATCCCTCTGCACGTTGTTGATGTTATGGAACTCAATTTCACATTTTGGAGAATCATATCCAACTGAGGTGTGAAGCCTCACTAAAATTAAGAGGAAATTTGTAAAAAAATATTCTTAATGCTAAATAAAAATGTTCAATTGTGACCATACTCCTTCTAGAAAAACCCTTTCAAACTAAATCTGAACTATTATAGTACAAAAAAATCCAAAATTCACAGTCTTCAAAAGTTAATATGTTTCAGTTTAAGTGAGAAACCTGCTATATTTGACTGCATAGCTAAGCTCCAAAACATTATCTTTTTTAGATGCAAGGAATCAGACTCTGGCTAAGAAATACAATATAAGCACTTTAAAAATTCAAAAATTGTAACTTACAATTTCAGCCTGCCATCACAAATTATAACATTTTGATTTTCTTCTATTCACAACAGATTCACGGAGGTTCTTCAAAATGAACTGTTAGCCGTTCAAGTTAATGTCTACTTACTCTAGTTAAATCTTAGGCAAATATGTCCATTAAGGTGCTGCATACTTCTTGTTTAATCACTGGTTGTTGAAATGTAATGTAAAATTGTTTTATATAGCGCGCAAAAACACAGGGGTGTCTTAGCGCCAGTGATTAGACGCAGAAAAAAATGCAAAACTGGACAGGGGCACTAAACTTGACTGAAGGATTCAGTAAACATCCAGGTCATCAACTGCTTCCTAAATTGCAGCAGGATGGGTTGGGAATGTAGAGTTAGTGGCAGTGAATTCCAGAGTTTTCCCGCACAGAAGGAAAATGTCCTTCCACGCCATCTTGCTTTGTTTATTCTGGGGATAGATACCATTCGAGCTGAGCTGGATCTAAGATGCCTACTGGGAGTGTACCAAGAGAGCAGTTCCTGAAAGTATACTGGACCGGTCCCATGAATGGCTTGATGGACCAGGCATAGTGCCTTGAAAAAGATCCCCTTACTGACTGGGAGCCAGTGCAAACCATGCTATGATTGTGATATAGACGCAAACTTGGGAATTTTTAATAGCATTCTGGCAGTTGCATTCTGTAGAGTTTGAAGTGTTTTCATCAGATGCTTAAGAGTGCCCAAATACAGAGCATTACAGTAGTCCATCTTCAAGAAGATAAGTGCCATCATCACTGTCTTTTGTAGTTCCAGGGGAATGAACAGAAAAATCTTCTTAAGTACCCTGAGCACAAAAAAGCCCGATGAGGTGGTCTGATTTATTTGTTCCGAGAAGCATAATTTGGTGTCAAAGATGACCCCCAGGCTTTTTTCCTTTTTGAGCCAGCAAGGGTAGGGGGCCTAAATCCACCATGACAAGTTCCAAAAGTGGTCTTATTCCAAAAAGCTGGACCTCGATCTTTTCAGAATTTAACTACAGACAATTTCTTTGCATCCATTTTGCAATTTGAGACATGCAGGTACAGAATTGTTTTGCCTCTTCTTTAACGTCTGATAATATGGACACCACAATTTGTGTATCATCAAAGGGGTCACATGGATATTAAAAACAGTGGGGCTGAGGGAGGACCCCTGAGGCACCCCACAAAGGAGGGAGAAGGAAGAGGAACTGGAATCTCCCATCTCCACTTTCTGTTGCCTATCACTTTAGAATGAGCACAGTAGAGCCAGTGCAGAGTTCCTAAAATCCAGAGATTGGAGCCGATTTTATGAGTAGTGAATGGTGGACTGTAAAAAATGCGGAAGACAGGGCTAATAAAATCAATGCAACTTTGCCGCCCTTGTCGCTCACCATTTTCAGTTCATCAGAGGCTGCTACCAGAGCTGATTGGGTACAGTGGTTTGCTCTGAAACCGTACTGTGAGGAGTCAAGAAGCTGGTTGCCAACTGGGAATGATAATATTTCCTCATTCATTACCTTCTCTAATATCTTGGCCGAAAATGGAAGGCAAGATATAAGCCAACAGCTTTTCACATCTTTTGGGTCCAGATAGAGTTTTTTCACCAGAGGGAGAATGGAGGCTTTTATCCATATGGCTGGGAACTGCTCTGTGGTCAGTATTTCATTTAGTAATTCCATAAGTGGGCCAGCAGCCGAGCTGGAGATCAGATTAAATTTTGGGGGGGGGGGAAGGGCCATGGGTCTGAAGGAGCCCCTGTTTTGATGGAATTACTAAGGCTAATCACTTTTTCCGTAGTGTCTGGGTCCCTGTGGAATTGTTGTGAATCCAGTTCCTCTACAAGGATTGGAGCTCCTCCTATACCCAAGGTGTTCTAGGTAAGAGTGAAATCTTGAAAGATAGAATTAACTTTGGTCTTGAAAATATAAAAGTACTGCTGTTGCTCCAGTTTGACAAAGACTTAACTGTTTTGAACAGCTCCCAGGTTGTATTTTCGGCCACGCTTATCTTTTCAGCGAAGCATTTAGACTTAGCTGTTTTAATTAGTTCCTTGAACTTCACAAGTAATTTTTTATACTTAATTGTTTCTCCCGGGCAATATTAATTTCTCCGCCTACGCTCTTGGAGCCTCCATTTCAGTTGGAAGGCTTTTAGTTCTTGTGAGTACCATGGGGCTGATGGGATTTTCCTATTGTATTGTAGTTGCATTTATATAGCGCTTAGTACCCCTTATGAGGCGTCAAAGTGCTTTTTCAGTGAGTAGCATGCTACTCCGGAACCCATAAAGCATTAGTGGTGAATTAGCATAGTGAAATATAAAATGAATTTGAGTGGTGGATTTGTTAGCCTGTTATTTGGATAGTGAAGGATAGTGTAGGGATAGAAGAGGGAAAAGGTTAGCATTCATACGGCCCTTGCTACCCCTGTTGAGGTGTTGAAGCGCTTTTCAGCGAGTAGTACGCTACTTCGGAACTAAAAAAGGATTAGTGGTGAATTAGTCTGGGGAAATATTACATTTATTTGAGCGGTGTACATGCTAGCCTGTTGTTTGGATTGAAAAGGATAGTGGAGGCATGGGAGAATGAAGGGTTTTCATTTAAATAGTGCTTGCTATCCCTAAGGAGGCGTTAAAGCAATTTTTGGTGGGTAGCATGCTACTTCGGAACACAAACAGGATTAGTGGAAAATTAGTGTAGGGAAATATGAAATTCATTTGAGTGGTGGACATGTTATTCTGTTAATTGGATTGAAAAGGAATAGTGGTGGGATAGAAGAGGGTCTAGAACCGTTTTTGGTTTTTGGAATTCATAGCAGTAGGGGCGGGGGTTTGGATGAGTAAACAGGAGGTGGAGGGGGAAGAGTGGGCAGGGGGCAGGATGCTGCTCCTCAACTCAGATTCTCCAAAGAGACAGACAGGCTCAATCCACACTATAGAGTTCTTCAGGTAAGGCCCTAAAGTTTGCCCTTCAACAGTACTGCTTTCCCAACACTTAAACAACTCAACCTGCTAGCTAAAAAACGAGTGTTACAATCCCTTTACAAACACAGCTTAAATAACTAACAGCAGACTACTGCAGTCTCAAAGCACCCTCTCCTCTGTCTCTGAGGTATAATATCTCAGTTTCTTTGGGGGGTGGGGTGTTTAATCTGGTTTCACTCACTTGCTAAGACAACAAGCATTGAAAATGCAATAGGTCTCACCTTTGATTAAGTTAAAGCCATTTGCTTTGCTAATTTTATTGTATAGCAAAGCAAATGGCTTTAACTTAATCAAAGGCAAGACCTATTGCATTTTTATTGCTTTACATAACAGTTGCATTACACAAGGTCGCATTTTTTTTTCTATTTTTTGGGCACAGCGATATTAAGTGATTTCCCCAGAATTACAGGGTGTTGAGCTGACGCCATGAGTAGAACCTGGTTCCGCAGTATCAAAGTTAGCTCCACATCCTCTCCCTTGTACAGGTAATACTCAACAAATGCCTCCTGAAGCTTGACCTGGGGACGGCTTTCTTTGCTGAGACCCCTTCAGTGCTCACGGGACGTGTCAATAGATTTTAATAGTACAATATAGCGCAACCCTAGCTTCATGGAGCACGAGGGGCTTTGCAGAGGACATTTTATTGCACCGGTAGAGCCCAGATAGGAGTTGCTGTACCTGGAGCGTGCTTTCTTGTTAAACCCTACATTTAACAGACTAGTGGATATCTTAAGTAATGGGGGAAGTACCTTAGGCCGTTTTCTTTTGTTTTTTTTTAACTCACACATATTTTCATACTACACAAATCTGCATTGCATATCTTCCCAGATTGGGGCAAGTAATATAATGTGATTTCCAAGATGTCTATGATTTTCCCTTCAGTTTTGGCACATGTGACTTTATTCAGGCCCATAGCCCCATCCTTCCTCACACCAAATACTGACACATTGGAACCAAACTTTCGATTTACAACCCGGAATATTTCAATCTTTTTTCTCCTGTTATCTACTGTTACACAGGGGTGACTACAAAATCCACCTTCCAGGGGGGCGTGGCTAGCGGCCGAGTGCGATGGCTGCAGCCTTAGTGAGCTCCGACCCACCCGTGGCTAAAAGTACAGACACAGGCTGCAGATTCGGGCAAATTTGAGCAGGGGCGAAACGATCGGAAGCCTGAAACCCTTTGAGAGGCTCCGGTAGGATATTTGCGGGGCCGTGACCCTTGAGACGCGACTGGCGAGTGCTTGGATGGCCCCGAGACTGCACTCCGCAAGATGGCGCTGCCGGCATGAGCACCGAGCTGGGGTGCACCAGACTCTGCGGGGGACCTCTCGTATCCCTCAGCTGTTGACTTTGGCACGTTATAAAAAACAAGGGTCCAAGACCTCTATACTTTTTAGCTGAATTTATCAGTACATAATCATTAATTTAACTCAGTAGAGAGCAGCATTAATCAGCTCAAGACACAAATGCACATACTATAGGGACCATATAGTATGTGCATTTGTGTCTTGAGCTGATTAATGCTGCTCTCTACTGAGTTAAATTAATGATTATGTACTGATAAATTCAGCTAAAAAGTATAGAGGTCTTGGACCCTTGTTTTTTATAACGTACCATACCCAGGTCCTGTACCTTATTGGGTCACCACATTATTATAATGGTTGACTTTGGCAGGCCTGGCTCCTCGGACGGGGGAACGAGACGCCGGGGGACGACGGAGACAGCCCTTTCTTGCAATCCTGGGCTCCGTGAGGTGTGGTCTAGTCGGCCCGGGAAGCGGCCCTAATTGAGGCACCGGCTTCAGGGCGTAGGGCTGATCGATGCCGGGGGGAGTGCGTGGCCGGACTGGTGTGGGCCCTCCCTCCTTTCCCCCCCCTCCGATTGAAGAACTCTTCCGCCCAGACCCTTGGGCGCGGGGGTGCTGCGGCAGGAAGCTACGGATACCGGCTCCCCCTGCGAGACTTCTCACCGGCCCTGAGAAGTCTGGAGGTGCAGGCTGGGGCGCAGTGCTACCTGAGGCCCGAGCTTTGGGGCCTGGTGGAGCTCGGAGATCGATATTGCAGAGCATAGAGTGGAGAGGCGCATGGTCAAGGACAGTTCTACAGCGGAGGTCAGTTTGGTGTGCATTTGAGGCCGACATCGCTGCGGGCCCCCTCCCCGCGTCTTCCGTGGGGCTTTGGAAGGTTTGCTGCTCCCATGAGACGCTGTCAGGGTGCTTTCATTTGGCGCAACTGAAATTGCCTCACTGGGCACGAGACCTGGCGCTGGGTGGACATTTGTAACAGTCTACGAAGACTGGGACTAAGCTCTTGGGCCTGCGGGCCACGACACAGCGTTCAGGGGGCGGTTGGTGTCTCTGCTCCCCCCCCCCATCTGCAATAAACCATTTTTTTGGGTTTTTTTTTTTAGGGGGGCGCATTGGGCCCCTCTTTCCTTGGTGACTTTTCATGGGGGCATGTTGGTCGGAAGGTCTGGACGGGCACTGGTGGCTTAAACTGTGACGCCCGTGAGCGGGGATACTGGTGTCCACCAGCGGATCCTCTTTATGTGTCCCCTGCGATCGATTGCGGCTGGGGAGTGCGACCTGGATTTGAGGTGCTGCCTACTGCACGTCCACTATGTCACTGGGCTACTAAGGGTAGCAGTCTGCCTTCCTGAGAGCTTTTTGGAGCTGGTGGAGACCGCTGAGAGGCTGAGACTGCTGGCATCACGCATCCCCAGGCTTGATCCTTATGCCAACAAAGAAAATGGCGACGGGGGGCAGAGGCTCTAGGAGTAACCCTCAGGCACAGTTGTCCAAGTTCGCCTGGACCAAGGGAGCGGACAAGGGTGACTCGCCGAGAGCGGACAAGAGGGGAGCGGGAGCATCGTCTACCCCGACCAAGGAACCAACACTTCACGACGTCCTAGCGGCCACAGGGGGTATACGTACATCCCTGGACTCTGTCACAACTGAAGTCTCCTTGCTCCGTGCAGATTTCAAACAAACGAATGAAAAAGTGAAGGAGCTCAAGGTGGTGACGACGGCACTACAGGAGGACATCTCTGAGTTGCAGCGTCAAGTGTTAGACCTGGAAAAGAAACAGACTCGCATGGCGCAGCAACTGGACGACTATGAAGGGAGGGCCCGCCGGAACAATATATGAATCCTTGGGGTTCCGGAAAAACCAGAGGGGCCTACTGCGGACCTTTTTGTAAAGGAGTTGATCGTGAAACATCTGAAACCTAAGGCGTTCTCCGCTTATTTTTCCATTGAGCGCGCTCACAGAGTGCCAGGCGGGCGACCCAAGCCTGGGGCCCCGCTGAGACCCTTGATTGCAGGAGTTTTTAATTTTAGAGACAGAGATAATATTTGACAGGCCTCGAGGGCTGGTCCGCCGCTGAAGATAGACAACTACGAGGTCTCCTTTTTTCCTGATTTCACGGCGCGGGTCCAAGCACAGAGACGCAGCTTCCAGGCGGTTAAGCAGGAACTCCGCAGCAGGGAAATCTAGTATGCCATGATTTTCCCGGCCAAATTGAGAGTGGAATGGGACGGTAAACCGTGGTTCTTTGACTCTCCGGATGCAACTTGGGAATGGCTGGAGGGATGGACAAAGGTCGGCGACGCAAGAGGAACCCGCCGCAACAGGGGGAAGCGACAGGAAGGTGGAGAGTCTGCTGCTCCAGTGACGGAGGTTGGGATGGAGGCCAGTGGACTGGACGAGCAGGAATGAGCGGCATCCTTGTCCGCCTGATGGACTGCCCCTGATGACATTTACAAGTAACGGGTGGGGGGATGTGCTGTGAGAGGGGGGGTTTAACCTGGTGGGAGGGGGGACGTTGAGGAGCGCCTACTTTGCGTTTTTTCATAGACATGTTATGATATGTTCTAAAGGTTGTGTCTTTAAATGATAAGCAACGTTCTTTTATAATCAAAGTCATAGCCACGGGTTGGGGGGGACCGCTTCACCTCTGCGTGTTTAACATGGTTTGGGGTACTACAGGCACTCTGCCTTGTTGGGGGGTGGGCAGTTCGAGGTCCACTGGCAGGGGAGCAGGGAGGGGGGTGGAAGGGATTTGGAGGGGGGATGTCGGGGAGATTGAAGGTACTGATTGCAGTGACAATGTACGACTTGCATTTTCAATCTTATCTTATCTTATCTTAATGGGGTTTTCTATAGCGCTCTGTCACCATAAGTTTCCTGGCGCTGAGTGGGTGCTGAGGGATGTGAAGGAGGGGAGCTAGCCAGACTGTGTGAAGAGACTGGTTTTCAAAAGTTTTCTGAATTCCAGAAGGGAATTGGAAGATTTAAGCGAAAGGGGCAACAGGTTCCAGAGTTTGGGAGCCAAGTGAGCAAATCTACAGCCACCATATTTTTTTAGCTTAATTGGAGGTGCAGCCAAGAGTTGGCGATGAGAGGACCGTAAGTTATGTACCGGGCAGTAGGGAGTGACTAAGGATTTAAGGAAAGCGGGAGAAGTTCCAGACATAGCTTTGAAAGTCAGGCAGCCGATCTTAAATGCGGCCCTCTGTTCGACCGGCAGCCAGTGCAGTTTGCGGAGTAGGGGTTTCGCAGACTGCCACTTCGTGATTTTATAGACCAGTCTAGCCGCCTGGTTCTGCACAATTTGAAGCCTATGAAGAAGATATTTGGGTAGGCCATGGTACAGGGAGTTGGAAAAATCCAGGTGGGAGAGCACCAGGGCGATCAGGACTTGTATCAGGGCCTCGGGTGTGAGGAAATGGGAAACGTTCCTGATTTTCCTTAGCTGAAGCATACAGGAGCACACAACAGCACCCACCTGAGGCTTGAGGGAGAGCTTAGTGTCTATGATAACCCCGGCCAGGATAAAAGAGTTGAGGATGGGGAAGCATGATAGTGAGAGTGGATTTCCAAGAGAGGAAGCTGATTTAACAGCGGGAGAAATGAGAGGGCTGGTATTCTTAATCTTAATATTTTTTTCGGTGAAAAAGCTATTTAAGGCGTTGCAGGACTCTGGGGTGGGGGCCTGGGAAGGGAGGGTTCTAGCGTCAGACGTCAACTCACTCATGATTCTGAAAATCTCCTTAGACTTGTTGGGGGCGACAAGGATCCTTTCAGAGATGTGTGAGGATTTCGCTGCTGTAATTGCGCTTTTGTATTTTTTTCGTGTCGCAACATATGCCTCTCTGTCAGTAGGCGAATAATTACGTCTCCACCTACGTTCCGTCTGGCGTAGTTCAAGCTGCTGGGTTTTCAGGGAGGTATTAAACCACTTGTGTGATTTGCTGTGACGGGAGCGAGGAAATCTGGAGAGGGGGCAAAAAGATCGCTGGCTTTTGTGATCCAGTTGGAGAAATCATCCTCCAGAGTCTGGACAGTCGCGGTACTGCGCGGTGGAGGTTGGGTATCAGCCAGGAAAGAGAGAAAACCTTGCGAGTCACGGGTACTCCATTTATGAGCGACCCCCCCTGCCAGGGGAGGAGCCTTAACACAACCCCTGACTGTGATCACCGTGTCGATCATATGGTGGTCCGACCAGATACAAGGAGTGATCACAGGACAGGAGAGCGTGAGGTTGTGGGTCCAGATATGATCTAATATATGGCCCCTGATGTGGGTAAAAGAGGAGACAAGTTGGCTCATGTTGAAGTTAGAAAGGACTTCAAACAGCTCGGCTGCATGGGGGCCGGCGTCGCTATCATTGTACCAGTAGTTAAAATCGCCAAAGATAGCGACTCAGGCAGATGAGGTAATCAAATTAGCTAGCTGTTCGCTAAAGGTGACGGGGAACAGAGGCATAGAGTAAGGGGAGCGGTAGAGGACAATGAGAGTAAGAGCTCCCTCCCCTGTTTCGAGGCTGATAATAAGGTTGCCTACGTCAGCAAGGGTGAAAGAAGACGTAGAAATAAATTTAAACTTCTTTCGTATGACAGCTGCCACCCCTCCACCAGCACGGCCAGGAGGCCGGTTCATATTAAGCATGTAGTAGGCTGGGGGTAATGCTGCCAGGATATCAGGGGGAGAGTCGTCTGTCAGCCAGGTTTCAGTGATTAGAAGAATATCAGGGCTTTCGTCGGTAAGTAGAATGAAGAGGTCATCCTGATGTTCTACGAAAGAACGTGTGTTTAAGTATAATACACGTATGTGCCTGTCACTGATATTAGGACATGCTGAGGGCTGGGCACTGGGACATGGAAGGGAAGCTATGCGCGCGATGCCCAGTGATGAAATACGATCTAGGCAGGCAGGAGATAGGGCACAGTGTGCGGATTGTAAATTTCTCAGGACAGAGCGAGAATAAGTAAGAGAGGTGACAGCATCCCTGGGCCCTGGACCCGTTCGGCCGCGGACGGGCGCAGACGGGCAGGACTCTGGCACGACTCCGGCGCGAGTCAGGCGCGTCCGCAGAACGCGTCTGCTGCGCGGAGGCATGGACATCCCCTTTTATGCGCAACTAGAGCGCGATGATTCCCACCCACACACAAGATGGCCGCCGCTATTCTGTGCCCGGGACCAGCTCCACAGCGTCAATGCTCGGCTGGGAGTGGCCCAGGGCAGCGGGAAAGAGGGGGAACGGAGTCAGCAATTAGAGCTTCTTCAGTCAAGCTATTATAGGCAGAGTTGCTATTTAGTAAATAAAACGCCGATTTTTGCAAGTTTTCGATTTAAGAACAAGTAAAATTAGAGCAACAGAAAGCAACACAGCCTCCCGGCTTCCGCCTCAGGAGGGACTCAGACACTCACACAATCCAGAAGAGGGGGGGTTGTTGTGTTTTGTTTTTTGTTTTGTTTTTAGGCTACATCTTATAGTTTTCTATGCTAAGGTGCGTGGTACAGTGATGGGACTTCAAGGCGATTTTGATTGTGATGGCAGACGAGGAATTGGGTGACACGAAGATAGATATTGGAGCCCCGGTTATGACCCCGGTGCCCCCCATGACCTTGCTTACTTGGAACGCGCACGGGTTGGGGACAAAATTAAGTGAGGATTAGTATTGCAGTATGTTCGCCGTGCTGCCCCGGCACTTGTATTGCTCCAGGAGACGCACTTGGTGGGGGTCGACCTGTGAGGCCCTGGACCGTTGGGGGTACATGATGGCGGTGCATTCTGAATTTTCCACTGGCTCCAGGGGGGTGGGCATATTGGTGTGCAAACGCTTCCCTTTGATTGTACAACAGGTATGGAGGGATACGCAGGGACGATTTGCAGCTTTCTCTTGTCTGTGGGAGGGGAGGAAGTTCAATGTGGTGACAGTGTACATTTCACTGGCCCTTCATGCTGTTGCATTCCCCGCCCTTAGTGCTTTTTTGTTGACACCGCCAGAAGGTGAACTCATACTAGGGGGAGATTTCAATGCGGTTGTAGACGATGGGCTGGACCGCCATCCCTGCAGGCAGCCGGGGTCGGGTAGGTCGCGACTGACTGGTTTCATAGAAGCCCTTGGCCTCACAGATGGGTGGAGGTTTAAACATCCTAGGGAACGCGGATACACCTTCTATTCAGGGGTACACATTAGTCTCTCACGCATCGACTATTTCTTCCTATCCGCTGATAGTCTGCCCCATTTAACGGAGGCAGTGATAGGCCCAAGAGGTATTTCCGATCACTCACCGGTCTCCCTGACGTATTCCTCCTATCTCACAGCCCGGAGATGTACTTTCCCGAACTTTCCTGGTTATTTACAGATCCCCCAAATCAGAAAAGAGTTGGTCACGGTCACGAAATATTACTTCCAAGAAAATACGGACTTGGTCCGCTCGCCCGGGGTCCTCTGGGAGGCGTATAAAACGGTGCTACGGGGCCAAGCGATAGCTTCTATAACGGGTCACAAGCGAACTATGCACGCTAACCTCCAGGTGATCGAGGTTGACTTGGCAGTGCTACAGTCCCGACATGAGGAAGACCCTACTGAGGAGGTTACGCAACAGTTACGCCTCAAACAGGCTGAATTCACTGAATATCAGCGGACCCAGGTTCGACAGCGGCTCATGCGGTCGCAACATACTGTCTATGAAGTTGGGGATAAGGCCGGGAAACTTCTAGCCTGGCTGGAAAGAAAGGAACGTGCCCAGAGCACGATAGCACAACTCAGCACCCCAAACGGCGATGTAGTCACCGCTCCTGCGGACATCGTAGATACCTTAGCCGACTATTACGAGACAGTCTATACCCCCACCGCCCACATGTGAACAGACGAGGCGCAGACTTATATCCAACATATAAGAATGCCTTCACTATCAGACACTGAAGCCTCACTCTTGGACTCTGACTTTACGAAGGATGAGGTCCTGATTGCAATACACTCCTTGCAATCGGGTAAGGCCCTGGGACCGAACGGAATCCCTATAGAGCTCTACAAGCGCATCTCCGACCTCGCGGCTCCGCCTCTTTTGAAGATGTTTGTAGATAGCTTGAATAAGGGGGAATTGCCGCGGGATCAGCGGACAGCCACGACAATTGCTATACCAAAACCAGGCAAGCCTCCGGACGAGTGCACGTCTTATCGCCCGATTTCATTGTTAAATGCGGAAGTGAAAATATTGGCAAAAATGATAGCTAGTCGTCTGACCCCGCACTTGGAGACACTCATCCACCCGGACCAATCCGGGTTTATGCCAAACAGAAATACTGCGCTAAATTTGAGACGAGTCCATGCGGTGATGGCACAGATACCTAGTCTGTCTGAGCCGGCGGTGATTCTTTTGTTGGACGCCCGAATGGCTTTCGACACAGTCGAATGGCCGTATCTTTTCGCTGTTCTTCGACATATGGGCTTCGGCCCCAAGTTTTGTGCTTGGGTGAAGTTACTGTATACGAAGCCTCTTGCACATGTGGTGGCTAATGGCCATATTTCCAGAGACTTTCAGCTTGGTCGTGGCACGCGTCAGGGATGCCCTTTGTCGCCTCTGCTCTTCGTCCTAATCCTGGAACCCCTGGTGACGTGGATAAGGTGGGACCCCATGATTAAAGGACTTAGCTGGACAGAGACGTGGGAAGACTGCATATCTCTATATGCTGATGATATTCTTCTCCATTTGACCTTGCCCAGGTGGTCAATTATAGTACTCCTTAACATCTGTGAAATTTTTGGCAGGGCTTCAGGATACACTATCAACTGGTCCAAATCGGTTTTGTTTGTTCTTAAGGGACCCCCACCGCTACTTCCGGCTGATTGTCCCTTGGTGATCACTGATGGGCCCTTTAAATATTTGGGGGTTTGGGTGACGCCTAGCCAGGAGGCCTTTTTTCAACATAATTTGACACCCCTGCTTGACCGGTTCCGTACAGATGTGAAGCATTGGCACACCCTATCGCTGACCCTTTTGGGGAAAGCGGTGTTATTCAAAATGATGACTTTACCGCGATTATTATATATCCTTGAGAACACTCTGTATCTTGTGCCTTTGAAATACTTTACGTCTATAAACGCACTGGTATCAGATCTCCTCTGGGGGGATAAACCTGCGCGCATTTCAGGGCAGAAGTTAGTTAGGGGCTGGTATGATGGAGGTCTAGCCCTTCCGGATATTCAACTGTATTATTGGGCGGCGCAGTTAAAGATTATAAATCACTGGCTCCATGCTCCGCAGACTGAACCGGCGTATAAAGCGGATAGGTACGATCTAGGTGGCGGTGGGGTACTGGCAGCGCTCTACGATAATAAAAGTGCAGCAGCCTTGTTGGGCACTACGGCCCATACGGTAAGGTTGTGGTACTTGGCCTCGGCTCGCCTTAAATGTAAAGGTAAGATCACGCAGATGACGCCACTTTGGTCCTCGCGTCGACTCGGCCAGCTCTGCAAAAGTAAGGGATTGAGGCCTGGGACTTGATTGGTATTTCAATGGTTGGGGACCTTTGGCGGCGGGGCGCAGTCCTCACGTTTGACCAATTAGTGGACCAATATGATTTGGCACCTACGGAGCGCTTCCGGTATTTGCAGGTTAGCCATGCCCTCATGTCGGTGATTCCCGCTGGTGATGAGCTGTCTGAATGACTGCTTACGGAGCATATGCCCAAAAAGGCGACCTTGTTGGTTTATCATAAGCTTGTCAATAATTTGCTGGACCCCACTCTGAAGCTGAAGGCAGCCTGGATGGTGGAGATAGGGGATATGGAGAGTCTGACTGGCAGACCGCGCTTTCCTCTCCTCGGGAGGTTGCTGTGCCATCTAGGCTCCGATTGGTGCAGCGGAAAATTTTACACCGAGTATATTATACTAGGGTCACTCTTCACAAGATAGGGAGAATTACATATCTGTATTGCCTGCGGGGGTGTGGGGAGGGGGGAACTTTCTTTCATACCATTTGGGACTGCCCGTTGATTGCTAGTTTCTGGGCCAAGGTTATGCGGACCATCTCTCAAGTAGCGAGGGTCTCACTGGTTCCAGAGCCGCGCTATTGCCTGCTGAACATTTGGGAGCCTAACGATCTGAGTCACCCCATGCAAGATTGAGCCACGCTAGGTATTATGTATGCTAAATGAAACGTAGCCAAAGCTTGGGGGTCCCCTTTGGTACCGGCGCTCTGGGACTGGTGTGCTGATCTGGATTTTGCGATGGTAGCAGAAAGAGCAGTGTATTTGAATCGAAAATGCCCGCGGAAGTGGGCCAAGATTTGGGGGGCGTGGAATGAGTATAGAGGGTTCATCTGTGACCCACCGCAGTTAGATAGTGATACTGACTCCGACTAGAGGGGGAGGGTGATGAGGGGTTTCGGGAAAGGAGTGGAGGGGCTGCTATGATGCCACAGCAGTATTATATTCTTTGCAATGTGTCACTATACTTGATTTCACTCGTCTTTGATTAGTCCTTACAACTGTATGCCTTGATTGTCTTTCTCCAATGCCATTGTTTATTTTTCATGTCAATAAAATGTTTAAAAAAAAAAATCCACCTTCCAGAGGTGTGCCCCCAGCACGGAGAGAGAAGGCGACACCCACGCGACTTTACTTTTTAAATATTTGGAAACATTTTTGCTTTTCCTTTTTTTCACATCTGTCTCCGAGAGAACTGTGTTGAGATATGCGCCTACTATGACAACAATATGTGGTTTAAACTAAAGCCACCTTGAAGCAGAGACTATAGAATATTGCTAAAATCCTCATGATTTGTGAGGCCCCAGGTCCTCACACACATGACCATGGTGCCCGATAAAGTATGTTTGTGAAATCTTCCTTAAAGTTTATAAAGCTCTGTTCAAGCCATGCCCTGTCGTTTCCGGGACCCGAGGACACATTCACACTAGAGTCCACTGTCTGACTTGCACATTCAGCAGCATCAGGTACCCAGCGTTCACTCACTCACTAGTTACTCATTAGGCCAGTGACTGACTCACTCTGACTGTCACTTTCCTGCCCACTGAAGAGTATCCTGACCACTCTCCTAGTAACTCAGCAAGTCGCTCTCTTGTCCACTGACACACTCTCTCTCTCGTCACGCTGTGTCCCTCACCTCAGAGGAGCAGCTTTCCTGACACAACCGGCCCGCTGCCAGCATTGTGGGCCGCTCTGCTTCCGTCTCAGACTGAACTTGCAGCTCTCACTCCGAAGGGTGGATCAGGCTCAGCTGTGGAGGACGGGAGCTAGAGAGGGATGCAAGGGCAGGATGAGGATCAGGACCCATGAACTCTGCCCTCATTCACCGCCAGGGGTCACCTCCTACTGCCTGTGAGGAGAAAGAGATGAGCCAAGAAGTGGCCCCTGGCAGTGCCTTTGGCCACTTGGTACCACTATGAGGCACTTGTGCCAGAAGACTCGCGGCTCACACGACAAGAGATCACATGAGCGAAGAGACGACTTCAGTTGGAACAGCTGATAACACTGCTCACGGGTCTAGTGTGTGTGAGGTGGGTGGGTCGGAGGTGTTACTCAAACCCCATTTAAACAGATGAACAGTGGCTTAACGGCTAGGGCGGCCGACTTTGGTAAACAACGGAAACAGCGAGTGCCCCTTCCAGAGGCTAGCACTCTCGGGTTAGTTACACTTTATAATAAAGTAAGTGAGCCTCTTTGCACTGTGTGCAATGGGAACAGCGAGTGCACCTCCGGACCGGCGCGACGGAAACATAAAAAAACAAGCTGGAATGACAATAAGTACACAGCGTGCACCTCGCTCCAACCGGAATGACAAAACAAGTCCTCACCCTGTAATTAAAGGAGATAGTAACACGCTGGCAGTAAACGACCCAACACCGGTGGGTGGGGCCAAAAGGAGACAAGGCGGCAACAAAGAGGGACTAAGAAGCCAGCGTTTTGCATGGAAGATGACGCCAGCGAATGAGGAAGATGGGCGGGGCCTCATCTCCGCCTCCGAGAGCTTCGAAATCTGTATTGATTCCAAGAAGCCCTTGTATGACGAGAGCAGCGCATGTGCTGCTTTCGCCAGGCCGAGACCTAAAAAGGGAGCGGGTGGATTGCTTAACACACAGGTCGGAGCACAGATTAAGGGAGAATTAGGAGGGAAATTCAGGTAGTCACAGGCAACTGCAAAACAACAAATTTTGGACCACAAAGCCCACAATGCAACAGGAAAAATGAGACAGTCACGGACAGGTAAAAACTTCAATTTTTAAACAAAACATGTGAAAATTATGCTGTCACGGGTAGAGGAAATCACTTTTAAATTTCAGGAAAGAGACAGCACAAAGTATACCTTCTTACCATCTCCTGGTGCTGGGTTCGCAGCAATCTTCGGCATAGGGAAGCTGCAGCTAACAAAATGGAACAGAACACTGCTGAGGGCAATTTCTAACTCCTTGAAACTATGTTTACAAGTTAATCTTCTATATTACTTAAACCTATGACTGGTATCCAAGCACTCAGTTTCGTAAGAAACCCACTCAAATCCAATGCTCTGTAAAAAGGAAAATGTCCATATTATTTCTAAATATGTGTAAATTGGTTTCATACCCAAGATTTATGCAAAGAACATTCTAAAATGCTTTAATATATTTTAAATTTAGAAACAATGAACAGGCCATTGTCAACAGATCTCAATAGTTTTCTGGGGATAAATGACACAAAGAAGTGGTTCTTCAGATAGTGAGTGAGCTAAAGAAAGATGATGGATTAAACCCAGATCTGTTGGCTTGGGGTGACTGCTTACAATGTTCAACACTCCGCCCATCATCCCCTTTGGTTTTGCTTTGTTCTTCAGATAGTAGCAGGACACTGACCAAATAGCATCATATTATTAGTATTATTATACTGTCATTAGATGTAACTGCTTCTTTTAAAAAAGAAAAATGCTGTATATTTCATGGATTATTATGTTTATATTTTATTTGATGTATTGCGTTTCATACTACTGTACAATGCCCTCCAGCCTGTCTGTGCATTAGAAACGTTTAAAAATAAAGACATAAATACAAATTGGTGCCTCGTTGTCGACCAAAAGTTTTGAAATCGATCACATCAAAATAAGGAGTGAATTCCAGCGTTTTGCATGTTTTGTTCTGTTTTTTTACAGACAAATTAATCTATCCATACAAATGGAAGAAATAGACAATAAACAAGTGCCCTGCATACTTTTGGATTTGATCTTACTCTCTGTAGACAGGTGAGCTGTCACACGGCCTAAAACGGGGTATTGAAGCCATGTTAGCGCATTTTATGCTGATATTGTGGTGGTAGAGATACACCTTTTGTTCTGTCTTCTTTGTAATGGTAATAAGCAAGGCTACAAGTTAAAGACTTCACTTATAGTAAATTCTTATTGCTATACAAAAAATGTAGTCTTCATATTGTAATTCATATATATTAGGTGTATAATAAGATATGCACCTTCATTTTCAGGTCGGGTTGAAAGAGATATATTTATATTTTTATATGAAAGGTGTGTAAATGCTTCCAATTGAGACATCTGAAGTATCTATGAATTTGAATTTAAAAGCATTTGTAGAGCGCTCGTGTACTAAGCAGTTTCTTGGCGCTGAGAGGTAACAGTGGTGAAAACGGACAGACAGAGAACGGTGGGCTAGCAGTTGAACGCTTGCTGGAACAAAAGAGTTTTTAGGGCCCTACGGTATTCCATATAGGAGGACAGAAGTCTTACTGAAGGTGGAAGGGCATTCCAGAAGGTGGGGGCCAGAGCTGAAAATTTCTGACCACCGGACCTTTTCTTCCTGAAGCGTGGCACTGCCAGCAAGCCCAGGGAAGAGGAGCGAAGAGCTCTGGGTGGCAATAATTCGCGATAGCAGAATTGATGAAAGCTGGAGCAGTGCCAGCTCGGGCTTGAAAGGTGAGGCATCCCAATTTAAACAGCGCACGCTGCTTAATGGGGAGCCAGTGAAGGGCTTTCAAGAGGGGAGTAGAGTGGTGTGACTTGGACAGGCCGTACACCAGGCGAGCTGCCTGGTTCTGGACCAGCTGAAGGCGGTGAAGGGCATATGCGGGAACACCGTTGTAAACGATGTTCCCGTAATCAATTTTGGATAGAACCATGGACATTGTGATCAGTTTGAGGGCAGGGAAGGAGAAAAAACGGGATATTTTCCTAATGGTCCGTAAAGAAAAAAAACAAGAGGAAACAACTGAGCTGATATGTGAATGAAGTGTAAGTTGATGATTGAGAGTGATACCTAGCGTTTTGACTGAGAGGGAGGGAGTGGGGGGGGGGTGCCCAGGGATGGTGGCCAAAAGAGGGGTGACCAGGGGTTACCGGTACCGCCCGTCAAGACCAGCTCCGTTTTGTCCGGATTTAGCTTGAGGTGGTTCGCATTCATCCATTCACGGATGAATAGCATCACGAACTGGAAGCTGGTTTGACCTGACGAAGCCGGGGCAAATTAAAAATAAGTTGGAGGTCGTCGGCATAGTTATACACCGCGACCTCCATGTGCTGCAAAGCAAAAATAAGGGGGAAAATGTAAAGGTTGAAAAGCAGGGGGGAAAGGGAGGAGCCCTGGGGAACCCCGCAGTTTACTTTACGGGGAGGAGCAGCGAATTCTGCCAGATGGACAGCCTGAGATTGATCGGACAGGAAGGACTCAAGCCAGGCCAGGGGGCAGCCCTCAATGCCTGCCGCCTTGACACGGCACAGAAGGATGGAGTGGTCCACCGTGTCAAAGGCGGCGGACAGATCTAATAAAACGAGGGCCTGGGGAATGTTGGAGTCCAGTCCCTCCCTGAGTTGGTCCAAGACTGAAATGACCACCTTCTCTGTGGAATGACGGGGGCGGAAACCTGCTTGGCAGGGGGCGCGGTACTCGCTGCCCTCGATGAAGGAGCTCAGGACCTGAGTAAGGTGGGACTCGGCTATCTTCCCTAAAAATGGGAGAAGGGAGATTGGCCGATAATTGGCCGGGCGCCGGGGTCTGCCCCAGGTTTTTTTAAAATGGGGATGACCGTAGCAGCCTTAAAGGAAGGGGGGACAATACCCTGTTCAAATGAGTTGTTTAACAGGGTGAGGGCAGGGGAAGGGCAGTCCAGGAAAATCGGACTTAATATGCGTGCTGGGCAGATGTCAGCAGGGGAGTCAGATTTCACACGTCTGAGAAGAGGGGGAAGTGAGTCCAGGGTCAAAGGGGGGATGAGGGCTAGAGACTGGCTATTGGGGGGAATGGGACACTCACAGAAGGTGGGTGAGGGAGGGGGGATGTTAGCCTTAATGGTAGCCACTTTTTCAATAAAAAACTCATTGAGGGAGTTACACAAAGTCTGTGAAGGAGGAATTTTAGACTGGGTCCTATCAGAGGCGGCCAACTCATGGACCATCGCGAAGATCTCTTGTGACTGGTTTTCAGCCGCCAGAATGCGTCCGGAGAAATAGTCTTTTTTGCGGCTAGAATGTCTCGCTTGTATTCAGAGAGGACTGTGATGTAGAGCTGCCTAAATGAAGGACAGTAAGCACGTCGCCAAGCGCGTTCGGCTTGTCGCACTGCTAGTTTCTTAGCTTTTAGGGCTGGGCTAAACCACTTGTTGGCATTGTGGACGCGGTTAATAGTTACCTGCTTAAGTGGGGCTATATGGTCGCAGGTTTTGACAAGCCAATCGTCCAGGGTAGTGGCCTGGGAGTGTAAAGCCAGGCCCTCGAGGGCCGGGAGGGTGGAGCGGAGTGAACTGCACAAGGTGGAAATGTCGACTCGGCTCCAGTTCCGGGTCCAAATGTTTTTGGGATGACGTGGGAGGGTGGGGGTGTTGAGGGCCAACGAGAAGGAAAGGAGATGGTGGTCCGACCAGGCACAGGGCAGTACCGAGGGCGTAGAGATGGGGATGTTAAGGGTCCATATCTGATCAAGTATGTGCCCATGCCTGTGCGTGGGGGTGTGGACATGTTGCGAAAAATTCAGGCTAAGGAGCGATGCAGTGAATTCTTTGGATATTGCATCCTCAGCAGGGTCGCCGGGCCAGAAGTTAAAGTCCCCAAGGACTAACACTGAGGCGTTGTTGATGGACAGAGTGCCTAGGAGTTCTTGAAATGTGGCGATAAAGCCAGGGGAAGATTGGGGAGGACGGTAGACCAAAACACAGGTGAGAGGGGTTTTAAAGGAAGCAGAGCGTACCACTAGACAATCTGACGTTAGCGAGGTGGGTGAAGCTAGCGTCTGAAATTGTAGCCCCTCACGCGCTATTAGGGCGACACCGCCCCCCATTTTCCCATCTGGGCGGTCAGCACGGAGGGCAAAATAGAGGGGGGGAGGGCCGCCAGGACGTCAGGGAGGGAGTCCTGGCGGTACCAGGTTTCCGTTAGGAAGAGCAAGTCTGGGCTCTCAGTGTCCAGCAGATGGAAAATGTCAGTTTGGTGCCGCACTGCGGACCTGGTATTAAGCAGAAAAGCAGAGGTGGCAGGAACAAGGGTGGGGGCATGTGAGCTAGGGGTGGGCGGTATAGTGATAGGAGAGACAGGTCTGGGACTATGCTGAAAGGGGCTGGGGCGGGCAATGCCGTGTGCTATGATGCGAGCAAGAGTGGCAGGATCGAGCGGATAGCCGGTGTGTAGAGAGTGTAGGTCTTGCGAAGAGTAAGTGAGCAAATGGGCAAGGTGGTGTGGCCCATGCCCCGGTAGGCCGCGGATGGGCGCAGATGGGCAGGACTTTGGCACGACTTCGGCGCGAAGTCGGCGCTCCCGCTGCGCTTCCGCCACTGCATCATTAAGTACTCAGTGGATAGAAAGCCACTAGACCGCTAACCTTCCGTTTGGCGAGCAGGGCGGAAGTGACCATGAGAGGGGCGGATGTAGCGCTCGTAGGGGCCCGCCGCAACTACCGGCGGGCCCGCACAGGATTTACTAAGGGCCATTTTCCACTTTTGCTGTCTACATGCAAGTATTGTGTCTGATAACAGGGTGCCTTGATGTATTCTATAGGTGCTGATAACCTAATAATAACCAGCTAAAACATGTTCTTGTGAGGTAGGCAAGAAGGGTTCAATTGACAATTAAATGGAGAGTAGAGAGCAGTTTACTCTTGCTTCATATCTCTAATGTTTGATTGATTCACAAAGCTTATTTTGTTTTTCAGTAGTAGGTCTTGGAAATCTACACTACTTGGAAATTTTGAAGGAATGCACCCGGATATCATAATTCAATTTCAGGTGGATTTTCTGGCACAAAAAAATCTGCCAGTTTATCATTAGGGAAGTAGTGCATTTATTTTGCTGGATTTCATCTAAATATTTTACCATATGTACGACAAGACGTCTTATTCTAAATCCGTATTTAAAATGAGGATGATCCCTTCCACCGTCCCACTTTGTACACAATTATACATCACATTTTTGTTGTCTAATATTTCAGATATTTGCAAAACTGAGGAACTAGCTTCCAAATATGTGTGAATCTGATAAAGTTTGGTTTTGTGGGTGTTCACAAAAGTTTAACTATCTCATTCCTCCTCCTTTCTCAATGGGAAATTTCCCCCCCTATGTGGAAGTTTCCATTTGAATAAGTTTATTTCCAGTAGGAAAATCCTGATTCTCTAAATCAAGATTTAAATATTAGGAGTGGCGATTCACTTTTACCTTTGTCCGTTTTGCTTGCTAAGATTACCTACGTAGTAGAAACAATCTCACAAAAAAGACAACTTTGGTTAACCTTGTCATAACCATACCTGGATCTCCATTGTGTCCTCTCTTCCCCTATGCTCCTGGTGATCCTGGTAGACATCTGCATGCTATTCTAAAGGATTCCTTCAATTTGTTCCTCAAACAAGACGATGCCAGCAGCACATTTCCTCTCTAATATTTTGCACAGGCTTGTCCCCAGTCTGAAATGAAGGTGGTTACCAGAAAAGTGCTATCTATAGAGCACAGTCATCTCTGCTACACCCATGTGCAGCTTCGTGTTGGATATTGCAAATGTTCTCGACCAACATACTGGTCAAGAGACCAAAAAGGGGCCACCCAAAACCACGGTCAGCATATGCAGGGCTCATGAACAGGTGTAGATTCCACTGGGCCAGGAAAATGCTTCTCAATCACAGTTGAGAATCCAGGTCCTTTAGGTATGCAAATTGAGGTAGGGAGAGTGGAGGAGCAGAGACCCTACCACATGCAGGAACATTTGTTCTTAGGGAAGGGGTGAACTGGGAGTATGGAATGTGAAGCGAATGTGCAGGCTTCCTTATGTACCCAGAGTAGCCTTGCACAACGCCAACCACAAATTTGAATGCACACACACACATGTGAAGTCTAATGACATCCAACACAGGCACTCAGTCAGACATGCACATCAGACCTTCCACTGAACCACAAATAAACACAGGCATGCACATTCACCCATCATACGTACCTCACACAAAACTGAGGTGAAGGACTGTCCAGGTGAGACTCAGTGGACCTTTTACATAGGGAGGGCATTAGACATCACCCAATGAAGGTTATAGGTAAAAGAAAAAGACCATCCCTTCACTAAATCATCCTGCCACCATTTCCGGTTTTTCATAGCCCGGGAGAGAGTTCAGTAGCCTCTCTTTGAAAAGAAAGGTGCACTTTGGGTACCCCATTGATCTCCGAGAACAGCAAGTCAATCTGACTTGAGTGAACATTCAGGACTGCAAATTCGCAGAAAGAAACTAGATAGGAATCACAGAGATGCAACAGAAGGAAAGGAGGCATGCAATGAACGTTCTGTGACACTTTAATAGCTTTTCTGATACCAGTCTAAGGACTGCTGATTCTAACCAGTGAGTATAGTTTATAGCCACATTGTTAACATTGTTATCTGAGACTGGGTTTGAGTTGGAAAAGATATCTTTCAGTTTGTCAACATTAAACTTTTCCCAGGGCCAAAACTTGAGGGTTCTAAGTGTATCGGTACAAGGGCGTTGATTGGGGGGGGGGGTTTGGGGGGGGGGGGGGTGAAGTGGGGCGAGGGCTCAAGGGAAAGAAAAATGGGCTTGTGGTCCGACCACACTTTAGGCAGGAACTTGTCCATGCTTAGTTCCTGATTATTTGTAAATGCTCCATCCAAAGTGTGTTTTGCCTGATGAGTGGGTTCCTCTATTAACTGCTTAAGGTCAAAGCTCTTAAGATTATCCCCCAAATTATCCATTTCGGAGTTGTAGGGTCCCGACGGGCTGCTGGCCGAATATTATAAGGCTTGCTCAGATATTCTGATCCCAGAATTGCTGAAGATGTATGCGGCGGCCACTGACGATTCTGCTCTCCCTCCCACACTTAACGAGGCCACGCTTATCTCCCTCCTAAAACCAGGCAGGGACGGCATGCGTCTGGGTTCTTATCGGCCACTGGCCTTGCTTAACACCGACTATAAAATCCTTGCTTCCACCCTAGCTCAGCGTCTGGCTCCCCTAGTCCCAACCTTTGTGCACCATGATCAGAATGGCTTTGTACCTACACGGCAGTACCTCCCGCAACGTTCGCAGGTTGTTCAAAATACAAACATATGCCACCAACAATTGGCCCCGATCGGGATGCCTTGTCTTAGACCTTGAGAAAGCCTTCGATTCTGTTGAGTGGCCCTACATCAGAGCGACACTGGAAAAATATGACCTCGGGGACGACTATATTGGTATGGTGGGGCTCCTTTACCAGAGACCGACTGTGCGTGTGCGCACGGGCGGGCTGTTGTCTTATGCAATTCGGGTGCAGAGAGGGACCAGACAGGGATGCCCTCTGTCCCCGTTGCTTTTTTCATTGGCAATGGAACCTCTCGCAGAATTGCTACGGAAGCAGGGAGAGGAGTGGGGGATCCCACTGGCGGACGGCCTACATGCGGTCTCGCTTTACGCGGACGATTTGCTCCTGTACGTTAGAGACCTGACCTGTCTCCCGCCGTCCTTGTCGGATACCTTTCGGACCTTTGAAGCCATGTCGGGACTTAGGGTCAACTGGGCAAAGTCAGGGGCGTACTCCTTCAGTCCAGATATACAGGAATGTGACATCTGCATAAATAATGGGAGACTCACCTGGCACCCCACGACATTCAGGTATCTCGGCATCCATATCTACAGAGCCCCGCCTGACATTCTAGAGGGGAATCTGATCAGAGCCATTTCCTCCTTGCGAGCACAGATGACATTCTGGAAGACCCTACCCTTAAACGTGTCCAGCCGAGTCACACTGATTAAAATGATAGTCTTGCCTAGACTGTTGTACTACTTTGCCAACATCCCACTATATGTTCCGACCCGGATATTTCGGGAACTGGAGACATTGCTTCGGAGCCTCATCTGGAACTCGGGGAGGCCCCGTGTGGCGCTGACAAAACTCTATGTACCTACGGAGACTGGGGGCTTGCGGTTCCCAACTTGGAACTGTATTACCTGGCGGCTCAGATGCAATGGGCAACGGGATGGCTAAGCGGCAGGAACTTAGATGAAACCGCCACAGATGCCGTCACCTACACGCACACACAGGTGTGCACACTGTTCCACCCTTTGACCAAGACCCCATCTCCAACACAAATACACGTAGCCGTGGCTCGCAGATGTTTCTTACGCTGCTTGAAATTGACACGTGAAGTGAGGCCCTATGCCCCGGCGCTCCCGCTCCTGGGTACACCCAGGGATGGAGGAGTAATAACGGAAGCGATGTTGGACGGGTGGGTGGAGGCGGGAGTGGAGACACTGGGAGATCTGTATGCCGAGGGCGGCCTGCTTCCCTTTGGGACCCTGGCCAGGGACACCGGGCTGCCAGCCGGACAGTTTCCCCTTCACGCGTCCATCATACGCACGCTGGCACGCCCTTGGGGAGACTTGACGGACGAGCCACAGACGAACCACTTTCTACAGTACCTCCTTGTCATGGGCAACGACTCCCACGTGGTCCACTGGATGACCCAAGCCCTCCTAACACATACACAGCGATCCACACAACAGCTCTGGGATAAGTGGGCGGAGGATAGAGGAAGGGTATGGACCGACAAAGAGTGGGCTATGGTACTGGCCGGCCCGGTCAACATCCCACGCAATTCACGTTTTAAAATCATACAATTTTACATATTACATCGTGCATACCTGTCGCCGGACAAGATCAATAAGTACTTCTTGACCACCACCTCCGCGTGCCCCAGATGCTCCCTGGTTGGCGCGGATCTCCTACACATGCTTTGGGCCTGCCCCGTTATATCACCATATTGGACTATGGTGACTACCCTACTGAAGAAGAGCACCGGCGATGACCTGCCGCACACGTGGGAGGCGTGTATCTTGGGCTTATACAAAAGGACTAGAGTCAACAGGGTACCGGCCAGGTTTCGTGACCTGGGCCTCATCACGGCCAAGCGCTTGCTCACTAAACGGTGGAAAAAAGATAGGCCCCCACAGGCCAAACACTGGTACACCTCCTTCGACAACTGGGCGAGAGCAGAGAGTGTCACACTGCGCAGGGAGGAGACAGCGGGACTGAGAAAATTCCCCATTGCACAACTCTGGGATGAAACCTTACAATCCCTCCAACAGGCGTGCCTGGATCAGGAAGTCACATAGGGGTGCCCCCCCCCACTGGGTTGACACTTGACGATGACTAGGAAGACACATGTTGTTCTCCCGCCACCACCTTACTGCCAGGGTGGACGAGGAGTCCCAACACATGCCTGAGACACGAGCTGCTGCTGCGCAACTATGCCACGGGGGCGACCTGGACACTCCCACTGCACCGGCACAAACGCTCTGACACCTATTGGGCACTGCCGGGCCTTCTTCCCCCACCACCCCACTGCCTCCACGAGGTGCACTAGCCCTACCCGTGACCACAACCACCCTGAGCCACTGTCTCATCACTGACTCAACACCTCCATAGACATGCATTGACACTCCGCTCACTACACTGACCTGTTCTCCCCATCCTAATCCTTCAAGACTTATCCCCCCCTCTTTTCCTTATCCTTCCCTCACTGGTTCAGTCCGGGGGACATGTTAGTTTTCCCCCGACGCCTTTTGTTAAAATGTTGAGAATATGGTATTGGATCCGTACAATTGTATACTCCGCACCACAAACACGGCGTTCCTGTTGGGGGGCGGATCACACACATGATCCGATGGAACAGACCAGAGATAGACACATGGGCGCAATAACATGCCGCCCCATGCTTGCGCCCATATTCTTTGGCTCAAGATGCACCCACAAGTCACACAGCACAATACTCGCCACGAAGTTCAACACCTCTCGTATAATTCACTGGTTGTCTCGAAGCCCTATGGTGTGGCGGGAACTATTTATCTACTCGCAGACTAGCATTGTTCTTGTGGAATGTGATGATTCATGTGTAACATTATCCTTTTATTCAATGCCTTTGAAGTGTATTGTATTGATGATAATTGCTTGAAAACCAATAAAACATATTCAAACAAAAAAATGATCCATTTCGGAGTTGTTTGTCAGCTCTAGCTGAAAGCTAAAATCTCCCACAATCGTGAAGCTAGAATAATTTACACATGATTCCATGATGTCGTGAATCTTTCGGATAAAGTTGTCCCTGGGGCCTGATGGTTGGTAGATCATTAATCCCTGAAAAGTGCATGTGTTGTTTGGTTTCATGCTGAAGCTAAATGCTTCACATTCCAGAAGAGGGATGGGCTGAAAGTTTGCTTTATTCGAATTACGATAAACGATCGCAATTCCCCTACCCTTTTTGTCTACCCGGTCCAGTCTTTCATATTGTAGCCCATTGGAATGGCAATTTTGAGGTCTGGGTATGAGGAGATGTCTGCCCAGGTCTCTGTAAGAAATATGATGTCCGGTTTATGCTGGGTCATGAAATCAGCAAATTCATATATGTTAAGTACTACACAGGAAACCGCCGTCACCTAATTCTGCCTTTCAATTGTCTCTGCAGGGAATGTCAGAAAAGTAGCTTGGCCTTGCTGGATATGGGAGTCTTTGTTAAAAGCAAAGTTACATGCTTGACATTTATAACAGTCTAATTTGTGCTCCAATTATGGGCCTGGCAGAAATTGGGCTTGCCAGCATTACATAGTGCCATAAGAGCTTCTCTAGAATACCTTACAAATGGGGCAGGTGGCCTGGTGCCGTCAAGGCGCGGACGGGTGCAGATGGGCTTGCCTTTGGCACGCCAGCGGCACAAGCAGGCCTTCATTGGTTTTTATTCCCTGTGGCGCTGTAGGCTAGACCGAGGTGCTCACTGTTGTCTTTCTCTGTACACACGGGTCACACCTGTGGCAGACCGGAAAGTCAAGGGGTCCTGTGAGGTAAGTAGTGCTTCTGGATAAAATGTGTGGTACACCCTTAATCAGGATAAAAGTTTGAACATAATAATAAGAAACAAAGGGCCATGGGGTAAAAATAAAACCAAAGCCAACCTAACTACTTCGGATGCTTAAAGGGCAAGAGGTCCTACGGAGAAAATAGCAGCAAAGCACACCTTAATGCATCGGATCATCGCAGGTTCTGACTGTCAGTCACTCGAATCTGCTTCTATTTGTTTGTCACTTGTTCTGCTTCTATTTGTTTGTCTCTCGTTCTGTCTCTTCTTCAATTGTTTCTATTCTGTGATCTGTTTTTGACACTCTTTTATTCCTTCTCACACTCTCAGGCCATCCAATTTGGATCCAACTTACATCATCACACCCATTTATGACAACTGTTGCATCTTCATCTTCACTTGCCACTTGATCTACTATGCTTTTGACTGAAACAACTTGATTTGCTCTGGAGGCAGTTTGAAATATTAACTTTTGCTTTCTGATTTTCTTGAGTTTTAGTTTTTTGTTGTGCATGTCCTTATTATTGTTGCACAATTTGAACTCCATCCCCTCTGTATCCACGTAACAAACTTGAGTTTGACAATGTGGGTCAATTTCACCTTGTGAGAGCTAGAGCATTCTCCATAAGCCAAACCTTTGCAATTGTCCAGTACAAGATCATCAGATGAAGGTGAAAGTCCAGTCACTTTATTAAGTGTGCTTCTTAAACTCACCAACAATAGTGGTAGAGGATCAGGCCATTTCAATGATGTCAAGTTACACACTTTGGGAAACTTTGATTTGAAGTACAAGTGATTCTCCAATTACACCTGATGCTTCTGGTCGATAGTGGGAGCGCGGAAATCTCATAACATTTTTATAAGTAGCTCCATTAAAAACTTATTAAGGGAACTTTCAATATCTATGCCCCTTCGTGCCAATGAATAATTGCCACCGTATTAAAATGGAGCACAATCCAAACACATCTCTGAAATAAACATTGTCTTCAACATTAGATGTTCAGTCAATAATGAGAGGTTCGGTGACATTTTAAAAGTGTATTTTCTCTTTCAGAGATTAGTCTGTATTTTTTCTTTTTATTCAGATTAGTCAAATAAATCAATATACATGCATACAAAGTAACAGTGGTTTCTACAAAAAAATAGTTCCTATCCTAATCTAAAGGGTCTAACCTTTCCAAGCAAGAACCCATTAAGAGTAGAGTTCCTTTTGGAAAAGAGCAAGTACATTTTTAGAGCAAAAGGCTGATAACTATGAAGTAGGTTTAACTCCCCTTAAAGAGGAGTTCCTGAAACTTTGCCAAGTTCCCTAATAGCTGCAGTAGCAACCGTTGAAACAAGTAAAGGAATTATTCCAGGCAGAAGCTATGATCGGCATAAGATAGAAGTCACCTCAAAAATTGCAAGGAAAAGAAATCACTGTTAGCAGTAACTGAGGGCAATTCAGGTTAGCACAACAATAAGGGACATGGCAAGGTAGGTGTGCATAGAATGCCTTAACTGCTCCTACACAGAACTGTGCATAGAGACTTGGAACCTCAGTGAATTAGGGTGTACCAAATCTCACCTTCGTATCCAAAATCCCCTGCCAGACTAGCAATCAGTGTCTCATTAGTTCTTCCATACCCCCAATGATTAGACAACCCAGAACATGGACTTAGAACACCTCAGGTAACGTGGAACACATGAAGAATCTTTCGTTATACTATCATACCAGTCCAAAACGAGGAGTAAATGAAGACAAGTGCAAGTTTGAAATATTTATTTCTAATGCCGTGTTCTCAAGTGCAGTATCTTAGCTAATACAAGCAAACATATTATAAGCAACAAGGTTATCAGCATAGTTACTATTCCATAAAATGCAAAGGGAGAAAGCATGTTAAAATGCTAAAGGGAAGAAGGCTAAATGGCACCCCAGTCTTACCCTCCCTTGCTAGTATTAGATTATAATAATAATAATAATAATAATAATAATAATAATAATAATAATAATAATAATAAAGATGTGTATAAAGCGCCTGGTGACGCCATCTCGGCGTGTCCCCGCGCTGTGGAGAGAGAAAGCTTACGCCAGCACTGGTAGACTCCTCGTCCCAGGTATACATTAAAGATTGTACAGGTGGGTTTTTAGGAGTTTTCTTTGGGTTTACAAGGGCGGCCCCATACCTCTGGTCTTAGTAGAAAGGGATCACATCATTTTCTACACCAGCTCTCTGCATGAGAATGTTCTCCAAACTGTGTGTGCATTCTGTGCAGTGCATTATTAAGCACGCCAAAATCAGAGGTGGCCACAGCTGCATATGTGTTATGTCTAGGACGTGCGCTGATCAGACCGAACAACAACCACGGTGTTGAAATAACCTTGAAGGCCTCGGCACTCACTGTTCAGACATAGCTTACCAAGCAGGGCTGATACTTTAGGAAAACATATTATTCTTGTGTGAAGGAAAATATTCTGCTAGACTCTAAACATTTATAATATTGTGTGCTGTGTGCAATAGCAGCTGAGAGGAAAAATGGTGTTTAAACTTCTAATAAGCTCATGCTAACTTAAACACAGTGTAAAGGCAAAGCCCATCTCCATGACAGAAGGATCTTCCGATGATCCGTCACCTTCTCCTTCGATTCCCACGGTAAATGTCCATGTTGATATGTAGTTATTTGAATTTGGCTACAGCATATTACAAAAAGATAGATCTGGGAAGGTTATCATGAGAAACTTTGCAAGTCTTCTCTGTAAGCTCTTCGGTGTCCCATTGTGTAACAGTAGTCTGCTGTATGAAATGAAACATTACAATCTAACATGTCCTGGTTAGATCATGGAATTTAAACCAACAACAGGCATTTTTTTTCATTAATATATTTGTTCATTATAAGCATACGGCAAAGAAAATAATCTAAAATATAATTACTCATATGTTGTGAGGAAGGAAAAATAATACATTTTTAGCAAACAGCACATTTTATGAGACGTCAAGTTCTACAGTTCAGTTATAATGTTAAATCCTAATTTTACAAAAAGGCATTTATTTTCTTTAAGGGGAAAGGAAAGAATCAAGAAACTATTGAGGCCTAGCAGTAAAATAATGATCGAAATGGGAGCTTTTTGCAGAAATAAGCATCATTTTCGCTTTTTGCAAGTTTAATAAAGGCACATTTCTATCCACTATTTTAATAGGCATTTTCTATGTTACTGTTAAGGTACATTACTATATTATTATGAGGATAAATGTATGTAAATAATTCAACTTCCACAAAAGCTATAGTGGGCTTTTTGCTCCAAATTAAGTGCCATACAAACGTTTTCATTAATTCAGTTTTAAAATGACTGCCCTTTCCCAACTCCTGAAGTTGGCAAAATGAATCTAGGGATCAACTCTCTGAACAATAGCTTGGCTACATCTTCTAGCTGGATATGCTGCTTCCCACAAGGAAAAAATTCAACAGTGACTAAAATTTATCTTAGACCATTATATGAAGGCATCTCAACAAAGTCAATCTATAACCTGGTGAAAGGGACTTCAGAATGTCCAATGTGACTTAAAGTTACAGATGTCTTTTTTCCAACATTTGGCTGCTGACAATTAACACAATTCTGGCAGAAGCTTTTAGCAATAACTCTGAAATGAGGATTAAACTAAAACGTCTTAAAAATCTTTAGCATCCTATTAAGTTCAATGCATCTATCATACCATTTGATTCAAAATACATTGGACAAACAAAAAAATCTATCAACTGATTTCCACTAATTATTGTCATAATTGCTACAGCATGTTGGAATCCACTTTAACTTTTCATCTTCAGGCCATTTGTTCTGCAAGTTTTTCATCTCTTTTAATGTCTGTATTGATGTTGACAAGAAACAAATTATACTTTCTCTTTTCAGCATTACAATTTTATTTTGATTCCAATGTACAAGACATAAGAGCACTCTATTTTATCACTTTATCCACATATAAGTTACCAAGTGTAACCACGTAATCAGCACTCTTATGTGCAGCACATTTTACAACTGTTACTTCTTTTAGTAATTGTTGCATTCAGCAAATCCAAAATTCTTAGCCCATTTTTGTTGTGTGTGCCAGAAGAAACCCTTTGTGACCACAGCTGTCCAAAATCATGGACCACTCCAAAACCATACTGGCTATCAGTGTAAATTGTAAAACTAAATGTAGTGGCCACACCTCATTATATTGTGATGGCTATTAATTCTGCTGCTTGTGCTGAGGTTACATTACTCAAGTATGATGCTTCCACAATGCATGATATTGTGCAAACTGTATATCTCACGCACAATGTTCCTTGATGGTCTCTCAAAAAAGAACCATTTACAAATAAAATAAAATAAACCAATTTGAGTGGTACATCTTGAATAGCTGGTCTTGGTTTGGTGCACAATTCGATACATCAATGCAGTGATGATCCCAACTATTGTCTTCATCATTGGTACATTCTCCATCATGCATTGGCAGGAGTGTGGTGGGATTCAGGGTATTGCAACATTTAATTGAAAGGTCTCCGTCGCAAGAATACTTAGCTCATACTTTGCCAGGTGACTGCCAGATGCTGAGATCGAGTATGAGTCAGCAAAATCTCAACTGATTGAGGGACCTACACAATAAGTGCATTACTCATCACAATCCTATCACTCTGATGAATGGCAAGACATCTTGCAGCAATGCTCCTCAGGCACCCCCAGAAGTGAGGTGGTTACTGGATCGAATGTCCCTGAGAAATATGCAATTACCCACTTTGCCGCTCCGTGTTGCTGAGGGAGTACTGAAAGGGAGCATCCTTCTCTCTCATGAATTAGCACATACAAATATTTTTTTCAAGTAGGCATTCCAAGAGCTGGTACAGTACAGAGACTATTTCTGAGTCCTAGGAAAAGATTCATTCATTCATTGTTCTCATTACTGTGAGTAACCCTCGTAAAGGCTTTGCATCAGGGGAAAGTTTGGAATCATGACAGTAGCCAACCATTCCCAAAAATATTTTCACTTCTTTCTGAGTTGGTGCGTTTATTTTCTGAATCACAGATATGCGTTCTTTAGACACCTTCCTCACTCCTGTTTCAGTTTTGTGACCCAAATAAATAGCTTCTCTTTGGCAGGTGCCATCCCTTCCTCTGCTTTACAAGTAAGGGTGCACTGAGGAGTATGAGGATACACCACATTTGGATTTACCATGATCTACACTGGTTTTGCACTTTTTGTGAATCTGATTTAATTTCCAATAAATTCCCAAACCTCCTTTTTCACTGTTTGCTTTAAATATGGAGGTGTAACAATTGGCTTTCTTGGTTGAAGGGGTGAAAACCCTTCTAAAGCAACAACCACAATCCTTGTTAGGGAGAACCACAAAAGTCACTAAATTAACCTGTGCTTAACCCTCGGGAAGCTTGCACAAAGCAGTCAGGCTTAACTTAGAGGCATTGTGTTAAGTATTTATGCAGCACTCACACAGCAATAAAATAAAGCAAATGTTTATAAATAAAATGATACAGCAACAAATTGAATCCAAGACTGATTTGCATATGGCTGGGCCTAACATGAGGTGGCATGGTGGGCAAAAAATGATGGATTGGGAAGTGGCCCAAGCGATTGTCAATGCCGAAATTAATTCAAGCATTCCATTAATCACCTTGTTGTTGTTGCAAGTTTCTAGAAGTACCATTTTCAAATCTGTTATCTAAAATCTGACTTTACCCTTAAAGAGATTTTAAATTGACATTCCTATCTGTTCCCAATCAAAGTTAGCACTTATTAAAGGTAATAAGGTAACGCAATGTTATCAAATTGGATATAGGCCCTACAGTAGTGAAAAACAAATGTAAGAGTTTTTCGCCTCCAAGACATGTAAAACCTAAGAGCACATGTCCTACTTATTAAATACAATGCACCCTACCCTATGGGCCTTTAGGACCTACCTTTGGGTGACTTGTATGTATTAAAAAGGAAGGTTTACGCGTCTAGTCAAAATGACAATTTAAAACTGCACTAGAGGCTGCAATGCAGGGGTGGCTGGTACTTTAGAGCATGAGGGGCATTGCCCTGTCATCATGGGGTGGTGAAGAAGGAAATTTGAGCAGCTTAGCAGATAGGATATCAGATGCTCGTGATGTACCAGCATACGTTGTGGGGGTTTTCCGATGCATCACCCGCAGACCAGAACCATCTTGGATTTCGACTCATTGCTTCCCCCTATAGTCCGGATTCAATGCAACACTTCGCCTGCATGCAGCAGAACTGATGCATTGCCTTCCCGTGGACTCAGGAACTGACGCATCGCTGTGGTACTTTGTGTAAAATCAGTGCACCCATAGTTCTTTGGACAGAACTGCTTGAAACCTTTTTAAAAGTCATATTTTGAGTTGTGTATGTTTGATTTGTTGTTTTGGTCTTGTTTGCGCAGGGACTGTAGTTTTATTTAGGGGGGCAGAAAGTTCAACTTAAAAAGTATTTCTGAAACAAAGGTATCTCATCCGAAGCATTGGTTTATTTCGGGGAAGTAAAAGATGTATGTAAACCACATGCACTTGATTTAAACTGTAAGACTGGACATATATTTTACAACCTATTGCTGTGATCATATAGAGGTAGGCAATCAAGCAAATAAACAGGGAGTCTGGCCAGAGAACAGCCAAGGGGCTGAATGTACTCCGTGATCCCTTGCTCAAGCCGAACCGAGCCCTGCAAGTGTTTGTCAAGTTAATCATGCAACACATGTCATGTAAAGTGTGATAATGTCTCTTCAAAGTTAAAAACTGCAAATGTCTTAAACATGTGGCAGCTTTGACATTAATAAGGCACACAATTGGTTCATTGGGAGGTTTTGAGGAAAAGGGGGATTGGTGAAATAAAATATTTGCTGAAGATCACTCAGTTTGGATCAGTAGTGAAGCCGGGATTATTCTCAGGTTTTCTGGTTCAAATCTGCCACTAAATAGGCATCTATTTATCTGTTCTTTTTACCTCAAAGGTTAATGCTTTGTTTTTAACTTTGTGAAGGAAGGTGAAACAAAAGTGGCAGGCAAAACCCACATGAAACCTCGGCTCACTCTGGGCTTGAGGTTCCTAAGGAACCTTGAGCTGAGCTAGAGCCTGGCATCTGGCTCGTGCCTGCATTGAGCTATAAGCAGCTCACCCACATCTATGATCATACTTGTCGACCATCTTACTTCACCATTAAACTGTGCCCATTTTGCTGCACCTCTATTGCTAAGACTACAGTTGAATCAGGCCTGTCCAGGCAATGACCTCAGCACAGGACTGCTGGCCAGGCTTGAGATGCGCAGGCAGAGCTGTGTCGGGAAACAACCTTTACAACGCAACTTTTACAACACACTACCATTACAACAAAACTTTTACAACGCAAGATCCATTACAACGCATGTCATTACAACGCAGTAATTACAACGCATACCATTACAGCGCATACCATTACAAGGCATACCATTACAACGCATACCATTACAACGCATACCATCACACCGCATAGTACCCTTACACTATCCAACACTTACCCTACTGTTGCACCCCCTGGAGTTAGAATAGTAATTTTTACCCCTACACTATCCAACACTTACCCTACTGTTGCACCCCCTGGAGTTAAAATAGTAATTTTTACCCCTATACTATCCAATACTTACCAAACATGCGTTGTAATGGTATGTGTTGTAAAGGTAATATGCGTTGTAATGGAATGCGTTGTAATGGTAGTTTTTGAAAATTAGTTGTAATGGCATGCGTTGTAATGGAATGCGTTGTAAAGGATGTTGCGTTGTAAAAAATGTGTTGTAAAGGCATGCGTTGTAAAAGTATGCGTTGTAGCGTCATACATCCGCTGTGTCTGGCTCTATGGATTAAATTCCATCATATCACGTGCATTGCTTGTGGCAGCATAGCAGAGTTTCACTACAGCTCTATTTTACAGACAGTACCGAATATCTAGAGAGCTGCTGCTTAAAACTGAAGTGCAGTGTGTAGGTGCCAAAAAGTATAACGAGATTGCAGATTACAACAGAGATGCAGTGTGTAAGACTGCAACTGGAAGAGAAGCAGGCCCACAATGAGCCCACCACACACTGACACTCCCCTACCACAGACGTTTAAAGCACGGACTGATATAATCCAGTCCTCCTTGGGCAGCAAGCCCCTATGTATTCTGGTAGAGGGCTGAGTAAAATACCCCTTCGGGCTCTGTGCAATGTGGCTTTAGACTGGACAGCTTCACCTCGAGTCCTTTAGCTTTTTAGCAAAGTGAAGTTAAAATTGGACTGTTAAATGCATTATTTCACATACTTTTCCCAGAATTTTCCAGGAGTTGAACCCCTTCCCTCATCAAACCCAACTACATGTAGGTAGGTGGGAATGCTTGTTCACTGGGATCCATCTTTGGGCCCTGCCAGTGATGCACGTGGATCCTTCCAGAGATGGACGTGGGTGGTGCCAGTGATAGATGTAGCTGGCGGCCATCTAAGAAACAAATTAGGCACTGGCACAATTTTTTTGCCCAAACTGAGCACTGGGTGTTATTATAATCATAACATAATTTACTTTTAAAACGACCCTCCAGCTCAACTAAATGAAGTAGTGCCTTCATCGTGCAGTGCTAGTTCAGTAAAAGTAAACCCCCACGAGGCCACAGCAACAATCACAGCACCAGTTGATTGATGGTTTATTGTTGCTGCAGTTGCCTCCTTTAAATGAAAAATATGCACACTCACGAAACGTGAAACCGAAAGTGCAGCTGCACACTGTTTTTATGTCCTTAATGGGAAATCTAAGCACATGGGGGAGTAACAAAAATAGAATAACATAAAGATATGCATGTTTTCCATTTAAAGTACATCTGGAAAGTTTACGACCCGTCACTTTCAAATTGCACTAGCCTCCACAGCTGCAATGGCAGGACTGAGACATATTTTAAGGGGCTACTTTAGTGGTGGCACAATACGGGCTCTGTGCACTCAAGCAGCATTTTATTTACAGACCGTGGATACCTGTAGTCCCATATTGCAGGGACTACAATAAATGTAAATTGAAGTGTGACAATGAGGTGTAGACCAATTTTACCATGTTTTAGGGAGAGAGCACAGGCACTTTAACACTTGTTAGCAGTGGTAAATTGCACAGAGCCCTAATGCCAACAAAAACGAATTTAGAAAACAAGCAGAGTGAAGGCATAAGGTGTGGGGCTGACCTTGCAGAGAGAGCCAGGTTCAACAATCGGTAAATCCTCTTTTTTAAGAACTGGAATCAAATGTAATCTCGACTCTTGTGAAATTAGAATTTTCATCCTTTGTTTGAATTGCTACACCATCTGGTGTGCATTAAATTACACAGTTCATTTTACAAAGTTGGTCCTGACCCAACAAATTAACAGGACTCATGTCCAATATTATGAATTAATGGTCATTTTCAATTGAACCAATTTTTACAGGAAACTGTGTTGACACCTTGCAATTGTTTTGTTAGATACCTTCAACTTGGACTTCTTTTCCTGAGATGGGTAGGTTGGATCGCCATTGGTCTAATGGTGAAGCGGATAGCGCCTATATAAAAAATGATACTTGGTGGCCATTCACCTCACCATCTACATAAGGGCCACTCTGGTCTACCCCTAGGACTGCACCAAGCATGCAATCTTCCTCCCCACTCTGTCACCGTCATTGTGCCTAACTCCGTCTAAAATAAGAAAGTAAAGAAAGTATTTGAGGAAAAATGCTACTAATTACTGAAGGATTTTGCTGTAAAACAGGATTCAGTTGAAAATTCTGCCTTTTATTCCATATATTATGATGCATCATTTAGGTTGAAGGCATGTTTCCACTAAAATTCCCTTGATTCCGCATGTTCTGCAGAGCCCTGTTTAGCTGTGGATATTGACAGTGCCATCCTGTTCTGTGCCATTTGATTCATGTTCTTTCACATTTGAGGAACTATTTGTGACTCATTTTGTATTCTATCTGGATTGTATCTACACTTTCATTTCCAGTGCCCAAGCATGCTTCAGATTTGGCAAGGTGTGATTCATTCTTTTCTGCATGTTAATATTAGTTTAGCCTTATTTGAATTATTGACAAATCCTCTACCTGTGCCCCGTTGAACAACATTTCCATATACTGAAAATGATTAACCTGCACACCAACTTCTTGCATACCAGTGCTTTCACCTGCAACTAAACCAGAATGAAAACCAGGATCTGAACCTCTTAGAAACTTTCTTACCACCTTTCAGCTTTTCATGTTTTTTTCTTTTTTTGTATCAAAACAATCACCACAATACTTCCCATATTTCACAATCTTATTCAAAGACTTTGCTTGCCAACACATCACACTTTGCTGAAAATGTGAACTTATTTCCGCTGAGACAAATCCACTAACACCCTCTTTTGCAGGGCCTTCAATTCTGCAATAGTCTGTCAGTCTGCATCAATCCCTCATATTATGCATGTACTTACTCATTAGGCTCATTAAGCTCCTGTGTTTTTCCCTCATAATTTGTGCAATTAATTTTTCTTTTTTAAACTTTAGTCTTCAGACGAAGAATCACTACTTCTTACATATCCATTACAATAGGCAATACACTATTACGGGGAGCCTCTCTCAGAGGCTCTGAATCTGGCGAACCTGAAATTTCTTTGCACTCTATTCATAAATCTTTACGAATACTAATTTCAAACAATTTATTCACTTCTTTCTAAAAGCAGATTTGATAGCGTAAATGTAAGAAGATCAGATCTTGTCCACGGCACCTGTACATACGCCTCTCCATGTACTTCTGTCAATGAATAGCCCTCACCTTTTCCACACTCAGAGTCACTCATGCTTGTTTCTTTTTCGTTTTCAATTTCCTTTGTTTCTGTATTCATCCCCATTTCTTTAACCAATTGCCTTTAAATCTTTTCAAATCATCCCACTCATTAACACCCTTTATTACATCTCTAATATTTGTTCTTGTGCTCACAAGTCACATTCCTTGTATTTTGTCTTCACTCATTTCCATTCTATGATGTCTACATAATCTCTTTGTATACAAATCAATATTACATTCATCTGCCAATTCTTCAAGATTCTTACACGCATCACATGTATGCCTTGCTGCTTCCCTGCTCCGGTGTCTCAGTTCTTCCTCATTATATTACATTATTCTTTCTAAACAATTTGTACCATTAACAATTTCTCCAAATTCAAATTGAAGTCTACAAATGCAATTTATTTTGTTATTGACTCACTCAGTGCTGCTGCCCTGGCAAGTATATTAGGTCATGTTTCACTTTCATGGGGACTCAGCTCTCGAGCTCCCTAGTCCTGTTCTTGCGGCCATGGTGCATCATTACCAGGGCCAGGCTGGGAACCCAAGCAGCCCTGGCATTTTTCTCAGACCAGGCCCTGGTGATGCACAGCCTGGCCCCGGGAGGCTGGAAATGCTTACTTGCTGCTTTTGTTACTGGGGAGGGCGGCGATGTTGCAGCACAGCTGCAACACCAGCCCCTAGTAACAAATCCGGCCCCCTCCTCTCTAGATTCCTGGGGAAATGTCCGATGCCTGGTACGGCCAGTCCAGCCCTGATCATTTCATGAAGGTGGTCTTGAATTTAACAATCATCTAAAAATCGATCCTCCTCATCAGAACCACTTCTATCTCATTCTTTTCTCTTCCTTCCTTTTGGTTTCATCTTTGTCATTATTTGTTTTCTTTTGGTATATTTCTTTAGCAATCAGAACCCATTTCAGAACCCATTTTCACTCAAACTAACTCTCGTCGCAATCAACCAACCAATCACAATAAAGTTCAAAACTGAAACAAAACAGAACACTATAACCCTAACTAACTAAATATCTTTGTCTACTGGTGTGGACAGGAGAAGAAATCAAACTTGCTATGGAAAAGGGAATATCATCTTTTATGGCACTGTCAACCCCTCTGTGAATATTAGGGGGGTTGCGATCCTTTTTAAGAGAACAGCAAAGGCTCGTCTCCTATCACAATTGGTGGACCCAGGTGGCAGATGGGTCATTGTGACTGTCAACATTTTGGGGACACAGATTACCTTTGTTGGTTACTACGGTCCTAACCAAGATGACCCTTCTTCTCTTAAATCTATTTTTTCTCACCTATTAGTGTTTTCCGAACCAACCATTCTGGCAGGGGATTTCAATATTGTTTTAGATCCATTTATCGATAAATCATCTAGCAGCCGCGCTTTAGTCCCCTCTAAAACCAGGGCCTTTTTACTTGAAGCCATGAGACAATATGCTTACTCTGATATTTGGAGGTTAACATCGGGCCAACAATCAGGATTTTCGTTTCGCAACTACAAATATCGGCAATAGTCCAGGATCGATTTTATATTGGTTAGTCACTCATTGAAAGATACAGTTAAGAACATTTTATATCTCATCTCTCATTTATCTGACCATTCTGCAGTCTGGCTGGAAGTGGAGGGCACAGTTCCTAGTTCTCCTAGGTCATCGTGCTTTGATCGCTCACTACTTTTGGGGGACGAGGTGAGCTCATTTTTGATTTTGGAGACAGAATGGTTCATGAAAATGAACATAGCTTCCGCCTCAACAGTGTGCGTATGGGACACCTATAAAGCTTTTTACGGGGCCAAATTACCAGCAGGGCTAGCTACAGGAAAAAAAGATATAGAGAGGAGGTTTCCACTATTGAGGCTGAAATTAAAAGGTTGCAATCGGAATTAGATCGATCCATTGGTACCTCCCCTGAAACATCTCAAGAGCTACAAAACAAATTGTTGAGTTTGAAAGGACAGTTGGAAACAGTGTTAAATACAAGGTTACTTCGTAGGTGGGAGGCAAGTAAAATTGCTCATTTTGAGTATGGCGAAGGAGCACGCAAGCTCCTAGCCTGGAAAGCAAAGGCAACCTAACGTTTACATCAGATGAAGATATTCGTAGGGTTTTTCAGTCTTCCTTTCAGGACATCTATAATGAGGATAAATGCATTAACCATTCTAGTATTGAGACCTGGCTGAATGAGGTCACTTTACCCTCCTTAACCACAGAACAACAAAGTTATCTTGATCAACCGATTACGCAGGAAGAGGTTAATGAAGCTATTGTGAGCTGTAAAAAGGGGAAGGCGGCAGGTCCTGATGGCCTCCCCTCAGAAATCTATAGAGTTCTGGGTAAGGAAATTGTTCCTATTTTGACTGTTCTCTTCAATCAGCTACTTCAGGAGGGGGTAGCCCCTCCAGCTTCGTGGGATAATGCATCTATAACCAGCCACGGCCGGTAGTGGGAGTACTGGCCGGGCGGTGATGTGGGAAGGGGGACGGGCAGGGTGGGGGCTAGTAATGTATGGATTATGGATTTAAACAGGTAAGTAAACATAAAAATAAATAAAACGAATTTCTTGCAGACACTGCATCACCAAATGAGATGCAGTGTGTGCAACGAAATTCGTTTTATTTATTTTTATGTTTACTTACCTGTTTAAATCCGTAATCCATACATTACTACCCCCCACCCTGCCCCTCCCCCTCCCCACGTCACCGCCCGGCCAGTACTCCCTCTACCGGCCGCGGCTGTCTATAACTCTGATCTTAAAACCTGACAAAGCTGCATCTAGTTGTGGGTCCCACAGGCAAATATCTATCCTGAATGCTGATTATAAAATCTTTGCCTCTGTTATGGCTACAAGACTGGGGCAAGTAGCTGGACACATCTTGCATCGGGATCAGAGGGGCTTTGTTAGGGGTCGACAGCTCTCCGACTTGACATACGACATGATCGGTGCTATCGACATTGCATCTACTCAATCCCTCCCTCTTGCAGTATTGACTCTTGATGCCACCAAGGCCTTCGACAGGGTAAATTGGTTATATCTGTCGGGGGTCTTAGGTAAGTTGAAGATCGGGGAAAAATTTCGACGAGCTGTTGGGTTGATTTATCAGAATCCTTCCGCAAGCCTTTTGGTGAACGGCACTCTCTCTGACCCCTTTAAGATCACAAGGGGTACTCATCAGGGCTGTCCTCTCTCCCTTCTCCTATTCGATCTGTATATCGAACCCTTTGCCCAACGGTTGAGGGATGATCTCAACATCAAGTCCTTTAAGTATGGGGAGTGGGAGAAGAAGGTAGCCCTGTACGCAGACGACATCTTGATTTTTTCCTCCAATTTGCATACAGCTCTTCCCTTGGTTGTCAAATTAGCCCAGGAATTCGGAGCGGTCTCTGGGTATGAAATGAATGCCTCCAAAACAGATATTATGGCTTGGACCATGGGTGAGATCCAGCAAGGGCTGCAGCTTAGCTCTAAAATGAGGTATCTTGGAATCAGCATTCTTCAGGACGTTTCCAAGATTGTTGAAACCAACTTCTCATATGTGGCGAGGGAGTGTCGGAAACTTATGCGAGCATGGGCTTTATTACCCCTGTCTATTTTGGGAAGAGTAAACTTAGTAAAAATGTCAATCCTACCAATAATTACGTTTCTCTTCAATACCATTCCCCTTTACTTTGAGAACGCCTCTTTAGTTAAGTTGCAGAGCGACATTAATTCATTTATTTGGGCTTATCATTTGCCTAGGATCGCCTAGAAAAAACTAAGGCAGCGGAGGAAAAAGGAAGGCCTAGCTGCTCCGGATCTCCAGTTATATGCTTGGGCTTTCCAATTCTCCCATTCTCGCATGTTACTGAAAACGCCAACTAACACCGGGGCTGGTGGCATGTTCCTGGGTATGCTTAGATGGGCTAGGTTACCAGAGGAGGGTTTTTTGTTTAAATTCGGTGATCCCGATTTTCTTTTTAAAAATCAAGCTAAAGGTTTTACAAGGTTTAGCTAAAACATGGGCTAAGCTGCGATGTTCAGTAGCGCTAGGATATTTTTCTAGCATGGCCCCTTTGTGGGATTCACCGGGTGGTCTGGGATGGCTCAAAGATAGATTGGTCTTACCCCTGAGAGAACTCGGGATTGAGGTCTGGGGAGATCTGTTTGTGGAAGGGACCTTAGTTTCATGGGAGTTTCTTAGAGTTAAAGTGGGCATAGGCCTTTCCAGGTTTAAATACTTACAGATGGTCAGCTGGGCCCAGTCACAGAAGTCTACCCAGAGCAAATACCAAATTGGAGGGGGCAACTATTTGGAACATCAGCTTGTTAACAAAGTTCCGGGAAGGAAGGAAGTCTCTTTCTGGTATCAAGCTATATTGGAAGAGGTAGATGGCGAATTTCAACTGGCCAGTAGTCTCTTGGGCATTTCCCTTCTGGATCATGACAGCGAACAATTGTGGATAAACTCCTGTAAGACTCTGTGGGAGGTAGTTAAACCAGCATGGCTCAGAAGGAACCACCTGTTTACTATACATAGGGCCTATTATTCACCCCAGAGACTATCAAGATTCTCAAAGGGCCCCCCTGTGTGCTGCATGAGGTGTGGGACAATAGCTGCCTATGACATTCACATGTTTTTCGAATGCCCTGCCCTATCTTCCTTTTGGGAATCCATTGGTAAAACATTGACAATATCTCTTGGGTGTCCTGTCACTATCAATCTACCGCTGGTTATTTTTGGCCAGGTGGAGGGCGTTAAACAACTTCTTTTTTATGCCATCTTGTTGGCCAGAAGAGAAATTTGTAAAAAATGGACGGAACCCTCACCACCCTTCTTTTTGGATTGGCAGTCATCGGTGTTAAAGGTTTCCAGATTAGATCTTATGAGAACAGGCAACCAAAACAAGCGAGCCTTCTGGAATCTTTTGCAATGGGGGTAAATACAGAGATAGTGGTGGCAGTTTTTTTTTTTAACTGTCCCATGATTATGCTGCCCTACTACTCTGTAGACACTCCTGGCGCCATTAGGTTGCGTCTTGGTGGTAGTGCATTGCTGAGTACGACTAGGCTCGGCAAGCCCGGCAAAGAGGCTTTCCATAATGCTCTATATAGGCCCTTGAGTATCCTTTTACACTGGTAGGCGAGGGCCCCCCACTTTCAGATGCCTACATATCCAGTATGCTGAGGCAGTGTGCAGATGTCTCTAGGGTAGATTGGAGCTAGTTGGGTAGAGAATGAGGACAAACAATTAAAAAAAAAAGACTAAAAACCAAATGGTGTCATGTATGGTTTCACAACGCACACTTCTACTTATCAGACAAGTACCCTAATTTCAATAATATCCTGAGATCTTGGATTTCTGTGAACCTGCTGACCGTTTCCAAATAAACTTAGAACATAAACTTCTCACAAAATCAAAAAAGTCACAACACAATATAATGCATCAACATTTCACTGTGTAGACATTGCAAAGCAATAAAAATCCACTTTAAAACTCTGACTGCAATGAATCAACTTTGAACATTTACTGTAACACATGTGGAAAAATAATCATCAACTGTATGTCTCAAAACCCAGATAAATTCATCACAATAATCATACTTCTCAATGGACTGCAGCTAACCAAAATCACCAGAAATCCCACGTGTGCAATATTTCATAGCACCACAACACCACTACAATTTATCATCCAAAACTACTTGTACCACAGTGCATCAGACCAGTGTATATGACAGAGCATGGTACAACACATCCCATGCGCAGATTGCAAATCTTCCTATTGATATTCATGTTCTCCAACTCAGAACAGTCTCAGAAACACTTGCATTAATCAAATTGGGTCGAGGACAATGGAAACGAGAATGCAAATATATCTAGGGAATTTATCATATTAATGTTATCTCTGTTCTTTCCCTCTTTCCTCTTGGTATTCTCCACTAAAACTGGTAACACTATTTTGCTTCCATAAATATTGTTGATCCTAAATTATTATTTTAAGTGTCCATTGGGCTCAGGGGCTTGTCTAGGCTGTAAGGACAATGACCCCGAAATAGAGATAAGTAAGCCAAATCAAATTTACACCACACAAGGTTAAAAGTCAAAACCTTAAAGTTTTTATTTAATTTTAAATCATTACAGAAGCAAAAACAGTTAGGCAGTCAGTTCAAATCAAAATGCAAATAATTTTGAATATGCAAATAAGTAGGAATTAGCATAGGGTATTATTTAGTTAAATAACCAGAACCAAATATGGTTTAGCACAGAGCCAAAAGGCAGACTAAAGTGGAGTCTGCTCTCTAGGGAAAGCCAAAAGCGCCTGGCCCACTTCACAAAGACAGCATGTTATATAGGTTTTTCAAATGGAGAAACTAGAATGTCAGCATGGTGTTGAACAAATGAAATACCACAATATCCAATAATAAAACAGAAAACACATCACATGGAAAATAAATCCTACATAATAATGAGCAGTGACCTCAACCCTAAAAGCTAATCATAATAAAAGATTATCACATTTGAAATTACATAAAGAACTTCCAGCCAGAGGACGTAGACTTGTACAGGTACATTTGAGCTCTGCTCCTTCTTCCAGGAAAATTAGAAACACAAAAATATTTTAATTTAAGATACAGGAAAAAACACATTGTAAACCTGCTTGAAGTAAGAATAATTTACAAAGTGTGAAAGGAAACATTTTAACTCAAGCTACGCAGACAAAGACATGAGAAACCTTGTTTAAAATATGTGCAACACTCAACAAATGCAAGTGGATTTGAGGCCTAGTCATGTCAACTTTCAAAACTTTGCTAGGTCAAATGCAACTCCATTATGTTATTTACAGCCAACTCATTTTAATTAAACAAAATATTTGTTAATTCAAAATTCACAACTGCAGTACCAAGCATACAATACCATTACAAATGAAGATGCATTTTTGAGATAGACAACATTCTTATTTTCAATGTATCTAGGTACGCTATATTCTCTGTAGAGATTGTTTTATTGAGTAAGAGTCTATCTTTTGTCCCCACTGAAAGTAGAGATTTTGTTTTAATCTACAAAAGGATTTGTTCAAATTTCCCAGACACATCAGACTCAAAATAATTTTCAAAAGTCACCCTGATATGTATACCAGTAATTCTACAGACTTTCATCTTCCTTCTACTTTTAATACCCCTTCTTCGATCATACCCACTGAAAATGTTGTCTACAAGGATGTCCTGGGACTGAGATAATCCTTTGAGTTTGTATCCGATAATCTTAGTAGATCTCAACATTTTCCATTAAATGATTTGAAATATGAAACACAGATATTAATCAAACCTTCGGAAAAAGGGGGAGGAATTGCCATTGTAGATAAAACTGACTATAGGCATGAGATTTTAGGTTAGCTTTCAATACTGAAATTTATATTCCTCTTAGTCATAATCCCCTTTAGCAAACTCAAGCAAATATTTTGAGGATCACTTAATAAGCTCAAGCTTTTGGCATACTTACTCATAACGAATTTCTATTTCTGAATAATGATACTCAACAAACACCCATTATTTATGCCCTACCTAACATCCCCCAAAAATGTCTGTAGTCCTTCAAGCAGCCCTATAGTGTTGGGCTGCGTATGCATTTTGGACCTAGTGGAAGGACTGGCTTTCGCACTAGTGCTGCCCCGTCCATCAACCGTTGCTGGTGAGACCTCTCGCTCCACAGACTCCCCTACCCCACCACCACCCTCCAGCAGTTCCCCCCCATCTATCCACATCCCATCTCTCAAATGTATTTCATTCTCCCTATAGCGCTATTTCTACCAGTGTAGGGTACCAGAGCACTCCAAATCACACACACAAACACACACTACACAGAGACAATGAATCACAATGAATCACATACGTGCAAATTGGTGCACAGGAAATGCTACTGAAGACAAAGAGGACGACAACGTGCAGAAGCCACACACCTTCCATACTAGTAGGTGGTGCATTTCAAGAGGGCCGTGTCTAGAAAAAACACAAACTTAGGGTCTAAAACACAACACAGCATCTCGGGTAGGCCCCAGCAATAAGAATGTATTTCCACCCAAACAAACGTTGGGCAATAGCCCATTGAACACAATTATTCAGAACTCTGTTCATGCGCTCGACTAAACCATTCGTTTGAGGGTGATAAAGGGCACTCCTCAAATGATTGATTCCACTCCGGCTTAAGAAAGAGTTAAACTCTTGACAGATAAATTGAACTCCATTATCGCTCACAACTGTGGAAGGAAACCCCTCACGTAAAAAAAGATCTTTTAAAAAGTCAATTACATTCTTAGAATTGGGTTCCCAAACAAAACGAACTTCCGGCCATTTAGAATAATAATCAATGGCTACCATGGCAAATCTTGAAGAAGAGGGAAGTAAATAGAAAGGGCCAACCAAATCAATACCTATCTTTTCCCAAGGTCTGTCAGGAAGAACAATGGGTTGTAAAGGAGGAGAACGTACTTTCAAACACTTCTCAGCACTTGAACACACAACACACTCTTCGACCACAGTATCAATTTCCTGATCCATTTGAGGCCACCAGTAAAGTTCTCTGATCCTCCTCTTCGTTAAAGTCTTACCAAGATGATCTTCATGGGCACCCTTGACGATTCTGTTCCTGAGATCACCAGGCGGGATAAGTCTGTCACCACGCATGAGTAAACCTCCTTCAATAGAGAGTTCATTTGAAACCTTCACAAAAGTTTGGAGAGAAACATGCACATTTTTCTCCCTGGGCCAACCCTCTTTCACACATCTTAGAACTTCGTTAAGGAGAACATCATTAGATAAGTGCTCCCTCCATTCAGCTTCACTAATGGAAAACATATCATCTAAACCAACAGAAGCAACGAAACAATCCTCCTCATCGTAATCCTCCTCACAAACATCTTCACAGTCAACTTCAATTGGATTCCTTGAAAAGTAATCAGCTCTTGTGTTTTTGCTGCCGGGGATATAAGTTACATCAAAGTCATACTGTAGTAGTTTGGTCGAAAGTCTAGCAATCCTTGGAGAATGCTCTTTCACCCTAACACCAGAAAGAATGGAGACAAGAGGACTGTGATCAGTCCTTAATCAGAAATGCTTTCCCCAGATGTATGGGTTAAACTTTCTTATTGCCCATCAGCAGGCCAGAAGTTCTTTCTCAATCACAGCAAAGTTTAACTCTGCACCACAAAGTACCCTAGAGGCATAACCCAAGGTATGTTCTACACCACCTACTTCCTGAGTAAGAACAGCCCCTAAACCTAACCCACTGGCATCAACAGTATTGGTACACATGGCATTGGGATTGAAGGGCTTCAAAATCTTAGAGCTTACTAATTGTTCCTTAATCCACGAAAAAAACAGCCTCACAGCGAGCATCCTATAGAAAGGGAACTTCTCTTTTGAGCATATTGGACAAAGGTTGTACCTTAGTAGCATAGTCTGGAATAAAACGGGCGTAAAACTCGCATAATCCAATAAAAGACTTCAATCCACTTTTATCTTTAGGTGGTAAACTGTCAACTATAGCTTTCACTAATCCAGGCCTAGGCTCCACACCATTCTCAGATAACACATGGTCTAGATACTCCACCTTCCGTGCCCTGAAAACACACTTTTCTTTTTTCAAAACCATACCAGCATTGCATAAAGCTTGCAGCACTTTTTCCAAAATCACATCATGTATATCACATGTGACTCCATGAATTAACACATCATCTTGGAAGACGACGACTCCGTCGATACCCTTCAAAATATTAGACATGATCCTCTGGAAGACTGTTGCTGCAGAGGCCAACCCAAAGGGCATGCGGCAGTACTGGAAAGAACCCACAGGGGATACAAAAGCAGTGAAGTGCCTAGAAGCAGGATCTAAAACAACTTGGTGGTATGCAGACGCCAAATCCAATTTGCTAAACCACTTAGACCCATCAATAAGTGATAACATATCAGGGATTTTGGGAAGAGGAAAAGAATCTACCCAGATGCTCTTATTCAAACTGCGTAAATCAACACAGACGCAAAGTTCGCCATTTTTCTTTTTGGCGACCACCAAGGGAGGAAGCCAAAGGGAGGATTCAATGGGTTCTATTATCCCTTTACTGCAAAGGCTAATCAATTCCGTTTCCAATTGTTCTCTCACATTAAATGGGACATTTCCTAACTTATGTTTAACAGGGATAGAATTGTCTTTTACACGAATGGTGTGATTGAACCCCTTCACTTCTCCTAACTTATTGCTAAAAACTGTGGGAAAATCTTTTACTAGTTTGTTGACAAAAACATCATCTTGCACAACAGAGATGGGATCCTTTGCGCTGACAGTGTCATCAGTTTGGACAACAGATATGGGGTCTTTAGTGCCAGGATGGAGAACCATCTTAAATAAACCTTGATGAAACCATCCAAGAATGTTCAATCCTTTGATGGAAACATACACTTTACCGAAAAATTTTCTTCCTCTAAACTCAAGGGAGTCTTCGAAATAGCCTTTAAGTTCGATCTTCCTTCCTTCATAATTGACAGGAGATCTGTCGGGGGGAAAAGTTTACGGTCACCCCAAACTTCTTTAAAAAGTTCCTGAGTCAACATAGTTATCCTGGCTCCAGAGTCTACTAATAAACAAACTACTTTATCACCTATACCAATGTCAGTGTAAGGGTCAACACAGTCACTTTCTGAATCATCCACACTACCCCCAACAACAGCAACCATATCCCTCAAATCATCTTGAATGCTAGAGGTGTCATCTTGGTTATAGTCAGAAACATAAGCAATAGAAGCAGAATTATTTGAATTGCTCCACTGTTTGTTAGACTGTATTTGAGAAACATTTCGTTTTGTATTTTGACAAACTTTTGCAAAATTACCCAACCTCCCACACAGTCTGCAGGTGACATTTCTAGCTGGGCACGGACGTCCAGACTTGAAATGTGGAAAATTCCCACATTTAAAACAAATATTACTTTGCTTAAAAAACTTGTTATCCGTACGACCACCTGAATTTGTTTTAGTCTCTTGCATTTTCACAACACTTACAGTCTCATCTCTAGAAATAGGAGTAGATAATTTACCATCAAGTTCCTTAACAGATAATTTTGAAAATTCAATACTTTTAGCTACACGTACAGTTTCTTCAAGTGAGGGATTGCCTAAAGCAAGTAACTTCTGTTGAATTCCTTTATCAACACATTTACAAATGTATTGATCTCTGATCATCTGATCTCTAAAATTCTCGAATTCACATTCTGCACTAAGTATCCTTAGCGCAGAAATGAAATCTTCTACTTTTTCTCCTTGTTTCTGTTCACGTTTATAAAATTTGTGTCTGATAACAACCAAACTAGGTTTGATATCAAAACGTAATTCTAATAACTTGACTGTTTCTGTATAATCGTCCAAATCCTCCTCTTCAGGAGGACGTACTAAAGGAGGTAAGTGTTTGAAAATTGAACGACCTTCGAACCCAAGACTATTTAGTAAAAGATACTTTTCCCTTTCTGCTCTGTACCTGGAAGCACAAATAGCTCCTAGAAATGTGGTAAAAGCATCAAACCACTTTTTCCAGACTATAGGTGGTTTGCCTGGTAGATCAAGGAAAGGAGGTGGAGGAGAAACAGCCTGTAAACTCATTTTTTTTTTTTAACAGTTATGAACGTTATGGATAACTAAAAGTACCATAAAGCAATAATTCAGAAATATATATTCACTATCGTAACATTGGATAATACTATGTTAGGCAATATAAACTTTTGACTTTATAAACAACAACAAAAATTGATTTTAACACAGACTAATAGACGTATCTGTGGAGGCAAGTTAAAAGTTTCATTGAAGAAGAACAGCTGCAGGGTGTGCGTGTCACCGTGAATAAACAAAAATTTTGAAACACGCTAATAATGAAGAATATTGGTACCGTTTCTTTCAATGCGGCAACGTGGTCTAGTTTTGTGATATCTTCGAGGAAATTGTTTATTTCTTTGTGATGCGCAGCTGACACTGTGTCTCCTTACAAAGTAAAGAAAACGCTGTCTTTCGATTCAAGTCGAAAGGTATCTAAAATGGCTTGCTCCGTAACGTTGCGGTTCAAGAGAAGGTTTGCGTTCCAATGTTGTTAAAATGGAGTTTACGTGAGAAAACGACGATGCGTTTCACTGGCTAACGTTGCGTTCCACTTCGAGTGAACGTTTGACGTTGAACATTTAAACAAGGCCTTCTTGCTTTGGTTTGTATGCTAATTTTGTACGTTATGCGTACGTCACACCAACCGGTACTGTGACTGCGAAGAATAGCCGCTGCCGATAAGTTTCAGTAAGAATAAAAAACAGTACCTTACAACTTTGACAATTCCGTAGATACGTTAATCCTCGTACGTTACGTTGAGCAGTCGGATGGTTTTGATCACGATGTGTCTAAAGTGCAGGTTTCTGTTGTGTGGTTTCCTCTTGAACAGCTTAGTTCTTGCGTGGGTAGCATACACCTGTCGTTAAATCGTCGCCACGTATTTTTGTAGTAATTGAGCCGAATTCAATTAAGTTGAGAAGTAGCTTTATTCTCTGACAGGTGCTGCGCAACAGCTCAGCATACAATGTCTTCCAAAAGCCAGTTCCTTTTTGAAAACACATACAGAATACATTCTAAATAGAACAATGAAAAGAACACCAAGATAAGGATTCTAAAAAGACTAGAGCGAAACACTACAAAACCCCTCTTAGCAACATCAGAACAACAAATGACCATGGATAAAACATAACGTTCCAACCTATACCTTGCAGTTTGCATGCAGTTTTCTGACCACTGGGCAAATATGTTGATACTATTATAAAACATGTTGTACCACCAACCCAAACTTACATTACAGCCTGGGTACTCACAAACATTTTCCCCGGGGCCAAAAGGATTGGTCTGTGATGTGACCGAGGGCAGAATTGATGCCAGCAGGTTTTGGGTCAGGGGTTTGGGCATTTGTGGGTGTGGGGGCATTGGTGGTAAGGTGGGTGTATGGAAAGTGCAGCATATTCATCTAGTGGCTGAATTGCACAATGTCAAGCCAGAAAACCTGGGATTAATCCTGGCTTCTCCACTTCTTTACCAAATTTTATGATCCTAAGCAGTTGGTTTATATCACTTTCCCTCTTTTTTCCATCATTATCACATATAAGAGGACCTTGAAATACATTACTTCAGGATGTGCGCTTTACAAAACCTTCTCCTATGTTTGATTAAAAAAACTATAATGTTGTTCATGAATAATAAGAACTCAGGCCACCCAAAAAGTGGTCATAACAACTGACATGCATTTTAGTTTATATTTGGCATTGTTATCAGGGTGGGGGGAATAATTAACGTTTCTACATTCATGTTTATTCATGTTTAAAAGTATCACTTTTGCAAAAAATACTTCCTAATGTACAGACATACTCTGATGTACTACGGTAAAACAGTTCTGCATGTTAATAAAATACACTTTTTGAATTCTAAAGAGACTTTATCATACTTTGACAATATTGCTGCAAGAGGGCTTTAAAAATTAAGGCAATTCTTAAGTTAAGTGGTGCAGGACAGCCTAGTTGCTTCCTTTCTTTCACTGCAATTAATCTTTAAACAGATGCTTGCCATTTTATTTAATATCTTTTTAATGTTAGTACTGATTCCAGTAAGAAATAGCCCTTTGCTACTGTTTACCAAGGGGCCGCATATAAAGGTCAGGACTGTATTGGGGGTATCACTGCATTAGAGAAAGCATGGATCTCCTCTGGCTGATTGAGGATCTTGACTTTCACATTACCAGTGACTTACTGGCTGATCTGGACATAGAGTCCTTGTTCTGTAACGTCCTTCAACTCCAAGGGCTCTATGTATTTGAAAGATTTCTTGACACTAGACCATTTCCGATAAGGGTCCTTGCCTCATATCTCATTCAATTTGACACTGCCCTCAGCAGAAATTACTTCTTAGTTGAGGACACTTTCTATTTGCTGAATGTAGCAGTGTAATTTTGACTCCACCTTTACACGTTACAAATACATAACATAAATATGCATTTAGCATGTTTCCATCTGCAATGCTGATACCTTCTCTCACTTCCTGAACTTTCCCGTATTTCCCCACTTTTCTGCATTTCCCTGGATTTTGGGTTATGTTAGGGTTTAAACCATCCTCCTTAGTTTGGATTTTAACTTAGAAAATTCGAGATTTTACTCATGTATAGAAGAGAGGACCAGGAACTCTTCCTTGAGCACCAGGCCTTACTTCTGATATTTTGTATTACTATGAGTGAACTTCTTGTTTGTCTTATTCTGGTACGCCTAAACCTCTGTAGGAGGTTAGGTTTCACAGTTGTTATTCTGTATCTTTATAGCATGGTGCTGAGATTAGTGTATCTTAATTTGATTGCTAACTAGTAATAAACCTTCCTAACCACTGATTCCTGGCCCTTATTGTGTAGCCAAATGGATTACACTCTTAATTTAATTTTAGGGCGTTTTATATAGTGCAAACTAGACCCGAAGGTATCAGAGCACTTGTTGCATTACAGACGGATACATTCATTTTTGTTAGGCATTGTGAGATTAAGTGATTTGCCCAGAATCAAAGGATGTTGAGCATCCCTACTGAGACTTGAACACGGTTCCCCAACTTCGAGTTCGACCGCCCTAGCCGTTAGGCCACATCCTCTTCCCTAATTGAAATTGACAGATGTAATATTAACTCCCGTCACCTGTCAGTTGGAAATGAAAAGGTTCCCTCAGAGGATGAATGGTAAGAGGGTTGCCCAAAGCGCTGCATCAAGAGTATCTACAGGTGCTTGCTTTGTCTCTAATTTTGCCATTGTCAACGTGGATGACAATCGTGGGCATCCTTGGGAGCTTGCTCCATCCCTAATTTCATGATTCCATACGTGGATGAGTTCAAAACAAATTACATCTCAACTACATGTAACCAACACTAGCAGAACATCCACCTTTGGATGCATTATATTGTTTTCATATTAGTCACTTGGAGAGGCAGTACCGATACCTTTACATGTTTTGTACATTGGCGTTCTGACACACATAAACATCTTACTTTTACATTTGGCTCCAAAAAGGATTCTTAGCCTTTTTTTGATCTCACTATTAAATCCATTCAGGCACATGCAACAAGGTAGGATTTTGCGAGTCCTTAATTACGATAATTAAGGAATCGCAATTAAGGACTCGCAAAAGCCTATGCATGTAGGAATCGCTATAAAAATAGCAATTCCTACACATTCCTTATTTGCGACTACACATTCCTACACATTCCTTATTGGCTTCCCATTCATTCCTATGGGCCTACAGGCCCATAGGAATAAATTGGAAATTGCATGAGCAATAGGTCCTCGCAAATTGTGCATTCAATTTTAGGGTGTACGGGTGTCAAAAGGACACCCTGTTGCACCCCTGAAATTGATCTGTGCACATATGTTGCACACACACATGCCCTATGGGCATCTGTGTGCAGGGCCGGACTGGGTGCCAAAACAGGCCCTGGCTAAGTGCTCGGCCGCACCCCCCACGAGATTGGGGGTGCTGCCGAGCTCTTTGCCAGGGCCGGTTTTCGGCCGATTTTGTTACAAGGCCGATTTTGCAGCTAGGCTGCAAAATGGCCCTGTAACAAAATCGGCCCCCACACGTGCGGCACACCGGGGGATTGCCCGGTGCCCGCTATGGCCAGTCCGGGCCTGTCTGTGTGCGCAACAAGAAACTTTTAAAAATGCACAAAAGTTCATTATTCAAAGTTTTTGCAAATTACCATGAAGTTCAATATCATGGTAATTTGCTACTCCTATTAGTGAAATCGCTAATTTTTTTACTTTAATGCATTGCATTTAAGGAATCTCAATTTGCGATTCCTTAAATGCAATCGCAATTTAAGTAATCGCAATTTAGAGATTACTTAAATTGCGATTTTTGCATTTGGGGTGATGCATCCCAAATGAAATTAAAATAGGTATTTTTATAGCGCTGACTGTCACTCCGAATGCAAAAATACAGGTTTTAAAGGGTCAGATTCTGAGAATCTGCCCGTTTGTGACCGGCTTTTCTTTTGATACGTGTGCCTGTTTGTTTGTAAACTAGGAACTAGCTTGTGCCAAAAACCTAGAGAGCTGAACACCTTACAATTGAACAAAATCAATCACCCTAGAAGTCTGAAAGATGGTTCACCATATGGCCAATTCTTACTCATCCGTAGGAAAAGCAGATGCACAGAAGGCTACTTTAGGGAAGCATGTATCCTTCCAGAAAATTGAATGAGAGAGGGTATTCAAGACACTGTGTTGCAAGACGCTCAAAACCACATTTTACTGTCCTTGCTTAGTATAACTGAACTCACGCTATAGGGATAACAATCGACGTATCTCTTGTGTCACTACCTTCAGCCCGTGTTCCAACAAAGTCACCAAAATATTTTAAAAAAAATTGGTCCATCCTGATGATGGGTGGTCTTGTTATGGAATCCCCACTGTTTTCACTTAAAAGGGAAAAAAATCTATGTGACCTCTCAATTAAAGCCATAGGTTGGGACCCCAAGAAAAACACTGTCATTAACACATGGGGTCCACCCAGTTGCGGCCGTCATGACTCGCGGGTGGGGGGGTGGGGTCACACGGGAGGGGTAATTTAAAATGTTTAAAAAAACCTTACCTTTGGCAGTCGGGTCCTGCATCGCGTTGCATCGTGTCCTGGCAGGAAGTAGCAGCAGGCAGCCTCCATCCCCTCCCCTAAGCCAATCACAACGCTGCAATGGTAGCTTTGAGATTGGCTGGGACGCAGCCCACACAGGCATCTATAAGGAGGCCGTTTTCTCCATGTAGGCTGCATGCAGCCTACATGGAGAAAACGGGAGAGTGTGCATGACTGCTTTGGTCGGGCCTGGGGCCGACCAAACAGTCAGCGCCCACGACATTGGGCTAGTCACTCCTCCCCGACCCAGACACCCGGCCGCCCCCAACCAAATCCTTCTTCTGCTTTCTCGCAGTGCAAGAAGCAGAAACATAAATGGCATTTATACCATTATATGTTTCTGCTTCTCGCACTGTGAGAAAGCAGTGTGGTGACGCTCCTCTATCCACATGGAGGAGCCGCCCCTGGGTTTACCTCTCATGATGGGAGACTATACATTTCAAAATTGCTATATTTGTTGCCAGACCTCTAACGCAAAGGAATTCACACACTGCTCCACACCTGATCACAGTATGTGACCTGTAACTTTTAACAATATTGTTTAGGTTATCAGGCTCCCCTGTGACCTCATCTACATTGAGCATAAGACACAGATTGGTAAACAATTCAATATTCATTATAAAAGCAGGATTTGTTGCTAAATCGAAAATGCCCCATTAGTTATCTTGCTGTCAATCACACTCTTTATCTTTATTGGATAAAATCATTCATCAATAATTACACATATTAAATAACAAAATTAAAGTTAATAAGTAAAATCCCATTGAAAATCCATAAAGTATGTGTAAATTGGTTAATAAAGCTTAATAGGAAGAATTGACATAATGATTTCTATTTATTACCCCAATAAGTATTACAATAAATTCCTATTAAAAATGCATAAAATGCATTAACAGATGTTAACTTATGCATAGTTATTTCAAGTTTCTCGTCCGTGCCACACCTGTTTGGAGGTACTTAGAGATCACAGACTACATCCTCCTCGGGGACCTAAACTTCCACCTCGAGAACAACAATGACACCAACTCCACCACCCTGATCGACAACTTCGCCAACCTCGGACTCAGACAGCTGGTCAGAACACCCACCCACTCCGCCGGCCACACACTTGACCCCATCTTCTCCCCAAGCCCCCAAGTCGCCTTCAACCACACCACCGAACTCCACTAGAACGACAATCGCTGCATCCACTTCACCTTCCGGAAACCCACTACGCACCACCGCACCCAACAGATGCCTCGCCGCTGCTGGAGCAAAGTCACCGAAGACCAGCTAACCACCACCCTCGCCCAGAGTCCACCCGCTGACCCCAGCGACCCCGACTCGGCCGCCCGCAACCTCAGACAGTGGATCGACGACTGTGCCAACACCCTTGCCCCACTCAAGAAACCCTCCAACAGCCACAGCAGCAAGAAAGCCAGCTGGTTCACTGAAGACCTTCAGGCCTCCCAGCAAACCTGCCAAAAACTAGAGAAGAACTGGCACCGTGAACGAACACCGGACAGCTACGCAGCCCACAAGGACGCCACCCGCAGACACCATCACCTCATCAGATCTGCCAAAAGGGCCTCCTTCAAAGACTGCCTAGACAACAACGCACACAACAGCAAAGAGCTCTTCAACATCGTGAAGGAACTCTCCAACACCAGCTCCAACACCAAAGACATCCCACCTTCGCAAGACCTGTGCGACTTGCTGGCCACCTTCTTCCACCACAAGATTGCAGACATCCACGACAGCTTCAACGCAACGACCGCCCCAACAACCACTGAGACTTCCGCCCCCACAACCACGATCCGCACCAACCGCCTGCTCTCCTGGACCAACATAAATGATGAAGACACCATCAAGATCATGAACACTGTCCACTCCGGTTCTCCTTCAGACCCATGCCCGCATCACATCTTCAACAAAGCCAGCACCGCCATCGCACCCCATCTCCGGAAGGCCATCAACATTTCCTTCGAGACAGCAACCTTCCCGGAGAGCTGGAAGCACGCCGAGATAAACGCCTTACTCAAGAAACCCAAGGCAGACCCCAATCATCTCAAGAACTTCCGGCCTATCTTCCTGCTCCCGTTCCCGGCGAAGGTCACCGAGAAGATCATCAACAAACAACTGACCCGCTACCTCGAGGGGAACAGCATCCTGGACCTGTCCCAGTCCAGGTTCCACAGCAAACACAGCACTGAAACTGCCCTCATCGCCGCCACCGATGACATCAGGACCCTGCTAGACAACGGGTTATAGTTAGCTTGTGTGACTTCCCTGCTGCTCAGCTCGTGTGGGTCTTGGAATGCCTGATGTCATCATAGAATCCTGGGTGCCTGGCTTGTGTGTGGAGTAGCAGTTGATGGCAGGCAGGTTGAGCGGCAGGGAGGCTGCTCCTGGTGGGGCTTTTGTCATCTTTACTTATTTACTTGAAACTAAGCTTTAATAAATCCAGCTTGTTATATATACCTGGCTCAAGGACTTCGTTATTTACAACATTTTTGGCGACGAGGATGGGAGTTGAATGGCGGTGTTCAGCCTCAGTTCACCACAGGTACTCAATTGTTTTATCTACACTACACCATGTGAGTTCCCTGTCGCAGCGTGGAACCCTGAGAGGTGACTTCGGGTGAGAGATCGCTCACCGGTGGTCATGAACTTTTCGCATCTGCAAGACTTTCCTTTTCTTATTTTTTTTCACAATGCAGAGGGTAGTTGTGGGTGACAAGATTAGGGTGGTTCGTGCCCTATGGTGGTGTGGTTTTAGGTTGGTGAGTGCCCCTGTCCAGTGCATTTGTTTTTTGGGTGGTTGCAGGGTGGTGAGTTGTGTTATTTGGGAGGTGTTGTGTCCCTTTTGGTGTATCATTTTAGTTTTAGGGAATGGTGATGAGTTTGTGGGGTAGTAATTGCCCCAGTGCGGTGTATTTAGGGTGGTTAGTGCCCTATGGTGGTGAGTTTTGGGATGGTGAGTGCCCCATGCAGTTTGTTTTAGGGTGGTGAGTGCCCTTCGCTGGTGAGTTTTTGGGGTGGTGAGTACCCCGTGCAGTTTGTTTTAGGGTGGTGAGTGCCCTATGCTGGTGAGTTTTTGGGGTGGTGAGTATCCCATGCAGTTTGTTTTAGGGTAGTGAGTGTCCCAGTGCGGTGTATTTAGGGTGGTTAGTGCCCTACGGTGGTGAGTTTTGGGGTGGTGAGTACCCCGTGCAGTTTGTTTTAGGGTGGTGAGTGCCCTATGCTGGTGAGTTTTTGGGGAAGTGAGTATCCCGTGCAGTTTGTCTTAGGGTGTTTAGGCCCTATGGTGGTGAGTTTTTGTGGTGGTAAGTGCCCCAGTGCAGTGTATTTTAGGGTGGTGAGTGCCTTAATGGGGTGTATTTGTGGGCTGATGAGTGCCCCATGTTTACTAGATTTTCATGCATTTATTGATATGCTAACCAGTGCCATTTATGCTTGTTTTAATTTTTCACTGAGGGAGGGGGATGGGGCAATGTAAATGTTTTAGTTTGAGAATGCATTGCATACATTGGGAGTTAATGTCAATCTCTTTAGAATACAATGTAAATACTTTCTAATCACTATGAATTGTATATTTTCATTGTATATTTTGATGGTTGTTCACATTTCCTTACTTCACTTGTGAATTGTTCGTTCCCTAATGAAAGGGGGATATGTTATAGTTAGCTTGTGTGACTTCCCTGCTGCTCAGCTGGTGTGGGTCTTGGAATGCCTGATGTCATCATAGAATCTTGGGTGCCTGGCTTTTGTGTGGAGTGGCAGTTGATGGCAGGCAGGCTGAGCGGCAGGGAGGCTGCTCCTGGTGGGGCTTTTGTCATCTTTACTTATTTACTTGGAACTAAGCTGTATTAAATCCAGCTTGTTATATATACCTGGCTCAAGGACTTCATTATTTACCACACCCTCATTCTCCTGGACATGTCAGCCGCCTTCGACCGAGTCTGCCACCACACACTATGCACACACCTCCACGATGCAGGGATCCAAGAGAAGGCCCTGGACCACCTCCTTCCTCTCCAGCAGAACACAGTGTGTCCGCCTTCCCCCCTTCTGCTCCGAAGCTACCAAGATCATCTGCGGCGTTCCCCATGGCTCATCCCTGAGCCCAACGCTGTTTAACGTCTACATGGCACCACTCGCCCACGTCGCCCGACTGCACGACCTCAACATCATCTCCTACGCTGATGACACCCAGCTGATCCTCTCCCTCACCAAGGACCCCCACACCGCCAAAACCAACCTCCACGAAGGAATGAAGGCCGTCGCCGAATGGATGAGGAACAGCCGGCTAAAGCTAAACTCAGACAAGACATGACATCTTCTGATCCACCCACTCGGCCTGGGGCGACTCCTGGTGGATGACCTTACTGGGAACAGCTCCAACACCCACCGATTACGCACGCAACCTAAGGGTCATCCTCGTCTCCACCCTCTCCATGACTAAGCAGGTCAACGCCGTCTCTTCCTCCTGCTTCAACACCCTCCGCAAGATCTACAAGTGGATCCCCACTGAAACAACGGTCACTCAGGCCCTCGCCAGCAGCAGATTGAACTACGGAAACGCCCTCTATGCAGGAGCCTAGGCCAAACTCCTGAAACGTATCCAGAACACCTCCGCACGCATGATCCTCGGCATCCCTCGCCGCAACCACATCACATCCCACCTGAGAGACCTGCACTGGCTCGCCGTCAACAAGAGGCTAACCTTCAAGCTCCTCACACACGCACACAAGGCACTCTACAACACCGGACCAGCGTACCTCAACAGACGACTCAGCTTCTACGCCCCCACCCGCCAGCTCCGTTCCGCCGCCCTCGCCACAGTCCCCCGCATTCGAAGAGCGACCTCCGGCGGCAGATCGTTTTCCCACCTCGCCTCCAAGACCTGGAACACCCTCCCCATCCACCTACGGCAGACCCAAGACCTGCTGTCCTTCAGAAGACTCCTCAAGACTTGGCTTTTCGAGCAGTAACAGCATTCCCCACCCCCAAGCACCTTGAGACCCCACGGGTGAGTAGTGGGTTTTATAAATGCTATAACTGATTGATTGATTGATCACAAAAACAATTCGCATACTAGTGTTTCATTTACATTTTCTAAGAGCAGTGTTCCACTATCTCACCCCTATTAGTAAAGAAAGTAGCATAACCCATGTTTTCCTATGTTTCTTGTAGTCAATGCAAAAGGAGAGAACATGCTCAGTTTCATCTGCTGAATTACATGAAAGGCAGGTTTTACTTTCAGGCTCAGATTTTGACCACACGCTCTAAAGAAATGGCCAAAGGTAAGACCCTTTTTATGAACTTAATATTCTATTCTATTATCCTTGGTTTATAGGGCGCATGGCTACCCTGAAGGGCTTCCCAGCGCTAACTAGCCCCAGGAAAACTGTCATTCAGAACCTACTCGAACAGTCTAGTCTTTAATAGTTTCCTGAATTTCAGTTCTTATTCCATCAGTCTCATTAGAGACAAAAGAGAGTTCCAAAGTCTTGGAGAAATGTAGGTTAAGGAGTGACCGTCAACTTAGGCTCTCTTGATCCTGGGGAAAGTGAGTAACAGCTGGTTAGTAGCGATCTCACTGGATCATATGAGTAATAAGGTCCTGGATCAATATGGAGCCTTTATTGTGGATTGCTTTATGTCCAAGGCATAAAACCTTACACTGTACTCTCTTGTCCACTGGGAGTTAGTACAGGGCCGCCAGTACTGTCCTTGTTGATTGGTGTTTGGGTATCTTTAAGAGAATGCATGTTGCTGTGTTTTGTATGACCAGCAATCTTTCCACGACTGACTTAGAACTTCCAAGATACAAGGAATTGCCATAGTCTAGCCGAGAAATGGCCATAACTTGTGCCACCAGTTTATGTGTTGGGTCTGGTAGCCATCTCAGAAGTCTTCTTAGGGAGCAAAGTAGACTGAGTAGACTATATCAACTCCATTCAGCTGGAGATAATATTAAATTCATATAATTCTCTAATCGGTATTCCCATTTCAGCATAAGGACTTCACCTTTAAGATAACCCTCCTTGTGTGAGGTCAACAATTTTTCAAATGCACAGTACCAATATTTTACCTTTATTACACAATAACAACGCTTGCTTATGCATGAGACCTTATGCCACTATTTCCCAAACCCCAAACTTAATAGTAAATCCTTTATGTGTTTCAACTTGGAATTTTTGTCACCTGGGGATATGAAATTATGTCGAGAACACCTTCTCTGTAAATTCTCAACTCATCTGTACCTGTAAATTCTTATTCAGAATAAAATGGGATGTAACTCAGAAAAGCTTGTGATTGATGTCAAGCCAAAATCTAACCTTAAAGGGATTAACAGAGCATCTTTGGAAGCTTCAACAAGGCCTTCATAAAAACATTTTTCTGCCTTCTCTGGGCTATCCATTTTGCAGTGACCCCATAAATCTGACCCATGAAGAGCAGCACTTGTGGTCTGGGCTCCATATATCTCCAATTCAAAAAATGGGGTAACCCAAGGTTAGTCCTGGACCCGGGCAATTCAGTGGTACAAAAGACAATGGTCTTAGAACCTAGTTCATAAGAAGCAGCTAATCAAACAACACAGTGAGTGTGATCCGTTAATTTAAGGAGGAGCTCTGAGAGGTATATTTCGGACATGCTCCTTAAATCTGAGTCAATAGTTTAAACATCAAATGGAAAAAAAAGCAATCAAGCAACAAACCATAAGACTGTATTCACAAAGTAATTTAATGCACTTAGTATTTGACGAAAGATCAAAACAAATTCGATCAATAGAGGGACAAACGTCGACGCCCTTGGATAGGCCTAGACTGACTTCGCTCATGTGCCCCTTATCGTGCGAAAGTGGAATTGATTTTCTGTATATATAAAAAACTTTAATGATTTGTATCTAATGTGTAGCTAGGCTATATATGGCGGTGAATGACAACCGTACATATTGTTTATTTAAAAAGAATATCAAGTTCTCATTTCCTTCTATGCCACTGAATTCCCCTTCATTTCACTGACCAACACTGAGCACCCTTCTTCTATGCACGTTCCCCCTTGGAGCAACCTTCATCACCCTCTATTGATCTAATTTATTTTGATCTTTCGCCAAATACTAAGTACATTAGATTACTTGGTGAATACAGTCTTATGGTTTGTTGCTTGATTGCTTTTTGTCCATTTGATGTTTAAACTATTGACTCAGATTTAAGGAGCTTGTCCTAAATATACCTCTCAGAGCTACTCCTTAAATTAACAGATTACACTAACTGTGTTGTTTGATTAGCTGCTTCCTATGAACTAGGTTCTAGGACCATGGTCTTTTGTACCACCATATATCGCCAAAGCAGGTGATACAGGGTGGGACTTGCCATGGGTGAAAAATGTTATTAACGTACTAGATCTGCGCTTGAGCAGAGATGTACTTTTGCAATCGGCTCATGCCAGACATGCGAGTCTGGTATCCGAACACACAAATAATCAAACTCAGTTACTTTTTTGAGAACAGTTTCCCAATCTTATTTTCCTCCTAAATTTTTTGTGAGGGTTGTATGTCAAAAATTGTGTTTTCCCTTAAATTATTTCCAAACCATAAAAATTGCAAACTGTGACAAACCTTTGGAGTAAGGTTTACAAACCTTTCAATGGTTTAGAAATATGTACGCTGTTGTCCATCCATGAACAGTAACACAGGTACCTTCTTACTTGCCAAAACTGGTGAATCATTTCCACAATTCATTAAGTAAGTTAATGGTAACCTCCAGCTCTTGCTAAGCAAATGCCAATGCCGATAAATTACTAAATGTAATTCTGTTATTACAAGTCTGAATATTATGGACGCATGAAACAATATGAACTATTTGTAGTCCTTTGCATATTCTCTTGAATGTGAACACTTTTTGGACAGTTTGATTCTGAGACTAAGCTGGTCTCACGAATTGGCTTGTTCTTTTTTCTTATTCCTCCTCCCACTTTTTCCTTTTTCCTATTTCCGTTCCTCTCCTTTTTTGTTTCCCCCAGTTTTCTTAGGTGGGTTGTTTTATTCCCCCCCCTGCTCTCTTACCTATTTTCACCCAGTCTTTTTTGAGGTTTTGTCTTTCAGCACTCTATCTTCTTTTCTTTATCTCAACCCTATTTCTTTTTCTCTGTTTTCAATGTTCACCTTTTTGTTTTCCTCTGGCTCCATTCCAGCATTTTCTTTCTTTATCTATTTGTTAGTCTAATTTACTAAATCTACCTGTGATAGAGCGCGCAGGTCACCTGACTCAGATTACCATACTCACCTGGGCCCATAAACAAAATATGATGAGATTTAATCAGGTAACCTGTGCACTTGCTCTAATCAGTGATTTATAAATTACATTAGGACCTATACCATTGACTTACCAAAGGAGTTAGAATAATAGGTAGAATAATAGAATTTGCACTCATAAAATAACCACAACTCGGGAACTCTTTATCTAAAATCTTTAAAATGTCATAATCCAAGCATTGAATAATAGAAAATTCTCAATTAGGAAAATAACGATTAGAATGAAAATATGCAGAGTTCTTATAAAGCAGTCTTTACGCATTTGACAAGAGGGTGGGATAAGAGAAGGAATCAGATCAATGATACACGACAAAATGCAAAACTTTTATCATTTAACCTTAGGGTGGGAAGAGAGAAGGAAACAGTACAATGACAATACCCACATTTAATTTTTACCTAGAATGGTGTGAAGAACTAACCCTGGCCACGGGTCAGTTTAAAGGACAGAAACCCCGAAAGTGCAGGCACCATAAAGGCAGGCAGGTGCAGATAAGAATCAGGACATGTGAAGCCAAATTGGATCAGGACAGGACCACCAAGGGCTAAGACCAGCACCCGCAGTTATAGTTGCAACGCCTGCGTTACTCCCTCTCTGCAGCTAACAGCCAGAACCCGGTAAAAGTCATCGATTTCTCCGACAAAGTGCTTCGCCAGCACTTCAGCTTTCAAACCCCGATCTGGGTTTCAAACCTTCTGACAGAGGGCTCTGCCAGCACCTCTGCTCCCGATCACCTATTGAGTGCATTGGGTCAGTGACAGGTCAGCTATTCGGACAAGTCGGACAAAGTCACTAGCTAAGCCTACCCTAGTTATACTATTTTCCAGGTCAGTGTACTACCCCCCAGTGTTGCAAGTGTAAGGATCCACAATTTTGATTGGACAAAGGATGAGGAGAGGTCATCACACCACACTAAAATGAAGCTTTCAGAATGAATATTAATGTTTGCTTTCCAGCCCATCAATTTATTTTTCCCACGTATGTTTTATTCCACCCGACAATGAATGTTCTATTAACAAATATAAATATATTGTTATAACATATTAACAAGTTTTCTTCAGTTTGGGTCCAAAAGTTTGTTTTCCCATGCGCATCTTCTAGTGCGCGGTAGCTTGGCATTGCTTCAAGGTTAGATGACTTCAGTTCTCTTTAGAGTCAGACATGCGCGATGTGGGTTTTCAAGATGGAGTAATAGCACCTCCTGGGCCCAAGATTATCGTTACATGAAAAAATAGAAACACAGAAAAAATTAATGTACTGTATACCACTTACTTCTATTCTATTCCATTACTTTTTTTTAACAATTGCATTAGAAATTAGGCAGAACAAACAGCTTAGCAAAAGCAGCAGTGCAAGCTTCATGCATGCTGTTAACACAGAGCAGCCATCTTAGTTTTAATGCGCAGAAGCGAAAGATTCCCTCCAAAGCAAAGAGTACGTCATGCCACGTGAGTGTGACAGACACATGCGCAGTAAGAATTCCCGCGTAGCAGTGGCCATTTTATTTGCAAGCGGATTAACATTAGTAAAAACACATATGCAAGCTTCTTCTAGATACCCAATGTTTTTGTGAAATGCAATATTAATAAAACAAACATGCTGTTTAGTGCATTAACGTTATGTCGAGAGGACTGAATTCAAGCAAGTCGCATTACGTGCGAATCCTTGCTCCATCACCTGTCTAATTAACAAAATCTACCTTGTAATCTGTTCACAACAATTTGTGAATGCATCCACGTTCCTTGGTCCCCCACATCTATTCAAGGGGGACGTAAGTGTCTTCCTCATGCTTCACTCTGATGGTTTCCCCTACATATGAAGGCTTCCTTTGCCTTTCACTGATGTCCCTTGATTCATTCAATTGTGGCTTCCTGATCTTTACTGATATTCGCTTTCCTAACCTATTGGCTCCTGGTTAGTGTTTCCGGGAGTAAATTGGCATTTACCAAATATACGCTGGTTCTATTATTTGTATTCCCTGTACGTGTTTCACTTGTCACTGCTCTGCAGGGGTTTCGTTAGTTTCAGACAAAATGTGGCAGTAGGCGCGACTTTTTTTTACCATGGGCGGGTTCAAGGGAGCAGCTTAATTTCTGGGCCTTTTCTCCCCACAGGCGTTGCTTTTGCAAACCATCATCTTTAGCTCGCCTCACCAGGCCGTCACCTTTTATAGGCCACCCCCCACTCCCCTCACCCTGCTCGCTTTCCACTGGTGCCTACACAGGACTGTTTGAGTCTTCGAGCCCTTGGATCATCCATTCTTCTGGTGCTGATTGATTCCTTGGCCTACAAGAAGGTTCCTTTTCATGCAATCTTTATTTTACTGTATGTTTGTTTACAATACTTCGGACAGACTCCCTTATTCGTTTTGTACTACTGTAGGACCCTTGTGAACTGTATTTGCATGCTGTAACCTTTTTTGATGACATTTCCGGGCTGAATATGTCACTATTGCCACCCTGTTTTTACATGTGCACACTGGGCACATTTAGGTTTACTTAGTTTTTTTTGTTATAATGTTTGCCTATGTCCTACATCATTATCATATATAAATAATTTTTGGGGAGTCAATTGTGTCTTCATGGTCTTGTTTCTAAATACGAATAAACAGAATGGAATCCACTCAAGGTGGTGGTGGTGCCTAAAGTGATGGGGAACACACAGTGTTGTTTAAATGCCCCTCACACACCAACAGGCCCCTTGGTGTCATGCTTCATCATCGGGGCGTTTGCAGTCCTCTACGGGATGCGGCGTGCTACGACTCACGACTACGTAGGAGCACTAAATAGTGAACTATGTGAGGGGGTGTGTTACTAAAGGAAAAAGTGAGTGAGGTGAGGTGAAAGTGAATTACTTAAAAAATACCTGGAACGTAGGGAAAAAATGTATTTTATTAAGTCCTCGGCTGGTATTATTAAAAAGGTGCAGAGTGGGGTTGTAAGTATACGTGTTAGGGTATTACAACCATTTCAGAGTGTCAACATGTTTCGGAGCGCAGGGGCTCCTTCTTCAGGACAAGGATAAGCACATATCCTCACCTTACTCACATGCAGATGTAAAAGTGTTTAAAAAGAAATTACAACAATGTGTAATGTACCTAACAATGTTTATGTGTAGGTGAGTTCAGTTGCGCCCAATTGGCGTTGAAGAAAACCTGTAAAAAGAAGACACAATAAACACATTGGTCTAAAGTTCAAGAACTAAGGACAAAACTGTTTCTCTTAGTACATACGGGTGATAGGTAGAACCCAAAATGAGGTTCAAGAAACCCTGTAAAAAAAGCATTCAAATTTTTTTTTTGAATATATTAAAAAGGGGGACAAACACATCAACACAGAGACATACAATCACAGTGTAGAAGATCTCCCTAATTGGGTGGAAAAAGAGGGAGAGGATGACAAGTCTTTTAGGCTTACTTATTGTTCTCAGTCTCATAACCTCATGAGCCTATGCGTGGTATTGGGGGGATCCTTCCATACTGCTCAGTAAAGCAACCTAAAAAGTATTAATTAGTGGGATTTAGTTTGTTTAAAGCATAAACTATCTAGAGCATCAAAGTAGTAGTTGTTATAGCTCTACTCACGGTTACTGCAAAGCTAGTCGCCTGCCTTCCCCTCAACGCTGCTCCGATGAAGTGAGCGTTTGGTTGTGCCGATACCCTATTTATACTATCCTAATTGGTAATTAGTGAGGGAAATTGAATAATTAGACTCGGAAACCTGCCCAAATACGGAGCTTTTTTGGCCTTTAGATCCGGAATTGCGCGCCCGACTGAGTTAGGAGTCGGTAAGAAACGCGCATGCGTGCATCGAACAGTGCCTTTGATGTTACTACGCATGCGCGAAGACGGATATGAACGCGCATGCGCGAGGTTCTTGAACTGATCAGATATGTAGCAAGCGCGAAGCACAGTGTGAATACGCATGTGCAAAGCTCTTATACTGATCGAAAGCGCTGTTCATAACAAATAGTTGCTTAGGATAAAGAAGACATGAGGAATACTCGCAAGATTGGCATTATGATAAACAAGCAATATTGCGGGCAGGAATGCTTGAAGAGTGTGGTTATCGTAAGTCATATCTAGACACTCAATTTTTAGAAATTGAACAGACAAATAAGCCTATTAATTCGTAGGATAATTCTTGAAAAGGGCAATGTCACTAAAGGCAGGTGTTGGGGGTTCAAGGTCCCAATGGTAACAGTAATGGGAAGTTTATCAGTGATTACTTCAAAGGCCTAACAGCTAGGACCATCTCATATATTGCAGAAATTCAGTGTTTATAAGAGATGGCCTGGTGTTAATTATCTTAACAGGTTCCATGGAATGGAGTCATTGAGGCCCGCGGTATCGGTCCCAAGACGGAACACCCACCGTTGTTCTTTTTCCAAAAGTCCTACCTCTGAAGGCAACTGTTCGATCACCGTCCACTGTAATTCATTGACACAGTGTTGATGTTCAAGAAAGTGGGCTGACATTTTTGTTGTTAACTTTTTGCACCTAATGTTACTTTTGTGCTCGTTAATTCTTACTTTCACTGGTCTTGTTGTCATTCCCACATACTCTTTTCTGCATGGACATGTGATCAAATATACAACATTCTTGCTGTTACAGTTGGTAAATGTACGTTGTTCCTAATTTGTGCCATTGGAAAAAGTAAGGGTTTTGCTTTTTTGGTAAGATGACAGTTATTGCAGTTGCCACAAGGATGGTGGCCCTGTATCCCTTGTAGTCTTGGCTGTTTTTCTCTGATTGGAGGGGGTCTTGTATGAACAAGCATGTCTTTCAAGTTCCTACCCCGTCTGTGTGCAAACAGTGGTTTCTCCAGTGATAGAGTACCACTTGTAAGTATACGCCAATGTTTGTTAACCAGTTTTGCAACCTGGTTGGTTACTGGGCTATATGTGGTAACACAAACTGTTCTATCCGCTTGGTTGTCTTTTTGTGGGTTATCTTCCAAGAGGGCCTCTCGGTTGTTGTTCCTAGCTCTTTTCATAACTTTTTGGATCACCTGGTCAGGATATTTTCTTTGTCTCAGTTTTTTACTGAGATCCTTCGCCTGAGTTTTATATTTTGCAATGTCACTGCAATTCCGACGTAGGCGAAGGAACTGCCCGTATGGTAAGTTCTCCCTCAGGTGACGTGGATGAAAACTGTCAAACCTGAGGAGACAGTTCCTGGCCGTAGGTTTGAAATGGGTCTCCGTCTTCAAGAGGCCTGCCTCATGATAAATGTTTAGGTCCAGGAAAACCATGGTGCTATTTGACATTTGGTGGGTGAATTTAAGAAATGCGTTCTGGTTGTTAAGCCAATGCATGAACTCAGAGATTGAGTTCTCATTACCTTCCCAGATCACCAAAATGTCGTCGATATATCTTCGCCATGTATGGATCCTGCCCCTGTAGGGGTTATTGGGGTGTAGAATCTTGGAAGACTCCAGGTGATGGACATAGAGTCCCGCCAGGCTAGGGGCGAAAGTGCTTCCCATGCTGGTCCCATGGCTCTGCCAAAACAGAGTGCCCTCATACTCAAAAAAGTTTTTTGTGAGCGCTAGTGAGATACACTCCATCACTACACTGCGGGGAGTATGGTATTTCCAGTTGGTGGAATGGAGTACTTCCTCGATAATTTGTAGTGTCTCATCATGTGGGAGGCTCATGTAGAGGCTCTCCACATCAAGGCTTAGGAGCATCTGAGAGGTTGGATCAAAGGTCTGGTTTTGTAATAGTTGTAGTACCGCTTTTGTATCTCTCAGATATGTATCGGTGGCCTGTACAAGAGGTCTCAAAAAGGCATCGGCGAACTTGGACAGTGGTTCCAAAATTGATGAAATGCCGGACACAATCGGGCGTCCTGGTGGATTCTCAAGGTTCTTATGCACTTTCAGTATGGTGTAGAAATATGGAATACGGGGATTTTTTTGAACTAAGAATTCCGATTCTGTTTTGGTTAACCAGTCATGTGCAAGAGCCTCCTCAATCATACCACCAATCCGTACTCGTAAGGACTCTGTAGGGTCTTCAGCTAAGACCTGGTAATTCCTGCTGTCCGAGAGAAGTCTTCTACATTCTCTGTCGTAGGCTGTGGTGGTTTGGATAACCACCGCTCCACCCTTGTCAGCAGGTTTTATAGTAAGATCTTTATTAAGTCTCAATTCTTTAATTGCCTCATTCTCCATTCTACTCATATTTTGGAACACCCTGTGCTTGGTTTCCAAACTTTTAAGTTCCTGCATGACAGCTTTTTCAAAGGCCAACACCTCCACCGGAAGTTGGTTATGCAGTGGTGTGAAAGTCGACCTAGGTTTCAGCCCTGTGTCTGAGTCCTCCAAAGGGGATTCCTTATCTTTGAAAAAGGCCCTCAACTTGATAGTTCTTATAAAGTCCTGCATTTCCTTATGCAATAGGAAAATGTCAGGTTTGTTGGTAGGGACATACCCCAGGCCTTTGTTGAGTACCTTTTGTTGCAACTCAGTGAGGGGCCATGGGGTTGTGTTGATTACTAGGTCCCCCTCTTGCTCGTGGAAGCTTGATTCGCCGTCATGCTCCTCGTCAGGACCCGTGGGTCTGTTTCCTCTGTGGGTTGCCAGTTGACATTGTTGCCCTTCTTGTTCCTCCCCCTGCGGGATCCCTGGCCCCAGGATAAAAAAGGCTGAGCATTCTGGGGTGCATTGGTTTGTTCCGGAACCCAGTGGGGGTACATTTGTCCCATTTGTGGAGGGACAAAATGATACTGTGGAAACTGAAAAGGGTTCTGATATGGATTGAATTGAGGTCCTTGAAAACCTCGCCAGCCTCTCTGGCGGGGGAATTGAGATCTTTGCTGTCGGAACCCTCCTCTTTGTTTCCTTTGTTGGAAGCCCCCTGAATTGGTGCTTGAAGTGCTACCATCAGAGTTCACACTATCCGTGTCACTTGCGTTATCTTTCATCACATAGTCTGCTCGTGTGTATGGGTAGGCTCTTTCAGGGGTAAACCGATCTTTATCTTTTTTCAACTTGTTGAACTTGCTTTGTTTCAAAGTTGCCTCAAACTCCTTCATTTGTTGGTTCATTTCTTCCAAACCTTTCTTTATGTCGGCTGGTGAAATGAAAGCTTTTAACTGGACTTCCAGTTTTTGGATCTCTACTTTCAGTTCCAAAGATTTTCTTGTGGCAGTTTGGACTATTAGCACCAGCCAATCCCTGGTGCAGTGCCATGAAATAAGTGACCAAGCTTTTTTGAAAGTTAGGTCATCCTGGAAAATGAACGGTTCAGTTTTAACCAATAAACCCTGCGGGGCTATTTTGTTTCTTAAATATTCCCTCATCAAAAGACCATGTAGGGCTGTTCTTATTTGGGTTTTTCTGACATTCATTAACTCGTCCCAGTCTGCTACCGCTGGGCCTGGGTCAGTGTTGCTAAGGCCTTCAAAAGGATTGACATCTGCGAGAATTCGATCGATGTCATCCTCACTGAAGGTCAATCCATGTTCATCCTCCATGGTGATATTAGGAGGGTAGGAAGGTTCAGAGTGATGTGATGTGACGTATGAAAGGTGTCTGTGAATGTCCAAAATGGATTAACAATAATGGGAAGGGGCTCCCACAGCTGCGCGCTGTCTAGAACTAAGATACAAACAAATAGAGGGGGAGAGAGAGAGTCAGTGGATTCAGTCTCCCTTGGTAATGCGAATAAACAGAATGGAATCCACTCAAGGTGGTGGTGGTCCCTAAAGTGATGGGGAACACACAGTGTTGTTTAAATGCCCCTCACACACCAACAGGCCCCTTGGTGTCATGCTTCATCATCGGGGCCTTCGCACCCCTCTACGGGATGCGGCGTGCTACGACTCACGACTACGTAGGAGCACTAAATAGTGAACTATGTGAGGGGGTGTGTTACTAAAGGAAAAAGTGAGTGAGGTGAGGTGAAAGTGAATTACTTAAAAAATACCTGGCACGTAGGGAAAAAATGTATTTTATTAAGTCCTCGGCTGGTATTATTAAAAAGGTGCAGAGTGGGGTTGTAAGTATACGTGTTAGGGTATTACAACCATTTCAGAGTGTCAACATGTTTCGGAGCGCAGGGGCTCCTTCTTCAGGACAAGGATAAGCACGTATCCTCACCTTACTCACATGCAGATGTAAAAGTGTTTAAAAAGAAATTACAACAATGTGTAATGTACCTAACAATGTTTATTTAATTTAATTGTGGGTTTATATAGCGCTAGGAATCGACTCCCGGAGGAGTATCTCCACGCTTCGACCGCTGGGGAACCCGTCCTGGCTCACCCTGAGAGATGGTCCCTGATGGGTATCTCTAAGGTGCGACCAAGCATCCCCGGTGGTCTGGGGGGGCCGTTGTGAAGATGAGGCAAGCTGATGCCCAGAGTTGCCGAGTGTGGTTCCTGACTAGAGTAGGCACCGAGGCGAGAATTATCGAGTCCGCTGACCCTGGTCCACGACCCTGCCGCGTCGGGAATCGAACCCTGGTCCCGGGCCGTTCTCTGCTTACGGGTCTGCCGCCTCTAACCAGTGAGCCACACTTCTCTGTGTAGGTGAGTTCAGTTGCGCCCAATTGGCGTTGAAGAAAACCTGTAAAAAGAAGACACAATAAACACATTGGTCTAAAGTTCAAGAACTAAGGACAAAACTGTTTCTCTTAGTACATACGGGTGATAGGTAGAACCCAAAATGAGGTTCAAGAAACCCTGTAAAAAAAGCATTCAAAAATTTTTTTGTTGAAAATATTAAAAAGGGGGACAAACACATCAACACAGAGACATACAATCACAGTGTAGAAGATCTCCCTAATTGGGTGGAAAAAGAGGGAGAGGATGACAAGTCTTTTAGGCTTACTTATTGTTCTCAGTCTCATAACCTCATGAGCCTATGCGTGGTATTGGGGGGATCCTTCCATACTGCTCAGTAAAGCAACCTAAAAAGTATTAATTAGTGGGATTTAGTTTGTTTAAAGCATAAACTATCTAGAGCATCAAAGTAGTAGTTGTTATAGCTCTACTCACGGTTACTGCAAAGCTAGTCGCCTGCCTTCCCCTCAACGCTGCTCCGATGAAGTGAGCGTTTGGTTGTGCCGATACCCTATTTATACTATCCTAATTGGTAATTAGTGAGGGAAATGGAATAATTAGACTCGGAAACCTGCCCAAATACGGAGCTTTTTTGGCCTTTAGATCCGGAATTGCGCGCCCGACTGAGTTAGGAGTCGGTAAGAAACACGCATGCGTGCATCGAACAGTGCCTTTGATGTTACTACGCATGCGCGAAGACGGATATGAACGCGCATGCGCGAGGTTCTTGAACTGATCAGATATGTAGCAAGCGCGAAGCACAGTGTGAATGCGCATGTGCAAAGCTCTTATACTGATCGAAAGCGCTGTTCATAACAAATAGTTGCTTAGGATAAAGAAGACATGAGGAATACTCGCAAGATTGGCATTATGATAAACAAGCAATATTGCGGGCAGGAATGCTTGAAGAGTGTGGTTATCGTAAGTCATATCTAGACACTCAATTTTTAGAAATTGAACAGACAAATAAGCCTATTAATTCGTAGGATAATTCTTGAAAAGGGCAATGGCACTAAAGGCAGGTGTTGGGGGTTCAAGGTCCCAATGGTAACAGTAATGGGAAGTTTATCAGTGATTACTTAAAAGGCCTAACAGCTAGGACCATCTCATATATTGCAGAAATTCAGTGTTTATAAGAGATGGCCTGGTGTTAATTATCTTAACAGGTTCCATGGAATGGAGTCATTGAGGCCCGCGGTATGGGTCCCAAGACGGAACACCCACCGTTGTTCTTTTTCCAAAAGTCCTACCTCTGAAGGCAACTGTTCGATCACCGTCCACTGTAATTCATTGACACAGTGTTGATGTTCAAGAAAGTGGGCTGACATTTTTGTTGTTAACTTTTTGCACCTAATGTTACTTTTGTGCTCGTTAATTATTACTTTCACTGGTCTTGTTGTCATTCCCACATACTCTTTTCCGCATGGACATGTGATCAAATATACAACATTCTTGCTGTTACAGTTGGTAAATGTACGTTGTTCCCAATTTGTGCCATTGGAAAAAGTAAGGGTTTTGCTTTTTTTGGTAAGATGACAGTTATTGCAGTTGCCACAAGGATGGTGGCCCTGTATCCCTTGTAGTCTTGGCTGTTTTTCTCTGATTGGAGGGGGTCTTGTATGAACAAGCATGTCTTTCAAGTTCCTACCCCGTCTGTGTGCAAACAGTGGTTTCTCCAGTGATAGAGTACCACTTGTAAGTATACGCCAATGTACCTAACACATAAATATTGTTAGGTACATTACACATTGTTGTAATTTCTTTTTAAACACTTTTACATCTGCATGTGAGTAAGGTGAGGATATGTGCTTATCCTTGTCCTGAAGAAGGAGCCCCTGCGCTCCGAAACATGTTGACACTCTGAAATGGTTGTAATACCCTAACACGTATACTTACAACCCCACTCTGCACCTTTTTAATAATACCAGCCGAGGACTTAATAAAATACATTTTTTCCCTACGTGCCAGGTATTTTTTAAGTAATTCACTTTCACCTCACCTCACTCACTTTTTCCTTTAGTAACACACCCCCTCACATAGTTCACTATTTAGTGCTCCTACGTAGTCGTGAGTCGTAGCACGCCGCATCCCGTAGAGGGGTGCGAAGGCCCCGATGATGAAGCATGACACCAAGGGGCCTGTTGGTGTGTGAGGGGCATTTAAACAACACTGTGTGTTCCCCATCACTTTAGGGACCACCACCACCTTGAGTGGATTCCATTCTGTTTATTCGCATTACCAAGGGAGACTGAATCCACTGACTCTCTCTCTCCCCCCCTCTATTTGTTTGTATCTTGTTTCTAAATATACATCTACATGTGAAGTGGCACTGATATATTGAATATATCATTTTTTTAAAACGTATTTTGTTTTACATAATGAAGCATAGATTGACATTTGTGTATGTTATATCCCCAGTAAGTAAAGCACCATTCAAGGACAATGTATACAATCCCGAGCAGGCCAAAGATTGACCAGAAGTGGGTCAGAGCACCCCGTTCTGTGGGAAAGCAGTATGGGTGCAGCGACAGGAGGAGTACAGAGAGCCTGGACAAGGCCTAGGAGTTAGTGACGCCAGAGCACCTACGTGCTGTGGGAATGTGGAACAGTCTTAGTGGCTGGAGGAATTCCAAAATGAAAGACTGGGCCTAGGAAGGGGTATGGCATTGCTTGGCCTGGACGCCTCTTTGCCAGTGCAGGCTTTACGTCCTGTTGCTCCAACTCCCTGACATCAGCCTAGTGCACAGGAACTTCTGCTTGCTGCGTCACTTTCAGTTGGTGTGTTACCAATGGAGAGACTGCAAGTCTAACTTGCAAAGCATCATTTCCAAAAGATGACTGAGGGAAAATCATAAATTTGGATGGGTTCCGCATGGCCATGAAGCCAAATGCACTGCTTTGTCAACATAATTTTAGATGATGGATTCAGCTATTTTGCTACAGAGTAGTCCATTTCTAGAATGTACATTTTAGTAGGTTACCCCTTGAAGTACACTGGTAACACTATGCCAAATCGTAGGAAAGAACGCCATTGAAGCCCAGTAAACCTGTATGATTACTTGCTATTTGTACTGTTCATTTATTCAACCCCATTCATGGTGTGGCATTCAATGTGGTTTGTAGGACAGCAAGGCAAATAAGGACATTTCTTTTTACTCTTTAAGTATCTATGTTTTAAAGCCCACAGACTGCTTTAGAATTGTAACAATCAAGTTAGAATGGCTCACCTCACCATCCACTCCTACCTCCAGCAGTCAATCAGTGGCAGCGCCCTTGCCATGCTTGCCATTCAAGGTATCCTGTTTTTTGTCTTTACTTACCGCCTGGCGCAATCCACGTAGAGTGTAGTAGACCACTACACTGAGAGCAGTAATATTTCCGGAACTGCTAAACTGCCACATGCATAAGGCATTGCCACTGCCTGGGAGCCATTTTCTTTCTTGAAACAGAGCCAGGATGCCCTTCATACGTTTCACTGGAAGTACCATGGACAGCTACTGGAACACACACATAAACAACGTTGTGCATTTATTGTGAGTTTAGTAATGTACTAAGTATCTCCTCTCAGGTACTACAGAGTGCCAAAATAACTGACACTATGAAGCACATTCGAAGAACTAGAGAGCAAGGGGAGTTAGAGTTCTATCTAGCCGTGTCCTTTTGTCCCATGTTCTATGAATGTGGCTCTTGGCGACGAGAGATTCTGTTAAAAAGCGAGTCTGAGCATTTGAATCTTTAACAATTTCCTGAATAGTGGATAATTCAGGTTAGATGTCAGGGCATTCCACAATGTTGGGCCCTTCATAACATGATCACTATATTTATTGTGTATTTTGTGTAGCGCGTGCAAGACTCACATGCACGAGGCCACTTACCTAGGTCAATATTATATCAGGAGCAGTCATTTCAATACAGATGGAATGTGCAAATACACAAGAAGCCTGGGCAAGTACACAATAAGTAACTGGGGCATGAGCACCGCAGAGTAGATGGAGAATACCCAAATCCCAATACATCGTTCATTCGTTCAAAATTCTTTATTTGGTTAGTAAAAACAACATAAAAGCATATCACATACACAATACATAAGTTAAAAAATCAAATTACTACAAAAACATTTCATCAATATTAAAAAAAAACTGGGAAAAGTTAAGAGATTCACAAATGACTTCAACATTTCAGACATCTTTATCTGCCTCTAAGGACACCAGACAAAATGCTAGCGATGTTAAAACAAACTAGAAGGCTCGCCAGCGTTTGGAGACAAATCAGGGCCGATCTGACTTGCCAAAGTCCCTTTCCTTTAAGCAATGGTAAAATTTAGCGATGTCACAGGACACTATAGTAGTAATAGTAAAACATAATGAAGTGCATTGTATCTTGGTGCGAAAAAGTATCACATGAACAAGGACCTTGGTCTTCCACATTATGTTTATCTTGCGGCTCCACTAAGAGCCAGTGTAAGAGATGTGTTAACAGAAAGCGATGATGGGGTATAGTAACCACATTCAGATAAGGCAGCGGAGATGAGCCAGTTTTGAAGAGAATGTGTGCCCTGGCAGAGGGTTTCGAAAGTTCTCTAACTTCTCTGTCAGTTTTAGCTCTTAACATATGTTATTTTTTAATCAAGGGCAGATCTTTCTAAGTAATCTTCTCTGAAGCCCCATATTGGGCCGGACACCCCAGTTTCCCTAATGATCCTTTAATATAATGTAGTCACGGAATATCTATTTTTTTAATAGTATGGCCTTTATCCAAAGAAAGTCTCTTAGTGATTGCCTTATTCAAATCTAGCTCCATACTTAACCAGACTTTAACCATCTAATTACAGGTAAGACGGACAACCTATTGCAGATATAATCCAGACCCAGATCTTAGTATGCTATAAATGTAGCAACCAACTAGGGAACTGAGAGCAATCATCTAATAAAATTATTTTCCAGTCTCTGGATCTCTACGCAGTCCTTGTAACCCCCATAAATCACTCCCATAGCTGGTGATAGAAATACACTTTGCTTGACAGACTTTTACCATCGCCGATATGGGCTTAGCCCCCAGTCTTTTCACAAAATCAAAAACTGAGGCTACTGGCCTGGACAAGAGAATTCTTTTGACCATTCTTTGTGGGCCCAAGATTCCCCCAACCTCATCAAACCTAACCCTCAAGTACGGGAAGGTAGAAACTCTAGACTGTTCCTGACTTTCCCCTCATTTTTTTTCTGGGATTTATTTTTATAACCAGTGTACATTGTATGAGATTTTGAGCAATTAATGTTCATGTCTAAAGAAGCCATGAACTCTATGAAAGAATTGAGCAATCACTGAATGCCCACTGCTGCTCTAGCTATCAAGACGGTATTAGTCATAGTCATAGTCATAGTCATAGTCATATGCTCTTGAATAGCGCACGTTTCACCAAAAGATCTCAAGGCGCTCTCCTTTGTCTTTTTTGTCTGGGCATATAAGCGCAGTGAAAAACTGCGAACCCACTTGAGGGATATCCTTGGAAGCCAGTTAGAGAGATGGGCCTAACATATTAAAATATAACGTAAATAAAAGTGGGGCTAAAAGACAGCCTTGCCTGACCCCTTTGTGCACACTTATTGGAGTTGACAGGGACCTATTCTGGTTAAATCTTACTACAGCTATAAAGGTCTTGATGGAGTTCATGAAGAAAATTGACAATATTGCGATCACACCCTAGATCAATCAACAAGGACCATAATATACCTCTATTGACACAGTCAAAGGCTGAGGATAAGTCCATAAAAGCTAAATGTATCTGCCCTCTTTTGGACACAGTATATTTGCCAATTATCAAATGAAGGTTGAGGCACTGATTGAGTGTGTTTTTCCCCTGTCTGAAGCCATACCGAAGACAGGAAATTACATTGTTTTGTTCTAGCCAATCAGACAGTCTAGACACAATTACCCTGCCCAGGACATTAGCTGTTAGAAGGGATGGGCCGTTATCAGTATCTACAACCGTGGGGTCCACCATATAATTTACCGACCTCTCTGTAAACAGCAAAGTACTCCCACGTACAGGGTTGAGTTAGTCATTACAATTCAGGTCTCATAGAGGCTGAAATCTATTTCTTAGCTGTAGTGGTGATATAGGAACCCTGCTACTGGGGTCTATCCTGCCATTATGCTGGGTACACACACTTCTAAGGTTCCCTCTACTATGTGCAGCTACAGGAGGATAAAAAAAGCTTAGGAGAAACACCTTGTTTCCTGGTCCTTGCACGCCCTTAGAGCTCAACGCCAATCATACGCCCCGCAATGCCAGGATGGCTAAAACTTAACACAATACAGTCCCCCCCTACTGATTTGTGTCCAGGACCCAGGCGCGCAACGCCCATTGCGCTGAATGGGCTTCAGCCTCCTGCCACCACCGAGCCCCCCCCCAGCCCCACCCTCCGTTGTGTGTCTCAGTGCAGGCTGATGCAGCTTGCGCTGCTGTGGGCTCAGGCTGGGCAGTGTCTGGAGTCTTATCTCCGGCACGCCCTAGTTTTTTCACAGGTCTTTAAATACCATTTGCATATTTACATACCTTTGTGAACTGGTTACTGAGGCTTCGTTTTTTTTCTTCTGGTTCCAGTACCCCCTGGGCCTCCACTCTGCCTATTCCTTACATTGAATTTTACATTTACTGCCATAGTGTGAGAATGCATTTCATGAAAAGGAATATAAAGTAGGGTTGCTAAAAGAAAAATGCCAGCCATGTGTTGTTTAAAGAGCCTGCAAAAACCTCGTCTTCACACTAAATAGGGTTATAAATAAAAAAAAGTAAATATTCATTTGTAATGTGACTTCTCTGTCTTTGTTCCTTTTAAATATTAGTCATGGATCAGTCAGGCAGCTCTACAACACAATTAAAAGTGCTGTCTATTTATATTTGCTGTTCGAAGTATGCACAGATAAGTGCAGAAAATACGGCTTTAGGTGACTGCTTACTTTTGTACTGTCTGGGACATCACATTAATAAGCTGGCAACCCTAATAATTAGACCGGAAGTTTGTTGCAGGATCAGCACATTATTTATTTCCTCACCCTCGATCCCTGATTAATGCCATAATAGCAGGGCTTTAAGTGGGCCGGGTTCTGCCGGTGCTCAGCACTAGCAGTTCATAAAAGCAGGTGCTGAGATGGGTCCCTATCGGGCTCTCCATTTTCACCCTCACACTCAGACTGGAATAAAAAATCTTAAATCTGCAGCAGTTCACTGTTTTGATGTAACTTTTATTTTGTTGCAGTTCTGTATTGCTAAACTTGACATGCTTTACATGAGCACCAACAAGGACATCTTCATTTATTTTTTGGTAGGCATGGGCGATTAAGTGATTTGCCCAGAAACACAGGATGTGTTGAGCCGATGCTGAGACTCAATCCTGCTTCCTCAGCTCCAAAGTTGGCAGCTCTAGCCATTATGCCACAATCTCTTTCACAAGAACTAAAGCATTTTCATTAATATATACAATAAAGCCATAGTTGTATGTAGGCATGTAGTATATTTATCTTATGCAACTAACATCCTTTGACTAAGCCAATTATAGGTGTAATGTTACTCATGTGGATGCAATAACAGAAGCAGCAAAATACCAGTCGGGTGGCACAATATGCCGAGCACAGATTTTTAGCATATATGTTTTAAGCCAAGCCCTATTTCACCTATTTGAGAGACCCCTGTAGGAAGCTGGCTCTGTATATACTATACCAAAATGAGGTATAGTGTGCACAGAGTACAATGGAACCCCAAAGGTAGGCAGAGGTAAAAGTAGATAGCACCTTACGTGTGGTAGTGTGGGTGAGCAGAGGGTAGTGTTAAGCATTTATTGTACACACTCAGGCAATAAATGATCTCATACACTCAAAGACTGAACTCAGACAAATTTGTTTAGATAAAAATATTATTTTGTTATTTTAATTCTAAAACCAAGCCAGTCCTGGTGTAGGTAAGTGAAATAATACTTTGCAAAATCTTATGCAGTGCTTTACAGTTGAATGCGGGTTCAAATGCAGTTAGTTGATTTATAGGTAAGTCAAGAGTTCGAAATTACTTTTCAATTATTTTACAGATTACTGTGAACGTTACTTTTTAGATTACTTTTTACGTTACTTTTACTAATCAGTGTGATATGCATAGATATCACACTGAGACATTTCCTAGACAAAAGGTAAGTAATTCAGTTTTTACACATATGAAATTTTTCAATGTTTCATACAAACTAACTCCTCACCTAGAAGAATTTTCAAGGAAAAGCAGTCAATGCAATCGTATAGAAGGAAATTAAGTTATCGGTTTGCTGGTAAGTACTGGTTTGTGGGAGTTGGTATTCTGGGGTTAGAACCAGAGTTTCCCCAGTGTCGAGGATGCACTCTCAGAACACCCTCAGATGCACTAGAGCGGCCGGGTGCAGAGTGCTGAGGCCCAATGTTATGCAATGGGGCATAGGAGGCCTCAAGTTGCTGGCTGCTCAAACGCAGGCCACAAGGTTGTGGGCGCAAAGCTCCTGTTGTTAGGCTCAGGGCAAAGAGGGGTCCGAGTTAGCACACAAGGTGCACCCACGCAGCACAGGGGCGGTCGGGTGCAGGGTGCTGTTTTGGCGTCGGGTGCCCTGTTGTCTTCAATGGGGATTGCAGGTTTTGTTTTTTCTCTGCTGGCTCGGTCCAGGAAGACTTCTGGGAGGAAACAACAGCTGGGCAGGTAAGGTGGAGTGCTCGGGGACATAGGTGTTCCTCGGGCTCTCTTCTCCAGGGCGCAGGGCTGCTGGATGCAGGCGGGTCTTTTGAAGTCAGATTTCACCTTACCGGGCCACTCGCGGTTCGGGCGGTCTTCGTGCAGAGCCTGCAGGCGACGTTGGGGAGTCCTGGAGGGGTCAACCCACAGTGGTCTCGGACTCTGGCGTGCTGGGGACCTCGCTGGGACCGGTGTGCCACCCAGATTCCGGCTGTAGGCATCGGGAACAGTGGTGGTTCCAGGCATCGAGTTTCTTTGTCCTCAGCAGGCTCGGAGTCTGTCTTGAGAGTTTCTTTTGAACAGAGCTGCTGTTCACAGGAGATCCAGTCTTTGTTGAAGGTAGCCAGTCCTCCCAAGGGTGTTGGAGGGTACTGGCTGCAGGACGATGTGACATTTGGAGCAGGATCTCTGGTAACTGCATACAGGCCAGTAGGGCTGGGGCCAAGTCAGTTCTTCTCTGCATCCTCCTCTGCTGGGCGTCTTCTTTCGTCCTTCTTCTTCTTAGGTTGTGGGAATCTGTCTTCTTGGTTCAGGGCTGCCCCCTAAATACTGAATTTAGGGGACGTTTTAGGGCTCTTGAGGTCAGTAGCCAATGGGCTACTGACCTTTAGGGTGACTACACCCTTGGTGTGTTCCCCCCACTTGGGGGAGTGGGCACAATCCCTAATCCTGATTGGAGAGTGACTACCATCTTCCGAACACTGAAGAGTGGGCTTCACCTCGCCTCCCCAACCTGAAGGGTGAGATTGGAAGGGGTGAGTACACCTTCTGGGCTGTGCAAATTTTTCCTGCCTGTTTTCCCACTGAAAAGGAGTGGAGACAGGAAGGGGTCCTGCTCCTGATAGCAGGAGAGGCTGGGGGCAGCTTTACACAGGCAGCAAGGCCTTTGAAGCTACCCTGCCACAGAAGGCTCTTTCTGCCCTGGGGAAGGTGTGACCATCTCAGCCCAGGAAAGGCTTTGTTTCTGGGCTTAGGAAGCAAAGGCTCCCTCCCCAGGGGTCCAGAAACATGTCTCGTGGTGGCAGGCTGGTGTGTGCCAGTCAGGGAACCCACCGGGGGCTGGTCGTTTTTCAGGGTGCAACTCTAAGATGCCCTCTGAGTGCATTGTATAATAAATCCCGCACTGGCAACAGTGTGGGTTTATTATGCTGAGAAGTTTGCTACCAAACTTCCCAGAATTCAGTAATGCCATTATGGTGCTGTGGAGTTTGAAATGACAAACTCCCAGACCATATACTCTTTATAGCTTTACTACACTTACAATGTACAGTGCTCATGTAACTGTACCCTCACCAGTGGTATTGTGCACCCAGCTAGAGGGGTGTCTTACCTATATCATAGGAAGTGGGTTGCATGTCGACTCGTCACTTTTCTCTGCACCAAAATACGCAGCCTGCAATGGTAGTGTGTGTCTTAAGGTACAGGACCTCTAAGGGTGACACATTATTTGTTGCTGCCCTTCGAGGCCTTCTCTGGTCACCGTGCCCTTGGTACCCATGGTAGCCTTTACAAGGGACTTACATGTGGCAAAAGAGGTGCCAATTGGGGGTACAAGGTACAGTTGTGGAAAAGTACACAGACCCTGGGAAGCTGATTGACAGGGACCCAGGGCACATCAAGTCAAAGTACATCAGAAATCTAGAAAAAAGTGGGGGGAATACTGCAACAGAAACCCAGCTTCCTACGCTCCCTAGTTTTTTCATCCAACTAAAAGCCCTGCAAAATAGCAATAGTTTAACTTATATCTGAAACGCTACGCTATGCCACCGTCAATAGCATGCTGAGTTACTTCAAATGTCTGTGAATGCACCCTGCATTCAGACAACTCACTCCTCATTCTCGCCCTTCACTTTCAAGCTCACCCTGCATTCACAGCGATCACAATGCACTCACACTGATCACCATGCACTCACACATTCACCTGTTCACCTTGCACTCACAGCAATCACTCTGCACTCGCAATGCACTTGTGCTGTTCACCCTGTACCTCACCCTGTAGTCACATGAACACACTACACACCCGCACTCATGTGACACTTCGCGCACCTGTCCCCCTCACTGCTCAATCTGCAATCTCAATTAAACAAGCCCATTACTAATCATGCATTCATTTATCCCACTCTGCACTTACATCCGCACCATATGGTCAACTCACTCACCCTGCAGTCACTCCTCTTACCCTTCTGTCACACTGTTGCATCACTCACCATGCGCTCACATGGGCGCTCCTGCCACCCACACAGTGCAGAAGATTAATGTGCCTGCTACAAAGAACATGTACCACGCAGACCATAGCAATGAGTGTGAGTGCACTATGAGTAGCGCTATAAAAAAATGAAATGTTTGTCACAAAAGTGCTATAGAGAGATGAGGTGGATTGTTGGTGAGTAGTACTGAGGGAATTCATGGAAAAGGAGGAAATGGGGGAGGGGGCACCAAAAATAAATGTTGCACCGTATGCAAGCAATGCTAGTGCTAGACCTGGCTGGGAGTGTTAGCCCCCCCCCTAAAGTTCGGTTCTAGTTTCGCCCCTGCCAGGACCTAACCAACTCACCCGTCTAGCCATGATGATGTTGTCACATTCATAACCACCCATTCCCCCTTTAGGAGTGCACTAAAGATGGCTTTATGAATGAGATCATGAGTGGATTCCACCACTCCCGATGTCAGGGGCGGGACACTTGTCAAAACAACAAACAGTGGGGTAGATTCAGGGTAGGGGAGATGTAACCTTCGAGCAGAGGCATGTGCCTCTTTATGGGCCTGAAGAGGGAGGGCCACAGAACCTTGTGTGCTACTTTGGGTGTGGTGAGAATTTGTTGGGTTAGGAGTCTGTAACTGAGGGGCAGTCATGAGAAACCCTCCAGTAGCTGCGGGAGAGTCCCCCGCGCTAAGATTAGCACCCAAATGTCTCACGTCCTGCTGTTAAATGGACGAAAGGTGAGGCGCAGTCTGTTGAACTACTTGATCCCGCTGCTGGTTTGCCACTATACTCCCCAGGCACCTCTCTTTCCAGAATCAGATGCAACTGGATTTACAGGCCAATTAGTCTCAATGTCAAGTGGACTGTGAGGTTTAATCATCGATGCTAGGTAGGATTCAATTAGTCCCAGGTGGTCTCTAATCAGGCTTAAATGGGCATGTATGATTGCTGACAGTTTTCTCTAAATTCCCTACAGGTCAGAAGTTCCTAAAAACAAGGAGGTTGCCTCCTTTCCAGGATCAGGTATGCCCGACGGTGAGTTTGCCCTTGCAACACGGGCACTTGTTTTTTTCCATGTAGTACCCGGTTCAGAATGGGAAGCGGGCTGTTAGGTCTCAAGGGCACCAAACTAGGTCCCATTATAGCTGTAGTTAATAGTAATGCTGGAAATAGGGCCACACAAATATGCTACTTCACTGTTGCCTTTTGAAGCTGCCTCCTCTGTTAAATTATAATCTTGAACTACAGCAGTGCTGTTTTTCGCTCCCCCATCTCCGAGCCTCCAAGACAGTTCGCCTGCCCTAGCGATAGCCTGCACTCAGTCAGGGCAATTTCATTTGACACCGCCCCAATAGCTTGCTCCAGCATGGTGTTGGTATTTGTGGGTTTGTGTGAAGGGGCAGGACATCCAACTGCTTTCCGCTTGCCCATTCTGAAGGGGTGATGAAAAAGGAACTCACCTGTACAGTCAAAAGATTAAATTACCATATCAGAGGGGTGACCTAGCCTAGCCTTGTCCGACTGCGGGTGCAGATGGGCCTGCCCTTGGCCTGGGATTTGCACAGGCAAGGCCAGCGTGTGTCCGGTGAATAGCCATGAACTTCTTCCTGGAGCCCTGGGGATGTTGGTAGTGGTAGTCCTTCGCTCCCACCACAGCCACTGAAACTCCAGTGCAGTGGGAAACAAGAGTGCTCTTTATAGTGCTCTGCAGTGCCGGATTTAGAGGGTGCAATTTGTGCTCTGAAATTAGCGCCAGTAGCATTGCCCAAGAGCGCGCACTGTTGAACACTGTTGATCTTTGTAGAAATAGAAGAGAGATAACTGTGTTAAACAGATCAGGAGGCATGCTTTTATGCCCACCCATGCGCTGCAGTAAGGAATTTGCTTTGCTTATGAGTCAGAAAATAAAATAAAAGGTTTCACGTGAACGTTCAGGGATTTCTTTTAATTGATCTAGGCACATAGAGCTGAGCTCCGCTCTCTGCTCGCAGCCTCAATATGTCTTCTTACCGCCTTGATTACTAGAGACATTCTACGCCAGCTCAATTTTGTGTAATTTACTCTCAGTTTGTGAATTGAAACAAAGTAAGTTGTAGTCAGGTCCAGCTCGGTGGCAGTGCAACATATATTATTGTTTTAAAAGCACCTGCTGCTGCATTCTTTGCCTCCAGCAATTTTCAGGCAACAATAAACTGGCACAATAACTCAGTTGATTAATGTTCTTTCTAGAGAGAAAGATTGGAACTTTCTCTTGTGGAAGTTTCAATTCATCGTAAGGTAACACAGAGGGTTAATATGCCTGCTGCAAAGAATGTGTACCATGCACATCACAAAGAGCATATAATGTAAATAAGTCAGTAGGTTACTGCTTTTGTCAGAGAGATCCTATTGTTACTTGCAGTTTGTAAGTTAAAATCCTAATGCCGAACAATGATGTATGAACTGTCATCAAAGAACTGCATGCAAACTGCAAGGTATAGATTAGAGCGCAGTAATTTCATCCCATTTTTTTTATTATCCTAATGTTACAAAATGGGTTAATTGGGGCAGAAATCAATTCTTATTATTAAAGAGAATCCCCAACCACGGTGTTAAGCTTTATATTCTAAGTTTGCGCTTCTCCAGACCAAGCACTCTTAAACTATACTGCCTACAAGTATGGATGACATGACTCCTATTGTAGTCCTCTGTCTTATGTAAAGTTTCGTATAAACTGATTTACACATGTATAATTGATTCAGTGGCATAGCAAGGGGGTGTATGCCCCAGGTGGCATGAGTTTTGGCGGCGGCTTCCCCTGCTCTTACCTGCCATCTTGTGGTGGCAATACCCACCCCCCACTCTTCAATCAGTCGCCGTGGGCAGCAACTGCAGTGACTGCCAATGCGCTAGCTACGCTACTGGATTGATTGTCTCTGTGTAATATGTGTTATGTAAAAGGCTCTGACACCCTACACTGGTATGAGTGGTGCTATAAATCTAATGTATGCATCTGTGAAAGAGTAGTTATGGAGACATGAGGGGCACTGTTGAAGGGTGGTAGAAAGGGAATCTCTGACAGAGGAGGTCATTGGATGGCGCCAACAAACATTGTCACACCCAGCGCTAATGCCGGCCCTGGTGATTAAAGTGCACAGGTGAGCTGAATAGCCAGGGACCACCTCCTGGGGTCTTGGGGATGTTGATATCAGTAGTCCTTCGCTTCTGCCACAGCCACTGGAACTTGCCATTCAATGTACCCTGTTTTTTGTCTTTGCTGACCGCCTGGCACATTCCACGTAGAGTGTAGTAGACCACTACACTGAGAGCAGTAATATTTCCGGAACTGCTAAACTGCCACATGCATAAGGCATTGCCACTACCTGGGAGCCATTTTCTTGCTTGAAACAGAACCAGGATGCCCTTCATACGTTTCACTGGAGGTACCATGGACAGCTACTGGAACACACACATGAACAACGTTGTGCATTTATTGTGAGTTTAGTAATGTACTAAGTATCTCCTCTCAGGTGCTACAGAGTGTCAAAATCACTGACACTATGAAGTACATTCGAAGAACAAGAGAGCAAGGGGAGTTCTCTCTACCCTTGTCCTTTTGTCCCATGTTATATGAATATGACTCTTAGCAACGAGAGATTCTCTTAAAAAGCGAATCTGAGCATTTGAATCTTCAACAATTTCCTGAATAGTAGATAATTCAGGTTAGATGTCAGGGCTTTCCACAATGTTGGGCCCTTCATAGTATGATCACTGTATGTATTGTGTATTTTGTGTTGCGCATGCAAGGCCCACAAGCACGAGACCACTTACCTAGGTCAATATTACATCAGGACAAGTCATTTGAATACAGATTTAATGTGCAAATATACAAGAAGCCTGGGCAAATACACCATAAGTAACTGGGGCATGAGCACAGCAGAGTAGATGGAGGATACTCAAATCCCAATACATCGAATATACAGGGGCAAGTATAATTGATACTCATGTTGCAAAATGTGCCAGTGGTGTACAGATCCCACGCTGTCAAAGAGCCTAATCTCAGAGAAAGGAAGGAGGGTACTATTAGCTACCAAACAGTAGACTCATTTCTTTTTTTAAAGAAAAGAGGGATGGGTGTGAATGAACTTTTACACGTTGGGTGTGCATCCAGAGAATGATTTGTTCAAGGTTCGCTTTTTGCTCAACATTTGGACTTCAAGTAAAAAATTATCCGAGAAGTAAATCTGGCTGGACTCCCCTGAGAACTTAGTAGCAGATTTACAAGAAATTGACGCATTTGTAGAGATGCGTCACTTTTCCTGCAACACCATGCAAAACCCTTGCATCGCCATGGATGCGCCGTATTTACAATACGGCGCACCATGATGCAACGATTGACAGATGTGTCACAAATGTTGACGCTTCTGTTGACGGAAAAGTCACACATTGCTGGAGTTGTGCCGCAAGCACGACGCAACTCCAGCAATGCCTGTTGAGGTCTGTTTCCAATACACTGTGTCACTCCTTACGCCTGTTTCAAGCAGGCGTAAGGTTTTGATGCAGTGGCATCCTAAAAGTCACGTAGTGAAATCTTGTAGATTTAACTACGTCTCTTTTACGAGGCTTTCCTGCGTGGGAATACCCACCCTGCATACATTATACCTGACGCAGGTATAATGTCACGCAGGGCTTTACAACCTGACGCATCTCCCTAGATGCGTCACGTAAATGGGCCACAACTTTTATGTCACTACTGCATCACAAAAAGTAACGCAACGATGGCGCAAAAGTGACGCAAGGAGATTGTAAATCTGCCCCTTAGTTTCTTGGACATTTAGCAACAGGGTTCAGCATGCAGGCCCACATAAACTAGGCAAGCAAGTTTATATCTAGATCTTTTTACAGTGGCGAACCAGCTGAAGGTGAAGTGGTGAAGGCTGTCAGCCCTTGAGATCAGTCATGCTAGGGGGTGACGTATGGCCTAAAAGGGGCAGGTTGAATTTTAAGAATGCCAGTTGAAATGGAATTGCCGTAGTCAATTCCAGTATTTTATTCCCTTGAGGTTGTGAGGTTGTGAGATGGTTTGATCCCATGGATAAGTCTCAATTGATAGTTACCATTTTTGGCTATGATATGCTTGTGAGGGCTGAGGTTGCTATTTAGAGTAAAGCCAGGGAACTTCATAATTTCAGTGATGATGATTAGAGTTCAATTGACGATGGTCAATTGACGATGTTCATGGCGTCCAACCAGTTTTGTGATAAGGAAAAAAGGGCCAATCAGTTTTGAACTGGGGCAGAGAAGAGGTGTGGTGATTTAAGGGGGACCATGGGCTGATTTTGAGGTGAATCATTGCGAGCTAGATCTGAATATTGTTTAGGGTCATAGCAAGAAGGGGAATATCATCAGGGCCGGTGTCCTTCAAGTAGAGTTGAGTGATATTTGCATATTGGTGGTGTGGTATGCAAGAGTCTTCAGCAATGTTACCTGGAAATCAAGATATAGGTTGAAGGAAATAGGTGGTTGGTTTGAGCTTCAAGGACTCCTTGTAGTACAGGAACAGGGTTAGGGAAGGAGCTGCATATTTTGATTTATTGAGAACAAGGTAGAGATCAAGGTAGAGTTTGAACCAGCTCAATTATTTTTCTGCAAAATCCATGCGGTCTCTTGTAGGTTAGACTAGTGTGCCTTGGTAGAATGATGGATGCAAGTTAAGTACATACTTAGCAGTACCAGTACCTTTAAAACCAAGATGACAAGTAACAGGAATGCTTTATACTCAAGAAATAACAGCAGCGCAGCAGTTACCGAATTAGAGAGGCTTTTACCAGAGCGTCTACCACAGGGGCTGTGATGATCACTGCAGAATACCATGAGACATTCCCAACAACCAGGGGGAAAAAAAGGGAATTGGGGGTCAGTACATACAGGTAGGAAGGAAACAGATACAGCACACAACAAACACCTGCATAACTAACCAGGGGATGCAGAATTGAGGGACTGAGGAAGGTAAAACAAACAAGCATGAGGGATGAGAAATCTGGGGGATGAACTGAAGAGGTTCTTAAGAACCTTAACGAAATGCACAGTTACCAGGCAATAATTGATTGAATTACATTCCTTGTTGTGCAGGTGGACCAGCTCTAGCCTGGAAGTAAAAGACAAAGCTCCAGGAGCTCTTATCTGAGTAGTGATGCATTAGAACACTAATAAATTGTCTTAAAGCCATCTTTCTATTCTCCATACCTTGTATCCTTCTTACCTGTGTGAGAATATTTGACTGGTCCAATTGCTGACAAGAGACCAGTGAGCATGCATACAGGTACATTATGCATTCACTGCAGTCTACGGAAGGATTTTTCTGATGTGGCATAGTAGATAGCATTGTGGGTGACCATAATGGATTATACCAGGACATTGTCAACTGGCAGAGGCACAGTTTCCCTACAGAGCAAACCACAGTGATGATTCCAGTATTTATGGACACTCTATTGCCTCCACAATTAAATTGAACAGGCATCCCGAATTCACCCTATCCTCCAAAACTCTTACAGGCAACAATAAGACTCTTTGTGCTCCTTTCTGTCCTGATGATCAATCAATCAGCGAGACTCGTACAGTGCATCTAATCACCTGTGAGGGTATCCAAGTGCTGAGGATCTTGCTGCAGCCAGGTCTTGAGTGCTTTCCTGAATTCCAGCAGTGAGGGCGAGGTCTGATGGTCGAGAGGGAGGTCGTTCCAGGCCCTGGCCATGAGGCAAGAGATGGAGCAACCTCCGCTGTGGCTTTGACGTATGGGAGGGGTGTGAGCGAGGTGAAGGGAAGCGGAGCGCAGGTGTCTAGAGGGCTGGTGGAAGTTCAGGTGGTAGTTAATGTATTGTTGGTTGTGCAGGGCTTTGCATGTGTGGATCAGTATCTTGAAGTGGCATCTCTTCTGAATGGGAGCCAGTGAAACTTCCTAATTTTGGGGGTGATGTGGGTCTGCTTGGGGAGGTCAAGATGAGTCTGGCCACAGAGTTCTGTATGGTCTGTAGTCTCTTCAGGAGGAGCAAGGTGATTCCTGCATAGAGTGCATTGCTGTAGTCCAGCTGGCTGATGACTAGGACTTTGGTGATGGAATGTCTGGTGTTGATCGAGAGCCATATGAAGATCTTGCACAGCATGCGAAAAGTGAGCGAATAGGCGGAGACTGTGTTGATCTAGTTTTTCATGGTGAGCTTGCTGTCCATGATGATGCCAAGGTTGTTGGCATGGTTTGTTGGTGTGTGTGAGGGTCCTACTTCTGAAGGCCACCAGGAGTCGTTCCACAAGGAGGCATTGTTCCTCGAAGATCAGTTCTGCCATTTTATCTGTGGTGAGTTTCAGCCAGTTGTCTTTCATCCAATCGGCATTGTTTGTCATCCATCTGCGGAAGTTTGCTCTCATGGTGGAGGGCTCTTCTGATAGTGAGAGGATAAGCTGGGTGTCATTGGCGTAGGAAATTATGAGGGGTCCATGGTTTCTAAAGATATTGACCAAAGGTGTCACGTAGGTGTTGAATAGGATGGGGCTGAGGAATAAGCCTTGTGAGACCCGCAGTTGATGCACTTGTGTTCAGAGATGTGGGGAGGAAGACAGATTCTCTGGTTTCTTCTGGTGAAGAAGAAGGTGATTCACCTGAGGACATCTCCTTGACTTCCAATGTGGTGGAGTCTCTTGATAAGGGTGTGGTGGGACACAGTTTCAAATGCTGCTGAGAGATCAAAGAGGATCAGGGCCACCATTTTCCTTGAGTCAAGTAGGCCTCTGATGTAGGAAGTACGACCCAGCCAAAAGCTGCCTGCGTGAGCTTCACTGGCTACCAATGAGACAGAGAGCTATCTTCAAGCTAATGTGCATAACACATAAAGCATTGCACAATACGGGCCCTCGCATCCTAAAAAATAAAATCAGATTTTATGCTCCAACGAGGAACCTGCATTCCTGTACGGCTGCTAGAGCAAGCAACACTCGTGTGAAAACAGCTAGGATGGGTGGACGGGCGTTCTCCCACCTGGCGCCAAATACCTGGAACAAGCTGCCTCAGGAACTCAGACTAACAGACTGTTATTTGTCCTTCAGGAAGCAACTAAAAACATTTCTTTTTCCAAAATCTGACTAAACACAATCCCCACTCTGTTATCTGTTAACTATTCACTACTGTCAGGATAGCGCCGTGATATCCCATTGGGGATGATTGTTTGCGCTCTATAAATACCATAAATAGAAATAAATGTAGTCCGTGGCAGCAATTATGGTAGTTTTCGGTGCTGTGGTTGTCGTGGAATCCAGACTGGAAGATTTCCAAAAAGTTGTTGTTCTCAGATGTTCCGTGAGTTGGTGATTGAGATGTCCAGAAAGTTGTTGTTCTCAGATGTTCCGTAAGTTGGTGATTGATGGCTTTTTCGTGGACCTTGGCGGGGAAAGGGAGCAGAGAAATGGGACGGAAGTTCTTGAGTTTGCTGGGGTTGACAAATTGTTTCTTGAGAAGGGGTTTGACTTTAGAGCGTTCCCATTCATTACAAAAGGAAACCGTGGTGATGGATGGGTAAACAGACAAAATATCGATTTCAAAATATCAAATGGACAAAATATTGACTTCAAAATATAGAATGGACAAAATATCGAATGGACAGAATATAGTCATCAAAAGTATCGTTTTTAAGGTAAGTAATGTAATATCCAATTTTAAAAATATAAAAAGTCAAAATATCGAAGTATATAATATAGGTTATTAGAATTATTGAATTTTTAATAATATAGAATTTTTTATAGTGTTTTTATATTATTATATGTGTGAAAAGTCTGTATTTATGTTATAATTTATTTAAATAATGAATTTTATGTTATTTAATTTTTGCGTAATTTAATTCTGTAGCGGGTTGTGGGTTTATAGGGGAATAGGGTGGGAAGTAATTTAATTATAATTAATTAAATATGTAAATTTATTTATTGGTATTTATTTTTAATTAAGTGTTAATTAATTTTTATTTGGTAATTAATTACATTTTAATTGCCAATTAATTTTATTTAATTGATTAATTGATAATTATGTTAATTTTACTAATTTATTTTCTGTAGCGGGTTGTGGGTTTATAGGGGAATAGGGTGGGAAGTAATTGAATTATAATTAATTAAATATGTAAATTTATTTATTGGTATTTATTTTGAATTAATTGTAATTCATTTTTAATTCCTAATTAATTAATTGTTAATTTGTAATTAATTTGTATTAATAGGTAACTAATTGTAATAATTTATTTTAATTTGTATTTTTAATTGATTAATTATTATATTATATTAAATTGGTAATTACTTTTAACTAATTTTTTATAGATATTAATATATCTATTTTTTTTAAATAATATATGAAGTATTTACTTTCCCTACTGTTGCACTCACTGGAGTGGGAATAGTAATTTTTACCCCTACGCTATCCAACGCTTTCCCTACTGTTGCACTCTCTGGAGTGGGAATAGTAATTTTTACCTCTACGCTATCCAACGCTTTCCCTACTGTTGCACTCACTGGAGTGGGAATAGTAATTTTTACCCCTACGCTATCCAATATTTTCCCTACTGTTGCACTCTCTGGAGTGGGAATAGTAATTTTTACCCCTACGCTATCCAACGCTTTCCCTACTGTTGCACTCTCTAGAGTGGGAATAGTAATTTGTACCCCTACGCTATCCAACGCTTTCCCTACTGTTGCACTCTCTTTGGAGTGGGAATAATAATTTTTACCCCTACGCTATCCAACGCTTTCCCTACTGTTGCACTCATTGGAGTGGGAATAGTAATTTTTACCCCTACGCTATCCAACGCTTTCCCTACTGTTGCACTCTTTGGAGTGGGAATAATAATTTTTACCCTTACGCTATCCCACGCTTTCCCTACTGTTGCACTCTCTGGAGTGGGAATAGTAATTTTTACCCCTACGCTATTCAACGCTTTCCCTACTGTTGCACTCTTTGGAGTGGGAGTAGTAATTTTTAGCCCTACGCTATCCAACGCTTTCCCTACTGTTGCACTCTCTGGAGTGAGAATAGTAATTTTTGCCCCTACACTATCTAACGCTTTCCCTACTGTTGCACTCTTTGGAGTGGGAATAGTAATTTTTACCCCTACGCCATCCAACACTTTCCCTACTGTTGCACTCTCTGGAGTGGGAATAGTAATTTTTACCCCTACGCTATCCAACGCTTTCCCTACTGTTGCACTCACTGGAGTGGGAATAGTCATTTTTACCCCTACGCTATCCAACGCTTTCCCTACTGTTGCACTCTCTGGAGTGGGAATAGTAATTTTTACCCCTACGCTATCCAACGCTTTCCCTACTGTTGCACTCTCTAGAGTGGGAATAGTAATTTGTACCCCTACGCTATCCAACGCTTTCCCTACTGTTGCACTCTCTTTGGAGTGGGAATAATAATTTTTACCCCTACGCTATCCAACGCTTTCCCTACTGTTGCACTCATTGGAGTGGGAATAGTAATTTTTACCCCTACGCTATCCAACGCTTTCCCTACTGTTGCACTCTTTGGAGTGGGAATAATAATTTTTACCCTTACGCTATCCCACGCTTTCCCTACTGTTGCACTCTCTGGAGTGGGAATAGTAATTTTTACCCCTACGCTATTCAACGCTTTCCCTACTGTTGCACTCTTTGGAGTGGGAGTAGTAATTTTTAGCCCTACGCTATCCAACGCTTTCCCTACTGTTGCACTCTCTGGAGTGAGAATAGTAATTTTTGCCCCTACACTATCCAACGCTTTCCCTACTGTTGCACTCTTTGGAGTGGGAATAGTAATTTTTACCCCTACGCTATCCAACACTTTCCCTACTGTTGCACTCTCTGGAGTGGGAATAGTAATTTTTACCCCTACGCTATCCAACGCTTTCCCTACTGTTGCACTCACTGGAGTGGGAATAGTCATTTTTACCCCTACGCTATCCAACGCTTTCCCTACTGTTGCACTCTCTGGAGTGGGAATAGTAATTTTTACCCCTACGCTATCCAACGCTTTCCCTACTGTTGCACTCTTTGGAGTGGGAATAGTAATTTTTACCCCTACGCTATCCAACGCTTTCTCTACTGTTGCACTCTTTGGAGTGGGAATAGTAATTTTACACTTCCGCTATCCTACGATAATAATATTGCATATTTTTTATTTATATTATGTTACTATATATATATATATATATATATATATGTTTTAATAAATATGATTGTGTTTTTTATAACTTTAATTAATTATTTAATAAGTTTAATGTAATTTAAGTATTTTTAAGTGTATTTTAGTTATTAATTTTTAATATTTTTTTATTTAACATTGTTTTTAAGAAATTCGATATTTTTACAAACTATATTTTTTTAACGGTATTTTTGACTCGATATTTTAGTACTTACCTGTTTGTAGATAGAAACTCGATATTTTGTCTGTCGATATTTTGTCGCCAATATTTTTGGTAGTCGATATTATGTCCGTCGATATTATGTCAGTGATCCGATGGATGCATTGAGGATGGTGGTGAGTTTGTTGCTGATTGACTTCCTTCCAAGGTTGAAGATGTGATGGAGACAGGAGCCCATTGGTGCTCCTGTGTGGACAGAGTTCCTGATGTCAGTGATGCTTTGAGTGGTGAGCTTATTCCAAGTGGTTGAGGTTTGCCATTGTGGGAGCAATGACATTGAGGAGGTCAGCGGTGGTAGGTTGGGACCTGAATTTTTTATAGATGTCGGAGATCTTGTCATGGAAGAAGTCTACCACGGTGTTGCAGAGTTCCTGGGAAGGGGTGATGATGTTTTTGGAGGCTGATTGGTTGAAGAACTCTCTGACGATGTTGAATAGTTCTTTACTGCAATTGCCACTGACCTCGATGTGGTTGTTGAGGGTGTTACTTTTCATCTTTTTCAGGAGTTGGTTGAGCAAAGTTTTGTAGGATGTTTGGCCTATGGTGTGCTTGCTGGTATGCCACCTTCTTTCAAGTTGCTTGTGATCCAGCGGCCTATAGGAAATATGTCATAAACTACGCTACCTAACTTCACCACACACTCTAAAAATCACTACTTAAAACATGGACCCATTAACAAAACCTGACATATTTTGACCAACTGAATCATGTGGCCTAATTTTAAATTTATATACAACTTATATACATTTATATATATCCGCGGTAAATAAACAACATTACTTAAACAAATCCTAACTATTTAATTGGCCACCATTGGCGATGGCATCTAACTAATGATAACCTGCACTCCCGAAATGACAAGACCAGCTTGTTTTCAAAAGTAAGATTTTATTAGCTATTTATTTGAATTATAAGAATATAGTTTTATTTTAGCATTTTATTAGAATTGTCATAAGCATATTTGTAAGCATCATATAGAATTCAGATTATTGGCAAAGAATTATAAGTTTAGCATTTTCTAGAACCTAAGTCCCTAAATAAGCTAAATAAATGGAAATAAAGTAAAGTCTTTTGGGTTTCTTACGTGCTCCAAACAAAGTCCGACAGCACGACACCCTCATCCAAAGGTTAGAAAACAGCAGCGTGACCCATCCACGGGGCATGGATCTTTATTCCTTTCTGCACTAAGCTAATCTAATTAAAAGTAAAACTTTCCGCAAAAGTCGATGTCCCATTGGCTCATGAGTGACAAGTGACATGTCACCCCATATTTCAAAACATCAGTTCCGTCACTTTCTTAGACTCCATTGTCTCTACTGTACGTGATCCGAGGCTTCCTTTGCTTGCAACAATTTTGCCATAGTTTTTCACTAGTTTCATTTCACTTCCTCGGATGCCAAGTTATCAAAATGTTCTTTCTGCCGGTTCCTGGCCTTGGCCACGTCCGACCAGAATAATGTCAGAGCCTCATCACAGTTCAACAAATGTTACTTCAATGGAAAACTTTAGAAAGGACATCTCAGGCTTCGTGCAGAAAGAAAAATTCATCCTTCTAGTAAACTCGAGTGAACTAGGCCCAAAGCAGTCAACTTAATTTCTCTAATGTATAAACAAACACAAGAAAATAATTAATGAAAGAAATATTATTCATTCTGTTTCCACCCTTTGTTTGCTAATTATTTAACCCACCCGTTAGTATAATATTACCTAGCACAAAGCAAACAAATAAAGCAGCATTTTATATCTACCAGTCTTCATTTTTCCACAAAATTCTTTATGCACCTTTAGAGAGTAGAATGACATCACATAGACAAGGAAAACAAAATAAGCGCATGCCACTTTTTAAATTCATCTGCAGTTAGTTATGACATGACAGAATGACAAAATTAATTTATTATTTTTCACGAACAAAAAGATGCATCAGATTTGCACATTTATGAGCACATGTGTTAGTTTTCCCACGTGTAAAAGTTTAATCTAAGTTGATTTAGTACAAATACATCACAAACCATTAATAGGATTATTTTATTTTATGGAAGTATAACTTCACGAGTTGGAATAAAAAGTTATTCTCTATCTCGCTCCATCAACTCCCTCATCTGGTGATTAACAAATCACCACACCACACCCAAAATTTAGAAAATTTTAACTAAAATAGAAAATGATTCAAATCCATTTGAGTTAGTATTCTAAAAATTTGTTTCTGCAAAATCTCTGCAATTATCGTAACGTGCCCTATGTAATTCTTGTAATTCTATTTCATTTTCTTCTTCCTTTTTTATTTTATAAATTCTCTTCTTTTCTTTCATTTGTTTCTTTCTCTTGTGTAATAAACAACCAATCTTTGTTAGAACTATTATAAATATTATCACAATCAAAGGTGTTAAAATCTTGCCAAGAACTGAACCACCTATTTCTTGAAACCAGGTTTTTATAGCTTGAAACCTTTTTGAAAGTCGCTTTGAGAAATCTTCCTCTTCTAATGGAACTATCTCTGAATGCATTTCTGTAATATTCTTAATATACATATCAATATTTTTGCTTTCGTCAGGTATGTAGGTACAACAATGTTGTACATGTAAAATGCCACAAACTCCTCCCTCTTTTGCTAGTAGTATATCCAAAGCAAGGCGATCTTGCATCTCCATAGTTCTAATTGCAATAACTTCAACATTCACTAATTGGAAACCATCTGCTGTATCAGTGGACAATCTATCAACAATTGTGGATAATTTTCTAATTTTCCCTGCATTCAATGTTATACCCACTATGGGTATCACTGCTTCAAAAATATCTCCTAAAATTTCTGTGAAACTTTCTCTTCTATATCTATTTACATGATTATTAATTTTGAACAATCCTTCTGAATTTCTGTCAACATGAAATATTTTTGGAAAAACAATTCCAACGAAACAAGTCCCATACCAGTGGTCTGGGAGATTATAATAAGCTTTGTCACCACAAATAAAATAAATTCCAGGAAAAATTGGATCCTTGCCACCTTTGAATCCCCAACCACCCATAATCTGATAAGTGTCTTCACAATTACTAGCACCCACAAAATAATTATCAAAAAGTGTATTATCTCTTCTAATACAAAGCTTACCACTAACTGGTTTATCTATGTGAATTGCAACATTATAAAAAGTTTTACCGTTAAGCTTCTCATCTTCTTTTTGCCAGAACCTAGATTTAGTCTGCTTAACTAATTCATTTCTTTTATAAATTGCTCTTCTCTCCTCAACAAGGTTCAGGAAATTCTTGCCTTCAGTGCTTAGTTTACAAGTTAGATTATTCTTATAAGCATACTCATAAGTGAGTTTGTTAGTTACTAAGAAACATTCCCTCATCTGTTTAGCATTCTTATGTTTATTCAAAACACTCTCAATTTTTAAATTAGCAAACATTTCGTCAAAATTTGAATAATAGTATTCTAAACGTCCAGTCTGATAGAACAAACTAGCTAACACACTACATGTTATACCATATGTAAGAGGAAGCATATTATATGTTACTCCCTCAGAAACAGAAGCAGGTAATTTTACACAAACATAGCAATCTTTAGCATCCATTACTTTAACATATTCTCCTAAAAGCCTTGTGAATGTATTGCTTGAAAAATCACTAATAGATTTGTCCTGATGAATTTCAGGTTTGTGATCAATAACTTTGCTTTCCCTTAGGGTGAAAAAGATTATACCATTCGGTGCCCTCAACACACTGAACCAAGAATCATTCGTTTCCAATCATACCCCCTGATGGACTACAGTGAAATACTCACAAAAAGATTTAGTTAAAACTATTTGTTTTGACTAATTGAAGCTTTGCTTGTCATATTGACTTTGTGTAAATTTTTGTTGATTTCAAAAGGAATAACAACAGCTAGTACTAACCAGAGCAGAATTAACACAAGCCCACACACCAGAGTCATCTTACAGCATCTCTTGAATATAGAACACTTTGAAGTACTCCGTTCCATAACGTAAGGCATTTTTATTTTATTTTTAGAAGATAAAAAGAAATAAAATTATTTTAAAATATTAATTTTCTAAATTGTACACCCCCCTTTTAAAAGAATTTTTTTTTTTTTAACTTAGCCCTAACAATGTATCTTCGACCTTATGTCACAAACAATTTCACAGCTAAACAAGTTTTCTTCGACCTTGTGTCACCTAACAAAATTTCTTCGGCCTTTTGCCAAATAATAAAAGTAAAAACCTAATTTAATTAATCAGTACTTCAATCATTGTCACTAATTTCTTCAATTTCATCTTCCTGGCTGCTACTATTAATCTCAATAACAGGAGGAATTATCAGATAAGTCCATTCAGGAGACCTATATTTCTGATTTGGCTTCACAACTCTTTTAGTTTTTCTAGAAACTACTTCTATTTTCCTCCCTTTCTCAGCTTTCTTTTCAGGTTCCTTTTGACTAGTGATTTCATCCACTTGCTCCTTCGAATTTTTAATTAGCCTGACTCTCAATTTTCCACTTCCACTTGGCCACAAATCACCTTTTTTCAAGATCTTTCTTTTCGGTTCTGAAAAATTTGTTTCTGACTTCCAAGATCTTTTCTTTACTTTTCCATCTTCATCATTCACATCACTTTCTCCAGAGTCACTGTCATAAATTTCGATTCTTGACACAGGACCTTTTATACTCGGCAGTTTCACTCCGTTAGGAACTATACTTTGTCTTCCATCACTGGTACTTGGTAATTCGTTCTCCTTCTCTTCTTCAATTACCTACAACTTCCCAGTTTCCGGTTTCTTGTTCCTTCTTCCAGAGCTTTTCCTCTACTTTTCAATACTCTCCTGGTCAGAAATTTCAATTGATTCAGCTTCTCTTTCTTCAGATTTTTCAATAGTCTCTACTCCATTCACTTTCTTGACAGACTCTTCTGCTGAATTTCTTTTAATCAGATCTTCATCACTTTCAGAGTCAATTTCGATAATTCCGAAATCTTCTTTATTCAAGTCTTTATTCACTCGCAGATTTTCCAGATGTCGACCTCCCTGTCGATCTTCAGAATCTGGATTTATTTCACCTTCTATTTCGGAATCAGAATCATCTGTAGAATCACTCTCTTCATCAGAGTTTTCAGGAGTAGGAATTGGAATAGTGTGGCTTGGATGTATCCACCTCTTCAATCCTTTACATTTTACTGCATTTGTAGTGACTAGAATTATCTGCCTAGGCTTCTGCCACCTAGGGACCAAACAATTTCTTCTTCGATTAACTTTTGTCCTGACCCAATCTCCAGGTTTCAAATCATGAGTCTGTACTTTTTCATCAGATTGTGCTTCAGTTCCCACCTGATTAGACACAGAAGTCACTACGTCAGACAGTCTCTTGCAATATTCCAAAATAGCACTGTCATTAATGCTCAACAATTTGCCAACTGGAACAAAAGCTTGCCTCATGACCCTGCCCATTAAAATCTCATGAGGACTCAGACCTGTCTTCTTATCAGGTGTACTCCTTAATGACATCAGAACTAGTGGAAGAGCATCAGTCCACTTTACACCTGTATCTAGACACATTTTTCCAATCCTGTTCTTAATTGTTCCATTAATTTGCTCAACAACTCCAGATGCTTCTGGTCTGTATGCACAGTGTATTTTCTGCTCAATATTTAATGCTTCACAAATCAATTTCATAAGTTTGTTATCAAAATGGCTCCCTCCATCACTTTCAATAGTGACAGGAAAAACGTACCTTGGAATGATTTCTCTAAGTAACAGTTTTGCAACTGTAATTGAATCACAATGTCGAGTAGGAAAAGCTTCTACCCATCTTGAAAACAAACAAACAATCACAAGAACATATTTCAAACAGTTGTGTAAGGGCATCTCAATGAAATCCATTTGGAGTCTGGTGAAAGGACCACCCTCTCGACCAATAATTCCTGTACCCACAATTGACTTTCTGTTTGGGTTCATTTGCTGGCAAGATAAATACCTCTTACAAAAAGATTCAGCAATAGTTCTAAATTTGGTATTAAACCAAGTTTCTTTAAAAAGTCTGATCATGGAATCTCTTCCAATATGGCCAGGACCATGATATAATCTGGCCATGTCAGCAATCAAACAATTTGGTAAAACTACTCTGCCATCTTTGTAAGTCCATACTCCATCCTCATCACGTGGTCTACATTCTGCTCTTAACCACGAATCTTTTTCCTCATCATCAGCTTCATTTTGCAAATCCCTGATTTCCTGCCATGTTTCCACTACTGATGTTAGCATCAATGAATTTGAATCACATTCTTTGCTTTTTTCCCGATTGCATGCACGACAATTTTTGGCACAATACTTTGCAGTTTCGTCTGCATAAGCATTGCCTTTAGAGATAAAATCCACACCTTTTGTATGTGCTGCACACTTAACCACAGCGATCTCCTTAGGTAATTGTATAGCGTCAATCAATCTCTTAATAAACACTGCATTTTTAATTGGTGACCCTGCTGAAGTTAAATAGCCTCTCTGAGACCAGAGCTGTCCATAATCATGCACAACTCCGTACCCATACTGGCTGTCAGTTATTATGGTAACTCTCAAATCCTTTGAAATTTCGCAGGCACGAATTAAAGCAATTAATTCAGCCACCTGTGCTGAACGAATTCCTTCAAGACATGATGCTTCTTCAACATCAGCAACTGTACAAACTGAATAAGCTGCCTTCAAAATACCTCCTTCTGACCTCAAACAAGAACCATCTACAAAGTAATCAAAATCTGATTCAGGCAAAGGAACATCTTTAATGTCCTGCCTAGGCTTGGTGCAATATTCCATAACATCCAAGCACTCATGTTCCACATCATTTTCATCAATAATTTCAGAATCAGGTAACAATGTGGAAGGATTAAGATTCACACATCTTGCAATAGAAACATTATCTGCTCCCAGAATAATTTTCTCATATTTAGTCAACCTACTGCTAGTTAAATGTTGAGTTTTACCTCTTGTCAGTAATATTTCAACTGAATGAGGAACGAAAACTTTCACAGGAAATCCCATTATGATTCCTTCACTTTGTTCAAGACTGATACTTGTCGCAGCAACTGCTTTTAAACAACCTGGTAAAGCTTTAGCAACTGGATCAAGAACTGCAGAGAAATATGCAATGGGCTTCTTTAAATTCCCATGTCTTTGTATTAACACAGACAAAGCACATCCCTCTCTCTCACTGCAATATAATTCAAATCCTTTTTCATAATTTGGCATGCCTAAAGCTGGAGCTTCACACAAGCTTCTTTTTAGATTTTCAAAAGACTCAAATTCAGCCTCATTTAAAACAATTGGATCTTTTACATCTGATTTTGTCAATCTCTGTAGTGGTTTCGCAATTACCGAAAATCCACTTATCCATTGTCGACAGTAACCAACCATTCCCAGAAACATTCTGACTTGTCTTTGTGTTCTTGGAGGTTGCATTGCTTGAATCATTTTAATTCTCTCAACTGTCACTTGTCTCTTTCCCTTTGCAATTCTGTGACCAGATATTTTACCTCCTGTTTACCAAACTGCAACTTAGCTGGAGACACCTTGTGTCCCTCATCTGCTAGATGATTTAACAGTATAATTGTGTCTGTCACACAATTTTCTCTCGTTTTAGCAGCTATCAACAAATCGTCAATATACTGCACCAACGTTGACCTGCCAGGTAAATCTAGATCTTCCAAAGATCGTTTTAACAGCTCATTAAAAATAGAAGGACTCTCTGTATACCCTTGAGGAATTCTACACCATGCGAGGGTCCTACTCTGGAATCTGAAAGCGAAAATTTCTTGACTCTCAGGATGTAATGGTACAGTAAAGAACGCATTGCAGAGATCAATAACAGTATACCATTCTGCATCATGTGGAATCTGGTACAAAATAACTGCAGGATTTGGAACCACAGGACAGCATGGAATAACAATCTGATTAATTTTCCTCAAATCCTGAACAATCCTATATGTTCCATTTGATTTCTTGATTCCCATAATCGGTGAATTACAAGGACTAATCTCAATTTCTTTTAAAACACCTTGTTTAATGAATTTTTCAATCACAGGAATAACTCCTTCAACTGTCTCTGCTTTCATCTTATACTGAGGGATATTTGGAAATTCTATTCCCTGCTTTAAAGATATTTTGACTGGATCGACATGTTTCATCAGACCCATCTCATTTCCAGTCAAATCCCAAATTTCAGCTTTTACTGTTTCTTTAAGCTCTTCTGGTAAATTAGCAGGAAACAATTTTGATTCTTCTGTTTCTACCAACATCATAGTCATTCGATACAAACCATCTTCCTCCATTGTTTGTAGTTCAACTCCCTCAGGAGAACAATATATTCTGCAATTCATTTTGCACAATATATCCCTCCCCAACAAATTCACAGGACTGCTGTTACAAACCACAAATCTGTGTTTGTCTTTGAAATTTCCAATTTCAACAGGTACTGGATCAGTTAGATCCGTTCTGATTTGCTGATTACTTACACCGACTACTTGGATGGTTTCCCCAGAGAGAGGTAGGTTTTCAATTTCCACTGATCTAACAGTAGAACGGGTAGCACCAGTGTCCACTAAGAAAGTGATGTCTACATCATTAACTTTCCCATTTACAAATGGACCAGACTGGTCAACCTCAAGAGTGGCTCCAATAACACACTCTTCCCCCTCTCTCGGGCACCGTCAGAAATAATCATCAGAATCACTTTCTTGTTGTTCAGTTAACAAAAACTGTCCTGAAGCATTCTGCACAATTTGTCTATGGTTTCTTATTACCTGATCATCTCCTTGAAATCCCACACTTGGATTATATTTTTGACTTCCCCCACAATTAGGGAAAGGAGGTTGCGGAATTTGATTTTGCTGGTAATTCAATTGGTTTTACAGCTGTCGCTGAAGACTCAAATCATTTAAATTCTGTTGCAACTGTAGCTGTCGCTGCAGATCAACATCACTCTGCATCTGTGGATTTAACAATGGACTTTTTAAATTTCTAGGTGGTTTCTTACACTCGTCTCTCCAATGTCCAATTTCTCCACAATTGAAACAAGGTAATTTCTGTTTTAATTCCTCAACTTTAGGATTAAATTTTCTGTTAATATTAAATTTAAATTTTCCTTGACCCTGATTTGAATTTTGAGTTTGAACAAAATTAGTATTCTTATTTCCAAGACTAGCAATTTGTTGCTCAGCCACTTTTACTTGAGCCCACATCGCTTTCTCCTTGAGCTTTTTCTGCTTCACTTCTAACTCATCACTGCAGTATTTTGCTTTTCTTAAAATGTCATCAACTGAAAGTGATTGCCAACCTACAATGTTATTTCTGATCATTTCTCCAACCTCTGGTCTGAGACCATAAACAAATCTATAGATGAAATGACTCATATCCTTTTCATCCAGCTTCTCATAGCCACTGTATTGTTTAAAAACTAACAGTAACCTCTCATAAAATTAATGAACTGATTCTTTCGGTTCTTGATTAGTTCTATCTATTTTGACCCAATCAACCTCTTTTGGTGGAATTTTTTGTTTTAACCATAAAATCACTCTTTCATAAAAATCCATTACTATCGGAGCTGGAGCACCTGTTTCTTTAATTCGTTCAGGTTCCTCCTTTGGCCAACTTATAGAAATTTTACATTCTGTCCAAAGATCTGATGGAACAACAATGTCAAAGAATCCATCCAGATCAATCCACAGAACTTTTGAGACTTTTATAAATCTGTCTACCTGACGGTACCACTCAACAGGTTTCTCTCTTAATCTAGGAAAGTCATTTGTAAACAACAGAATGTCTTGTCTTGACCAAGGGACATGAACATACCCTCCACCTGCAATCTCTCTCATTGGAAACTGTTTTGACAATTTTTCTAATTTCTCATCTTCCTTCTTTCTAGTCCATTTCACTCTCCACTTACTTAACTCTCCCAATTTTTTAATGTAAACGATCAAATCTTTTATATCTATAATGTTTTGCAAAATTCTTTTGCCTGTTCAAATCAATTTCAAGTTCAGTTGCCAGTTCTTCTAATTGATCATATTTATTTTTTGTTTTCCACTGAATACTCTTGCAGATGAACAGGAGTTCATCATCACGATAAAATTTTAAACTGTCAGGACCAATTGTACCAATAATTAATTCCTCCAGATTAGCTTTTAATTTTGCAACATCAAGTTTAGAATTTTGTTTTCTAGCATCAGAAGATTCAGCATCAGATTCTGCACCAATCGGTGTTTTGGAAAAAGAACCTTCATTAAAAGTCAGATCAGGCATTCTTGTTTTTCCCGAATTAACTTCAGATATATCTGAGTAAAGTTTTTCAGTAACCCTTTGAATTTCAGCATTTAGAGGAATTGTTAAACCTATTTTGTTATTTTCATTTCGTTCAAAAACAGGCTGAACAGGACCAATCGTTACTGGAACTGTCACAGCTTCCATGCTTTTTGTCATTTGTCGAATTAATTCTTCTTTTGATCAGAAATATTCAGAAGAATTTTCAACTTCTTCATTTTTAACTTCTCTCATATAGTTTTTTGGAGCTTCCCTTTCTCTTGGTATTAGCGAAAAATGTTTACCTCCAATACAGACATCAGCATTTGTCCTAATTTCTAATTTTTCTGGGGTTCCAAAAGATTCAGAATTATTTGGATATAATTTAGAAGATTCACTAATCGGAGGTGCACTAGGTGTAGTTTCTGTAGAAATCATCGGAGTAGACCATGATTGCGGAGGTCTCAAAGGCTCATTTCTTTTATTAGAAGTGAAAATTTCTTCTAAAACTGCATCTTCAGTCTCACTTTCTAATAGAGCATTATTTTTCTTTTCAGTTCTTTTTTCACTAGGAGATCCTAAAACCATTTCTCTAATTAAATAAAGTCCATCGCTCATGCTTCCCTGTCTCCACATTCGCATTCTATCTTCATGAGTTTCTCTTCTATAACTTGGTATTTTAGGAGGTCTTTTAATACCACTCGCTTCTCTTTGTAGTTGAAACATTTCATCCTCCCATTCAACTAAAGCTTCAAATTGAGTAGGTCTCGGCTTTGGTACAAGAGCATTAATCTTTTCTCTTAAATTTCTTAAAATCTTTACATTAAAAGAACCATCGTTCGGCCAAGTTAAAACACCATCATCCTTTGTATAGTGTTTCCAAATATCAAACCACAAAACAGTATGATAACCATATTCACCTTCCATATACGCTGCAGGTGTTTTATATTTATGAAGTAATTTACCACCTCGCGTTTCTATTTTCTTGTCCGGTGAAATAAAATTTTTACGTTTCTGAAATAACGTAGGCTTTTTCTCAACATGTTTAAAATGATAACTCATTTTTGAAAGTCAAATTTAATTAATAAAATTGTTCGTAAAATATTTCCGGGATGTTCCGCAAAATCAGCCAATCCGTGCGCGAAACACACCAACAAGCCAATTAGGATTGAGCTACGTCACTATTTTGCTCACCCAATAGAATATGAATTTTACTGAAGAGCCAATCAGCTATTAGCTCGTCTGAGATTCAAGAGCCAATCAGAACACAGCTCGTGACGTATGTCACCCAATCACAGCGCGGCTCTGTGACGTACACAGTAGCTGCGGTTTCTCGCGTCTCACTCCCAGCGCTCACCCCTCCTTCACAAAATCTTTTCACAGCGCCATTTTAAGAACGCTCTTTCGATGAAAATTAATTTTTAACAACGACAAGAAAGACTCATCTGTCTGTTTCTCTAATAAGTGATAGAATTACATTCATTCAAGTATTCTCAGCTTGGAATAGTCGGCCCTATTCTCATAGAATAATTTTCAATTGCCAGTAGAGCAACTCTTACTCTACCCTTTAAACTTGTAATTAATGAACTCGTTTTCCCTCTAGATGCACAATTAAGTGACTTATTTCGAAAGTTCGACTTGAACACAATTAAAAAACATTCACGCATTTTCAAACGGAAAGACCCTAAAATCAAACACACATGAAATCCGTACAGGACTCTCACCTGTTTATAAATATCATGCACCGTTAATAAAATAAACGATGTTATCCGTACAGGACTTTCACCTGTTTATAGATATAAAACATGTACCCCTACAGGACTTTCACCTGTTTATAGATAATCATGTACCGACATTATCCTACCCTTCATTCAAGCTCGAATATATACTATTACTCTTATCACAGTGAGTTTTAGAACGGGCACATTGTCCCTATACTCATGCTGTTTAAATTTCTTAGATAATCCTCACTATACAACATTCACACCTAGCCCTAACATGTGTTGCACGGCCACAACACTAGTGATACACGGCGATACCACTATACTGAAACAGATCAAATGTACTGTGTGACTACCTTCTCATCACACTATCTGTACCGGTACAACTCACATATAGTACGAGAAACAAACTCAACATGCGTTAAACATTGATCCTATTTTCATACCATAATACATTGATTATCCTAGTAACCATCCTCTGCTACCAGAAGAATTGATCCAGCGGCCTATAGGAAATATGTCATAAACTACGCTACCTAACTTCACCACACACTCTAAAAATCACTACTTAAAAACATGGACCCATTAACAAAACCTGACATATTTTGACCAACTGAATCATGTGGCCTAATTTTAAATTTATATACAACTTATATACATTTATATATATCCGCGGTAAATAAACAACATTACTTAAACAAATCCTAACTATTTAATTGGCCACCATTGGCGATGGCATCTAACTAATGATAACCTGCACTCCCGAAATGACAAGACCAGCTTGTTTTCAAAAGTAAGATTTTATTAGCTATTTATTTGAATTATAAGAATATAGTTTCATTTTAGCATTTTATTAGAATTGTCATAAGCATATTTGTAAGCATCATATAGAATTCAGATTATTGGCAAAGAATTATAAGTTTAGCATTTTCTAGAACCTAAGTCCCTAAATAAGCTAAATAAATGGAAATAAAGTAAAGTCTTTTGGGTTTCTTACGTGCTCCAAGCAAAGTCCGACAGCACGACACCCTCATCCAAAGGTTAGAAAACAGCAGCGTGACCCATCCACGGGGCATGGATCTTTATACCTTTCTGCACTAAGCTAATCTAATTAAAAGTAAAACTTTCCGCAAAAGTCGATGTCCCATTGGCTCATGAGTGACAAGTGACATGTCACCCCATATTTCAAAACATCAGTTCCGTCACTTTCTTAGACTCCATTGTCTCTACTGTACGTGATCCGAGGCTTCCTTTGCTTGCAACAATTTTGCCATAGTTTTTCACTAGTTTCATTTCACTTCCTCGGATGCCAAGTTATCAAAATGTTCTTTCTGCCGGTTCCTGGCCTTGGCCACGTCCGACCAGAATAATGTCAGAGCCTCATCACAGTTCAACAAATGTTACTTCGATGGAAAACTTTAGAAAGGACATCTCAGGCTTCGTGCAGAAAGAAAAATTCATCCTTCTAGTAAACTCGAGTGAACTAGGCCCAAAGCAGTCAACTTAATTTCTCTAATGTATAAACAAACACAAGAAAATAATTAATGAAAGAAATATTATTCATTCTGTTTCCACCCTTTGTTTGCTAATTATTTAACCCACCCGTTAGTATAATATTACCTAGCACAAAGCAAACAAATAAAGCAGCATTTTATATCTACCAGTCTTCATTTTTCCACAAAATTCTTTATGCACCTTTAGAGAGTAGAATGACATCACATAGACAAGGAAAACAAAATAAGCGCATGCCACTTTTTAAATTAATCTGCAGTTAGTTATGACATGACAGAATGACAAAATTAATTTATTATTTTTCACGAACAAAAAGATGCATCAGATTTGCACATTTATGAGCACATGTGTTAGTTTTCCCATGTGTAAAAGTTTAATCTAAGTTGATTTAGTACAAATACATCACAAACCATTAATAGGATTATTTAATTTTATGGAAGTATAACTTCACGAGTTGGAATAAAAAGTTATTCTCTATCTAGCTCCATCACTTGCAGTTGCGCTTTGAAGTCTTAGTTCTGCTGTGTACCAGATGGTCTGTTTCGGCGGTCTCTTTGGTTTTGTAGGCTTGATGGGGACGAATCTGTCGACACAATCGGTGATCAAGGTGGAGAAGTTCTTGACAGCCTGTTCTAGGTTGGTTGAGGTTTCCATGTGGGAGGAGTTGAGGGTGTTGGTTCATTGTCTTTGTGTTGCTTTGTTCCAGCTAAGAGGGGCTGGGAGGTTTGGTGGTAGTGCTGGGTGACCTGTGATGGTGAAGTGGACGATGGCCTGGTCTGTCAGGTGATTCGATGAAGTGACTGTACTCGGCTTGGTCGCTGGCTGTGAAGATGGGGTCGAGAGTGTGTCCTGAGATGTGCGCGGGGTAGGTGACTGATTAAGTGAGGCCAAGGGTGTTCATGCTTTCAAGGAGTTTGGCGGTGTTGGTGTCATCAGGATTGTTGAGTGGAAACTGAAGTCTCCAAGGAAGATGTAGTGCTTGGAGTTGATGGCGAGCATGATGCTGAAGTCGAGAATGGCATCGCGGAGGCTGGGACGAGATCTGTAGGTGAGCGCGCCTCTGATGGTAGTTTTGCCATCAGTGTGTATTTGGAATTTGAGATGCTCCATGATTGGGGTGACATTGTCTGTGGTGGTAGTGCAGTGGCTGGATTCCTCATGGATGATGGCTATCCCACCTCCGTGATTGCAGGGCAGTCTCGATGTGATGATCTTGTAGCAGGTAGGTGTAGCTCAGGCTATGTCGCCGATGCTGGGTTGAACCGTGTCTCGGTGAGGAAGACGATGTCGGGGTGAGGGAGGAGATGGAGTCCCAGATCTCTGTGGCGTGTGTGTAGAGAGATCGTGTGTTGAGCAGGGGGCAGTGGAGATGTTCAGGGGTGGTATAGTTATAGCTGCATGAGCAGGTGCTCCGGTGTCGCAGGCGAATAATCAGTGCCGGCAGGCGAAAGGTAATACTGTAGATCACGGTGAGGTTTGGCATCAGTGGTTGTTTGGCGTTTCGTGGCCCAGGCTCGTGGTGGTGTAGCTTTGGGTGGTGGGAGAGCCAGGGTTCCTGGCACTGGGTGCGCTCCAGGCATGGATGATGTCCTCTGAAATTATGAAAGGTCTAAACGACATTGACAGAATCCCGGTAGAAAAAGGTATCTATTGTGCATGGATATGTGTGCGTGGTAGGTGCTTTCACAAATACTTCTAGTATACCGGTTGTTACGTTTACGCATAACACATTGGGAACACTTTTCCTTGGAAGAATAACGGTCGCAAGATAATTGCTGCCAACAAAGAACAACCCCATCCCCACTTTTCTATCCTTTACAGTTCTTTATTTCCAAATCTATCTGGAGGGAAAACACACGAAGTTCCCCACTGGAGCAGCACCCTCTATTTGCTCTAATCTTGCCTTGTTTCAGGTATTTGTGAAAATTAGGGTCACAAAAAGTAACTGGTTTGTCAGCAGAACTGTGAACCCTCTATTTTGAAAGATCTTGATCGTTGTCATCTAGAAGTCACGATCATCTCTCAGTGTTACCACAGACCTTCTACTCTACAAAACAAAACAACACCAACAACAAGTATGAAGCAGACGCAAAAAACGATGGTGTACAAGGATGGCATTTCACACAACAGGAAAGGTAGGAAGAGAAGTGAGTACACCTGCCCCAAACTATTTACATTTAGCTGGTAATACAATGTTCTGATCAGGGTTGCCAGGAAGAGAACTTCCATACAAAGAATCTACTGGCGAGGGAGTAGTATGAACAGAACACTCCAAGTTGGAAATTGGAACATCAAACTTACTAGCAATACATTTTTTTGCATTCTGCGCTACATTACAAAAGGGATCCTCTCTGGTAAGTTATGCTTCATCTGGTTCATAGCTGTCAGAACCTTTATCACTGGATTTTGTTTAGCTTGACAAACTCCACCATGTGCGATTATTTAGCTAAGCTGACGTTTTCCAAACCTACATATTCTTGAATATGTTTGAAACCTTTGTTTCCCCTCTTTCAATTTTGTGAGTTTACATACTTTAACAAAATCTCCTCCTTGTAAACTGTGACCTTTGCATTCCACAGAACAATTGTTCCAGTATTAGTTCCCTGGAACATTTTCTTTATATTTTCTGTACATGTCATCGAACGAAATATATCTGATGGAGTCAGTGAGCCATTCTGGATTCAAACTTGTGAGAGGCTTCTTCCGAGTTATTCAAATAGAGTGAAGCCAATGGTGTCCAGTGATGTGCAATGAGTATATGCAGTAGACCTTTGTACTATATACCATTCCTATGTGACTCTTAGAGTATATCCATTGTATCTCCTTGTGTGACTTTACATCTTGTACATTTGCAATTTTTTCTGTTTGTATCCTTCATGTAACGCATGTGATCCTAAGTCCTTATGTTTTTCAACTGGTCCTTATGTAAAGCGCTCTGACACCTTCGGGTAAAGTTCGCGCTATATAAAATCGCTTAAATAAATAAATAAAGAAATAAATGATACGCTCAAATTAAATTGGAGACATGTTCTTCTGCTTGTAACCCAACTTGAGGGCAAACTGAACACTCTCCACAACCTCCCTGTTGAATCTCTCCATCAATTGCTGTGCGTGTATGCACAATGACCAGTTCTTTAAAAAAACATCTACAACTTGTGTGAGATTAATTGAACCCGATTGTCAGATAACACACATGATAGAAAACATTCCCTCCAGAAACATTCCTCCGAGAACTCTATTACTGAGTCTGTATTGGAATTGTTCAGCCATTTAAGCTCGACCCACTTTTAGAAATAGTTAATGGCAGTGATATCATAATCATTTCTAGAAGATCAGCCTTTTTAAGCCCAAAGAGATACATGGCAAGCCTTTTCCACTGTGCAGTGGGGATATTGTGCGGAATAACCTCAGAGGAAACCTTTGTTAGAACCGTGTCAGAATTTTAACACTGCTTGCAAGGTCCCACAAATGTCCAAACTTGGTCATCCATAAAAGGCCACCAATACCATACTCTCACCCTCTTGTTAGTACTCACCTCACAGATATGACCAGAATGTGCCAACTATATAAAGTGAGACTGGATGGAGGCAACTGGAATAAATCAATGAAACTCCATTACAATGTTTCTTTACAAACAAATCTCTTCCTTCATCTTCCACGTCCAACTAAATTCTGTGTTAAAAATGTTTCCCGTGACTATCCTGAAAGCATAAAAACCCATCGCTTTTCAACATCTCCCCCATCCTTAGAAGCTTTAGTCAGGATTCCTCAGCAATGATCTAATTCACGCACACCCATACAACACAGCATATTGTACAGAAGCCACAACACTCTCTTGATCTTCAAGGAAGATCCTTTCCTGCATATTTTGTAATGACAACCAGGAAAGGAAATCAGCCTTGACATTAAGGCTACCTGGAATATATTGCACTGTAAAATTATAGTCATATGTCTTTAATAAAATCCAGATCAAACAAGACGCTGGAAAAGGCATTTCTGGTCATGTCACACTTTTTATGAGAGACATAGAAAAATCTGAAAAGACAAGTGAGGAAAATAGACACGTCAGATGAGATAAATGGTGGAAATATTGGAATCTAAAAGGAAATGATCATAGTGTTCATGACATCCCTGGAATAACGCCTAAACTAAACAGTAAACATAGCACATCCAAGTTGGTGCATTTTTAATGATTCACGTTTTAATTCCAAAATGAAAACGTTTCACTCTTGAAAAAATATGTGGTCACCACAATTTGACCCAAGGTACTATTAATTAGGACCATATACTCTTAACATTGATTGGTGTTCTTTGTTGAGTAGCAATAAAGTGTTTACACCATTGTTTTATTCATTCTGATATTGCTACAAATGGATTCATAGATGTTTATTAAATTCATGGGGCCAGATTCACAATGATTCTGATGTTGAGTCTGTGTGACTTGCCCTTGTAGCATTACTGGCTTACTCCTAAATATCTTCTCCTGGCATACTCCTGTCTTATTCCTAAAATGCACGAGTAAGAGAGTACAAGAATGGGAAATAGCAGCATCTTTGTGACTTGTGTTTATTTGAATATTTTTTTTAAACTTCATAAACATTGAATGTGAAAAACTATGGATGCAATACAAACAATGTTGTTGGTGAACAAATTTAGAACACAAATTGTAATTGCAATTGTAATTGTATTTATATAGTGCTTACAACCCCTGACGAGACATCAAAGAGCTTTACGGCGAGTAGCACGCTACTCCGGAACCCAAGGTTAGTGGTTAATCTAGTTTTTATTATTCCTTATTGCGGATAGTCACGTGCTCTCAAGAAAAAAATTGCATGCATTTAGTCAGTTACTTTGTGATAAATTAATACCAGGTAGGTGTGATCATTAGTGGGTGGCTATGTGTTTTAGGTGAATGGTTGGTGATATACATAGGCTGGTGGAGATTAGGTAACGTTAGATTACTGGAATAGGGTTTTAAAGAGGAGCGGATGTGATGTATGAAATGAGGTATAAGCAAATTACAGAATTACAATAAGACTGATTGAGGTAGGCAGGCATGAGACAAAGAGGAGGCCGTCCTCAGAAATAGAATGCATGTAGAGGATGAAGGTAAGAAGCGGGTCACTCTAAAGAAAGAAAGTACATCAAGGTCAATTTTTCATGCAGAGTTGGGGTATAGTGTGAGGAGGCTTTCTTAGATAGCAAGTAATCGGAGAATTTAAACCTTAGAAAGAAACAACGTTATACATAATACTCCATATCCGGGGCAGATGGCTTAAGCATTTGATTCGAGTGCACACATCATTTATATATGTAGAACCCTTGCCAACAAGTAGCTGCAAGAACACTCAGATGCATTATGACTATTATTTAGTTTAGGCATTATTCCAGTGATGTCATAAACATCTGACTGTAAATGTCTGTTCCCTTTCAGATTCAATCAAATTCATCATGTGTCTCCCCAGACTCTTTTATTTTCATCATGTGTCTCTCCAGACTCTTTTATTTTCATCATGTGTCTTTTCAGACTCTTTTATTTCTTTCATAGAATGTGCGACATACGCAGAAATGGCTTTTCATGTTATTTTATTTCTTTTTAACAAAAAGTGTAAAGCTCTTGAAACACAAACATGAAATTATGATATCACATGGCTGTTCACTGTTTAGGCTGACATGATTTTTGTTTATGAATAATGGATGTGGACATTACAATATGGCCCCTTACAGAGTATGCTAATAGTTTACAAAGACAGATGCTTAACGTCAACATTTGGATAAAACGGACACACTTTGTGCATATTAGTTTAAACTAATAGAAGATTTACGGTCTCCAAACCTTATTTTATTTTGTAAATATTAGAAAAATTATTGGTCAAACCGTATATAAAACTCAGAATTTGACCATTATTAGGAGAGGAACTTTCTGTGGATGAAGATCAAGATGGGCATAGCACCAGCTTCTACTGCTTTACTATTTAATATTGTATGCACTAGATTAGGATTTTTAAAATAAATATTTTAAAATACATATACCATTTCGAGTGATCCTTGAGTGAGTAATTCATTAATGAAAAATTATTTGGAGTTCCACAGCTGACTCTGAACTTATCTTATCGGACTGATCTACACGTGATTGCTGAGTCGGCTGTGTCTGCATCGCAGTCCAACTGGATTTGCTAGTTCAAGTTGGTGCACTGAAATAAGGGGCATATTATGAAGGGATTTATCTCTGCTTTTTTGGCTTTAAAAGCCAAAAAAGCGGAGATAAAATTATCTCCCTATCAGCAACAGGGTGCTAACACGCAAATTCGCATGGCACCCTTTTTCTCTACTTTCCCCTTGCAGCTCTAATGAGATGCAAAGGGAGCGTTCCAGAGAAAAATAACAGGAGAAATGTTGTTAAGTGACATTTCTCCTATTATCAAGGATTTCGCTAACCCTGTTAGCGATAAAAAAAAGCAGCGCTAACCGCGGTTCAAGTTCAAGTTCAAGAATTTATATAGCGCACTACTCACCCAGAGGGTCTCAAGGCGCTTGGGGAGGGGGTTCATTATTTATCGAATAGCCAGGTTTTAAGTTCTTTTCTGAAGGAGATGTGGTTCTGTGTAAGGCGGAGGTGAGTGGGGAGTGAGTTCCAGGTCTTGGCCGCCAAGTAGGAGAAGGTTCTACCTCCCATGGTGGATCTTTGGATACGCGGAACTGCGGCGAGGGCTTGATTGGCGGATCTTAGTTGGCGGGAGGGAGTGTAGAAGGATAGTCGGGTGTTGAGGCATTCGGGTCCTACTTTGTAGAGGGCCTTGTGTGCGTGGGTGAGGAGACGGAACGTTATTCTCTTGTTGACGGGGAGCCAGTGAAGATCTTTCAGGTGGCCGGTAATGTGATCTTGGCGATGGATGTCCAAAATGAGTCTCGCTGATGCGTTTTGGATGCGTTGGAGTTTTTTCTGTAATTTGGCTGTGATTCCGGCGTAGAGAGTGTTTCCGTAGTCCAGTCGACTCGTGACCAGTGCGTGGGTGACAGTTTTTCTTGTGTCGGAGGGGATCCAACGGAAGATTTTTTTGAGCATACGAAGTACGTTGAAACAGGAGGATGAGACGGCGTTGACTTGTCTGGTCATTGAGAGTGAGGAGTCTAGGATGAAGCCACGGTTGCATGCGTGGTCTGTGGGTATGGGTGCTGTGCCCAGAGCCGAAGGCCACCATGAGTCGTCCCAGGCAGAGGGGGATGATCCTAGGATGAGCACCTCCGTTTTGTCAGAGTTAAGTTTTAGGCGACTGTTATTCATCCATTCGGCTACTTCTTTCATGCCTTCGTGAAGATTGGTTTTGGCGGTGATAGGGTCTTTGGTGAGGGAGAGGATCAGCTGGGTGTCGTCAGCGTAGGAGATGATGTTAAGGTTGTGTTGACGCGCGATGGATGCGAGTGGGCTCATGTAAATGTTGAAGAGGGTGGGACTGAGTGATGATCCTTGTGGTACACCGCAGATTACTTTGGTGGCCTCTGATTTGAAAGGGGGAAGTTGGACTCTTTGAGTTCTTCCAGTTAGGAACGAGATAATCCAGTCCAAGGCTTTTCCTTGTATGCCGATGTTGCTGAGGCGTTGTATGAGGGTGCTATGACAGACTGTGTCGAAGGCGGCGGAGAGGTCGAGTAGAATTCGTGGAGAAGTGTGGCTCACTGGTTAGAGGAGGCAGACCTGGAAGCAGAGGTCAGCCTGGGACCAGGGTTCAATTCCCGGCTCGGCGGGGTCTTGAGTCCTAAAATGTCCATGGACTCGACAATTCTCGCTCCGGTGCCTACTCGATTCACGGGTTCACGCTCTGCGACTCTGGGCAATAGCTTGCTTAATCTCCACAACGGCCCCTCGCGGCGGGATGCCTGGCTTTCACCTTGCGGATACCCTGCCAGGGTTATCTCACAGGGGAATACCAGGACGGGTTCCCTAAGCAAGCGCTTAGAAACCGCTTGGTGATTTGCGCTATATAAATTCCTGTACATTTACATTTACATTTACAGAATGAGGGCCACTGTTTCTCCGTTGTCCAGTAGTGTTCGGATGTCGTCTGTAGCTGCGATGAGGGCGGTTTCGGTGCTGTGTTTGGCTCGAAAGCCGGACTGTGAGGGATCGAGGGAGTTGTTGGATTCAAAGAAGGTGGCGAGCTGGCTATTGACGGCTTTCTCAATGACTTTGGCAGGGAATGGGAGGAGGGATATGGGGCGGTAGTTTTTAAGTTCAGAGGGGTCAGCTGTGGGTTTCTTCAGGAGGGCGCTGACTTCGGCGTGTTTCCAGCTTTCTGGGAAGGTGGCAGAGTTGAAGGAGCAGTTGATGACATCACGGAGATGGGGTGCGATGATGGAGTCTGCTTTGTTGAAGATGTGGTGGGGACAGGGGTCGGTTGGCGAGCCAGAGTGGATGGAGTTCATTAGGCAGATGGTGTCTTCAGTGGTGATTGGGTTCCAGGCGCTGAGGTTGTTAGAAGGCGGATTAGGTTCGGAGGGGGGTGGAGAGGATTGTTCGTTGGCAATGTTCTCGAAGCTGTTATGTATGTCGGCAATTTTGTTGTAGAAGAAGGATAACGAATCGCAGAGGTCTTGGGAGGGAGTGATGTCGTTTGAGGCTGCGGTGGGGTTGGTGAATTCTTTGACTATGTTGAATAGTTCCTTGCTGTTATGGGCGTTATTGTCGAGTCGATTCTTGAATGCTGATTTCTTGGTGGATCGAATCAGTTGGTGGTGTTTGCGGGTGGCTGCCTTGAAGGTGGTCATGTTGTCGGTGGTTGGTTTTGTTCTCCATATTTTCTCGAGAGTACGGCATAGCTTCTTGGATTTCTTAAGGTCATCGTTGAACCAGGGGGCCTTTTTGCTGTCCTGTTTGGTGTGATGGTTTTTCAGGGGTGCTAATTCATCAGCGCTGTGAGTGATCCATTGTTTGAGTTTGGTGGCGGCTTGGTTTGGGTCCGATGGGAGGGCGGGTGGGTTTTGGTTGAGCGATGTGAGGAGTTGGTCGGTGGTGATTTTGTTCCAGTTTCTTCGAGGAATAGGTTGTGGGGGGTTATGGGTCGAGGTGGTTTTGTAGTTGAAGTGAACACAGCTGTGGTCCGTCCAGTGGAGATCAGTGGTACGATCGAAGTAAACGTATTTGCTGGAAGTGAAGATTGGGTCGAGTGTATGTCCGGCTACATGGGTGGGGGTGTCAACAAGTTGTTTGAGTCCGAGATTGGCCAGGTTGTCAAGGAGGGTAGTGGTGTTGCTGTCGTTTTTCTTTTCCAGGTGGAAGTTGAGGTCTCCTAGTAGAATGTAGTTCTCGGAGGCGAGGGCATGTGGGCTGATGAAGTCAATGATGTCTTCGCTGAATTGTTTACGGGTTCCCGGGGGCCGGTAGATGAGGGTGCCTCTAAGTGTGGTCCTGGGTCGGTGTGGATCTGGAAGTGGAGGTGTTCGGCGGTTGCAAGTTTATCGTCGAAGCTGGTCGTGATTTTGATGTTCTTATGGATCTGCGGTCTTTTCGGGTGATCTTGTAAGTGTCCGGGATGGCTATGGCGATGTCGGGTGTTGATGATGCGTTCATCCAGGTTTCTGTAAGGAAGGCGACGTCCGGTGAAGCAGTGTCGAGTAGGTCCCAGAGTTCAGTTGCGTGTCTGTGGACTGAGCGGGTGTTCAGTAGGATGCACTTCAGGTGGTTAGAGTCGGAGCTGTGTTTGGAGTTAGTGGAAGTGGTATGGATCTTGATGCTGGTAAATTTGCAGGAGTGGCAGGTGAAAGGACCATGGGTACGTCCTGGGGCAGCTTCGTAGCATTGTGGTGTGCGTCCAGGGTTAAGGGAGCTGAGGGTAGTGGCGTCGTACGTTATGCGGGAGGAGTGCGGTTTGCGGGGACCAGGGGGTCTGGCGCTGGGCGCGGTCCAGGCGCGGACGGGCGTAGACGGGCTTACCTTTGGCGCGCCTTCGGCACGCATGGGGCGCGACCACTGCGTGTGAACGCTGCGCGTAGAGGTATCTGTCATAAATGGAGAGAGGAGGTGGGCGGAGCATGGAAGGGGCAGCAGGGAGGCGGTAGCGTGGGGGAGGGACGGGCTGGAGGCACAACAAAATGGCAGCAACACAAACAATCCAAACACGACGATATTGGGGTGAATAATGGCAAATACTGCTGTGGGCACAGTCAGGCAGCCTCAGGGAGCAATGCAGGCAATGCGAGCGGTGGAGCGCCAGGAATACACACAGGCACAGACAATAATTACAGCAATGCGAGGCGCAGGTAAGCACAGATTAAATTCAGGTACAGATTAAAGGCACAGGCATAGAATCGTTAAGGCAGCAGCGGGGAGAGCAGCGCTACGATACCAGGAGGCACAGGCACAGGATCGTTATGGCAGCAGCGGCGAGAGCAGCGCTACGATACCAGGAGATGCCAGGGGCCAGGGGGGAGCGACCGCTTCTGCCGAAGACAGGCTGGTGGTTAGCACTGCTTTTTTTACACCTGGTATTTTCCTGACTTAACCATGATATCCTATGGAAGGTGGATATCATGGCTAAGTTTGTGAGCCCCTATCATCAAGCTAACGCCAAACTTCGAGAGATTATCGTTGGTTTTCCAGTGATAATCTCTCATTTGGCAGCTAGCGCGAGGATTTTTATCACTTCTGAGATAAACCTTGCTAATAGCAAGTTATCTTTGCGATAATTTCCGGCGATGCTTAGCGTTAAAAAATGTGTTGCTAAGCATCGTTAGCGATAAATATCGCTAATCGTTGGTAATATGCCCCAAAGTCCTTGCACCAGGGGGCTAGAGATCGGACCTACGACTCGTGTTTGTGCGGAGTTTGCAGTGTACTGGGCAAATCATAATCAGGCCTTTAATCCCACAGACATATTCACTCAAATTTACATATTAATTGTTAAGTGCAAGAGTTAAAGTGTGTTAGATTAGCTGCATACAACAACGCCATAGTTTACAACTAGGGTTCATGAGTTTCTTGTGAGAATGGTGCCAGTGGTGTTTTCCCACCTAATTCATTTTCATGGGCATTTTTAGTGTCAGTTATTTTTGGGCATTTGTCCAAATTCATGGGATTCCGGAGTTGGGAGCACACCGCTGACCTCTTCCGCCGTATCGCCCCACTGCATCATGGTCTGTGCAGTTCAAGTATTTATAAGAACAGGTCAAAGTTCAATTTTCAAAGTATTTCACCTCAATCGGTGCAAGTAAATACTTGTATTATGATCATCTCTAGACACGAGCCTAGCTCGTGTTTCGGGATTGATTCCCTCATCAGTAGAGATAGTATTCGGGGTTGCAGGACAGGTCGCCAAACATCCGTCACGGGCCTCGTTGCCCCTCTGGCGTGCAGGTGCATCTCCAACAAGCTCGTCAGCTTACATGGCTACCGGGAGCCAAGAAAAAGGGGATTCCGGAGTTGGGAGCACACCGCTGACCTCTTCCGCCGTATCGCCCCACTGCATCATGGTCTGTGCAGTTCAAGTATTTATAAGAACAGGTCAAAGTTCAATTTTCAAAGTATTTCACCTCAATCGGTGCAAGTAAATACTTGTATTATGATCATCTCTAGACACGAGCCTAGCTCGTGTTTCGGGATTGATTCCCTCATCAGTAGAGATAGTATTCGGGGTTGCAGGACAGGTCGCCAAACATCCGTCACGGGCCTCGTTGCCCCTCTGGCGTGCAGGTGCATCTCCAACAAGCTCGTCAGCTTACATGGCTACCGGGAGCCAAGAAAAAGGGGATTCCGGAGTTGGGAGCACACCGCTGACCTCTTCCGCCGTATCGCCCCACTGCATCATCGTCTGTGCAGTTCAAGTATTTATAAGAACAGGTCAAAGTTCAATTATCAAAGTATTTCACCTCAATCGGTGCAAGTAAATACTTGTATTATGATCATCTCTAGACACGAGCCTAGCTCGTGTTTCGGGATTGATTCCCTCATCAGTAGAGATAGTATTCGGGGTTGCAGGACAGGTCGCCAAACATCCGTCACGGGCCTCGTTGCCCCTCTGGCGCGCAGGTGCATCTCCAACAAGCTCGTCAGCTTACATGGCTACCGGGAGCCAAGAAAAAGGGGATTCCGGAGTTGGGAGCACACCGCTGACCTCTTCCGCCGTATCGCCCCACTGCATCATCGTCTGTGCAGTTCAAGTATTTATAAGAACAGGTCAAAGTTCAATTATCAAAGTATTTCACCTCAATCGGTGCAAGTAAATACTTGTATTATGATCATCTCTAGACACGAGCCTAGCTCGTGTTTCGGGATTGATTGCCTCATCAGTAGAGATAGTATTCGGGGTTGCAGGACAGGTCGCCAAACATCCGTCACGGCCTCGTTGCCCCTCTGGCGCGCAGGTGCATCTCCAACAAGCTCGTGTGCTCCCAACTCCGGTATCCATTTGTCCAAATTCATATATTTGCAGTGCAAGAGAAAACCCTCTGCTTCTTATGTTTTTTGGGGGTATACTCCTCAAAAGAAAGGTGAGGTGTGATAATTCTGTGGTGCATCTGTGGCAATTCAAAGTTATGTCACTTTTTTAAAATTGTGTTCTATATTATCCTTGCGAAACATTTTCTACCCCTGTTCAATTGTAGTTCAATTTGGTTTCAAAAGCAGGTGGATTTGCCTTTTTGGATGAGCCTGTAATTAGGCCTCAGTGGCACATCACTGATTTTCAAGTACGATCAAAACACTTCCTCTCTGTTTCTCTATCCTTCAATATGACCCGACGCACATCCAACTGGTACAGCTTCATTGTACAGGATCAATACAGGTCTGTAAAGATTTATGAGAGCTCACTTGGTTCATGCAAATATCTTGTAGATTGGTTACTAAAGTGAGAATTCAGTTCAGGATAGGTTTTTAAAATGTGTCCTCTGGATCTTGTTGTTGGTTGTTCTGTGTCCATGCTACGACACTAATTTAATAACAAGGAAAAGTGCCAGTACTGATACTCAAATTAATAACCCAGTTTACTCGTGATACATAGACAACCATACAATGTATCCAATGCTATTAAATAGTTTATTTTATTTGAAAAAATCTATTTTTCAATGTTTTAGAACATTCAACACGTTTACAACACACAATATTATACACAAAAGCAATTGGACACAAGGGAAAGTGCACAAAATTCACAAAAATACTTTCATACATACCACTTCAATCATGTCACAAACACACCTCACACTAATAGAAGCACTTGCTTTCCAATAGGAACATAGACCTTGAATTTTTTTTTTAAATGTTTGGGATTGTTCACTGGCATAATGCAAAATGATGCCCCCCTGCAGAATGTGATGAAAACGCCTGAGTTTCCCAAAGCTCACAGATATGAGCTGAATGGGACCCTCTTTGAGGGTTTGGGGCCCCCTGGAAGATTGTGGACCTACCTGCAGAGCAGGGGCTGAAGCGGCCTACACTACACCCTTGGAGTTGTAAATTATGATGTACCTTCTTGAAAATGTAGCTGCTTTTGGAGCATTCAGATGTATTCTTGGAATGACATCCACACTGAAACAAAACATACTCATGACAAAAATACATTGTTTCCTAACTTTTATGGTTCATATTTAAGTATGCAGGGTTTCATTTGTAGACAAAGGCAGTTGCCCGAATCAATCCATTAGGAATATTATAACTAACTGGGTGAAATGTTTACTTCTATAGTGACTGCATACATCAACTGACAAGTTAAAGGTAGCTATTTACTTCTGAAAAGTGTAAGCAAGTATACCACCTCCCTCATCCCATGCTGCAATCTTAGTAAATTTCTAGCGGCTTGGGTTAAAACATTTTTATTGAAATTTGTGGTTCGTTCAGCTGATGCTGAGCCAAGTGTGGTAATTCCATAGTTATGCAGAAAGGACCGCAGCAATGCATACATTTAGATGGAAATGTTATATGTTTTTGCTAACGCATCCAGTGCGAATCCATTTTACTGAAAATAGAAGATGCTTCGTGTCAATGCTTAGCCAAATCAGACAGACCCATATCCCTGTAGATAGGAAACAGCCGAGAACACAATGTGTGGTTCCGGGCGAGGTTTTAAAATGTATCTCTGAGGTCACATCTTTGGCCCATTCATTCCATTGAGGTGTCCAGCAATTTCAGCTGGATTCCAGCAATCGAGCAAAACCCAGATTACCTCTGGCAAAACATTAATTTTTAAGTGTAGTGCCAAATTCGCCACAAATATGAATAAATATCCCTTTTATGGCTTTTGTATGTTCTCTTTTATGAAATGATCTACCTTGTACTTTCAACCTTTGTAAATACTTAGAGCTGTACTGTCTTTCTTAGATCATCTGTAACTTCCATATAACAAAGTATTTCTCCTGTAGCGCGCTCTAGCACCTTAGGATAATGTCCACACTATATAGCTATATAAATAAATAAATTAAGTGGCCAGCTGTAAGCATGTGTTTTACAGTGCAAACTGTGAATACTGTGACAGCATCCCAATATAACTGCATCAGCACTGCCCTGTGCGTCTGTAGACATCTAGGCCCAGATTTACGGGCTTTTGGGCACGGCAACACACCAAGTCACCTTGCTGTGCTGCCCTGTGTCAGAAGGAAAGGGCAGAAATGCTCTGTATCTATGCAATACAGTGCATTCTGCAGCACGCATAGGAAGAGGAAAAAAGTATGAGAAATTAAGATATATCTCCTTGTTGCACCTGGGGAGGTGCCTGGTTTTGGCACATCCCCAGGTTTCAGGCTCCTGTAAATCTGGAGATGCGTCAAAATCCATGGGTGTTGCGTGGGAACGCTCATGCAAGGCCCATGGAACGCCCCTCCAACGCAGAATAAGGCAAGCCTCTCATAAATATGCTCCCTAGTTTTCACGTTTTCTTGATTTGAATTTAGAACTCCCAAAATTGAAGTTCTGTCCCTTGACATTTTTGATGATGGGTTCATGGAAATTTGCATCAAAATTGCCCTGTTGACACTATTTAAACCACATTCCCATCAACCTGCACAGTTATATGTTATGTCGTGTTTATTTCTACAGTGCTACGTACAATGTGCAGCCTTTATATATTGAAATGTCTAAGTAATTGCAAGATGTTATTACTGGGTCTCCTGCCAAGCAAGTTGTAATGTCTAGCCTCTCTCTGTCCGCGCAGTCCCCCCGATGGGCAGCAGAGGGCGCCAACGCTCTCGGGCTGAAGAAGGCCAGCAGGGTGGGTAGCTCTGGAGAAAGAGAGAGCCCTCCCATCCGCAATCCGGACCACTGCAGACAGAAGTGAGGCTTTCAGAGAGTAAGCGGGGAAGGGGCAGAGGAGAAAAGCCTGTGCTCACCACTTCAGTGAGAAGCAGCCAGTGAGCCCAGACACACCTCCCGCCCCTGCAGAGGCTGCGCATCCTCACGCACACCCCATCGGCTGCATTTTGGGATTCTTTCGTGTCTTCTTTTGCTGCTCATCCCCGCTCACACCTCGACTGCACACTTTTCAGGGAGCTCAAGTGGTCTGAAGTTAGTTTTGAAACTTTCAGCAGCGTCTGCGGTGCTCGCGGTACAGGATGGCCGGGGCGCGGAGCGGGGGCCTCGTGGGCATCTTTGAAGTGATGCTGGCCGCGGTCTGCCTGGGAACGGGATATACCTACAACATCGATCTGGAATCACCCGTGATCTATCAGGGGCCGAACGAGTCCTTCTTCGGCTACTCGGTGCTGGAGCACTATCACGACAACACCCGCTGGTAAGTGACGCTGCCGGGACCCTGAGCCAGGGAGTGGGCGATTCCTTTCCACTGCGCCGCGAACTTCAACAGGGGCGTAATTCGTGAATGTGTTTTATCAGACTTGGTCAGTTCGCGAACTAACGTCTTCGCTGCCTCTGCTATGATTGAAGAGTAAGCAATGAATGGCAGATGTGCGTAGGTTCCTACCCCTGAGTGCAAAAGAGCGCTTTTAGTGTCTGGTGAAGGTAATTTCTCATTTCAACATGTGGGTGTGTTAGTGGGGAGCTCCGCTCAGAATCTCTAAAAATTGTTTTCGGCACAAGGGGGCTGACGCTCTTCTGGTGCCAGCCACTGATGACATGTTATCACAAGACGCAGGAGCCGCGCCAGGTCTAAAACACATTAAGTGATTGCACTCGGCCTGGTTCTTTAATTTTTTTATTTTACCAGTTTAGGCCTTTTTATTACCTTCATTGAACTGTCCAGCGGCGCGTGACAGTTCGTCACGGGAGCGTGTTATTCACTTGAACCAAAATGTAATATATAAATGTGAAAAAAAGTTCGAAAAAATAATAGCTCATCATGTGGCACTTACGTTTAACTATGTTTTGAAGACCAGGGTCCGTGCAGTGATTTCTCATTAGAACATCCTGGCAGTGTTGAGATAGATCGTTGGGTTAAAGCGCCAGTTGAAGAGATGTCAGGTACATTTATGTTTCTGGTCATTAAATGATTTCAGGTTATTGAAAGAAGGTACAGTGGCATCTGTTCTTGTGGTACAGCACAGTTTGAGCTCTATTTTGTTAGGTTGTTTGTTGTTTCTGAGAGATGCAATTGGGTGGAGACTGCTTAGCTCCACACTGCTTGGCATTAGGGTGCGGGGATTTGAACTCACAGATCTTACCACCTTCAATGTTATTCCCAGGAATAAGAGCGTCCACAGCTTTAGACACCCATAATAAAGTTTACGTTCTGTAATTGTAGTGTGTAAAATAACAATCGTGATAGCCTTATTACTCAAGGATGCCACACGTGTACCATGTTCTTTTTTTTATAACGCCGTTTATTCCCAGCTGACATTTTGTGTGCTAGGTGCCTGTGGTAAGTCAGGTCCGCGCCCCTCCCACAACGCAGAAACGTTACTTTATGCCCGGATCTTCAAATGGCTGCCGACTCAGGCGTTGATGCTTCCAATGCCGATAAGTAGAAGAGCCCCAGCTGTCCGTGGGAAACTCCAGTCTCTGGCGCGTGCTGCATGCGTTGCTAGCATCGCCGGTAAAAGTGCTGTTTGGAATGTGCCAGGTATGGGTACCGCGTTGGCATAGATGGCAGCCCCACAGCGAATGAAAGGGAGCACGCACACTCTGTGTAGAGGCACGTTTGACCCGCCTAGTCTCCAAGCGTCTACCGAGCACGTCAGGTCAGCTGACGTCACTCGGTTGTGATGACGCCTGCACGCCCGACGCCTGAATCCAGACCAAAGTCATTAACCCCACGCCTGACCCCGGCACGCCACCGTTTCGCAGTAGGTGGAGCCCTATACCCGGCGTCAAAAAAACATGCGAAAGCCGGGCAAGAAGTGTTTATTTAATTGGTGTTAAAATTGAGAATAGGGATGCTGAGGTGCTAACTGGGCTGCCCTACATACCTGCAGAGGGTCCCAGGTCACGCTTGCAAACTGTCCTGCCCTTTCGGCTAACAACAGCATCCTGAATCTTTCAAGTGCGGTCTCAAACATCCCAGCATGCAAAGACCTTGACACTTACGCCCAGGCCACTTCACATTCGGTGGCACCTCGCTGCCACCCAAACGAGTCTTATGCAATATTTGTGCCGAGAGAGCATGCACGTACTCTGGCTCCTGGTCAGCCCTAAACATTGTAGTTCAAAATCTGAACATAAGGCCTCAATCTTTAACCTACTTTATTTAAAAAAAAATCTGTTTATTAGGTTTTATGCCACAAACAGACAAGTAATCCAACCATAACTGAGAAGACACGTGGTCCCCCACCCTTACGTTATCATAGTATATTTGGATCCACCAGGCATCTAAATACATGTGGGAGTCTGGTGGGGGCGAGTCCCCATGTAGGGTCACTCCGGAAATGGTCACCTAGCCCCATACACTAGTTGAGGCTTGCCTCACTCCAGGCCTTCTCTTGTGTCCGGTCATGGATCCCAAGGCTTTCTCAAATTTGCTGGGGCAGCTGCAGGCTTGGTAAACCAACTTCTCGTTCATCATACACCCAAGTTCGTCTTCCCAATCAGCCACTTTTGGGAACATGGCAGCCCCCCAATACCAGATAATGTCTCTCCGCACCACCACCAATGTCACATTTCAGAATAGGAGGGCAGACCTATCCAGGGTGAGTTCCTCCCCGATTCCCAGAAGCACCAAGCCAAGGGTCAGGACCACAGTACTACCGATGTCTTGGGATACCTTGCCACTTTTCCTTCCCCAGTATTCCCTTATCGTGGGGCAGTCCGACAGAGTGTGTACGAGGGACCCCTATGTGCACAGGTGGTCACCGGACCTCCCCATCGTTAACAGGCGTGTCTTGCTTGAAGTATGCCCTGTGGAGTATTTTCAGCTTTATCAGCCAGAAAGCAACCAGTATGGCCATCTCCCTGGAATATCGGCAGGCCTCTTCCTATGCGTCGTCTTCCAGGACACCCCCATGTCACGTTCCCATTTGGCCCTAATCGGGTGGGGCTGACTGGTGTAGATTTGGGAAATTGCATGTTTGTGTAGCTGGGATCCTATACGTCTAAGTACCAATGGCGTCTCCTCCGCCACCTCATTGAATAAGGCCCCATAACCCAGGAGTATATGTAGCACTTCCAGGTATTAGAGACATTGGCCCCAAGTTGAAACAAATTGTTGCTTTAGCTCTGCAAGTGGGATCATGTCCCTATGGTGGCAGAAGTCCCCCAACTTTGAGACGCCAATGAGATCCCATTTCCCATGTCCCTCCACTGCCTGCAGCTCCCACAGCCTCTGCGTCCCAAAGGTGCGACTTTATCGTTGTCCTTCCCTTACACCCCACTAGGGTCATCGCCCTGAAGCACCATAGCCTTCAGGGCTGGCCTATGAGGTGGCCCAGGTAGCCTCTGGGGTCCATTGCTCCCCTCTCTGCTAATAGAGAGTGTTCCTGCTGCCTCACCAAAGCCAGTCATTCACCACCACCAGCAGTTGTGCCGTCCAGTAGTATAAACGCAGGGTAGAGATGGCTATCCTCCCTCATTGTCGTGTGGTTTTCTGGTCAGGGAACTCAAGGCAATATCCTGCTTTCATTTGTTGTGTTTAGAATCTACACACAAAAAGCAGAAGTGGGATAAAGCTCAAGACCAGGAAGCGTATGTGTGAATGTACGTGGTAATGATATTTATAGAGCGCAAACCTAGACGAGGGTCAGCACAGCACTGCGGCGAGTCGAAGGCAAAGATGCAGCTGGGTGGAGGGGAAGCTGGGCTCTTCCCCATGCGGTGGCAGTGGCCATGGTGTAGTGTAGTGGTGTAGTGAATGTTCATAGTCTTGCAGATGAGCTTTACTAGAGTAAACTTACCCCTAATGGGCGCTGACGTTTATGGGACAAGCCACACTCAAATCATAACGAAGCATTTTTAACATAATGGGATCAGAGGGAAAACAAACCAATCTTTGAAATTAACCACCATGTATTTTATGTTCTGCAGTAGGTCATTCTCATAACCATGCGCTACCAGTCCTGACTAGTGCCATGTGCTGAATTTCATTATTTCCAGAGGCATGGGTGGTAAGATTCTGAGAAAAGAGGGCTGGACTGACCTCTGTATGTATGGGACAGTCTTCTAAAATGCAGTTTTATCTATCATACAGTAAGGGCTCAATCACAAGTTGAAGCAATATTTATACCCCCCTGATAAATAACTATACCATGGGGTACGCTATTTATCGGGTCCTATAAATAACACCTAGTATGACTTTATGGGGAATAACATGCAGTTTTTGGTGTTTAGTGCACCAAAACCCACATAATACATAATACGGTAAATACCGTATGTTTTCCCCCTTTTTAAATTTCAGCAGGTTTGACTTGCTGAAATGTAAGAAATGTCGGCTTATGTAACGGATTCAATAATTAGTGGATGCATTAAATAAAAACCAACTCGTAATTCCTTACTGACACTAAAAAGGGGTTTACATGTGGGACGAAATTAACCTCCCAACTTTTATTCAGGGCCATAGTGTCATATATACCTCTGCTATAAATTTCCAGCAATAGAGGCAAGTGCCTTCCACAGTCAACAGAGCAACTTACGCACACGCCTAGAGACAGCCTCTTTACTACGCAGTGCAGGTGGTGCCAACATAGGCCCTCCATTATTGAGTTAAAGAAGTCACAGTTGACGCAGGAGGCGAGCAGGCAAAGCTTCTCAGTATGCTGTCAGGTATTTCTCAGGTTTAAGAGCATGCCTCCTCCAATAAATGTTCTCAGGATTGAGAGCACGTCTGCTCCAGGATATGTTGTCACAGGGTCCTTAGGATTGGGAGCAGGCCTAATTCAGGATATGACGTCAATGAGTTATCTGTGAGTGCTCAGGATGAGAAGCCAACAGTCCAGGCTAAAACGTCAGTGGGTTCTCAGCATGAAGGGAATATCTAAGACAGGATACAGCACCAGACTCTTCTCAGGACAGGAAGAATGCTCAGTCAGGACAAGATGTCTGTGGGATCTCAGGAAGAGTGAACACGTCTGGGCCAGGATATGATAGCGGGTGGAAGGGCACAATGCCAGTGTGTTCTCTTGAGGAGGTGCGTGGTTGTGTGATGTAACACTGCTGGTGAGATCTCAGGGCACATTTAGTGACAGATACACTTTTTCCAGATTTTCGATGGAGAGAACAAACCTAGACCCTGGTTTAACGTAACTGAGTCACAAGAGGTTGAGTATGCCTGGTCCAGGATACAGTTTTCATAGATTTTCAGAAATTAGACCTCACTAGGCCGGTTTTCAATGTCACCGGTTTCTAAGGAGGTGGAGCACACCGGGAGCGACGTGATAACATGTCAGTGGTGGGTTCTCAGGAAAAGAAACCATACCTGTGATACGAAGTCGTGGGTTCTCAGATCAGAGGCCGCACTCGTATATGTCACAATATCAGTGGGTTCAGGGTGAGAAAGCATACCTGGTCGATGATACAATGTCAGTGGTTTTTCAAGAAGGTTCAGACCTGTGATGTAATACAATGTCAGTAGATTCTCAAGAAGAGAAAGCAAAGTGTATTTGATCAATGATATGTCAGTGTTTCTTTAAGAAGATAGTGACCTGTCTTGTAATAAAATGTGAGTGGGTTCTCAGGAAAAAAAGCGCACCTGACCATAATAAAATAAGTGGTATTTTAGGAGGTATAGACCTTTAATAAATTGTGAGAGAGTTCTCAGGAAAACAATGTACCTTTGATACGATGCCAGTGGGTTCTCAGAAGGGAGCCCACCCTCATATAGGTCACAAAGTCAGTGGGTTCTGAGAAAGAGAACGCCTTCCTGGTCTATGATACAAGCTAGTAGATGTCTCAGGGGGGAACAAACCCCTGGTATGGGTTACAATGCCATTGGCGTCTCAGGAGGTAGCACACTTGGCTCATGATACGTCAGTGGGTTTGAAGAAAGAGAAATCATATCTGTGGAACAATGTCAGTGGGTTTCTCAGGAGGGAGCCAACCCTGTTATAGGTTACAATGCCTTTGAGTTCTCTGGACGATGATATAACGTCAGTAATTTTTAAGACGGCACAGACATGTCTTGTATTAGTGTCATTGGGGTCTCAGGAAGATAACACATACTTGGTCAGTGATACAAAATGAATAGGTTTCTTGTAAGAAAGTCCACCTTGAGTACAATGTTAGTGGGTTCTGAGGATGAGAAAGTGTACTTGATTGATGACATGTCAGAGGTTTTTAAACCTGTCATGTAATGAAATGTCAGTGGGTTCCCAGGAAAATAACTTACCTGTGATGCAATGCCAATGGGGTCTCAGAAGGAAGTCTACCCCTGTATAGGTCACAATGTCAGTGGGTTCTCAGGATGAGAAAGCTTGCCTGAATGAAACAATATCAGTAGTGCTCAAGGTGGTGCAGACCTGTCGTTTGATACAATGTCAGTGGGTTCTCAGGAAGAGAAAGCGTGCTTGAATGATACACTCCTAGTGGGATTCTCAGCACTGGCGTAACGAAAGCCCCCCACTCCCCTGCAAGGTATGCGGAGGGCCCCCCTCTGGACTCAATTAGGAGCTCTCTGGCCAGAGTTCTGTGCTAAGGGGGCCCCCTGGAGCTTGGGAGCCCCCGCACAGCGGGGGCTGCTGGGCCTGTGTTACGCCCCTGGTTCTCAGAAGGAAACTACTCTTGGTTACAACATCAGCGGAGTCTCAGGAAGAGAAAGCAACCATGAGCTACAATGTCAGTGAGTAAGTCATTAGGGAATCCACCATCATTCAGGGCACATTTCTGGAAGGAAAACCATCTTTGATCCTGTGTTTCCAAGCATTTCTTCAAAATCTAGGTGTTTTGTACACTCGCATGGGTCACTTTAAATCTAGAACAGAGGTCTTCAAGCATTTCTTCAAAATCTAGGTGTTTTGTACACTCGCATGGGTCACTTTAAATCTAGAACAGAGGTCTTCAAGCATTTCTTCAAAATCTAGGTGTTTTGTACACTCGCATGGGTCACTTTAAATCTAGAACAGAGGTCTTCAAGCATTTCTTCAAAATCTAGGTGTTTTGTACACTCGCATGGGTCACTTTAAATCTAGAACAGAGGTCTTCAAGCATTTCTTCAAAATCTAGGTGTTTTGTACACTCGCATGGGTCACGTTAAATCTAGAACAGAGGTCTTCAAACTGGGGGACGCCCCCCCCCCGGGGCGCCTTAATTAATCAAAGGGGGGGAGGCACCAGGCTCTCCCCAGAAAATCATCATTCTGATAAGAAAGCTTCGTTTTAAGTGAAGAAAGATGAAGGGCATTGAGCCGCTCTGTAATGGACCATCACCAATGTATTTTGTCATTTATGTCCTGGCTGAGAGGGTGTTAAGGGAGAAAGGACTCCAAATATTCCTCAAACCCCTCACCCATTTCATAATCACACTGTGGATACTTTAAAACTTTAGTACTGTCTGACTGACCAGTATAGTATGTTTGAAAATCATGTATATGATCGCAATTTTTAAAGGATTACCATAACTTAATTGCAATGTTTAATTATGTTTAGACATATTTAAACAATGCCAGGTTAATAGAATAATTAAGAGTAATTGTGATTGGAGGGCGATATTTTTTTTTACACAGTGGGGAATGACATAAAAAAGTTTGAAGACCACTGATAAATGAAAGCATGCCATGCGTGCTTGTGTCTATGATTTTGTTGCTTAAGTAGTAACCACGGCACTCCAATCTACTGGATTTTAACGTTAGCTGCTATTTTCAAGCTGCACATGGGCAGTCATGACGCGCAAGGGCTATGGCTCTCCGAAAGCAGAGGACACGAGCAAGGCGGCTTTTCTTCCAGGGTGGGGATGTTCCTGTTATTGTTACCATGGTAGCGGAAAACAGTGGAAAAAAGGATAATGTGCAGTGACGTAACCCAAGCACCGACGGAGCACACCCCTCAGAAGGGACATCTCTAGCAAGAATTTCTGAAGATTTATGTGGGGTGGGAGCAGAGGGGCAGCTGAGCAGCAGCTCTTCTGCACCAGTTGCCGAGTGGATTGGGGACAGAACACTACCAAGTGCATGGCAGAGTCAAGAATGTGTGTATTGCCACTCTTCAGGGCCGGGCATTTCCCCGGTGGGTTGGAGCCCTTGGAAGCCAGCTTAGAAAACCCTTGGCCCTCCTGGTGCTTCTGTTGCTTTCCCTGGACCCCGAGGTTAATTGTAGCCGGCACTGGGAGGCTTTAAAAGAGAGAGGGGAAGGGAGAGAAAGGGCGATCAGAGAGGAAGAAGCGAGGGAGAATGGACAGATGGAAAGAGTGGGACTTCAGTGCTTAATTTGAGCCGGTGGTTTCCGTAGCTCGGCACCAGCACTTAATTATCAACACCGTGCTTGTTACAGTCTGCCACAAGGTGGCGCTGTCTGGCTAATTTGGAGATGACCACAACAACGATTAATTATTAATTTAATATACATTACAAATGGTTCTTACCTGCAACCCAAGCCATTTTTGGGGTGCGTGGAATAGTCTGAAGTGTCACATTTGTGTGTGATGGTTAGAAGTAGTGTTGTTACTGTAATTGGCGGCACGGCAGGGGCAATGTCCCATGCGAGCTGCAGTGGCCTCGTGACGAGAGCCCTGGCACTTATTTTTTAAATTTTGGTGGCATAGGTACCCATCTCTAGAAACTGGTCGGACCAGGGCACAAGCTGCCATGAGAATTTTACCCTTCAACGCTACTAGGTCAGATGGTCCAGCTAGTAGTGCAGTTGAAAGGCTCCCTTACTCCACTGGCAATCATTTTTAGGTATTTCTTACAGACAGCTTTTAGCTGTATGTTTGCAAGAGACCTCTTATGGACCATAACCATATCAATAATGTACAGTGGGCTAGAGCCCGCCCATTGCTTACCCTTGTTTGGCTGTTTTGTCACCCATTTGATTGCTTCTTATTGGATGGCTTTCTTTCATCTTGCGTTTCTCCCTCCCTGGAGCATAGCCTCTTTCGCATCCTTCTGATTGGACGAACTGTAACCTTCCACTACTCACATCCAGGGAACTGCTTTTTTTCTTTCATCACTTCATGAGAGTGTATGTTTTTTCTTGCACTCTCCTTCATGTTTTGCTCCCCCCTTAAATACATCCCCCACCCTGGTTCTCCGTGTTACTCCATTCTACCCCCACCTCGACCATTGTATTCCCCTTCCCGTCTTTATTTTTTTTAACATCTTTTTATTCCCAAAGGCACCTCCATTGCCCAGTCTCCTCCATTGCTCAGTGATTCACTGGTACTTCCCACTCCCCCATCGACTTCTTCCAACTCGCTCTTGCCCCCCAGATCCTTCATTACTCATCAACCACGGCCCTTAAGCATTTAAAAACAAGCATTTGCAATGCAACAGGTCTCGCATGTACGCAAGTTTCAGCTATTGGCATTGTAAATGACAATGGCTTTTATTTATGTTTTAAGAACCAAAACATAAATAAAAGGCATTGTTATTTATAATGTCAATAGCTCAAACTGCGTAAATGCGAGACCTATTGCATTGCAAATACTTGTTTCCAATTATAACTTCATGAGATCAGTGAATAACCAGTTCTAAAATCTGGTTAGTCATAATGTTGGCTGTCAATGAGAGCCCTATATATTAGTAAGATGACTTTGAGAATGCAAAGTCTTTAGAGTTCACAATTAGTTGGAGGGCTTACATGGCTAATAGGTGTTTTTGAATAGCGGTGTATATGAGAAGCACTTTGGTAATGTGCGTGAGATTCTGAGGCGTGTTAGAAATGTATCACTTCAAACATTTAGCTGAACTTTCAATATTGGTTGGAGCGGAGAGATTTGTGAGGAGCAGTGTCACATTTAGATGCCATTTCCAAAACGTCATTATCAATTGTCATCTGTCTTCTACCTACTGGGTAAGTTTATGTGGCATTGGGACTGGGTCCAATCAGAATTGGTAAACGTGGAACCGATTAAGTCAACAGGCACCTGATCAAACAGGAAACTAAGATGTCATCCTGTATTCAAGGAGGCATGACCAATGGATGACCACAGACGCTAAAGTAGTGCTTCTGTAAAATTCCCAGAAGAAGAGATAGCACAATCCAAGGATAACTTTGAACATCACAGTAGTAGGCTTATTGTGTCCCCCCTAGCAGCAGGGGTGCGGCATTATATTTGTAACCACAGAAATGGGCCATTGGTGTTCACCCAGAGATAGTAAAACAATGGTGCTCTAGCAGTAAACTGTAGGTAGAATAAAGAGGATGAAAAAGGTTGAGACTTGAATATACCTTTGCAGGTGTTTGTGACCGCTGCAATGTGAATGACGATAGGGTGTAATAACACAGATGTTTCAAACGTAACCAAAGAGAAAGACCTAAAAAATAATCTATTTCACTGCAACTGACCCCAGATTTCAAGTAGAAAAAGTAGTAGCTTGTTTAACTCATCCTGCTCACCGAGATATTGGCCATGACTTACCTCCGCCGTGAGTATACTTAGATTTAGAGGCTAAACAATAGAGCGGCTGGGATTTGTTATAGAATTATGACATTATTCTCCCATCAGACATGTTTTCTTACCAGCCTGCTCCATTTCTCTGTCGTGCACTTTACACAGTCACATCAGCTAATAATGCGATGCTTTGATAATATATTTTAAACCTGGTTGCTTCTTTCTTTTGCATCTTATGGCAACTGTTTTACAGCGTAACATTTCGAAATTGAACAGCTTGGTGGAGTTTCCTTTAAAAATGAAGCACTTGCACATTTCCTGTCGGTAAACGAATGCGACCAACGAAATTGCAGCAAGAGTTTTTACGCTTAGGCGCTGTGACCTGGAGTGTCGCTGCGTCAAACAGTGGATTTGGGGGTCTTTTGGCAGACCACCAAAGGTGTCAGGGTCACCCTATAGTCCACTGGGGTCCGGAATACAAACTGAGACCAACGCTGGAGCCAGAGAGAAAGGATATTTATTACAATCTCATGAGATGGAGAGGTGCCTCAACAAAAGACACCCATAGCTATCTGAGGAGGCAGTCTGTTAGAATGGTCGTACTTCACGTGTTATATACTCTTTATCCAGCCCCAGACATGTAAGGGAGTTGTATTACTAATCTTTTATTGCATTCCTAAACAAATAGTAAATCTGGAGAATCAGTGGGTGAGTATCCTTTGGGGTTTTTCACAGGATATGGTTAAAACATTATAATTACATAGTACACAGAGGTCAATCTGATTTAGATGGTACTGCAGGGCATAGCATGATTACATGTCAAACAAAGGTTAATCTGATAAGCATAGGTAATGTTGAGAACCCCGCAGGGTGTAGGCGAAAGGCATGTTTATTACAATTGAGTCCATAAATATTTGTCGTTTGGACTACTGCAGGGCAAAGGTGGGAGGTATGATTACACAGCAAACAGAGATAAGTCTGATTTGGCCTGTTGAAGGACGCCTGCAGGGCGTAGTGTGCAGGGTGAGGACGAGAAACATCTGGGAAACTCCATGTCCGACTGGTTGAGCAGGGGCTGGTCAGTTAGTGGCAGGCCAAAGCATGAACAGAGTGTCCGTGCAGGAATGCAACAGGTCAAAAGGTGGAGCTCCAGAGTGTTCGTGATACAGAGAGAAAGTCAGTCATGAAGGTTAAAGCACAACATGGTAGAGTGAAGCACAAAAAGGTGGAGTGAATGGCAAGATAGCAGACCCACTTTTCCACAAAACGTCTAGTGAAAGAGCTCTGCTTGGAATAACAGTTTGTATTTGTGCTGCGCTGTAAGCAGGAAGCTTAACTACAGGGTCACACCATAAGCGTGCACATATGCTGTCCGGGCAGGCACAGCGAGAGGAGACAGGGAGGGCACAAAACATGCCTCCATCCCAATATAAACGGCGCAATCCGTACACGTGCACATTGCCTGTCCGGGCGCGTGCACATCTCCTGTCCCCCTTCCGAAGCTAATCCGACAACAATAGATTTCGCTAAAGCGAGCAAAGCATACTGTGCTTCGCTAGGCGAGACTTAAAAAATGATATGTATGGAGAGCCTGGCAGCGTCAATTTCTTCCTCGCTGCTCCATTTCTGAAATTCACTTTCGTGCATGATGAAATGAATATTTTAAAATTTACTGCTCCAAGTGGCATTTGAAGTTTGAAAAATGGAGGCTACATTATGCTGTATTGATATGTGGTGATGCATACACGCTCATATGTCATCACACTAAGCCACCATAGCACATTACATGTTTGTACAGTATATGTACACACACATATAATTTTGCTATTTTTTCTTTTTTTGATGCCAATCCTGCACTACATTGGCAAAACAAATGCACAATATCTGCAAAAAACGTTAGAAGTAATAACTGTAGATATTACTGGGTAGTGTTGCTGCCTTTGGATATGCCGTATTCCAGTATTATCTGCACCTGCTTGAAATCACTATGGTCTGATACAGCCTTGTGTCTCCAGCATACACATGTTTCTAAGACTGGCATTTTATATCAAAAAGAGGGACAGATTCCAACTCTTCATTAAATTATTTGGGCAGAGAAGATACTTTTGGGGGGTGGGGGTAGTTCCCGATCCCCCGCATTAAGTTTGTCGCACAGAACTAATATTTGAGATTGAAAATCAAACAAAAGCATATTTTGAGTAGCAAATTGTAGCTCTCTGAAGTGTGACTGTTAGTCCATTGGAGCAAGAGTTGGCAGGTAGCCCGACGCCATACAAAGCTTGTCCCTTAAAACCCTCCATGTTGTAGGACCTGATGCAAACTGCTTATCCATTACTCTGTACACAGAAGCAGATAAAGCACTTTATCCAGAAGTACACCCTGTGCCTATATGAGTTGGGGATTGAAGTTCCATACTCAACTTCTGGATGTCGCATCGGCCGGACAAACAGTGGAGGCTGCTCCATCTCCCATCTGGCGGCCAAGACCTGGAATGACCTCCCCTGCACCTCAGAGCCTGGCCATCGCTCCAGCAATTCAGGAAGGACCTCAAGACCTGGATGTTCAACCAATAGGAGAACAGGCAGAATGATACTACAGTGCCTCGAGACCCTCATGGGTGAAGCAGCTTCACTCTACAAATCCTGATTGATTGAATTAAAAAAACATTTTATCATGGTTAAATGACGAGACTCAATGGACCATACTTGCACCATCGCTGAGGGAATCTGAAGAGGTTTCTCTGTTACAATGAGTGGGTGAACCTGTTCAGAGCTCACAACCGCTTCTACTTTAAATGTACTGAGCATCTTTGCTGCTTTCAGCCTCTTGAGTGGTTGGATGCAGATTGGTGCTGTTCGCTGGTACCTTCTCTCACTTCTACCAGGGATGTGCATTCAGTCACTAATGCTCAGCACATCCTGTGCCTCACCTCTGATTGGGAGATGTGGTGACTCTAGGGCTTCCAGTGTTCAACTGTTGGGCCTACTACTGTATGTCCTACTACTGTATGTTTACCGGAAGTCCTCTCCTAGGCTGCCAGGGTGGTGAGAGTTGAGCCTCTTTCTCAGGGAGGACGTATTCCAATTCTTAAGTTTAATTTGGGTTTTTAATACAAGTTCAAAAATGTATCATAGCTATATGAACATTGCAGTTATATTATACTTTATTAACCTGCATATTCGTTTTAATCTGTATTTTCACTGGGGAAGGGAGGTTTATTGAACCCTTACATTATGGAGGGAGGTCAGGGCAGGTCTCAGCAAGGTGCCATAAAACTGTCTTTATCAAAAAGCATTCCTATCACCCGGATACAGTTTATGTTCCATTAACAATTGACAGACTCCACTGGCACAGAGGACTGAACTCTATGGTCAAAGAGAAGGTAACACCCTTCCCCAGTGCCACAAAGCACTCATTAGACCCCAGGGCCAAACCCACTAATTTCTGCTTGATATTAGGCACTCATTGGCAACCATAGAATGAAGCCGAGCTTGTGGACTCATCCTTGTTCAATATCCGGGTGACCTCTGTAGTATTCTATAGTTCTGCACAAAATAAACACACTTGCGGTTGTACATCTGCTTTGAAAGTGCATTTGTGCTCTGGCCAGACCATGTGCTGGCAGCCTGCAGTGGAATTAATTGTAATTCATACCTTACAGTGAGTCATTCAATAGTAAGCACTGGTCTCTTTCATGCCAAAGTGCTCAGGAGAATGGTGCCTGCTCGCAGTATATTCCTGGAAAGTCGCGAAAATGTCCACCCCCTGCTCTTAATGCGCCAGGCCCCCGCTGTGCGATGTGGCACAGGGTTCTAGAAAGCCAGGTTCATGAGTCACTGCTCTCCAGGTCTGGGCAGCAGCATGTGTGTTACTGTCAGAATCCAGCGGCCACGGTGGTGCTGGAGTGCCAGCCAAGGTGGGCACTGTGCCAGCAGAATGTGTCAATATATAATGTACCAGCTTATTTTACCTCTTTGAGTCCGTCGTACAAACTTCTAATTATATTTGTTTGTACAGTGCACACTACAGGACGTAATTGTTTGTAGGTGCTTCAGAGAGCTTTAATCTGGGGCAAGGGGTCACGGTCACTATAACTGACCCAGAACGTGAGGCTGTGAAATGAACAGTTGCATCGAGAACATGTGTTTGGAGTGTGCAGACTGATTGTAACAAGAATACAGCAGTTACAGATGTTGCAAATACATACATTTTGTGTAAAAACATGAGACCAAAGGAGTCCGTGGGTGGGGGGGGGCTGCCGGGGCCCAGCTTGGCTGACTATAGTAAAGTAGGCGACAAATGCTAGTCCAAATAGAATATGTCTGCAGGAATTTACCACATTTAATTGTTGTATGTATTTCCGCTTTTTATACAATTCTGGCAGCGACATATAGAATAGTTAATGGAATAGGTCTCAAAGCAGTGGTTATCTGAGTAACAAATGGCTGCTGGGGCGAGAAAGCAACATCTGCATTGAGAAGGGAGGAAGCTGGGGACAAGGGAGAGACAGGAGATGGATGCTCCATGGGGCCTGTGAACTCAGCAGGTGGTGGCTGAGATCTGAAGCGGAAGCGGGGGCCTGGTTAACAATGGCTTCCTCTGCTACTTCTAGTTGGGCATGCGCACTCTGAGGCTGTCTCTTGGGAGGCAGCCAGAAAAGCTCTGATAGGAACCCAGTATGCTGTTATCCCAAAAAGAGTAAACACTAGAACTTGGCAAAGGGATGTCAGTTTTGTTTTCTGTTTTTCCATTGGAAATAGATGATGGTTTATATCTGGGTGAGATGAATGAGGCCATTGGCCGAAGTCAGTGGAAAGTTAGTTGGCGCTCATGCTGCATGCTTGTTGTAAGAGGCAAGTCTTTTATCCATGCAGTACTTACTGAACTCAGCCTCAAGTCACAAGGACAGGTTACCTCACTCTTTAAATTAGTTAACTTCATTTGACCATCTGCCTAATATCCACATTTGTTTTGCTGGGTCATTGGTGGTAAATCATGACTTTGCGGGTTCAAGATTCAACTTCGAGCATTTAGGTTCACAGCATAGTCAGCATGTTGGTGTCTTACTCATCTCCAGGCCTGGGAAGTGGTCCAGTCTGAGCTGTATGAGCCTGAAAAATAAGTCTTTGAAATACGCAGCTGGTATGTTGGGAGACACAGAAGAGAGGCTGCTGTTTGTGGAACCTTTAGGGTAGCCTGAAAGGAGTGGTTCAAGGTCAGATAGCAGAACAAAATGGCTGCACTTAAGACAATTGATAAAAATGACAGTTCAATAGATTTCCCATTCTAGTTGCTAGCCCCCCAAAACCACCATTCCCCTAAAAAGCACTGTGAATTGGTAAATTAGATAAGCAGGCTTCACTTTTTGCAACGTGGGTACAACTTGGGACTCACGAGTGGACCTGTGCAAATAAGTGAACATTATTTATTACTGCCATTCAACTGTCCTCTCTCACACTCAGAACTCACTGACTTTGGGGAAAGGGCACTGGCTGCCTCTTGTGAAGCCCGAGAAAGGGGGCTTCACATGAGGCACTTGTGTGAAATCTCACTCTTTTGTTCTATTGTCCCAACCTACACTTTTCTCACACTTTCTTGGAGGCCTGGGGAAGGCGGGGTTACTGAGTGTAAGAAATGTCATTTAGTACTGGTGACCCTGGGCCACCAATAATAGTGTCATCCAGCTGGGCAACCAAGATATCCATTTGAGCACTTCTCTATTTTCCTATATTTAAACCTGAACGTTGCTTTAAGCTGTCATTCTCTGGCAGTGCCACAAGAAACTGGAATTCACTACCAGCAGCTCTTCGTTTCAAGCATTTGTCTTGCTACTTTCAAAAATGGACTTAAAACCCTCCTGTTCCATAGCCATTTGAGTGTTAAGTGGGAAACTGACCGTGCTTAAGAACCCCCGATACTCGTTTAATTAATGTAATTATGCATTATGTGAAACAAACTCTGGTCCTGTTGTGAAGCACTCCAATGCCCTGATGGCAGTTCCACCATATAACAAACCATATAGTAAAAATAAATGGGTTAGCAAAGTCGAAAAGTGAAGTCTAACTAAAAGAGAACGCAGTGACGGGAAACTCAGATTCTGTAGGCCACAGTAAATAACACTCAAAAAGATCAATGTCCTGCTAGTTGGATAAATAATGGGATGTTATTTACAGGTTGGTAAAAAATAGTAGTTAAAATGTGATATAAAGAGAAAACCAGAAGGTGTTAGCACCTGTTGGTCATGCGATATGACCTCAAATATTTTATAGCGCTATGTACTAAGCACTATATTTTATATATAATTGGCAGGGCCAATGCTATTCTGCAACAGCAGCATTCAGGCCGACACTGGGAGCTTCAATATCGATCAAGTCTTTTGCTACAGTTCTTTCATTATTTTGATGCTTCAGTCAAGAAATGTCCAGAGCAGCAGCCTTGCTCTGATATGTCTGACTCGTCATTTCAATGGTTTTGTCTGTGTACACAACACTGTTTTGCTGAGGTTCGTATCACAAAAATAGTGAAAAGACCCCATAACACACAATCTAAACAAACAATGCTCCCACGAACTGGAGACAGCGTTCACATTTAAAGTTCCTTGACAGTATTAGTGTGTCAGTCAAAGGTGACGAGAGGCCTGGTTACTGGTGTCTGGTCAGGAAATAGTTCCAGTGTTTCTAAAACCAGATAAGAACTCTCTACTGGCTTTTAGTCTTTAGCAAGAGGGGACGTGTAACAGTGGGTCAGCAGCTGCAATAAAGTCTCCCAAAGTAGCTGACTTCAGGACTTGTATCAATGAAACAAAATGTCAATGATATGTTCTGATGGTGGTGTGGCGCACACAGCACTGAGAGCATCTATTGGACTTCACCAGCTTCTTAGGGGAGATTGAGTAGACGCATAGGGCAACGTAAGGGTACTAGATGGGCTTAAAATGTGGAGTCACATCAGAATAGATCGCTTAAAGCTTCTTTGCTGCCCAAAGGACTGTACAATGCTTGTTGTCTTTGTTGCATTAGGCTAGCTGCACTTAGGAGTGTTGTGGTCCTGGACAGTCTTGGTTGCTTGAGTCAACCTCCACTCAGATTTACTAGTCATCTAGACCTAATTGTACACCTTCCCAGGATTAGAGTTTATATATATATTAGCAGAGAACATCCAGCTCCATCCTCTGGCATGTCCGCTTCAGCTCTCTTAGCAAAGTTAGTCCAGCAAAGCTTTGTCCAAGAGCCCAAACTTTGTCCCCATCCTTAGTAGGAGACCTGGAAACTAGCAGAGGTTTGATTCCTGGTAATGCATTTTATCTGGACTTGTGCACCGGGTGTCATGGATGTACGCATGATTCACAAGTGACTAGGCCCAGAAGTCAACTATTCATGCCTCTTGGTGTGAAGGCAGAAAGCTCGAGCCGACCAGGGAGCAACCACTTTTACAAGATCAGACAAGTTTTCAAAGTTTAAGGTGTGGCGTGGATTCAATTCAGATTGACGTCTAGAAGAAAGCATATTTTTACGATGGAACCATTAGTACAGGAAGAGGAGGAGATTGATTTATATAAGATAAAACAAGGGAAACCTACACTTTGTGTGATACCCCTGTCAACATAACTCAGCTCTGTGATGAACAATATAGAAAAAACTTAAAGCATCTCAGGTGCAGTTGCAGATTGTGGAGTTCATTGGAAGAGCAACATAGGGTAGTCCAGAAAAAACACAGGGCCGCACAGTATAGCCTTTCAAAGATATTATGAAGATCTTAGTTCCAGCCACAGTGTATTGGCAGATGGTGATTGGTGATGCCTACAGACTAGATACTGACGTCCTCAGAATATTGTCTAAGGTGGTAAAGGAGTCTATAAGAGTAGTAAAGGGCTAGGTAAGAGGGTAGAAGAAGCTAGAACCCTCTCCTTTGTCCTGCCTGCTCCATTCTACACTCTGTCTTCAACCTTCCCCTTCCTTATTCCCACTCTCCACTATGTGGCCTTTCCATATACTCTCCTAGATCACACTTTCCTCTATATGCCCTCTCCCTTCTACTGCACTACATTACACCTTCTAGAAATAAATGTAGACATTGTACTCTCTACCTAATGACCTGCTCTCCTCACACCTTAACCGCTTTGTCAGATGGTAGCGGGCATCTCATTGGCCTACGTCCTCTACCAATGTGTTCTGGATCAGGATGGGTTTGATGTGCCAGTAGAAATGAGGGACCACTGCATTGCCTCTCTTCTTTAATGATACTGCTGGCAGTATCCTCCCTCATATGTATTGGTGGGCCAGATAGACCACTAGCCATATATGGTTATCAGAGTAGGAACACAAGGAAGTAGATGCATTGTGTTATCTTTCATCTTATGGTGCTCCTGTCTTCTCACACCCTGCACTCTTCCTCCAAAGTAGTACTGTAAGAATGCACATCCAGATATGGTGTAGCACATCCACTAGGAAACGAGGCATAGTTGCAGCTTTAGAAGAAAATCACCAATATTCCCCAAATTGGAATATAAATATTTCCCTTTTCCCATACAATATGTGTGCCAAATTTGATGCAGATTGATTCCATTTGACAAAATTATAAGCTAATCTAATTGAAGCAGAAGTGATTTTTTCCCCCAAAATTGTTTTTAAATTTGATAGGTGTTTCGGGGAGGGCGAGAGGGTGAGGGCAGTGGCGGCTCGCACAGGTAATGCTGTGGGGTCGGGTCCGGTGAGGGATAGTGGAGTTCACATACGACGGAAAAGTAGATAGTATAGTAATAAATGAATAAAACCACTTACCTTGCGCTCGCAGACTCGGTGATGCGGCGAGCGCAAGGTAGATGGGCTCTTTCTTCCTGTAACTTTCAGTCTCTTGACTGTACATTCAGGCAATCCCATCAGTTGCACGGCAAGTCAATTCAAATGTCAGTATTGGTACTACTTTGATATCTTGGTAGCAAAATTAACATAGATCATTCACGCCGGAGGCTCTTATGTGATGTTTTTGCAATCACCTATCTTAGCAGCTCATTTTTTAAAGTTTGGAAAGCTGCAATAAATGTTATGAAATTCAGTATGATGGACCATGCTTGATAGTTTCATTGTTTGTAGAGTTGGGTGATAAATGACATTTTCGTTTTGCTAAATTAAATTACAGTCTAAAATGGGACTGAACATGAAGCTCCCTCTGTGACCTTATCTGTGTAACCAACAAAGAAGGATTCTATGTTAAAAATAAATGTGCAGCGCTCTCCATAGATGTTTGCTTGAGGCACCCTAATTGTTGATATTAACAGCCTGGCAGAAGAGCAGAAGGCCAGGACAAACCATGGGTTCGGCAGAGTAAAATAGCTGCATACTTTCCATTAGTAGGAGTACTATGAACCATCACGAGAAGAAATAGATATAAGTGGCCTTTCAGATGTTTTTCCAACTGGGTGGTGCATCTCCTGGGTCTTTGGAGCTTTCGACCACTGCTGTGTTGTATCTTATGTCATAGTTCATGCCTCTTGGGTTAATAATAGTTGCTGATGATTGTGGAGAGTCACCTTTTAAACAATCTGCAAAAAAATGAAAAAAAATCAAGCATTTGTGTCTGTTGCCCATCAAGCATTTTACAACACCTGGCTTAGTTTATCGCAAAGAACTTAGCACATTATTACGCATATGTTTACATACATTATGAGGAAATCTAGTGTAGCACCATTATTTTTAGATCTCGCCTGCGACAGCTCATGCACTGCTTGAACATGCGCTCTCACTTGTGAGGTGTACTGTGTACAACAAGGGGCTTGCAACCTGCCCATTGCTTACCATTTGTTGGCTTCTTTGTCACTCTTGTTTCCTGCCTTGCAATTGGGTAGCATGTGCTGGCGTCACCTCCTTTTCTCCGGGTGGAACATGAACCAAGTACAGATTGCTTCAGCTTGATTGCTGTTCTTCCACGGATCAGTGTTGCTTCTTTCCCTTCCCACCCTCCTTGTGCTGTCCATGCTGTTAATTGTTCCCTCCCTCCTCCCACTAGTGCCTATATATTACGAGAAATGCCACAGGTAATTTGTAACCAGTATTCAACCCAGCTGAGAAGTGCTCGTGCCCATACATGACCAGTATTAAAATCCAGCTAAGAAGTGCTCGTGTCCATATATTACCAGTATTAAAATCCAGCTAAGAAGTGCTACTGCACATATATTACCAGTATTCCAGCCCAGTCAATAAGTGCCCAGGGTCGGAGCCTCCATAATTGCGGAGCAGCACAGCCCCTATGGTCAGAGCCTGTCACAGAAAAATAAAATATTAAAACAATTGTGAGGGACTCTGGCTGACAGTGCATGCATTCGGGGCCGGGCCTTGACAGGCAGGAGAGGTGGGCACTTAAAAAGTGCACATGTAAGTTTGGCCTGCCGGCCGTCTTATGCGGGACAAATGGACATGCGCATTTGTATTTCTCCAACCGGACTGTGTTCATAGCCGGTTGGTGAAAAGCTCCCAGGCAGTGTCTGAGCGGCAGACCAGGCCACTCAGACCAATCCTGACAGTCAGCGAAAAGCATTGGTAACGCCAAAAAAAGAAATGCATTTGCGTTGCCAAATACCTGTTTAAAAAAAAAGTGTGATGCCCATGCTGTCTCTAAGCTACACCTCATTCTGAAATTCTATGGCAAGTGCCTTCTTGTAGAACTGTTACCTTGAGAAAAATCTTACAAGAGGAACTTGGGGCTAGATGTAGGTAAATAGGTTTTACCGATTCCAAAATACCGAATTCTACCGATTCGGTATTTTAGAATCGGTAAATCCTTTGTAGGTAATTATTCGGTAAAAATTACCGAATCGTTAAGATTCAGTAATTACCGAATCGGTATTTACCGATTCGGTAATTGCCTGGAGGCCCATAGGAATGAATGTCAATTACTGAATCGGTAAATACCGATTTGGTAAAATAGGGAAATAGTCAAGGGTGGCAGGGTGTCACTTTGACACCCTGTTGCACCCCTGAATAGTGCTGGTGTGCACATGTGGCATACATACATGCCCTAAGGGCATGTATGTCTGTCACATGGCACAGGTGTAAATGCACACATTTGCATTTACACAGGAATTCCTTATTTACCAACAACCAATAGTTGGTGGTAAATAACGAATCCTTAAAAAACAAAAGCACTCTTTAAAGTGCTTCCTACATCTCATTTACCGATTCGGTAAATACCGAATCGGTAAATGATGATTCGGTAAATACCGAATCGGTAAATACCGATTCGTTATTTACCGAATCGGTAAATATACCACCTACATAGGAAAAGGCTATTACCGGTCGGTAACGGCCGATTTAGCTGGTTACCGACCGGTAAAAGCCTACCTACATCTGGCCCCAAGTCCCTAATAACTATCCAAAACGTTAAGCACCAGAAAGCCCCTTTTTACCTAACCTAACCTAACCCAACCTATCTTAAATCAGGTTATCAACTACAGCTATGTCTGTTTTGACGTCTATGGGCAGATGTAGGCTTTTTCTACACATAAGTACAACATACATTTGGAAGAATGAGATTCCCAAAGTGGAAATGTCTTGTGTCTGCACAAAAGCGGAACTTACTTATGTGCAAAATAACCTGACTGATTAACTGACTGGTATCACTTGTAAACATCACCCCACCTGGCTCGGACTTTTAGTGCTGATCTTACAGGCACTGCCTAACCACACCTACTAGTCTACACTTTTTGAAGATAGTCAAAAATGGAGCGAGCCTTACATTCAATGGCAAGGCGTTCCAGTTTAGGGGCCTAATGCTAAAGACCATACTACCTGTGTAAGAAGATTACACTTAGAAACCCTTAGAAGCGCGTGCTCCTGGGTGTAGCCAGGATGATATGGACATAATGTAGCAGGTGGGTATGCTGAGACCAGTGGATGCAGGGGAAACGGCCACTACAACGAAGCCGTTTCCATGAAATCCTTAACCACGCATGCAGTACAAGGCATGCGTGGTTACCACGAAAGCCTTTACCACGCATACCTTTACTACGAGGTTTGTAGTAAAGGCATATGTGGTAAAGGTAATAAAAAGTAAAAAAAGGGGGGCTTGGAGGGGTCTCCCCCCCCAAAAAAAACCTCACCTGAAGTCACGTCGGGTAATGTATTTAATCAGCGTCGTTTAAGAGAAATCGGAAAATAAACTTCCGCTTTCTCTTAACAACGTATGACGTCACCACGCAAGCATTCGAGGTAAAGGTTATGCGTGGAAAACGAATTCCGTTGTAATGCATGCGTGGTAAAGGCATGCGTTGCAACAGAATTCGTTGTAACGTCATACATTCTGGATGCAGACATATTTGTAAGGCGGACAGACAACCCAAGCGGATGCGTCCTGCTGCAGGGAGCCAGCAGAGAGCTCGCCAGGCTTCTGAAGCCTGATCTGTTTCCCCTGAACCAAGGATGCTGTGAACTGCAGCATTTTGAGCTCCCTGCAGCCCCGGAAGTGACGTTCTACGGAGGCCAGCATAGAGGTCATTGTAGAAGTCCAAGTGGTCCTCTGCACGGCGGCACTGACTGCAAGGCAACTAAGGTTCGGTGAGAGTGGGGTAATACAACATTCCCCAAACGGTCCAGGGTGCTTATTTACTGTCCTAACACCATTCATAGAATATTTTCCCCAAATGTTTCAAACAGATTTGAGATGTTACAATTTAGTGCCTCAGTCTAACTTTGTGAAACGTACTCAAATTGAATATTTTAAATCAATAATTGGTTTATTGAGTTAGCAACCACAACATTCATTGCACAAATAAGAAGTAACTAAACGGGTAAATATTAGAGATTCGATTTTCCATTACATGTTATTGGACTCCATGCCGGTTACCACAAGGTGTACAAGGGGCTTTGTCGTAGTTGGGAGAGAACATTAACCCTTTCTGCTCTGCAGTGAGAGCGAGAGAGTGGCCATTGCTTATCTGTGATACAATACTGTGGCCAGAGCAGCAACAATCAGATCTTTGTCTTGCAATTCCGTGTAGAGATGCGCATTTGTGGCAAGAGTGGCTCATCGCGTTTGCAAAGTGATATAAAATACATGGACATTATTCTTGCAAGAATGCTTGGCTACTGTCAGGGCCACTGGAATTATGCGGCAGGAGAGAGACAAATTATGCGGCAAGAAAACACAAACTAAGCAGTATAATCTGCAGCTCATTTTGTAATAATATTATTTCATTATTTCATAATTTTTAAACTTGGTAACACTGTCTGGACATTGTTTGCACCTTCATACCAAAATTTCGCACTGAGCAACAGAAAGGTGACCAGTCCCGTTTTGCAAAGTGCCTTCCAGTGCGTGGCAACACCGGTCACTGCATTTTTAGTAGCTTTTGAACAGTTTGAGCTAGAAACAAAATGTTACTTTTTTGGGGGTGGGGTGTCTGCCGCTTTTGTGGCAGATAATGGATTATGTGGCAAATGCGGCAAATCTATATTTTTGCGAAAATCGCCTGGCCATCACAGTCGCACAATTCCAGTGGCCCTGGCTACTGTGCAGCACTATGTGGGCGCGCATAACAAAGGCAATAAACCCGTAACTACAGTTATTTTTCAAAAGTTGCAAAGATTACGACTTGCCCCGAGTCACAGGGAGAGCCTGGGCTATCTAAGGATCGCTTGCGTGCATTTGAATAGCAAATTTCGATATATATGATCTGTTATTGAGAGTTCTTGAAAGATTCGGGTGTCTACGATCATTCAGCTGCAGCAGAACAGATATTAGCGCCCTACGGAGAGGCAGGGTGCACAGCTGACAGGGCCTGGTGCTCCTAGTAATGTAGTGCTTATCGATGCACCGTTTCCGTCCTGGTTACTTCGGGAGGGGGTCTGTGCACAAAGTGCTGTTTCTTCGCTCTCATGACTCCTTTGAAAGCTGGAGTCACAGGGGTCGCGCGCAGTCACAGGCACGTGAGCAAGGGTCGCAGTGCAACCCCAGGCAACCAATAAAAAGAATGCTCTTGGAAAATGGCTCAAGTTAGTGTCGTAATATTACTTTATTTTTATGTAGCGCCTCACGTTTTACTTCTACCGTTACTAAGCTCTGTAAATATGAGGCATTGGTGTTGCCCAGTTTAATGACACTCAACCAATCTACATGTGAAGGGTGGAAGGCTGAGCCTGCCTTGCAGGATTTGGACTCACGGCCAACCAACCACCACATGTTTCAGTCGCGGGTGTTTAGCACGTTGTCCCATCTTGTCATGAATGACGGTCCCATTTGAGATTGTGTGGCATGTATGGAAGTCCTCGTGGTGTAGCAGGCTGCAGCGTCCCCATTCGTTCCCACACTTACCTGTTGCGGCTAAAGGATGCATTTTACAATCATATGCTGAGCTCTCTTTATAATACTTACAAATCCGCAGAGCATCAATCTGTAAATGATTTGACTGGTACATTACAATTGTGATACATGGTGCAACATGATAAGCAATAATCATATATAATCATATCATGTGATTCCTCCAGCCCTGGTAATCTCTCTCTGAAATCTGGTGCAGGCGCCTTCATGTGCCTGCACCAGCCATCAGGCAGAGACTGTTGTCGGACCCGAAGGAGGTCTGCAGTGCTTTATACAAGAGTGAATAATACATTATATTTCACTCTTGGCATAATAAAAACAAACGACCTTAAAAACAAGGAGGGCGTAGCTCCTGAGCCCATTAAGAGGAGCCGCCACTGCTATATGTTACGCCCATCAGCTCGTGCCTACTTCACTTCACTATTGATCGAAGACGTGTAAACTTATTCTTTGTGCATTTTCATGTATTGTATAAACTAAAGAAACTGATACTATTTTTGGACTCATGCAAAGGAGACTAAAGAATTTTTTTGAGGTCATAGGATTAAATGAAAATCAGTTTTGAACATAGATGTTATGCTGCAACCTGTAAGGATCCCCTACAAGCACCTATTGATGATTATTTGTTCTTTATTTGATGGATTAATGACTGTGACTTGGAACAATTTTCTTTTTTCTTTTTAATTTTAAAGTATTTTATTTCATTTTTTATAGCAAAGACATTAGCATTTCTGTTACAAGGTTAGCCAATCACAGTTTGTACAATAGCGTCTTGAGATACGTAGGCACATGTACTTAGCTAACCCCACATGACGTAATTGGCTGAGAACAAGAAAAAGGGTGAAAGAAAAAGGAAGGAGAGAAAGGGGTGACGCGAGAGCAAGAAGACAGGCTCTGTGGTTATGAGTGACTAGCTTGCTTGTGGAGAGATTGGGAAACATGTTGGAACACCTACTGAGGAGCTCCTCAAGGTCTTGGCCTTCGAGATTTCAAAAATTACTCAGGTACACATTCAAAGTTTCTGGACGAATTTAATCCATATGGTCATAGTCTTATATTGGAATTCATATAGACAAGCGTAGATGATTCAGTGAATTCAACATGTGGATTTCGAAATGCAACAAGTCCCTATGCATTTCGGGACCAACGTCCCTTCATCAGGGGTTCTATGGAGGAAATAAACATCGTTTTAGGGGGGGGGGGGCCTATCCTCAATATGTTGAAAAGTTAGAAGAATTAGAAAAGAACAACTGATCAAGAAAAACCCCAAGTAGTGAACGTTAAGTGCATAAGGGAAGGTAAGTAAGATTAGATGTACCAAACCGCGGTGTGACAAAGTGTGTGGTTTTTCAAAAATAAAACAGATATTGCAAAATGGTGACCGAATGGTGAAGTAACTACGTGGTGAGACAGATAAATAAAATAGCCGATTGCGTGTGGGAACCGAAACATGGCGCAAAAGAATCATGCAAAATGATTAAAAGGCAGGTTACAGCGGATGGTATGAGTGACCAACAGGCATGCAGGTTATATCTGTCTGTCGCTGCTAAATGTCAAACAGTATTAACGGAAAAAGAAAAAGAAAAGCTTACCCGAAACCACACGTAACTGTGAAACGGTAGCGTTTCCGCATTCAGGGTTAGGAGTTGTGAACAGCGAGATGCAGGACAGGGGGTGAGTGACATAAATGATGGACTGGGTACAAGATCACGTAACGTGATGAACACAGTAAAAAGACTCCTTGGGTGATCGACAAACTATAAACAATGGCCCGTGGGATCGAGGAGTGTGATATGATAAAAAATTAATGAAAGGATAAAAAATAAAATGAAATAAAATGAAATGAAGGGTGGATGTACAAGAAAATAAAGGTACAATCAACATAGTAATAAACAGTGGGAATGAAAATGCGGTTAATAATAATCAACCCGATGAGGTCAAGTAATCATTCAAGTAATCAGACAATCTGAATATGTATAAATGAAAAGGTAGAAATAACGGAAAAAGAATGAGAAGGAAATGGAAAATGAAAATGGATGTGGCTGGACTGAAAAACACGGGAACTGGGTGCCAAGATAAGAGAGAACAAACAATGAAACACGGAGTAATAAATAGACTCAAAGATGTATAAGTGAATTATGAATTGAGTGTATAAAGGCAGAAAAAAATCAGGTGAAGGACAGTAAGATAGGAGCTCAAAAAAAGTTAGACTTGAAAGGAATAAGGTGCACTATATAACGTATGGGGTAAAGGATACACAGGGGTATAGATTCAGTGTGGTGAAATAAGCACAGAAGAGCATGCATTTACAAAAAACAACTATATTCGATACGATCATTCAGTCCCGTAGGTTGGCAGGAATCCAACAATTTAATCCAAACTAATTCGCGTTGCAGCAATCTCTTATGGTTATCAACACCCGGTCTCATGGGGACAACCTCTAGTGCAAGGAACCTTAGCTGGCTGATGTTGTGTGAGGCAGATATAAAGTGAGCGGCCAAAGGAGACTTCAAATTCTTGGTTCTGATGGTACTTTTGTGTTCCGTTAGACGGATTTTCAATTTTCTCTCAGTCTTTCCAACATATGGCAAGCCGCAAGGGCATTTCAGTAAATACACCAAGTTCATAGAATCACATGTGGCGTTGGTCTTGAGATGTATCATTTTACCAGTTCGAGGATGGTTAATGGAGTTACCCCTGATTATACTGTTACAGTGACTACAGTTGTGACATGGTTTAGTGCCAGAAAACACAGATGTGGTTGATGATGGTGTGACTTCTAGCATGTTTTTCAGATTCTTCGCCCTTTGGTAGGCGAACAAGGGAGTGCAATTGAAGATTCCTTGAAAATCTGGTTCTAGTTGTACCATGGACCAGTTGTGTAGAATGATATTTTTAATCATTGGACTTCTTGAAGAATATTTGGACACAAATACGGGTCTCTCGTTTTTTTTCTGGCGTGAACTCGGCGTCAAGAGTTCTTTCCTAGTTTTCTGCTTAACACGTTCTTGTGCAGTAGATAAGATGGCTTCAGGGTATTTCCTGTCGCTGTATTTGAGTAAGATGTTGGCTTCAAAACTTGAGTATTCATCATAGTCCGAGCAGATCCTTTTGGCCCATAGTAGCTGTGAGAAGGGTAGATGTTTCTTCAAGGAGGTTGGGTGGCAGCTGGTGTACAACAACGCATTGTTGCGATCAGTTTCTTTAACGAACAGGGAGGTTTTTAATCTACCATTATCGATGGTAACCAGGATGTCCAGAAATGGTAAACAATTTGGGTCAATGTGGTGGGTAAATCGGATGTGGTCATCCACTTGGTTGAGGTAGGTCAGAAACTCCAAAATCTCTTCAGGTGGACCAGCCCAAATTAGAAATAGAAAATATTGAGGATGGGCCCCCCCCCTAAAACGATGTTTATTTCCTCCATAGATCCCCTGATGAAGGGACGTTAGTCCCGAAATGCATAGGGACTTGTTGCATTTCGAAATCCACATGTTGAGTTCACTGAATCATCTACGCTTGTCTATATGAATTCCAATATAAGACTATGACCATATGGATTAAATTCGTCCAGAAACTTTGAATGTGTACCTGAGTAATTTTTGAAATCTCGAAGGCCAAGACCTTGAGGAGCTCCTCAGGATTCCGTGTGGGGTTCCCCCACGCCTCCTCCTTATAGTCTTCAAGTTCGTCTCTACTAGCCGGAAGAGACGCATACCTGAGGCGCCCAGAAAAATCGCACCCAACAGCGTGTTTGCATTACCTGTTCCTGAATACACTGTTAAACTTTAGGAGTGCCACACCACCGTTCTTTTTGTATTCAATTTCTAGCTATCCAGTGTGTGCACCCTATCAATATGTCCTACGAGGAAATCTCAAACATAACGGCAAACCGTGCAGACACCTTCGGATTCGACATTGAAGAAACCAAAAGGATTTATTCACTTGTTAAGGAGGTGGACCCTACCTCATCCAGCACCTTTTCTAACCCGAGCATGTTAAAGCAACTACTATATATGTCAAAGAGAATCATTAACCAGCGTTTACACGCAGGGACATTGATTAGATATCATAAAGACCAACGCATCCCTAGAGGATTACGTATTGCCCTCAAACCGACTCTCTGCAGGAACAACCCGAAGTTCTCGGAACGATGGTATGCCATTTTGAACCGTTGTTCACTTGACTTGATCCTTCTGATAGTGGAAGAACTATTAAAAGTTATCATTGATCTCGACAAAGAAATAGGCCAGATCCACCGCAACCTTGAGAAAAACATGAATAAGGATGAACTAGACAAAGCTCTTGAAGACATCAATACCCAGTTGGATAAGTACACCAAAGAAATCAACGACAGGAAGATCAGGAAGTACAAAAGAGACACCATGGATTATAAACTGGGGGAAGTGTATAGTTGGGCGGAGGTATACGCCCAACGCCGACAACAAAGGCCGCTCATTAATCAATCATCTGATGAAACTTCATCCGATGGTTCCTCCTACCAAAGACGTGGTCAACCTCAGAACAGACCACAGAGAACGACTCAACAAGCTGATACCAACCGACTACCGACAACGATTCAACCTGAGGACAGCAACAGACAAAACATTCCAACAACTTCTGGTGTTCATTTTTTAGTGAAAGGCCCAGTCGTCAACGTAGATCCAGGAGGGGCGGAATCCGCCGAAGGCACAACAACCACGTCCGTAGCCCATGCCACCAGGAGCAAAACGAACTTGTCATAAACATATCACAAATTGAATTATCAGCCAACCAGATGAAAGTACTACAAAAAGGGACATCATTTGTCCCCACCTACCATACCAACGAATTAGAGACTGAAATCTGTTTCTTTAAATTCATGCGAAGTTTACGACTACGCCACTTCTTCACCAACGTGAATCCTCCCACCGGTCCTACCATGCAACATGCTTGTAAAGATTTGAAAAGCAAGAGTTTTTTCCTGGCCCCAGTAAGCCATAAAATCTTGGACTCATATGAAACAATCACTCTAAACGCTTTACGAGAGAACTTCAATAAGGCTCAACCTAAGATCAAGAACTTTAGTACCCTTGAATACAGGGCTCTACGAGAGATCATCAACAACAAGAAAATCACCTGCTGCAAGGCGGATAAAGGTGGCGCCTTAGTTATATTGGACCAAGATTTTTACCAAACCAGTGTAATGGCTCATGTGAATGATAAAGAACTATACATAAAGTTGATTTCTGACCCCACTGAAGCCTTCGCTAAAATTTTAAGAACTATCCTAGAGAAAGCCATGACCATGGGAACCATCTCACAAAAAGATCTGAAATATTTGATCCAACTCAATCCGAAGTGTCCCAGTATACACATGCTACCAAAAATTCACAAGTGTTTACACCAACCCCCATTCAGACCTATTGTCTCTACCAAAACTTCGATCCATGAACCCATCGGGAAGTTCGTGGATATGTACCTTCAACCCATTGTGAAAGAGATGTCTACTTACATACTGGATTCTACTGACTTTTTGAACAAAGTGAATGACGTGACTTTGAACCCGAACATTACATACACCTTGGTCACGATTGATGTTTGTGCATTATATACCTCAATACCACATAACAGGGGCATTGATGCTTTGGAATCATTCTTACTTTCCCATCCTATGGATGAAGATCTCAAGGTATTAATTTTGGAACTCATGCACTTCATGCTGTATCACAGTTATTTCAGCTGGAACAACTAATTCTTTTTGCAACTAGTTGGAACTGCTATGGGAAATTGTGCAGCTCCCAGCTATGCTAATCTTTTTATGCACCGTTTGGAAATCGACAACATATTGCAAAATACTTTATGGCGCAGTAAAATCCAGTCCTACTGGAGATACATAGATGACATTTTTCTAATTTGGGCTGGTCCACCTGAAGAGATTTTGGAGTTTCTGACCTACCTCAACCAAGTGGATGACCACATCCGATTTACCCACCACATTGACCCAAATTGTTTACCATTTCTGGACATCCTGGTTACCATCGATAATGGTAGATTAAAAACCTCCCTGTTCGTTAAAGAAACTGATCGCAACAATGCGTTGTTGTACACCAGCTGCCACCCAACCTCCTTGAAGAAACATCTACCCTTCTCACAGCTACTATGGGCCAAAAGGATCTGCTCGGACTATGATGAATACTCAAGTTTTGAAGCCAACATCTTACTCAAATACAGCGACAGGAAATACCCTGAAGCCATCTTATCTACTGCACAAGAACGTGTTAAGCAGAAAACTAGGAAAGAACTCTTGACGCCGAGTTCACGCCAGAAAAAAACCGAGAGACCCGTATTTGTGTCCAAATATTCTTCAAGAAGTCCAATGATTAAAAATATCATTCTACACAACTGGTCCATGGTACAACTAGAACCAGATTTTCAAGGAATCTTCAATTGTACTCCCTTGTTCGCCTACCAAAGGGCGAAGAATCTGTAAACCATGCTAGAAGTCACACCATCATCAACCACATCTGTGTTTTCTGGCACTAAACCATGTCACAACTGTAGTCACTGTAACAGTATAATCAGGGGTAACTCCATTAACCATCCTCGAACTGGTAAAATGATACATCTCAAGACCAACGCCACATGTGATTCTATGAACTTGGTGTATTTACTGAAATGCCCTTGCGGCTTGCCATATGTTGGAAAGACTGAGAGAAAATTGAAAATCCGTCTAACGGAACACAAAAGTACCATCAGAACCAAGAATTTGAAGTCTCCTTTGGCCGCTCACTTTATATCTGCCTCACACAACATCAGCCAGCTAAGGTTCCTTGCACTAGAGTTGTCCCCATGAGACCGGGTGTTGATAACCATAAGAGATTGCTGCAACGCGAATTAGTTTGGATTAAATTGTTGGATTCCTGCCAACCTACGGGACTGAATGATCGTATCGAATATAGTTGTTTTTTGTAAATGCATGCTCTTCTGTGCTTATTTCACCACACTGAATCTATACCCCTGTGTATCCTTTACCCCATACGTTATATAGTGCACCTTATTCCTTTCAAGTCTAACTTTTTTTGAGCTCCTATCTTACTGTCCTTCACCTGATTTTTTCTGCCTTTATACACTCAATTCATAATTCACTTATACATCTTTGAGTCTATTTATTACTCCGTGTTTCATTGTTTGTTCTCTCTTATCTTGGCACCCAGTTTCCGTGTTTTTCAGTCCAGCCACATCCATTTTCATTTTCCATTTCCTTCTCATTCTTTTTCCGTTATTTCTACCTTTTCATTTATACATATTCAGATTGTCTGATTACTTGAATGATTACTTGACCTCATCGGGTTGAATATTATTAACCGCATTTTCATTCCCACTGTTTATTACTATGTTGATTGTACCTTTATTTTCTTGTACATCCACCCTTCATTTCATTTTATTTCATTTTATTTTTTATCCTTTCATTAATTTTTTATCATATCACACTCCTCGATCCCACGGGCCATTGTTTATAGTTTGTCGATCACCCAAGGAGTCTTTTTACTGTGTTCATCACGTTACGTGATCTTGTACCCAGTCCATCATTTATGTCACTCACCCCCTGTCCTGCATCTCGCTGTTCACAACTACTAACCCTGAATGCGGAAACGCTACCGTTTCATAGTTACGTGTGGTTTCGGGTAAGCTTTTCTTTTTCTTTTTCCGTTAATACTGTTTGACATCTAGCAGCGACAGACAGATATAACCCGCATGCCTGTTGGTCACTTATACCATCCGCTGTAACCTGCCTTTTAATCATTTTGCATGATTCTTTTGCGCCATGTTTCGGTTCCCACACGCAATCGGCTATTTTATTTATCTGTCTCGCCACGTAGTTACTTCACCATTCGGTCACCATTTTGCAATATCTGTTTTCTTTTTGAAAAACCACACACTTTGTCACACCGCGGTTTGGTACATCTAATCTTACTTACCTTCCCTTATGCACTTAACGTTCACTACTTGGGGTTTTTCTTGATCAGTTGTTCTTTTCTAATTCTTCTAACTTTTCAACATATTGAGGATAGGGCCCCCCCCCCCCCCCCTAAAACGATGTTTATTTCCTCCATAGATCCCCTGATGAAGGGACGTTGGTCCCGAAATGCATAGGGACTTGTTGCATTTCGAAATCCACATGTTGAATTCACTGAATCATCTACGCTTGTCTATATGAATTCCAATATAAGACTATGACCATATGGATTAAATTCGTCCAGAAACTTTGAATGTGTACCTGAGTAATTTTTGAAATCTCGAAGGCCAATACCTTGAGGAGCTCCTCAGGATTCCGTGTGGGGTTCCCCCACGCCTCCTCCTTATAGTCTTCAAGTTCGTCTCTACTAGCCGGAAGAGACGCATACCTGAGGCGCCCAGAAAAATCGCACCCAACAGCGTGTTTGCATTACCTGTTCCTGAATACACTGTTAAACTTTAGGAGTGCCACACCACCGTTCTTTTTGGAACACCTACTGACCCATGGGGCCATAATAGTTGCGCTCAGTTACATTAACTTTACCGCACATAAAGGTGGACATTTGTAGGCACGGACTGAGGTACAAATTGACAAAGATTTTTCATCAGGGTTGCATCACTTTTTTGATGCTGCGCGACGCAAAATCCTTTTTTGGTAATTACAAACTTTGGAATAAAAAGTAAAACAACACAACTATGCATTATGCAGACATTCCCTGGGTGGTGCATGGGCATTCCCGTGCATCATCCATGTATTATGAAGCAAACACATATTTACAAAAGACATGTAGAAATGGGTTTGTGTCAAAGTGGTAAAGAAGCTGGCATAACAAGGTGAACCTCTTTTCCTTGTTATGCCTCTTATTGTTTGTGCTGCATTCTGCATATCTCTGCCAGCAGAGGGTGTGGACAGCCAACTGTGGGTCAGGAGAGAAACATTGCAGTGTCAGCAACAGGACAGGATGGGCCCGCAATGAGAAAAGTAGGGGCTTTAAAAGAGGTTCGCGATTCAAAGCAGGGAAGTGTATACTCCTAGAATAAAAGGGTCATCACAGTAACACAGGTACCGGGCTTGACAATGGTTAAAAGATAAAGTGGTCCCATGGGGAAAGTGTAGCCCTTGACTTCCATGCAGGGCTTTAAGTTGGCTGAGTCTCACCGGGTCTGAGCACCAGCAGTTTTTTAAATGGGGTCTCAAAACGGGTCTCTATCAGGCTCTGTTTTGGCACAGGCGGTCTGTTTTTTTCTGGACTGCAGTGACAGCAGGCACATCGATGTGGCGTGCTCACACTGCTCACTTCTCCCTAGTGGAGAAGTTAGGGCATGAGCGTTGTGGGGGGAAGGGAATACTTTAAATAGAGTAATTTTCTCTCTGGATTTCCCTTCTCTTTTTGAAACTCAGGAGCAGCAACATTGTTGTGGTGTCACCAGGGGTTTAAGTTGAAAGCTTTTTCAATATTATATACAAGCCATAGTTGCTGCTTATTTATCTTATGCAACTAACAACCAATGACAAAGTCAATAGTCCTGACTTGTTGTAGGTATGATGTTACTTGTTGTAGCATATATCTGGATGTAATGACAGAAACAGAAAAATACAAGTCGGGCGGCACACTATGCTAAGAACAGATTTTTAGCTTACACGTTTTTAAGCCATGCCCTTAATTACATTGGCCAGGCCCCTTTGAGAGCCCCCCTGTTTTTTCATCCCACTTAAAGCCCTGCTTCCACGGCAATAGTGTTAAAGCAGAAATAGTAAAAACTCCTCTAATGAGTGTGATTCAGTTGTGTACTAGCCACATAACCGAAACGTACTCATTAGAGGAGTTTTTACTATTTCTGCTTTATAACACTATTGCCTTGGAATTCAAGGTCTACATGTCTCCCATGGGGCCACGTTATCATTTAATCAAAGCAGGGCAGGTGGCAAAACTGCAGCTGATTGTGTTAGGTAAAGGGCGTGTAGTGAGAGATGTTGAGGGGATGGAGAAATTGGCACACACATCCTCAGGGAATAAAGGAGGTGTGAAGGAGTTATACACTAAACAGCCCAAATGAAAAAGTGTTTGGAGTGGTTTCTCACAATGAGGGAAATGCGCGATGGGGACGGAACCACGGGCAACCGCCCTCTTCACACAGGAGTGCTTAGTTATAAGTTAGTTTTGCACCACATAAAGAGATGAATGTGTGATGCAGAGCTCTCATTTCGATTCATGAAGTCACGCAAAGCCACCCTGCATGGCTTTGAGTGACCACATAAATCTTGAGTAAGGATACACAGTGCAAATCGCTGCGTCGCCTCACTCCGTACCCGGGAGGCATTCCATGGGCGTTGTGGTGGGTTTTCCCATGCAACACCCATGGAATTTGATGCTGCTCCAGATTCACCAAGTGATGTTAACCAGAGGAAGCGTCAAATCCATACACCTCCCGAGGTGAGGCAGAATAAGGAGAAATATGTTTATTTCTCCTCGTTTTTTCCTCTTTCCATGTGTGTTGCAGTCAGTAGCACACATAGAAAGGGGAAAACACCTCTTAGGATTGTTTTTGTGCAGGAAGGTGCCCCTTCTTGCATAAAAACAATAATGCATGCAATGGAGGCATCTTGCACCATGGTGCAAGGGTGCCTACTTTGGCGCTAGGCTAGGCTACCAAAACGGCATCAGCACAGAGAGAAAGGACAGGAATGAACCGTATTGCTTAAATACGGTGCGCTCCTGCCCTTTCCCTTTGGTGTAGGGCAGTGCAACAAGGAGCCTTGCTGCGCTGCCCTATGACAAAATCCCATAGATAAGCCCCAGGGTGTTTTGGAGAGAGACATGTGACACAGGGTGCGGGTAACCATGCTCTTATAATAGGAGTATGTGCAAAGAGAATTCACTTTCCCTCTGTGTAATAATGACTCACTACCCTCCCTTGTACAGGAAGTTTTTATGGATGCAGGCAGAGGGATGCAGTTTGTTCAGTTGAGATTTTAGAGTTAAATATGGAGGCTGTTGCTAGAAGCAAGCGGTGAAAGAGAGCTCAGGACAAGGCAGGAAAGCAGAAGACACATATAAAAGGGATGGAAATAGAGATACCATGGCAATTCAAGGGTGGGGTCGTCTGGGTCTTGTTCAGGCAGGCAGAACAGGGCGAGGTGGCAAAGACCAAAAATAGGAAGCATAAGGTGTTAAAGTTGAAATGTTTTATAAGGAGGAGGGGGAGTGTGAGGGTAATGTTTAGGGGTAGAGGCATGGGGTAGAATTTATTTTGCTAGAACACTCGTGGGGAGGGCTAGAGTGTGTGACTAAACTGGAGGTTATCGACACAGCTCTGTTTGCTTTCAATCAAGTGCCCTTTTTCACTAAGCACAAGGGCCCAGATTTAATAACATTTTGCTTCGTGGTTGTGCCACTTTACTAAGCCCCACAAGACATTCCATGGGTGGAACATGAACGTTCCCATGCACCCACTCATGCATTTTGTGCTTCCCAGATTTACTAAAGGTAGTAAACTTGTGTCAAAATGCTATGCTTTACCCAGTGAGATGTAATGAGAAGAAATATCTTTATTTGTCCTCATTACGTCTGCTGTTTAAGAGTGTAGAAAGAGGAAATTGCCTTACAAGATTGTTTTTGTGAAGGAAGCAATCCCTTCCAAACACAAATACAATCCTGCCCATAATGCAGGCACTCCTGCAGCATGGCACAATGGTGCCTGCATTGGTGCTAGGCAGCCACAAGTGTGCCAGCACCTGGCAGGAGCAGAAGAGTGGATATGGTGCCTTTCAGCTCTCTCTCATTCTTGCAACGCAGTGCAGCAACTTTGCTTATTGTCCTATGTTGCATGAACGTTTGATAAATATGCCCCAAGGTGTCAAGAGTGGTTTCTTTCCTAATGATTAGTCAGTACAAATATAAAAGATGACAAATTACTACAAGGAATTCTGGGGTTCCACCGGATGTGACGTACACACATCCTACTTTCTACGAGAAAACCCATTCAAGAAGTTTCAGAAATGTATTTCGTGTAGATACAGAACAAACAGTAAACAACAAAGGATGTACAAATTGGAGAGATGCTTAAAAGCTAAAAATCAGAGTAATAAATCTTGTTACAGTGACCCAATGTTCTATTGTTTCTCTTATGTCCTATTCTCTCCACATGCAGTCACACACAGGTGACTTAGACTAGAGGTTATTCTCAAAGTTTTTAAAAATATATTATTTTATTATATCTTTTACTTACTTAAGTTTGTCTGGAGTTTTTCTATGGCAATTGTTTGGTGTACCACATTGACAATAAATACAATCATTCAGGTACATAATCGGGTAAGTCTAAGACATTCAATGCAAGCTCATGTTTCTAGCTATACACATCATCTGGTTTAAAAGACTGTAAAAGAACACAGAGCACCTGGGATAGCGCATAGAAGTATAACATGGGTTTAATACACAATTAGCCAGGAAGCATTCACAAATTAAGCAAGGCAATTGCTATTTCAATAGACTAAAGCTTTAACCTTGCTCAGTTGGAGCATGTAATGTTAAAATCCATACATTTTTCAGTTACAGTTATACAATGTGTAAAGAATGTGAGAAAAACTTAGCAGAGAGATACAGTTAACACTAACAGGATCTAAGGCTAATCCACCCTCCATTGTGCCAACTTCAGAAAGAGATTATGCTGGGCTAGCATGGTTCAGCAGTGGTGTGCAGTGTGTACAACATGGAATAACAAAACTATACAATATAAATAAGAGGTAGTGATGGCATATACAGTAGCACATCAATTCCAAGCAACATATGTATTTATATTTATCTGTAGACGATTACCAGTGTTGGTGCCCTTCAAGGTAACAGAACGTAGACACCCCACTACCACGGATGTCACTACATGGAAGTTCAACCGAACTCTCGTGCTAGACTAAACAGAACAACTGTACCTCAGCACTCCAAATTTCACATCTCTATTCATGAATAGTAAAACATATTGATTTATCAAAAACCCAATGTGGCAGCTCACAGGAAAACCAGTCTACAAAATCACTTCTGCAAAACTTCTATTTATTTCTCAATTACAATGTTTCACTCAAAATGCAATAGCCAGTTTGGTACAAGACAATCCAAAAACATATATTTTTTCACATCAGACAATAATGTTACAGATTGGCACGTGGAGGTCCCATTCTTGAATCCTTCTTGTTGGCAAACAAAGATGGCAGCCGACACATGTTTCGTTACTAATGTAACTTCTTCAAGGCTTAAATTTTCATGATTGTCAACTCTCAAAATGTAGATTGTCAACCCAATGAGCAAAGGTAAAATATTGCTTAAAGACAAAGTGTTGAGACCCTTATGTTAGGTAATGCCGATATCGAATCAGTCTTTGAGAACATCCACATCCACAAGCATAAACTTATGCCGGACTTGAGGTGAAATACTGACATACGGCTGGATAGCCGAGAGCAGGGGCAAAACATAGCCCTCGCGCCTTCATTTTATGACGTAAGGGCACACTTGAGCCCCTAACGTCTGTGTACTAGGTTTGAAGGTGAAATACTTGATTCAGGGGTTCTTCCCCTTGTTTTACTAAGGAGTGAGACCTTTCACAGAATATTCTATATGAATGTTATGTCATTAAATTGTTCCTAAATACGTTCTTCGTCATCCGACCTGAGTGGGTGACGCACCATATTAAGAAAAAGAACACATGCCTATTACTAGAAGCTGGATACATCCTTTCCAGGATCCATTCTTCTTGATGTGGATGTTCTCAAAGTCCATCCCTCCCTACAGCTCTGGCGATTAAAAATAAAACGATGCTACCACATCGTTTTATTTTTCATTTACTGGCTCTGAGCCAAGCGGTGCGCGACACTCCTCCACCATTGCGGAGGAGCCACCGCTGCTGCTGGAGGGAACACAGTAGTTTCTGTAGAGTTCAGAATGGTATCATAGCCGGTAGGCACTGTCGCTTTATCAGTGCTTCTTATTGGCTGACAAGGTCTTACGTGCAGTCATCCTTCTTGTACATTGTGAAGAATCAGCAATAATTTGGCATAAGGTACATTTTCTGTGGCAATTCATGATGTTAATCGTTTTTGTATTATTAATATTTGGAAATCAGTCTGCAACTAGGTAAGCCATCACCATTCGCAGTCTCAATTCTTGATCACTTCATAATCTGATATAATTGTTTTTTGTTGTCACTCTAAAACTTGGACGAAGTTTACAATTTATATTGTCTCAGGTTCACAGTGGCACAGGATATGATAGTCCAGGTCTTCTTTGCAAGGGAAAACTCTCACTTAAAATGTGTTGTTTCTCAAAAGCTTGTTTTTAAACTGAACAACTATCAGCTTTGCTTGCATAAATGTTAGTCGATGAAACAATGTTTTCCAGAAAGAGTTATTACAAGGTTTCAGCTCGCGCCTGTGGTGGTGCTTCATTGTCGACTCTGCTGTGTGTTTTATCTCCAGCTTCCACCTATTGTCTGCTTCCTTCCTCAATTGCCAGCGTGTCTGTATATCGAAGCCTTGGGAGAGTTTTTGCAAGTATCCAGCAAGGGGAGTCTGCATTCATTTCAAATTGTGCCCTTATTTGGTCAATCAGATTGCTCTTCATTAAAAATGAACCTTTTATCCGATGAACTGTAGGATGCCCATTAACTAATTACTGTCTCTCTTCATTTTATTCAAATGCCAAATCCTTGTGAATAGTGACACTCCGAGGCAAGTATGAAAACCCTGGTTCTTTTCCAAAAATGTTCATATTCCTTTAAAAGCCTTTTAAGCCCACCACTATCTCTGCCCAGAAGCTGCCAGGGCGGGTATTTAGATATTTTGGCAGCCGAGAGGTGGTACATTTTTTAGCTCTTCTCTTATTTCTGGCAGTCATCCTACTATATCCCTGCTGAATGAGTGTATGAGTGGCATGCCACAGCAGGTGGCATCATTTTTTACTGCCCTTGTGGCCTATGCCTAGAACAGGCCTAGATACTGCTTCTGTATGTGGTACTGCAGTTCATCATTACTGCTATTGATTGACCCTGGAAAACATAACTTTTTCTCCTTATATGGCCTGAGATTGTGAGATTTGTGTACTCTTCAATTTTTCCACCTTGCACCTTCCACGAAATTCTCGGTCATAGCATATGAAGTGGTAGAGTGTAAAGGAAATGTAGAAAGAGTCCATGAAAAATGCTCAGAACTTGGCAGTAGCACCGACTCTTTTTAGGAAATTGTAAACCAGGTTGTTTGGGAAAATGCTCCCTTTCACCACCATTCCCTCTAAACGTTTATTGGGGAGGGTTTCTCCAAAACTCTCGGGGAGGGTCTCAATTGTGTAGTACTCCATGAACTAAGTGGAACACTTTAGGAGTGAAAATGCACAGCCTATGGCTTTTTAGTGAAAACTGTTCTCTAATATGCAGCATTTGACTCATATTTTGCAACATTTACTCAGGGTGAACCCCTCCCTCACAATCCCCTTCCCAGATATATCTCGGGACAGGTATTTGCGCCCGATCACCTTTGAAGGTCATCAGCCGCCATCACATGTTTGCAAAAAAGATACACCTACCTTTTGGATCCGTCTTGTCTTCTGTACTGTTCCTGTGTTATGTCTCTTTTCTAGTTGCTGCAAGGTGTACAAACATTGGCAACACCACTTGTATAGGTGTAATGTGCTAACACGTGCAGCATTTGCACATTAGAGATGGACACTGAAGAGGGAGCAAGCAGGAGCGAACAAAGAGGCTTATAGTAATAAAGTAGTACCTCATTAACTACAGTGCAAACACAGGAATTGGGGAAACATTCTTTACATCGCATGCCATACATCCAAAGCCATTACAATGTGGTCATTACAACACCCGCGTTGTTACATTGCAAACCATTACACACAAGTTGTTACAACGACTTGCTGTAGGGGGCAGAAGGTGTTGGATTTAAAATCCAACACCTTCCCTACTGTTGCACAGACTGGAGTTGGAATGGTAAATTATACTATTCCAACATCCGGCGCCCCCTACAGCAAGTTGTTGTAAAGACTTGCGTTGTAATGGTATGCGATGTAACAAAGCGGTTGTGGTAACAACCACGTTGTAAAGGCATGTTATGTATCGCATGCAAGGTAACGTGACATATTTCTGGAATTGAGGTGGAAGGATACATCCATATAGCCAATAGCAGTAGGTTAGACATGAATACTCTACAGGGATGAGCTAAAACGTGATTGGGAAAGTGCGCTGTCAGTGGCTGAAAGAGGCTGGTCGAAGAACGCCAGAAGTTTAAAGGGGCGGATCCAAAGCTCGCTTTATGTATATTGTTAGCAATAGGTCAAATTGCCAGCTGTGGTGTCAAAACGCAGACCTAAAAAGGCTAAATGTGGATAAGCACGATGACCTTATCTCTTCATTTGTGAAGAATGACTTCATTCTTTCCACTGTGTTTCTAGTTTGAGATACAGATCATAATTTAGTCTCTTGCATGTTTGTTGTAAAAGCTTTCCTTAGAAATGCATAATAACTAAATAGCGTTCTGGGCTTGGAACAATCACCTTATATCAAAAGGGGAATGTTATTATCTCTTTTTAAGTGCAGGGACTTTATCTATTGTAAATTGAATGATGTTGTGCAGGATATTTCAATAGCTGTGTAATAAAGTAGGACCAACAATATTGAAAATGTCTGTGATAATCCTCCTTGCAGGTATCTGTATGTTGTTTTGGTTTGAAGAAGAAACCATTATTCACCTGGGCTCTGTTCAGGGCTGGATTAGGATTCGAGTGAAGCAATGAAGTATGTTGCAGTAGTACTCCTGTACTGCATAGAGTGACTGCCTCAAGCAAAGACGACCTTCTGCAAAATGACTCCGGGAGTATTCTCTCACGAGGAGTGCTTTTAGTTCTGGCCTATCAGACAGTTTTTGTTGTCTTGCTAGGCTATAGTTAATCTAAATAATTTTTCCATAATATACATACATAGAGGAGTCTGGTTAGAGGGCTTTATCCATTAGTGTATTAAATTGGTATTCACATTTTACTTCCAACCACCCAATCACACTGCATGAGCCAATGCGTCCGATCACTATACCCATCGCCTCCCTTAACTTTGAGAGGCCGCACAAAGTTTGGGTACATTTTCAATATACACATAAAATAGTGGCATAGAGATGTTGTAAAGTGTGCTTTTTTATCCAAATCATTTTTTATATTAGCTTTAAATAACGTTTTTTTTTGTTGTGCCTGTTCTTGGTTGCACAGGCGGATGGGGATTTATTTTCTGGCTCATTTTCAGTTATTAAGTCTTTAAGTGACATAGGCATTCAGATTCATCAAGCGAAATAGCAATTTCCGCTCCCGCAATTCATCAACTACAAAAGCAGCAAATAGCCAATTCGCAAAACAAGAATCGCAAAACCATTTGGTAACCCCCATTGCGATTCTTTAATAGCGATTCCCCACATTTTCTGCGAAATAAAATGCGAATTCGCAAATATATTGAGAATTCGCAAATATATTGCGAATTCGCAAAAAATCGCTATTCATATTCATCATAAATCGCAAATTGCGAAAATACCCAAATTCGCTAAAAACGAGTCGCAATTTAAGAAGAAGCTAAACCAGGTGGTAACCATGAAGTCCAATTGGTTAAAAAAATGCAAACAAGAAACAGGTGTAGGGTAAATCAAACACACTTAAGGAGACTCAGTAGGAGCATGAGGAAAGTCACAATGCCAGGTCTCCACATCATGGCAAAGCGGCTGTAGCTCCAGGCTGCAGCCCAGAACCGACGCAGGATCCAGGAGCGCATCTTCTGGCTGCGGATTACACTCCTGGGACAGACTGAAGAGGAGATCTACTCAAAATATAGGCTCAATGGGGCAATGATAAAGAAGCTCATTAGAGACCTTGACCCCCTGATGCAGCACCCAACACGGAGGACCAATGCCATGCCCACCCATGTCCAGGTCCTGTGCTGCCTGCACCTCCTTGCCTCCGGAAGCTTCCAGGGGATAGTCGCATATGCAGGGGGTATATCACAGAGTACACTGTCACACTGCCTACAGAGTTTCCTGGACGCCATGTTGAGCCACTCAACAACCAGATGGTCTGCAATGCGAAGACCATCATCACAGACATTGTGGCCCAATACCCGGGGAGCACGCATGATTCGTTCATCTTCCGGCACAGCGGCATACACACCCGCTTGGCCAGGGGTGAATTTGGCGAAGGACATCTCCTAGGTAAGTACACATGCCCACATACAGTATGTGAAGACCATGTTGCTGCGCATAACAGGCACTGACCCTCTGCTCCTATCCTTCAGGTGAGAGCGCCTACGGCCTCCGTGAATACCTCCTCACCCCATACCTCAACCCTGCTACACCACAGGAACGGCGTTACAATGCTGCGCACATACACCCCAGAAATGTTATTGAGCGGACATTTGGCATGTTAAAGAGTCGATTCCGCATCCTCCACAAGACTGGCGGGGCCCTCAAATACCAGCCTGAGGTCTGCTGCCGCATCGTGGCCGTGTGTGCCATACTCCACAATGTTGCCACCAAGCGGAGGATACCCGTGGAGGTGTCTGGTAGTGAGTCGGAGAGGGACAACCTGCCACCTGCACATGTGCATCATGAACGCGGGAAGAATCCTGCTAAAGGACACAGGCGCCGCAACAACATCACACAACTATTTCTAACGCACCCATACCCCTCACACAACACTGCACTCATGCATGCCACATGAACTAATGACATAAGGAAGATTTGTGTTCAAAATAAATTCTTATTTTTTTGGTCAACAAGCTCTAGATATGCTTTAAATCAGCAAAAATGTGTGCAACTGTATTGAGTCATGCAGGCTCTTGTATCCAGAGCAGGCGTGCGTGGTTACCTCACCATGGCACTGCCGGTAATGTATAGTCAGTCACTGGCGCCTCCTGCCGGACGCAGCCTGTCACCTCTCCAATTCCACGCTGGGAGTGTCCGGCCGTGATGCAGCATTGGGCCTGGAACTGCGGCGCCTTTCAGGTAGCACCGGCACAGACAGGCTGCTCAGGCTCGATGTACCCTCACTGGCATCATCACCCCCCGCTCCCTTGCATGGCCATGGCCGCAAACCTGTTGGTTCTCCACAGCGGTGGTGACCTGCTCCAGGGCCCTTGCTACATCTTGGCAGCAATGTACCATCTGTAGCTGCATTGCCAATGACCTGCGCGACAACTGTGAAGTGGTGTTCCCAATGAGGTGGTTTGACCGGTTATAGGCAGATAGCCGTGTCAGCAGCTGGCGGTGGCGTCGGCGGGTGATGTCCTGCTGCGCCACCATATGTTGGTTGCTCTCTTTCACAGCAGCGGTTAGCTCCTGCACACTTTCAGTTAGTTGGTTTATGTTGCATGCAGTTTTGTACAGCTGCAGCTGCATGGCTGCCATGTGCTGTGCCTGCTTGTGGTGCACAGCAAGCATCCGAGCTTCAATTCCGAGCCCTAGATTTTGTGCCTGTTGCTCCATATCTGGGTGTGTGGCCACAGCGCGCTGCTTCCTCAACCTGCCGCTTGCCTGGGACTGCACAGTGGCTGTGCGGCGTGTCTGCCTCCTGGGTGGTGGTGGGGTCTGCTCCACTGCCATGCGTGATGCCTGGGGTGGTTGAGCTCTTCCTATGGCTGCAGGGGTGGCCCTGTGCATTTGTGAAGGTGCTTGTCCAGGTGCTGGTGCAGGTGCATGTGATGGTCCAGGTGCTGTGGCTGTTTGGCTCTCTCCCTCCGTCTCATCTGGAGTCTCCACGATATGGAGTGTCTCGCTATCAGACGTCTCAGCATCTGCAACACCTGTGATATGAATGAGTGCATGATTAATTATATGATTCAGGCACCTGGGATGTAGCACCATGCATGCAGGCTTGCATTCCCTGACTGGCTTTAGGGGTATGTTTCACTTGACTGTTCTGGCTATCAGGGCACATTGTCACACTACAGGTCCCACAATGCAATTGGACTTTTGGGATGGGCAGGGACTGCATTACTGGGGTTACCAATATGGCTTGCTCTGGGGCATGGGCATTGTTAGGGGACGGGGTCGCAGTTGCATGGCTCTTACCTTGTGATTGTTGTGTGGCACGGGAGGTGTCCAGCTGAGTGACCCCCACGCAGGCTGCAGGGTTGATGATGTCCTCCACCAAGTCCTCCAGTGGTGTGTTTGCAGGAGCTGTGGAGTCACCTCCTCCCGTGGCCAGTCTCTCCCCCAATCTCTCCGCAATACGCTCCTTGGCACGGCCTCTGAGGTCGTACCACCTCTTCTTGAGGTCATCGATTGACCGCTGTGTCACTCCATCGGCGTTGACCTTTACCCTGATGCGCAGCCAGATGCGCCTTTTGTCAGCCTCGGGCACCTTCCGGGAAAGCTTTCCAAACAGCTTGTCATGGTCCCTGCTGACTCCCTCTATCAAGTACTCCAGCTCCTGTTCAGAGAACTTTATTTTCCCATTCCTGCCTGTTTCACTGGATCCTGCTGCATCCTAGGACATTCTGGTATCAATGTGTGTCCTGTCTTGGGACTGCAGGGTGTGTCTCCTGGAGCTCAGTGCTGTGCCTCCTCCTCTATCCAGCTCTGTGTTCCAAATGAGGCATGGAGCTGCCTACTTCTTGGTTGTGATGTCATCATTGTGCTCAAAATGCGACTTCCCGTTTTTGCGATCTCGCAATCTGCGATTTCGGTATTTGCGAAATCGCAATTTGGGGTTGGGAAACAGCCGATTCTGCGATTTAATATCGATTTTGGGTAATTTGCATACGGCGATTGCGGGCGATTGCGAATCGCAGTTGATTAGCGATTTTTATGAGGCATCCCATTCTGCGAATTCTAGATAGCGATTCGGTATTTTTCGCTATTTAGAATTCGCAGAGTGGGTGCTTGATGCATCTGGGGGTAAGTATTTTCCTGCAGGTGGAGAACTTGGGTATCTGGTAGTTTATTCTTGCCTCTTTAACTTATTATAATAATAATAACAATAATAATAATACAAATAATGACACTACTAAAAGGCTTGATAGTTAAAAACATACCTAGTTAAACAGCAACTGTGAATGTTTTCTAATTTTTAAATATTTGAATGCAAGCATATGTTGGCAATGTTTAGGGGGCCACCTGTTTTCCTTTTCCCTTTTGTGGCATATGCTTGCAAAAAAAAGAGAATAATATTAACCATCACACAGCATTAAGTTCAGATATAAATGGGGCAAAATAAGGTCTGCCCCGTGATACCTTTACTCCTCCCTATCTCTACTTGTAAATGAGAACTGCTCTGGTGGATAAGGAAGGGAAGTGGGGGCATATCTTCTATTAATAGGGGGCGTTCTTTAGCTCATGGTTCGGAGTGGGCATTGATATTGTTGTTTATGATGTCACTTTGAACGCTTATGGATGAAAACAACTCTGTTGTTGATACTTACCCAATGGACAGTCACATGAACATGATTAGGTCTTATGCCATTACAGTACTGAGGCTGTTTCTTTATGGTTTATGGACCATATTAAGGTGTTGGTGGTAGAGGTTTTCCACAATGGTGGTGCCCCTGATTGTCCTTTAAATCCCATTACAGAACAGGTAGCCCCATCACATGGACCTGGGAAGCAAGCAATACATTTTTTTAACTTGTTTTTTAAAACCAATTATGTAGCCCCGGAGCTGCACGATCACTCATATCGGCGAAGCAAAATGAGGGACCTCAGAGGCTTGCTTCTATCTCACCTCAATATTCTCTGTCTTATTGGTGCACAATGAGAGCCTGTTGATGTAAATCTAACCCAGGAATAGGGATGAACAGAGCTTGAAAGAGTACACTCTTACCTCAATTCCCAATCAAATTTGGATGCATGTGTATCATCACATGTCAAGGCGGATTGAAATTGCAATAAGGATGGTCCACAGAAACAAGAAGAGAAGGGGGAGAGAAATGGCATGGGCGAAAGATGAAAGAAAACACCAGGACCAGAAAGGAAGTAACCTCCTATCTCAATATTTTGCATGCAGCCAACTAAGATATCATGGTTGATGTTGACAACTCCAACTGTTGTGTCCAGAAGGGCTAAGTCACAACCATCTACGATCGTCACAAATTAAGAGCATGATCAATCAATAGTGTAGAAGGAGCCAACATGAAAACACCTACACAATCAGATGATAAAGTCAGACACAGAGTTGGACTGTGGGCACATTTTCCATATTCCTGACAGGAACAGAGACATATGTTGGCTTTTACTTCTAGTAAAAGGGTTGATTAGACAGATCGGAGCACGTGAGTACGAAAGGATGAGGGCCCTAGGCAAATCTAGGAGAATCCACTCAATAAACCCCACAAGGAAAATCCACACAGGGCATGTTTCAAAATCCAAACAATAAAAGTGTATTTAAGATTAAGAATCATTATAGAAAGCAACAAAAAAAAGAGTAGTTAGGCAATAACATCAGCAAGAGGATAACAAAAGGTCAATCTAAAAAAGTATTCCAAGTACAAAGTCAAAGGGTAAACTGTCATAGGGACTGCTCAGTTCAAAAGGCAAGGGACGTCTAAGTATGACTTTTACATAGATACGGATCAGGATGAAAGCAGGAGTAAGTTTGGCAACCATCCCAAAAACAGAACTTCTTATATGTTTACAGAAGTAGAGAAATATTGCCCTTTGCATGGTGTGAAGTGGGACCTTGAGCTGGACTAATAAAGATACATTGATAGAAACCAATCAACACTGTAGAAATTATAATACGTAAAGCAGGCTACTCTAGAAACCCTCCTATAAGTAATAGTGTGAGGACCTCTAATCTACCTACTAGTGGAAATGACATTACACTACTGAACAATAGCTGTTTGTGAAAATGAATGAAGCACAGTTCAACTAGCAGTTGCCTGTCAACTTGAGCATTGAACCATTATGTATGTTCCTCCAGCAGGCAGGCTTCCTCTGAAGCATGTTAATTGTTACTGCACAAAATAAACAGTGCTATGGCAAGAGTACAATTTCGTCTGTTTTATGAAGGAAGGAAAACACAGAAAGAATGAAAACATGCACTCAGTGCAACCTTTTAAAAGCCACTTTTCTTCAACTGTCAGTGCAACCTGAAGCCCCAGTAAAATATCTTTCAGCCTACTGCTGCTAACTTAAACACACGGAAATGAACATACAGTTTTATTAATAGATCTCTGCACACAAGTGGCACAAAGGTAGCTGGATCCTGGGGGTCAGTAGAGACCCTTTTCAGAAATGGGGGAATTATAGCTGGCCTTGGGCTGTTAAAAAAATAATCATATGTGAAAAATGTAACTGGAGTCATTTTCGCCACTGACGCTGACATTCATAATAGAAACACTTACTGTGGATTAAGAAAATACAGTGAAAGCAGCTGGCTCCCTGGTTAAGGTTAGAGAACAGCCCCGCTTTCAGCAGCAGTCTTTATTTTATTCAGCTATGGTAGAGGTTGTTTTTGTCAAAGGAGTTTAGTATAGGGTTCCCATAGGCATTTAATATTATTATTAGATCAGGGGCAGCTGGGCGATCTTTAATATTTTAGCTCAACTGCAGACAGAGACATTGCATGCAAGCATTTCTTCTGCTGTTTCTTCACATGGCCCCAATTCTCGAGATTTATGTGTTTATTTTATGAGATTCTACACACACTGAATACTGGGATGTCAGTCCTTCATCACATGCCAGAGGAGGAGTGACTGACATTTGAATCTCGATCTGCCACAAGCCCTGTGGGATTTTGAAAGCAGTGGGGGGCTATTGTTCAATTCTCCATCGATCTCTAATGTGTTAGTGTTCAGGGCCTCGGCTCTTTAGGTATTCCAGGCAGTAAATGATTTTCAGTTGTGAAAACAAGTTTACCCCCCAGCCTGGCTCCCTTACCGCCTCCGAGTAGCTCTACATATGTGAGAGACCGCTGTTCCATCATGTGAAATTCTCATTTCTTGTCCCCACGTGCTTCGCATGTGTGTGCACAGATGGAAAATTTCTGAAAGATTGTAACAATAAATTAAAAGGGCTTACAAATACTTTTGAAAATCACGAATAACAAAAATAACATTAACAATAACAATAAATACACTTAATTTATGTTCTTATTACTGATGCATTCTATGGACCTTCTGTGACTCTTATAAGAAAATTATATCATTACTCATTTGTAATCACTTATTACAGTTGAGTGTTGACATCACAACTTTTAAGTACTTTCACCACTGCCTGCTAGGTTTGGGAACTTCGATGTTCTCCTCTGCTACCACACCCACGGATGGAAGGAGATTCCCAAGAGTAATCTATTTGAGATTCCCAAGAGTAATCTGTTTGAGATTCCCAACAGTAATCTCTTTTACAGACCAGGATTGTGGCACACAGGGTCCAAGATGTAATTGCTCTTCCCATTGTTTGGTAGCCAGGATCAGTGAGCGCTTTACGCTGTGGTGCTCACGTGTCCTCCTCTCGGTCAATTATGATCATGTGAGAGGCTAGAAGGCTGGGATGAGTTGCTGGATGCATAAAGGACCTGGAGGAAAGACAGAGGTGCGCTGCGAACATTCTGGGTTGGGGAAACAGATGTTGTGGCTCACCTTGGCCATCAGTGCCAGGGAGAGCAGACAGTATCCTCTAGGTCTTGGGAAGGCCAGGAGAGTTCAGGATCATACAACATCATCAGGGTCGGGCTGGCCTTAGGGGCATCAGGCGTTTCCCCGGGAGGTTGGCAGCGTGGGGCCCGGTTTTGGCGTAGTAGGGCCAGTTTTGCAGCAGTGATGCAATATAGGCCCCTAGTAACAAAAACTGCAGTGCTGGGGGCCGATTTAGTTAAACAGCAGTGCTTCCCACTTGCACACTCGCCCAGCTCCTGCCCCCCCCCCCCCTCCCCCGCTCGGGTGCTGATCTGATAATTATTCTGCGGCTGCTTTGTTGGTCTCAGTCTAGCCCTGACCATCATGAAACAATGGCTTCCACTCAACAGGCCAAAGTCACGTCCCACATAGCCCCTTGGCCAAGAGGTAATGGGATTCATGGGATTAGATGTGATTAAACACCCCAAACTCTAGATTAAAAAAATGACAAGTTTATAAAGGATGTCTACCTATAACCTCTATGACATCTGAACTGTACTGTTAGCAAACAGATGACATTAGCATAGTTCTGCCACAGCATCACTATACAGTCCTGCTGCTCGGTTTGTAGAAGTGTTATTTATTTGGAGTCAAAGTACTCCTCAAAGATGTGTTTACAAATGAAACGACAACATTTTTAAGAGGAGGCAGAAGTGTATGCAAAATAAACCTCTCAGAGAATTGCTGGCAGAAAACCTTGTGACATAAGCTGAACTGACCCTGCAATAAAGGTACTTTTCGGTCAGCATCTGGGTGTCCGTTAATGTTTGATCGTTTTTATTAGGTGTAAAGCAGGGGATGCTTAAGTACAGCAGCGGTTCCTCTGCTAAAACGGAGGAGCGCCGCCCCTTATCATTTTATATTTCTGTAATTAGGCCGTTTAACTGGGCGGGGCTGTCGTCACAGCCGGGGGGGGGGGGTAGGGGGGGTTTGCTGGGGTTGGGGAACTTAAGTGCAGATGATGGTTGGCCAGCTGTCTTGGGCCCGCTAAACAGTCATGTGCATTTAGCATGTTCTCCCTCAGGCTGTATTGCACAGCCTGGGTGGAGAAATGCCCAGGCTCCCACTCCCTGTCTGAGCGCCGAACCAGGGAGTTCAGACCAATCACGACGCTGCTGTCATTCTGGTGACAGCAACGTTGTGACTGGCTTAGGGGAGCTTGTGTGCTTCCTCCTTTTGGGAGGAATAGAAGAGGATGGGGCGGGGAGGGGGAGCGGAGGCCGGTAGCCCATTAGATGTCATTTTGTTTTTCTACCCCCGCCTCACCTGTACTATTCCGTGGCAGCCGCCACTACTTAAGTACCACCCTAAGTAGAGGTGAATCCGATTTCCGTCACAAATCTCTCAAATGTCTTTTGGAGTAAATTGACGACAGAATGTTTCGCAGAGAAAACACCTGATTCCTAGTATTATACAAGATACAAGTGGGGAGGGTTTCCGCACTGGTACAACGAAACTTGAGGCCCCCCCCCTGCAGAGTACATGGAGGGCCCCCCCTCCGTACTCAATCAGGAGCTCTAGGACAGGGTACTGTGCTGAGGGGCCCCCTAAAGCTTGCAGCCCTCCCGCACTGTGGAGGCTGTGGCCGCCTTTGCTACGCCCCTGAGTTCCCGTACCTATTCCATTCACCCCAGAGTCCCAGTCAGCATCGGATTGGTAACGCGGGCACTCGGGCAATGCCCGAGGGGCCGGTGTCCGAGATCCAGCTGTGGGCTGCTTTTTTGAGCAGCCTAGGGGGCCAATTTGAACAGCTCTGCGTTGTTGATGCCGCCAGCGGCCCAGTGGGTAGATGGGCGTCCATTACCTCCCTTTTATCCGGCCCATTAATATATGCATATTGAGATGGGCAAGGGCAAATGTGGCTTTACTTGTTTTCAGGTGTATTTCACCAGTATAAAGTAATCTGTGCAATTTTTTTAACGCCGCGCTCCCCCCCCCCCCCTTTTTATAAAAATTTAACCGAAGCAGTGTTTTGCAGAAAGGCAATATGCAAATGTGGGCCACTTTTTTTTGCGTGCCCGGGCCAATTTTTAATCCCAATCCAACCCTGGTCCCAGTGATGGAAACTAAGAAATGACACAACACCGTCGATTTTTGCACTACTCATTCAGGAACATTTCTAGGAAGCACACGTCGTGTCTTTTTTGAGCATCTAGAATTTAATAAAAACACTATATATATAAATGTAAGTATATTGACGCCATAACAGCATGTGTCCATATGCATCTATGCAGTACCATGGACCACAGAAATAGAAATATGATGAAGTGTAAGAACATTTATCCTAAAAAAACATATGTTTTCTGAGCACTATGTTAATGCAAATCATTTTAAGAACTTAGGGTTTACTGTGCTAAAGATGCTACAGGGAATGTGCCTTATCTTCAACATTTTTATATTCTTTCATCAAATATTATAGAAGGGGAGAAAAATGAATATGTAAGATGCAGTGTAAATTCAACGATGAGGTGCAATTGTAGAATTTAAAAAAATGGATTGAATCACAATGGGACTGCTGAGAAAATAGGAAATGTTCTAATACGTTAGTGAGAAAATACCCAATTTTCTTGGAAGTACCATAGAATTTTTTTTCTATATAAATCTTTTTATTAGAGTGAGGCAGTTTATACAATTTGAAAAGTCTGTAATTCAAGTAGTTTTTGAGTATAACATTTGTCTGTATGCATATTGTAACTGGCACAAATTCCCTGTGCATTAAGACTCTGAAAACAAAATTCCCATAGAAAAACCTCACTCTTCTGCAGCCCCCACATTTTTTTGAAGGAAGTGCACTTAATTCTGTTACTGCCAGGAGTAAATGTGCTTGCCTACCCAGAATGGGATTCGCCAACGATTAGCTGGTGACTATCCACAAATACAGGTTTGGGGGTGTTCATTAACTTTTACAGGTGGATGCACCCAGAAACACCCACAAAACTGCACTATCCCTAGATGGGCCAATTCCCACTTACTGGTAGAATTCCCATGTAATCAATCCCTGTTTGGCAAAGTAAAACTCTGACCAGGTTCTGTGAATCAGGGACGGGGCTGCACCCATTAATATGTTTTTGGCGCACCTATGTTTTGTGGATAAAAAAGGATTGTTAAAATGTAGCCAACATAGACGAGAACCCTCCATCTAAACCCTGGGCCACACCAACATATACTCACTCTTGCTAGCTGCTTTCGGTTTCAGCCCACTTGTTTATGCATTACCTGTAAACAATATTGTTGTTAATGCTGGATTTAGCCTGTGTATGATAATTTCTACCTGCTTGGTATATCATTAGGTTATTGTACTCGGTCTTTGCCTATAAACATGTATTTGTTTCATGTAAAGCACCATGGCATCCTTGCATAAGACAATGATGGCGCAATATAAAAAAAAGATAAATAAATTACATTCTGCTGGGGACAATTACCAGCACCTCCATCTTCACTGAGCTATAAAATAAACATACTACCTCCCCGGCTAGTAACATAGGCAGGTCAATGACTGCCTCATCCACTTTCACCCACAATGATGAGGCCACATTTACTAAACGATAAGCTCAATGACAAAGAGTGTATGCCTTAAATTAGATGGGCAGCACCTGTCCTCTTTTTAGGATACATGTGCCTGCATGAATATGCGCCTAGCATGGCGTAGGCCCCTGCAGCCTGTGCAGCGCATGGGAGCCCACACGCCTTCAGTGGTCCCACAACTCTTCAGGGAGCCCCCTTTCAGCCCAAGGACAGTAAATATATCTACCAGGTATGGGAGACTTGGACCTCTATCACATTTTGCAGGGTGGAGCTGTTATGTTGCCTTTCGCCAACACTTATGCACGATCGAGCCCTGATCATGGAGGAACTCTGTGGAATTAACATCATTGGCCACTGCCAGAGAGCATACTGTAACCTGCCTAATGCAGGGAAATTAAAGCGACTGCTGGGCGGATGTATGATAGTACAACGCGATCATTTTGATCGCGGTACTTTACATCACGGATTTTAAAATGCAAGTCGTTACAACGACTTGCGTTGGAGGGCGTGGATTGAGGATTATTATAATTTTCTATTCCAACTCCAGCCCACGTAACAGTAGGGAAGGTGTTGGAATAGAAAATCACAATATTCCTTAACCAAGAGCGCCATCCAGCGCAAGTCGTAGTAATGACTTGCGTTGTAATGGCAGCGTGGTAAAGGTCATGCGGTGTAAACACCGTGTTGTAAACGACGTTTACCCTGCTGGGCAGACCTCAGATGCTTATGAATCCATCCATGATATGGCTGTTGGGAGCCACAGTACCAGCCCACGTGACACCCACTCGCCTATGCTGCACTCCCTGTTTTCCCACTTGGCCTTAATTCCTTAAGGGCGCTCTTACCCAAGCCTTACCCTTTTTGATGGAGACTTGACAAAACGGTGTGAGTGGTGTAATTATTTCCCGCCCCCACTCCTTAGGTTACTTAGGGCTCTGTTAATTTACCTGAGAGGTAGATAAACAGTTCACAGCTCACACTGCCATGTGATCCATTCTAGGCGCTTAACATGAGTTATGGGGGTTCGTTCATCAAGTGGAACATAAAAGAGGTATATTTCAAAGCCCGTCTTGTTGAAAGAAGGGGAGTTCTTCAGTTGTGTGGCGGCAGGCTGCAAACTTCATTTCTGGGGCTGGAGAAGGTCTGCTTCAGGTCACTAGACACTTGGAAGACAATCTGTATTGTATGACTGGGAGGTAGGGGCACATAACAGTCAGAGGCCAGAAGACAAACATATAATGGTGGCATCCCCCACAGAACAGCCAGCCATATAGCCATGTACTGCTCCCATACAAACCACAGGCACTTAAACCTAATGGAACGGGGTGAAGGGAGAGGCTCTAAATGTATTCTGCTTGGGAGTGAAAAGGAGAGATTTTGCTAACATACATCCCTTATTATATTGGTTCTTTGAACTTCGCCTTTTTATTACTTGAGCAGCCAAGGTCAGCTTTTGACCTTGCAATAAAGCTGAAGGACGTGACTTTTCAGGACATGGTATTGTTTTCTGCTACATATGTCAAAGGGGGCGGGGGGGGGGGGGGGGGGGGAGAAGACAGTGAATTTTTGTTGCTCTGATTTTTTAAAAAACTTTTTATTTGGGTTTTCCTATACAAACAGTGACACCATTACAGGACCATAATGAATTACAGTAACCGTGAGCGGCCTCAATAAAAGTGGTCATATAGCAGTAGTAAACTCCACGGTTATGTAGTTGGTGGGGGTGGGGCCGGGGTGCAGCCACTATGGTCTTCCTGGGGAGGAATTCTTTGAGCGGCAGCTGCCTACAGCTGTGGCGACCCGCGCACTGTTAAACTGGGGAAGGAGCCTAGTGATTCGGGCTTGGGGGGTGGCACTCTTTGTTGCCCTAATTAACAGCTCATATGGGGTTCATTGTGCATCCTCAATGGTCCCTCAGACACAACCCTACCAAATGGCTATGCCTGCCTGAAACACGAGCAGACACCACAGGTGCCCAAAGCACCTTCATCGAATGTTGTGTCATAGACATTTGTGTAGCGCTGTATTGCCATCAGGATTGCTTCTCAGTGCTGAGTTTGGGTACCCTAGCGCACTTGTGCTGAGGATTCCTTTACAGGTGTGAGTCTGTTTTCTACTTGTCTGAGTTGGATGATTAGTTGTGAACTTGTGGTGGTGTGTTAAGCATACTGCTTTCATGTACGTGTCTTGATGTACTTGTTCTGTTATTTATTGTTGTTATGTGTCTTCACCTGGATGTCTTCACCAGTTTGGATGCGGGTCATCTGGGAGGATTGCTGTGTGCATAGTTACATCAGGGCCACAGGAACCCCCCGCCCCAACATAACCAACATCCCGCAAATAACACACAGACACAAGTGTTAAGATTGGGAAAAGTTGCGGCAGGTTTATTGCTACATACAACATTATGTAATCACGGTGGGTTATCTTATGGGCAATCCAAGGGCAGGCCGCATTCTCGCCACCTGCCCGCCTAATGAGCCAATCAGCACAGTGGCGAACCACCCAGCTGCTGCACCATTATGGTAATAACACTACTCACGCCCCTTACGGGGCGTATCTAGGCGAACCCCCGGTTGCACAGGCCCACAACCGGCCGAAGGACTACTGGGGCGCCAACACGGGTTCCTGGACCTCCCATGAGGTTCTAGGTTAGGCTCTGGCACCCCTATGTGCCCTCTGAAGTACAGTGTTGCACTTCTCTGGTTCCGGATTGCCCTGTAACTCCGCCTGCAACGGAAAAAGGAACACATTAAAGCTCCCTAAGGAGCCCCCCCCCTAGCTGACACTCTGGGTTAGAGGTAGGGAGGGAAAGAGTGTCCCGAAGTGGTATGCGCGACGTCCCGAGCGGCAAAGAGGCCACCAAAATGGCGAGGGGGAGAGATATACCCTCTCCCTGCCTGCCGCCCCCGGACGCGCGTCACGGATCCGCCCACCTCCACCGGGCAAAGCCTGCCCTGAGGAGGGGTGGCTGACCACAGCAAGGGGCGGGGGCAGCCCTCTGTGACTAAGGGCCCGCCCTCCTGATGGCCACCGGGTGGCCTCGGGCAGACACATTTCTTGAGTTACAGTATGTGTGTGAAGTGAATGAGAGTTGGGTGCATCCTTGGTGTTCATAGCATCACTTTAAACCAACGCTTTTTGCGGTACTGGCCCTCACGATTCTGTTGCACTGAAATCCGACTGTTCGGGTCACCTGCTTGTACAGAAGGCATTTTAAGCAATTCAATTCCCTGAACTGAACAACTCCAAGATACAACTTCCACCCAGTTCCACCAGCGCTGTCACTGACTGGTCTGACCTTACTTGCCGCTTCCGGTGGTTTATTCTCCTCTTCACTCATTATGTTATTTCTTCTCCTCACATCAGTTGCCATTAGTAGCAACTATTTCTGATCTTGTCAATTCTGTGCAGTCAAAAAATAGTTGTACAATTTAAGCGCTTCTCTGATCCTGGGCCAACATATGTGCATGATATTGGCACGACTCATGCGGTGTCTATTTAGAATGCAAATGGGAAGAACTCAGTTTCCGCTTAAAGGACATAGCTTGGAAAATATCCCACTCATCTCCCTTAAATTCTTATTCTGGGCTGTTCTGGTCACATCTATATCTTATGCCTGCCATGTGTGTCTTCGGTAAATGCTGTGGGGGTGCGGTCACGTCTCTTATGTCTTTTCCTCCATTGGGCTTGGATCCTTGTGTATTAAGTCTTGGAAGGCAGTTCCTGCCGAGCCAGGAATCGAAGGGAGACACCCTTACTTATGGCTTTGTCACCCCTTCCATAGACTTATGCAAATGACATTGGATGCACGGAGGATAGTGCTCCATGATATGTGATGGGTGTGTGGTAAATAAATAAATAATACCCTATTTTTGACTAAGCATATAGTATAATAGATAGCTCAATAAATAAGAGTCAAGATTCGAGGTAGTAGGAGTTTCTGCAGGTTTATTACAGCATAAGGACAGGATCAGGACAACCTGCATAGGAACAGAGTGACAGGGCCCAGCAGGACAACTGGGGCCCAGCAGCTGCCGGGGCTTGATCTGGGATGAGCGCGCTAGCTTTTTAATAACAATACATCAACTTATATACATAGCGCAAACACATAGTATTACATTACAGTAGGCGTAGCAGTGGGTGGAGCAGAAGGCGTGACGCATAGCAGTCGCGAAAGATAACAGTGAAAAGAGGTGTAACTGGGAGTATACATAGACATGTGATGCAAACGTAACAGAATATGTCATGAAATGGGCGGAAACATAGGAGGGGGCTACCTAAGGAGCCGGGACCTCTAACCTAATGGTGCGCGAAAATTGGCAATGGCGTGTTACTAGGAGAAGCTGGGGGCTATGAACTCTGTGCTAAGAGCAGAGACTAGAGTCTGGAGGGTCGGAGCGACATGTACCTAAACCCTATCTGGTATCTGATGTTTAGGGAACATGTTGATATAAACTAGGAGTCATGAAGGGAAAGGCTAACTTGATTCTAAAGCTGGACCATGCATCATTCTACATGTAGTGCGTGATGAAGAATACTAAATGACCATTAAATACAGTATTTCTCTAACATGGAGACGAGAAGGCTAGACAATGACGGAAACTATTGATGCAGTTCAGTAGCTTAGGAATGCAGAGAAGAAGGACTGAACTGATAGCTGGAACTATAACATACTCTTGGCAGACTCAGAGACAGAGCCAAGCTATACCGGGCACTGCGAGGCAGGAAGTAAGTGAAGGGTCGAGGATACAGGTGGGGGCTGTATCGCTCCTCAGCGAGGCTTTCAGGAGACAGGAGCTGAATCCAGGGTCCGGGCCCTTTTGAGGCCTGGAAACGGGGACTTTATAATGGAATAACGTGCACACTGGGAAACGCGGCAGCATAACTTTACCTAGGCCTGATATTCGTAGTATTCACGAGGACTGGAAAATGACATACCAGAGGTGGACACAACTGGAATTGCGTCATTAATCGGACATGGGGAATAACATATGCATATTGGTCATGCACACATAACATATGATGGATGAGGCGTAGAGACACAGAACATGGCAAAATTTACTTTTCCACATTCCCTCCTTGTCACTACGTTTCCATCAGGAAACATCAATTTTCATGATACCATCTATCATTTCATACAGTACCATTTGCTCGTCTCGAATTATCCTGGAACGGGACTTAGAACGGGGCTTGGGACTAGGAATACAAGAGGTAGCACACATGCTGCAAATCGCAGGGCCACATTGTATACAGAGGCAGCAGCTAAATATGATCGCTACTGCAATACCTAGAAAGGACAGGACTTTCCATCCCCATGCGGAAATTATATTCCAGAACCAACCTGACCATGTCCAGGTGCCTGGATCTTGGTGTAACAGATGGGCAATTTTATGGAGTCTGGTTATAGCTGAATAAACAGACGGCGCGTTATTTGGAATGAAAATGCAGCAACTAGATCCGATGACTCTACAGGCCCCGCCCCTATCGGCCAGTATGACGTCAAGGACGAGACGATTTTGCAAAACGACAAATCTCATAGCAGATTGTTCTTCGGTTAGGTTACCTAGAGCAGAGGCAGTCTCATTTACTACAGCTTCAAGGGTTCTTGTTAACCTACGGATCAGTTTACTATTCTGGACAGGTCCTACAAAGAAGAAGAAACCTTTATTGAAATCTGTATACTGTTCTAGAGTAGTTTCAGTATAATCGACAATTGGGGACTCCCTTCTATGTCTAATGTGTACTAGATGTGTGTTTCTGTGATAATCAGACGGGGCTAGGAAAACAGGTGGCAGTAGGAAAGCAATGTAACAGGTTCCCTCCCAATCGAGGGGCAGACGGACATATGCAGTTTGACCACAAATAAAATAAGAATGACGTGAAGCTTTGAAAACAGATTTCCCACTGTTACTATACTTGATAACAGCAGTACATTCACTATGTCCTACGTGTACAGAACCATAATTACGGACACATAATTCGCCTTTGACAGGTAGTACTGAAATAGCAGGTAAGTCTGGAGTAGTATTAGACTGAACATTCAGGACCATGAAATTCGACGAATAATTACCTAAATTATATACTTCGTTTTCTAGATCTAAACCTGTTCTGTGGGGAAGACCTTGCTTGTCTGGAAAACATGTACTGTTAAGAAAAGACCTATCTGTTGAGGATGACGTTAACGTGGACCATGCTCCACACGAACCATTATGTGAGAATGGATAAGGAAAGAGTGGCAGAACTCCCTTCGGTGTCTGGAAAGGGGGGAGTCGACCACACACCCAACAATTAGTGGCATTGCTGGTCTGGTGTAAATAATGTAACATACGGATGAAAGAATTGTTGCGCATAGCAAGGCGGTATGAATATTCGTGAGGAGGCAGATCACTAAACGTGTGCTCTACTGTAGCATTAGCAGACATATTTACATGAGGAACTGGAAAATACAGATAGAATGCATAGCTGGTGCAGGAAATCATTATGCTGATGAATAATACGAAACTCAGAAAAACGATACATCGGTTTGCGTTTAGACTGACTCTCTCACTATGGGGGTCTATTTTATACATGTCAGAAACAGTCTAACCGTTTCACCTAGGGGAGGACTTATACAATCAAACTGACTGACTTATTTTACTAGACCTGAGCTTTAACTTATACTCCTGCTGCGGAGTTTTCTCTAACAAGGGAGGGGTTGTAATAATGTCTTTTGCGGGACAGTCCTTTAAAACAATGTCTTGACAGTTTTTAAAATCCTGGGAATCCTGGGAAATGTTCTTGGAGACGGGTTTCAATCCATTGAAAAGTTTTACATGAGAAAGATGGACCCACCCCTTCCTGCCTTCCAACTTGACGGCAGTACGGGTGGTCAAGAGGACCTGACGTGGCTCCTTCCAACGTGGTTCCAGCGGACTTGATCTGTCGAAATTTCTGATCATCACCAAGGAGCCTGGAACGATCTCGTGCGGTGCCACCTCGGTATTGTCTGGAAATGCGGCGGCAACCTGTGAACGACATGAGTTGAGGGCAGACATCAAGGAAGCTAGGTAATCTGTCAGCATATTACATGAAACATCGGTAATACTTCGGGGTCTAGGAGTACCCCACATGTTAGGGGGGCGGCCGAATACGACCTCATACGGGGACAGACCTGATCTGGAATGTGCGACCATGCGCATATAAAATAAAGCGACTGGCAGAGCTACTAGCCAGTCCACACCTTTTTCCTTACAGACTTTTGCAATGCGGATTTTCAGAGTCTGATTATGTCTCTCGACCAGACCGGCTGCTTCAGGATGGCGTACACAATGAAACTTCCACTGGTACCCTAACAAAAGGGAAACGTGCTTCATGAGTTCAGATGAGAATGGCTGACCGTTATCAGAATATACGACTCTAGGGAGTCCGTATCTAGGGAAAAATTCACGAACCAACTGCTTGGCAGTGGTCGCGGCTGTGTAATCTGGGACTGGATATGCTTCTGTCCATCTGGACAAAGCGCATACAACTACAAGGACATACTTGAAACCTCGACATCGCTCCATCTGAATATAATCCATCTGGAGGACCTCAAAAGGGTGGTCAGGGGGCTGGAAACCACCTTGTTCCACCGGGACACTTTTACCTGGATTAAACTGACAACATATCATACAGGTACGGACTTTCTGCTTGGCTGCAGCTCGTAAATGCTTGTTGAACCAAATGTTCTGGATACTGTCTAACATAGCTTTTTCTCCTAAATGTGCTGGACTATGTGCGGTATTGATAATGACTTGAACCATAGAGTCGGGGAGAAACCATGTGGCTCTACCCTTCGTTAACCATCCTTGATCTGTCTGGACCCCTCCTTGTTCAGACCATTTCTTGATTTCATCGGGGGTAGCATGTAACTGGATATCTATGACGTCTTGTGTGGGGTCCTTAACTGTCATGCATGTAATCGGATCTGGAGTATGTGTCATGTTAACTGGAATGTCTGGAGTCTGTGCTGTAAGCTTGGCTGTGCGGTCTGCTAGATCATTACCTTGGGAAATAATGTCAGTAACTTTCGTATGTGCTTTGCATTTCATGATAGCGATGGATGCCGGTAAATGTATGGCATCTAACAGGGCTTGAATAAGGAGACCATGCTGAATCTTGGTTCCATGAGAAGTCATGAAACCTCTCTCCTGCCAGAGCACTCCGAAGTCGTGTACAACTCCGAATGCGTAACGTGAATCTGTGTAAACATTAACTTTCAGGTTCTTGGCGTGTATACAGGCTTGTGTCAGAGCAACTAGCTCTGCTGCTGGAGCGGACAGGGTATCAATACGGTGTGTTTCAATAACTTCAGTGTCAGTAGTCACTGCATACGCGGCGACTAGTTCTCCTGTACTAGTTCTCATACATGAACCATCCACATAAAGTGTCAGGTCAGGATCTGGTAACGGAATGTCTGTCAGGTCTTGTCTTGGCTTTGTCGTAATATTAACTACTTCCACACAGTCATGTGGGTCAGAATTTGAACTAACTGATGGTAACAGTGTAGCAGGATTCAGGACGTTGCAGCGTCTAATTTCTATGTGTGGCTGGAACAGTGTCAATTCATAACCCGTTAAACGTGCAATTGTCAAGTGCTGAGTTTGTGTTCGGTTTAAAAGAACTTCTACTGAATGTGGGACTTGTACTGTCAGGGAATGTCCTAAAACTATGGAATCACTTTGTCTGATAGCTAGTGCTGTGGCTGCAACTGACTTGAGGCACGCAGGCAACGCCTGGGCGACTGGATCTAATGTGCTAGAAAAATAAGCACAGGGCTTGTATTGTCCTGCTTGATCTTGTGTGAGAACAGATAATGCTGTACCTTCGCGTTCAGTAACGAAAAGTGTAAAAGGCTTACTGTAGTTCGGTGTAGCTAGAACTGGAGCTTGACATAGGGCTTTCTTTAACTCGTTGAAACTAAGTGTATGTTCAGATGTCCAAGGGAGGACAGTCGATACGGCTGCCTCCTGTGTCGTTAACTGTATCAGTGGCTTGGCTAGAAATGCATACTGGGGAATCCATTGTCTACAATAAGAAGTAAGGCCGATAAAGGCACGTACCTCCTTCTAGGTTCTGGGCTGGGGAAGACTCGCTATTAACTGGATACGGTCGGGTGTCAACTGCCTACCCCTCTTGGACAGCAAGTGTCCTAAGTATACCACTTGCTGGACACAGAATTGAAGCTTCGAAGGTGACACCTTGTGCCCCATCTCGGCTAGAAAATACAGAACTGTAAGTGACGCTCGTTCGCAGTCACGTTCAGAACGGGCTGTGATCAGTAGATCATCGACATACTGGAGCAGGGCAGTGTCAGTTGGCATGTGAATGTTGTCTAGTTGTCTCTTAAGTGCTTGACTGTAAATACTAGGGCTTTCTGTGAAACCTTGAGGAGCGCGTGTGAACATATAGCTCCTTCCATTTAAACAAAATCCGAAAAGAAACTGGCTGTCTGGATGAATTGGAACACTAAAAAATGCATTCTTAAGGTCTATGACAGTGAAAAACATGGCTTCGTAATCAATAGCGGTTAACAGGGAAGAAATATCTGGGACAACTGGGTACTGAGGAATAATACATTTGTTAAGCTCTCGTAATTCAATCACTAATCGATATACTGGGGGTGCATTTGGATCCGTACGTTTCATGACTGGAATGATCGGAGAATTACATACATTGGAGTCAGTTTCTACAACTACTCCTTGAGCCATGAGCTCATCTATAATTTTGGATAAGGCTGCTACAGCCTCAGGTGGCAATCTGTACTGTCTGATTCGGGGTAACACTACACCTGGTTTGAGAGTCACACGATGGGGTGTGATTTGCATGTAACCTACATCAGTTGGACCTTGCGCCCATAAGTGCTGCGGAACATTAGACAATCTTGAATCAAAATCTCGTAATACATAGTGACCCTTAAAGTCACGTAGGAACAGACGTATTCCCTCTGGGGAACAGCAAATAACTGCACCTAATTCTTTCAGTGTCTTAATGCCTAACAGGTTTTCTGGACATGACTTAGTAAGTAACAGATCAGTAGTACGGGACAATGGACCTACTTCTAGAGTGACTGGCTTAGATATCTCATTAACTATTGGCTTTCCTGAAAATCCAAGGGAAACATTTCTTGAGCCTGAGAGCGGAGCCCCTGGAACTTCGGCATGACTAATTGTGGTCCTACTTGCCCCTGTATCGATCAAAAACTTTCTGTCTTTCCCTAATACTTGACTGTGAACATAGGGACCTTCTTGATCTACAGGTATCTCGATGAGAGGCAAGCCTACCTCCCTCTCTAGGCTGTTTCATGAATATGGCTGGTACTCTGGATACTCAGACTGTGCATACTGGTACATCTGCGATGTGACATGCTGTGTTGCAGCTATAGGCTGCGGTGCGGGAACTGTCTGTTGTGCATTCTGTGACTGAGGAATCTGTGAAACTTGTTCTTGTCTAGGCGGACGTGGTCTTTCTTTAGTCTTACCAGTAGCTATGTTGTGTTTCAGGACTGCACACTCATTTATAAAATGACCTGGCTGTTTACAATAATTGCAGTTCCCTTTAACGGGAGCTGCAGGATGACTGGCTTGATTCGGACCCCTCTTCTGACTGTCTTGAGGAACAGATTGTGCAACTAGCACTTTCATTTTCGTGTCTTTCATACGTTTTCTTTCGTGCTCTTGCTCTTCTCTGATTCTATTCTGGTGGTACTGGAGCATCTGGAGCATCTGGGACGGAGTATTTGCTTGCCAGGTGCTTTCGACTTTCAAAACTCGATTTTTAATTTGTGGACTTGAATTCTCGACTAATTTAGTAACGAATAGGTGAGGGTATGACTCACTACTTGTCTTGAGACCACTGTTAATACTGAAACATTTCTCAAATCTAGAATAAAAATCACTAATATCTTCATCTTGTTTCTGTTTACAGGCTGAGATTGCATCCCAGTCTTCTTTTCTCGTTGTCAATAATCTGGGTAAAACTTGAATCAATAATTCTGGTAATTCTTTACATTTATCTCCAAGACCGGTACCTGGTACTCGTGCCTTGTCTTCAGCTTCTAGAGCTGTCCAATCGATCTTTTTCTCTCCCACCTCCCATTCTTTTTCCTTTAACTTTTCATACACCCCTGCGGGTAACAGGACCTTTAACATTTTAATGATATCTGGGTAAGTGTATTCTCCCATACGGAGCATGTCTTTTAATTCTCTATGGAACCCTGCTGGATCTTTGTCATGACAGGGAATTAATTTCTTCATTTCAAGAAGTTCCATCTTTGAAATCGGAGTGTATACGAACACTCGTTGCATTTCGCCACCCGCCCCTTGGACTGGGTGGACTTCTCGTAACGGATTCTGTCTGTCTATGTAGAATGGCTTATTTTCTGGGGGTGAGACATGAACAAAATGCGGGTTCAGGAACGTTCTATATTTGTGGCGCTGTTCTAGAATGACACTAATTAAATCGGTACCTAGACCTCTCCATCTATACTGGAGTAACTCGTTCAGGACATCGTGTAACGGGCCTGGATCAGAGTGCTGACCCTCATACAGAGTAATGAGGTACTGGATCATATACATACCCACCAGTCGTTGCTCGGCTGGGGGCAGTTTCAGAAACATTTGTGCCACTATTTCGTCTGGAAAAGTGGTAGAATCAGTAATCCATCGGACTGCTGATCGGACTAGTTCTTGTTCATGCATAGTACTTAATTCGCTATAACCGATTCGTGATTTCAGAATGTGATCGGTAGCTTGAAATACTTGTTCTAGAGAACCTTGTTCTGGTGCTGGATGATGAAAAATAGACTTGTGTTCTAGACGTAAATGGCGATCTGGAAATCTGGATTTTCCTACATACGCTATTCTGTCGGAATTCTCGTCTTCCTCTTCAGGGTCAGAGATACTTTCTTTCTCGCTTACTTGTGCTGCTTTACGCTGTTCGTGTAACCTTATTATTTCTTTACGAATTTTCTTGTACATACTCTCCATGGCACTGACGGTCTTGTGCTTACCCTCGGCTATATTATCACTCCACCTTGTCAGGATTCTCATTTCGGCGGGATCTTTAGACGGGTAATCTTGTTCTCTTATTAGACAATTGATCAGGAACTTTAATATCATGAGCTGGATCTCGGCTTTCCTTTGAGACATAATCTCGCCAATACTTTCTGGATCATTCCCTGTACGGATGAAACGATATATTCTGTCTAGATCTTCTTTCATATTCGGTAAGGTGACTAGATACTCGGTCACCCTCCTTACACGTAAGGAATATAAAACCATATTATACTCGCCTGCGACCGGATCATAAACACATTCGTTAAGGGCTTGTCTGATTTCTGTGACAGACTTATTACTTTTAGGAGTACGCTGTGATGCTTGAGCATGTAATTCGAGTGCTGATAAACGTTTGTGTGGCGGTGGGGTTTGAGGAGTAGCTCCTCCTGCGGCCCCTAGACTGGAGTCGTCTACTGAGGCTCTACGTCCTGGCAGAGTGGGAAATGGAACTGTAGGCTGGACCGGGGGTACCGTAACAGGTACTCCGGTGTCTGGAGGAGCGGGAAGTGCCTGATTTGCAGGGACTGGCGGAGCGCGAACAGGATTTGCATATTCGGGGACTGTGTCGTCCAGATAGGACGAAATAAAAATATCAGCTGCGGTCGGTTTGTGACGTAGCTTGGTCGGAATTAATGGTGGCGGGAAATTACTAGATGCCTCTGGGGTCGCTTTTGGCAAGCCTTCGGCAAGGAGAGGATACATACCCTTAATAAGGGCATGCCTCTGTCTGTCTGACTGTTCGGCTTTGACTTGTTCACCTATCTCGATTAATTCTCTTTCTTGGGCTCGTTCTTGGGATTCTCTACTTAACTCTGACTTTCTGACTTCCTTTTCGGTTCTTTTATGAGCTTCTTTACGCCATAACTCGATGGCATCTTTCTGTGACTGTCTGGCTTTCTTTTTCCATAATGCTTCTTCTACTCGCATGATACATTCGGCATCCCATGTACCCGATACGGGCCATCTATACTTTTCTTCTAACTGTTTGGTATACTCTACCCATAAATCTAGATACAGTATGGCGCTTATGCCATGTTTCTGATACATAAAATGACCTGGACTGTCCCTAGGTGGGACAGGAACCGCTTCCTCTAACAGACCCTTTCTAGTTTTTAACTGTCGTAATCTTGAAAAGAGCGGCATTGTAAACTTGAATCGGAACACAATACAATACACGAAGAACAATAACAATTGGGAAAACAATTCAGGCATACCACGACATTGGAAATACATTAAACAATATCATAACATAACAGTTCGAACAGAATATTACCTGAAAATACTGAGAACAGAAATACAAGAATTTTCTCGAGAACGGAACAGACTAGAATTACTGGATGCACTGCTGTAACAGTACGGAACATACCGGTCCCATAAAGGGACGCATCAAGACCCGTATCCACCTAGGTGAACACTTCGTTTGTGAGTCTGGGCACCACCAACCCACGGACCAGGAGTCAATTTAGATTGGTCCTGTCTAGATACTACCCCAGCAATGGTACTCACCGGGCAGCACGGAACGGAAAGCCTCGGACGGGACTGGACTGCTACGACGACGGACTTCGGACTTCGGACTTCAGTTACGGGTGGGCCTCCGGATACCTCGGACCTTGGACTCTCGGCTTGGGCTCTGGTCGGGACTCGCCGCGTTCCTCCACCGTCTCGTTTGGATGCTGGACCGCCTCCTCCGTCTCCTCCGTGGGCCTGAGGGATACTTGAAGCAGAAATATCTGCACGTGGCCGGTATGGTTCCGTCACGGCTGCAGAGGGTCAGGGGGTCGGCGTGGCTTCACCGACGCGTGGGGAAAGGGCAAGTCCCTATTCGGGCGCCATTATGTGGTAAATAAATAAATAATACCCTATTTTTGACTAAGCATATAGTATAATAGATAGCTCAATAAATAAGAGTCAAGATTCGAGGTAGTAGGAGTTTCTGCAGGTTTATTACAGCATAAGGACAGGATCAGGACAACCTGCATAGGAACAGAGTGACAGGGCCCAGCAGGACAACTGGGGCCCAGCAGCTGCCGGGGCTTGATCTGGGATGAGCGCGCTAGCTTTTTAATAACAATACATCAACTTATATACATAGCGCAAACACATAGTATTACATTACAGTAGGCGTAGCAGTGGGTGGAGCAGAAGGCGTGACGCATAGCAGTCGCGAAAGATAACAGTGAAAAGAGGTGTAACTGGGAGTATACATAGACATGTGATGCAAACGTAACAGAATATGTCATGAAATGGGCGGAAACATAGGAGGGGGCTACCTAAGGAGCCGGGACCTCTAACCTAATGGTGCGCGAAAATTGGCAATGGCGTGTTACTAGGAGAAGCTGGGGGCTATGAACTCTGTGCTAAGAGCAGAGACTAGAGTCTGGAGGGTCGGAGCGACATGTACCTAAACCCTATCTGGTATCTGATGTTTAGGGAACATGTTGATATAAACTAGGAGTCATGAAGGGAAAGGCTAACTTGATTCTAAAGCTGGACCATGCATCATTCTACATGTAGTGCGTGATGAAGAATACTAAATGACCATTAAATACAGTATTTCTCTAACATGGAGACGAGAAGGCTAGACAATGACGGAAACTATTGATGCAGTTCAGTAGCTTAGGAATGCAGAGAAGAAGGACTGAACTGATAGCTGGAACTATAACATACTCTTGGCAGACTCAGAGACAGAGCCAAGCTATACCGGGCACTGCGAGGCAGGAAGTAAGTGAAGGGTCGAGGATACAGGTGGGGGCTGTATCGCTCCTCAGCGAGGCTTTCAGGAGACAGGAGCTGAATCCAGGGTCCGGGCCCTTTTGAGGCCTGGAAACGGGGACTTTATAATGGAATAACGTGCACACTGGGAAACGCGGCAGCATAACTTTACCTAGGCCTGATATTCGTAGTATTCACGAGGACTGGAAAATGACATACCAGAGGTGGACACAACTGGAATTGCGTCATTAATCGGACATGGGGAATAACATATGCATATTGGTCATGCACACATAACATATGATGGATGAGGCGTAGAGACACAGAACATGGCAAAATTTACTTTTCCACAGGTGGACTCTACTGCCAGCATGGTTAAACATTGATTAACCATTGAGGGGCTTTTTACAAGCCCCTTGCGCTTGTAAATAAGTTCCTGAGTATCAAAAGGTGAGCTCCCTGGTATGGAGGGTACTGTGAATGTTGCAACATTGCTGTAGCACCTACACCCGTTGCTGGTTCTTCATTTCTCTTTTTCTTTAGAGGAAAGTAACTTGAAAGTCTACATAAAAAGGTTTTTCAGCCAAGACTGTGTAAGTTATAATTTGATTTGGGTCACCTTAGACCATAACTAGACGTAGAAGAATGCAATGACGCCCCCAGAGCGACCGCGCAGCGGACGCGCGCAGCGGGAGCGCCGATTGAGCGCCGAAGGTGCGCCAAAGGTAAGCTCGTCTGCGCCCGTCCGCGCCTGGCCCGCGCCCAGCGCCAGGACCCCTGGCCCTCCCCGCCGAGGCAAGACGACCCGACTGACCTACGGCGCCGCAACTCTCAATGCACTCAATGCCGGCCGGACCCACGCCTGCTGCCGAGCCACCCCGAGACGCACCCACGGACCCTTCACCTGCTGCACCTGCAAGTTCACCTGCATCCGAACCTGCCCCGCACCCGCCAAGACAAACACCAGCAGCAACCACCTCAAGTGCATCCTGATCAACACCCGCTCCGTCCACAGACACGCAGTGGAACTCTGGAACCTCCTCGACGCTACATCACCGGACGTCGCCTTCCTCACGGAAACCTGGATGAACGCCTCCTCTGCACCCGACATCGCCATCCCGGACGGGTACAAGATCATCAGGAGGGACCGCATCAACCAGACCGGAGGTGGCATCGCCATCGTCCACAGGAACACCATCCGCATCACGACCGACGCCAACGACTCCTTCGCCGCAGCCGAACATCTCCACTTCCAGATTCACACCGACCCTAAGACGACCCTCAGAGGCACCCTCGTCTACAGACCCCCGGGACCACGCACACAATTCAGCGAAGACATCACAGACTTCATCAGCCCGCACGCCCTCCCCTCCACCGACTACATCCTCCTCGGGGACCTCAACTTCCACCTGGAGAACAACAAGGACCGCAACACCACCGCCCTGCTGGAAAACCTCGCCAACCTCGGACTCAAGCAACTGGTCAACACCCCCACCCACTACGCCGGCCACACGCTTGATCCCGTCTTCTCTTCCAGCAAGTACATCACCTTCAGCCACGCCACCGACTCCACTGGACCGACCACAGCTGCGTCCACTTCAGCTTCAAAAGATCCACGACCCACCACCACCCGCAACAGGTACCTCACAGGAATTGGAGCAAGATCACCGCAGACCAGCTCACCACCTCCCTCAGCCAGAGCCCACCCGCCAACACAACGGACCCCAACGAAGCAGCCCGCAACTTCACACAGTGGCTGACCGCCTGCGCCGACGACCTCGCGCCACTAAAGAACCCTCCCAGCAGACCCAGAAGCAAGAAGGCATCCTGGTTCACCGACGACCTCAAGGACTCCAAGAAGACCTGCCGCACCCTCGAGAAAGCCTGGCTCCTCGACCGGACCACCGACAACATGACCGCCCTCAAACACGCTACCCGCAAGCACCACCAGCTCATCCGCACCACCAAGAAGAAATCCCTGAAGGAACGGCTGGACAACAACGCCCACGACAGCAAAGAGCTCTTCACTATTGTCAAGGAGTTCTCCAACCCCAGCACCGGCACCAACGACATCACTCCATCACAAGACCTCTGCGACTCCCTCGCCTCGTTCTTCCACCGCAAGATCGCCGACATCCACAACAGCTTCGGCGCCCCACCCACGCACCCAACCGTCGAACCAACGCCCCCCACCGCCACCCTTTGCACCTGGACCACGGTGACCACCAAAGACACAGCCCGCACGATGAACACCATCCACTCCGGATCACCGACCGACCCCTGCCCACATCACATCTTCAACAAGGCCGACTCCACCATCGCACCCCAACTCCGGAACATCATCAACGCTTCCTTCAACACCGCCACCTTCCCGGAGAGCTGGAAGCACGCCGAGATCAGCGCCCTCCTGAAGTAACCTACAGCGGACCCCACCGCTCTCAAAAACTTCCGCCCCATCTCGCTCCTCCCTTTTCCTGCTAAAGTCATCGAGAAGATCGTCAACAGACAGCTGACCGCCTTCCTCGAGACGAACGGATCCCTCGACCCCTCGCAGTCCGGCTTCAGAGCCAACCACAGCACCGAGACCGCCCTCATCGCAGCCACCGACGACATCCGGACCCTGCTCGACAAGGGGGAAACAGTGGTCCTCATCCTCCTGGACCTCTCCGCTGCGTTCGACGCGGTCTGCCACCGCACCCTAGTCCAGCGCCTCAGCAACATCCAAAAGAAGGCACTGGAGTGGATCATCTCGTTCCTCGCCGGAAGAACACAAAGAGTCCGCCTCCCCCCGTTTCGCTCCGAGGCCACCGAAGTCATCTGCGGCGTCCCGCAAGGATCTTCACTCAGCCCCACCCTCTTCAACATCTACATGAAACCTCTCGCAGCCATCGCACGCCAGCACAACCTCAACATCATCTCTTACGCCGACGACACCCAGCTGATCCTCTCCCTCACCAGAGACCCCGACACCGCCAGAACCTGCCTACACGAAGGGATGAAAGACGTCGCCGAGTGGATGAAGGACAGCCGCCTGAAACTGAACTCGGATAAGACGGAAGTCCTCATCCTGGGATCTTCGCCCTCCGCCTGGGATGACTCCCGGTGGCCCCCAGCCCTGGGCACCGCACCCAAGCCAACCGACCACGCACGCAACCTGGGCTTCATCCTGGACCTCTCCCTCTCGATGACCAGACAAGTCAACGCCGTCTCCTCATCGTGCTTCAACACCCTGCGTATGCTTCGCAAGATCTTCCGCTGGATCCCGACCGAGACCAGGAAGACTGTCAACCAGGCACTCGTCACCAGCCGACTGGACTACGGAAACGCCCTCTACGCCGGAACCACAGCCAAGCTACAGAAAAGACTCCAGCGCATCCAGAACGCCTCCGCCCGACTCATCCTGGATGTCCCCCGAGGCAGCCACATCTCCAGCCACCTGAAGAACCTGCACTGGCTCCGCGTCGACAAGAGGATCACGTTCCGGCTCCTCACCCACGCACACAAGTCTCTCCACGACCTGGGCCCCAAGTACCTCAACGACCGCCTGACCTTCTACACGCCCACCCGCCAGCTACGGTCCACCAGCCTCGCCCTCGCAGCCGTACCACGCATCCGAAGAGCCACCGCCGGAGGAAGATCCTTCTCTTACCTGGCTGCCAAGACTTGGAACTCCCTCCCCATCCACCTTCGGGTGACCCAGGACCATCTCGCCTTCAGGAAACAACTCAAGACCTGGCTGGTCGAGCAGTAGCATACCCCTCCCCCCAAGCGCCTTGAGACCCTCCCGGGTGAGTAGTGCACTATTCAAATGGCATGATTGATTGATTGATTGATTGATTGAATCATATAATAAAGGTTTCATCAGGTATAACAAATGTGCACAAATGTGTCATATGCAGATCTGCAAGCTCGCATAATGCACATTTAGTCTTATACAATTGTGGTCCTATATACATCTGCCATTGTACAAATATAAAACAACAGGCAGTGTGAAAAAAAATCTTTCCCAGGGAGGGAGCAGGACAGAGGCAGCAACGCCCTGTGCTATACCCTCTCTCAATTGCACTTTTATTCCCAAGTATCCCACCACCAGCACCCCCTCCTTGCTGCTTGCATCCGGAGTCTGGAAGCCCACATACACTCGCCCACTTATGCAGGAACCACTTGAGATGCGAGCCAACTAACAAGCCTTTACTCAAAATAATTCAACATCAGTGTACTCTGAAGGGGAACGCCCATGATAATGAGGTCCAGCCAATGACTGAGCACTCTACCTCAAATTCCGTTTACGTACATTATGCTTAACATATTATACGGGAAATTGGGAGGGATCACCAATGCCACTGAATGTGTCAATAGAAAGGCTGAGATAATTAAACATTTATTGTGCTCTTCCAATATTGGGTTAGAGGCATAAGGTCCTCTTTTGTGCACTGTATTCTTAATGCAATTGGGACTGTTTAGAGCGATCATGTGCACACAGAGATCACGGCAATGATTTATACTAATTTAATAATTATAATCAGCTTATGTTTTGCTTGGTTGATATGGTTGTCATGGGTTTGCCCAGTAACATAAACTGAAACTGACTCGAAATAAATGCCTAAATAAATGACTTAATGTTTCTTTCCTCAAAGCATATTCAATACTATTAAAATGCAGAAAACACAAGGTTTCCTTCATTTGAGGGAGACTGACGAGCGATAAAAGCTTCCTGGCACTCAAAACTCAGCTGGACTCTTATAGCTTGTTTATTCTCGGCACTGCATTGTATATATTTGCCCTCATTTGTTACATATGTTCTAGTGCTCTGAGGTTATCGTAGGATAAAATCGCTGCTTCATAAAACACCGAACTAAATAAACCTAATTGTGACTAAGCATCTCTATGAAATGGACCGATTTTATCAAATCTGCTTGAAAAACATTGTGGTTACCTTACATCACAAACATATTGACACAGCTATGCCAGATACCCCCATATTCAAGAAAATATTAAAGAGATATCTAATTGGACTTAACTATGCATAATGCCCATCAGTCCAAAGTGATCATGGTCTCAAAGTGATCTTTGAATCAGTTGATCAGGGTTGTGTTTAAGTTTAAGGGTGGGTAGGGGTATAAGGTGATAAAGGGTTTAGAGATGGGTGGGGTATTGGGTGGTAAGGGTATTTTTAGGGTTTGGGGTGGGTAAGTGTATTGTGGTAAGGGTATTATTAGGGTTTAGGGGTGGGCAACGGCATTGGGGTGTAAGAGTGATTTTAGGATTTAGTGGTAGGTAAGGATATTGGGTAAGCGTGTTTTTAAGGTCCAGGGGTGGATAGGAGTATTGGGTGGTAAGGGTGATTTAGGATATTTTGGGGGTGGGTGGGGGCAAATGTATTTTAGGGTTTTGGGGTGGGTAGGTGACAAAGGTTGGAAAGGGTAATTTAGGGTTGTGGAGTGGGTAGAGACATATGGTGGTAAGGGAAATTTAAAAAGCACGGTTTAGGGGTTAATAAATATAAATATATATATATATATATATATATATATATATATATATATATATATCGCTTACCTTATAATAAGATTAAAAAAATTATATATATATATGTATGTCAAAACAATAACTTTTCAGGGCTGGAGTGCTGCATAAATTATGCAAAAAAGAAGCAGAGAACTGGCGAGCAGCTCCTTTACAGAGCACCTCACAACACTAGTGACACTCTGAATCTGCTCAACTCAAATGTCTGTTTCTCTAGCAACGTTTTTAAGCATAGGATTAGCTCAGTGCCATCCACACCGAGCTAGAAAGGGACAAAGTATTTTGCCATTCCTACAGCAAGGCTTTAAGCATAGGAGCACAGTGCCATCCATGCTGAGTTATAAAATGACAAAACACCTTTTACCACTTCAGGAACAGTATTACAGCTTTGGATTGGTAAAATGCCATCCAAGCCAACATGGAATGAATAAAAGCAACCCCTAACATGTGTTTTGCTATCATTACAGCTCTTCACAGAGGTTTCCCTTTGTCCAGACACTAGGGAGCACCAAGTAGAAGTCAAAACAATACCCTTTCAGGGTTACAATGCAACATAAATTATGTAAAAAAGAAGCAGAGAACAGGGTTTATTTTTAATCCTTTCAAGCTCGGTGCAGGTGACATTTTGTAACAAAAAAAGGGTAAAGGCACGCGTGGCAATTGCCAGCATTGTAACGTCGTACAATCGCCTATCTTCAAACATAGTTATTAAATTTTTTTTACCAATTTATGAAAATTAAATGATTATTAAATGATTTCCTTGAAGAAGAAATGGGATAGTATAGCTTGGGCATAGAATCCAGATAGTCATATTAAATCTCTTGCAGTCAAAACAAGATACTCTGCAACAATTTTTTTATAGTTGAGCCAGTGATATTGCAACTTATTTATCAATATGTGTTACCTAGTTACAAAGCCTACTTGTTATTGTGGAAGCACAGATTTTGGAAAGAGATTTGTAGGACAAAATGTCAGATAGATTCAAGAACACAGGATGCCAGAGCTTATTTTGTCAGTGTGTGTTTGTGCATATTTAAAATGTTTACAGGTTTAAGATTTTAAAGCTTTTTTTTTTTTAGAGAATGTCTCGGTAAATTGTCAAAGTTGTCGACTTGCTGTTTTTGTTTTTTAACAATGTTCTTTCTGTGTGTTTTATTTAGGGTGCTTGTTGGTGCCCCAAAAGCAGAATCTAAAATCAGCTCTTCCATGAAGTCTCCCGGCGTTGTATTTAAATGTCGAGTCCACACCAACCCTGAAAGAAGATGCACTGAGCTGGACATGGGACGAGGTAGGTTTGGTTTAAAGAGTCACCATGGTTCCCAGCCCGCCAACAGACAGCACTGCCATTTAGCACATCATTGACAAGCTCTATGAATGGGGAGCACAATCTACTAGTGTTATCAGTGAGACCAAACCTTGGATAGCAACATCAGTGAGACGCTATGATGGCCAAAAACAAGATGTAGCATTGACTAACACTGTCTGTTGGACCTGCGATGGGCAAGTCCAGCACAAAGGGGGTAGCGTGGCTCAAGTGTCAAGGCAGTGAAGGCTGTAGGGCTAAGCCGGCTCTGACCCAATAATAACCCCCTGCACAGTTACACCAAAAAGAAGGACACCACACCACTGCTGTAGAAAAATATGATTCCTTTATATAAAAGTTCTCTGCTGTAAATAGGGATCAATTGGGGAAGCACATTCACATTTCATTTGTTACAGCACTCTGGGATTCAGGTTGAGAATAAATACAGTAAATAGGACTTCAGGGACACTGGTGTTGCATAAATATTAGGAATAGCTCTATCAATAAATAAAATGAATATCAGGTTTATATATCACCAATACATGGAATAATAAAGCCTGGTTCATTTAAATGCATAACCACATTTTCATTCTGGTATCGCTGCCACCAATTAAATAAATCAGAAAGTTTACATTTGCAAGATAAACCCACTTTGAAAAGGATAACAGTACTTGTGGTATCATGGAGAATGCATGCGGGCTTCTCTGGATTCACGGTGCACTGGGGACTCTTTTATGTTCACGCGGGGCCCATGCGCGTGTACCTAAAGACAAGGAAACACGGTAAATATGACATTTGGCCCTCCGCTGCCACCGGGGAAGGATGTCCGCTTGCCGGTGTGGTTTACTTGAGCCTACGGCAATATCGCAGGCACAAGGGAAGCACAGTTTGAAGTCAGTAGACGAACGAACGGCTGCCAGCGGGGTCACTCAGTCTCAGCGCTCGCTCAAATCAACGCCGGTGCACAGTTCCTTGATAACGCAGCACCCCTCCAGGGGAAACGACCCACCTCACTACGGCTGCAATCGAATAGCGATTCAGTCGGGGCACGCACTTCCTACGCCAGCATCAGGGTTCTCAGGGGCTTCACGGACCTCCCTCTGACTTCCTCATACGGGGGCTGGTCCCGCCCACGGCAACAGTTTCCTGGGTCTCTGGGAAAGGGCAGGGACGCTAATCCCGCCCAATGAAGGCCGGCCTCTCCCCGCCCCGGCGCACCACCTCACCTTTGATCACTGCACAACCTGGAAGCGCGCAACGCCGGTGGGGCTCGGAGACGTCCGAGTCCCTCGCGATAGGCGCTATTCACGAAGGGGGTACTGTGGAAGGTCGCGACTCGCCTTTTCTTCACGATTTCACCACCGGGGGTGGGGGGGGCGGGGAGGCACATAAACTTGGCCACAGTCTTTTGGGGCAATGAGGCACTAGCTGGGCAGGCGCTGTAGGCGCAAGGTTACTGGAACACGCCTGACTGGAACGCCAGTCAGGAATCAGGCTATTAACCCTTGCCACTCTACTGCCTGTGCTCTCAGCCACCTCAGGGTCAGCAGGGCAGGTGTCACTCTGGTGTCAAGTCTGGAATCTGAATTACATCTAAAATGGCCGCCAGGGACTGGGCTTTATATAGCCAGTGCCCTGAGGTACTGGCACGAGCCAGAAGGTTCTAGAACCTTCCCTGGCTGTGTCAATGGCATGGCACTTTTGAGGTGTCTTTTGGTCACTCAGAGCCACCGTACTGGGGCTCTGGAGCAGCCATTTTGTGTACCTGAGGAAAGTTATGAAATTCCTGTCAGGAAAGCTCGCCAACCAGAAAGGGTGCCAAAACCTCAAAAGGTCAGGGTTCAAGGAGGCTCCAATGGGAGTCACTCACATGAGGGAAATATGTGCCCACCATTTTAAGGTTAAACACACACAGGTTGCCAACCTCAGTTTTCATGTCCACAGGTTTCGCCAGGCGCCTTGTACATAGGTGCCAGAAACCTTGTGAGCAACTGGGTGTCAAGGAACACCTAGCCCCATGAAACAACACACAAAAAGGTCCTGGTAGACAAATAAAAAGCGGCAAATTTTGGGAGGTTCAGGGGAACAAAAGAAATCATATTGGTGAGGGGACTCTCAGAAGCAGACGGGTCCAACACTCTCACTAAGACACAACACTACCCACCAAGGTCATTGAGACACATCATTAGCTAACAAAGTCATTATAACATGGGGCCTGATGCACAAATGGTCTCCGCACTTGTGGCGGAGACTTGCAGTCATGGTGGGGGGCCCGCAGTCGTGGCGGGACCTCCGCAATGAGAAACAGAAATGCTGATGTCCCGCCACGAGTGCGAACCCTCCACCACGACTGCAGGACTCCACCACGACTGCGGACAACACATACCAGAACTCTGAGTTAAAACAATGGCAGGCTGTGTAAGTGAATCACAGAGCTGATCAGCACTATATCTGGGAAACCACTGACAAGCCCTACCGCTGAGACACAACTCGGGTAAACACTAGGTAGCTTTACTACTGACAAACCACTATCACTGAGACACGGCACCAGTCCATGCAGTACCTGGGTCACAATGTTAGCCAGCACTGTCCCAGCGACGCAACTTTACTCCCCGCTGCCACTGAGGTACAGTGGCATCCAGCACTATCACTAAGACACAGGGCGGATGAGATAGTAAACATTTAAGATGCGTGTTCATTATAAATGCTGTTCATCTCTTGATTCTGTATATTAGTTATGTTCATTGATTTGTGTTTGCATGACTGCATTTCTTACTTTGATGCACTTCTCTGTATGCTTGTCTTTTTGTTGAACGCACAAGCTGTACAATGCAATGTAAGCATCTCAAAGACAAATCAGATTTTGTGTTCAATGTTAATGGTATTTCTTTTTTAAACTCAATTCAATTAATTGATTCCGATTTATTGATTTTCATGTCTGCCAAGCAATTAAGTGGAAGGGTGAATCAGCTTGAAGTGACCCAAGAACCTATAGCAGTAGGTTAGACGCGATATCCTCATAGGGGAGACTTCCGTGCTCTTTTCCCTTACACACGCACACTTTTTCAGCTTATCATAACCAGTCTGAATGTCTTTTTCAAATAGCTTGGATGACCTTAGCTCGTGGTCAAAATAAAGTGACACTTCTAGGTTTTAGGTTTAGCCACTCATATTTGTTAAACAATGTTGCATGTTTTTGAATCTCTTACGCTCACCAATTACGTGCACATTTCCACTGCTTCGTATTTTCTTTTGCAGAACATGATCTTCAGTGTAGGATATGACAGAGGAGGCCCTCCACTGAGGGTGGAGATGAATGATGTGTTCTCTTTTAACAGCCCTTGTCAAAGTGTGTGTTGTTGCACTGAGAGTGTTTCCTTCAAAATAGTGCAATATAGGTGGTGGGTCTTGTGATCTTCAGGCCAAACCCATGTGTAGATAAAGTATGGTGTGTTTTGTCTCTGTCATGTGGGTCGCTGTTGGACATCAAGTTTCTGACACTTCATCTAGCCCATTTTGGCTGTGAAGCCTGTCGTTAGGATGCTTTTCTAATTGAAGTGTGTGTGTGTGTGATTATTAGAGTAGACAGGTTGTTGATGAATTGGCTTTAGTGTGGATGTTCTCTGACTGAACTGTCATCAGGAGAGTGTAGGTGGAATCTGGCTGCTCATTCACGGTCTATACTATGGTTTGATGACTATGGGAAATTATCGTTGGTTCTTCCTGGTGTGCTTTCTGAGTAATACGTTGTTGTATCCCGGTTCCAATGTTCTAGCATGGATGTCATTTACGCGAATCACTCTCATCCTTCTGGTACCCAGGCTCTCTGCTTTGATTATTCAAGTCCCTGGTGTATATTGTATATGAATTTTCTTTGGTCCATCTTTCTGGTGCTTAGCTAGTTCCTGAGTCAAGAGGCCCCTATATTTGAATGTAATATCTATTGGTGTCAGATAGTACACGGTCATAGCCTCAATAGATGTTACAGAATGAGCTGAAGAGCTGAGAATGGTCAAATGGTGTTTTTCGAGGTGAAGTGTGTGTTGTATGGTGGGTTACAGTGGTATTGTTTGGAATACTGAGCTGTAACTGTGTTGTGAGATGACATATGTTGTGTAGTGAGATGAAGAGTCCTGTAATGGGGAACGTGTGGTGTGATGCTGTGGTGCTAGGTGAGGAGTTGTCATTAATGTTGGGGTGTATGGGGAGGGGTGTTGTATTGACAGATATGTGGTCTGCAGTGTGATGTTAGATGGTTATGTATGTTGTGTATTATGATGAGTAGTAGAAAGTTGTGGTATAAAACCGGAGACAACATCATACAAAAATCATCACTTGACCCAGAACAGCATGCACCGGCATACTAACTCTTGCGCCCTAATTCAGTACAAAAAATACACGCCCACCACGATTACACAGGTTATCCGGATTAGATAAAGTGCAAGTGCTACGACAGACAACCCTACGTTATAAGCAAGTTATAAAACCTTCTGTAACTAAAGATAATATCCACTATACACTTGATATAAATTCAAGATGACATCATATAACAAAGCCTCACTGGATGGACATGGGACACATAATAGGATTAAAACAATGATACAACAGTACAAGGGACAACACAGGCTGCAAGGAGACAACCATCTGGGTTGTATCTGTATTTCCCAACTCTGAGTGAGCTGCTGCAAGTTAGTTTGATGCCTCAGAACACGGAAACAAATATAAACTATAGCGGGAGGCCCAAGCGTTTCCTGGTCACTCACACTGCAAGTAGAAATCTACTCAAGCAAAAGATCATTACCTTGCTCGTATCTGAAGTGAGAATTCGAAGAGCAGGGGACTAATGCAGGAAACTCATATTCGGACAGTAGGGTTTCAGCCATTTTGCTCTTGCCCGTAGATACAGCGGGCAGCATAACAAAACGTTTTCAATGGTTTCCATCTGGTCCAAACATAAAATATTTTTTTTTGTCAGGGCCCACCTTCTTCTATTTACAAGTATAGCTGTTCAGTGCCAGGGTGCCAACCCTAAACTTAATAAAGAATGTTTTGGTCCAATGCGGAGTAACCTCATGAGGGTATACTTCAGAGAGGGTTGTTTTTAATGAGAATCCTGGTGGTGAGGCTAATACTATCAGAGTTCCATATGTATTCTTTTTTATATACCCCCATAATGATTTCTTCAAAAGGATTTCGATGATAAGTTAATAGAGGAAGGATTGATCCACATAGCTTCCAGGCCCAAGATGTAGATCCATTTTTTCATGTGGGACAGCCATGGAATAATCAGCCAAACAAGTTCCCGGAGGTCTTGTCTGTAGGATTCCAATTCCAGAGTAGACCATATCCTAATCCAGTAGACCAATGGTCTCAAAGCTGCCAGCTAACCAATCGGATTTAAGGTTAAATCAAACTATACTGGGATAAGTTGTCTAGACTGAGGTAAACAAAGTAATGGTCTTATAAATTGTTTTTCTCTGGCTACAAGGGAAGCTAGAGAAGCCATACCCCAAATCTCAGCCCTATACAGTGTAGCGGACTGGGCAGCAACCTTGTACACTTCTACGGCTGGAGAAACTGCCCTCTAGGAGGTGGCCCTGTGTATTCTTCCTATAGAAGCTGATGTATGCAAAGTAAAAGAGGTCCTCCGGTGAAGAAAAGGGTTTTCTGATGTATATTAATATGGAGATTGTAGTACAGTTTGTTCGTTAGCTCCTGCGCTGAGATAAGCTGCTTCAGATGTATATGAAATTTTGAAATTGACATTTTACAAACTATGCGGTAGATCTAGTACAACTGGCTACGAAAAATACAAGGGGTCCTGATTCCAAAGAAACTTTTTGAAATTCAGAAATCTACACATATACAGGCTTCTCCTCTGATTTGCTTAAAGCTCTGGCTTTTGGGGTGTTTAATAATAGGTCCCAGTTGTAAGCATGATATTTTTTCCAAATAATGGATTTCCATGCAGGATCTTCCTCCTGCATACTAAGTTTTCAGGCCCTCATTCCGAGTGAGCCAGGGAGGTATACCCAGACATGCAGGGCGAATACCAGAGTGGTATACAGAGACATGCAAGGGGAGTACCGCTAAGTGTGCTCCTGAGTTTCTGCACTCAAACTTACCGGTGACAGGAGCATAGGGTCCAATGTCACCCGACACCCAGGGTTGGACTGACCTCTATGATAATCTGGCAGTGCCATAAGGGCTAGTCTGACAGGCCAGTGTGTGGGATGTTTTTGATGTTTGTGGACCTGTTTTATGGTCTGGTGGGCAAGTTTTTACAGTTGATTTTTCTGACATTACCACAGACATTGCTTGTAGCAAACACAAATGCATGCAGTACCCCTTACTTTGCAAAACAGATTTTCTTTACAAGTTAAAAATGTTCTGATCTGCAAATGTAGGCCACTTTTTGGGTTATCTGATTCACTAATGGATGCCACATTTATTTTGGTGACTTAAGTCTATTTTGTATCCCATTCCGACCCTGCATGTACCAAAGCTTTCTACAGCAGCAGTGTGCAATGTTTTTCCAGCAGCCTCTGAGGCTGCCAACCCCAAACACTTCCTACTTCCCCTGATTCACCCCTCATTGACCCCGCTCTAGTTTACATCTGTTTATAACAGGCGGTAAACTGGAGCAGAAAATACTCCATACTCAAGGATAACCACATATCCTTGCAGAACAGGACCACGTAATCCTGTGTCCACAAGGCTATTTCCCATTCCAAGGACAGGAACTGTCAGAGATGTTTTAAGGTATGAGCAAAGTGGACAATTGCCCACAGGACCCTCATATTGCAAGGGGCCCCCTGGGAAAGTGAACTTTTTCTCTAGCTCACTTATGTAAATTTTTTTATTTTCCAGGGCTGCACCTTCCAAGGCGCCCCTAGGAAAGTGACTTTTCTCCCCAGCTCACTTCTGTATATTTTTGTATCTTAACCTTTCATTCAATATCGTTAGCCTGCATATGCCTATAATTAGTAAACAATTGGCCATGAAATTCAAAGTTGGTCCAAACAGGGGCCCCCAAAATATTTCTTGCCCGGGGCCCTCAATATCCCTGAGATGACAGTGGGAACTTGTGATGCCGGGGGGGGGGGGGGGGGGGGGCGAGGCTCTGACCAGAGCCAATAATCCCGTCTCTGGTATCTCCCATGAACTCTGAATAACTTGTAATGAGGCCCTTAGTGTAGTCAGCAAGGAAGACCATCGGTAGGAGTAAGAATGGCAGAAATGTTCATTAGCTCTCACAGCTTTCTTCTTTTTCTTCTCCTCTTGAAAAATATTTTTGGGGTGCAGACACCCCGCAGAGTTCAATGAAATATGGAGTGTTTGGGTGTTGAGCACACTTAAGTGGCATTAAGTTTCCTGCATACATTTCTGTCAAGACATTGTGAAGGTTTGTGAATACTCTGCAGATTTCAATAGCTGCCAACTGAATTTCCCCTGGGAAATCCCTTGTTCCCACCCGTGACCCAAGTTTTCACCAGGGCCGGATCGTAGACCCAAATGTGGCCTATCAAAAAAGTGTAAATTAACCTCTCAAAATTTATGTGCAAAATCCGACATCTGTCCGAAGAGTAAGTGAAGTTTGATTAAAAAAAAAACAATGTGCACAGCTGCTCAGGTGTGCAGAAACTCGCTTTGTGGGTCGTGCCACAGGACAGCAGTTTTCAGCACTGTTTGATTACCCTGTTTTATATAGCACACTTCAAACTAATTAAAATAAAGCAACACGTGCACATAGCGCAGGTTTTGAATTTGTTGGCATCTAGGCATCGTGGAAAGTTCATTTACTTGGAAAAAATCGTTTACTAGGAAAAAGCTACCGATCACGAGAACTGATATTAAAGCACAGTGGTTTACGTTTTTGGGTATTGTGTCGTCGAATCTTGCATTTGTTGAGCCATGTATGAACACAAAGGAGCTTATTTACAAGCCCCTTGCGCTGCCGGTGCCTCACTTTAATACAGGAGAAAGTGACCTATCGGCAGCGCAAGGGGCTTGTAAATAAGCCCCAAAATGCCTTGCCTTCCTAAGCGTCACTGTAAACTTATATGGAAACGTACATCTCTCCAAGCAGACAAAAACCAAGAGGATTTCTACGGGTAAGCATTCATTTTGATATTTTAGTCTTAACCAAAATGCTTCAATACTTCTATCCTTGTGCTAAATAATCTTCTAACTAGGATCGATTTTTGACAAAAATTGGCATTCTTTTTCCCATTCATAGTTTAAAAGTGTGAGCAGATTATTGAAACGCACAGACATGCCCATTATGAGTGTGGTGTTTTTTCTTCTTCTCCGGGGCATTTCCTCCCACCACCAAAGTTACTAGCTCCCTTAATTCCGGGGAAGTGGAACTAGCGCCATTTATCAGATTTTGAGGAATAAAGCGCAGGAATCAGTGTTTTTGCACCAACTTCTGCGTTTCTCAGATCTTGTGTTGTCTCCATGATAGATAGAAGGGTATGCCGAATCTGGTGCCTCAGTGTAGTAATGTGCCAACTGCAGGGGACTGCATTTGACCTCATAGTCACAGGTTCAAATCCCTGAGGGCCAACTCAGCCTTTCATCCCCCTGAGGTCCATAACATTTTTATCATTGAGTTGGGTAACAATAAACATCTGTTATTCAACGCCAAGACACCAGTCTGGATGAATATGTGCCCTACAAAAAATGCATATGTTATGGTGTATACCATTCTTGAAATGATTTTTTATTACCAATATTATAGTTTTCTTCATTAGTACGTTGTTTCACAAAACAATATATGTAAAATATATTTGTGCAACGTATATTCTTCGTGCAAAGTGGCCATTCGAATCGCTGTGTGAGGCTTCCAACTACTGGGAATGCTTTCTGAGGAGCCACCTCCATTATGCCTGCTTAAGAGTGAAGGACTGAGTTCTAAGTGTGACATCTGTAGCTCGACCGAAGCTTTGCTACTGCACACCTGCACTGGATCCCAGGCATTCTGGGTTATTGTGTTGGTTTCTAGTGCTGCTAATGGATCAAGCCAAAGAAATTGCAATATAGGGACCCCTGACAAATATTGGGAACTATAAAACATCATGTGGTCAGAATATCGTGTCAAAAATATCGAGGAGCAATATATCAGATAGGTAAGTGCAAATAGCTAAGTATAAATGTACCATTCTTAACTCCACATCTACGTACCACGGCAATATATATTGTCGAGAAGCATATATGTGGAGTTATATATAGTAAAACTCTGCTTACCCATTGAAACTTACTTCTTGCTATTTGTGTTCTTGATATTCTTGACAAGGTATTTGGTCCACACGATTTTTTGTCCCTGATATTTTGTTTAAACACCCAATATAACAAGTATTTTGAGCAAGTAGGCAGTTCTGAATGGAATTTGCAAAACTTGGCAAGATATGATGTGGTAATAAAGTGGACACTACACATGTTCTGGAGATATCTGTATAGTGTTTTACAGTTATGAAGGTACGTTAGCTTCAGGTTGATCTTTGCATGCCTCTGTAGATAGATTTGTTGACCTGGTGGGCAGGCGCAGTGCAACCATCCTATTAATTTCCTACTCTTGTCCTGCAGGCAATGATCGAGGCACAACCTGTGGAAAGACCTGCAAGGAAGACAGAGACCATGAGTGGATGGGTGTCAGTCTTGCCCGACAGCCCAAGGTTGATGGCAGTGTGCTGGTAAGACTTAGTTCTCCTCAGTGTTCATCTTTCTGCTAAACTATTTGTTTGACAAGTCAGAGTTAATGGCTAGTCAAGCGTCTGCCAAAGTGCTCCTTTGATGCTAATTCCAGCTTCTCGTGAATGCCAAAGACTTCATTTAGAGATAGCTAAGGAATGAAATCACGAAAATGTACCACACTCGGATATATAATTGGCGTCTGATTTCGTGCATCTTGTTCATTGGTGTGGAGCGTTGCATATGACGTTGCCCTCACACTTACTTCACCGCCTGTCCTTCCTTACCAAGAACAACGTGGTGTAATTTCGGGTGGGCGTTAATAAATGTCCTTCTGCAGTAACATGATTTGTCTGTGGCCGGTGTTACACTGTATTGTTCTCCGCTCAGGGTGTGGATGGAGTTGACATAATGCTTTGGCACTGTCTAGAGTGTCCTTCCCAGGTAGGCCCTGGTCCAAAGCTGACTCAGCTCAGCGGGGCTCGAAAGTCAGCAAATGTCATCCTGCTCCAGCTGCTTGCTTGGTGGTTGTTGCAAAAAGACTGAGGGAACTCCACTGCAAGAGGGCGGGATGCCCTTCGCTGGCGCTTTTCACAGTATGTGATTGAACCAATCTTTTGCAACTAGCGCAAAACATACTCAGAGGCAATGTAAAGCCAGTTTCCAATGTACAAAAAGTACTTCAGCTAGTCTTTTGCCATGTTCCTTCTAATACCAGCGTGCAAACCGTGCTTCGAATGTTTGTGATTATTGCTGCAGTTGCAAACATGGAATGGCTGGTCCTGCATACGTTATGCAGTAACTCACGGAGAGAAAGTTGACACAAAGGACCTCCAGCTCTGCATTGTTACCATGTCCTTTTATGGATCACAGGGTGAATTAGTGGGTGGATTGCCATAGTCAAAGCAGGAATAGAGGTTTCCATGGAGGCTTCACCCCTGCTATAAAAGCTGTTGTCATTATCCGGCATATAATACTTAATGATTATTATGATTATTAATGGTAAACATTTTGGAAGCTGTTCTAAAAAAATACTATCTGTACATTGGTTGTTGTGTAAAACAGAAGGCTGGTTGAAATGTGATCCAGTACTGAGATACCACTTTCTGGTATTTTCAGCACAACATTGGCCTATACTAGATACGCACTGTGAAATGAACCACACCGTTTTTAGAAGTCATGTAAGCAGCCTTGTATGGTATTGTTATTCTAAAATATTTACCATCCACCAATGATCTTTTGCATCCATCATTGAAATGAAGCACCTTACAAGTAACCAAGACTACCTGATGAAGGGAATAATAAAATAGGTGTTAGCACTTTCCAAACCTATATACTCACGATACTCAATTATTTGTAATTGCAAAGGGATCTAAGTGCAAACAGTGCCTCTGTTTGCAATGAACTGATGAACACCTGCATTCTGTTGAAGCCGACATATGATTTCTGGGCACCTGTGTAATTTATTAAAAGAAAATGAATGGTATTTTAGTCCTATTGTTTTTTGCATTTGTCACCCTGAGTGGGGTGGGTATGCCCAGACGTGGGCCCTGTGCTCACCATGGCACTGGAGTCAAGCTATCCTGGCTGATTGTGGGGTGATACATCAAAACCAGACCTAGGATGCTTGTTTCCGGTCTAGGGAGAACCTGGTCTGGCAGTTCGGACTGAACTGTTCTCATTGGGAGCTTGGAGCAGGGTCTAGGCTAATTTGCATATGACTGGGTCCAAACTGGAATGACATGGTTAGCAAAAAAAAAGATGGATTTAGGACTGGGGGTGAATGTTTGACATTGTTCAGTATTTCGTCCATCAACTGTTATTGTTGTCGTATCACAATGACATTAGATTTCAGACTCTTAAAATAGGTCCAAAAAAGTATTGCAATCAACTGCCATAGTACAACAGACGAGTAAACATGTTTATGGAGTTTTAGAAAACTTGCAGAGCAATCTTAATATTACCTGGGACTTGAATATCGAGTCCATCTATAGTCCCATTCCAAATTGTATCACCTTTATAATTGCATTTTCTTATAGCAATGACCTAATTGAGCTTCCAGAGGAGTGTAACACGGTGTGGAGAGTTTGGATCAATTAAGAGGTAAAACATTATAGACACACACGGTTACCATAAAAACCCTAGGCAATCAACAAACATAACCTTAAGGTGCAGAACTTTTCCATGATTCCAACAATCTGAAAGCCCATGTCTCAACTTCAGGAAAACTGCAGCAATATTGCTAATTGTGGTGATGTTATTGTGTAGTAACAGACTACACTTTTGCCCTAAAAAGGCTTCTTAGCACTACGCACAGTGACTCAGTGTTTAATTTCTCATTAATGAAGAAACTGTGCTTTCAGCACACAGAGTCGGTGCAGATGGTCCTCAAAGTTACAGCACCGGTACTGACAATGCACTGGGACCATGTCTGGTTTATCTGCAAGAAAGTAGTAATTCGCTGATCTTAGCATATCATTCGGATAATAGTCTATGTACTTCTGAATCAAGAATGGTGAACCCTTTGTATGATATTTCCTATGCAGATAGATGAGTGTTATGTTTTGAATTATTTCCTGGTGCCTTGCCAGGTAGTGTTGCATAGTAAGGGAGATCCTCCCGTTTCAGAGGTGGTTATGTGTCAGATATTGTCCCAGGATTCATCGGAATTGGATAAATAACAACATTTCCCTGTAGTTGTAACGCGCAACTATGAGCAAGTGTGCATTGAACTGGCGTTTCACAGGTGTATTATGGGTAAGGGTATGCAAGTTAGGTACGGGCACCACCTCTACAATGACGTCTATATAACCAGTACTGTAACCCTTTATTGACTGAGGATAGCCCTTGTGGCTTTGATGGTGATAAACACTTTGAAATCCTTCTACATCTAAATCGCTACCACATTATAAGCAAGCAGAGCTTTCCATGGTGCCAAAGTGCAAGGGGAACGTATTTCCGTATGAAGAGGAAGACCTTTTACCCACAACAAATATCCTGTTCAGAAAACAAAGCCTGTTTCAGGCAGTTAGATCAAGTATAAAAACACAGCCTGACAAACCTCTCAATGTTTATAGTGCTCTACTGAGAAGTGAGTAAGTCGAGACAGTTCGTCCTGCTCCACACCACACGCACAATCCCTCACATATACCCCCCTCTCCACATCCATTTGGTTCACAATCTTGTTTTCCTCTTTTAACATAACTTCCAGCAATATTGCACCAATCCCATATTTGTAACTTCCTCATCTTCTGCTTGCCAAACCCAGCAAGAACACTCTGGGCAGGGCTACGGGAACATTCTTGGCAGCTGCTAAAATATATCATTGCAAAACCCCAAAATCTCACTAAAAATATTTTATTAAAATAATTTGTGCTTGTCTACTGAGATCACTTGCTAGCCAAAGCAATAAAAATGGCTTATACGCTTCAATTTAAGATACATTATGGTGGTGATCTGAAACCTACAATAGACACAGATCTTTTAGTTATGGATAGCTATGCAACCGTAGCCACTCCACCTGGCACTGCTCTTGACCTTACATGACATCAAAGTGACTTCTTAAATAGCATAGCTGATGTAGGAAATGACAAAACGATTGTGCTTTCTGGAAGGCAAGACAATCTTGACTGTTCCAGATTCAGACCCCTGCACGGTCTCTATTCTTCTATCAGACTGCTCCAATTATTCAAACACGACAACCTCCTGCACAAACATTTATAGGTGCTCACTTTGATTGTTGTCTTATGAGAGGACACCATTGAAATCACTGATGATGTCAGTGTGACGTTGTGTGTGATGTCATGTATGAGTAGTGTGCAGGACACTATAGTTTCATAGCCTGGAAGTTTTTGGGTGAATCAGTTCATGGTGTGTTTTATAGGTCGCCTCCTGCTTACCTTCACTATGATCTCTAAAGTTGCCTTTTAAGACAGTTTCATTTTTGGCAGTATGTGTGGCTAGTGATCAGCTCCAAGGATCAAATCAGAGACCAGTGGATGTGAAACTTAATACATCAACAATATGCCTTATAACATTCTGTTTCATAGATGCAAATACTATTGCTAAACTGTTCTTGTCCAGACAGAGCATCCTATGGTTACATATTCTCAGGAGCTCCTCCTCCGTTGGAGTGGAGGAGTGTCGCCCCACTTAAACCCCCAACCCAAATCCCGAGAGATGAAAAACCAAAAAGTAATTTTTTTACCATTTAAATTTTCATGCCCCGTTCCGAACAGAGCGTCAGGACGGGCGAGGGGCCACTGTTGAGTGACAGCAGCATGTCACTCAGCAGGGAGGAGGGTGGGCTGGCAACGCACTGTTTAAAGTGCGCATGTATTTTTGGCCAGCCATCTTGCAACGGCCAGCCAAACTTGCGCACTAACCCACCTGTCTTAAGACAGCTTGGTTAGAGGAAGTCAAAGCCTCAAGAGCGCTGTGGAGCGCCGGGTGAGGCCACTCCCACCAATCCTAGGGCTGATCTCATGCTGGTGAGAGCAGCCCTAGGATTGACCAACTGAGTTGCTGCTTCTGATTCCAGTTCTAAAGAAGAGGTCGGGACCAGAGGACGTCGTGTTCGTGCATGGTTAGTTAGTTTTTTAAATATATTACTTGCATGCTTTTTTATCTATAATTTAGATAAATCCTATCATCTTCATCACTTCATGCACAACTCTAAGCTTGAGTTTGTGACTTCCTTCACATGGGTGCTTCCTATTCCGGTCATATGAACATCAGTGTTATCATGTATTTATGCTTCACAGCATTGCCATGGCACAGTCCTTTTAAAATATTTTCATGGCCATTTCGCGCTAAGGTTCCTTGGTCTATTGCTTTGATAGATTTCTGCCCTTCTGCCTCCCTTTCTTTGGCATGAGAAGTCACTCGAAGGTTCAAATAATTTGACACCATTTATAGTTAAGGGGCCTATCCGCAGACCTCTTCCCTATTTCTCTTTCCCCTCTGACATCCCATGTGGCAAGGGTAGAAGCTTTAGCATCCTGTGTCATGTCCGTGGGCTGCTCTGTTTCTTGACACTTACATTTCTGTTCAACAAACTAGAGTGTAGAATTTGGTCAATTTTCTGGAGAACACTCGTGTTGTTTCCTGTGTTTCTGGGACACTCCATTCTAGTAGACCATGCTCTCTGCATCTCTCTCTCTCAGCTACAAAAAGAATTTCCGAATGTTGCTGACGCAAGGGGGATATTCACAAGGTGAGGAATCCACACGGCAGATGTATCTATCAGAATGAGTTTTACTGAGTTATATAAGATTCTTCTAAAATGTAGATTACGTACAACAGGCATTGCTCAGCAGTGACGATGAGGGGTTTATGTCACCATGTAAAATTAGATCTCGATCCAAATATCCTTCTTCTCACCAGGGGTAACAGATACATCACCCCCTGTGGCAGTTTTACGCAGCCGGAGCGTCACTTTTGTGTGATGACCCATTTTTACAAGACCACGCAAAGCCACCCTGAATGGCTTTTCATGGCCTTGTAAATATGGAGTAAGGCAATGCCTTACTCTGCATGGAAGGGGGGGTTCCATGGGTGTTGCTGTGGGTGTTCCTTAAAAAAGCATAAAAAAGTCGTACTGCTTTATTATGGGTTGGTTTTTTTTACACATGGTGTCACTGTCTGAGCAAATATTTTACCTCATTACTACCAATTTAACAGCCAAATACAGTAATAAACGACTCTAAAATAGTCAGTCAGCCTTCCAGTGTGCCATCATATTTTTGGTAACTTTTCATCCGATTAAGCTAGAAACAAATGTTTTTTTTTTTAAACTTCTATTTATTAAACAAGTGTCAGCGTCCCAATACATTGCATATACGCAGGTTATAATACAAGTTTCTCAACAAGACTCACTATTTACGGCTTAATCACATGCAAGAATAATCATAGCACCTTTGGATTCTTCCTGGATGAGACCAGCCACCCCCTCCCCTCCTATCTACCAGATGACCCCCCCATACATCCTAAAAACTTCCCATCGCTGCCAAACTTTGTCCCATTTTTTGGGGCACCTCACATGTTTTGTTCCTGAAATTTGGTGCTGTATTTGGCATATTTGGAGTGCTTTAGGTTTACAAAACTGAGAACAAAACTCACATTTTTGTCTGCTTTAAAAGATGCATAGAGTGATATACAAATACTCCCCCTGTAGCAAATAGGAGAAGTCCAGAGCATCTCAGATGTATGCTAGTCACCCGTCACCATATTCATACTGAATTGCAGAACAGCAAGTGCAAAGATGCTTGGAGCATGGTATTTGCATTGCACATGTGAGAGATGCACCAGTTATCTCTGGATTTGCTCCAGTGCAAAACTTTGCAAATGTAGGGAAAGATTGCTGGTGTAACTTGAACATGCTCACTGGCGTCTTCGAATCTGTGCCACAGCAAATCTTTGTGAACCAGAACCCTTATATTTCCTTTTGTGGTTTTCTACACCATTTGGATAAGATGTTTTTTCAAAATAGTTATTAGAGCGCCAAACACAATTACTGTAAACTACCAGTGGGATGAAACAGAACAATCCGAATAATTTCAAGCGATTGCAAATCCATGAAAGTATGTCCCCTCTCATACTCCCACCCCAGCAAAGAAATCTCTTTGGATAAGTTGCAGGCAATGGGCAGGCTCACGTTTCCTGGTGAAATGACCTGCTTTGTTGGGGGCCTGTAATTGGAGTCATGAGGCTATATATAAAAAGTAAGCAATCATGGGAACCGATTTGTTGATTTAAATCACTGGGCTGCATCTCAAGGCAGTGGTGGCCGTTTGATCCTCCAACTAGCAAGCTTGGCTTGACACTAGCCACGCAGACCACCTACTGAATGAGCTGCTGGAAGCTGTCCTGAATTAAAGAACTAACAGTACAGCTACATTCCAAGCGGACGTGCCTGCTCTTTGCACTTATTAGCTTGAGACAATAGTTTTGTTGGCACTCTTCTAAACACGTGTCTGTTATCCAGTCAGCATAAGCCTATGGCTGTACTGGACAAATCACAGCTCTTGTTAATGATCTTACGCAACTTTAATTCTTTGCAGAAACTACTGCGACTGAAGAATGTTATGTAGTGACTCATGGGAATGTACATAAGGAAGCTAGAGGATGTAGCCTTACGGCTAGAGCGGTCAACCTCGAAGCTGGGGAACTGGGTTCGAGTCTCGGCAACGACGCACAACTTCCTGTGATTCTGGACAAATTACTTAATGTTAATGTGACTTTTAGAGCGCGCTGTTACCTTAAGGTGTCCTGACGCTATGCACTACCTGCTAAAGAAACTGGGGCAAAACTCCATGGGCGAGAAACAGTTAACTGAAAAGCCATGTTTTAATCCTTTCCAATCTCCAAATTGCCTAAAAAAAAAGAATGTGTCCTCATGTAATGGAACTGGTGCTCATGTAAAGCGCTCTAATACCCAATGTCTCGTGTCTAGTTCGTGCTATATAAAACTCTAAAAAAAACTATTAAAAAAAACACCATGTTCATAAGTATCTTGTTTGGTGCGAATCCCAACAGTGTTAGTGATAGTAGCAGCAGGCCAGGTCTAGCTAGTTAGCAAATGAGTGGCTTGGGGAACTGATGCAGTGTGCTATTGGTCTCCTAAATCCTACCTTATGAACTGGTTTCAGGTTTCTTTATACAGATGTTTGCACAGGTGTTTCACAAATTCCCCATTTGTCTTCTTTTGCTGTAAAAAATTGCATGACGGTTTAAAGGATGTGGCCTAATGGCTAGAGTGGTCAACCTCGAAGCTGGGTAACCAAGTTTGAGTCTCGACAGGGACATCCTATGATTCTGGGCAAATCCGTTAATCTCCCCATACCTTACAAAATTAATGTATCCATCTGTTACGCAACTGGTGCTCTTGTAAAGTGCTCCGATACCTTCTGGTCAAGTTTGCTCTAAAAGAGCACCTCACCGGATTATATTTATTGCCTTGTTAATTTATGGCGATTTTCTGTAGCGTGGATATGGCCCTAAGGCATCAGAGCCCGTTACTACAAACAGACTGTATCAATAATATATAGAAGGTATACATGCAACATTAAAAGTGGAGAGAACCCCCTAGTTACCCTCCCAGTGAGATAGATCGCTTCATTTGTTTTCAACGTAAAACATAGCAGTGACAAGCAGGTGGTATAAAATGAGTGCTTTACAAAAAGCAGAACGTATCAATCAGTGGCGTAACACACGCTCCCGCAGCCCCAGCAGTGCAGGGGGGACCCCAGAGGGGGCCCCTCCATGTACCTCGCAGGGGGGGGGCTCAAGTTTCGATACACCAGTGGTATCAATAACAAATAGAAGATATCCATATAACATTAAAGGGGAATAAAACACCAGGTTGCCCTTCCCATGAGGTGGATCGCCCTGTAATGTATCCTTTTAGGGCAAACAAACAAGGGTGTTTCCCATGAGGAACAGTGTAGCAAAATGGCTCCAACTCTTGCATAGGTATCATAGGAGCAATAGCAAATTAATCAGGGCCGCGCTCTCCCATGTTGTGAGGTACCTGTCTTCCAAAAAACACACCCTTCTTAAATAAGATATGCCTGTCAACGTTTCATGTCTGCTTGACAACTTGCCCATTGGTTCTAGGAGAACAAGTGGTATTGTTTAGGAGGGAAAGAAGAATGGAAAGATAGGTCTAGAGTTACCGACCGTATCCCTCCGGTCGGTAATTCTAGACCTATCTTTCCATTCTTCTTTCCAAGAAATCACACCCTGTCAATGCAAGAGCATGAAAACATAGTGCCTACCAATATACAGCATGTCATGCTTAATGTATGGTTTTTCCAGGAAACGTCACAGGCTCAAAAAAACACTCGCATATCTCCCCGGACTTTAAATCACTGAACTGGCTACCTTTTGAAGCCAGAATTCAACTGAAAATCGCATGCATGACACACAAGGCTGTGCATCTGAATTCACCCGCCTACCTCACTCAAAAGTTGACAATTTCGGGTGGCTCCCGAACTACTAGGAGCACAAGCAATCTTCTGCTGAAACCTAGAAGATTTCGGAAAGAAAAAACGTATAAACGCTCCTTTTCAGGTATGGCACCCAGGATCTGGAACGCACTCCCTCCTGAAACAAGGCTCATCTCCTCCAACACAATCTTTAAGAATGAAGTTAAAGCGATCCTCATGGCAAAATACACATGACCTATTCTACGTATCACTACGAATGTCACATGAGTATCACATGAATCTATACCCTGTATTATCGAATTACGTAATTGTATACGCTCAATCTTTGTATTTTGTTATAATGTGTGATGCACTTGGTTGATTATGTATATTGTTATATTGTTGACGCACCTGGTTGACTTTGCACACTTTACCCTCTCCACCTCAACGATCCTTACTTCCCTTCTACTATCGCACCTGTGGGACTATACATTCTGCACACACCCACCTCAACTAGGCCCACCTTTAAACTCTAAATACTCTAAACACGCTTAAGCAAGTATATGCTCCCTGTTATTGCACTTTATGCTATTGACACAATTGTTTGTCTATACTCAGTGTACCTACACTACCACACCTGTGACCTACCTCATGTCCTTTGACCTACCCATGTAACTAGCACCTTGTACCTAACTACCTCATATATTACTCTGTATATACGCTTCTTACCTTGTATTTTTACTCTGTATTCTTACTTGTAAAGCGCTCTGATATCTGCAAAGATCTTGTTCGCGCTGTATAAAACTCTCAAAATAAAAATAAAATAAAAAAAATAAAGCTATTGAAAGCTGCTATTTTTCATTCCTGTGGGTGGGAATTTAAAATATTCTCAGTTGGGCTGCAAGGCAACTGAACTTTTCACTTTCTCCGTAGCACGTTTACCTCTCTTTGCACAGCGTACTGATATCTGAGTGACATAGTTCTACACCGGACTTTAGATTTCTAAATAGAAACATTCTCTCTGTCCCACTGCCTCGTCGCCCTGTGTTCCAGGATCATCTCTATATGTGTAAGAAGTTAGAGCGGATCTGGCGAGCCAAGTACAATGATCTGGATAAAGAGAGACTGAAAATCAGCCAAAGGGCTTACAAAGACAGCATTAGGAAGGCCAAGAGCGCTTATTTTACGGACTGCATTGAGAAGGCTAAGAATTTTGCTAGGGAACTCTTTGACACAGTGGTCAGCCTGACTACTCCCACACCGGTGATTGTGCCACCCAGTATCGAACTCTGTGAGTCCCTGGTCAATTTCTTCCTGAGCAAGGTACAAGCTTTCTTTACCTCACTCGAACCGGAGGTGGCTCAGAGCCTCCCGGAGGGGTCTCACAGGGCCCCCCTGGCTAATTTATCGGGGGCTAAATTCTCGGCATTTGAGCGAGTATGCTCCAATGATATCTTAAAACTGCTGATGGCAACTAAATCGGGATCTCCTCCAGATCCCTGCCCTACGTCGGTGGCAAAATTGGCAGCCCTCACAATAGCTGACACTTTAGCCAACCTCTTCAACTTGATGTTTGAAAAGGGTGACTTTCCCACTGCTTGGAAGCGGGCTTCCATCTCTCCACTGCTTAAGAAACCTTCTTTGGATATTACTGATCCCAACAGTTATAGGCTCATTGCCAGACTACCACTGCCGGCAAAACTTCTCGAGAAGGCCATGAACCTCCAGCTGTGTGTATTTTTGCGTACTTCAAAAGGTCTGGACCTAGCCCAGCACGGATTTAGGGAAGGACACAGCACTGAGACCGCTCTGATTAAGTCCACAGAGGAGGTCAGGAAGGCACTGGATGTTGGGGGCCAGGCGGTGCTGGTCTTTTTGGATCTGTCTGCGGCCTTCGACACGGTCCACCATGTTGTCTTGGTGGACCGGTTGGAGGACTGCGGGGTCCAGGGATTAGAACTAAGTATCCTGAAAGCCTTCCTTAAAGACCGGGTTCAAGTGGTGGCAATGGGAGACTTCGAGTCAAGACCTTTCGAACTCCCAGGGGGGGTCCCTCAGGGATCCTCCCTAAGCCCCAATTTATTTAACATCTATGTTTCCTCTCTTGCCCCGGTGATCCGGTCTTTTGGGTTCGAGTTAACATCATATGCAGACGATACCCAGATCGTGGTCTCAGTACTCCCTGGGAAAGAACTAGGTGTGGCGGCTAGGTTTCAGGACTGCATGTCAGCAGTTAGCTCATGGATGGCAAAGAATTGCCTAAAATTGAATTCTTCCAAGACCGAGGTAATAATCTTCGGGTCGAATACAAATCTTTGGAGCTCTAAGTGGTGGCCGGCGGACATGGGATCCCCGCCATCTCCTGCTTCGAAGGCGAAGAATTTAGGGGTTATTATAGATAACCAACTCTCCTTTAAACCCCAAGTTAAGGCGATTACCTCCTCCATACACTGGACTTTAAAAATCATTAGGAAGGTTCTTCCCTTTTTTCCGGTCGAAAGCAGAAAGACGGTGGTGACTGCACTTGTGCTTTCCTGCCTCAATTATTGTAACAGCCTTCTGCTCGAGGCCCAAAAGGGTCTGCTTAACAAACTTCAGGTTCTGCAAAATGCGGCTGCCCGCCTTATAGGGGGTTTGCCCAAGTTCTCATCGGTCACCAGGGAACTGGAGAAGCTGCACTGGCTTCCGGTGCGGAAGCGGATTTTGTTTAAATCCATGTGCATTGTCTTCAAGGCACTGCACGGTCAAGGCCCAGTGTTTCTCCAAGAGCTCTTCCAATGGTACAGACCTGGTAGACAACTCAGGTCGGCCAATATGGGGCTGGTCAAAACAGCCCGTATCAGGAAGGTGCACTGGGGGGCAGAAGCTTTGTCACGGGAGTAGCGAAGGCCTGGAATGCCCTTCCTTTGGCCCTCAAACAAAACATAAACTTGTTGGCATTTAGAAAAAATTTGAAAACATGGCTTTTTACACTTTAATTGGGAAGGCATCACTTCAGCGCCAGGACACCGGTTGGTAACAGTGCGCTTTATAAGTGTTATAAATAAAATAAATAAATAAATGTGTCCACATGGCAGACTATTTACAACAAGGGGTGGTGATGGACAGAGTCTCTGAATCAAGCAGAATACTCTCACCCAGTCAAGAGATCAGGGCTAGATCCAACACCGTTTTTTTAGCTCATTGCACCATCCCAGTTTCAGAACCTGGCTGTATGCAAATTAGTCTGTCCCTGGCCCAGTGCATCATGGGAACAGGGCAGACCAGACTACAAAAGCCAATTCTTACACTGGGAAGGAAACAAGCTTCCGGGGACCGGTTTCTGGCATTTCAGCCGTCTTCGGCCCGGCTTGCTTGAAAACTGATGGTGCAATGAGCAAGGGACTCACATCTGAGTATACCCTTCCACGCTTAGGGTGGACAAAATTATTTACAACAAGGGGTGGTGATGGACAGAGTCTCAGATGGCAGACTAACCATTTCTCATGCAGATTAGACCTCCTTCTGAAAACCAATGCCCGCCTTCACACATAACATTTATTATTTTATTTTGATATGTGCTCTTACCCCCTCTCAGCTGCGTTAAAGCATTTTTGGTGTCTTCGGCTCGATCCAGAGACTTTACACCAAGGAAAAAGGGAGGGCCATTAGTGGAAGCCAAGTCAGGACATTCGATCGATGAATTCATCCTATTTTTGCACTTCACGGAGATGGCTTCCAGGTGGATGGAAAGTGCGATTAATTTCAAAAGCTTGATCCTCTTTGTGAACGGATCCTCTCCCATTAGTCCTCACAGGGCACATCCTTACTTTGTAATGGGCTTCTTGTATTGAGCATCTGCAAGGCTTAAAGTGAGACCACTGGAAATATGCAACAATGGAGGATGAAAGGATACGGGGAGGTAGACTACATTATGCATCAATCAATGCAAATTATGCAACATGATTTGTCACATTTTGTGGAAGTACTATTACACTGTTTTGTCATTTTACATATATTAATATTGACTGGGAAACGGTTTAACTCCAGAATACAGTAATCAGCAGCGGAAAAGTGACAAGTTAACCTTTGTGAGGCACCACTTTTTGCTATGTTTTCGTAACCTTTGATCTGTTAGAGCTAGGTGTCATTTTGGTTGGAATTTTCAACTTGAGTTGGATTACATGGCAGGGGCAGTAAATGCTTGATAAATCATGAAATCTCAGTTGCATAATTCCTGTGACTCTGATTATATTACAGCAAATACCTGTAGATGCATATAGATTAGTCTATAAAATGCTTTGTGCAGCAAATAAAGTTCATACATTTCTACTTGTCGCTTGATTGGAAGCCCCTCATTCGAATACAGAGCTTCTCACGACGTACAAGAGAGAACTGTGTGATTGCCAACTCTATGTAATCTGTCCAGATTCTTGGCAGGAAGCTCTGCGTGGGGGCCATTACTGTTGTTGTAGTGAAAACATGAACAAACGACTTCTAAGGTACTAGTGACCTAGTTGGGAAGGCGCGGTGGGAGGAAGGGTTAGAATCTGTTTTTGTGACAGCTCTGAGTGAAATGTGAGGCAAAGGTTGAGAACTTACACCAAAGGAGTTTGGGGCGTTGGGGTAGGTTACCATGGTTTATGGTAAGTCAGTCAGTAGTGAATTGAGACTTTTTTAGCCATAGAGCAGGACTTCTATTTTTGATGTACTGAGACAGATACCGTTTTGTTGTACACACTCCTGGCCATTTGTGCATGTGTGTAGTAGTCCTGTGTTTGGCTTTCCTACAGTGGGTCTGTGAGTAGGAGGTTTACATTTGGCAGCAAAGGATTCAGTGACCAAGTCTGAAGGCCATTGTTGGGATGTAAATGTTGTTAGTGACACCAGAGAGGAAGTATGTAAACTTTACCTGGTAGATCCAATCACCATTGAGTGCCTTTCCTCAAATGTCAAAGAGGGTGACATGGTGATGGAGAGATAATTTGGGTTTGATGATATCAAAGGCTGCAGATCAGTCAATGCGTATCAGATACATTCATTTCCTCAATCTCAGGATGTCAACAGCTCCTGTCTGTTTTCAAGAGATTGGTTTTAGTCCAATGGTGCAGCTGCAAACCGAATCATTAGGCACTAAAGGTGCCAATCACTCCAAGGTCAGAGGACACTGAGGATGCTACTATCACTTGGAGAACATTTACGTAATATGGAAGTCTGGAAATCAGTCTGCAGATCAATAGATCCTCAGAGGAAATCACGAATTTGAAGAGGTGGGTGATGATGTACTCTTTGACCTTCTGATGTAAACATCATAGTGCACAAGAGAATGCATGCAGTTGTAGTAGTCTAGACTCCCCAAATAAGCCTAGTGTATGCAGGTCTGTTTCTCTTTCAAAAGTATGATGAATCTGACACTCAAGAACAGCTCCAAAGAACAGTTCCAAGGGTACTGCTACTGGTGTCTGGAATGGGGTTTGAGGGGGGCAACTGGGGCACAATGCTTTGTACTATTGGCGAAACATCCATAAAAATAGAAATTGTCATATCACAAAAAAAGTAAAATATATTTGAATCGTTTCCTATTTTGTATTAATTCAATAATTGACTGACTAAAGATACCAAAATAAACACAAACACAACACCCAAACACACACCAATCAACCAAAAGAGCATTAGTCATCTAATAGAGGGCATTCCAAGTGAGATCTCCAAAGCCAAAATGGAGGGAAGGCACCTGACACCTCCTTTTAGGTTATATGATCACCCTGGCTTCTCAGTATGAAACAAACATCAACTGGTCTGTGAATGATGTACTAGTTATTGTCCTAGTTAGAAACTGATTGTACAAATCGGAATTTGGAGATAGGGGGAAACATTGTGGATCTGTTTACTTTGTATCCGCTGAACACAGCAAACATTCCAGATGAAAGTCTGGTTAAAATGTGGAATTGCCAGGGGAAGTAATAGTCACCCTGATAATTCCTCTTTTATTAGTGGGACCTCCATGCCTAACTTGTAATGTGCCCCACCAAATTCTGTTTGACTCTGTGGATGTAAAACAGTGTCTGCTAAATGAAGTAAGAACATTGAGGACAATATACTGTGGTTAGAGGTGGCAGACTCAGTGTGAATGAATTATCTGAAAGGAACGTGTACCTAAAGAAAAAACCACTATCTACAAACAAAGCTTCTTATAATTACAAAAGCTATTATAATAGCTGGTTTAAAGGTACACGTGGAGCCTAGTGTCTATGAAGATCCATTCAAGGCTTTCAGAAACTTTTCAATGCACTTAGCAAGCATGGACTCTTGCCTAACTCCACAAAACTGTGTGAGATGTGCAGAGATGAAACAATTTAACAGAGACACTGACCCCCTAACTGGTCATTAAGGGCCACTGACAGCTTCAGTTATTAGCCCACAGGGCACGTAATTGATTATCATGGAAAGTGAAAAGAAATGAATTACGGAGCCGTGTACTACACATAATTACTATGCCAAGGACGATAAGTAACTACTGACATGAATGCCTTAAATAATCTTTGCAGTAACTGCCTGCATTAATGCTGGGTCAATGATCTGAAGCCATCCACTTGACAAAAGTCCTAATTTATTGAGGTATTAAGTGGCAGGAGGCATTAATGTTGTGAACTAAACGTTGAAAGCAGAGTGCAGTGTCAAACACAACCTTAGAAAAAAATGTATTAACAGGTATGGTGCTGTGGCAATAAGTCAGAAAATATCTCTCACCTTCAGTGCTGAACTGAAGCGCACGCAGAAATGGGTCAAGACCGACAAATACCTGATGAGTAATGTAGTTACTGAGAAACCTTCGCCATACATAGGGCACCCAAATTAAATAGAAACAGAGCAATGATCAAGTGTCAGCAAATAGCAGATTTGTTAAGGGGAGTCAATTGCAAGCAAGTTCCAGGACTGTGAGTTAGCCAAGTGGAGAGACAAAGGGGGGACCCAGGGAGAGCCAGGCGCGAGCCGGTCTCTCCCTGGGCAGGTTCGCGCGAGGAACATCAACAGGTGGGGGCTGATTAGCAGAGGGTTGAAAAGGGGAAGTCAGGCGGGGATTAGTAACTGCGTAGCAGGGAGGCGTGAAGGGAGGTTGTTTTGCGCTCGGTACCTGGGGTCATGGAAGAAGCGGCGGAGGTCCGGCGGGCGGTTCAACTCCTCTGTGCAGCAGGGCGGGAGGATTTGTTGATGCCCGGCGTCCCGGAGGAGGCGTGGGTCGGCTTGTCCCGCCCCCCTCGCAAAGCTGCGGAGGGCGTCGCCAGGGCGGTGGAGGCGTGCCTGTCGCCGGGCCCCGAGGACGACGATGACGGCGAGGCGGCCATGCCGTTTGATGGGCCTGGGCTTGTTCTGCATGCCGAGGAGGCAGGACCCCCGCCGTGTGACCCGGGCGCCCTCCAGCAGGTATGTGAACCCCCTTTTTTCCCTGCTGGTCCACGAGGGGCGCCCGGGGGGAGGCGGGGGCGTTCTGCGGGCCGCTTGACACCGCGTCCAGGCGGTCTCGCTGCTGGGTCGTCTGGGAAGCAGCGGGCGGGGCCCAGGCCCAAGCGAGGGCGCAGCGCGGAGCCGCATGGGCGCGCGCACGCCCCCCCCACTGCTGTGGTGTCTCTTGCCCCTCTGTCCTCTGTGCCGCCTTTGACGGATGGGGGCCCTCCCTGCTTATGGATCAATGGGCAGTGCTATCTGCTCTCCCCGGCCGGGCCGGGGCCTGTCTCTCCCCCTCCCCACGTTGTTGGCCCCCCCCACCCGGTTCTCTTTGATGCTGGGCATTCCCGGGTTGCGCTGCCTTTGCGCCCCCCCCCTGAGGCCCCACCCCCGGCTCCTGCTGTGGTCCAGGTGGGTGCTACACATGCCACGCCGCATACCACGGCCCCCGAGGCTGTTGTAACTGGTGCTCCTGGCCCCCGGCCCCCCCCCCCCCCAAGTCCATGACCTTGGGGGGTAAGGGCATGCTGCGCAAACGGGCGCCCCCGGCCACTGGTCAGTCTCTGTTCCCGGTCCCCAGGGGCTGTCCGGGTGGGTTTCTGGGTGGTCCTGAGGCTGGGTCGGTGGGTGGATTTGGGCTGGCGTCGGGGGGCGAGTGCGGTTCTCAGGTTGGGGGTGATGTTTTAGGGGCTGTTTCCTCGTCTGGCTCGAGCGGCCGCAGTTTTCACTCTGCGCCTTCGGCTGGGCGGCTGTTGGCTGTTTCTACGGGCCCGGGAACTGTCCATACGGCTGTTTCCAGTGGTGGGCTTACAGGGGGGCTGTCTGGAGCGGACGGCTCTTCTACAGCTTTCAGTGCACATAGCTTTCAAAACATCGACTGGCAATTTTATGATGGGGGTATTGGTGATGGGGCTATGCCCAGTGGGAGTGATCAGGTTGCATTTTCTGGTGAAGCTTTCTGTGGGAGTTTTCGTGATGATGAATTGGAAGAAGGGGAATTGAGAGAGACAGATGTTGGGTTTTTGGCAGCACGGGCCCAGGGGGGTGGGTTAGGGCAACCCGCTGTTTCTCGTGTTTTGCAGGAGTCTCGAGCGGACCTTGCGGGTGTACGAGGGGCAGTGTGGTCTGGACCTTCTCAGCGGGATCGTGGGGCCGTCGCCCAGCAGTCGGAGCAGTTACCGAGAGGTAAGAATGGGTGGTGGTCAGTTTGGCAACCTAGGGAGAGTCTCCCGGTTAAGAGTACAAGATCTGTTGGTACGGGTGATGGGGTTGTGGTTGAGCGAGTCGCTCTGGCACCGAGGCTTGAGCGGCCCGTAATTTCAAATGTGCAACCTAGGGAGAGTCTCCCTGTTAAGAGTACAAGATCTTGTGGTACGGGTGATGGGGTTGTGGTTGAGCGAGTCGCTCTGGCACCGAGGCTTGAGCGGCCCGTAATTTCGAATGTTTCTACTGTGCAAGTTGCAAAAGAAGTTTCTATATCGGGGGATGGCGGGGTGGCTGCCACTCGGGTAGCGGAGGATAGTATCCTACCGAAAAAGTTGCCTTATTCTGGGGTGGGGATGCCCTTGGGGTCCCATTTGTCCGAAAAAACAAAGAATCTGATATGGTCTGGGGCATTTGTGGATGTTTTTCGACTTCTCCATAGGGATGTCCAGGCAAAAGAGGGGTCGAAGGAGGAGGAATTAGAATTGGCTCGGAGGCCTCGTGTTCCGAGGTCCATAGAGAACTGGACTTCGGCCTTTCTAATTTATGCCAGCGTTTATTGTCAACGTCATCCTGAGAAAGCAATAGACATGTTTAAGTATGCAGATGTCATCCGCAAGGCTCACAGTTCTTTTGGCGGCTTTGCTTGGTTGTCCTACGATGACGAATTTAGGGCGCGCATGGCCGCTTTCCCCGAGCGTTCGTGGGGTACGGTTGACTCTGAGTTATGGTTGCAATGGATGGCATCGGCAAACCCTCCTGCTACGACCCACACAGCTAGCGGGCAGCCTGTGTTTTATCGGCCCTTTTCAGCTCGCCCCGCTCAGTCTGGGGCGGGGGTTTGGGGCAGAGGTCAATCAGCCGCTTCCGGCACTTGCTGGCATTTCAACAGGGGTTCCTGTAACAGACCCGCTTGCAGGTATAAACATGAGTGTTCGCAGTGTGGAGGGAAGCATGCCCTCACCCAGTGTTTTCCCGGCCAGAGATGGGGTGATCAGGGACGGGGTTCTGGGGGCAGGGGGCAGCAACATCAGTCTGTTTACAAGGGCCCCTACTCCTATTAGGCAGGAGGTTCTCGATCTCTGGCTGGTGGATTATCCGGATTTTGAGGCCGCTAAGATTTTGTCTTGGGGTTTCAAAATTGGGTTTCGGATTGGATATCAGGGACCCAGGGTGGGCAGGTGGTCGGACAATTTGAAGTCTGCGAAGGAGAGTCCACATGTGGTGCGGAAGAAACTGGATGCAGAGCTTGCGGCTGGTAGGATTGCTGGTCCTTTTGTGAATTGTCCCCTGCCTGACTTGATTGTATCACCCCTGGGTGTGGTGCCCAAGAAGGCGGAAGGGGAGTTTCGTCTTATCCATCACCTGTCCTGGCCCGAGGGTTCATCAATCAATGACTTTATTGATCCAGCTGACTCAACTGTCAATTATGCTTCGGTGGACGATGCCTTGCGGCTCGTGCGCACGGCTGGTGTTGGGGCTTTGCTGGCGAAGAGCGACATTCAGTCGGCTTTCCGGCTATTGCCCATTCATCCTTGGGATTTCGGTCTGTTAGGAATGCATTTTGATGGTAGTTTCTACGTGGATCGGGTGTTGCCCATGGGCTGTTCAGTGTCGTGCTCCCTGTTTGAAACTTTCAGTACCTTCCTACAGTGGCGATTCACTTTTGTTAGTGGCCACGCGTTGGTCTGTCATTACCTTGATGATTTTCTTTTCATTGGGGAGGGTTGCTCTGGGCAGTGTCAGTCGGCTTTGAACATCTTTCAGGCTCTAGCGGAGGAATTGGGTGTCCCCTTGGCGCCGGACAAGACAGAGGGTCCCTGTACGTCCCTGACTTTTTTGGGGATCGAAATTGATACTCTGTCTATGGTGGCGAGACTGCCTGTGGCTAAAGTGAAGGAAATGTCTGCTTTCATACATCTGGTGTTGGGGGAGCGGAAAGTGGTTTTGAAAACTGTTCAGAAGTTGTTGGGTTATCTCAATTTTGCTTGCCGGGTTGTTCGGGCGGGCAGGACGTTCTGCAGACGTCTGGGTCTGTCCATGTCCGGAGCAAGCCTTCCCCATCATAGGGTGCGCATTACCACCGCTGTGCGTGCCGATTTGACTGTCTGGCTTCGTTTTCTGCAAGACTTTAATGGCGTGTCCTTGTTTTTTGCGGATGAGGACATGGTGTGGCAAGTACAGTTGTTCACTGATGCGTCAGGGGCTCACGGATTCGGAATATTTTGGGAAGGTCGATGGTGCGCGGCCGGCTGGCCGGCGCACTGGAAGGATCAGGGTCGCAGCATTGCGTTTCTGGAGCTCTTCCCGCTGCTGGTTGCTTTGCACCTATGGGGGGATGAGTTTCAGAATCGTTCCGTCTTGTTTCACGTGGACAATTTGGCTGTAGTACACCTTGTCAATCACCAAAAGGCTCGCGATTTGCGGGTTTTGCGGCTCCTGCGCGCATTCATGCTGCGGTGTCTGCAACTGAATATTGTCTTTAAAGCGCGGCATGTTCCTGGTACTTCTAATTGCATCGCTGACTCTTTGTCTCGCTTTCAGTGGTCCGAGTTCCGCAAGTTAGCTCCTGGGGCGGACCTGGCACCAACAGCGATCCCACAGTACGTATGGGACCTGGGGGATTGAGGGTTCACCACTTGGTGGAAAATTCTGTGGCTGAATCCACCAGGCGGGGTTATGTGAAAGCCTGGTCTGAGTTTCTGCAGTTTTGCAAGGTTTCGATGGGGCCGTTCAGGGCTGGTTGGTCTGAGGAACAATGCATCTTGCAGTTTGTTTTACATCTGGCGGACAAGGGCCTGTCGCCCACTACCATTTCGGGTAAATTGGCTGGGGTTTCTTTTTATGGACAGCTTTGGTGGGGGAGGGATCCGGTTGGGGGGGTGTTGGTTCGTAAATTGTTGAAAGGTTTGGCCAGGCTCCGGGCTGGGGGTCAGCAGCTCCGGCAGCCTGTGACGTTTGAATTGCTCCAGTTGATGTTGCCGGAACTGGAGGTGTGTTGTCATGATGCTTTTGAGTGTGCCAAATTTCGTTTGTGTTTTGTGTGGTTGTTCTTTGGGGCATTTCGGGCATCAGAGTTGCTGGGGTTGCGGGGCAGGGTAGGTATGACCAGCGGTGAGGTGGTGTTGGAAAGTGACAGAGTGCGACTTTGGCTGCGGGCATCCAAAACCGACCAGATGGGGAGGGGTAAGTGGGTGTTCCTTGGTAGGAGTGGGGTCTCTGCATGTTGCCCGGTTGGGGAATGGGAAGTGTTTATGTCCTCTCCGCATTTTCTCCAGGGGTCCATATTTTGTCATGCGGATGGTAGTCCCATAGTTGCATCTCAATTGTTGGCTGTATTACGCAAGGTCTTGTTGCGTTTGGGGAAGGACCCTGTTCAGTTTGGTACCCATTCCTTCAGAATTGGTGCGGCGACGGAGGCCGCCCGCCTGGGGTGGGACTGGTCCCAGATCCGACGCATTGGTCGTTGGCGTTCCAAGTGTTGTGAAAAGTATGTGAGGAAATAGTGCATTTTTGGCTGGTCTAACATTTCTTTCTCTCCTAGGTCCCTGGCTATCAGTCGCCGGATGCAAAAGAAGGGTGTGGATACTGGGGCACTCTTTTATTAAACGAGCAGCTTTAGCCGCTGCCAGCCAGCTTTGTGGGAGATCACTTGGTCTGAACAGTATGACACATGAAGTCTCATGGCATGGAACAGGGGGAATGCGCTGGGGTGGGCTTTTTCCCGCCTTGGCTGCTTTGGTTTCGCAGTGTTTGGGGGGCCCTCCGGATCTCCTGGTGCTACATTTGGGAGAGAATGACTTGGTTTCTCTCTCTGGGCTGACCTTGTTAAAATTAATGAAGCAGGACCTGGAAATCATCCGAACCACATGGGAGAGCACCATGCTCATATGGACTGAGTTTGTGCCCCGTTTGCACTGGCGTGGGGCACGGACCCATTCTGCCCTGGAAAAGGCTAGACGGAAGGTGAACAGGACAATGCGCCTTTTTTGTCAACATTGGGGGATATACAGTTTGAACCATTATCATTTACAAGTATCTGAACATCATTTATTTTGTGAGGACGGTGTGCATCTCTCAGCTTTGGGCCTCTCTTTTTACCTCCTTGAACTCAGGGACTTGATTAGCAAGGTTCTTCAAGTACAGTTGTGGTGTGCTCCTTCCTTTCCTTTAGGTGGGGCAGGAAAACGCTAAAGGTTTTCCTGGGTGGCGGGTTTTTGTTAGTGGGGGTGGGCAGCCTGGAGCGGGTTGGCCATCCTGAAGGGTAGCGTTGGGTAGGCTAGGGTTAGTAGGCAGGAGTTTCTTCGGGGTTTTGGGATTTAGGTTTCGTAGGCTCACTGTAGAGTTGAATTATGTAAATAATAAATAAATAATGAATATGTTTATGATATTGATGATGCACCTGTCCTAAAATAAAAGTGGCCTTTCTTGCTCCTAAAAGAAGGTGTGGACAATGTTTTCTTGCGCGAGGGGGGACCCAGGGAGAGCCAGGCGCGAGCCGGTCTCTCCCTGGGCAGGTTCGCGCGAGGAACATCAACAGGTGGGGGCTGATTAGCAGAGGGTTGAAAAGGGGAAGTCAGGCGGGGATTAGTAACTGCGTAGCAGGGAGGCGTGAAGGGAGGTTGTTTTGCCCCACCCACCCTCCCTCTTTTTTCTTTTTCTTTATTTATTTCTGGGTTTGTTATTTTGCGGTGCTCTAGGCACTGTTTAGTTTAGGTAGGTTTGCCACTGTTAGGATGGGTGCCTTTGTTCTTTTGTAGGCGGGTTTTTGTTAGTGGGGGTGGGCAGCCTGGAGCGGGTTGGCCATCCTGAAGGGTAGCGTTGGGTAGGCTAGGGTTAGTAGGCAGGAGTTTCTTCGGGGTTTTGGGATTTAGGTTTCGTAGGCTCACTGTAGAGTTGAATTATGTAAATAATAAATAAATAATGAATATGTTTATGATATTGATGATGCACCTGTCCTAAAATAAAAGTGGCCTTTCTTGCTCCTAAAAGAAGGTGTGGACAATGTTTTCTTGCGCGAACAGCAGAGATAGTCATTTCGCCTCATGTCTGAAGTAGTCATTTAATCAATGTTTGTCATCGGAAAACAATGGAAATATTTGAAAGGATTCAGTGATACCCCTCTTCCTTCATGAACCTTAAATGTGACATATTCACAGGAAAACTCAGGAAAATCATTAAGCCTTGTTTAGCTCATAGCTAGCCAACAATACATATGTTATAATTGTACTAACCGACATATTGCTAGATCACAGTGCTACTGTACCTTACCACACAGCAACTAACTCAGAAGCATTGTGACCGGGACCACACTTTCAAAAATCAGTCATCTAATTAGAAATATACATCGGAAATCTCCATCAGTCCAATACCATGGGCAGATATACTTCACACCTCCTTTAAGGTTATATGATCACATCCTGGCTGCAATTTGATGCATCAACTTTGTCTTTGGAGGATGAACTGGTGATTGTGATAGTTTGAAATTAATATATTGCAGTATCAGATGCTTGGTACTCGGAGGATTGAATCATGAGTGATTTAAGTCTTCAGACTAAAATATTACCTGAAATAATAACCGTAACTTACCTACAATTGATTAACAGGTGACTTTTAAATAGGCAAAACAACTTAAGATTTGTCCAAAGCACAAGCTCAAATCATCCACGTAGTCATAAGAATACTCAATAGAATAACAACAAAACGAAAAACATGCAGGACATCGGAACAGTACAGAGAAATGTGGCACCCTACCAAAAACCATTGTTATCTTGAACGTATATCATAGTTCTAACAGGACAATGTAGTCTGGTAACCAGAGAGAGTCCCATTTGAAGCACTTGCAACTGGCAGTTACTGTACCAATCGATGATGTGTCCCCCTTACACTTGGGGAGTTTTTACAAAACCTACATTTGCAGTTGTAAGTAATCTTGCTGGCGTTTGACACTGGCCTACTACTGATGTCTATTTTACTGAGGTATGGAGCAGAGTTTTTTTTACACTTGCCATCCCGTTCTTGGACGGTGGCCATGAGCTTCTGCATCTTATGTATATTACAGACCTTGGATCATAAGAAAGTAATTGATGAGGGCTCAAGTGTTTTATATTGTTCTACAGTTAGGCAAAACACTGGAAGCAGTTGTGCTATTGGCCTCACTTACACTGAACTCATGGAATACATACTATTATCAATTTCACCAAGCGGGACTATCAGTAGATCGTGCAGCAGCTAACTGTTAATCAATGTCACTAAGATCACGTGGATGCTGACAAATTCCTTAATATCATGTTCAGAACTTTTGCATTTATACTCTAAACTGCAGTAAACTGCAGGTTATTTCCTCAAGACCTGTTTTATACATCAGCGCTCTCCAACCTTTTGTTGCTATTCAAAAGCAACCACTTTCACCATCAGTTCAGAGGCGCCATGCTTCCACTCCATGGACAAGATCTCTGTCTGGTTTACTCTTGTTTCAACTTTCTGCAGGAGGTGCTCTAGGTCAGTGAGAGACTGTGTGAAGCCTTGTACTAAGGCTGCCATATATTTCTTGAATTTGTGCATCATAATTTTGATATCAACCTTCATGAGGCCTGCAGATGTGTAGCGGATAACTTTACCATCCTTGGACTATCATCATGCATCAGGTGTCCTGGATCCAAGCACCGCTTGTCATCCCGTAGTGAGACAGCACGCTGATACCCTGTGCCACAAGATGGCTGAGTGGGCTACCAGGGAAGGCCTTCCTCCACCCATCGGTACCCATCTAGTAAATAAATAACATCAGCATCTAGATACTTAAAGAGCCAAGTGCTTCGGTAGGGCTGTCCTCTTATAATACATGCCCCGTGGAAGCAACAATGTAAATAATTAGGAACACGAAATATTGGTTATTCCTACTACTTGACTTGTTCTCATTTTCTGTAAAAGTTACACCATTCTATTATGTTATGTGCTATGTTCCGTTATGTTGTTATATTAATGATACATCGTGCAAATGGCTGCCACAAGCGGCCTCTTGACATCACGTGCATCAATTCTAGAAAGTGCAATTCGAGGCCTTCTGCTTTTCTCGGTAATGAAGTTCATTTTCCACACTCAAACCAGATTTCAACAGGCCCACTTGGAACGGGGGGTGTGGGGGGTCTTATTTCACAAATGCACCTTTTGAGGTTTTCTGCAGTCGTTGCATTGTCACTGCGGTGGGCACAGTGTACTTTCAGAGCAGCCGCTTGTTGTTCTAAGGCTCTGCTGGTCTGAGGTTTATGGTTTTTGGTTTCCTGGTTGAACTGAGCATGTGGGTCTCTCTAATCCCACGTGTGTTTATCCTACGCACAACGTGCACTTGTGTCTGTGTGTCCTTACCACAGAACAGCCATTCCTGTTTAAGGAAAGACAAAGTGCGCCTTTATTATCCTCGAAATGTGATACATTTTTCATGTATGCAAGGCAGGTCATAATACAAAATCTCCAAATTATTCCAAGAGTCAAGAATCTCAACTCTCATAAACAGTCTTTGCTTTGTGGTTCAAGATGTCTTTATTTTAGGGCCTCGTGCAGACAAAGGATGTGGTTTTTAATGGCATTGACTCTCTTTTCGGCAAGTTAACTGGCAGTAGGATTTCAGACACAAACATTTTGTTAATTGTACTTTAATTTTAAAATAGTTCTTAGGGCTGCTTAGCGCCTTCTTATAGGCTTTGCGATTTGGTATAACAGGGTAGGGGACCACTCATGCGGCTGCAGACCAGGCCGGGTGGACCCTACTCCATGCTAATGAGACCCATCTTGCACAAAATACCCACTGTGCACTAAGTGTGCGTGGCATATATGTATTATGAAAGCGTTTAAAAAATGGAGGGAATCGCGTTTCTGCAATTTTCAAAGGTGTACAGTAGAGTATTTAGTGCACAAAGACGTGAACCAGCCTCTGTTGTGTAATAGGTTCTCTTGGTACATTCGACTGGTGTTCGAGACATGCGTGCTGTCAGTGAGTGGCAAGAGCTGATCAAGTAAAGTGCTCACATCGCCCTCTGGGAGCTACATGGATACATGGTGTCAAATGGAACATCGAACATCTGCCAGCATGTAGTGATTTTCTGTCCCCTCCAACATGAGCACGATAGAAAACGACAAGAGGGAAAAGGAAGTCGGTTTAGTCCATCTCAGAATCGCAGAACACTCAATTGCCCAGGTGACCATGTCCCTGTGGCTGCTGCCAATTTGTTTACTGGCTTGATTCTAAACAAACAAAAATGATAAACTTGCACCGAATACTCTTGAAGTTCAACATTTGTATCTGTCATAGAAACACTTGTCTTGCCGGTGTACGTGCGCTCGGTGTACGTGCGCTCTACAAGACAAGTTCCTTTAACATAACATTGGTAATCTGTGCTGTAATCTATGCAGTATCCTAGCCGGCATCTATAAAAGTGACAGAATTTAGCAAGAGACCTGGAACAACTCCTGGGAACAATAACTGTCAGAAAGAATTGGCACAGCTGCAAGCCAAGGAGGGCTGGTGGCAAGAGCTGGCAGTAGAATGGGCATTCTAGCTGGGAATAACATCTTCATCTGGTATTAGCATTTTTCAACGGGAGATCTTGCCATATTGAGCCTTTACAAAAGAGTGATCATTGAAACTCGCCCATCTCCCTCTATGATGACGTCTGGTAGAGCCCCTCTTTCAGCTGTACCTTGGAGAACAGAAACTGGGGCATTCTTCCTTAAGGGCCCTCTTCGCTCCTGAATCCAATGCATTTGGAGACCACTCTGAGATGGCTGTGGTCAGATCTTCCTCCCTTGACTTGCCACTCCGTGGCCGTGGGAGAGCTGGCTGGGTGGGTTTGTGAGTACCATGAGGACTGAAGGGCTCAGAGCAGATGGTCAGCGTAGCCGTGGCTGTGGTGGTACGTGGTCATTCATACTGTGTGTTTGAATATATAGCCATAATCCCATTGCTTGAACACTTAGGTTGGGCTTCAGATATTTACCACGAATCTCAATGGAGGTCTTGAGCAGAAATTTGAGTTATTAAGGAAAATGGTGGCTGGAACGTGGCCCACAGATTAGCAGTAGGAGGACGAAAAAACAAACTTGTGTATAAAAAGTGTGTCTAGGCAAAAAAATTACATTGGGATTACTGTAAAAGAATAAAGGAAGATGTGGCACAGATTAGAAAGGCTATCAAGAGTGTGTGAGTTACTGACTAAAACAGGTTCCACTACCCAGATGAGGGCACATGCCAACAGGGGAAACACAGTACCGATGCATAAGGTAGATTCTGAAAAAAAAGAATGCTGAGATATCGACCTGAGGGTTTAAAGGCTCAATTATGACGTGTGAGTTACATGTTTATCTTACCCCAGTCATCAGAACATGTCCCACCCTAGCCTTTCAGGTGCCCCCTTCCCACGTTATCCTGGGCCCTCATTACAGCCACAAGGCTGATTCCATTAGCTAATTCCATTTTAGGTGCAAACTTCCATTTGCGCCCAAAACAGAATTCCCAAGCTGGCAATATTTGGTCATGTGCAAATTGCACATGGGCCTTTTGCCGAAGTACAAACTATGTACTCGGCACTATTGCCAATGGCTTAGACCTGAGCTTACTAGCAGGTCTATAGGTAACCGATACACACAGAGACAGGCACTATTATATCCTGGGATTCTCTGCCTTCTTTTTAAGCTCAACATCAACCAGGAATATCACATTAAATGTTTTTGTGCAGCATCTGATTGACAGTTGATTTTTATCCTCGCACTTTTCACCAAACTTCTCTCATTGTAGGACACACCACTCCCTGTCCTACTGTTCTCAATCGGTGAATTTATTAAAAAGATTTCCTATAAAGAGACCTCTTGCACGGCCTGCCAGGCGTTGCAGCGCCAGCCTGGTGAGGAGCACTGCCCAATGATGAAGCATGTCACCTTTGGGTGAGTGAGGGTAACTGTTCCTAAAAGGCACATGCTTCCCAGGGTACCTGCATTCAGCTAGGGATAATTTCTCCGGGGCTGAATCTCCTAGGAAAAGTATACTGTGATTTGACTCTGCACTATTAGCCCACAAGTTGCCAGTAGGCACAACCTGGTGAGAATCTTATTGGCAAATGGGGCAGATTCCAATTTGCGCACCCTGGCATGTATTCCTGAGAGTGCACATTGCAAAAAACGTTTGGTATATTTCATCCGATTTAGAAATCATTTTCAGTTGCAAACAAGAGACAATCCATTAATTGCTAGCAGCTCCTTAATTTAAGAAATGGTAGAATTTAGGCTTACTTTTCTGAGCAGTGACTAAATATGCTGTGTGGTAAAATTATTTACTGTGTGGCATTCTTATCATAAGGATTATCTTGCAGGAAGCAGATATTGCCAAGTGAACCATAGTGAAATAAGTGATATTGCTGCATTAATAAATGAAATAATCAACATGCACCATAAGATACTTCATAACACGGTGATAAAGATGTCACACAAACACAGAAGTGCCGTACAATGACGTGCTCCCACTGATTTGTACATACAACCACTGATCTAGTGCAATGCAGTGCTTAATTTGTAAATAAATAAGTGCCAGGGCTGTCATCAAGAGGCCTCTGCACCTTGCACCACCCATTCACCCGGCCAGCACTGCCCGTGACAGTACAAACACACCATCAACCGCCCTCAAGTGTGGCACTTTAGACTATTTAAGGCCCCCAAAGCTGTAAGAATGGATTGGGTGGGTGGTATTATTCATTTTAATGTATATTAAATTAATACGCGACTGTTGTTGTGCTCATTTCTAAAACACACAGACGGCGTAACCATGTGGCAGACTATCATAAGAACCAGTGTTGGCAATTAAGTGCCGGTGCTGAGCACCGGAAACCACCAGCTCAAATTAAGTACTGGTGCAATGGGGGACCCAATCTAATCATTCTAAAAACAGAGTGATTCTTTGGAGCAGCAGATGTGCTATTGGTGCCCGACTAATCGCATGTCTTCTGCTCCAACAACACAGCCAGTCTGCTGGAGTCAGTCTCCTTACAAGTGAGGTTACTACTGAATGCAGGGGTGTAGCTTTGGGGGGTATTTGAGGTGTTGCACCCCCCCAAAAAAGTATTTTGTATCAAATAGTTGGGTACGAGTGCTTTCAGTAGTGTCTGTAGGATTTTATTTTTATTTTTTTGAGTTTTATATAGGTCAAGCTAGACCCGAGACATTTTACCACAGCGCTTCACATGACCATCAGTTTTGAACAGATGGAGACATTCATTTTTGGTAGGCACGGGGAGATTAAGTGATTTGTCCAGAATCACAGGATGTTGAGCGTCGTTGCCGAGACTCAAACCCGGTTCCCCAGCTTCGAGGTCGACTGCTCTAGCCTTAAGGTTACATCCTCTCTCCTACCCTGGGATTTTTACATGTCCACACTGACAACAACACACACACTCTTGTCCCTGGTTTGAAGGTCCTCAAAAATGCTGATTAGTGTGCTAAACATTGTGTTTTAGGTACCCCTAAAACAATCCACACTCCTTTCCATTTCCACTGCTTCTCAAGCCCCCCTCATGTGCTGCTTTTCATATAATGTATTTTAACAAGATATGCCAGAGAGATTGTTTGGAAATATGAAGCACGCACCCCCCAATGTTACTGACCAAGCTACCTCCCTGAATGTGATCTTCAAAATGTGCCCTGATCCAGGCCGCATGTCCCAAAACTGTTCCTGTAAAACAAACAACCGCAAACTGGGGTTTAAATAACTAGCGTTCTTCACTTTAAGAAGAGAGAGACATTAAGTGAAATGAGGTGGGTGTTCCAGTTTCACATGCACATTTGATAGTCGGACAGACTGCCATGAAAAACATCCTCTTCAGCCTTTATGAGGGTTCGCTCCCTGCGGCACGGAATTTACAGTGCCTTTTTAGAAGGATTTGAGCTCTTTCTACTCGAGGATCTCAATTAGAAGCAGCCAGGGGTCGCAGAGCCTGCCTCCCAATTTATTACTCCTGGCGCTGCTCTTGCGCCCCCCTCGACTCAGGAACTGATAGTAAACATGGCCTTCCCCTTCGCTAACCACTTAAAAGCAAAAGGAAGCGGCTGACGGCCTACGGGTGGGACAAGGAGTCAACCTGTGACGTCACTCTTGCTGAAAGGGTGTGAGTTGTCACTTTTGCTACTCCTCGCATTTTTGTAAATTGACAAACATTTTACACTGCTGTAGCTATCTAGTTGTGGCACCAAAAGGGGGCTTGTGAACTACACAATCACTCACGTCTGTTTACTAGCATCAATTCTATACCATCAAATATGAACAGTGAGTGAACACCTAAGCATTTTTTCCGGAGCATTGTGAAAGTAACATACAATATAAAACCTTTCTAGGAAGATAACTCTTACGCCATATCATGCACAATTAGATTCCATAGATTACGTTTAATCCTTCTTGTATGTGACATCATCATTCAAGGCCTCGTTTATGCTCATGTGCAAACATGTCTTTAAGTTAGTCACAAGGTGAAAATACTCAAAATTATGAGTTAAAAAAGTTGCCGTGTGGTTTTTCTGCACTTCTCTTTCTGAAGATTAGTTGAGTAGTCTTGAATGGAGTTTCAGTGGCACTGCACAACCAATACCTAAAACAGGCTAAAGTTTTCCACACTTGGTGAAGTTAAAGGTGTATTGGCCACACCCTTAATTTAAAGATTCTGAGTTATACTTCAGGGCCGCAGCCCCATTAAAGGACCACCTCCTTAGTCATCCCACTTGAAGTTCTACATTATTGTATGGGATTTGTGTGAAACCTCTCTAGACTTGTAAAGCCTGGAGCAGTCTCTCAGTGCTTAATTTGAAAAACAAAAAGTGCCAGGGCCCCCATCAGGGGGGCCTGCCAGTGCTTCCAACGACGGTACCAACACAACTTCTAACAATCACAAACCTACAAGTGTGACAATTCAGACTGTGTCAGGCCCCAAATCTACAAGAATAGCTGGAACGCACGGTATTAATCGTTGGTAATGTCTTTTGAATTAATAAACAACTGTTGTTGTGCTCATCTCTAAAACAGACAAACAGCGCCACCATGTGTCAGACAGACATAATTCCTGTGTTGACATTTAAATGCTGGTACTGAGCACCACAAACCACCAGCACATATTAAGCACTGCAGTCTCCTATCATCGCTTGTACAATCTACTGTCTCACTAAGCAAATATTTAGTAGCTCATGAGTTGTATGCAGCGGTGTCCTGCTCCAGTTCTTAAGGATTAGAGCGATGCTTCCCTTTCAGATACCCAAGAGAAATACATTTGCATACAATGCATCTCAGGAGTCATTCACAGAGCCTATGGTGGCCCTGAAAGTAGCACACTACATAAACATAATGTGCAGCATAATGTCCAAAGTACTGGGCATCCAAGGGACACTTGCAGGGTCATGGCGGGGTGGGTGTGGTTAGAGCTTCATGTCATTATGTACAGTAATTGAGGTGGGGGGTCATCGATGGCAGAAGCATTCGGAAAGCATTATCTTGTAAGCATCACAAGTGGAGCTGTATTCATGTTTTCAAAAACATTCTAAGAATTTTCTTAGAACAATTGATTTTCTTGATACTAAACCTAATTTCTCTAACCTCTGTCCCTTAGGGGTAATTACACCCCCTCAACTAACTAGTGGAATATAATTTTTTGTAATCAGCATCTTTTTAAAGTTAGAGTATTCAATGTAATAATGTTAAATATATAAGTTTACATCACTATTCTGTATGATATTGTTATTATAAGGGTACATTGACATTTTTGGAGTGGCTCCTGGTCTACTGATGAGGACCAGAAGCAGGGCCATGGAGAAGGATTAACTACAGGGCACGTATAATGTGAGTGGAATCCCTCCTATGAGCATACAGCACTTCCACTCACTTCCTTCGTCCTCTCTCTGCTGCTATGGAGATGAAACGAGGCGTCTGTTCCCAGGGTTCACTGGGCGCCTTGGCCTCACACCACTGGACGAGGTCATAGCACAGCATTTCAGGGAGACGACCAATCACAGACCTTCTCCGTAGCTCCTTCCAATGGTGATAAACACTGCACACAAATTGTCACCAGGCACTTGAATAATTGCGGTTATTAGTAATCAGCTCAAAGATAGTCCTTACAATAATATTGAACCGATGAAAGTCTTAAGTGGTCTCTGACCGAATTCAAACCCTTTGGCATATACGTCTCAGGCGGGTGTTTGCTTACAGTGCTGTCTCGTCAGCACAGCCCTTCTAAACTTGAGACTGCTGCCTGATTATGAAGATTATTAAGATTCTGAAACTATGCATAATTTTAACAGTAGGCTCTTGTGGGTTATGAGATTGAAATTCTTGGAATTGGTTTTGGCTTCCATATATTTCTAATCTCCTCCCGGCGACTGCAAAGGGTAACACAGATGTGACTGGTTTATATACATTCCTAATTCAATTCTCGATACCCAGAGAGCATCTCGGTGCAGTGCATATTTTGTTGAAAGCAGCAAGCTCAGCATTTGTGTTATGCACTAGATCTGCTCTCTTTTCAGAAGAAGGAGCCATGCATAATGCTCCAGGCACTGGAATAATGCTTTGAGGGGCACAATTTGAGGGCACTCCTCTTTGGCTTGTCCACATGAAGAAGGTTTAGATCTGCTTGAATGATGATCATGTTATTTTTGGTTATATTATGTTATGTTACATAAACTTTTAAAATTAGCATGGCCGTATAGTGTATTTTTCTACCTGAGAGAGCATCTAACAGTTCTGGGCGAGGTCGCTAGAACCAGTAATGGATCAGTGTAGAGCGGTATGTGTATGTACGTATGCGTCAAAGGGCTTTGCTATTTGTTTCAGCTGAGTGTATAGCTATACCAGTGGTTAATTTGTAAAGAAACGAGCACTGGGGCTCTGTCAGGAGGCCGCTTGCACCAGCCCATTTTTCCTATGAGCGCCCCCTAAAACTGAACCAACTACTAACCATGAAGTGGGAAGAGGATGTGGCGTACTGGCCAGAGCCGACAACTTCAGAGCTGGGGAACCAGGTTCGAGCATCGGCGTGGGCTCAACATCTTGCAATTTTTGGCAAATCACTTAGTCTTCCCATGCCTACCTTAAATGAATGTGTCCATAACAGGCGCTCATGAAAAGCGCCAGTGTTGATGATAAAGTGCTGGTGCTGAGCACCCCATACCACTGGTTCAAATTGAGCACTGAGTTATAGATTGCTCGATTTAGGGTGGGTGCTCAGTTTCGAGCCTTCTTTGAGAGTGATGCACCTTTGATGCAGTGGTGTACACACCAGGGTATGCTATATTTGAGTTACCTTTTTCTGAATGGCTAATATGTGAATTGATGAGATGAGTTATCGATGTGTTTTTAAGGCAGCAACCACCTAGCCAACTACACAGCATGACATCTTGAACTGGAGGCGACCCAGGCTGCACTAATTGCAAATCTAACCAAGACCAAACACAGAGAGCTTTTACAATACCCTTATAATATGTGTACACTGCCAGACCTAGGCCAATACAGGCAATAGTCTGGGTGAGGTATAGTACCTCTACAACAAGTTTAATATCAGCCCCAATTCTATAGAGGCAATAGTCTGGAGTGAGGTATATTACCCCTACAACAAGTTTAATACCAGACCCAATGCTATGGAGGGAATAGACTGGGGTGAGGTGTATTACCTATACAGTGTATATAATGCCACACTTCATGCCCTACAGACAATAGTCTGGGTGAGATATAGTACCTCTACAACAAGTTTAATATCAGCCCCAATTCTATGGAGGCAATAGTCTGGAGTGAGGTATATTACCCCTACAACAAGTTTAATACAAGACCCAATGCTATGGAGGGAATAGACTGGGGTGAGGTGTATTACCTATACAGTGTATATAATGCCACACTTCATGCACTACAGACAATAGTCTGGGTGAGATATAGTACCTCTACAACAAGTTTAATACCAGACCCAATGCTATGGAGGGAATAGACTGGGGTGAGGTGTATTACCTATACAGTGTATATAATGCCACACTTCATGCATTACAGGCAATAGTCTGGGTGCGGTATAGTACCTCTACAACAAATTTAATATCAGCCCCAATTCTATGGAGGCAATAGTCTGGGGTGAGGTATATTACCTCTACAACAAGTTTAATACCAGACCCAATGCTATGGAGGGAATATACTGGGGTGAGGTGTATTACCTATACAGTGTATATAATGCCACACTTCATGCATTACAGGCAATAGTCTGGGGTGAGATATATTACCTCTACAACAAGTTTAATACCAGACCCAATGCTATGGAGGGAATAGACTGGGGTGTGGTGTATTACCTATGCAGTGTATATAATGCCACCCTTCATGCATTACAGGCAATAGTCTGGGGTGAGATATATTACCTCTACAACAAGTTTAATACCAGACCCAATGCTATGGAGGGAATAGACTGGGGTGTGGTGTATTACCTATGCAGTGTATATAATGCCACCCTTCATGCATTACAGCCAATAGTCTGGGGTGAGGTATATTACATCTACAATAAGTTTAAAATCAGATCCAATGCTATGGAGTTAACCTCTACAACACGTTTAATACCAGATCCAATGCTATGGAGGGAATAGACTGGGGTAAGGTATATTACCTATACAGTATATATAATGCCACACTTTATACTTTACAGGAAATAGTCTGGGGTGAGGTATATTACCTCTACAATAAGTTCAAAATCAGACCCAATGCTATTGAGGCAACAGGCTGGGTGAGGTGTATTACCTATACAGTATACATAATACCAGACTTAATGCATTGCAGGCAATAGTCTGGGGTGAGGTATATGACCTCTACAACAAGTTTAAAATCAGACCCAATGCTATGGAGGCAATAGTCTGGGGCGAGGTGTATTACCTATACAGTATATATAATACCAGACTTAATGCATTACAGGAAATAGTCTGGGGTGAGGTATATTACCTCTACAAGTTTAAAATCAGACCCAATGCTAGGGAGGCAATAGTCTGGGGTAAGGTATATAATACCAGACTTAATGCATTACAGGAAATAGTCTGGGGTGAAGCAAATTACCTCTACAACAAGTTTAAAATCAGACCCAATGCTATGGAGGCAATAGCCTGGGGCGAGGTGTATTACCTATACAATATATATAATGCGAGACCAAATTCATTACAGGCAATAGTCTGGGATGAGGTGACCTATTTTAAATGTGCCTCAGCACTGTCTAGCATCCCCAGGAAAGAACGAAGGGTTTTCTTATGAGGTGTTTGTCTAAATTAAAATGTAAACAATGTTAAAAACTAGGATGTGCGCGCCCTTCAGACAGCACATTGTGTGTCTCTTTCTTATTGTACACACTTGCAAACGTTTAGATCAGTCAAACTCCAGTTTAACTGAACTTATCCCACAGCCCTTACGACGTTTTATGTTATTTTTGTCTTATCAGCATTTGCATAGAGCATATAGAACAGTTGTCTGGCGCTTTAGTGCCTTTGGGCTCTGCACCCACTCACATGCAGTTGTGGGTTATTTATTGACTTGTTGTGTTTGCAGTAGCGGCTGCTACAGGGTAGTAGTGGTGGCGGGGGGGGGTGTCAGGCAAAGGCAAAAAAACCCACTTACCTTGCCGGGGGCTGCTTTTTTCAGTTCTCGTGCTCTTCAGGTCGACGAACCAGGAAGCACCCAGGCTCCTGATTCCCCTGACCAATCACAATGCAGTTCAGCATTGTGATAGGTCTGAGCACCTTGGTTCATCGATCAGCCAGAAAATGGGAGGCTGGGCATGTTCTCGACCGGGCTGTGCAAAATATTCCCAGTGGAGAACATGCCAAGCACGCATGAGGGGTTTGACCGGCCTGAATCTGTTGGCCAAAGCCCTCATGCGCACTTAGGAGAGTGCTACCACTCCTTCCCCTGCTCTGCGAGAAGCGCAGCCCCGCCCTGCTCGCACCGGCTTTGCATAACCAACAATGAACAATAAAATGATAATACATTTTTTATTATCATTTTATTTTTCTTGTGGGGCGACGCTTAGGAGCCGCCACTGTGTGTTTGCGGTTGGTAAGGGAAGATTGGTTTGTTCAAAGTACTACTCTATTATGGTTCTCTTATTTTAGTTGCTGGAGGTAGATGGGGCATAACTAGAATTGGCACGTGTGAGAGGGGGACATTGAATCATTCAGGAGTGTGCTGTTGCACTGTTACCCTGAGTTGATTCTGCACAAAACCCAGTAAGCCCTGGCACAAATGTTCAAACCAGCCACCCATTGCAGGACTCTGCAGGGGCAGCGCCTCTGTTATGGTAGAGGAGCGTCACCCCACCGCTGGAACCAGCAAACACATGCAAAATAAAATGATAATAAAGCAATTAACCCCTTCCCTGCAGGGCATATTCCCTGTTAAAAGCAAAACGACAATCATGAACATTATCTGCGCCATCTTGTCTACGTGCACATAAACTGCAGTAATTCTGACCGACCGCAGCCATTTTGTACTCTGTTGGTCACCTTCGTTTCACCCTGTCCTTGCTAGCATCCTTCTGACTCTCTGACCAAACCTGATATGTGTGCTGGGGGCTATAAACTATTGCCACGACAAACATGAACACCACCTGCTGCCACAAACTCGTTTTTCCTCTCATCTCTGTTTACAGGCAAATCCATGGATACTCCTACACAAACAGGTTCCAAATACCAAACAGACTCTTGCAAACATGGTTTATTGCACTGCACACAGCAAGACTTGTTTTTCCCAACAATGGGACCTGTTTTTATCAACAGAACGGACTCTTAGATCTGGCCGGTCTCACATGTTCTAGACCCTGAAGGAAGGTACAGCTACAAGATAAAATTGTCTGTTTTGACCTGGGTGGGAGGAGAATTAATGTTGGGCTTGTGTAACCATGTTGATGAAACAATGTTGGGCTTGTATAACCATGTTGATGAAACAATGTTGGGCTTGTGTGACAACCTGCCCTGGGCGGAGACTCCAAGCTTGTAACCATGATAAATGAAACAAATACATTGTATCAAACCTGTATAAAAGGAAGAGCCAAAGCAGTTGCCAGCAGAACACCTCAGCAGATTACTGTTGCAGTGTCTGTTGACAGGTTCTCCTCATGAGAAATAAACCTTTTTCTTGTCTTCCAGTTTCCAGAGCCTGCCTCATTATTTTGATAGCGAATCCAAAGTGAATTAAAGGTGACCCTGCGCCGGGCAGCAATGGGGGTCTTAGGAGATTCACTCCTTTTCACATCCCCAGCTGTACTGGGGGGAGGAGGGGTGCACAGCGCCCCCATGCTCATGACGAGGTCAGCTCGTCATGAGGCACAGTGCTCGTCTGCTCATGAAAAGCTGAGCTCGTCATGACCACACCCGTTTGTGTGGAACGCTCGCTCACCAGGGGAATTAGCCCAGCATGCGAGCGTTCCAATGGTCATGACGAGCTCAGCTCATCATGAGCACACGAGCACCGTGGCTCATGACTAGCTGACCTCGTCATGAGCTTGCAAGGTGTTAATAAAACTGCTGTTTTATCATTTTGTTTTACACCGGAGTCGCAGCCGAGTCTTGAGGGCGTGCCATCCTCTGAGAGACTGCAGCAGGAGGAATGGTGGGTACAAGGCACTGCAAGTGCGTATGTCGGTTTGTCCGACGGTCTGGCGGCAGACTGCAGCTATGTTTTATTTTTAATTTTTTTGTTCCCCTGCTGCACCACTTTTCCCTGCTAGTGGCCGCCACTGGGACTCTGCAACAAGAATGGGACATTGGGGGGCTTTCATGGGTGATTCAGGGTAGCCCACAAAGGGTTAAAAGCAGGTCCCCTAGCCAGCAGCCTACAAGAGTGGCAGAATGGCCAGTCCAGCCCTCCTGCTAATTGACATAGATTAATTTGAGTTTTAAAAAAAAACGACTGAATGATGGCAGATTATGTTCAGATTCGCTAATCAGATTTGTAAAGGAGCATGTTGAAATGTATAATTTGTATGTTTAAATGTTTATTGTTATAAATAAATACAAAACATACCAAGAGTTGTCTTTTGAGATGCTGCATAAACCCCAAAACTCCAAACCACTTCTAATGCTGCCTGTGCGTCACATGAGCCATTTTTTAGTACAAACATCTTATAAGCTTGAATGTAAACTCCTCCCATGGCCCGAAGCATCTTTGCGAACAGCATCGGATCACCACAAATGTTGATTTTTTTCATAATTGCATGTTATTTAATGTCATATAAGCGCGCACACATCATCACGCATGCTAGCACCTGCAAAATACGGCCGTGAATAACCCGAAAGAGGTCTGCTTTCAAGTCTTTGGTATTTCTAAAACCTCAGCACAGTATATTTTCATACAATAAATCAAGAACTAATACACCATACAGGAACATCATCCAACAAGATGTTGCCAAGTGAATGGTGCAACACTAGTTATTGTTTTTGAAGCAACCGTTTTGACTAGAGACCCTTTGTAATGTTTGTAGATGCAAATTGTAATTACGATGATAAGACATCCTGGCTCCTTTGGACATTCGGTGCCTATAGAAGAAACTCTCGTACTGTATTATTATTTTTTTTACTTGTTTTTATTAAAGTTTTTACAGTTTAAAAACATTTACAGCAAAACTTGCCAACAGTATAGCTTTGCTGCAATGCTTCATTGGTAAGCCATGTCATTTTCCAGGAGTCCACAAGCCTACACGACAATCACAGGAGGTGGGGGGGAGGACTCAGAGACAATCCCCTACACTCACACACCCTCAGCATTCATACCCCACACGCAGCAGGGACAACCTCTCCTAGCCCCCGTCACCACTCACACACTGCCCCCGCCATCGACAGATGCACTATGTGGTCCTCACCGTTCTCTGCCCCACCAGATGTATCCACGCTCCCTCCAGAGGGATCCGGATCTGCACGGCCTCCCTGATCATCCCCTGCCAGGCGCGACGACATTTCACCCCCAGAGCTCTAAGTCACACTCCGCATGTTCATCCACTCTCACCTTTTCAGCCTGCATTGCTCTGCCACAGCCCAATCCCTGAGGTCCGCCAGCCGGTTCGGTGACGGTGGTGTAGGCCTAACCCAGTGTATTGCAATATGTCTCCTCGCCAGTAGCAGACCCAGTAAGGCAAAGCAATACTTCATCTTCCTCCCCTTAGCAGGGGTCAGCATCAGCCCTAGCAAGCAGCCGGGCCAGATCTCTTTCTCTACTCGGGAGCTCATCACCCTGTGCAATCTGTCTTCCACCTCCGTCCAATACTATCTCAAACTGGGGCATTCCCATCACCATATGCATGAAGTGTGCCGGAGTCCCACCGCACCTAGGGCACCCACTGGCTATAGTTGGGAAAAATCCGGTGTAGTCGATGTGGTGTGAGGTAGGCGAGATGGCGTTGTGCATTTTTAAGTGATTTGAAGGCACCATATGGGTTTAGCCTAATCCTACCTTCCTAAATGGTTCTGGCATGGAGGATCTCTGAATTAAAACACTGTGCATCCCATTTGCGTAACAAAATGTAGAAGAATGGGCAGATAATTACATCTCTGACTGAGTGTACTTTTATGTTTTTTCTCTTCAGAAACATTCCTAGAAAGCTGTGCCAGGTGTAGTTTTCCAGGTGCATTAGTGGGAAAGCGATATGACATCGCCAAAGGGTTGTTTTGTTCAAGTGCAGAATTGTTCATAGCATAGAATTCTGCACATGGGGAACAGAGCTTCCACTTGCAATTAGACACTTTTTAGGTTTCGCCTAAGCAGCACTTGCGCTGTCTCTTGGAGACATGCTGTATTCAGGATATGGGCATGAAGCTCCACCCACTTTCCGCCCATCTTTTTAATTGGCTCCTGTCACTGTCCTTTATAAATGGTGGCTTTTCATTTATCAATAGGCTTAGTAGTCCCTCCTTAGTACTGCCTATTCTCTTCTTGTAACCTCCCAAGAGGACACCCCCTGTTACATGTGCTATTACTCGGTACTTTTTAATTACAGCCTCGGAACACTATTTTCTTATATGGCTTTCGCCTGCTTGCTGATGCAGGCAGGACACATTATCCCGCAACGCTTTTTTATTTATTTAACCAGCATGGCACGCTGGAATAATGGTAGTGGCACCTTTCTTTTGTTAGTTGTGATCGCCGAAATGTGGCTGCATGCATTTTTTTCTGTTCATGTACTTTTGTTTTAATGGTGGCACCCGCCTTAACTTTAAACATCTTAAGCTACAGCGCGGGAGCTGCGATTGCTTCAAAAGTACAAAAAACAAAAAAAATGCATCGCCATGCCTTTTTTTCTATTTCTTTACTTTTAAACCAATCGAGGCACACAATTTTGAGCTTAAAATGTTTAAAGCTAAAGCGTGGGTGCTGCCATTTCAACAAAAGAAAATAAATAGAGAAAAAAAGTGTGCGCCCACCATTTTTTCCTATTTGTTTACTTTTGTTGCAATTTTACAATTAAGATGTTTAAAGTTAAAGCGCGAGTGCTGCGATTGATTTGCAGTGCAATAACTCTTGAGTTACTGAAAGTTTGAGCTATTGCCGTTGCATTATTATCAGCAACGCTAATAGCTCAGACTTCAGTAATCGGAAACCTCTTGCATTGCAAATGCTTGTTTATTTTTGCTGCAGGGGGACCTTTTTTTTCTCAATGGAGAAGGCCCTTCCTCTACACTGATGCCAAATATGGGAATAATCCGTTCCACTTCCCGCCCTGGAAGGAGAGTTACTTCAACCGTAAATTTATAACCATTTCCAAGGTGGGAAAGAGTTGGATTGATGTTTGTGATGGGCCAGATACAAACAAATTTGTGTCCGTTTGCAAACTAACAAAGCAAGCCTATCCTGGAATGCTTGCTTCCCACTCCATGACTGGGATTTAAGACTGTGGGTTTTTAGACCCTCCTGTCTAAGAAATCTGCAGTAGTAAATCCATTTATGCCTACGAGGAATTCTTTTGTGAATTCCTCGCAGCCTTGATGGAGATATTTTCAGCCTTAACGCATGTTACAGACCAAGATACCTTTGTGACTACAGACCAAAATACCTTAGTGACTAGTGCGCTGTACTGTATTATATTGTATCATTTGTATAGCGCTTTGAATCACTGTTGCAGCCCTGAAGTGCTCTCCTTGTCAGCTGCGTAAGAGGTTATCCCATTTTTTTGCGAATGGTTATAGAGGGTTACTTTATAGTGTGAGAGGCGAAGGGGTGCTCTAAATGTGCTACTGCGAACATGTAGCTATGCAGAGGCATGAAGTGAGGCAGAAGGGTGTGAGGCACATCGGGATATGCCTGGGGATATACACTGCCCTCCCCTTGTGCAACATGTTGTTGAAAAGTTACCTTATGGATGAGTCTGCGTCTTCAGAACTCAAGGCTCTTGTGAAGGAACCTTGCATTTGCTCTGGGAAAAAGCCATCAGTAGAGAAACAAGTCCACATGTATAACTTTATAAGAAAGGAAAGGCAGTAGAACCAACAAGTCATATGGATAGTGGTGTAGTGTAGTTCCTATATTCCCAATTGGCTCTGCGCATTGGAATAATATAAACAGCAGTTTAGACGTATGACTGAGGTCATCTAGGTCTCTACTGACTATATTAGACTTAATTAGTTTTGCCAGCTAGCTCAGAAGTCACTAGAAACTTTCTCGAATAAACAAGGAGGAGTTTAACTTCCCTGTATAGACAAGAAGGGATTAGCTTCTGACAACCATAAAACATGACAACTTTGCTCCCTCAGAATAAGAGTGTATCTCTAGAGTCGTGTGAAAACAATAGACAGCTATTTCACTCAGTCAAGTGTGCATACTTAGTTTCACCAGAGTGCAGAGAATAGAGAGACGGGCGTTTTCAATAAAAGGTGTTATTTTATTGAGCAGTCTTCTTTCTCATGCAAGAGAAATAAATTGCCACAATTGCAATACTCATAGTAAAGTAAAGTGCGTACAGTAAAAGGAGTATTATGAAATAATACTGTAAAAGCATTGATATGGTTTCTTAGCCATATGATACTTTAAAATAGATAAAATATATACATACAAATATACATTGACTAACGTACTCAACTGGTGCTTCTAAATACGCCTACCCCGGTGTACCTGACCTAAGCCTAATATGTGGGAAGGAGTAAGTAAGTAGCAGTTTAAGTTAAGTTGGTTTTGCCAAGAATCTGAATCAAGAATTCTCTTTAAGGGTTTAGTCAGCTCCGTACCTGGGTAATAGAATGCAGGAGGTCTGGTATCTCTCTCTCAGGACTCGATATCCCAGCAACCTGCAAGGGCGGCTGAGAACACCGGAGCTGGATTTCTCGGCTGGAGAAAAAGACAGCGTCTCTCTCAGTGCGTCAAAAGGGAGGGGCGGCGTCCGTGGGCTCTAGCATCAGCTGGGCTCTCGGGCAAGTAGATAGCCGCTCTGCTCTAAAAAAACACTGTGTGTTTGCTTAAGGCAACGTTGGTATATTTATACCTGAAAGGTGCCGGGTTTGACATAAGGTTGGACATAAGACGTCAATAAAGATGTCACCAAGAACTGGCCGTTTCTACAGTGCTCACAGGAGTTCTAGGACGAATCAAAACAAAAGCCATGGGGATTTCCCAGGTTGCTGGAGGTTTGTTTTGTTTAGAGAACTCGTTGTACTTTCTAGGAGTCGGGGGAAGTAACCTTGCTTAATATGGACTTCATGGGCTACGACTAAATATGGATATGATTCTTATGCCTTTATAAGGATATTATTTATTATAACCATATAAGGGCATAAATTAGGAATATCGAATTAGGGTCCTAGATAGAAATACAACACCCACTCCACGATCTAATGTCCCTCATTACTAAAACTTAAGCAATAATAAACATATAATGGTGCATGTGTTTTCCAACCCACCCCAAAATACATAATTTGCATTTGAAATGGTATATGTGAAATACACGAGAATGAGTATTGGTACTGTACGCTTATCAAGCAGTGGTTTCATTCAGTTAAAAATGCATATATATATCAGCTGAATGAATTACGAAAATTACACATGAAATGGCTCTGAATACAGAAAAGAAGGTCGAGACCATTTCATCACATATTTATACAGATTCTGTACTGTGCTAGAGGCTGAGGTAATATATTGTCTCTAGAGTTCCAAAAATAGAAGCTCTGTTCTCTAAGAATAGTTCTACTTTAAGCAGAGTACATGTGCCAGAAAAAGGGTAAATATTTTGGAAGTGGGAAAAAAATAATTTCGCTTTCAGGGGAAAAAAATAGTTCCAAATATTTTCAGTAGCTTTTGTTTATCAAAGCTGAAGGCCGTATTCAGAGTTCAGGGAACGCTGTGTGCTCGTTGCTTAAAAAGTTATTCTTTCTGTTCAGGGTAGAACATCATTTCAGACAGACTCACAAAAAATTGGTCTACAGCATCAGGTGAAAGTTCGACCAAGTTTGAAAATGATGTTACAGTGCAGTCGTGAGAATGATTGCTATCATCGGTGTCAGGATCAGCAATGCTCACAGAAGGTTGTACCTGGGTGATGCTGCTCTCATCTCGTTCTCCACTGCCACATACTCGTAGTGGTGAAGTCTCAACGAATGCCGTCATCAGAATGGGTAGCCGCTGGGGACAACACGATGCATGAGCCGTTACAGGACCTAGCAAAGTATCTGTATCCATTGGTACTGCTGATGGTAGTGTAAGACAGACGTCCAACACGCATTCTTCTCCGCCTAGCATACATCGAAGCACAGGTAAGATGCAATTTTGCCAGATAGGTCTGAATGAAAGAAACCAGGTCATATTCAGATCTCTTAGCCGGGCTAATCCGAGGACTTTAGTTATGCGGTCCCGATAGCGTATAGCTAGGATCGTTTCTTCCATCGTTGCTGGAGTCTTGTCTGCGACTTGGCTTGCCATATCGGAGCAGAAGGATCAAAAATAAAATTCCTGCTACGAGTCCCAAAAGTAGAGGTAGGCCGCCAAAGACAGAATGGACAAAATTGGGTAAAATGCCCAGAACTGTTTCGAAGGGTGTTAACAGTCCCGAAATAATTGTCTTAAATACATGTTGGATGCCACTGGTATCTGACATATTTAGGATTTGGCTTAGCATTTCTACGAAATGCACGGGGTAATTTGTTGATAAAAGGGAATGTATCTCTGCCGTCGTCCTTGCAACTTGCAGATCATACGTTTCTTTTGATGACGTTAAGGGAACAGTTGGCTGTAAAAGAACAGACTTCATTCTGCTTAAAGTATAAATTCGAATAGAAGAGATATTCAAAGAAGGCCGAATTGTCACCTCCGTATCTGGAGAGCTGTTTGGATACAATACTTGCATACAGCAAGTGACCATGCTCACGAGATAGGCTTTCCTTGGCACCATGCCACAACAGCTGTGGTCTGTTATTAGAATATAACTCCCGTTAGAAAGTTGTCTAAAGAATGGCTCTATCTGTGTTGCAGGAGTGCCGTGCAGGTGACATGAAAGGTTATTTGAAGACCATTCGCAGGCCCCATGCAAGTTAATGCCTTGACAAAGAAGTGTACCGCTCAGTGATCTTTTACAATTGTTACCACTAAGAAATACATTCTTTTTCTTTTCACTGTAACATGTGTGTGTATAAGGTAATTTCCATGTTGACTTGATGTACCCTTTACCCAACCTTTCATACTGGCCCACTGGTATATACTCTTGGCAGTATTTAAATTGGAAAGTTGTAATCGGAATTGTAATTATTCCGTGTATTATCCATTCAATGACAGGTCTTTCTGACATTGTCAATGGTAATCTCTCAAGTTTTTCAATGCTCAGAATCGTATAGTCTGCTCCTTTTTGTGCCAAACTGATTTGTTTATCAGTAAGGTTAAAGATAGAGAATAATGACGCTGTGTTGATTAAACGCCATGGCACGTAGCCTGAACGCAGATTTTGCAACGTCCAACCAAGCTGTACAATAGAACGTAATTGGGACTGACCGTGTTGTAACATTAGCAAGTCCTGCTCTATTATATCAATAGCAGATGATACAATACTTTCCAGTGAATATATTCTGGAGGACAGAGTCATTAACCCATTGTCCACAACAGAAAGTGATTTTTCCAAATTGATACGATCAACTTCTCGTATTTTTTCTGTTTTTTCAATTTGCATTACTTTCCAAGCTTCGTTGTACGCAGCGTATATACCGGCCGCTATGAAACGTTTTTGACGCTGTTTGCGTGGTCCCAATATGAAATCACGCAAGTCAGCACCGTCTTTAAGTAAAGTCAAGTGTTGCTTAATTTCTGCCAGTGTGGATTTTTGTAGCCATTCGAGGCATAGTTTCCCTACACTGTATGTTGTTACTATCGCTGGATGTTGTCTCTGGGAGTATCTAGGGTCTGGCCTGGTCATTTCGAACCCCTGTATTTTGTTCAGGAATCTATCACGACAGGTATTAGTGTCTGTGGGCCAGATCAACCATTTATTCCAATCAGGATGTGTTCTGTTTTGGTATAAAATATGGGATACGTCTATCTCCATGTCTGTAGTGCTATTACTATCAGGTATGGGCTTTGGAATAGACGGTTTTTATTAAGTCTTTTATCTTAGCTAGGCCAAGACAAGTAGTCTGTTGAATGGTATCATTCAATAATATTATTTGTTCTGGGATCATGCAGGCTCTAAATAATGCTTCTAAACCTTGGACCTGCCATTCTTTTGTACCCCAGATGGTTTTTGTTTCAATGTTGTTTTTCCAGAAATCAAAACCAAATGTAATCATTTTTAAATAAAATGTTTCAGAATAGATCAATTTAGTATTTGTCAGCATTCTTTTCATTCCTGTCTTATTTAACCTTTTAAAATAAAACGTTTCTGCATCACTTGTGTTAAACCCTGAGAAGTATGGGAATTTCTCATAAAATGTTTTTGAGCTGCTTTTAGGTGGAGTTGCACAATGTTCCCATTGATTATAAACAAAAATATTTCTTGGTTGTGCAGATATATGCAAATAGTGATGACCAAAGTGATTATAGCAATACATTTCTTCATAATTTGATGAAACCTGTAAATAATCCTGTTCTGTAAATGTTGCTGACATTACTAAATCTGACATCATATCATTAATACTTTCAAAGTCCCAATCATCAGAGAATGTACTTGGTTTTACAAAGTCACTTAATGAAACCTTGAACTGATGTGGATATTTCAAGAGCTCAATCGGGCCATAGATTTCATAATCCGTTTTGTCCCATGCTACCCCACCGGGTATTGGATTGGCTGTGACGTTCACTGATGATAGTTCTCTTTTCTCGATGTGAGATGACTTGTGAGGCTTTAGGACCAAGTTGATGTTCTGACTTGCTGTGTCCATTGTACTGTATTTTCCTTCAATGAATTTTCCCAAACAAAGAACCATGATGAGCCAAAGCAAGAGGAAAAGTACACCTAACACAATCCAAAATTCAATCCATGGAGAAATCAGATAGGTTTCTTTGAGTTGATGAAAGAGTTCAGTTACTTTGTCTTTAAAAGTTTTTGTTGCTGGCGTTTTTCAGGTTCGCTTGTATCTTCAGAAAAGTTATTGAAATTGATGAAGTAGCCAGATGCAGTTCTGTCAATTGTTGGAATCGCTTACGGATTTTCATTTGCTTTTGCATTTTTTTGTTTCATCAGCATAGTCTGAGGCTACATCGTTGTAGACTGGTGTTTCTTGACGAACTGTTGTAATTTGGGTTTCAAGAGGCATAAGTTCCATGGGTTTGTTGCATAGTCCTTTTTTATTCACTGCAGGTTTATCAAATGTGATTAGTCTCTCAGTTTGAACCTCTTGTATTGCAGCAAACTTTGGTACTCTGCTATTTCTTGGGAGTCCACTGGGCCTACTACTTATTATTGGCCACATTTTTGTGATTTTACCAGGTCGATGGATACAACTTGGTTCTCCTTTTTACCAGCAAGGGGCGGTAGTACAACTGATCTTGTTCCGCTGACAGCTAAGACAGGTACTGCTTTTCTGTAAGAAGGCCCAAATTCCTTCTTCACCGCAATCTTCTCTCTGACCAGATCCCCAATCTTTGGAATCCAGACAGGTCTTGCTGGGACAGGTGGTTTATCTTCAGTGGCTGTTGGCTGCTGTTTTAACTTTACGTTGCTCAGGCCTTTTCTTGTTTCATTTAAATCCTGTAAAACAGCCAAACGGTCTTTGATGTCAAAGCATTTTTCTTCTACCACTGAAGTCTGACTATCAAGGTCCTGAATATGCATTCTAGTCCTGAACAATAGTTCGTACGGACTGAAACCTTTTAGAGAATTTCTTGGCAGATTATTAAGACTACGTTGGACACTTGTTAAATGTTGGACCCACCCATCACCCGAACCTAATACCCTCGCCGTTATAGATTGCTTTATGTCCCGGTTTTCTCTTTCCACTACCGCATTTCCCTCAGGATGGAAGGGACAAGAGTACCGCAATGCAATGCCCATGCTGGTCATGGCCTCCTTATAAGCCCGAGAGCTAAAAGCAGGACCCTGGTCAGAATGTAGCATGCCAATTGCGTATGTGCCGAGATGGACTCGCAAATCTTTGTATAACAGTTCTGGCGTCAGCCGAGTGCTGGTATCTGCATTTTAAGTGAATCTAGTCTTAAACATTAATGGGACGCATTTTTCCTTCTGGATTTTTGCGTATAGATAGCCTTATGCTATCTAAAAGAAGGGTCCTGGCAATACTCCGGTCGGTTCGCCACTGCGATCTCTGTTGCAGTTTGGACAACTCATTGCAAATTTGTAATGTTGCAGGCTCATCCCCGGCCACCAGTATTCTGATTGTAATTCTTTCAGAGATTCCTTGATCACTTGGTGCCTTAGACCCAATACCATGTGTGCGTCTGCTATTAAAAAGACTCTCCTGTTCGTGTTTGGAATTACTCTATCCCCCACTCCAGGGATTCGAGCAAAAGGAACCAAGTTTGCATGAATTATGTATGTATAATTGAGTGGATAGTTCACGGGTAGTGCTGCACAGTCGCCTTTTGAAGACGTTTTTACCGCCAGCATGGTTTCCCCGTCTATGTATTTTTCTGAACGCTTTTTTGTGGCTACGGAAGCCGGATTAGTTGCTTCCGCTGTGGCTGTGTCAGCCAATGAATTCCCTGCAACGTGAACGCCATCACGTTGATGACTTAGTGTATGTATCACGTGAGTCTTTCGTAGTTCTTTCTGCAAAAGAACTACCTGTTCCCAAAGCCTCTTATGCTTTATTGTGGCACCTGTGTCACCTTTGTAATCGTTTTGAACCCAGTTCTGCATGTCATTATTGTAAGATTTGACGCAATAATGCGAATCGCACACTATTAGTGTGGGGAATTCGCGATCGGCATTTTCAAGCGCCATCTTTAAAGATCTTATTTCAGCTCGCTGTTGAGCAGTTTCTGAGAGATTCAGTTTTTGTGACTATTGGTCTGAATTTACCAAAGCGCCAGGGACCTTTAACAATCGCGCACGCAGCGTTGTAGGATTTTTTCTCTACATCGTAATGTTGTGCAAATCTGTCCATGTAGATTACACATGTGTACTGTTCGAGAGGCAGAATTTCGATTGGCAGAGGATATTCTTCTTCATATGTTAGATCTTTCAGTTTTTTCATTTTCGGGTCAAAATAGTATTTTACGTCTTCTGCAGCAAGAGAATTTTCCCATTGTATCCATTTTGGATCTAATGCCACAGCAGTCAAATTGCGTTGGCTTGTTAATGCCTCAAAGGCTGATTCTGCTGTTAAAACAGTTATCCTTCTGCCTTGGGCTCTTTCTTTTGCTACAGCAGTTTGAACCGCATTTACAATATTTTCCGTAAGACTGAATGTCTTTTCAGCTTGTGTGTACAAATGTGATTTGTAAGCTATTGGTACCGTTTCTCCCTCATTAGAGGTCAGGTACGTCAATCCGCATCTTCCTGGGATGACTCGGATTACAAGGTTGCGTATGTTTTCAGGAGTTTGCAATTTTGTTTTAGCTAACATGTCTGTTTACAATGATCTCAAAATTTCTGTGTGTTTTTGAGTCCAATTGATTGGTTTGAAATCAGGTTTTATTAATTCATAGAGAGGTTTAACCCTCTCCGCATAATTTAGAATGTAAGTTCTTCCGAAATTCAGGAAACCTAGTATTGATTGTAAGTTCTTCAGCGTTTTTGGTGCTTGGAGTACAGCGCACTTCTCTAAGAAGTTGTCTGCTAGGCTCTTGCCTTCACTTGATAATTCATATCCTGAAAATAGGACTGTTAGATGGGCAATTCGTGACTTTTTAAAGTTGAATTTGTAACCCTCAGCTGCAAACCCAAGTATTATGGTGTTCACTCTTTTCAAGTGTGTCTCCAGGTCATCATCTGTGAGATAGATGTCATCGACATAAGATAATGCCTCATCATCATATATTTGTAGTAACTCTGTTACCCTTGCTGAGAATAATCCTGGGCTATTCTTGAATCCCTGTGAGTCGACAGAATTTTTTTTGTGACCCCATTATTGAGAAAACAGTCAAATACCTGCTTTCAGGTGCAATGTTTTGACAAAAGAATCCATTAGAGATATCTAATGTCGTTTTGTATTTTTTGCGCACGATGTTATTCATTAGTGCTGCACTGTGTGAATTTTGCACTGCAAATGTTTTGCAACATGAGTTAAGGTGTCTGTAGTCCAATACTAGACGATATGAATCGTCTGGTTTGGAGACAGGAAACAAAGGATTGTTCATTTGTGAGGTGCATGTTTCAATCACCCCTTGGTATTCAAGTTGATCTAAGATCTCCCTGACTTATTTTTTAGCTTCTTGCTTAATTGGGTACTGCCTTTGTGCAGTGGGTTGACATTTTAACTGGATTTTGTGAGGAGGAGAGTCCTCATCCCATCCTACATGATTTTTATATAATGCAGGAGCTTGGGCTACTGCCCATTTTCTTGCAAGTGTATATTTTCTATGAATTGGAATATGATTTGAGAAGGCAGGGATAATCATTTCTTCGCCATGAGGGCACTCCCTGACAAACTCTGGTGGCCAGTCTTTCTCAGCTAAAAGGATGTCATAGCCTTTCGAAAGGTTATCCCAAAAGAGACCTCTTACTTTCCTGGTCTTATCTCCCTCTATACGTAATGTTATTTCGTATATTTTATGCGGTTTGCTAACTCTGGTATCTGCAATTTCCACTTGAATGTATTCATTCGTGTCCACTGTCTCCAGAAGATTCATCAGGATCTTGCGAGCTATGGTCACTTCTGCTGCGCTGTCTAGCATTGTCTGGGCCCACTCTCCGTTTTTCAGCTGTGTCCTCAGTATTCTCGGCATGTTTAATTATTTTAATACTGGCTACCTTCTTTCTTGGAAATTGTAATTTTTTACTTTAATGAGCAGGTTCCTTGTCTTTGGACTTGATGTGCTCTTCCCTGTGTTCTGACCGTCCTCTTCTTTCCGATTTCTGCGAGGAAGTCTGAAAAGATCGAGAGGGACGTGTATCAATATCTTGATATCTATCAGGTTTCTTCAGATTATCCCTATTTCTAAGGTTGTATCTTTTCTCAGAGGGCTCCCTCTGGGGAGACTTGTTTCCTCGGTCAGGAGATCTTTCTCTATGTTGAGGAGACCTTCCTCTGGACTGGAATCTTTTTTCTTTGGGAGTGGATTGTTTATTACCACCCCAACTCTTTTTTGGAGTATTTAGACACTGTCTGCCACCGCACCCTAATACAGCGCCTCAGCAACACCGGAATCCAGGAGAAGGCACTGGAATGGATCACCTCCTTCCTCAACGGAAGAACACAAAGAGTCCGCCTACCACCGTACAAATCAGAGGCCACCGAAGTCATCTGCGGCGTCCCTCAAGGATCCTCACTGAGCCCCACCCTCTTCAACGTCTACATGAGCCCCCTCGCGGCCATCGCACGCCAACACAACCTCAACATAATCTCCTACGCCGACGACACCCAGCTGATCCTCTCCCTGACCAACGACCCCGCCACCGCCAGAGCCAACCTGCACGAAGGGATGAGAGACGTGGCCGAATGGATGACGACCAGCCGCCTGAAACTGAACTCAGACAAGACGGAGGTCCTCATCCTGGGCTCCACGCCCTCCGCCTGGGACGACTCCTGGTGGCCCCCCGCACTGGGCACCGCACCCAAACCGACAGACCACGCACGCAACCTGGGCTTCATCCTGGACTCCTCCCTCTCCATGACCAGACAAGTCAACGCCGTCTCCTCGTCATGCTTCAACATCCTGCGCATGCTACGTAAGATCTTCCAGTGGATCCCCACCGAGACGAGGAAGACGGTCACCCAAGCCCTCGTCACCAGCCGTCTGGACTACGGCAACGCCCTCTACGCCGGAACCACGGCAAAACTCCAGAAGAGACTCCAGCGGATCCAGAACGCCTCGGCGAGACTCATCCTCGACATCCCCCGACGCAGCCACATCTCCGGACACCTGAGAGACCTGCACTGGCTCCCGGTCAACAAGAGAATCACCTTCCGACTCCTCACCCACGCACACAAAGCCCTACACGACCAAGGCCCGAGCTACCTCAACAACCGGATCAACTTCTACACTCCCAAGCGCCTCCTCAGATCAACCAACCACGCCCTCGCCGCCGTCCCCCGCATCCGAAGAGCGACAGCAGGAGGAAGATCCTTCTCCCACCTGGCCGCCAAGACCTGGAACTCACTTCCGACCAACCTGCGCCTGACCCAAGACCACCTCTCCTTCAGGAAGAAGCTCAAGACCTGGCTGTTCGAGCAGTAGCGGCACCCCCCCCCCCCCCCAGCGCCTTGAGACCCTACGGGTGAGTAGTGCGCTCTACAAATGACCTGATTGATTGATTGATTAGATTATTTTTAATAAATATCTTTTCAGGATTTTCAGTTAGTTGGGGTTTTACTGGTTTCCCACCCAAACTATCTCTTCCTAGTTCTTCATAGGATTTTTCTATGATTCTGGCAAGTTCAAATGGTTGTTCTGCTATATCTGTTTCTTTCAATTTCTGGCGGATCGCCACAGATGCTGCTTCTCCTTTTATGTTGGCTAGTAATATAGCCGAGACCTGCTTGAAGTCTTTCAGTAATTTCATACCCAGAGTTAAAGCAGGTTCTGGAACGTTATTCATTTTGAATCTGTCTTAGCACATCTGGTATTATCGCCATAGACGGAACACCATGTGTTTTTGTATAGATGGAAGCAAAGACTGTGCCCCAAGTGTCACAGTCCTCCACATGTGGTGCGATCCCCATTGGAAGACAGATAGTCAGAATTCTGTGTTTCTCAGTAGGGGTAGTATCAGGAAATACTGCCTCTATTTGAGTGATTTTTTGTGCTAACCAGAATGGAATTTGTTCCCGTTTTAGGGTACTTTACCAAGACATGATTGTATGTTTTGTGGTGTAATTTTGTTTGTGTTCCCCTGATGAGGGGTCAGCTGTGGAATGTTAATAGCTGGTTGGACTGTTGAAGTCCGCATTACATATTGGACTAATTGTCTATGTATTTTAATTAGTATTTTTAGCTGAGCTAAAAGTTCCCGGTCCGTCATTGTTTCAATGTCGGGGTGTGGTGTGTAGCTGGCTAGAACCGGCCACGTTGCTCCTGGTCTACCTAGTGGACCGAGCCTGGTGATGTGATTTTGATGTTTTAGGGCGCCTTTAAACCAGAGCAGGTGCTCTTGGTAATTTAATGGGATTTCAACATCCTCGAAAGCAGTATATACATCCGGAGGTTCCTCTATTTTGTAATAGTGGAATTCGTGTGTTACAGCGTTTGCTGCTGGAAAGTTTATCCATGAATAGAATACCTCTGTCTGCCGATATTCATGGGCCTCTATCACGAATATGACTGTACCACCTCGTGATGTCAGTCCATTTTCTATAAGTTTAAGAGTTATAGTTTTTCTTATGTTGACCGGAATGAGTATAGCATTCGGGTCATTCTGTTGGAGATCCGCTAAGAGTTGAGCTGCTATTCTAGCTTCCTCCCTTTCGTCTTCACTTTCCGTCATTTTTACTAACAGAAAGGATTTTGTTGCAGATCAAGTTTCAAGGAAACAAAGATTAGGTGCACAATATTTTGGAACACTGTATCCTTCAACGTTGACTAAACCAAAAACTATACATAGGAATCTCTTCCTACTAAGTTCCGGCGGATTTTAACCTTTTACCCACTCCAGACGTCTATTGGAGTTTTTACGGGAAAAAGGGTCTGTGTGAAAAAGCGCGACTGAGTTACTCTAACGTCTTGCGTTAGATTTATCGCCTTACCAAACATTGGGCGGAATGTAGTGTAGTTCCTATATTCCCAATAGGCTCTGCGCATTGGAATAATATAAACAGCAGTTTAGACGTAGGACTGAGGTCATCTAGGTCTCTACTGACTATATTAGACTTAATTAGTTTTGCCAGCTATCTCAGAGGTCACTAGAAACTTTCTCGAATAAACAAGGAGGAGTTTAACTTCCCTGGATAGACAAGAAGGGATTAGATTCTGACAACCATAAAACATGACAACTTAGCTCCCTCAGAATAAGAGTGTATCTCTAGAGTTGTGTGAAAACAATAGACAGCTATTTCACTCAGTCAAGTGTGCATACTTAGTTTCACCAGAGTGCAGAGAATAGAGAGACGGGCGTTTTCAATAAAAGTTGTTATTTTATTGAGCAGTCTTCTTTCTCATGCAAGAGAAATGAATTGCCACAATTGCAATACTGATAGTAAAGTAAAGTGCGTACAGTAAAAGGAGTATTATGAAATAATACTGTAAAAGCATTGATATTGTTTCTTAGCCATATGGTACTTTAAAATAGATAAAATATATACATACAAATATACATTGACTAACGTACTCAACTGGTGCTTCTAAATACGCCTACCCCGGTGTACCTGACCTAAGCCTAATATGTGGGAAGGAGTAAGTAAGTAGCAGTTTAAGTTAAGTTGGTTTTGCCAAGAATGTGAATCAAGAATTCTCTTTAAGGGTTAGTCAGCTCCCTACCTGGGTAATAGAATGCAGGAGGTCTGGTATCTCTCTCTCAGGACTCGATATCCCAGCAACCCGCAAGGGCGGCTGAGAACACCGGAGCTGGATTTCTCGGCTGGAGAAAAAGACAGCGCCTCTCTCAGTGCGTCAAAAGGGAGGGGCGGCGTCCGTGGGCTCTCGCATCAGCTGGGCTTTCGGGCAAGTAGATAGCCGCTCTGCTCCAAAAAACCACAGTGTGTTTGCTTAAGGCAACGTTGGTATATTTATACCTGAAAGGTGCCGGGTTTGACGTAAGGTTGGACATAAAACGTCAATAAAGATGTCACTAAGAACTGGCCATTCTTACAGTGCTCGCATGAGTTCTAGGACGAATCAAAACAAAAGCCATGGGGATTTCCCAGGTCGCTGGAGGTTTGTTTTGTTTAGAGAACTCGTTGTACTTTCTAGGAGTCGGGCGAAGTAGCCTTGCTTAATTTGGACTGCATGGGCTACGACTAAATATGGATATGATTCTTATGCCTTTATAAGGATGTTATTTATTATAACCATATAAGGGCATAAATTAGGAATATCGAATTAGGGTCCTAGATAGAAATACAACAGTGGTTGTTAACATATTCAACTTTCTTTCAGGCTTGTGCGCATCGCTGGAAGAATATCTACTATGAGTCAGAACACATCCTCCCTCACGGCTTTTGTACCATCATTCCACCGAACCTGCAGTCCAAGGGGCGGACTCTCATACCATGCTATGAAGGTAGGATCAGCCTTTCTGGCACACACACACATGTACACAGTGATATATACACCCCACACACACATACAGACACACACACATGGAGCATGGAGTCCTTGATGGTCTGACATTGAACACATAACAGATTAATAGCACTCAAATACCCCTCTTCGTGAGTTTTAAGCCTATATATGCTAATTTTGTGCATATTTAAGGTCCATTTTAAAAATCAACTGTGCTCAGTGGCAGGTATTGGGGAATTCAAGCTCCACCTCTTTTTTTCTTGTATTTTTTCTTGAGGTTTCCCACTCCCTGACCATAAGCAAAATAAATATAACAACATGTAATGCAAAAGAAGTGTTACTACTAAATTGCATTGTCACATTGACACATATATATTAAAGGAAGATAGAGCAAAAATGGGAGCTAGAGAAAAAAGAGGAGACTAAATATGCTACTTCACGCATAAGATGCTTATAAGTGGAAGGATTTCATGCAGGTTACTTTTATCGATAGTTTTGTTAAGAGCGAGACGGGCTCGTGATGACATTAGAAGAACTCTGTACAGTGCGGGTAAAATATAAAAAAATGCACACAACCCTATGGAAAAGTGCAAGACTATATCCAACAACACTTACACCGAGGGTATTGAAATAGTACGTAGTCTTAAAAAGCACAGAAGTTTGTCGGATGGGGATACGCCCTCATAAACTGTTTGCTCCATCTACTTACAGCAGGGTAGCTTGGGGACGGGGCATACCGTCACAAACAGACATTTATTTATTGTATTTATTTAAGCATATTTATTCAAACAGTGATAAACTATTGCTTCTCCAATTGTTCTCTGTACTCGCATAATGGTTGTACAAAAACAGTATTCTCGTGCTGCAGAAGTAAATGTATTTATATATCCAAAAGGTCTTGAAAGGGGTTTGGCTACAATATGTACTGAATGAAGCTGTCGCTGTTTCTCACCAAAACAGACCTCTCATTTAAACTTTGCACAGGCCTGTTTTGTATAGGTTGGTGCTATTTTTGGTCTGTGCTTTAGCATCATTTTTACTGCATAATTCCACTTCCTTTATTTTGCAATATTTAGTGCAGCGTCAGCGTCAGAAATACCATTGTTCGAACTTTGGGCACAATAGACTATACAGAGTGTTGATGCTACATTAGCACTGACTCCCACGAAAAGAAATTGATTGAATCAGCACAAATCTTATAAATATTTAAAAAGTTGCTAAATAGCACCTATGTGCAAATTAGCACGGACATAAAAACACAATAATAATAATAATATCCTGTGCAGGATAGCCTGCCTGGCTGGCTTTTCGTCCTTTGTGACTTAACAGAAAGGCAACTTATTAATACAATCTATGAGCTACTCAAATACAGTTTTTCATTCTAACCAAACAATTGAAGAGTCACTCCAGTATAGGGCAGAAAGACACCCAATATAGCACTGTAGTGCGGACAACGCTCACGTGGTTCTTTGTGTCAGATTCAATACTACAGAAAGAACATATCAGACATTTTGTCTGTATATTTACTTTCTGCGGTCAATGCTGCTTTAACTAAAGTAACAAAAAAGTCTACCACTCAAAATCTCGTTACTGTGTTACATGTTTGTTGAACAGATAATACTTTCTGTCCCTCTGTTTTGCCGTTTGAATTACCAATATTGCTGTTACTTTCTTCCACGCGTGATTTTCTGTAGAAAGAACAATAGACTGTGTGTAAATATTAACTGGACAGAAGCCATTTTCCATGATTGACAATTAAGACATTATCGTGCTTTAATCACTTTTAAATCCTGGAGTCTGTTCACCTTCACTGACAAAGGAGCTTTTGATCAACGCATTTCCAGTTAGGACTTATCACAACTCCCCTGACAGCAACTGATAAGCACGTCTTTCCTGTTCCAGTCTGTGACTTCATTTCCTGTCACGTGACTCAATGCCTCAAAAAAATTATCTGGAGCTCCATCGAGTGTCCACATCATCCCAGGAGAGAAAGGCAACAGGTCCAAAATGTTTGATATTCTGAAAGAATTCTGATTTTTTTAATGCTTACTTTTCTTACGTGAGAATATTTTTTACTTTAGTCTTCCTGTGAAAACGCACGTCTGTGTCTGTCTGATTTCTCTCAATAACTAGGGAGATAAACCTGCGTTAAATGAACCATTTGCAGAGTTCCACGTTTTGTGGTGTGAAGGATGTTAGGTAGCATGCATCGGAGAGGCTGCCGTGACGATGTAGGTCATGGGCGCTCATGTGGTTAAAGATAGTAATAGGCAGTGAGCAAAGAACTGCTTCTGTGCTTGATTTCAGCCGGCAGTAAGCATCTTTGTGAGACTGCTTTGCAGTTGTTGCTTGCCCAATCGGCATTGTGTTTCCCTTAATGGCCATTTGATTTGTAATGTTGCTGCTTGTAAATGGTGCGTGTGAGAGACCCCTCTGGGGCCTCCTATGTTCGTCACAACTTCCTAGTGGGACCGCCGTTGTCGGCCAAGACTTTTTGGCGGGGCTGTTAAAGTGTAGACGTCTGAGGGGCTGGGCCTGGACGCAGGATCTTGCCAGCGGAAAACGGGCCATTCTGATGACGTGCAGCACGGCCTCCAACTCAGCACGATCACAGACACAAGCAAAACCTCTCCCTGCTCCAGTCCAGTGCTAAGGACGTACTTTTAATGGCTATGAGACTATCCTGGACGGGCTTTGTGCTTTGCCCTTCTCTTCTAGTCGTCACTCTCTTGTAACCCTCTGAGGAAGCTCTATATAGGTCAGAATTTCCCATCACTTTCTTCCAAACAACCTCTAGGAGGCAGGATAACAAACCGTTAATGTTGTCTGCATAGTTTTTATTACGTGATGAAAGTCTAACGCTTAACGGCCTTCATGTAGTTCGCCGAATTTTTTCCTTCGTTTCCTCATGTGTATGTCATTTCGCATTTTCCCCTGCAAAATGACATTATTATTTCTCAGTGCAAGTTGGCACTGAAAGTGGTTGCACTAATTTCTCGCAATTTTACTTCAAATCCACTTGCCTCGCGAATTTGACGGATGTTGGAGATCTTTATTTTCTCACGACATTTTAAAAGGGAAGCAAAAGTCCTGATTGTAATTTGAAAACACAAATGCAAAAAACTCTGCGACCTGCAGGGAGCAATCATGCATTCGCAAGTATTCCAAAAAGTTTACAAGAGAGACATTTTGGTTTTGCACATCCCTTATTCAATGCATGACCAATCAAGTCTAAAGCCAGTATCTGAGCTGTCATTGGAATAGTCAATTGTTCCAGAAACTAAAGCATGTAGTTGAGTGTGTAACATCCATGTCATTCAATCCACAAGCCATGCTCTAGATCAGAAGCTTGCAATCCAAGCATCACCAGCGATCTAATCCAACACAATGAGCTAATAGATCACCGTGCTTTAAGTGGAGTGTCAAAAAGAAAATATCATGGAAGCAATCCGTAGCAGGCCTTGAATTTGGAGAAATACCCTTCCACACATCATGCTTTCACCTACATTTCTACATTTCCCAAAAATCTAAATACATCTTTCTTAAAAAATTTCAAAAAATATTTAATCCATTATCCATAATCAAAAGAGCGCCCATTTGCCACCTCGGAATCTACTTAGATTACATTTACCTTTCTTCTGTTATCATCTGTATTATGCACAAAGTCTTATAACCTCTTCCCCAAGTTCTACATAAGTTCATTTTTAGGCCTCACGTTCCGACAGCTCCTGTATGCACTGCTGAGAGGTGTATTGTTTACTATATGGGCTTGGAGCCCCCCACCATTGCTTACCATTAAAAGGCATTATTGTCACTCTTTGCTGCCTACAAATTGGCCAGTGCATATTGGGCGTCACTTCCTTTTCTGTCTGTGGAACATGGACAACCACAGTTTGCTTTATTTTAATAAGTGTCTATCTGCTGCTCGCCCTGTGATTGAGGTACAACTTCTACTTCCCCTCCCACTTCCTTGTCCGTAATGCTTCTTCCCCTTCCCATCCAGTCCCTTCTCCATGTTACTTCTCTGGTACGATATATGTTGCTCCCTCACCCACCAGCCCTCCCGGTCTAAAAAGCATTTATTTGTAAACAAACCCATTCTCACAGAACCATCTGCTTTCTAGATAATGTCACTCCACTCCATTCTAAGCCACACAATACCACTCCACATAATGTCACTCCACGCCACTCAGTGCCACTACACTCCACACAATGAATGACTGCATAAATTAACTTGTAAAGTCTATGTAAAGTGTAAAGTGCGTGGCCACTCAATCAGAGCATCCTTTGCTAACTCAAACACCATTCCTCAATTCAACCATTACAAAATAAATCAATCACAAACCAACTAAAATAAACAAATGGAGAGGACAGAAAGAAAGAAGGCCCCCTAAGCAGGAACGATTTAAATTAGGCAATGACACAATTCATCCGGGGCTGAGAACTACCATGTTTGTAGGTTCTTCTTACAGGTGGTTTAATTAACCATAAGTCGAAGAGAACCAGGAAGTTGCCACTATACTTAACTCCTCACCACACAATGCTACTCGTCTCCACTGCACACAATGACACTGCACTCAATTCCACTCCACTCAATACCACTCCACTCCACTCAGTGCCACTCCACTCCACTCAACTGAACTCAAGGTCCCTCCACTTCATGCTATTCCACTTAACTTCATGCCACACAATGCTACTCCACTCAATACCACTCCACTCTAGTCTACGCAACTTAGTGCCACTCCACACCACACAATGCTACTCGTCTCCACTACACACAGTCACTCATCTCAATTCCACTTCACTCAATACCTCTCTGCTCTACTAAGTGCTCCTTAACTCAACTCTACTCCACTTCATGCCACTCCACTCCACTTCATGCCTCGCAATGCCACTCCACTCAATATCACTCCACTCTACTCCACACCACACAATGCCACTCCACACCACACAATCGCACTCCACTCCTCACCATACAATGCCACTTCACTCCATTCCACTTGACAGTGCCACTCCACGCCACACAATGTTACTTCACTCCACACAATGCCACTCCACTCAGTGCCACACATGCTACTCACTCAACGCCACGCCACTCCACTCCTCACAATTTCACTCCATGCTACATAATGGCACTCTACTACACACCAATATGAGTTGCGACCCGCACAGCCTCTTCTAAAATGAAATTGTACACTACTCAGTTTGTAGCGTGCTCCAGAGGTGTCGCTGTCTGCTCCCCAACAGCGAAAAGGATAAAGACTACTGCAATGCAACCTCAGCAGTTGAGGTTGACCCTCTGAGCACAGCTTTCAAAGAAAACAAGGATGCTTCTAATCGTTGCAAATGTTCAAATCAATAAGTTCAACCAATGAAGTCTTTAACATTTTTAATGATCATTCTTCTCATGATCTGAAATCTTTTTTCAATATCCAATCTCTGGATAATTCAAAGTTTGTTCAAACATACAGTGTTCACCGAAACATTTTTGCCCAGTGATAACGAACAGGGAAAATAAACCTGTTAGTTTGTCCTTCTTTTATTTTCGCTGTTCGTTATCACTGGTCGACCCTATGCGTCACACGCGACCTCACCTCCCTGAGACGATGCCGAGAGACTGCTGTCTGAGCATCCGATGCATGATTCACCGCACCTTACACATAATCTACTAGTAAGTACCACGTACGCCGGATAGAGCTGTCAGCTTTTATACTAACTCGCAGTACGCGATGATTCGCTCGCACTTTTGCGTTTCGTTCACAGTTGACCCTTAGCGGTTGAAGTTCACCGCGTAAATGTTTTTGTTCATTTTTTTTCTCAGACCACGCATGTTAGATACACCCCTATGTCCCGCACGTTATGAGCACCTAGCGTTCTCTGTTTACTGCTTGACACTTTGCACGTTTTCACAATTATGAGCACCATGCGATAGGAGCACCAGTCTTATGATTCGACACGCTGTTTTTTTCTACTTGGTAACGTTTACACTCTTTTCGTGAGTTCGGACCATGTTGAATTCACAGTCATCTTTTTGAATTATGAGCATGTTGAGCATGTATTTGCTGTTGAGCATTGACCTTATGCCTATTAGCAGAGACAGATCTTTCTGATGTTTCTTTCTTTCCTTGTAGAACGAGCCCCTGACGAAGGGCGCTTTTTGACCGCCCAAAATGCATTGGGCAAAAATGTTTCGGTGAACACTGTATGTTTGAACAAAGTTTGAATTATCCAGAGATTGGATATTGAAAAAAGATTTCAGATCATGAGAAGAATGATCATTAAAAATTTGAAAGACTTCATTGGTTGAACTTATTGATTTGAACATTTGCAACGATTAGAAGCATCCTTGTTTTCTTTGAAAGCTGTGCTCAGAGGGTCAACCTCAACTGCTGAGGTTGCATTGCAGTAGACTCTACTACACACCACACAATTCCACTCCACTCCAAGCCTCACAATTCCACTCTACACCCCACAATTCCACACCACACAAGTTCACTCCATCCATGCCACACAATGACACTTCACTCCACTCAATATCATTCCACGCCACGCCATACAATACAACTCCACTCCACACAATCTCACTCCATTTCACGCCACTCAATATCACTCTACACCATGTCACATAATGCCACTCCATGTCACACAATGCCACTACACGCAATGCCGTTCAACTCCATGCCACAGTGCCACTCCACTCCAAACCACACCATGACACTCTTATCCACTCCATGCCACACAATGTCACTCCACTCCACACAATGCCACTCCAATCAATGCCATTTCACTCCACTCCACTAAATGCGACTCCACTTTTTGTAATTGTACTTATATACCGATTACTACCCCCAATGAGGCATTGAAACCCTTTGCGGCATGCCCACTCCTTTCCACTCAATGCCACTCCACTCAAAGCCATTCCATTCCACTCAGTGCCACTCCACTCAATGTAACACAATGCCACTCCACACCACTCCATGCCACACAGTGCCACTCCACTCAATTCTGTGCCATATAATTCCACTCCATGGCACACAATTCCATGCCATACAATTCCACTCCACTTCCCGCCACATAATTCCACACCACGCCACACAATTCCACACCACACAGTTCCACTCCACGCCACACAATTCCACTCCACACCACACTATTCGACACCACTCCACACCACACTATTCGACACCACTCCACACCACTCAGTTCCACTCCACTCAATTCTACTCCACACCACTTCACTCCATACAATTCCACTCCATGCCAGCCAGTTCCACTCCACTCCGTGTCACACAATTCAACTCCACTCCACACAATACAATTATACAGCACTCCATTCCACTCCATGCCGTACAATTCCACTCCACTCCATGTTGAAGAATTCCACTCAACTCCACACTGCTTTAGTCCACTCCAGTCCATGCCACACAATGCCACTCCACTCCACTCAATGCCATTCCATGACACACAATGCCACACAACACCACACAATGCCAATCCACTCGATGCACACAATACCACTCCACTCCATTCCTTGCTAACAAAGTCAATAGATCTCATGTAGGTGAAACCTACTGGCTTTGTTAAAGGTTGCTATTTAACTAGGTGTATGCTCTATAGATAACACGATTTATAAATGTACAGAGATATATTTTGATATCTTAAGTTTAGTGTCTTCCACTAAAAGATAATTTATTTGGCTATTAAAACTTGGCCAACTAGTGTTCATCCATGTCATAATGTCAAAAATGTGGCTTATTGCAGGTGGCGACATCTAACGAGATTTCGGTATGGTTTTGAAAAAGGATTGTCATCAGCATGCATGTGTAAACTGATATACAAAAAAGCAATGAAGAGGGAGTCACAAACACGTTAAAGTGAACAAGGACAGAAACAGAGTTTTGAGGAAACCCACATGTGGTTCACCCTTTTAGTGCAATAAATAAATCCAAAATAATGTTATTTAACATGAACTTCCAACTTGGCAAAATGGAATGAGATTGCTGATGCGAATAGCTGATTACCCATTTTCATTGCCCATCTGGTGGAATAATTATGAAAAAGTCTGAGTTATCTACGGAAGCCTGAATTTTGGTATCACTGAGGAAGATCCTTTCTCCCAATAGGAAATTGACAAATACTTTTTTTTTAAATCGACTTAAGAGCATGGCTGTATGGGAAAGAAATCATGCTTTATATTGTCATACATTTTGCGCAGTACCTAAAGTAACTTATCTGTAGACAGTGTATGTTGTTGTGCGTTCCTGCCACATGATCCCTTTCAATCACTGTGATGCTAATTTATATTTTGTAGTGATAGAATGATGTGTACAGGATTGCGTGGTGTCCATGTTTTTGTTGAGATCCCGATGCAGAATCTAGGAATTATATCACTCAGTCCCTCATTACAAGTAGGCCAGATTTTGTCGCGGAGATGCTGGGAAACCAGAGTCATAGATTCCAGCTGGTATCATTCCACCGAAATTCAGCCATTAGTAGTTTTTTCCCTGAAATGGGACATAATCACACGAATCCAATAATACTGGGTTTAAATTTTGTGTGTTTTTCCCGAATTTCAGGGACATTTCCTGCTTGCTCAAAGCAGGCAGAAAATGCCAACATTGAGGGCTAGGAGGCCTTGGGGTCAGGATAGTGCGGGGCAGGGATGGATTCGTTGGAAAGAGTGATGTCTTCTCCCCGGGATAGCTACACAGGTTGGGCAGAGGCTGGTTGTGCTCCTACCTTTGGCCCATGCAACGTTCTCGCCAGGTGTGCATCTGCACCCGGTAAAGCCGGACCAGGTGTCTCCAGACCCAGCTTTATCATATCTAGAGACTCTAGGCTACTGTTAATGGCCCAGGGTAGCATTCAGTGGCGGCTCGCCGAGGGAGTGCTGCGGGGCGGGGCGGCGGAGGGGAAGTTTGGGACGTAGTGGAGTCTGACATACGACTGACAGGAGTAAGGTAAGTAATTAAATAAATAGAACAATTTACCTTGCGCGCGCTGCATTGCCAACTCTGCGATGCAGCGCGCGCAAGGTAAATTGTTTTATTTATTTAATTACTTACCTTACTCCTGTCCGTCGTATGTCGCACTCCACTACCCCCTCGCCCCACCACCCCGCAGCACTCCCTCGGCGAGCCACCACTGGTAGTATTCTCCCCAGAATTAACCCTCCAGGTGGGATTCAGCTATTTTTCATGAGGGTCTTCTGTGGAACAATGAATCTTTGAGATTGTACTTTCTGTGATTAGATTTGATGTCTTGTGGCTGAGCATATGAAGAATTATCTTGGTAGAGCACCACCCTCACAATCATGAGCCTCAACTGACTGTGATTTGTTTTCTCTCCCTCCTCTTCCCCCACCACACCTTCCTTCAGAATATAAGAAGAAGTATGGAGAGGAGCATGGATCGTGCCAGGCCGGCATTGCAGGTTTCTTCACTGAGGTTGGTCATGGCTGCTTCCAGGTGTTTCCTGACATTGTTGATTGTGTTTCCATGCATGCTCCTGTTTTACATCATGCGCAGTATGAATTTATAAATGGTTCTTCATGGCCAATGCTGTGGACATTGTAAAACAACCATTCACTATCAATGTGTTAAACATTTGCGCAGCGCCGTATTGCTATTAGTATGGCTTGCAGCACTGCTGGAGTTTGGGTACCTTCACACTGTAATCTCAAGGATGCTGTCACAGGCCAGAGATTTTTTTGTGATAGTTTGAGTTGGAGCATCAGAAGTGTGGATGTGGCTAATATTTTGCTTTCGTGCATTGGCTTTATTGCTTGTGTGTTTTAGTTAGTAGGCCTGTGTAGGCAGAGGTCTTTACCAACTTGGGTTTGGGCTATCTGGTAGAGTTGGTATTTGCATTTTGATGCTTGACGTATGTGACTGAGGCAATTGAGAGTACTGTCTCTTATTAGGGTCCAAAGTATCTCTATAATTAGACTAGATATGTGAAGTTGTGTGTGTTGGTTTAGTGTGTTGTTCAATTGTGGAGTTGTATATATTATGGTGGGTGGACACCTTTTGTCGGCTTGATGATGTGCAGCTATACGGTGCCTCTGAGCTCTGTTTGCTGTGAGCGCGTTGTTGTAACTAATGTCGTCTGTTAGGGGTTGTAATTGTTTATTGTTCCTGGTGGTTAATTGTTGTGATCTTGGTGCTACCCAATATGGAAGAGCTGAACTGTGTTGCGTGTGTCCTCAGTTCTTTAATTTGTCTTGTCTGACGTTGTGTGCTTCCTAGTGAAGGTGTTGTTGCACCTGTACAGCTGTGCACTCATGCGGCAACCTTGTCCAGTATGCACTTTTGTATGTCTGTGGAATGTCCGATGTGCACTTCAGCTATGCGTGACCACACAGGACCTTGCAACAAATGCATTGGTCTGCTTGTCTGTTATTTAAACAAATCGTTTTCTTCGTCTTTCACAAACAGAATGATGAGGTGAAGTACACTCTATACTCGAGCTTCTATTGGCCAGTGCAGTTTCAGCAAACAAATCATAACCACAGCGCGCTTCTGTGCTGTGATTGGCAGCTACGAAGATAACTGTTTAACTGTTCATGCAGCACAGATAAGATAGATTCACACATTTGAGTTCTTAGATGGCAAAACGTTTCTTTAACTCCCACACATCACTATCGCCTGTCTACAACTGAGTGCCCCCCTCCCTCCGAAACTCCTTCCTTTTAATACATCTTGATGAAGTCCATGAATCTTGTGTCCTTATCAAACTTCACTGACGTACATCTCTTCATCTTACCCCTCACTCTTCTGATCCCTGAAGAACCTTATCCCTCTGCCCAGCCTCTCCCCCTCCAGCCCCTCTTTATCAGGGCATGAAGCTAGGAATGTTGAGATGAGTCACACATTGCAGTGTCCCTGATATGTCTATGTACTCCTCCCAGATACCAAGAAAAGGCCTTGACAAAGTCAATAGATATGGTTTTAACAGTGGAAATAATTTACGAAGCTGAATTACCATGCAGAGCGCATGCCCAGCATCACAGAAACAGTGCAAACTCCCCTAACTCACAGGAAGTACAGCGCTGATTGGCAGCAGCAACCGTGCAAGCTTCCCTCACATATACCTTTGCAAACAAAATGTACAATGTGTAGCTGCTGTGCAGTATTTCACTTACCACACAGAGCATAGACACGGGTATGCATTGTGTCATGGTTGTGTGGTGCACAATAAGAATGTTGAGGTTGCTGGATGAGAAATGATGAAAATGAAAGAGCCATAGTCTTGGAACTGTACACCGTTCATATCACTAGTATAGTTTCCTCTGCAGTACTGCGCTCCTTAATGTAAAGCTTGTCTTGAACACTGTGTCTAGTTCTCAATGCTACTATTGTTAGAGGGAAAATCTAGTTTATTGCTTTGAGTTATGTGACCCCATCCAAAATGTTGAGCCTTGAATTAAGGTCTTATCTTGGTTTTGTGTCAATAGCCTCAAGCCCCATTTGCAACACCAGGTTGAGTTCTGGATGCCCTTTCTGTAGGCTGCTTCTGGAATACTGTTTCCCAAACTGCAGCCCACGTTTGGGATATTGTTTCATACTGGAGGCCGCACCTGTGGTTATGTGCATTGATCTGGACCCCACAGTGGAGATATTAAACCCGGAATCTGGATAATTCTGGAGACCTCCTCATCGGTACTGTGACCTGTTCTGGAGGTCTTATCTGGGGTGATGTGTTCAGTTCTAGAGGTCACTTCTTTCCATTGTACCTACCCCCCCCTCAAGTGCCTTGAGACCCTCTGGGTGAGTAGTGCGCTATACAAATTCATGAACTTGAACTTGAACTATTGTGTTCTGGTCTGGAGGCTTTTTTAGAGCATTGTGTCAAGTTAGGGAGGCCTCATCTAGAGTGTTGTGATTAGTGTTGAAGGCCCCTACCGGAGCACTGATATTCATGAGCTCCACACCAAACAACAGTGTGCTACAAAAGCAACAGAACCTTACAATAAAAGCAAATATTTGTATTCTCTAGTTTCAATCTGTCTGTTGAAGTAACCGCGGCAGGATGCCCGCTCTGAGACAACATCCCAAAAGGGCAAATGACAGAAATTATAATGTGGGCCCCTAAAGGGGAGAAAGATGGTGGCAATGTCTATCTGTCCAACAAGCTGATACATTCTCTTGTCTCAAAGGAATTACCATGGCACATTTTTCAAGGTGGGTTTAGGCAAAATGCATTGCTATTGGGCACTATGTTATAACCCTGGCAGGCCGAATGTAGGGCCTAGGCCCTAGACCAACAGCTCATAAACGTAAGCAGGGTCCTGTTAAAATGGCTGTACCTTTTAACGGCGAAGTAGATTACATTAATTTATTTGGATTTGTTGGGGCACTTCTATTCAAAACGCTGTGCAAAGACGAGAATAAAACAATAAACAGCAAAGTATAAGGCAGCAACCTGGCACCAGATTCAAGCATGCTGATCAATCCCAAGATGGCAGCTTTAAATGGTTTGCATATAAACAGTGAGGTAGAAAGTCACGGGTCAGCAGGCCAGAGTGTGGGCGCCACAAGTGTAAGAGTGGAAACAAGAAGCAGCACAAGGCGGCAGCGGATCAGATAAACTGTGATCTGCAGAACGTAGAGGCCACGAGGGTGCATGTAAACAGAGATAAGGGAACACAAACAAGGAAGGGTCAGGGATCCCAAAGAACATGAAGCTAAGAAAGTGAATCCATTTGTAAATACAGTGGTGGAGTTGAAGATTACAGAAAACTGTATAGCAAAGACACATTCATTCTGCACAGGTAGGCCGTTTATGCGTTTCAGTAAATCAGTGTCAGATGAGCAGTGACACAATGGATAAAAGACAAGAGTTTCGAAAAAGTATTTTATAGTTGAAAAAGAAAACAAGGTTTCAATCTTGCAAATATTAAAGAGGTGGTAACAGCATACCTAAGCTACAGCAGAGTTTTCATCAAAATGCTTCCAAGAGGAATTAAAAATGAAATCTTGATTGTGAGTAGGGGTAGCAAAAGGTAACTGGTTAGCAGAAAAAGTAATGAGAAGAGAGATCTGCAAAGAAACAGGGAAAAAATGAAGAAATATGACTATGAAGTGATCGGAATAATAAAGACAGAAACTCTCAGTGAATCATTAGTATGGAAAGAATGACAAAATAGAAAGGCATAGTGTTCACCACAGAGAGTAAAGAACCCAGGAAAGACTCATAGAAGCAGACTGGCAGCCTGTCGAGGAGACTGATGAAGTGTACTGTAAAAGATAAGAATGAATCCATTCAGGCAATACAGTATTAGGTCTATGGGACCACAAGAAGCAGGAATGACAAAACCTAGGAAATCCAAAGACACCACAGCAGATGGTGTATGGATTCCTTCAAAAGCCGAGATGCATAGCCCGCATTTAACCGCAGAAGTGTTAACGGGGTCCAATCAGAAGCAGAGATGGCACAGCCCAAGGATGACCACAGACACCACAGACGTGTGCCAAAGGGGCCACTAAAATGCAGAGATAACACAACCTAAGGGTAATCACAGCCCCCAAAGTAATTCATGTATGGGTTCTAACTAGAAGTTGAGATGGACAACCCAAACTTAACCACACAAGTGGGTCTGTGGGGTCCATCTAGAAGCAGAGATGACACAGCACAAGGATGACCTTACAGACATTACAGTAGTGTGCTTAATCACAGCTACATATCCACTGCAACCAGTTTGGAGTATACCAGCGGGTATCATGCACAACACTTGCGTTATTCACACATAGGCCACTCTAAAAACCAACAAATGACCAACCATGCATAATAAATGCAGTAGCTACATCATAAGATGTGGGAAACCCCTATATGTCAAGTCAACATGGGACTTTGCAATTTGTTTGCTGAGAGTTTGGGCATTTGTTGTTGACAGAAAATATGTCAACCAAACATTGTTGACCATTTCTACTACTGAGTGAATAATACTTTACTGTTTGAAATGAATTGGTGAATGGCTGTCCGATTGATATCAAGGGCAAGCTAATCTCGGCAGCCTCTGGTGTAATACATGGGCGCACACCAACTAACTACCTTACAATAGTCTACAGAAATTCTTTCTTTGTCTGCACTGCAAGATTGTTAAAGCGAAACACTGAGTTGATACTTCTTGCCTCTTTTCTCCTGCTCATAAATAGTGGTGTCAGTGCATTTCTCTGTTCAGGGGAGCATAGAGATGTGTAGTTGCCTCCCAGTGCACATACCCACGCTGTCTGTCCACTTTCTCTGGATGTACTGCAAACCAGTTTGTTTGGACCCACTTTAAAGTACCCTATTCCTTACACGGTCATCACTCAAGCGATTGCAGCCTGCCTCATTCAGCTTTCCTTCCATCTTCCATCTGCCTTGTAGCCAGCCGCCATCTTTACAAGGTACTGTACTCGTGAACAGTGCTTACATTAATGAGTAAGTGTGCTCTCCTTCATTCTTCTAGAAGATTACAACTAGACTTGCTCATTTGATTTCCATTCTGGTGGTGCTCTCCTCTGACCTCCTCCAGCTCCTTCCACAAACCAATAAGCCGCTTAAGTTTCCAGGGCTGCTCTCACAAATTGCCATGATAGGTTAGCGCCTTTGGGCTGCACAGCCAGGAAGTGACCTTTGTGAACCTCGGGCTATGACTTCCGGTGCTCGTGAGCCTTTTCAGAAGTTGCTGCTGGCCATGCAGAGTAGAGATTTTAGGCGGTGCTTTTATCTGTAAAGTACCACGGGTGCTAGTGCGTCATTTCAGTTGGTGTTGTTGTCAATTTTGCATTTAGCTATCTAAAGTAACATTTTAAATGAAATTCTTACAGTGTAAGGCGCAGAATAAGTAGTTTGTTTATTATTGTCAAATAGGCCAATCGTATCTCTTCTAACAAACGAATACCTGGCCAGCCTGTAATGTGGGATGAAGATAATGATCAGGAAGGAACGGCACGGGTGCCAGGCCATGTTATTCATTAAGAGATGCCCGATGGTGCACTCACTGCATAGCGCTTCATGCCTCCTCATGAGGTTCCGAAGCACATTGAGGCGGATCGAACAGCTTCATGTTTCAGTAAATTGTAACGTAGTGAGCAGTGCTGGGCACTAGGACCGGCCCGGCTACTTAGGAATGCAGGAAGGAGGGGCGGAACAGGAGGAGCCGAGAAAGGAAGTGGGCAGATAGTAGGCAGTGCGCAAAGAAGAAAGATGTAATAAAGAGCTCCTGCAACATATCATCGTGTCTGGGTGGTTTGTGGCCCCTCGACACGACATCTGGCGACGAAGAGTGGCCACGATCGTCACAGAGTGCGTGTCTAGCACAGAGCTAGTGTCACATTCGGCGATCGAGTGTCCGGCGCTTTTGAAATTGCCGTGAGAGTGAAGGAGCGAGCTGCGGCGGCTCGTTTGCATACAGCGGTCCGGGAGCCTACCCCGGCCGCGTTTATCCTGGCATAGTCTGCGGGAGCTCACCCCGGTTATGAGGCGCGTGGAGACGCCGCGCCTGGAGATGCTGTGACGTGAGCTGGGAGCCCACCCCAGTCGCGTGTACCGAGGATAGCGATCTGGGAGCCCACCCCAGTTGTGTGCTGCGAGGGACACTAAATCTGAGGGGTGAGTGCTTGCGAGTGCTCTGCTGTGGTACCGGTTGCTGGAGAGCCCACGTGGGTGTGAGGAGTTAAGTCTCGCGAGGTGCGAGATTTCAGCGGTGGACATTTTGAGGTCAGGTGCCTACACTGGAGCGTAGATGGCGGCGCAATTATCTTAGCCCCGACAGGGATGCATACGTGTCTGCGCGTAAAACCTATAAAGCTGCAATCATCTCTACCAAGACCACTTTCATCTCGAATAGAATCCTAACAGCCCCTAACAGATCTAAGGAGATCTTCAAAGTCCTTGGCGAACTGACATCAGACGCCAGGACCCTTCCGAACCCGCCTCCCTCATCAGAATCCTGCATGGCCTTAAACTCTTTCTTCATTGATAAAATCATTGCCATCAAAAACTCCATTCCTCACTCTCATTCCCCAATTATAGCAGCACCATCTCCTGTTAATACTTCCACTTTCTCTCAGTTCCCCTTGCTTGACCCGGAATCCCTTGCTAAACTGTCTACGCGCGTGAAATCTGGATCCCCCAAGGACTGTTGCCCTCCTTCTGTGCTTCGTGATGTCTGTCACACCCTTCCACACTGCATCCTCCCTCTACTTAACTCTTCCCTCAACTCGGGCATAGTCCCCAGTTCATTCAAAGAGGCCGTACTGGTGCCCCTCTTAAAAAAGCCAGGTGCCGACCCAGCGGTCCTGGCCAACTACCGCCCTATTTCTCTCCTGCCTTTTCTATCTACAATCCTGGAGGCTCATGTTACGACCTGCCTCTCGCACTTTATCGAGGAGTCCAACTTTCTGGCGCCCAACCAGGCCGGGTTTAGACCAGCCCACTCCACCGAGGCCGTGATTCTCGCCGTGTTGGATAACCTCAGACGCACCGATGACAGAGGACAACCCCAGGCATTAGTTCTACTCGATCTATCGGCGGCATTCGACACGGTGGACCATAACATCTTAATCCACCGTGTCGAGTCCGCCGGAGTCTGTGGGGCTGCTCTGTCCTGGATCAAATCTTTCCTAGAGGATAGATCCCAGGCAGTCAGTATGGGCCCTTTTCGCGCCACCAGCGTTTCGTCAGCCTGTGGGGTCCCTCAAGGATCCTCCCTGTCTCCTCTCCTTTTTAATTTGTACCTTCAACCCCTCCTTCACTCCTTAGGTAAGTGGGACATCACCGTGTTTAATTACGCGGATGATTTACAAATTATTTTTCCCCTCACTTCCCCCGACGCTGTCACTAACTTTCAGTCAGCCTTGACACACATCCAGCACTGGATGAATCAAAACCAACTCAAGCTCAATCCGGGCAAGACTGAGCTCCTCCTTCCTGGGAGAAGCGCCCCCTTTTGGGGCCCTCAGTACTGGCCTATCGAGCTCGGAACACCTCCTTCTCCTGCTGGATGTGTGAAGAGCCTTGGGGTCCTGATTGACTCCGGGCTCACCCTCAAGGCACAAGTGAGCGCAGTAACATCCTCCTGCATGTTCCAGCTCTACAGGATACGGAAAGTCGCTCATCTTCTGTCACCCGAAGCTTTGTTGCAAGTCCTAATAGCCCTGGTGATGTCCCGGCTGGACTTTTCCAATTCAATCTACTACGGTCTCCCCAGATGTCAGCTGTCCAGGTTACAGATCGTACAAAACCAGGCTGCTTGACTTGTTTTCAAAATTCCTAAATGGCAGTCGGCCCAACCCCTACTACGTCATCTTCACTGGCTACCAGTCAGTGAAAGAATTACTTTCAAGGTCCACTGCCTGGTTTTCAAAGCCCTTTCCAGTCCCTCCCCTGCCTTTCTCAAATCCCTAATCACCCCCTATTGTCCTTCTCGTGCTCTGAGGTCCGCCCACCTCCAGCTCCTAGTAGTCCCTCGCTTCAAACTTTCTAGATCGGGTGGCCGCAGTTTCTCCTGCTTGGCACCCAAGCTGTGGAATTCCCTCCCAACCTCACTCAAGTCTTCTTGCTCTCTCCTTTCCTTTAGGAAATCCCTAAAAACTCTCCTCTTCCCTTCCTCTCACTAATTTTCCTCTTGTTTCTCTTTTCCTTTTTCCTTTTCTGTCTCTAAATCCGATTAGCGCCAGGAAACTCATGGTGACAGTGCGCTCAATAAATTTGTTATAACATAACATAACATACACCTATCCCCTGCAAGGGATCCCTGGCGGCCATTTTGGAGTCAGGCGAAGTAGTGGAAAATCATCAAACCTTGGCAAAGGTAAATCGAAAGTGCCTTTTCAGAACATTAGAGCAAGTGTTTCTTTCAAGAAAGAAGAACAGCCTTGGCAAATGCAAATTGGACAGTGTTTTCAGGCCATAAGAGCAAGTATTTTCTTTCAAGGGTTACAAGCAAACTTGGCAAATGCAAATTGGGCGGCGTTTTTCTCTCAAAGGATTAGATTGTCTTCACCTCCTTCATGTCTATGTGAGACATATACAGTGAGCTGTTAATTGTGAGACCATCAAGAGGGATGTCTGTGTAGTGTTGTGCCTGCTGAAAGACTCACTCCTGAGGTGTGTCGCAGGGAGGTTGCTGTGTGTCCCGTGTCTGCGACCAACGTTTTCACATCTGGAAGTCTTTGTTTCACTACAATATCCACTACACCACCGCCTCAACAAGGCCCAGCGCCAGCCAACACTGGTCACATGGGGGTGCTGGGGGTCTCGTTCTTGCGCCCACCTGACCCTCTGGTCCTTGAAACGGAAGGAGGAATGGGTCTTCGATGGAAAGAGTGGCTCGAGGACTTTGAAGACTTCATGAAAGGGTCGCACGTGTCTGAAGAAGGACAACAGTTGATAGCGTTGCGCAATTTGTTAGGGAAAGGCGTTGGCCAGATCATAAAGGAACTACCAGCGGCAGTGGCGTCATCCTATACTGATGTATGTGAGGCACTGAATCGGAAGTTTCTGCATAAAAGGAACATTGACTACGAGAGATATCCATTTAATCTAGCGGCTCAAGAGAAAGATGAGCCCATGTGCGTCTTCATCACACGCCTTAGACGTCTGGCGCGTTATTGTGAGTTTGACTCGTTTTCGACAGAGGATGCTCTTCGCCTAAGAATTATTGAAGGGTGTCAGTCGGAGTCACTGCGCAGGATGCTACTAAAGAAGAGTCCCTTTTCATCTTCAGCAAGCTGTAGAAAAGGAACTGCATGATCTACTCGAAGCTGACATCATTGAACGAATGGAAGGGCCCACACCATGGGTTTCTCCGGTAGTAGTTGTACCAAAGAAGGGAGAGCCTGACAAAGTCCGTTTGTGTGTGGACATGAGGGCACCTAACACTGCCATTGAGAAGGAACGACACCCAGGACCTCACATCAGTGACATGATTGCCTCTCTAAATGGTGCCAAGATATTCTCCAAACTAGACCTTAAGAAAGGTTATCATCAACTAGAACTGCACGAAAAGTCCCGATATATTACCACTTTTTCAACCCACATAGGCTTGTTCAGGTACAAAAGACAGAGCTTTGGGGTTTCTTCAGCGGCTGAAATCTTTCAGGAAACCATCAGAAAAATCATTCATCATATCCCAAATGCTCTAAATTATAGTGACGATATCCTGATCCATGGACCAACAACACAAGAACATGACACAGCATTGGACCGCGTCTGTCATGCCCTCATGGAAGCCAATTTGACACTAAACAAAGAGAAATGTGAGTTTCACAAGTCGACTCTGAAATTCTTTGGTCACATCTTCTCCGGTGCAGGAATTTGACCTGATCCCGAAAAAGTGGCTGCCCTTAAAGACATTCGAAGTCCCCGTGATGCTGGGGACATGCGTTCATTCTTAGGGATGGCAAGTTACTGTGCCCGATACATCAAAGATTATGCGACCATCAGCTATCCCCTCAGAAAACTCACCAAATAAGGGCATCCGTTTCAGTGGTCCTCCCGATGTGAACAAGCTTTCGAAGAAATCAAAACGGCGGTCGAGTCAGAAAACAACATGGCTTATTTTGACCCAAAAAAGAAGACTGAGATCACGGTCGATGCTAGTCCTGTAGGACTGGGAGCCATCTTAGCTCAGTATAACACAGACAGTGACCAACGATACATCATTGCTTATGCCAGCAGAAGCCTAACAGACACCGAGAGAGCATATTCTCAACCAGAGAAAGAAAGCTTGGCAGTTGTGTGGGCTTGCGAGCACTTTCATATCTTCATATATGGCAAGCATTTTACGTTAATCACGAATCGCCAAGCTCTAATCACCATCTTTGGCAATCCCAGGGCCAAAATGCCACCAAGGATAGAGAGATGGGTTCTGCGTCTTCAAGAGTAAACATACACCATTGTGCACAAGCCGGTCAAAGCTGCAAATCCTGCTGACTACATGTCAAGACACCCCAAGGAAACAACCAAGTCCAGGCCATCAATAGCCGAGGAATATGTACACTTTGTAGTTGCTCATTCACGACCTCCGTCGGTCCCGCTTGAAGCCATCTGCGATGCCACTCGTGATGACAGTACGATGCAAGACATAAAAAGGCGCATACAGACCAGCAGTTGGCCACACTTGGAGGACCAAGTGCAAGACGAACAGATTGATGTACAGGAACTGGCTTCCTTCAAGCATGTGAAAGGGGAACTATCAATTTCTGCCAATGGCCTGATACTACGAGACAATCGCCTAGTCATCCCGAAGCAACTGCGTCAAGGGGTCATCAACCTGGCACATGAAGGTCATAGAGGCATCGTAGCCACTAAGCGAGCATTAAGAGAACGAGTCTGGTTCCCGCTGCTAGACCAAATGGTTGAGCTCACGCTAAAGGACTGCCCCCAATGTCAACTGGTAAGCCGGCCTGAGTCTCCTGCACCTCTGCAGATGTCCCCATTGCCGGAAGGTGTATGGCAGTATGTTGTGGTGGACTTCTTTGGGCCATTTAAATCCAGCCAGTACATTCTGGTCATCATGGATGAATACTCACGTTTTCCCATTGCACGATTTGTCACAACCAAAGCTTCCAGTACCATACCTGTTCTTGATGAAGTGTTTGCAGCCTGGAGCATTCCAAAAGTTGTGAAGACTGACAATGGGCCCCCATTCAACAGCCAGGATTTCGCAGACTTTGCAAATATCTCAATTTAAGACACCGTAAGATCACTCCATTATGGCCACAGGCCAACAGTATGGTAGAAAGGTTCATGTCCACCCTAAAGAGAACTATTCAACAAGCTGAGCTATCTCGGAAAGACACCCAAGTGGCATTAAATGAGGTATTGCGAGCATACCAAAACATGCCTCACTCCACCACTGACAAGTGTCCGGCAACGTTGATGCTGGGCCGGTCAGTGCGCACCCGAATACCCATGGTAGAAGGGACTGATGGAATGGCATCTCACAACTCCGAACATGCAGAAGTCGCTGTGATTGACCAACTAAAGAAGGAAAAGATGAAGTCCTATGCTGATGACCGTAGGAGAGCTGCACCCCCATCGATTCAGGAAGGAGACTGGGTGTTAGTTCAACAAGAACAACAAAAGAAGACAGACTGCCGCTATCATGAGACTCCTTTGATGGTGACACGACAGAAGGGAACTATGATTACTGCAGAATCTGATGACAAAAGAATTACTCGAAATGTGTCGCACTTTCAGAAGTGTAGCCCTAAAGTCAAAGAGATGTTGAGCAGTCCTGTGTGTGGAGAAACAAAAAGTAATGGGACAAGTGCCAATGATCGGCCCGCGTCATTGAGCACTGACAGAGAAGAACTGAATCATCCGGATACATATCTGCGGCCACGACGAACTATTCGCAGACCGATTCGTCTGATCGAAGAACTGTAACTATATTTTATGATTTATATGTCTTCAAGATTATAAGTAAGCTCTGATTGTTCTTTTGTCAAGAAGGGGGGAGGTGTAACGTAGTGAGCAGTGCTGGGCACTAGGACCTGCCCGGCTACTTAGGAATGCAGGAAGGAGGGGCGGAACAGGAGGAGCCGAGAAAGGAAGTGGGCAGATAGTAGGCAGTGCGCAAAGAAGAAAGATGTAATAAAGAGCTCCTGCAACATATCATTGTGTCTGAGTGGTTTGTGGACCCTCGACACGACATAAATATACAGAGATGCGTATACTCAGGCCACGGCACAGGGGATGTCTGCACGGCCTTGGACATGCACCCCCATGAGGGGCAGCCCGGGCAGAGAATTTCGGCCAAGAGTAACGCAGGAAGCAGGTGTGACTGGGGTAACCATAGTACAATGGCCGATAAGAATTAGACTTGGTCAGCAGCAGCTGTTTCCTTGTCTGTACTTGTGCAACTCTAGTACATTTATTTTCCTGTCCATTTTATTTCCTTGGGTAGCTTAATTATGGAAGAAATCTGTGCTCCCAGTCCCGAGCCACAGAAGCATCACCTTGTTTGTCCGAACAGAATGTGTGAGCGCGCGCACACACACACCTACACACACAAACGCACGCACACACAAACACGTGCACAAAGCCCAGCACTCCAGGGATGGCCTTTCTCATTTTTTGCCCCACGTTTCATGAAAAGGTTACTTGCAGTCCATGAAGTTCCTATGCCAGTGTGGTCTACCAGCTCCTGAAGAGAACAGGACAGGAGCATGGTCCGAGGTGTCCTTCTGTGTGCGTTACATTCTGTGGGTGGAAGACTTTCATGAAAGAAGGAATTTGTTTACTTGCAATGCATCCCTGTTGAAGGTTAAATGTATGGGTCGCCTGCAACGCTCAGAATAGAGGGTCTCAGTAACCATTTTATGGATGGATTGACGGACGGAGGGACGCATGGATGGATGGATGATTGGATCACAGATCAAAAATGGATGGCCAGGGATGGAGGGATGGGTGGATGGATGGATGGATGGATGGATGCATGCGCAGATCAAAAATGGAGAGCCAGGGATTGATGGTTGGACGGACGATGGATGGACGGATGAATGACTGGATACGCAGATCAAAAATGGATGGCCAGGGATGGACGGATGGGTGGATGGATGGACGGATGGATGGATGCATGTGCAGATCAAAGATGGACAGACAGGGATGGATGGTTGGACGGATGGATGGATGGACAGATGAATGACTGGATACGCAGATCAAAAATGGATGACCAGGGAGGGGTGGATGGATGGACGGATGAATAGATGGATGTGCACATCAAAAATGGATGGCCATAGATACTGATTCACAAATGGATGGACGGCAAATGGATGACTTGGGTGCATGGATAGTTAAGAGCATTGCTACAAATTATCATCCATATTGTTGTATTACTTTGCCTTCTTCCATCACCCACTAGAGCTGACGTCATAAGCTGATGAATGGGTTATGCCAAAGCGAATACTATGACTATTTGATAACTGGGACTGGCCTGCCTCTCCTCCTCTCCACCCTTTTCCTTTGTACGTCTCTACATTTTGAGTTGCGGTTGGAACACATTTCCTATGGGTTAGCATCAATGCAGCAGCTCATGTAGTCTTCATTGAGTGATCGGCGGCTCTTGTGTGTCATTTGGTGAGCAACCAGGATGTTTTATTGCTTTCGGAACTGTGTAGCCTGTGGCGGCGTAGGTTAGATTGTTTGAAGTCCACATGCCGTCCACTGTTGATCAATGCAGTTCCCTTTGTATCCAAAGTGAGTGGCTGAATAAATAATGTGTAATGCGAGAGCAGCATTTACCTTCTTGCCCGTCTTTAAAGTCACCATTTTGTTCGCTGTGTTTTCCTCTTTGTGTCTTTTTCCAGGAATTGGTGGTTATGGGAGCACCAGGATCCTATTATTGGACCGGCACAGTTAAAGTGTTGAATCTCACTGATAACATGTACTTCAAACTCAACGACGAAGCTGTGATAGCCAGGCGCTATACGTACCTAGGTAAGTGCTCCTGAGGTCCACAATGAACAACAAAAGGGTGCGCAGTCTAGACCTTCTGGACTGAGCATTTGATCATTTTAAGATGATTTTTATGCTTGTTCGCGATAGTCGCTCTATACATAAAGGTGATGGTAGTGGGAGAAGATGGTAGTGGGAGAAGGAGCCCATCTCTTGTCCTCAGAGATCTTCTAAAACCTCACACAAGCAGAGGGGGCTGTACTCCTTAAGTGGCATGCGGTGACTGCTTCTGCACATGGGGTGTTTACGGTCTTGGTGTGTTGTATGAATGAAACCACCTTATTGGACCCATGTATACATTGTTTAAATTGTATTCCTGTAGCTTAAACCAGAAGGGATGAACCAGTCGGTCTGGCTCAGTGACAAAGTGTCATTTCTCCTCAGACTCCCAGATGAATAAATTGCATTACTCTCTGGTGATTGAGCGCTAGGACATGTGAAATGAGTTTGTGCTGGCCTACTTACCAGTGAAAAGGCACCAAGCATCACCATCTTATATAAAGTATCCCAAAACGGCGGGCTAGTTGACAAATCTTCACTGGACTTCTCTCACCAAGACACCAGAGATCAAGGTAGATCCCTGCCTTTTGTTTTTTGGAACTATCTGTGCGTCCCAGGGGACTCTTGCTTGTTTTTGCCATTAGGAAAAACAAATACAGCTTTTGAAATCCAGTATGTAGTTTGGAAGAGGGCTCTTGACGTAAACGCATGCTTTTGCCTTTAGCTCTCTAAGAACTGCATGCATGTTCCCTAGTTGACTACTATTAAGATTTTTTAAAAGCGTGCCTAATGCCAGTAGTGGCTCCTGTTGGGAGTGCTACCGGGCGGTGATGTGGGGCGGGGGAGGGGCAGGGTGGGGGGATAGTAAGCACCGGAATACGGATGAATGCAGGTAAGTTGACAATAAAATCAATAAAACGAATTCCATTGTGCGTGCTGCATCGCCAAATTTGATGCAGCTCACACAACAAAATTTGTTTTATTGATTTAAATGTCAACTTACCTGCATTCATCCGTATTCCGGTGTTTACTACCCCCTTCCCCGGTCCACGTCACCTCCCGGTAGCACTCCCACCAGCAGCCGCTACTGCCTGATGCAAGGACAACACCAGACAAGTATTACTGACTTACCAATTCAGGCTCCCAAAAGCACACTAGACAATTGATTCCTACCAAACATGATGCAGCTGATCTGTAGGTGAGCTGGTCTCCTTACCATGCTTTAAGTGCTCAGCATTTCAACCATCTTGGAATTACCTAAAGATCAGGACTATTCAAGTTGGACATGGGACGCAGAGACTTACCATGCCTTGCGCCCAATCTTACCTTCTTCTTTGTACCGGAGCTCTTCATAGCTGTTTGGACAATGCTCATTCTAAGGGGGGTTTTGTGCAGTGGCAGCTGATGACATTGTAAAGTGGTGTGGCTAAAAGTTCGGGATAAGGGCACTATGGTGAGCGAGCCCGACCACTGTAAGGGGGGTTCTGCAGGTATCACCCCTCCCCCCAGAAATGTTTTAAAAAAGATTGGGCAAATGGTGTATTTTCAATTACATTTGAGAAAGCAAGAAGGTTAATGAGGCAATTGTGAAAGTCTAGTTATGACGTCAATAAAGGGATTTCATATGATAATGACGAAGGTACAACATGAGGCCTGAGTTAATTACTGTTGCGCTAGCCACATTCTCAAATTTACATCACAATACAAGCTACACTACCAGTACAGTGGCAAAGGTTTGCATTAATCAATATAAAGTTCACCTTGAACCACAATGTCAATGTCAGAGGACAACGTAGAATATCCATTAAACATTTACATGTTGGAGCCGTGCCAAAAACACCTGCCAATTAATATTGCAAAATTAAACCACCTAAGGGCAGTAAGCAAGCACAGCAGCAGTCTGAAGTTAGCTGTATTGTCTTTAAATGGCATTCTAATACACTTTTGAACAGTTCATGCTCTGCTGCTCAGTGGCGCTTCAAATATAACCCATATATGTTACCAAAACCAACATCCCCAATGCACAACTTTTTGACCTCCGAAGGTTGAATGGGGTTAGTGCAGGCTGGAAGCTGTCCATTACATACCGTCCTCAGCATGAGTGAATAACTCACTGTGATATCTTATTAGGAAATATGGTGACTGAAAACAGCACTACCTGCTGGGTCAATTTTGAGTGAAACTGAAACTAGGAAATTGTTACAGGTGAAACCTGACTCTTCGCTCCCGCAGCCAAATCTTACAATCCCAGCATGCGTGTGGAACATTAAATGTATATCAAAGAAAAGGGTGCGCCCTGTTCCATATCGATTTATAGTGACCCCTTTAAACGATGCACTGCTGAGGACCCATTAACTATACAGAAGAAAACTGCCTCAGCATTTCGTTAACTACGGCCGCATGCAAGCCCATTCCTGGAAATGTAGACTGGAGTGTGAACATTTTCATCAATTTATTTTAAAGGTTGTTCCTATAGTTTGCACCTTTGTTGCAAAATCCTGATTTTAATCCCAATCTGTTTAAAAAGGCAACACCAGTTCCATTTGTATCACTGCTTCCATGCTGCTTATGTTAAAAAACAGCATGAAAGCAGTGCCAGGGTTGGACGGAGCAGTCAAAGTCAGCGCTCCTTAGGAGACCAGTGTGGCTGTGGCTGAAATCCTCAGCTCACTAACAATGCAGAAATAGAAGAGGCTTCAAGTGCGCATGCAGGGTTGGACGTAGAAAGACACCCGTCCAACCTGACATGCGCACTAACACTGAAGTTAAATGCAGACCCAGGCAACCTATGTCTGCTGTCAATAATTAAGCCCCACCCATGTACTCATAATGCACACTCATTATTAAAAGTGTGCACCCAACCCAGTTAGCGGAGCTCCTACACCATCATAGAGGATCCGCCCTGTGTCAATTTGAGATAATTTTGAACTATTCCCCCGCGCCTGATGTTTAGCAGAAACAAAGAATTGTGCCAACTGAGCATTAGTTTTGCTTAGATGTGTATGGTTTACGTTTCCATTAAAAACTGCTCATATATGTTAAAATTCAGAGGTCCTCCTGTTAGGGAATTTTGTCTGAGTCTATGGACTGTCCTGAGTAGCTAATGGCAGAGACGCAGGTCAGAGAATCATGTCATGAGGCTGATGGCCTATCCATTTGGAGTATTATCTCCAACGACATTTTTTTTCTTTATTATTAACTGGATGCTCACTCCTGAGAGAGACAGGAAGGTGGTTTATAATGGCAACGAAGTCTGCTCTGCACACTGGCCCTGGCCCTAACTCCGCCTCCAATAGTGACTCCTCCCCTACAAGCCACTACAATTACCCCGCCTCCAATAGTGACTCCTCCCCTACAAGCCACTACAATTACAAGACTATGAGGGGAGAAGTAGGCCCTCCAGGTACAGGGGAGCCTCCCCATCCAGCGTTGTGATTGGTCAAGAACTTTACTCTATCACAAGGACCCCGCTCAACAACTGCTGAGTTCTCGCAAGGTGGAGGAAGAGCGGCCATTTTCTTCTATGGGTCACAGCAGTGGTATTGGGATGCCCCTTGCTTTATAAGCTTAAGCTGGGGTTCTGTTGATGCTATAAACACTGATTAGTTATTTATGAGCCTGTATTGTCTGCACCTCTACAAATAAAAGTACTACAAAAAATTTAGGGAATGCCATAACAGAGGTGAGTGCTGTGAAGCCAACCATATAGTAAAGGGCACCCAGAATGTGAAAAGATGAAAAAGAGGGAAAGTGAGAGAGAAGGGGAGGGGCAGGAAGGAAGAGTGAACGGAAATACATATGAAAAGAAGGAAGACACTCATATGAAGGAAAGAGCACAAGGATGAAAGGATGGATGCAATGTGACAGGATTGATGGATGGAAGGAGAAAACAACATTATGGCTGAAAGAAAGAATCGCCTGAATTATGAAAGGCTGGATGGATGAGTGGATGGATAAAAAACTGGATAGAGGTGTGAAAGGATGGATTACTAGAAGAGGGTGAAATGCTGGATGAATGGCATTGAATGGATGGATAGGCAGAAGTATGGATGAATGGTTGGAAGTGTGAGTGGAAGGATGGAAGTGTGAAAAGATACATTGATGTATGAATGGATGAAAGGATGAAGAGATAGATGGACAGAAGGAGCCTCTTGTAAGCTGGGTAGAGCTTGCTCACTTCGGTCACCTGATGACATTCGAGGTATGCATCAAAGATAGGCTATTTTATTTCTGGCTACTAGTTGCTTCACAGTGTCATGGAACAAAACAAGGAGGGCAAGGCTCTTAAGGCTTACGGGTAGATACTGACTGACCAATCAGAATACACAGCCGGGTCGAATTATATTCAGTGGTATAGCTGGGATCATGACAATTCCATATACCGACCTGACTCTGCCCACATGGATGCTCTCACGGAACAGTTGCAAATTGACTGACCTTTTGCTTGGGCTAAACTGCTGTGAGTTCTGGGTGGAATCACACCGCCTCCTCCCTCTCCCTTGATGTTGGGATCTTCTCTCCCAGGGGACAATGAAAACCTGATTAGTGACATCCAGATGTCTGCTGTCTAATCTCTTGCCTTTCCTTTTGTCGTTTTCCTCGCCACCCCCACTTCCTCTGTGCAGGATACGCGGTGACAGCCGGCCATTTCTCCCAGCCTACCACCACAGACGTCGTCGGAGGAGCCCCGCAGGACGGCGGCATCGGAAAGGTGGGGTTCTGAGTCGCGCGCTATCAACCGTCCTTGGGTGCGTGCCCCTCGCGCTCCCATGATTCCTAGCGGCGATGTTGTGCTTGTCTGCAGAGTGATAGCCGCCCCGGCCTGACATGGCTGCCTGACGCCGTAAACGAACTGTCGCAGTCATGGGTGACATAAGCGAGTCTAAGGTCCCAGTTTAAACATTTCTGTGTTATTGTCATTCTGCTGTGGGTCAGTGCGAGGGACCAGACTAAGCACCAAATAGGTTGTAAAACAGCGACCAGGAAGAAGTAAAGCGACACTTGGGGCATTTTGAGACACTTGGAGTAACTGTCAGAAATCTTTTATAATAACATTATTCTAATATCTGATTTTCATATATATTTGCTTTTTACACTGCATTTATGCTGTTTCACATTGCAGTTTGTAATTTCAAATTTAACTTTAATCAGGTTATCTACCTGGCAAGCATGAACGTCTGCGTTGTCCTTGTTAGAATTCAAACCTATGATAAAGAGTGCACAGCAGATATCAACGTGTAGTGTGTAAACCATCTTACTGGCTTTTGTGGTACAAAAAACGTTGTGGCAGGCAAAGGAGCAAATAACTTCAGTGCTAAAAATGCAGATCGCCATAGTAATGTGCACGGCACAAAAGCCCATAATATAAACTTAACATTTAAGAGTGATTAAGAAAGATCTTCTGCAAACCCTACGGGTGTCTGCATAGAGACCGTTGCTCTCAGGCAGCGCCATGCAGTATTAAACATAGGGACAGCACAGTGTCTCAATCAAGCCAAGGCCTGGTGACCAGGGATGTAACGCCTGGGGTGTAGGGTGGGGCCAACTATTTAAGAGGGGCCCCATTGAACCCAAGGTCAATGAATATCTTTGAGATATGTGAGACTTGGGGGCCCTCACCATATCCTGCAGTGGGCCCCATCATTATGCCACTGCTGGTGACGTCAGTCGAGACAAGGTGCCCACCAGGGAAGTCTCTCTTTGGCTGACTGGGACAGTTGTGAGAACACCATGGTGCTGAGTTCAGCCTTTCTCAACAAACAACTTGGTGCAAGAGAAATCAACAGAGGCAGTATGTGAGATCAACATGTCACAAACGAGGTGGACACAAAAGAGAAAAGTTCAAGTGTGATGCGATCACAGCATCCAGTAAAGTGACACGAGTTTATAAAGCAAATTATTTGCTAGTACATGTCTCAAAGTTCTGTTTTCTACTACCAGTTGGCATGAAAAAGAATTGAGTATACACACAGCTTTTTATGTGGCTAGCTGTACAGCTTGCATAAGTACTTCATTATGCTGCTTTTCTCTAATGTTTCCGTACATTGATTTAATGCAACCCTTGAATATACATATTAAATCAGAATAATGTACTTTATGTGGCAGCCACATAGAATGGAGTGTGTAAATATTAATTTAAGATAGTGGTAATGTTGGCTTGGTGCATCTCTTATATGAAGGGGGCTTGTGTCTACACGCTCAATGACAGCCCTGTTGATTTATTTCACCTCCTCTCATTTTTTTTTAGGTTTATATTTTTAGGCCTGACAAACGCTCTGGGTCACTGATTAAGATCTTCCAGGCATCGGGCAAAAAGGTCAGTCATTGTTTTTTCAATTATTCGTCAGTTCTATTAAACCTTTTGTCTTTAGGAACATTTGGGTGGGATAGAATTGCTCCTGCAAGGCTCTGTTCTCCCACAGCAAGTGCTTGAATACTGTAAATAATATAGCTATTCTGCGGCTGCCTGTCCACTTACTGCGATGGCGAACACCAACGCCATTTAGGGCACAGATACTCTTTGGGGCTGAGAACTATACTTACTAACTTGTTTATTTATTTATTTATTTATTCAAAGTTTTATATAGCGCGAACAAGATCCTTACAGATATCAGAGCGCTTCACAAAGACAGGGTAGGGGCAGTAGGAATGAACAGCGGTAATGGGAGCAACGTAGTAGTCACTAACATGATAGGATAGTGATAAGATACTTAGAACATATCAATGTACAATCAGGTAAAGCAGTATCATGATAGGATAGTAATAATATAAAAAGAACATATCGATGTACAATCAGGTAAAGCAGTAATATAAGACAGCACAAGTCATTGATCCCACTACAGAGGTGTTCAGGTACACCTTGGGTGTGTGGGCGGTTTATACCAATGATTTAGTATAGAGGGAGCACTGAGTGGGGGCATCGGGAGAGTGAATCAGTGATCCACGTGTAACGTATATTGGTCGGTAGTATGAAAGTAGCGTAGTAATGTCCCCGTCAAGTAGAGGTATAATGCCAAGAGACAAGGTGTGCATTGAAACATTGCAATGCAGGGTCTCTGATCCAGCACCTATAAGGTTCAGGAGATCTTGGCCAGTAGGATGGTTTTCACCTCTTTCTTGAAGAGTGCAGTGGAGGAGATACGCCTTGTTTCAGGAGGGAGCGCATTCCAGATCCTGGGTGCCATTCCTGAAAAGGAGCGCTTGTAAGTTTTCTCTTTCCGGAATCTACGAGGTTTCAGGAGTAGATTTTTTGAGCTTCTATTGGATCTCGAACCTCCTGATATACACAACTTTTGAGCGAGGTAGTTGGGTGCATTGTGGTGCACCGCCGCGTGTGTCATAACTGCAATTTTTAGCTGTATTCTGGCTTCAATAGGCAGCCATTTTAGTGACTTTAAGTCTGGGGATATATGCGAATGTTTTCTTGAGCCAGTAATGAGTCTCGCCGCAGCGTTCAGGGAGGCTCTTAGGGGTGCTGTTGTGGATAGCGGGAGTCCGCTGAGTGCCACAATTCCGTAGTCTATTCGAGGGATGACTAACGCTTGTACAGCAGTTTTGAAGTCTTCAGCAGGGAGGAAGGGTTTAATTTTCCTCAGTGTGTTGATTTGGAAATTAGCTGCTTTTGTGGCTTTGCTGACATGCTGCTGCATGTTGAGCTTGGCGTCCAGTGTGATGCCTAGGGATTTCGCTGAGTCTACGATGGTGGGTTGGACATTGAGTGCTGTAAGGTTGTTGAGCCATGTTTGGGTGGTGGAAATTTTCGCCGGGGGTGAGATGAGTAGGAACTCAGTTTTCAGAGCATTTAGTTTGAGGTGGTTATCGGCTAGCCAAGATTGAGTGTTAATAAGAGTGGAATTCAGATGTTTGATATCTTCCGGGGATTGAAGCTTAAGGTACAGTTGTGTGTCGTCGGCGTACATATGGAATTGGACATTGGAAGCTTGGAGCAAGGTGGCGAGCGGTTCCATGACGAGGTTGAACAATGTGGGGGAGAGGGAGGATCCTTGTGGAACACCTAGATCTGCAGGCACAGGTGAAGATAGCACATTGTCGATCTTGAACTTCTGAGACCTGTTGTGAAGGAAGGACGAAAACCATTTGAGAACAGTTCCCGATAGACCCATTCTAGTGCTTAGCAGCTCCAGCAAGTTCTCATGTTTGACCGTGTCAAATGCTGATGAGAGATCAAGGAGGATGAGGAGGCAGGACTCATTGCGATCAAGAATTTGGAGGGCATCATCAATTATGTGTGTCATAGCTGATTCCGTGCTATGTTTCGCTCGGAAGCCTGATTGATGAGAGTTGAGGAGGTCAAATTGGTCAATGTGTTTTGTTAGTTGGACCATTTCTCCAGTAGTTTGGCCAGGGTGGGGATATTGGTGATGGGCCGGTAATTGTTTAGGTCAGACGGATCAGCTGTAGGTTTCTTGAGTATAGGCGTGACCTGCCCCACCTTGAGGGAGTCTGGAATGAGGCCTTGTTGCAGGGAGTGGTTGACGATTTTGGTCCAGAGAGGACCAAAAAGACCTATGCTTGTGACTATAGAACATCAGTATGTAGGGACAGAGTCACCATTCCACCTCAGTATCTATAAGCCTGAGTCCGACTAGCTATTGTGCCTCACTTGCCCTCCTAACCTTTCCAGAGAAACAAGTGATTTGGCACCCCAGACCACGACACTTTCGACCCTCTCAGGGATTGTGGTAACAGGAAACACCCTTCACTCCTCACTTGTTCACAATCAGATAAAAAAGAAAGAGTCACAAAGGAAGTTTACAATGTTTATTGTGCTCTAAGATGCAGTAATTGCGTATATCCAATGCTCTAACCTATTTCTCACCCTATACCACTCTCAATATATCCTCTAACCTCAACTCTGACTCATCTCAAACCTCTTTCTACTACTCTTTCCAATGCACTACCCTATTTCTCACCCTATGCCTCTATCAATATATCCTCTACCTACTCTCTCTCATTCATCCCAAACCCCATACCATTACTATGATCCCAAAAATTACCCTTTCAAGACTCTTTCCTGCTCTACCCCTCCTTATATGTCATACCTCTTTTACTATTCCTATCTCCCAAAACAAGCCTTTCTAAACCCTTCCCTCTGACTCTCCCCCCCTCCACCTCCCTTTTACTCATCCCTTTTCAATCCAAATAACAGGCCCCATCATGGGTAGCAAGCGCTATATATATGCAAACCTTTTTCCTTCTTCTATCCTTCCGCTATCCTTCTCAATCCAAATAACTGACTAATATATCCACCACTCAAATTACTTTAATATTTCACTATACTAATTCACCACTAATCCTTTATGGGTTCTGGAGTAGCGTGCTCCTTGCCGAAAAAGCACTTTGACGCCTCGTCAGGGGTAGTAAGCGCTATATAAATGCAATAACAACACAATACAATACAATTAGAAAACAAATACATGTCAATAATGTCATCAGCATGGGTAATAAACCGTATACAATAAAAAGCCCTGTCATGTTATCTGACAGATCTGCTTAAACACCCCTGTTCTACTGAAGCTAAGTGGCTATATATTATAGATCTCTGGGTGTAGTGGCGGACCCCGTACCTTAACATACATAGGTGGATGTTCTACATCTCAGCTGACACAGCACTCTTGTCTCAGGAACGTCGCTTTATGTGTGTGTTTTTTCAGAATCCCTGTCCTTAGTTATATGCCAAGATATGTGTATTCAAAACAGCAGCTGCATTCTTTTATTATGTCTATGTGCTAGTGTCTGATCAGTGAGAATAACAAGGGACTATGTTGTTTCACCTTCCTAGTCTATTCAGACTAAATCCCAGGAAAAGTTGAGAATACGAAAACATGTGCTGGTTCTATGTGAAAATACAATGTGGCACAAAGGCAAGCGCGATATTTAGTAATGTGTGCAAAATAAAAGCAGCCTACAAGGTGCACAATTTGGCTAACATAGGGAAAACGACTATGGGCCATACAAGAAACACACAACAAACTCATTGTAATTGTTTGTAATGTATATTAAAATAGTGGCATTGTTTTAAAATATGCGATAATCGATGAGGGCATTTTTGAAGATTGATTATGTCATTGCTAGATTTCTTTAGCGTCTATGTGTCTCCTATGCAGGTACTCTGATTGGTGCATCAAAATAATAGCTGTGCTAGCTGGGAGATATAAGATGCCGATAAAGCAGTTTTTTCCCATGTGCTGCATGCAGTGTTTTTAACATTTCCGCCCCAGTTGTTAACCCGGCTACTCTCTTACCTTATGTTTCGGTCCAGGCAATGCAACAACAGTTACGTGTTTAACATAGAACCACTAAGGCACTGATTACAAATGCAGGGATAAATTCCTGTCCTTGTGGGGAGGGGAGAGGCCCGTAAAAAAAGCAAGTCACGCGTTATTCAGTGTTTTAAATACCAATTCTGTATGTTATGCTTCATTTGCAAGTTAAAAAGTCAGAATAGGAGGTATGTACCATTTCTGATAAATACCTGACTCCGTGGTAAATCTTCTATTCATGTATGGTAAATACCTCACCTATCCCGCCTAACTTGTAATAAGTGCTCAAATATTCAATTACTAAGTAAAAGCACACGCTCCTGTCATATTTATAGGCACAAAATGCTAATTAATCTTCAAGGAGCTAGGGTACAAATGTCAGGAGCGGACAAGAGGCCAAAGTGAAAGAGGGTTGTTTACTAATTGGGCCGCAGGGGTTGTTGTGTGAGCCTTTATCCGGTTTTAGCCATATGGAACCACGTGTGGCGTCTACACTCTCATCAGCAGATTCTACTTTATCCATCTGCGGGCTCCAGAGTGTGGCAGTTTTTATAAGTCCCTGGGTCCTTTGTTGTCCTCTTGCTCCAGGACATCACCAAAAAGAAACATTTTCCTTGGCTGCATGCTGAGGACGTTCTGTATGAATGCTGCAGGCTCCTTCTCAGCAAGAAAGTACACACTGAGCTAAGACTCTAGTACAAAAAAACAACAATTCCATTAATAGTAGCAGCAGTATTTCTTAAATGAGCAGTACCAAAAATTATCTTAATTATCATCACCTTTTTATTCTTCAATAGCGCTAAAAGTCAAAGAGTGGCACCATAGTGCTCATAGTGCAGAAAGAGAGTGCACATGACCTAGATCAAAGGTTTGCCAGCGGAGTGAGATGTGATATAGTAGATTATTCTACTCTATGATCTCCTGAAAAACATTACACATAATTAGACATATGGTTTATTTCCAGCCTGTCTGAGCAGATGCAACACAGGGCTGCTCGGCTACTTCTGAGATTGATCAAACTGTGACCCAACATGCCTGACACATTCAAAGTATGAAGATAGCATAAACAGAAAATGTAGGATGGGTGGGTTATTTGGCAAATTTGTCCAAAAAAGGTATGACCTAAGGGAATGGAATTATCAGCAGAGAATAGGATGGGTGCCCAGACTAAAGCTAAAATAGGAATTGTGGACATAATGTATAAAGAAATGCTCTGGAATCATTCCCACTTGTACAAACTTTAGTGCAATGAAATAAGATGGCTGCTAAATGTGAAGTGCGGCAGGGCCTGATTCTGAACAAGACGCGCGACATCCTGTCTGGGCTGATACTGAATGCTCTGTTGTGACTCGGCTTGGTTACAGATGGGCTCTTACTTTGGCTCCTCCTTATGTGCAGTTGATCTGAACTCTGACGGTCTTTCGGACCTGCTGGTCGGGGCGCCCATGTTCTCCGAGGTGAGGGACGAGGGGCTCGTCACCGTCTACATCAATAAAGGAAACGTAAGTACTGCCAGTGGGCATCTATTTTACTCCTACGATGCATGGCTTCTTTGCAGCAATGCCCGGTACACGTCCTTGGTATTGAACGTTATTGGAGGAGTGGCCGGGAAAGGACTAAAATTATATTATTCATGGTTAAAATTGTACTGTCAACTCTAGAGGCACAGTAGAAAGCCTGACACAAAAGGGAAGTCTGGACTTGCCAAGGTTCACTTGTAATATAAAATTGCACATAATGCAGCATTGCACAACTGTCGCGATAGCTATGGATAATGCAGCCTCTATCAATCTGCCTCACAGTTTATAAATTGTATGGCTATCAGCACCGGCTCCTGCAGGTAAATGCGGTGGGGCGGGGTACGGGGTGGGGGGTTAAGTCGACAGAATACAAAATAGGATTTATTTATTTATTTTATTTTCCCTATGCCGTCATCTGTCGACTCCCCCTCACCCCCACTCCCTGCCCCACCACCTCACCATGCTTACCTGCAGGAGCCACAGCTGCTGGATATCTTGGCAAATCCATAACAGTCTCAGGATCTTGGGACTGAATGCAATGGATATGAGCCTACACCGAAAAGAGAGTTGAAAATGAAAATATTCCTGTGAGACTTGACCTCAAAAGTTAGATTGTCTTCTTCAGACAGCGGGTGTTGTGGAATGACAATGGCAGAGAAGCACGTGTAAAGCATGAATGGGAAAGACCTAATCTCTTGGGAATTCTTCTCATGTGTGAATCTGCAGCCTCTTTTGAGGATGTTGAGCTTGGACTATTTTCCATTAGGGACAGAAAGTAGCCTTCATTGCTGGAGGTGTCAAACAAGAGCAGCTGGAGTAAGGCCACTCTATAAATGACTCTTCACTAGGCCGAACTAGGTAGTCTGGGATATTTTATCGTGATGTGCCAGAGTGTTGGGAGCTATGTTTGGTTAGAACACCATGGATCTACATTACCTGCAATGATAGGCGATGACCCTTGCTAAGTTGTAGTTGACGACACTGATATTTTCCACAACCATCACTTCACTATCCAAACCCTCTTTGTGCACTCTTTATTTCAATACTCCAAAGACACCAAAATTAAGCTTCCTCAGCCTAAATTCTCATTTAGGTTCAGGCCAACTCCTTATCCAACACAAATACTTAGGATCTCGTTCAGTGGAGGTTAGCATGTCCCAAGGGTAGTGGGGTGGGGGAGGGAGGCATAAAAAAAGGCACTTACCTTTTCTACAGGTGTGACGTCCTCCTCGATCCTTCTGTCCTCGAGGCTGGCAGGCCCCTGACTCCGAAATCAATCCCTGTGCTGCTCTCATGCAGCATGAGAGCAGCGCTAGGATTGGTGGGAGCGGCCTCTATCAGCGCTCACAAGAGCACCGGAGGCCTTTGTTTTCTCTAACCCAGCTGTCATAAGTCAGCTGGGTTAGAGGGGTTTAAAATGTGCACGCCTGGCGACCCGTTGGAAGACGGACGGCCAAAGAGACATCCGCATTTTAAACTCAAGAGCACAAAGCTCCCTGCCGCCACTCAGCAGCATATTATAAAGGGGGGTAGAACCCATGCAATCGTGGGGACCTGGGCGTCAAGTAGTAAATATATAGAGGGGTCCCCGTGAGAAGGAATTATTTATACACAAACAATAAAAATTCCAAGGAAACTAAGATAGTACTCAAAGGAAAAAAGATGTCATTTATTCAACAACACAGGATAACAATTTAAAGCAATATTTGCAATCATTTAGAAGTAAAACGAGAAATCGAAAAAATGAAAAGGCCCCAAGAAAGGGAGGGAAGGAAGTGTGCTCAAAGGCTGTGTGAAAGATTATAAAGATAGTACACAGACTTAAACATAATGTACATATATCCCAAAATCAACAAAGAATTACAAGTTATTCCAAGAAACCAAAACGGCCTACATCAATTAAGGCCCCGGCAAAGGACTGAATTTATCCTACAAACAGGGGTCGAAACGTCGACACCACTTCACTTTGGGACATCCGGCACATTTCCTGTATGTGATTGATTTATACATGTGACCGTGGAATGCCCCACCTCTTTTGTAATACTTGCCCAATACTTGCCTTAATTGATGTAGGCCATTTTGGTTTCTTGGAATAACTTGTAATTCTTTGTTGATTTTGGGATATATGTACATTATGTTTAAGTCTGTGTACTATCTTTATAATCTTTCACACAGCCTTTGAGCACACTTCCTTCCCTCCCTTTCTTGGGGCCTTTTCATTTTTTCGATTTCTCGTTTTACTTCTAAATGATTGCAAATATTGCTTTAAATTGTTATCCTGTGTTGTTGAATAAATGACAACATCTTTTTTCCTTTGAGTACTATCTTAGTTTCCTTGGAATTTTTATTGTTTGTGTATAAATAATTCCTTCTCACGGGGACCCCTCTATATATTTGCCACTCAGCCTGCCCTGTTCTGATGCTCAGCCCGGGACGGGTCGGATGCGGAAAAAAAAAATGTAATAAATAAACTTTATTACCATTTTATTTTTCAGCTCTGGCATGGGGCTTTTGTTTGTGGGGTGACACTCCCCCTCTCAAACGGAAGAGCCGCCCCTGGTCTTGGTGTAAAAACAAAGCAAGACACTGCAAGAACTGCATGCTCTGGGGCTCATCATTTGAGATTTTGTTCTCACTGACCGGAATCCTGTAGAGTATTACCAGATGAGTCTTGATGCCAGTGCCTCCTGTGAGGGGCTTAATCAATATGTTCATCACAGCAATGCACACTGTCCTGTCAGTAACACAGGGCAGATTCTACTGTCTGGAGGGTTTTTCCAGATAATTCTGTCATATAAGTAATTAACAAGGGATCATGAATTGGTTGTATTGTATAATATAAGGAAGAGTCCATTGGCTCTCTTATCTCAAGCTAGATATCGGGCACAAAGCATGTGACTGCAATTCTATAGCTGCAGCCTTCTCTGCCGAGAGTACAAAAAACATTTATAGCAATGGAGAAAAAGCTGAAGCAGTATCAACGGCCTAATGTATGAAGTGATTTATTTGTTGCCAAACCTGGTTTGGCGACTTTTACATCGCTTTTTGTGATGTACTAACCCAACTTTGCATTTCAGAAAACTTTTTTCGAATTCACAAAATGGATTTAAAACCTTATATCTAAAAGCATTTTGGAAGGGCTGTGCTAAGGATGTTCTTTCCAAATTGTGAGTTGGTAAGATACATATCAATAGTTTGTAACCACAATTCCAGTCACAAACCATTGATCTGTTAACGATTCCCAATTTGGGGTGGTTACTGATTTATAATAGGGGAAGGGTCCCCTTTGGACTCCTTCCCCATTGTGAATTGGGGTGGCAGCCACGTTGGGAGGAGGAAGCAGTACAAGAGAACCTTCCCACAATTCGGTATTTTGTGAACCTACTTATTTGTGCATAGATCGGTTCACAAAATCAGAGTGCATTTGCAATAATTCACTGCACAAGTTGCAACAACTTTTTGTGAATACAATCTTTGTACACTATTCTCCCTGTGTGGAAATGATTTTCGATCCTTACTGTAAATATTGACATGCACTACACCACTCACAATAAGACTTAGAAAACAGTTCACTAAACATCAGATCTAGCAGATCATTTTGGCGCCTTAAAATAAACTTTGCACTGCTCTTTTGTATTACCAGGAGTTTGCAACATCGGCTTACTGCAATATTTTCCATGTTAATGCAGTGCTTAATATGAGGCTTTTCGAGTTCGGTCTCCTTAAGATTATGCACAGAACTGTATTACTTGTTTGATACCGCTGCATATTTGCATTACTTGTATTATTGATTTACTGATCTACATGATTGGTTTTGCCTTCATTTATTTGCACTGTAAGCTCCTCTGATTTATTGGTTTGACTATGTTCCCTAATGTACCCCTCTATGTAAAGCGCTCTGATATCTGCAAAGATCTTGTTCGCGCTATATAAAACTTTCAAAATAAAAAAATAAATAAATAAGGTAGTACCAGCGCTGTACGTAAATCTAAAAAAACGTCTTTGAGAAACATAGTTTATCAAGTATTCATTTGTATATGGCTTTATGATTGCAAAAGATGTATCGTATTTGTCAGTTAATTAATGTGATAAGATGACCACTAAGATAAGTAACAAATACAAAATGAAATAAACAAATAAAAAAGATATAAACTAATTCCATGTTGTTGTTCCTCCAGTAGTAGGTGGTTGAGATAGTGGACACGTAGAGCTATTTTTGGAAGTAACACAGGTCTTGTGGGAAATTTTGTTTCAAGATGTTTTATTTACCCTCTTTTCCCAGGCCTAAAACAAATCATTTTTAAGGGGTACTTTTTGTTTTTCCTTTTGTAGCCCTAGTGCCTTCACAAGACCCATTATGTGATACTAGTCACACACAGCTTTACTTTCCCTGTTCCTTGGTGAGAACTGCAAAAGGAATATTTTGAAATTGATCAATGCTGCAGTGCAGCAAATTATATAATGTAAGTTCTTTCCCTTCCAATGAGTAGTTTATCAGTGCTTTTACGCTCATCGTCTGTGCAAAATAGCGGCATATAGAGCAAACTTTTGTTCAGGTTCTTGGCCGGAAGTAGACCTCTTTGACAGCTACAAGTCACTTCAGTTATCAGCTGCTTTGCCACTTCATGTAGTCTCCATTCTCCAGAAGTCAGAGTCAGCTGCAGTGGTTGGCTAGCTAGCAAGGAACTGCTGAGGTCCTGGGAAACTCTTAATATGTATACTATATTTTGCCCGAGACATACAAGGAATCGTGTTTCCTGCCTAAGTTCCTTGGGCACTTAAAGGACTCTTATACACTATAATGCAACGAAACACAGCTTGTGTTAAAGGAACACCTGAATATAAACAAAGAAAGTATAGGATGGGCATTTCAGGTTGGCTGACCAGCAGCACATCCCCTCACTATGAACCTACACCGACACTCTCTCGCTCCATATAACCACCAGTAAAAGAAAAATAAAAGCACTATACGTGTGCTGTTACCAGCCAAGGGTGCCTGGCTCTGTCTAAAAGCAAAAGTAATGCCTGGGATTCGGAGAGATTTCTGCACTACAGTTCAGCATTATACTTATATTTTAGTGTTCGACCGTATTTCCTGTTTTCCTGGATGAAACTGCTCCTGTTGTCTGGCATTTGTGGAGCCCCTGAAATTGTTAATGTGGAAGGCCAGAGCTTGGAAAGCTGCAGCTCTGCAAAATGGACACCTCCACTTTTCACTTTTGAAAATAAATCCACGTCGGAGGCTAGAACTTCCAGGGAGGTGTAGGTGGAGTTAATAGAAGGATCCTCTTAACCATGCTCCGGCAGCAAAGCCTTGGAATGGGTCTGATGGCCCAGTACAGAGAGGTGGAAGTGTTCACTTCCCTTCCATTGATTTTGCATGCTCTGGTAGTCCCTCCATGTGAATCTCAATCCCTAATAAGCCAACCAAGGTTCAGAAAGAAGGACACATCCTCAGCAAGGTAGCATGAGGACTAGTCGGGCACGGGGTCCTCTTGTCATTTGTTCTAGGGACATTTTGGTCCCCTTTTGACTTTCCAGGATATATTGTTATGATGGGCTGGTCTATCATCACAGGGTGTATGGAATTTCCTGTGAAATCATCTTTACACTAATAAGCATTATGAAGCCTGAAGAATTGTTTCGGGGCTTCCTCTAATAGAGTTAAGCTGAGTAATAACGTGTACTGTAACCCCCATTGAGGAGACACTGAGGAGTGGGCCAATAAAGTGTCAGTCATTTAACAGGCAGATGCACGCAGGGCTGGTGTTTGTGGCCGGGATGGACAGGGAGTGATAGCTGAGCTAGAAAGCTGGGTTTGAGCTGTTTTACCATAAAGTGCAGAAAAAAACGGTGTTTTTTGTGAAACATTTCGGTGAACGTGCAAATCAGATTAGGTGTTTTGCAGTGTGATCTCGAGACCTTTTCCCTGGATCATGCTATAGTCAGTACTTTCTGTGCGGTGTTGTGGTGTGTACTGCCAATTACCACAGATATACTAAGGTTTCTGGTATTACTGTACGTCAAATATATAACTGATCTACTCTTTTCTACAATTGACTCTCCAAGGGTAACCAAGTTGAGCAGTAAAGACCAGTTGGACGAGGACAGGAAATAGGCCCGGGCACCAAAATTAAAGTGGCCCCCATTAGTGAATTAAATATTTAAAAAATGGCCCATGTCTGCAAATTGGGTCAGTTTTGTACTTTTAAAGACACACTCCATATATATGTGTTCTGCAAAGATTTGAGCTTGCTGCAAGCAATGTGTTTTTTACCATTAAGCAAAGTAACAGTGAAAACAGGCCCACAAACATCAAACTATAGCCCACACTCTTCCCTGTCAGACCAGCTCGCTGGGCACCACCTGATGGCCATATAAGTCAGTATGACTGTGGTAAAGACTTCAGAATGCAGTAGTAGGTTGGAACTCAGGCACAGTAGTCGCCATAAAACCACAAAATGAACTAAAGGTCCAGTCACAGTTAAAGATTTTTTTAAACAGAAGATCATTATTTACAAATCAAAAACAAAGATTCCAGCAAAGGTATGACCTCCTCTCCTTTACAGAGCTTATGATAATCTTCGACACTGTAGTTCAAATAATCTTGGGGCGCACAGGCTATGCTATCTAATGAGGGAGTGTTTCTGAGATCTTTATTGTCTTCAGAATAACTCAGCTTTGTTAAAAATGAGACAGCCTTTTTGTATGTTATGATATGTCTGCTTTTATTCTGATTTTTACATATGACGTTTGTGAAAGGGATGCCAGCTCAATGTGTTTGAACCCATGCTTTTGAGAGTCAGTCAAAATGTCACAAAGTCTCCAAATATATAAATACCCCAAAAATTAACCGTTATTCCTAACCACAAAAGAGTTACAGTTTTGGGGACCAAAGATCTAGCCAAAAGTCAAGAGTTTAATTAGCATGGTGGTAGGTGACAAGGGGTATCCGGAGAAAGTTCAATGGGGAACCAGTTGCTGCTCAACTAATCTCCAAACTCAAAGATCTAAAGAGGATGTCTATTGCTTCTGGAATGTAGATCTTAAAGTAAGCCTGAGGAGCGACAATACTTTAGTTGTTTGCATCTAGCAAATATCTGGCTGCAGTTGGAATCTTCAGGAGGTGTAGGAATCTGAATGATTGTAGACACCCACTTCACCCACTGCTTTGTGGTAGGTACTAAACTCAGGACAACCGTTTCCACTTCCCACTACACTACATTGACATGAAAGTTAGAAGGCAAAATCTATTCTGTCCCTGTTCAGTGGAACCATCATGTTATGCAGCATGCAACATGTCCTTGCAAACACTTATGGATATCAAATGACTCCATGTCATCAAGGGTGCAGTGCTCCAGTCCTGGGATTTTTCTTCACTAATTATTATTTTTAGATGTGTTAGTGAAATTGCATTAACTAGAGCAAGCCAGGACCACAACTTCTAGAAAGCACACTATTGTTAAACAAAAATCGAGGCCTGGGGCACTGCATCCTTGGTGGCTTGGAGGACTTCTGACAACTTTATCCAAACCTGGTCTCCATTCACAATTCTTATGAGCCTGAACTCAGAACACATACACATCTTATATAACGCACAGCTACCTAGATACCTGCAGGTGGAGTAAAGCAATCCATAGGTGGTGCACTGAGCCTGTTGTATTTCAGAGAGATGGCAGGTCTGCTGCTAACCAGGGGTTCAGGCTGAAATGACCTGTGGCTCTGCAATATTTGTTCAGTTGCCACCAACATTTGGTTTTCAACAAACCTGGTTTGAGGGAGTTGTGGCTGCCCTCTACTTAAGAGTATTCCCCCCCTGGCAGCCTAATGTCCTGTTTTTGAAAATAAAAGAAGGAGCATCAGTGGTTTCGAAGTTTATCATATTCACTGTGGGAAGAACACAGTGTTGGTATTGATATTGGGAACAGCTATGCTTGCCATTCAAGGACATTCATCTCTGCAGTGCGTCAAGAAAAAACGGCAATATTTAAGAATATAAAGTGATTGTATAGATTCGGCGGCCAAGGCTACCACTGTTCGCTGTGTAAAGAGAAATAGTAGGCTAAACCACTCCAACTGGCAACACTGGGGTCTTCATTTAAGGGGTGTACTCTGGGATCCACTTCTATATTTATCAGAATTCTAACGTAGTGGAACCTTTCATAAATTAGACATTGAATACACTTATCCAGCAATGGTTGGATATTGTACAATGTATTTTGGCATTGAAAACCTTCCAAGCATTCTGTGTGTAACTCATTGAACTCTACCAAATCACTCTCTCCACCAGTCAGAGCTCATCTCCTAACGCCTTTAGAGTTTTCCGTAAAAAAGGCTAATGGCGACAGAGTTGACTGTGTGACTGCCAGTTAGAGCCTTCAGCTGCCCAGAGGCTCTGGGCGGCGAAGGGATGTGGTGGCAGTGACCAGGTGCTTCCTGAGATGTGTTTGTGCACTTGCTGTCTGGCAGCAAAGAGGAGGTATTCTTTCTCTTAGTATTGAACGTTCAGCTGCCCGGTCACAATGTTTTTCTTAGCCTGTCCTATTTCCTGTTGCTAGGGCGTCCTGGAGGAGCAGCTCGTTCTGAATGGTGACAATGCATACAATGCTCACTTTGGAGAAAGCATGGCTGCTCTTGGCGATATCGATGATGATGGATTCCCAGGTGAGCACCATGACTCGAACTGATGTTTGTTTGGGTAGAAGTAGGTACACACCTTGAAATATAATACCTTAAATTAAAAGTATCAAATGGCTTTGCCAATAAGTTTTTGCCATGTTGTACACCAACTTGGGTGCTGTTCAGCATGGCTAAATGTTAGTGTGGCAAGGAGTGTCATAAAGTGGATTGTCGTGGAGTAGACTGAAGTGTCATGGAATGGCGTGGAGTGGCGTGAAGTGGCGTAGAGAGGTGTAGAGTAGAGTTGAGTGGCGTGCAGTGTAGTGAAGTGAAGTGGAATGTCATGGTGTGACATAGAGTGGAGTGGTGTAGAGTGTTGTGGAGTGTCGTGGAGGGTGCAGAGTGTCCTATAGTGGAAGGACTTAGAGTGTAGTAGAGTGGCATAGAGTGTCAGAATGGAGTAGAGTGTTGGGGAGTGGCACAGGGTGTTGTGGAGTGGCATAGAGCAGAGTGGAGTGCCCTGGAGGGTGTTACGTAGTGTGGAATAGAGTGTTGTAAATTAAAATGGCATAGAGTGGAGTAGATTGTTATAGAGGGGAGTGGCATACTGTGGACTGGTGGAGTAGAGTGTTTGAAAGTGGAGTGGCGTAGAGTGGAGTAGAGTAGAGTGTCATAGAGCAGAATGACCTAGAGTGGCGTGGAGTGGAGTGACAGAGTGGAGTAGTGTATTGTAGACTAAAGTGGCATGGAGTGGCATAGAGGGAATTGCGTAGAGCGACGTTGTAGAGTAGTGTTGTAGAGTGGCACAGAGTGGAGTAGAGTGTTGTAGAGTGGAGTGACATAGATTGCAGTGGCGCAAAGTGCAATGGCACAGAGTGGAGTGGCACAGAATGGAGTGGAGTGGCATAGAGTGCAGTGGTGTAGAGCAGAGTGGTGCTAAGTAAAGTGGAGTGGTGCAGGGTTGAGTACATTGGCATAACAAATGTTTAAGGCACCCCCTGCAATGTACAAGGAGGGGCATCCGCTCCCAATTTTATCCAGAGCGCTCAGACCCGAGTACTGTGCTGAGGGCCCCCCCTGCAGCTGTCCCCCTGCACCGCAGGGGATGCGGGGGCCTGTGGTACACCCCTGGTTGAGTGGAGTGGCGTAGAGTGGAATGGCACAGAGTGGAAAATAGTGGCCTAGCGAAAATTGTTTCAGTGTAAAGTGAAGTGGCGTAGAGTACATTGGCATGGAGTAGATTGTCGTTGAGTGCAGTGATGCAGAGTATAGTGCCTTAGAGTGTAGTAGCAATACATTGCATTGGCGTAGTGTAGCAAAGAGTAGAATGGAGTAGAGTGTAGTGGCGTTAAGTGGAGTGGAGTGGAGTGGCACAGGGTAAAGTGCAGTGGTAGAGTGAAGTAATGTAGAGTATAGTAGCATAAAGTGTAGTGGAGTAGAGTGTATTGGCATAGAGTGGTGCAGAGTAAAGTAGTACAGAGCACAGTGCAGTTGCATAGGGTGCAGTTACATAGAGTGCATTGGCCTATAGTGCAGTGGCATAGAGTGCAGTGATAGAGAGTGCAGTGTTGCTGAATAGACTGTCATAGAGTGCAGTGGTGTATAGTAGAGTGGTATAGAGTGCATTGACGTAGAGTGGTGCAGTGTACAGTAGCATAGAGAGGAGTGGAGTCCAGTGGTGCAGAGAAGAATAAAGTGGTGTAGAGTGCTGTTACATAGGGTACAATGGAGTAGATTGCTGTGGCATAGAGTGTTGCAGAGTAGAGTATAGTGGCTTAGAGTGTATGCCGAGTGCCGAGTAGAATGCAGTGGCGTAGAGTGCATGGTTTTGAGTAAAGTGATAGGGTGCATCGGTGTAGAATGCATTGATTAGAGTAGAGTGCAGTGACATAGAGTAGAAGGATGCAGAGTGGAGTGGTGCTGCGTAGATTGGAGTGGGGTAGAGTGCAGTCATGCAGAGTAGAGTGCAGTGGCACAAAGAGGAGTGGCGCTGAGTTCAGTGGCATAGAGTAGATTGTTTCAGAGTAGAGTGAAGTGACATAGAGTGGGGTGGTGCAGAGTAGAGTGCAGTGGCATGCGGTGGCATAGATTAGAGTGGTGCAGATAGATTAAAGTAGTGTAGAGTGGATAGGCATAAAGTGCAGTAGCGTACAATGGAGTGGTACAGAGTAGAGTGAGTTGGCATAGAGAAAAGTGTTGCTGCAGAGTAGAGTGGCATAGAGTGAACTTGCGTAGAGTGGAGTGATGTGGCCTAGACTGGAGTGGTGTAGAGTGCAGTGGCGAAGAGTGTAGTGGATGCATGGTAGAGTAGAGTGGGGTAGAGCGTATTGGCATAGAGTAGAGTAGATCACTGTAGAGGCATAGAATAAAGTGGCGTAGAGAGGAGTGATGCAGAGTAGACTACAGTGACACAATGTCTAGTGGCGTAGAATGGAGTGGCTTATTGTGGAGTGCTGCAGAGTAGAGTGCAGTGGCATGGAGTGGTGTAGAGTAGAGTGTAATGGGGTAAAGTGGAGTGGAATGGTGTGGTAGCGCCCTGCCATTACAGACAATACATCTTCAATTGAATTGACCGTTACATTTGCACAGACACAGTTTTACTGATAAAAGTATACAGTACCCAAATGGTAATGGGTAGAAATGACATCACTTAGTGTATTGATTTTTTTTGATCGTATTAAAATATTTGTATCCACCACACTTCACAATTACCGAAAATGTGCTTCATTTGTGCTTTCCTAATTCTGATATATTCTGTAACATCAGCACAGTTCATTTACAGACATTTAACGTTTGTTTTGTGCTAGAAAAAATAACATCTTACAGCCTTCCTCCAGCACACTCCTAGTAGCCAGCATGATTGTCACTTAAATCCTCTTACTTTTAAGTCAGAGAAAGAAAAGTAAACACCAAGCTCCCTAGGAAGATAGAGCCTGACATTTGACCTCTGTCTTTGAATGCACAGCAAATTTGACAAGATAAGAACAAGATTTAAAGGCCTGTTTACAGAAAGTGAGCTGAGGAAGAATACAGTAAATAAGATATGGCCACGGAAGGGACAAACTCAAGCTGGACAGCCTAAACAAATAAAGCCAGCAAACAGAAAACAAGCAAATGTGAGTTACACACCACAAAGCCGATGGTAAGCAATGGGCGGAATTCATTCCCCGGGAAGCTTTCCAAATGTCCCCAAGATGTCATTAGCAAACATGGCAGCTGGTCTGTCTGGTAGGCTTTGACCTAAAAATAGCATTCTTTTACATTTTATACATATATTACATTTAGATAATAATCATTAATGTAACGTATGAACGACTGAAGATGTCCCAGTAACAATCTAGAGGTTTAGAGGAGCCTGCGTTTCTAAGAGAATTCAGAATGGGCAAAATGGTAAAATGTAATTTCTGAAATTCTATATGCTCAGTCATTAAATTCTTTCAGCACTTTTTCCTAATCATCGCACAAAGAAAAAGCCCATGTTTGGCATGGAAACGCCAATTCGGTCTAGGCACCCAGTACCCTTAACCATACACCAAGCAAGGCATCCACCATAAAGCCTGACTTCATAAGCAGGGCACCACCTTCTCTTGAATGCCTGCAATCTCTGGCAAGCTGTCAGCACGGATGCGACATGATTGCAGGTCATGAAATAAACAGCCATGAACATTGAATTAGATATGTTGTTACATTTCTGTTGCATAATTGTATGTGATAAGAATGAGCGAAACCTTCTGTCCACCTCTGAATAATTTAGAGCAGAAGCTTCCATCATACCCACTATTTCACCAGCGCGGCATTTTATGGTGCCCTCTTGGTGCCAAAGAGTTGAGCAAGCACCCACTTTTTCGTACCATGTTGCAATAACTCCCTAAACCAATTCCAGTTGAAATTCCTGGGATCTGAAGTTAAATCTTGTGTCTATATTCCATGCAATATCACTCAGTGGTAACGGCATCTAAATGTTTTTTATCGACATTTGTAAAGTGGGCGGTCTGCCGCTAGTAGTGTTCTTGATAATGTAGGAACTACTTCGAAACAGTTGAAAGGTTCCTCTCACAGGGCGGTGTCTGAGACCGTTTTGTGGATGTGCGGTGAGTTGAGTGAGCGAGAGTGGACCTCTGTTAGGTGAACGTGGCAGCTTCAATGGGCTGTGCGTTTCTGCAGTCTGAGCCTGGAGGGATCCAGCAAACTGCGAGGCACTAACTCAACTGCGACTCACACCTATCGCCTGGCAACGTATATGTGTTAGTGCAAGTTGTAATATGCTTGACTGGTGAGGTACAAGACCAACTTTGGAAACCCTTTCAACATATGGTTATGAGGTAAGATCAAGTCACACTTGAATGACTAAATGAATGAATAGGCAGCTTCTAAAGCGCTTGTTTAACAGGATGTTGGGTCAGTGTTTCTGTAATGAACCAGAATTTAAGGTGTTTGCTGAGAAGAGTGCCTGGTTTTGCTCACTCTTGTCCTTCAACTGAGTCTTCAAAGGCATTTTATGAGCCATCTTTAAAAGAGATTTAGGTCAGACTTTACAAAATTACTTTCTCCTACAAATCTTTATATTAACGATCTACCAGAATGGGGAAGCACTGCGCAGCCCCACAAACTGAAGAACAAAAACAAAGCGACTACACCAGCTACCTTCCTTAGCCCTGAAAAGAAAAAGTCCCACTTTCTCAGAGGCGTTGCCATTGCTTTAGTGTGGGTGTCACATGCTGCACGGCCAGAACATGTCCCAGATCTCCTCCGTATCGTGAATTTTCACTTTGCTCTGCTTTGTCCTCGTTATCTCCTCTCACAGTTTCATTCATGTGTTCTGTTGTACGAGTGTCCCTTTTGATAAAACCCGGGTGTAAACGAAGTGATGACACAAGTCTTAAGAGTTTCCGAAGCAAAGTCTTCTGGTGCTGGCTCGTTGCCCACTCTGACTCATGTCCCTGTGCGCTTTCTGAGTTCTCCCATTGTGTTCCTCGAAATCATTTGGCCCCAGTTTCCACAGTGGCACAGTGAATGAATGGTTTGTTGAGTAATGTTACCCTAAGTTGTCGGAAGTTATGTGAAGTTGTTCTAAGTTAAGTGAAAATATAGATGAATCGCATGGCTGCATGAAGTGATCATGACACTAAATTCAGATAACAAGTGCCCTGTTCACTAACAAATTCTCATCCTACAGGACTTCGATGCCCAGTAGGGTGTGGCATCTCAGCATAGGTAATCATTTCACAAGGGATGTGGTTGAAAAGCAAATAAAGAGTTTTTTTTTTACAGGCGTGCAAATGCAATTGGTTGATCCTTGTGTATAATAAATCAGGAAAGCTGACAAGGGGCAGAGATGGGATTCAGGCCTCGCCTTAACATATACATGTATGTCTCCTGACTTTCCTTTAGTATTACAGGCATGTGACTAAGCACAGAAGCCTGTCTCGCATTTCACCCTCTTGCATGGAACTGCTTTTCTTAGAGGAGTGATGAAAGCCGTAGAGTGTACAAAAACCCAGATCTCTCTAGGGTGAACGTCATCCGCCCAACGGCAGCTTACTCCTCATCCCATTTGGTTTGGCATTTTTTTTGCAGCACAATCTATTTCATTAGAGCCATAAAACTTAAAATATAAGGATATAAGGAAAGCCACATCAATCACCAGCTCTCTTGAAGGCCTGAGCAAGAGTACTGCTGACTTATGCCAAGACAAACGAGCAGCTCTTGGCAACAATTCTGAACTTAGCTGGACTGACATTTCCGCCCTCAAGCTTGTTATTACTTTTAAGGCAGGGGATGGGAGGGGTGGGAAAGATGAACGCCAATTGAAGGGTGCAAGGCAGCCTGAATAACTGAACATTTCCTTTTGGTGGTTTTTAATGTGTATACAGATGTTGCAATTGGCGCCCCAAAAGAAGACAACTATGCTGGAGCGGTTTACATCTACCATGGCGATGCGGATGGGATTGTTCCCAAGTACTCTATGGTGAGCTTTTCCATATTGGCAATTTTATGTATAAAATATTTATTAGATAAATAGCTGGATAGTAGGTAGATGGATGGATGGATGGAAGGATGGCTACAGCAACAGTGAGTTACATATATAAACAGGGATATCCACTTATCTCCGGGTAACAAACACACTATGGGCCATATGTAGGAACACATTTTCCCATAGACACAGAATGGGTAAAACCCTGTGATACATCTGGCCTTACGTTTCTTATTTTACCTTAAGATCTTCGGGAAGCATTTAGGAAAGTCAATCATAAATGTGTAGCAGGTAAAGTGCATTTTGAATGGGAGTGTCTATGTTGAAGAAGTTTCTTTGATCTGGTGATCATCCTCTTCTGTGACCATAAATGATTTTATGACATACAGTGGGCGATCAGGCAGCATCTCTTTTGCCAAAGATTTGATGCTGGTTCACAGGTATTGCCATTATCCCCCAGCTCATGCATAAATCTGCATGCATCCTGAATGTTTGTGTCATTGAAACTTTTCAAATCTGGTTGTACAAAAATAACAAGCTTGTGGAAAGGCGATATAAATTACCCCATGCCACACATCTGTTCTTCCTAAGCTAGTGAAGTGCATTCTATTGACCCTGCAGAATCAAGCTGCACTAAAACTCCTAAATAATTTCCCCAAACCAATTAAAAAAGGATATGGCATAATTACAAAGGACCTGAATTCAAACAAACAGGTTCAAAAAGTCAAAAATCCATTGCTAGAGGATTTCATCCTGTTTTGGTTTCGATTATTGATGTTCTGGCATTCACAATCATACTCAGGACTTGTCCTGAAAATAGACAGCGGTCCTAGGTTTGCCAGATTGCTCCTACTTGACCAATACTTAATTGTGCAGGTTTTTCACTATAACACTAACTCTTCTCACATCTCCATGTAATTTTAAGGTTGTTCACCATATTTCCTATCCCTACAAACACATTTCCTTTAGTATTTTTAGAAGCAACTTCAAGGGTGATTCCAGAGTGTGAGAAGGCATATAAATTATTTGTTAATGCCCACAAACATATGTGTTAGCCATGTTCATATGCATTTTGTAAGCCTCCCTAGTTCTGTCCTGACAATCTTCCTTTCTTAGCCGTAGCCCTACAAATACAATAGAACATTTTCCAATCTGCAGATTTTCTCCCATTGTAAGTATTTTTATGGTCCTAAAACTCCACTTATCCTGAGTCATGGAATCAGGACTTAGACTATAGAGCTCCCAAAGTCTTTCTTGGTTCCCCATTTTACAGTTAGGACCCCTTTTGCAAGTTGGCTAGTAACTGGGAGTGGTGATACAGAGCCCGGAGTTAATGATGCTGGATTCTCCAGCCATTTAGCAGTTATCACAGGTTTTTGGCCAGAATAGGGAATAACACATGGGTCCTATATTTACCAGGCCCTTTCCTGATTGTGACCTCTGAATTCCTGGTCACAGTCCTGCTCTCTCCCCAAGCACCTCTGCTGTTGTGCCGCTGCAGCTGACCCTGCCTCAGCACCAGTCCAAGGTCCGACCGTGCCCAGCGCCAGGGGCCCTGGTTCCTCAACCTCCCACCGCATTGACTGAGCCACCCTCCTCGCACTCAACCCCGGAAGGAACAACAACTGCCAGCTGTCTTCGCCGAACACTAACCACTGTCAGTTCTCCTGCAGACACTGCCGACAATCCTTCACCATCCTCCACACTCCCAGACCGCTGCACCCTCGCCAGACGCCAGCTCTACCGAAGCACTGAAGTGTATTCAACGTGCGCTCACTGCACAGACATGCCGTAGAGATCTGGTACCGCCTCAACACCCTCTGGCCAGACATCGCTTTCTTCACGGAAACCTGGCCCAACGCTTCCTCCGCCCCAGACATCACCACCGCCATTCCTGATGGTTACAAGATCTAGAGGAAGGACCGCCTCACCCGCCCAGGAGGAGGACTTGCCATCGCACACAAGGACTCCCTCCGACTCTCCACCTCCAGCACGAGCGACTTCCACTCCACCACCGAACACCTTCACTTCCAGATCCAGACCAGCCCTGGAACAACGCTTCGTGGCACCCTCGCATACAGACCTCCAGGGCCTCAAATAGCATTCACCACTGCCATCGCTGACCTCATCGCACCACACGCCAGTGCCTCCAAGGACTACATACTCTTTGGATACCTGAACTTCCACCTTGACAACTTCAGCGACCCCCAACTCCACCACCCTCCTGGACAACTTTGCCAACTTTGAACTGAAACAGCTCCTCACCACCCCTACCCACAAGGCAGGACACACCCTCGACCCCATCTTCGCAGGAGGGAACAACATCCACGTCAGCCACACCACGCACCCCCTCTGAATGGACCACCACTGCGTACACTTCTTTCAACACTGCCACCGCTCACAAACCCATCCCATGCCCTCCGCAAAGGAACTGGAGCATGGTCACAGAGGAGCCCCTCAACTCCACACTCATCCACGATCCCCCGCCTCAAACGATGCCACCTCTGTAGCCAAGGAACTACACCATTGGCTCACCAACTGCGCAGACAAGTTTGCACCCCTCCGCACCATCGAAAGACAACACCCCCTGAAGACCATTTGGTTCACCTCCGACCTCCAAGAAGCCAGACACTCCTGCAGACGTCTCTAGAAACAATGGAGAAACAGCAAAACCACGGAAGACTTGACCACCTACAAGAACGCCATGGCAGAATACCACCAACTCATAAAATCCACCAAGAGGACCTTCATCCAGAACAAAATCCTCACCAACTCCAGCAACTCAAAGGAACTCTTCTGCATCATTCAGCAATTCACCAAACCCCCCAGCAAAGCCACAGATGTCACACCCTCCCAGGACCTCTGCAACAAGCTTGGCTCCTACTTCCACCTGAAAATCAAGGCCCTCTACAATAACTTCAGCGAATAGACCCCAGAAACCTCCCTTCCCTCCAGCGACGACAGCCAGCCCACCATCACTGCCTGAACCCTGGTCACCACCGAAGATACTATCACAACCATGTAGAGCACTCACTCAGGAGCACTCACAGACCCCTGCCAGCCCCACATTTTCCACAGAGCCGCCGCTGCCATAGCGCCCGAGCGACAATGCACCATCAATGTCTCCTTCGAATCCGGCATTTTCCCCAACTGGAAACGTGCAGAAGTCAAGCCCTTCGAAGAAACCCTCTGCAGACCCGACGGACCTGAAAAATTACCGACCCATCTCTCTCTTTCCTTTTGCAGCCAAAGTCACAGAGAAGATTGTCAACGCACAGCTGACAAACTTCAATCGAAGAGAACCCCATCCTCGATTCCTCCCAATCCGGATTCCGCAGTAACCACAGCACCTAGACCGCCCCCCCCCGCCCCCCTTGCCGCCACAGCCAACATCTGCACACTCCTTGACCAAGGACACACTGCATCCCTCATCCTTCTAGACTTTTCCGCAGCCTTCGACATCATCTACCACCGTACTCTCGCAGCCAGACTCCAGGACGCCGGTATACACAGAACTGCCCTGACTAGCTTCACTCCTTCCTCGCCGGCAGAACCCAAAGGATCAGACTCCTTCCTTTCCTCTCCGAACCCATAGAGATCAACTACAGAGTACTCCAAGGATTATCGCTCTGTCCCACGCTCTTCAACATCTACATGGGCCCCCTCTGCGATATCGTCAGACAACATAGACTCAGCATAGTATCCTACGCTGCCGACACCCAGCTCATCCTCTCCCTCAAGAATGACCCCGAAACCACCAGACTCAGCTCCCGAGAAGGAATGAAAGATGTTCAAGCGTGGATGAGCAGCAGCTGTCTGAAACTCAACTCAGAGAAGGCAGAAGTACTCGTCCGTGGACCCACCCCATCAGCTTGGGACAACTCTTGGTGGCCCACCGCCCTCGGCAAACTCCCCACCCCCACGGACCACGCCTGGGACCTTGGCATCATACTTGACTCCTCCCTCATCATGACCCGACAGATCAATGCCGCCCCCTCCACCTACTACAGCACCCTCCGCATCCTCCGCAAGACCTTCAAGTGGAATCCCCCGAAGCCAGACAGACCGTCACCCACGCACTCATAACTAGCAGACTGGACTACGGAAACGCCCTCTATGCTGGAATCAACAAATCCCTGCTACACAAACTCCAGACCATCCAAAACACTGCAGCCAGGCTCGTCCTCGGCATCCCACGACATGAGCACATCACCCAACACCTGCGAGACGTCCAGTGGCTCCCCGTTGAGAAGAGGGTAATACTCACCCACACCTACAAATCCCTCCATAACACTGAACCCAAATACCTCAACGAAAGGGTCTCCTTCCACGTACCCAAAAGAAACCTCCGCTCTGCCGATCTCACCCTAGCAGAAACCCTGCGCATCTGCAGCCAAAGCCTGGAAGGAGCTCCCGGTCAACATCAGATGCCCCCCTACTCTGTGCACCTTCCGGAGGAGCCTCAAGACCTGTTTCGGCTAACTCTCAGCCCCCCCCCTGCCCACCACCCCAGCTTCTAGAGACCATCACGGGTGAGTAGCGTGATTTAAACCCCCTGATTGATTGATTGATTCCTAGATCCAGACCCTTTTCAGTATACATTTTCCACCTGCATTGTGCAGGTGCAAAATGTGCATGGAAAGGTATTTGGCTTTACTAGGTGAGTTTCAGCAGCCGGTATGAGTGGTACGTTACTGAAAACCTTGCAGAATTAGCACAGCATAGTTTATTTGCATTAAATCATACATGAGGTCCATACAGTGCAATATTCTTCTAGTTACAGTGAGTTCTTTCACATTCCCAGCACACGTCTAGGGCCAGAGAGAAAATTGTATTCTTATGAGAACATCATATACTAAAAATAACAATTATAAAGGGAACATGGTGTTTTGTAGGACAATTTAATCATTTCAGGATTCAACGTCAAATACGGCTTCAGACATGATATCAACCACTGACTTAGCAGGAATGTATTAAATGATGGTTCCATCAACCTAGCTGGAAAGCGTTGGGGGAGGTAAAATTGATTTTATGTTGTGGACCTCCAACGCAGATAATGGTCCAGAATCCGAGAGCGAGGGCCAGAACTATGTCATAATTGCAGATGCGTTCTTAAGCTCCATGGAATACATTTTGAATGAAATTTGTGATATGTTTTAACCCTTCCATGACCAATTTTGAGTACTGTATGTGCATTCCTGTTAGTGTTGAAATTACATTTCGGGAGTTACAGAAATGGTTACACTAACTTTACCCCTGAATTAAATAATTTGTCCACCATACATAAAAATAGCTATCCTGTGATATACGCTGCTTTAGTGTGGAATGGTTGAGAGCATAAAAGGCATAAGGGTACAGATCTTTGGGATACTGCCTGATATTACTACTTCTCGAGATTATTGCGAAACCATCAGATCACTTATAGAATTGGGGCCTCGGGTCTGACCCACATGGGAATCTCGATTCAAACACAAATGGGAGTGTAGATCCGAATGGGGAATATGAGTTTTCTGGCGATCACTACAAATTCAGATGTTTCCCCGCATGTTTTTATGAACAAAGTTTATGCAGGAAAAATACTGCACATTCTGAAGTTTCAACATTGGCACAAGAGTAAACATGTGGCATTCGCCCTATTCCTCTGTGCAGACCTCGAAAGGATGTGGTAATGCTGCACATCGTGGTATTTCTACCGTGCGGTATTGCTGCATCAAACAACAAGGCTATTGTTTAATGAGGCGCTTGAAAATAATTCATAGTACATGTCTAGAGTACACGTAAGAAAACATAGCATTCACAGGACTGAGGGGCACAGAAATAGCATATAAATTTAAAGCAAAAAGCAACTGTAGCCATACATTTCAAAATGAGGACACAGGCAGTGTGAAACCTACTACTAATGTGCAAAAGTATCATAATAGTTAGAACTACCTCTATAGTTGCATTTTGTACTTAAACTCTGCAGTATGGGCCGATAATAGACTGAAAGCAGTAGCAGCCATTAATGTGAGTATGTGGGTCGGGTGGGCCACACATGCACAAACTTCAGTACTTATTCTCGCCTATCTACATGCACACCACTCCTACCCACACACTTACAAGCCCGCACACATACACTCACAATTCATAAGCACGTACACGCGCACAAACCCATTCACAGCACGCGCGCAGTAATACGCATACATTCATACATACACACACGCGCACACATGCATGCACAAAACAATAAAAACAAAAGAAATACTTACCGGGCTGCAGCGGTGATCTCGTGCGGCGGGAGGGAAGCACTTGGCATGCTTGGCACTCAGAGAGCACTGGGGAGTGAGGCTACAGTGGAGTGGAGAGAGACTAGGGGATTTTGGTAAGGGACGTTTGGATAACTGGGATTAAGGGATGGCATGTAAGGAGTGCGTGGACTGAAGATGCAACAGTGGATAGTCTGACTCATGGGTCAGAAGATGTGAGCACTAAAGGAGCTGGGAGAGAGAGGAAGAGCCAATAGGGATGCCAGGCGCAAGTTTGTAATGTCATGGGAGGTGTGGGGGGGACAAAAAAATGCCTATATGTGCTTTCTTGTACCCTTTCCTGTGGGTTCAGCCTATAGGCCTGATTCACAAAGCTTTTCCTGGGACATACTGATGGAGCACTTCTAGCTTACTCCTGAGTTTGATGATTACGCCAGGAGTACTAAAAGAGTAAGTCAAACCTACTCATAATTACATCTTTGTGAATCAACCCTGTATGTCTTGTGCCAGCTAAAACAAACGTTTTATTGCTGGTCCAAAACTTCCATACTGCTCCATTCATAAAGATGTTACTTAATGGTATAATTCAAACATTGTCGCTAATATAGTTAATAAAATTAATTCTAAAAATAAACATCTACTGTTATGTGCCGTATAAAAACATTTCACATAGGCATAGAAATTTAAACTTTCTGGATAATCTGATACAATCTATTGCATCGTTGCTTGCTCCGACTAAACCAAATTGTAGACATCTGCTTCTCTTTTTGTATTGCCGAAGGAACAACAGAGCCTGACAAACAATGCAGGTCTTTCTGTGCTGTGGGGTAATTGCATTTAGTATCGAGGCCATCAAGAAAGCATATATACTACTGCACCTGTGTGAGCCGCCACTGCAATTGAGGATCATGCAACGAAGTGCTAGGACGTTCTATGAGGGATGTGAAACGCCCATCACGTGTGGCTGGTCTGCAATGAGCGCTCGCTTATGTGGGCCTCTGGAAGCTGCGAATGAGGGCCCCTAGATTCATACTGACCACAACAGGAGCTCTCGATTACCCCAATACGGCCAACTAGTATGTACAGGAGGGTCCGGGTTCCTGGCACCTTTGCCAACAGGTGACGAAGGCTACAGGTATGTGGGTGTGCCAACCACAGCTTTAGCCTGGCTCGAGCCCAATGTCTGGCCCGGCTCTGTCATTGTCCAGTGGGGACTGGCGAGCCCAAATAGAGCCAAGCCAATCATCCCAGGTCCTGCCACCTTCGCTCCTTACTGCAGTTTTCGTAAGACAAAAACTGCTAAAGCATAGAAGATCTGAGAATATTTGAAAGATAAAAGTGTGTTTTGTGTTGTGACTGATTCTGCAGAAACTGGAGATAAAACACAGTGACAGAACATGTAAGTCTGAAACCTTGCTGTACATTGTCTGCGTCTCACTTTTTTTGTTTCTTATTTTTTTTTGTTTCTTATATAGCGCCGGAATCGACCCCAAGAGGTATCTCCGCGCTTTTACACTAACACGCTGTAACCAAAGGAACAAACTCTGGGGCACCAAGACCTCTGTGTTTTCTTATTTATTTAACTACGGTTATTTAGGTGTTGATCATCCCCTAGAATCAGTCTGTTTGTGAAATTGAACTCAGGCACGCCAGCCTTCCCATACACTTACTTTATTATATGTATACAGTCATAATTAAATCCAAAGTAACTTTATTCAGTATGTCCAGGGTCCAACTTCCTTTGAAGTGGGACACCCTCCTTGTGAATGGTCCTTTTCATATAAAGTTAAGTGTAAGGGAAAGCAGGCGATTGTGTTTTTATGTTAATGATCCTGCTTGCTCGCCTGACTTGACAAACAAAACTATTTTGGGAGCTGCTCAACAACCCTGTGACTGCAATAAAACAATGACCAGACTACAGAGGTCTTAGAGTCGCCAGAGAGTTTTCTTCTTGGGTTGCAGCTATCTCTTCAAGGAGTAGTATGAGATGTGCAGTAGGCTTCAGACAGACATGTTCTGCAGAATCGTACCAAAAAAAGAGAATCGACGCCTTTAAATCTTATTACTACCCATATAGATAAATACATGTGTGTCTATGGTGTCAGTTTGACTTAAGCTGTGATAAGCGTCTTTATGGAACTCCCTGTACTAATACCAATTCATAAAATAATTGACACAAAGCATTAACCTTTACTGTTAAATGGAATAGAGAAGGATGTAACCCTACAGTGACTAAGCTGCAGAATATGGAACCAGGAAACCTAAGCTCAAATCTTCACTTCCTTCTTCACCAAATTGTGTGATCAAAGGCAAATTGTTTTACTTCATTATGTTTAATTTCCTTAACCAACCCCTTAGCAAGCACATTGAATCAATTCAGTTCAGGATCGTCACTACAGAAAAACTCACTTGTATATGGTTAATTTAAAATAATATTGATTTATATTTAATAACATTATAAGTCATATATACAGAGAACATGACACACTGAAACACATCTTGGGTAACTTGTGGCAACGTTGTTAAGGCTTGGGGATAGTGTTGAATGTTTTGTGTGTAAATAATTAATACTTTTAATAAATGCTACTCAATGCAGCGAGGATATAGCCTATCAGAGTGGTCGACCTTGAAGCTGGGGAACTGCGTTCGAGTCTCGGCAGGGGCGCTCAACATTCTGTGATTGTGAACGAATCACTTAATCTCTCCGTGCCTAACAAAAATTAATTGGTCTGTAATGCAACTGGCGCTCATGTATCTGATACCTTCAGGTCGAGTTCACGCTATAGAAGCCCCCCCCCCCCAAAATGCAATCATATTGTATATACATGAGAAATTCAGAAATGTTGCCTTTTTATTTTTAAGTCTTCATCATATTTTTTCATGACATTTGTTGCCTAATTTAAATGCAGAATCTTTTGATGGGTCGGATAGTCTTCGGCTCTTAAAGTCAAGCCAGCCCCCTGGCCCGGCTCTGGATTGGCTCTCACTTTGAATTTGCTGGTTGCCCTCCTCTAACTGGGGCGTACCATTTTAGAACTGGAGGGGCACCAGTGCAATCATGGCAGCTCATACCTGATGCATAATTAAAAGGTACTGACCCACAGAAATGTATGCGGAGCCCAAGGCTACCACAAGGATGCTTGTACAAAAGACTTCTGCCCCTCTCTTCCCTCGAAGGGTATGGCTACTTTTCCAAACCCAGAGAAAGATTCAGATTAGATTGCTACCAGCTAGGGGTACGCCTGGATACTGAACTCCAGACACACGAGGAACATAGTCTATATATAAAACTCTGCGAGGATTAACATTGTACGTAGTGTGAAGTTTTTGCGCTCTTAGTTTGTACCCATGTTTGCAGGCGGTGGGCACCAGCACTTATTTTTGAGTTTCAAGACTTACATTTTATCATCAACTTTTAACCCAGAACAAGAGAGAGGAAGGTAGAAAAGAAAAGGGGAGAGGCAGAAAAGGATGAAAGCTATCAGAAGAGAAAGAAAGAAAAACATTGATAAAAGGTAGAAAGCAGGGGGTGAAATAGAACCTGTAAAAGTGAGATATGTGAGCATGTGTGCTTGTGTATGGGTTGAAGCGAGTGTGCACACGTGTCCCACCCCACTACTTCTTCAGGTTACCAGCTGCTACTGATTAAAACAGCTCCAGTAAAATCTGCCTTTAAATTTCTATACTAAGTTTGTCCCAAGACCATAAAATAGATTCACATACAATTAGATAGAGTAAAAAATGAGATGAGTGCCATTGCTCCTTAGATTGTGCTCATAGTTACAGAAAAATTGAAATATTTTGCAAACATCATTGGAATTCGAACATACAAGTGCACTTTCTACTTCTCGTCAGGCAGGGGTGTGAACACGTTATATGGTAGGATAGTTAATACCTGCTATCCTATATCTTTTGCCTGAACCCTGACGGGTTTTTTGAGGCACTGTACGGCAGCCATAATAACCATCTCTTATTATCGCTGTAATGTGCTTGATGCCCAATAGTAACTGCTCATTGAGTTTCGTCTGGTAGTATAGAAAGAGCTAGATGTATATAAAACCATATAACACAAGTATAAATGTATGCACTTATATAAAGCAGATAAAGGTTACCGAACACACCTTAAACTTTTTTTTTTTAAATACTTCCTACTCCAAACTTTGATTTGTAAACGAATGGACTTATACTTCTTGTGCACCTTTAGTCATCCAGACTGAGAATTGAAGTTGTATTTATTATGTATTTATATGGCACGACCATTTCAAATCAGACATCAATGCGCTTCCTAAATGTAAAAGGAAAGAAAAGAAGCGGGTGGGCAAATTTTTTTGAAGCAGTAAGAGTGGGTAGTGGCACATACACATTTTTAACGGTTTCAGTTCACTGCTGTGTCGAAATTAAAAATATAATAATGTATACATTAATGTTCTAAGGGGAAAGGCGGGCTGCATTACAGAGGCTTGAATTCATGTCAGTTAAACACACAGGCATGTGGTCTATAGCTGATATATCCAAAGTAACCTTAGCTCCGTGCAGTCTCTGTAAACAAACTTTATTTTCCTGTTCAAGGTGGCATTACTTGTGTAATACGAGCAGAAGTGAGTTGGGAAGATAAAGTATTCCTAAAACTGCAGGATGAGCCCTGTGGTCCTCCTGTCGTGATTGCTTTTCCTCAGCTGTTGCTTCATTAACCCCGCGCGCCTGAGCTGGGAAATGGCTGTGCTGATAAGTGAGATGTGAGGCGCTTTGAAGTGTTCCCAAAGCTTTGCTTCCTCCCGTGATTCGTGCTCTGCATTATCTGTTTCAGCGGCTGTCCGGACACAGCATCGACCCTGTCTTGCGGATGTTCGGCCAGTCCATATCAGGAGGGGTGGACATGGACGGAAACGGGTACCCCGGTACGTACAGAGAGGTCACTGTGAATCATGGCGCTGCTCGGAGCAGCTTCAACGAAATCAGGACGGGTCACTCCCTGCTTTCCGTTGTTGAACATTTGGTGTGTGATGGTTGCTTCAGCAAGGTTGTCAGGGAGGGCCTGTTGTGAGTTTCCTCAGACCATCAAGTGAGACAAAAGGTTACATTCACAACAGGTGGTCTTTACCTCTTGGTTTCATCCTGCCAGTATCATGCAACTGCAGGTTAAGCCCCTCGGAATGGGGAATAACTGGGTGGACACGGAATTATAATGCTGTTTTGTGCATGGTATTTAATTTTCCGAGGGGTTTAATGCACACATTTGCCACCTGCTCTGAGCAAGTGGTGAACATGCACAGGGGTTTCTGTGTGGGATGGGGAGGAGGAGGGGTATGGATATGGTGGGTGGTGAAGGGCATCTTTAGTTCTATGGGGGTGGGCAGCACTGAGTGCTCTCCCTTTGCCAGAGGAGAAAGTGTAGCGCAGGGGACGTGGCTTGGCTTCTGTTGCAGCTAAATCCTGATTTACTGGCTGGAGTTGTAGGCAGTTAAATTAGTATGTTTCTTGCACCCAGGAAAATTGGGATTGGGAACAACGGACCAGTAGTGATCATGGAGCGGTGTCCCACCAAGGAACACAGCTCCGCCGGACTCGTAGTCACACCAGTAGGACACTTCAGGCTCTATCTGGAGTTTGGCGGATGGGATACTCTGTCAAAAACATGCAGGATATCCGTTCCCCTGTATGACAAGAGCATTAAAGCCTACGGCGCCTGCAGTACGGCTGGCAGGCAATCTTTCACGGTCTGATGTGGCGGCCCGTCTGCCAAACTCTGCATAAGGCCCTCTGTTCCTAAGAAGAAGAAGGTAGATTAGGGCTCCCTTTGGAGAATGTCTAATTATTTATTTTGGCACATGCGTTAGTGTCAGAGTGTGACCTTACACAGACACATCAGAATGTTTTTGCACATAGTAATATAGGAACACAAACAATCATTCAGTGATTACTTGTGCGCATTATGACGGGGCAATGTGACATACGACAAAGAGTGGAAGGGTGAATTTATTGTGATGTATTTCTGATGAGAAGAGGTTAAAATGACAGATTGGTCGATATATGAGCTGGAGTGCTCAAGGATGTTCATGGTGCCTCCTTTAGGCGAAAGGCAGCTCTCACAAGTCCACATGATGTCCTTAAGTATTTGCACTTCTACTATGAGGGGCCTAGACTTCTCAGCATAAGCTCCCTTTCCATCGATTATCCTAGATAGCAATTTCTCTCTATACAATATTGTATTCAGTCATTCAATTTGTCTTCAAAACTTGTGATATCTACCTATAAGAGAGAGCTAAAACACAGTTCACGGTTTTCTCGCAAGTTTTTAATCTAGCCTGTGATCTGTTGTGTAATATTGTTGGTATTTATCAAATGGTCCAATACTGACTCTAATTGGGGTGAAAATGGTGTTTTCGTATGTTTGCAGAAAATGTTTTTCACAATTCGATTTTACAAGTTTTGTTGTGAGATTTGTTTGTGTTACAAAAATGTTCTCTATTCAATTTGGTCTTCAGCACATATATTGCTTTTTGCGTGATGTGAATGAAGAAACGTTTGATCGCACACACCAGGGAGGAGTTCATTGCCCACAAAGAGGTATGATTTTGTGGAGCAAGGAGCAGTTTAGTAAGTCCAGGGCATGCCCTCGGTGTGCCAGTGGTACAAAGAGACAGCACCCACATAATAGTCGCAAATTGCACGCCGACTATTTGCGACTATTTCTGATTTTGTGATGGGTCTAATGTGCATTATGTTGTGGCACGCTACAAAATCTCCAGTCTCGCAGGGTTGCAGATCGACCAAGAAAATCCATTGCTAGTCAGTCGCCCATTCTAAAAATAGATGCGTTACTAAAACAAAACAATAAAATCTTGCTTGGACCATCATGTTTCTTTAAAATGCTACTTTAATGTCTATATTTTAATTATATATGTATATACGTTTTAGTCACGGGTCAGGAGCTGTTTTATTTGACGTTTAATTATTTCAATCAAGGAACACAAATAAGGTTCCCTTATGGTGAATCTATATTATTTTACATTTCTGGGTAGAACGTTTTACTGTGTTTGAATAGTGCAACCTTCTGCATTTTCAACTGGCGATGCAAATGCCACACACAGTAAGATGACTTGATTTGATCATCTCTACTACCTTTCTGACTGACCAAGTACTTGATTGTTGCAACCATGTGCCTAAAGTCACCTCGTACCCACTCTACAACGGGTCTTTACACTTTAGACCATAATTATTCATTTAAAAAAAGTACAAATTGTAATAAGGCAACACTGAAAACATTCACTATAAGAGCTCTTTTATTCTTCTGGAGGGATTGGCTGACTTTGGTCTTTATGTGTAGTGGTGAGTAGAAGTAATGAAGCTGGCGACCGGCGAGGCCCGATATGAGGGTTGGAAATTCAATATTTTGACAATGTCCCAAAGCCTCTGCAGTACCTGCTACTTAACATACCCAGGTCAAAGGCAATGCAGGATTTATTGCATTGGGCTGTGCTTTGTATAAACAAGGTGGTATCATAACTCCTGATATGATTGTTTTCATAAATTAAAAATACTGTGTGGCAGATTCCTCTTCCATTTGTGCTTGATTAAAAGGTCTCGACTTGCCAACATGCATCATTCGCTTGAAAGTGAAGTGGACATTTGATAATTAATTCATAACCCACGGAACAGGCGCGTGCTTCTTCTTTGGGTTGATGGGATTACTGTATGTAGCTCAATGGATCTGTAGTGCGTCTCACAGCTTCCTTCATTAGTCATTAAATGATATTTTTTAAGTAAGCTTAAGTTACGTGATGTTATTATGTAAGAGAGCTCTTGTTCTTTGATCCCTCCAGCTATGTAGAGTGTGCTTAGTGTTGGTGGGGAAATTACACTTTTACCTACACAAATGTTGCACTATTTGTATCATGTGTTCAGTCTGACCATGCATATTCAACGTTCCTGATTACAAGTGCAGGGCTAAATTCAGATCCCTTCGCAAACACCTTTGCAAAGAGATCGGTCGGAATTATGAATTTTGTGATAATTATCACGCCCTCTCAGTTTTTCCCTGCTCAATTCCTACTGGTCAAACGTGCCGAAATTTATAGTAGAAAAAGGCCCATAAAAAAGGCACAACATACAGAATTCGGTGTGGTAAATATCATTTGGCATGTTATGCCTCGTTGGCAAATTAAAAAGTCGGAATAAGAGGTATTTACCACATGTGGTAATTACCTCACTCTGGGTTAGAAGGAGATGGGGCCACATTTGCAGGAAGAGGAGGCTGTATGCAAAAATGGCCAGAACCTCATTTCTGGCTGCTGTTGTCACATGTGTGGCTTATCCATTTGAGCGGGAGAGCGTCGGCCAACAAGCCCCAGAGCGGAAAAATAAAATGGTAATAAAGTTTATTTATTATCATTTTATTTTTCAGCAACCCATCCTGAACTAAGTGTCAAGACGGGGTGGAGCCAGCACTACAGAGTGGCAGCAGCAAGGCGCTGTGAGCTTTAAAATGCGCATGTCTCTTAGGCCGGCCGTCTTGGGATGGCCAGCCAGGCATGCACATTTTAAATTTCTCTAACCCAGCTGTCCAAAAGCTGGGTTAGAGCATGCACATGCCTCCAGTGCTCTTAGGAGTGCTGAGAGAGTCTGCTCTATCCGATCCTGGTGCTGTTCTCATGCTGTGAGAGCAGCACCAGAACTGCAGTTTACTGGTCCGGAGCTTCCAGGAGGAGAGAAAACACCCGAGGTAGGGCGACATCGTGCAGCAACATAAAAAGGTAAATCAATTTATTTTTATTTTTTTGTGGTGCCCTACCACCCTCTAGATTATATTTAAATTGGTGTTTTACGCTCTTCAGCACATGTCAAAACTATGCCTCTGATTCTAAAACACACATGGAAAGAATCCCTACACCAAATAATGGCCCTTAGATGTTACTGACCCCAGAATGGGGAATAACATGCTGACCTGGGAATACAAGACCCTTTTGATCATGTCACTCCTAATTCTGGGGCAAATAGCAACCCTTTACTGGTGCCAATTACCACTTGCTCTGAGTAGGTGGTAAATGGCCAAGCATTGAGTGCTCTTTGTCGGGGCTGGGGACAAGGGTGGGGAGATAGCGAGAGGGATCAGCAGAACAGGGCAATGCTGGGGGAAGTTTTATCTTCCTCTCCCATGATGCTTCACTGGTGGACTACACCTATCCATGCAGCACTTGCCTAAGTCATCTGCTGTTGGACTGAATGCAAATTTGCACAATAAAAAATGTCACTTGTAGTTGTCGCTTGTAGTGGCCACTTCTAGTTGCTGGGAACAGTATTACCCTTGATGATTTCATGCTGAGCAATTCGAGATGAGCTCACAATAATATTAGCAGGGGCGGCCTTAGGCATGTGCAAGCTGTGCACCTGCACAGGGCCACCAAACCCCAGGGGCCACCACGCCAATGTATATTATCCTTAATATAATAATCCTCTGAGGATGGATACATATTTGCGTGGCGGCCCCTGGCAGGGATTTGGCGGCCTCCGGCTCTGTTCCACTTCCAAACACCCTGACCCCCCCCCCCCCTTCACTGGCCTCCTCGCTTCACCCCGCCCGGACCCCCTCTTCCGGGGCCCCCTACCTACGCTCCCTGCCCAGGGCCGCCATGAGCCTAGAGACGCCCCTGATACTAGATCCTTTGGCACCATATATTTTGTCTGTATGACCCGGGAGTGTCATGTAGTTCCTAAAAATACATAGGATCTGCAAGTTTAGACAACATAAACTAAGGGATTGGTGTCTAGACTGATTCCGGACTCCCCCAAAGTATATGTTGTCCTTTAGACCAGCTTCGATGTATTTTTAGGAACTACATGACAAGGTCCGACGTTGGGCGCATGTTGTGCATTTCCTAAAAATACATAGGATCTGCAAGTTTAGACAACATAAACTAAGGGATTGGTGTCTAGGACTGATTCTGGACATCCCCAAAGGGTATGTTAGCCTTTCGACCAGCTAGCTCACAGTGCCACTATAGGCCCCCTAACCTTACCAAGGAGTGATAGTTTCTGGCAACCATCGAACATGACAACCCTTGATCATTCAGGGATCGTGGAAACAGTGCAGTACCTTTTGCTCAGTCAATCGTACTCACCTAGTCTCAGAGAGAAACACAGAATAAACGGTGGGGACATTTTCAATAAGCATTTATTGAACCAGCGTCATTCTAGTATAAAACATGTGTGCTGCGACAATCATTAGGCAGAAGCAAATGTATGAGATTACAAGCACCAACAGAGTATATAGAAGGTAGAATTCTACCATGGTGCTAAAACAGTGAATATATGCAGGCATATATACATGACAATAATCAAGCATACTCCTATGATGCTGATCCTACCTAAGTGTACCTAGCATGTATGTGGGTGTAAAGACAAGAATCCCCTAGGAAAGAGCCAACCCCATTACCTGTTGGGAGAGAACGAAAGACCCCGTCTTGGTCTCGAGTTGGACACCCCGCAAGGGATGTCAGAACGCTGCTTGTTGTAGCTTCTGCAGGCCAGGAACCCAGTGTCTTGTGTCAGCGTGGAAGCCTCTCCTCTGTCTATCTAGTGTAGGTATGGTTCTTTTATACCGTAAAGCTGGCCTCGAGTACCTGACACAATCGATGTGTTGTGAGTATGATTATGTAAATGTGCCTAAATCAATACCTGTAATCATGCAAAGTAGTTCTTCCACCCTAGGATAATGATGACCATGACTTTTATTCAGAGTATGTTAATCCTGTTATGTACATCATGTGTAGGGGACTATTCTAAGAATCCTCATGCCTATTAAATGAGGCTAGTTTCTATGAAATCGATCGACATTTATTCAGCACATAACTGGGTAAAAGGTCAGTGCTAGGACCCTTATGCAGAGCAAGGTAGGACAAATGTAGGTGAAATGTCATCTAGCTATTTAGGCCTGTATTGGGGTACATAATAGCAAGGCACCCAGCAAGGCATGAAACCAAATCACTGTTCATCAAGTGACCCTGCTCCCTATTGTGAACTATTGAAGAGGCACATACGTGTCACCGCCGAGGAGGGACTGGCTGAGATACAAGCCTTCCCCAAACTGAATTGGCCATAAGTTCAAGAAGTCGGAAAGCACCAAAACTTTGCAAGCGTGGCTTGGTTGTATTGGATTTGAGTTTGACCATCCCTTGTCAGTGCATCATTGAAAGATGTGTGGACTGTATGCTCTCCTGCTGTTGTTGCACAACTCTTACATAATTGTCTTTTTTTCAGATGTTACCATTGGTGCATTCATGTCAAACCGTGCAGTTTTATTGAGGTGAGATGGGGCCTGCACTCTTTATCTTATGTTCCTGCCCCTTTTTCTACTAATTCTTTTGTTCAGTTTCAGTGATTGCTTTGCCTTAGGTTTTCACCTGGGCTAAGTGAAATATTTAAACGGAGAAGGGTCATTACTTCCAACTTGATAACTTCAAAAAGTGCATCAAGTGTCTTTAAGAAAATAAACTAAGCACAGTACCATAACAATGAATATGAAAGCCTGCCTTCTCATTATGCATGGTCATGAAGTGATTAAATAGGGCTGCGTGCTGCACCTCTAAGACAAGGTAGTGTCAGCTCCTTGTGATTGCATATTATGCCATCGGCAGTGGAGTATGACATCTTCATTGCAGTCAGCACATTGCCCACTCTATCTTTCAACACATAGTGTAGTACAGAGTGAGAGTGGTGTATGCGTGGGCTGTGTTTCACAAACCTAGAGAGCTTTGTATCTGTAACTCATCATTTATAATCAAGGCCACTGGAAATATGCAGAAGGGGAGGACCAAATTATGTGGCAGGGTTAAGCGGCAACAAAAGACAAATTATACGGCCTGATGCGGTACATTTTTTGATAGCATTACTTAATTATTTTGTCTTTTTTGACATGGTAACACTGTATGGGAAAATATCTCACCTAATTAGTAGCAGTGTAATATCCAAGAACTGCAATGAGCAAGCAACCTTTGTGAAGGGCCTTCCACTGCACACAACTGTTTCTGGAGTTTGTGTCTGTGGGATGCACAACTCATTCACTTGAGTATATTTATCCAGCTACCTTTTCATTAAATGAAGACGCGCCCAAGCTAATATCCATCTTGGTTTCATTGTTGGTGGGGTTTAGAGTCCTATCATTGACTGCTTCAGAAGTTTAGACCATGTCCTGTTTCACCGTAATTGATGTGCTGTGGCTAAAGTACTACTGTTGTGTTTGTCTGCTTCAGGGCCAGACCGGTCATTACTGTGGACGTCTCCATCTTCCTTCCCGCTTCCATTGATATCACAGCCCTGCAGTGCCAGGACGACGTACAGAAGTACAACTGCCTCAACGTCACCGTCTGCTTTCAGTTCAAAGGAAAGCATGTACCAGGGGAAATAGGTAATGTACAGAGTTCTGGTGAAAAGCTCTCGAGTTTCCGTCTCATCTTTTAATATGATGAACATCTTTGAAAGCGGGTATTCTTCCATCCACCATTTAACGTAGGCCTGTGTGTTTAAAATGGTCATTCAGTACAGCCAAAAACAGATGCCCTTTGCAGATATTAATGTATATGTGCCATGGGCCAACTAAAACATCTCCTTATTAACGACTGAAATGGTGGCAGACATGCTTTTTAAAGTTATACCGGTGGCCATCATGGTAAAGAGGAATATTAAGTAAGTGTTATACAATGTATTTGCCTTTAAACTCTCTTTTACTACAAGTGGTATAATGGCATTGTCACTGCCACATCAACCCTCCCCTTTTTTGTGGTGCTGTTTGGAGGACAATTCTAGTAATTCTTGTGTTGATGGCACAGGCATCTGGTAATGTTTCCTTCATCCACTTTGAGTCCTCATAAGACAACATTTTCTTCCCATTCTTTTCATCTGTTTAGTGCATTTACTGTGACTTCTTCCCTGCTCACAGTCCTAGCAATTGCACCTGGACACGTTTTGATATTATTGTATTTCCCCTTCTCTGCTGCTTCTGAGGGGTCGTGCGGTGAAAGTGGCAAAATAGCTGACTGTTGCAAATGTATTTGCCAGTTTAGCTTTGTAGTGAGTAGCGTTGAGTTTGATTGTACTATCTGTTAGGCTTTAACTGAAAATGAGTGTTGCTGGGCCCCACTGGTAACCACTGGCTTAAATTAAGCACTGCTCAGCTGAATCCGCTTTGTCGAGCTGGTCTTGCCACAATAAAAATGTTCTCCGTCAAGTGATGCACTTCCCTTAGGAGCTCAGTTTAGGCCTCATCAATTAGGCGCCATATCTAATACAAATCTGAAAAATATGCATGTGTTGTTGAACTCTGCTTCCTGTTTTTGGTTAGTATATTATGCATGTGTTGCTGAATTCTGCTTCTTGTTTTTACTTCGTATTGTATGCATTTGTTGTTGAATTCTGCTTCCTGTTTTTTGTTATTATATTATGCATGTGTTGTAGAATTCTGCTTCTTGTTTTTACTTCATATAGTATGCATGTGTTGTTAAATTCTACTTTCTACTTTTTGTTAGTATATTATGCATGTGTTGTAGAATTCTGCTTCTTGTTTTTACTTCGTATAGTATGCATGTGTTGTTAAATTCTGCGTTCTACTTTTTGTTAGTATATTATGCATGTGTTGTAGAATTCTGCTTCTTGTTTTTACTTCGTATAGTATGCATGTGTTGTTAAATTCTGCTTTCTACTTTTTGTTAGTATATTATGCATGTGTTGTTGGATTCTGCTTCTTGTTTTTACTTCGTATAGTATGCCTGTGTTGTTAAATTCTGCTTTCTATTTTTAGGTTTCGCCTCGCCGAAAGCTGCGCAGCAGACTTTTGCGCAAGACGAAAACTTTTGTTTACCAGTATGGACAAAAGTCCCACCTCTCTGTTCCATTGGCTAGCTCCATAAATGGAGGCTAGCCATTGGAAGAGCGAGGCGTCCGTCTTTCAGCGAGGCGATTGGTGGGCGTTCCCGGCGATTTTTTCTCATCCTGCCCCTTTGACAACGTCATTGCGGTGGTGGGCGGTTCCTATTTATTTTTGGGACGCCATGTTTTTTTTATCATTTGTCGCCGGAGTGAGTGCGTCCTTGTTTTTTTCTCAAGCGAGGTGCGTTGTCTCCTGTAATGCTAATCACTTTATTCCACTGAGTGAACTAATGGGGGTTGTGAATGGCGCACATTGAGAAGTACATCGCTTCTGGGCACTACACTTTATTCTGGGGGTATAGAAAGTGAAGTACACGGAGATGTATTCGTGTTCAACCGATTACGCACTTCGGTCAAATGGGTGGTCGGGGCTGACATCCGGGTCTCATTGACCTGATCGTTGCAATGACGTCTCTAGACCGCGCATCTTGCTTGCAAATTATTTTATTTTTCCTCTAGCATAAGCATGAGTATACTGCACTGTATTCAAATGCTGCCAAATTCATAGCATTGCACGAACAGCAATAGAATCGTTTCAGGTGTGTAAATCTGAGCGTCAAGTTCTAAGTTCACCATCTGACACCGTACCCCACCGGGGAGCACGGAAACGCGTTATGCGCACTGAAAAGAGCAGTCTTGTATTTAGAGAGAGGTCTGTCTGTACGTGCATCCCTCGGAGAAGCGCCTTCTTGGAGGTGGGGCTGGCGGGGCCTCGGGGGTGTTCTTTCCTTGACAGTCCAGAAAGACCTTGGCTTGTCGCACTGTCGAGTCGCTACATTTTCTTACAAGCACACACTAGACATCCACTTGAATATGATAGCAGTCGTGTTTCCATTCCAGGGTGTGCTGTTGTGTCAACTGTCCGGGCACCTGCGCGACAAGTGTTTTGTGGGTTTTAAACAGGAGAAACTTTGTGAGAGTATGCCGGGCTCTCTACACCGCACGTGACTGGTCATGGTACACTCTACAGGGCTGACTTACGGTTTATGGCCCGCCAGTCACGTGACGGCAGTACTCCTTGGAGGGGTACACTGATTACTGAAAACCTCTGAGGAATATTAGAAGTATGACGCGTGTACACTATAAGTTCATATTGAAACCAGGGATGAGGCAGAAAGAGCAGTCAGAGGCAGATGGGAGGGAGGGAGTGGTGAGAGTGGGATGGCTAGACCGACGGATAGAATATAGAAAGACTGTCGGACCAGATCAGTGGCGTAACAATAACCCCCGCGGCCCGGGTATGTGTGTGTGTGGAGGGGGGGGTGTTAAGGGCGAGCTCTAAGGAGTCCCCATCGACACTGTGCAAGAGGGGGGGGGGATGAGAGGGGGCACCGCAAAATCCGTTCCGCCGCTGTGACAGACGTACAGACAGAAGTACGCACGCGTTTCTCGTGACTGCGTCGGGTTCCTCTTTCCACGCCACAGTCCAGCCCACACATGAGACGCACCGACCTTCCATTACGGGGTCAGCAGTGCCACACGTTGTACTGGAAGTAGGGAAGCGTGTGGCCTGAAGGGCAAGTCGTGCAATGGATGGGGTCTGGTGTAGGCAGACCCTTTGGACAGCCAATGTAGAACGGCGACTTCGCAGATTGCATTGATAAAAGACCAGCCTAACATGTGTGCAATAACGTGAATAGTGCAACGTGGGGGTTGTAGTGCAAGTACTGCAACATGTGGGCTGAGTAAGTAGTGCAACAATCCGGCTGCAGCTTAAGGTAAGAGGCCGGTGAGCTGTAGTGTAAACAGAGGCGCGTGGATAGAGCTGCAGTAGCACATCTGCGAGCTATAATGCAAGTGAGAACACACAGCACGTGTGTTGTGGCATCAAAACAACTTCCTTTGGGCTAGTAGTATGTCTGTGGGCTGCAGTGCGAGCAGCGCAGCCTGTGGTTGTAGTGTAAAGATGCAATGAGCGGCGAGGAGCCCAGCAGGTGGCAGATACAGCTCTCTCTGACTGTATTTCTGAGAGCTGTTAATCCGATTGCCAAGGCGCTGCCAGTCGCGTGGAGGTGTGCTCCTTGGCACGCAGCGATCAGTATGGCCACTTACCGGATATGGACCGCGCCACCCGAACCCTACTACTGCCCCCTGCAGACAGGCTTCGGGAGAGGCCGGCTCCGGGTGGATGGCGCCTGCAGAGGCTGCGAGAAGTCGACATAAAGGGCCCCAGGCACTCCTCCTCTGTGGGACGAGGTGCGCTGCCCACAGCGTGAAATATTGATGGCGGGCGCCGCAGGCTGGGCCGTTTCATGTCCCACACACCGCAGAACACAACTTGTTGCCGGGGGGAGCAGGATTAATTGGCTGTCAGTACAAACACTCTCCGAAATACCACCGAAAATGCGGGGTGTGTGAGCGTGCGGCTAATTGAGCGCGGCTCTGCGGGGGATTGGATGTAGGTCACGCGCAGATACCTTTAAACAGGGTAGGAGATGCCAGTTTGTGTTCAGTGATAGTCCGAGGCCGTGCAGTGCTGAGGCCCCACGGATGTGCGCCATGGACTCATCTGCACACTCCACGCAGGGGACACTTTTACTCACCAATGAGTTTTTACCTGCTGGAATCCCACGTCTTTCAGACGCGTTCACTTTACCCGAGGCGCCACATGATTGAAACACATGGATAACTAGCATGGCAAACAGGTGTGACACACCAAGGTCACACGTGAACTCCGCGCTGCGCCTCCAACGACATAGGTGCACACAGACGCTTTTGGTGGGTGGGGCTGCGGGGGCTGGGTGTGGAGCAGCAAAGCTTGACCCTGCATTTCGGAGGCGGTTACACACACGGGGTTGCGTGTCGGGGCGTCAAAGCAAGGCCTCTTACCTCACAGGCACCAGTTTGTGACAGAGCGTAATGAAGGGGGCTGCACACAGGGCCATGAGTGTGTGTGTGTGTGGGGGGGGGTACTCTTCACACATAAGCACTAGAGCACGACGCTAGTCGGATCTGTGTGTGATTGTAGGGTGGGACAGTGGGAGGCAAGGAGTGTGCACACATACACCTGGGACTGACGCCACGACCCGAAGGTGGCTGCACACTGGAGGGTTTTTGATGAGTATGTCTGGGGCGGGAGCGCTGGACTCTGTAATCTACCTATGGCCTAGAAGTTGGCAGTGCACCCTTGCGGTGGCTCCACGCATGTATGTGTGTGGTGACGCTCCACATGCACCACTGGATGGCGCTTGACCTGTAGGGCTCGGGTGTACATGCAAATACACCTGAGAGTGACTGGCCCTGTACTCGGGCAGTCGCTGCACACATAGGGTAGTGGACGAATACACCGCAGTGCACAGGACAGCAGCAGGCTTACACTCTTTTGACACATACAGTCTGCTCCGGCATGCCAGCATGAGCTCTGTGCTGACAGTTTCTGACCCCCAGTGACCAGGAGACCCAGGCACATGTACAGCACACGAGCGGTTGGCGGGAAAGCTTCTCTTCCTCGAATCCCCTCGGCCGCGGTTATTCGGTCCTAGGGAGTGCAGAGTGACTGCAGAGTGCTAGGGAGTGCAGAGTGACTGCAGAGTGCTAGGGAGTGCATAGTGACTAGGGAGTGCTAGGGAGTGCAGAGTGCTAGGGAGTGCAGAGTGACTAGGGAGGGCTAGGGAGTGCAGAGTGACTGCAGAGTGACTGCAGAGTGCTAGGGAGTGCAGAGTGACTGCAGAGTGCTAGGGAGTGCAGAGTGACTAGGGAGTGCTAGGGAGTGCAGAGTGCTAGGGAGTGCAGAGTGCTAGGGAGTGCAGAGTGACTAGGGAGGGCTAGGGAATGCAGAGTGACTGGGGAGTGCTAGGGAGTGCAGAGTGACTAGGGAGTGCTAGGGAGTGCAGAGTGCTAGGGAGTGCAGAGTGCTAGGGAGTGCAGAGTGACTAGGGAGGGCTAGGGACAGCAGAGTGACTGCAGAGATTAAGCTAATGGCAATGTAAATGACAATGCCATTTATTTATCTGTTTTCAAAACCAACACATAAATACAAATTTTGTCATTTACAATGCCAATAGGTCTAACTTTTCCAAAGGCGAAACCATTGCATTGTAAATGCTTGTTGTTAGTGTATTATGCATGTGTTGCTGAATTCTGCTTCTTATTTTTACTTCGTATAGTATGCATGTGTTGTTAAATTATGCTTCCTGTTTTTTGTTAGTATATTATGCAGGTTTTGCTGAATTCTGCTTCTTGTTTTTACTTCGTATGGTATGCATGTGTTGTTGAATTATGCTTCCTGTGTTTTGTTAGTATGTTATGCATGTTTTGCTGAATTGTGCTTCTTGTTTTTACTTCGTATAGTATGCATGTGTTGTTAAATTCTGCTTTCTACTTTTTGTTAGTGTATTATTCATGTGTTGCTGAACTCTGCTTCTTGTTTTTCTTAGTATGTTATGCATTTGTTGTTGAATTGAGCTTCTTGTTTTTACTTCCTATAGCATGCAAGTGTTGTTGAACTCGGCTTCCTGTTTTTTAAAGTATATTATGCATGTTTTGTTGAAGTATGCTTCTTGTTTTTACGTCGTATAATACACGTTGTTGAATTCTGCTTCCTGTTTCTTCTTGGTATATTTCCTAAATACTTTTAAAGTGGCTATAAAAATAAATCAGGATATCTAAACTGTGACCTACCAATAGCATATAACACAAGGTTATAGATGAATTTTGGGTTTATCCCCTCTTCAGATTATCTGTAGTGTCTGAATACTGACGATGCATTGTATATATAGCTAGTTCCTGGCTTTCCCATACATTTGTGTCTACATTTTGAAGGAACATTTTAACTGGGTTAAACTCTGTTTGTTTACCAAGGCACTTTTATTGCCACCGTATTTAGTCCTCTGGGCTTGAAAGCGCTGTTTACATCTGTTATGCATTTCCTCTGTGTCAATGATGTTTATCCTGGCATTTCCTGAGACGAAGGAAGAGCTCTGTAGCCCAACTGGCTAGCAGGCAAATGCATCCTGATCAGGCTGGGAAGAAGCTTATACAATACCCTCAAGCCACTAATATTTATGACAAATGGGTTCTGTCCCCTCACCCACAGACTTGGAAACGTTTCTGGTGCAGTATTCCTTACCCCACATGCAGTCCCTCCCGTATTACCCGTATTGTCTTGGAACGTGCATCTTACATCACAAGCAGTCCCATTAGAAATGTCTATGTGGGAATGAATATGTGTGGAGTTATTTTGGGGTTCTTTGGTCTGGCGTCTAGGGGTGCGTGGCATCCACATGGTAGACAGTCTGTACTCTGTTTATGATTCTATGTTTGGGTGTCCAATGTTAATGTGTAACAGGCCTGAGAAGCCAAGGCAGCCTTTCAGAACAATCACTGACTGCAGAAATGTTGCTCATTTAGTTTTATTGCATTCCTGGAGTTGGAAAGAAGAAATGTGCTTTGTAACCTGACCATGGAGGCTGGGGCGCTGAGAGGGAGTGCTAAGGAGCACGCGCAGGGGGCGTGTCCAAGGGCGGGCAAGTAGGTCATCCTGATTGGCAGCAAATATACAGTGGGCTTCAGGAACCCATCATTGGTTCCGGCCAATCTCAAGCCAAGTGCATAGTATACATTAGCAATATTTCACACAATGGCTGATATATAAATAAGTAAGTGCAGGACAGTATTTGCACTTCTCAGTTGAGGTGCTGCACTTTCAGTGGGAGAGTGCTGACACTTTTTGCGGGTCTGCCGTACTAGTGATAAACCGTCTCAGCACGTCTCCACGGGGATGGGTATATCTAATGGGTCAGCAGGGGCACCTGGCTCAGGACTCACATACTTTTAGTGGGACTAAGAAATAACTTTCTTTAGCTCCTTGGGAAAGTTGCAGCACTTCTCTGCACACATGCTACACTGTACAAGTACCTTTCTGCATCAAGCGGATATTTAGTGACTAAGTGATATCATTAATCTTCCATTTAAACCCCTGCCATGATCATGCACAAATATGACAAATATTTAAACACTACATGTCATCGATATCATGCGACCTGTTTTGTAAATAGGCTCTTTTTAAAACTAAATCGCATTTGTTCTTAATTGCCATTGGTTTAATAAAACAGCAGAATGTAGAAACAGAGGGGACCCGCCTCCCCAGCTCTCATTTGACACGCACTCCAGATACCTTGATGGAATGCAACCAAAATGATCAACACCCTGACACCCGCTCTCCCAACCACTTCAGGACTCAGTTACTGTACTGGGCAGCGAAGGCTCAAAGATGGCCACACTGTAGGTAACTGCGGAGACGACCACATTATATATATTATTATTTCTCCATGACAAAGGTCTGGGTGCTGGAGACTGCTTCACCAGTCTCGTGGCCCCTGTGTAAGGGAAGAGTCCCCGCAAGCAGGTGCGGCTCCTCCGTTTGAGCAATGGAGTGTCGCTCCACTTAAACGCCCCAGAGAGAAAAAATAAAATGGTAATGAAGTTAATTCATTGCCATTTTATTTTTCTTCACCCTGTCCTAAACAGAGCATCAGGGTGGGGGCGGGGCTGCTGATAAATGACAGCGGCAGAGAGAGCAGGGCACTTTCAGTTTAAAGTGCGCATGTCTTTTTGGCTGGCCGTCTTGTGACAGCCAGCAACACATGCATACTTTAAACTTCTCTAACCCAGCTGTCTTAAGACAGCTAGGTTAGAGAAAGCCAAAGCCTTCAGAGCCCTGTGGAGCACCGAGTGAGGCCGCTCTCACCAACCCTACCATTGGTGTCATGCTGGTGAGAGCAGCGCTAGGATTGGTGAAGGGAGTTTGGAGCCTGCCTCGAGGAGAGAAGACCATCGAGGAGGAGGACGTCCTGTCGTGCTCACAGGTAAGTTGTTTTAATTTTTTTTTAATATCCCACTCATTCTACTACCCTCGGGACATGCCAGCCTCCACTGCCCGCAAGGCAGTATCAGAAGTGGACTTAGTCTCACTGTCACAGATTGGCAGAAAGGAAAGGGCAGACTCAGTGCATTGACACTGTGCTCAAAGGAGTGGCTGTGTTTTCATCCCTAGGCTGTACTGGCATACAGAATGTGCAAGAACTGTTGACGCATGCTGTTTGCTGGCACAGTTCTTGCACATGCAGCGGGTGGGCATATGGGCTAGCTGGGGAGGAGAGTAGTGATCACTGTGTGCCCCATGTCGGTTGTTAGCCACTGGGACAGTACTGTGGACAATGTTGTGTCAATAGCTTTAGCTTCAAGTGTTTTTGCAGTGAGAGGACATAGGTCCTGCATGTTCTGGCATGATGCCAACACTGATTTGATGCATTAAATCTTTTACATGTTGTTATACTGAAAATCTGATATATCTCTGAAAATTGTCCGGTGTTCCACTCGAAGATTACTGGCAACACAATCAGGTTTTTTCTCAAAATACTATTCTTCGACTTACTTTGAAACTTTACCCACTTCTAATGTGTGTTGTGCAGTGCAACACACACGCAAAGTGAGAAAAGTCAGGAGAAATACATGCATTTCTCCTTTTAAACACCTGCTTCATAGTGGCATTATTTTTTGGTGCTAAACCATGTCTATTATTGTTACTTAATAGAGTTTTGTGTCAAAAACCATGGGTGGTTGAGTAGCAACACCCATGTACCTCCCATGGAATGCCACCTTGTTTTTACGTTGAGGCAGTTTTCCAGCTGAAAACTAGTTTTGCACCCAAAAGTAAACCCACCAAAAACATTTTGTGCATGTTAGTGTCACCTTTTGGTTGCCAACCCAGCGCAAAATGTTTGTAAATGTGATCCACAGTCCTGAGGTCCAAAAAATTGGCACCTTTTTGCTTCTTGTGTTGTGAACAGAGCAAACTCACCTTGCTTTCCTTTTCAAAAGTGAAATATGCGAGTAAGGTTTAGGCAAAATAATTTTGCTTCATTGCCCATTACGTAATAGCACACAATGCAGTAAAGTGCTTAATAGATAAAATAATATAAATGTGCTATTTTTTTCCGCTTGGCATATCTTTATTCTTTAAAACCCTTTGCAAAACGTCCTGCTCCACTCCCTGTTAAAAATGCATTAATATAGCGTGGAACTATATTTGAACCAGTGGGACATGGTCTTTGTCACCCAGAATCCCACAGCAGACACAATGTTTACCTCGACTTAGGTATTATCCCAAACACTTCCATTTGTTATAGTGAACTGAGTCAGGGAGACATCTGTACCCTCCCTTAGAAAACAATGAACTCCGCACTGCTATTAATCACAGTGACATGTTAGGTTAGACATTCCAAATGTTTGTCTTTTTCTTGGGTTCTGTATATATTCTTTTTCTCGGGCACAAACCTAATGGTCTTAGGAAAGGTAGCTTCGAATATAAATAGACTGCCCTACAATGCCCAATCACAGAGCCGTGCACAGCATGGCTGCTATTTATACTCGCCTCCAAAATTCTTCTTCTTAAAGTTTTTGGAAAGAGCCAGGTCTGTTGACTTTCCAAGCATTTTGATGTCTGGCAGCCCTGAGCATTCTATTAATAGCTCTAGCTCTGTCTGAGCAGGGGATCTGCAGCCTGGTCTCTAGCTCTCTGTGAAACAGGGTTCAGATCTTTCTTGATAGCGCGAAGGGCGGTGAGAAGAGAAGCTGGACGCCATGTTGGACCAGCACTAAAATAAAATAAAAAACACAACCCGTAATCAAAGGCTTGTGCAGAAGACTGGGATCGCGATCCAACTTTGCCACCCCTGTTGACTTACCAGTCTGAAATATGTAAACTAGCTTTGAATATTTGCATGTGCACGCACATCATACACATGAATGTGTGGACTTGCAGTGTGTGTTGGATTACATGTGCTTCATAGTTATCAGCTGCATAATCCCTACAGTTTGATATCCCTCACCACCACGCCTCCAGTAGTCTTATCGTAGCTCCATGATGGTGCGCTAGACTGCTGTCTGGAGCATCTTTACACACGCCTTCTGAGAGCAGGTGGCTCCAGGTCCTGTTAAGTGCTACGGGCGCTGGTTTTCAGCCTTGTTAATGTTTCATTGGATAGGGACCTGCGTTGACCCCTTCCCTATTACCCAAGTGGGGTCAATATGGACCTCCGGAGCAAGCAGTGCAACCTAGCACACTTTCAAGATCGCTTGGCCCCTCTGTGGCATCAAACTATCTTTAAAACATGCATGGCTGAACTTCTCCTCCATCTTCGTTTGCATTTGTATACTTGCACATGTTGCGTAACTTGTGCCAGGTGCAAATAGGACTCAATTACCTGAGGTGCGTCTCGTTCTGTAATACTAAACATACAAACCAAAGCAATTTTGGTCTGAAAAACCTGCGACTCTCTTATTTAAGCTATTTATATATTACAATCACAAATGAAGGTACCTGGCTTAACCTCTAGAAGCAAATCTCTGCCAAAGTGCCTATCACCACCTGAGACTTCTTTTGGGTATCAGGCAGTTCATCCAGAGTCTGCAGCTCGGGCACCTTTCCTTTTCAAGAGTGGATTCTAGGAACTCACTACTCTCTGAAATAACAAGTATCAGGTTTGGCCCCTTCAGAGCAATTGTGCATGCAGCACCATGATTTGTCACAGGCCATAAGAAATGTGACCACATCATCACTATCTCACTAACACTTAAAAGACTCCCCATGGAAGCCATAGCTCAATTTATGACCACCCGTATCGCTTGCAAAGCCTCTAAGTAGCCCTCTTTCTCCTGTCTGACTGAAAATCTAAAAATCTCTGGAGCCCAACAGAGATCCAGGAACTCGGAATCCCTTTCTCCTTGAGCCTCCCACATTCAAGCACAAACATTATATGAAAGAGGCTTTCTCGTGAAGTGCAACAAAGAGCTGCAATTCTCTCCCACTATCCGTTCGTACAACCCTTTGTCCTGCCACTTACAAACATGAATTCAATATCCTCCTGTTTGAAAAATGCTTTGGCTCACCCTTTAAACCTTCATCCACTTGAAAGACACTTTGGTTAGGGCTGTATTGACTCCATCTCCTTCCCTCTCTTAGATCCATTGCCTAATTTCTTGTTGAACTGATCTGACTTCCCTGCTTTGTTTGCTTATCCATTTATCCTTGACGATTCTTCCCTTTTAATGCATCCATATTTCTCTTGTAAAGTGCTCTAATGCCCATGGGCCATGTTCACATAACATAAAAACGCAAAAATCAATCAACCAAAAACATTGAAAGGAACTACCTTCTGCAGCCTTGCATTCCCCCATTGGCTCACTGCTATTTTATCCTGGAATATATTTTATGTTGTACTTCTCAGCACTCTCCATTATAACAGTGCTGCACAAGTCCCAACTGAAGAACAAAGGACTAAATTCATGCCGATGAACCCTTCTGGTCATTGAGCCTTCCAGTAATCATGTGAAATGAAGATCTCATGGTCGTCATTAACATGCATACGGCACAGATGTCGTCCCTGTCCATCAATAGAAGTTACTCAACGCAACGAGGATAGATCGCTCTTCACGTCAGGCCTATGTTTTCCACACTCTCTACTTGATTTACTGCTCGTGGGAAACAATTTTCAAAGATGGACTCCAGGTGCTGGTGACTGCTGGGAGTCCAGCTGACTGTGAAACAGGAAGCATGAGCGACCGAGAGGAATCCACACATGACCAAACAACCAGTGTGGCGGTGTGCGACACAAGCGTGGGAAACCAGGCAGCGGATTCCGCCTTTCCTGGAAGATGACATCATTACCATTAAACATGACACTCAACTTCCCCAAATCTCATAGATGTTCAAACATGCTGTTTTAAATTTAAATAAAGAATGAGCTGAGAAGGCAATTTATGTCTTCTTACTACCTACTATAGTTTCATGCCCAGTATCTGTTCACTGATCCAGTCACCTCATGAAGCCTTTTTAGGGACTATTTAACGTCATCTTTAATAGGTTTGTGCCAAAAGGTAACAGTTATTCGCTGTAGTAGTTGGAGTGGAGCTCCAGTCATGTTTTTTATTTTATTTAAGAATGTAATCTGCACACTTTTACAATGCAAGCAGCGTTTTTCTTTAGGACCGAATTCTTTCTTTTTGCAATCTTCAGATCTTGTAGTCTGTAAATACCATCATTTGCCGAGTTTAGTTTGACTCTGACATGTTGGTTTGTCTACATGAAGCCACCATGATGCAATGACAGTGTACCTGTAGATTCCTTGTAACTCTAGTTGCTCGACCCTCGGTCATCCAATTGTCTAGTTATTGCTCCTGTTGCACATGCTGGTCCTTCTGAGCGGCATGAACAAGAGGCGCATGGAAAGTGTAACGAGATGAATGACGAGAAGAGTAAAAAGACTCCTATGAGATTTGGCGGGATGCAGTGTGAGTGCAGTGTGAGTGTTGTGGGAGGGAGTGATGAATGTGTATCTGCTGGGAGTGCACCACACATCACTCACACTGCATCTGAGAACACACATGTCCACAATTCTTGCATTCATTCTTTGGAAAACTGCCATTGAAAAAGTTTGGATCGTGCAACAAGTATTCGAGCTACAGTAAAAATACATACATGTTGGGTGCTAAATTCCCTAGAAGTACTATTTGCAGAGCCCATCTTTATTATGGTGTTTTTCGCTACATCCTACATCCGATAGGCAAGGTTTACTTTTTGTATGTTGTTTTCACCTTATAGAACATGAATATTTTTGGTTCATTCGGCTGTACCTCCTCCTGACAGGTAGAGTCGAATAAGCCGGAGCCAGACAACAGTGCAGGAGGGCTTTCTATCAGCTATATGGCGACGCTCTGTTGAGCCACTCTGCATTGTTTGTGCTGCGGACACATTGTCATGGTGGATTTCTAAGCTTTAGAAGAGCAATGAGTCATACAGTGTGTAGAGCTATCAGACATCAATCTCTGAGCCTTTTCGCCAAGAGGTGCATTGCCTCAGTGAAGGTGTCCTTTGTAATAAGGGTTTCCTGTTTTCAGGGTACGTGCTAGTTTCCTCTGGTACTAAAGTTTCACAAAGCTCAGGCATGCAATTCAAACAGAAAAATGTTTCAGAATAGGTGGTCGAAAAGAGAATATCATGTACCCAAAATACCTAAGACATCAAATAGTTCATGTATAAAAAAATGTGTTGGACACAATTTAGGCGTGGTATCGTTCGAAGATGTGCCAGCCAGGCATGGCCTGTGCAGGTAAGAGCGGTGGGGTGGGGTGAGGGTGGGAGGAAAGTGGGGGTAGGGGGGTGGGTTTGAGATGTTTTTTTTTTAATTTAAGTTAGCCTCGTCGACGTGTGTCAAATCTCCCCCCATCCTGCGCCTCCTGCCCAACAGCTCTTACCTGCACAGGCTGCGCGTGGCTGGCACATCTTGGAACGGCACCACACCTCAATTGTGTCTGACACATTTTTTTATACATAAACAATTTGATGTTTGAAGGTATTTCCTTCTTACCTGAACGGGCTGCGCCTGGTGCCAGCTACTCTTCATCACAATCATCTTGTGTTCACTTACTACTGATAATATCTGAATAAGGAACCTTTCTGGTTTAAAAATCGAAAGCACTATACCAGCTGCCTGCTTTTTGTGTTCATCCATTGAAGGTATCACAACCTACGCTATACCATCCCATCATGAACACTTGTGTGTTTGCCAATAGACATGCACCAATCTGGAATTTGGATTTCCAATGCAGTATGTTCCTTGACATCCCAGCCGGTGTTATTAGCCAATGATAATTCTGTACTCTGCCTCGTAGACATGTAGTGTTAAAAGGAATGTGTTCATGTATGGTCTTACAAACATAAGGGTGGTGGTGAGTGTGGCGTTGACATTGACTGGTCTTTTGTCTGTTGCAGGTTTGCTTTACAACCTCACAGCTGATATAGCCCAGAGGGAGAAGGGGCTGCCGTCCAGGATATACTTTGCCGCAACTGGAGAAATGGCGGGCCAAGGCAAACTCCAGCTCTCCTACAAGGAGGAGAAGTGCGAGCACTACCTTGCAAATGTGAAGGTACGGTGATGTCTTCTCATCCCACAAGCTATGATGATTTCCATCTCACAACATATGCATGCGACGGTCCCGCGCAGTTCCTTTTCCCTAAAAAGAGGAGCACAGTTAGTACAGGCATGGAGCTTTTGGTTCACTACATTTTCAGCTTGCACATGTAAATTGTGCACACATTCATCAGCTCTGAGCTCGTTTGACTGATTTTACCAGTGTATGTTGTGTATTTCCCACTTCTGGAATGCAGCATTGTTCAGTGCAAACTGGGGTGCATTGCTGTTTAATATAATGTTGCTCATTTGTCATGGCTTCTGAAATGGGTGTGGGGGACTGTCTTATGACGACTGAAGAGTTGCTTACGTTATATCTCTCTTTCTCTGCCAGTGTTGTTTTGAATGTATTGCATGGTAGACAAGCAAATATGTCATCCATAAGTGCCACGTGGTGCTGGTAATCAATAGGGGCTTAAAGGCTGCCGGATCCTCCTATGTTGCAACTGTGGTTGTATTTCCGTTTGTGTTTCTGTGCCCATGAGTTGGTTCGTGGTTTGTTGATATAACTTTTCACTATGCAGATTGCCTGCACAGCGACCTCAGTTACTAAGTGGTGGTAAATATGCTGTGTGGGAAACCCCTTTACATCATGGTGCACCATCCACCTTATTTACGATGATGAAGCTCAGGGTGTAAGCGTACACCGTAAGTGACGCTGATTCGGCAGGGATCAAATAATTGAATAAGAAGGTGAACCAATTTAAGTTAACACGACACATTAATAAATACCAATACACAATGTGTTTCCTCATCTGAGATGACTCAAAACTCTGGGGTCTGCCCGTTTTAAATGTCAATTTATTTTGAAGGACATTTTCTTACATTGTTCAACAAGACGCATTTGTCCACTTCTTCCATTTTTGCATAAGACCTATTTTTTAAGCCAAAAGTCAGATTGCGTTCTTATGGAAAATAGTGGCTGCGGAATTGCGGCTTTCGAAAAAGGGAACTGTATCTGCGGCTGGCTTGCTATCATATAAAGCATTTCTACCAGAGCCTAATAACCGAGGACTATGTTATAGGTTTGTGGTGTGTGTTGATACTTCAATTTCTGCTTTTCTAGAGGTGAGCTGGGTAGCCACAGACCGAAAAAGGATGTGGGCCCTGACCCACGACCCACAACTAGATATGCAAGAAGCTAGATGTGAAATGTTTTCAACGTGCAAATGCAACTGCAGCACTTACACAGACTAGTAGGAAGCTCTTGACCTTGGTTGGAAGGGACATACGTGATATAGTCCGTGTAGCAAGTGTATCGCTGACCAATGGGCAGGGCTACTGGAATTGTGCAATAGGGTAAGACCACATTATGCTGCAATGTTATCTAAATTATGCGGCAAGAAAAGCAAAAATTTGCAGAATAATGCATCACATTTTGGGATAGCATTACCTCATTAATCTGTCATTTTCACACATGTTTACACTATCTGGACAAATGTTTCACCTCACTAGTACCAGTTTGACACCCAACTGCCGGACTATGCAACAGAAAGGTGACCAGTGAACCTTAGTGAAGGACCTTACACTGCACGGCAATATGTGTCGACGCTTTTTAAAAAACTTTTGGTCTGTTTGAGCTGCATATTATACAACAGAGGATGGTTTATGTGGCAAGTGCAGCAAAGTCATAATTCCAGTGTCCCTGTCTATGAGATCATGAGAGTGCAGCGGTTGCATTCGCAGACATATTATAGTATCTTTCCAGCTGCGTTTTAATTGGTTTTCAATGGGCCAGTCGGTGAATTGGTTTGCAGGCACAAGGGTTGTGCCTGGTGATTGAGCTATGAGAACTATTGTGAACCTCAACACAAACATGCATAGGATGGATTTCATATGATATTTATGAATGTATTTACTACACAAGGCAGCGGAGCGCACAGCGGTATAGAGCGGCTCGCGCGCTCGTGTATCATTTTAATTTAGACTTGTGTTGCGAGGGCATTGGCCTCGGGGTGTTTCCGTTTTTTTAAAAACCCACTCACCTGCATTTTAATTCGTGCCCCCACCGCCGTTTGGCGGGCTTGGTTCCCGGGTGGTCGCCATCTTGGCCTGGGCAAGGGGAGGTACTCTGACCAGCGCGTGACTGCGCATGCGCGGAGACAGGACGCCTACTTAAGGCGAGTCCTGTCAACTATTGTTAGACAAGGCAGCGGAGCGCACAGCGGTATAGAGCGGCTCGCGCGCTCGTGTATCATTTTAATTTAGACTTGTGTTGCGAGGGCATTGGCCTCGGGGTGTTTCCGTTTTTTTAAAAACCCACTCACCTGCATTTTAATTCGTACCCCCACCGCCGTTTGGCGGGCTTGGTTCCCGGGTGGTCGCCATCTTGGCCTGGGCAAGGGGAGGTACTCTGACCAGCGCGTGACTGCGCATGCGCGGAGACAGGACGCCTACTTAAGGCGAGTCCTGTCAACTATTGTTAGACAAGGCAGCGGAGCGCACAGCGGTATAGAGCGGCTCGCGCGCTCGTGTATCATTTTAATTTAGACTTGTGTTGCGAGGGCATTGGCCTCGGGGTGTTTCCGTTTTTTTAAAAACCCACTCACCTGCATTTTAATTCGTGCCCCCACCGCCGTTTGGCGGGCTTGGTTCCCGGGTGGTCGCCATCTTGGCCTGGGCAAGGGGAGGTACTCTGACCAGCGCGTGACTGCGCATGCGCGGAGACAGGACGCCTACTTAAGGCGAGTCCTGTCAACTATTGTTAGACAAGGCAGCGGAGCGCACAGCGGTATAGAGCGGCTCGCGCGCTCGTGTATCATTTTAATTTAGACTTGTGTTGCGAGGGCATTGGCCTCGGGGTGTTTCCGTTTTTTTAAAAACCCACTCACCTGCATTTTAATTCGTGCCCCCACCGCCGTTTGGCGGGCTTGGTTCCCGGGTGGTCGCCATCTTGGCCTGGGCAAGGGGAGGTACTCTGACCAGCGCGTGACTGCGCATGCGCGGAGACAGGACGCCTACTTAATGCTCCTCCTCTAGCGTAGCGGGATCGCGTAGCGGGCGTGTCCTCGCGTGGCCGGAGTCGTGCCAGAGTCCTGCCCGTCTGCGCCCGTCCGCGACAGGACGTGCTGGACGTGGCTGGCTCTGGCTATCGACTATTTAACTATTACTCCGCCTTGGGTCCATCATGCGGACGTACACACGGGACTGCCTGTTGGCCATTGGTCAGGTAAGCCGCTGTTGTACCCTTCCACCGGTACACCCATTGCGTGGTCCATACCATTGCCCCTGTAATGGGTGGGCTCTTGACTCTCCGTGTTCTCTCTCAGGGACTTTGTCCTCGGAGACTTGCCGTACTTCCGATATTCCTTCTACCCTGAAGATTTTGAACCTGAATGTGAGGTCGGCGTTGAAACACTACCAGAACATCTATGACCTCATGGAGGAGGAAGTTCCAGACATATTTGCCATGACTGAAACGTGGCTACAGGATGCCGACACCGCTATTACTAATCTAGCTTGCCCACCCGGCTATTCGATGTACACCTTGAATAGGCGGTGTAGGGGTGGCGGTGTAGCCCTAGTGGTAAAATCCATCTATCCTTGTGTCTGGACTGCCCTAAGCATCTCTGGGTGTGAAAGTGCCTTGTTCAAGGTCTCTGTCAGCCCTGAGTTTACCCTGTCCGGTATGGTCGTCTATCGTCCACCCGGCAGTGATGTGGTGTTTAGGAAAGCTTTCCCTGATATAGTTGGCCCTCTGGTTGCAGACTGTGCCAACTTTTCTATCATGGGAGATTTAAATCTGCATTTCGACACCCTCTCTGGCTTGACGGTACGTTCCATCTCCTCTGACTTGGAGGCCTTTCAACTCCCTCAGATGGTTTCCCAGCCTACCCATTCAGGGGGGCATATTCTGGATCCCTTGTTCACTAATCTGCCGGGGATTCAAATTATCTCTGTTTCACCGGTGGAGTGGACAGACCACTTTTTGGTATCCATTCTATGCCCTGTCTCTGCCACCCCTTCCATCTCCTCGGCTAGATGGGTTCAGAAGAGGGCTTGGAAAAAGCTTCGGTTAGAAGACTTTCATCGTCTTCTATTAGAGGAGCCGCTCGGCCCTTTGACGGATGTAGAAAAGGGGTATGACCTCTTCTGTTCTTGGATCACCAGGGCCTTGGACTCTCTGATACCTATTGTATCCACTAAAATCAATTCTAGAGAGTCGAGCCCCTGGTACGATGGCGCCCTTCGGGCCTTAAAGGGTGCCTGTAGACGGGCTGAGAGGGCCTGGAGGAAGACCTATGGGGCTGACCTAAAAGCCGCATACTCCAGGTCTGTCAAGCTCTACCATCGAGCTATTTGCCGAGCCCGTGCGGCTTTCTACGCCGCTGAATTCCGGAACAGTTCTAATCCGTCGAAAGCCATCTTTAAGGCCGTTAAAGATCTTACGACGAAGCGGATCACCTCTACGACCGAAAGCTCTCTTTCCCACTGTGAATCCCTTGCATCCTACTTTTTAGGGAAGGTGCAAGCTATTTATCGGACATTCCCTGTTACAGGGCACAGTGAGGAAAGTACCAATGGGGCTCACCATCAGACTACTCTGCTTGTTTTCCCCCCCCTCACCTCGGACGGCTTTGACAAACTTGCATTGCAAGTTAAATCCGGATCTCCATCCGATCCGGTAAGGCCTGCTCTCTTTCGGGATCAGGCTTTTATGGGGCGTTCAGCTATATGCTCCCTTGTCAATCTGTCCTTGGAAACGGGAGTAGTTCCAGCCAAGTGGAAACAAGCCGTGGTGTCCCCAATTATTAAAAAGCCCACTCTGGACCCATCCAAGCCTGAAAGTTACCGCCCCATCTCGTTGCTACCCTGGCCAGCCAAGATTACTGAGGCCCACGTCAATCTGGCCCTGTCTGAGCATTTGGTACGAACCAATGCCCTCGATCCCACACAAAACGGATTCCGTGCTGGGCACAGTACGGAAACCGCGTTACTTGTGATGGTGGAACATCTCCGGGCAAGGTTGGATGCTGGTCAAACGGCGGCGCTTATCTTGTTAGACCTTAGCGCCGCCTTTGACACGGTGGACCACAGCATCCTCCTGCACCGGCTCGAGGAGACTGGTATTGGTGGTCAGGTGCTGCAATGGTTCCGCTCCTTTTTAGACGACCGCTCCTTCTGTGTTGCCATCCCTCCCTTCAAGTCCAACTACCAACCGCTGGCCATGGGGGTTCCGCAAGGGTCCTCGCTGAGTCCCACGTTGTTCAATCTCTACGTGAGACCGCTGGCTGATGTCGCTAGGCAGTGGGGCCTAACCTTGGTCTCATATGCCGACGACACACAGCTGGCGGTTACTCTCAGCGGGGACGTGGAAACTGCGGCCCCCAGGTTTCAGTCTGGACTGAAGGCGGTGGCTAGTTGGCTGACAGGCAACTGCCTTCAGCTTAATGCCACAAAGACGGAGGTGATGGTCGTCGGTAAGGGAGTGGAGCTGTGGGGCGACCAATGGTGGCCTTCAGAGCTGGGACCCACTCCGATTCCGGTGTCGGAGGTGAAAAATCTCGGGGTATGGTTGGATGCCGGCCTCTCTTTTGTAGGGCACACACAAAAGACTGCGGCCTGTTGTTTTGGACTTCTAAGAGGCTTGAGACCAGTACTCAAGTTCTTTGATGCCCCAACCAGGCAACTGGTGATCCAGGCTACTGTCATCTCTCGCCTGGATTATGCCAGTTCTCTCCTGGCTGGGGCTAACCAGGCCGAACTAACCCGTTTGCAACGGGTTCAGAATGCCGCGGCGAGAGCGATTGTTGGCCTGCCCAGATTCAGTTCTGTGGCAGGTGTCCTTCGCTCTTTACATTGGCTTCCGGTTAGGAAGCGCATTCTTTTTAAGATCTTATGTCTTGCTTTTAAGATTCTGAGAGGTATCGGCCCGGAAATTCTGTCGAGCTGCCTTTCCTTTTATGTCCCCACCCGCAGTCTCCGTTCCCAGGGTCTGGCTCTTGCAGTGGTCCCCAGATTTAGGCTCAGTCGTATGGGAGGCCGTTCATTTAGGGTCATGGCTGCATCAGCATGGAACTCCCTCCCCGTTGAAATCCGTCTGATGGAGGACCTTTTGACCTTCCGGAGGGCGATAAAAACTTTCCTGTTTTAGCTGTTCTGATTTTATTTTTTGTTGTGTTATGTTCTGCCTTGTCTTTGCGCCGGGACGCTCCTTGGCTGGAGTATCTGTGCGCATAATAAATCACCCTAACATAACATAACATAACATAACATAACATCATAATCATTTCAAAACTGATTTATTTGTGATTGCACTTTCTGTGTGCCTGTTGACAGCATAGGGTTTCAGCCTCTGTATTTTTCCTTTCGTAATGGTTCTGTCTTGCATCTGTTGGCCTTTGTTTTCCATTCTCCTCCGTGTCAAGATGCACTCAGCATATTTTGGGGCTATTGTGCGGCCAACATGGTTTAAATTTAGAAGTGTTTATTTAATTTCCTCTGTTCTGCTCTGGTGGGTGGCCATGTTCTAGGAATATACAGTGATGCTGAACTTGCTATTGGGCTTGATCAAATCTTATTGCCAACAGCTTGGTGGCGAGCTTGTGTCTGTGAGCAGCGTCTCTTTAACAATAGGCATTTGAAGCGCTGAATCGTAGTTACGAATTGGAAGAAACGTGTCTATTTCTTTCTGAAGTGAATTTTTTCTACTGCTGTGTAATTATCTTCATAAAATGTTTTCCCCCACTAAAACATGTAAACATGAAAGAAGGGTCTAAAGTGTGCGTTTCATTAACAATAAGTTTGGTTGTTATGTGTTTTTCTTTTGTTTGACTTCATCTGTGAAGTATTTCTATTTGCATTATGCTTTTCTCGTTTCTTGGGTACTTCTGTCTTGAGTTTTTAAAGCGATTTTCAGTATCGCTTTGAGACTTTATGTATATGCTTCCTTCCAAGCAGGGAGATCTCCTGTGTTATCCCTCCTGTGATAACCACCACCCCCACCACACCCTCTGCTGTCAGCCGCAATTTTTTTTCCAAAGCATTCAAAGTTGTCCTTTCCCTGCAGTGTCTTCCTCCCAAAACCTTTGTACGTTTCAGTTGTAGGATTTAAATAATTATATCACTCCAGCAGAAAGTTCTTCCTGGTCATAGTGCTGACTTTAAACACGTTTGCATTTGGGTTCACTGAGTTCACTGCCCTCCTATCAACAGGAGGGTACCTTGACTAGCACTGCCAGTGCTAATACTGGATATTGATGTGTTATGCTCAGGGTGTAGTCACCATGACTTTGCAGTACACTGGGGGTGGGGGGATTAAATGTAGCATCTTCTGCATCGCCTTGTGATGGTTACTCCTGTGTGTATAATTATCGATGTATATGCAATACCATACCTTGTGAATGGCTTCCCACTGAGTGTGAGACATCCTCCAACATGAGCCCCCAGGTTTCCTCACCTTTTGTTAGGTGGTGTGCTTTTGTATAGCACAGTTACACCATGTAATTAACCTGTATGATCCTGTAACGCTTTAGAATCTGGTCACTTTTTACTGTTCCGAGGTTTTTGTTGAACAGTCAATGCTATGATGAAATTGTTTTTGGTTGTGTTTCAGAATGTTTCAAGGTGAATTACACTGGGAAGTATCCAGGAAAGTTAGAATATGCTTATATATTGTGTGTTAAATGATTATTCGATTTTTGGAGAATGGATACATAGATCGTCTTATGGATCCGTCTAAAGTAGTACGTATATGAATAATTGTGCCATTTATTTTGTTCTGCTCAGCTGTATGGTTGTCACTCATCTTGGAAAGGCTGTTCAGCCATGATGCAACTTGTGGCATTGATGTAGTGTGGTACATATGTGAGTTTAATATAGTTAGGTTAAGTACTGAGTGGTTGAAATGTAGTTTGGTGAGAGGATAAGCATGTGCAATTGAAGTGTAAATGCTCGGAGATGTGTGTCGGATGATGCCAGGTTTATGCTGAAGCTATACTATTGGTGTTTGGTGAAATATGAATTACATTTTATTAGAAGTGTTGTTGAGATATGAATGGTGAGCCCTCTCTGTGGCTTTGAACTTTTCTTTAGGCCTGATGGTGCCAATGGTTGTGTTGAAAGTGTACTGTTGATGGAGGGTGAACTGTTAACGTGATCACTGGAAAAACGAGATTGTGCAGTCGCAAGGCTTTCTATGAATTTAATGAATCACGTGCTGCATAAGTTGAAGGTATTAATGAAAAAGCTTTTGTTTCTACCTCAAATGGATCAAAAGCTATTAATGTTGCTGCACTTAAGGGACAGTGCTATTCCAATAATTCCACATAAGATAACTGGACACTTTCAGCTGTTAATGGCTCTATTCAGCTATTTAAAGAGGTGATTATGTTATTCAGATAGTGTTTGTCACCGTTTTCCCACCCTCATATTTGAAAATGCGTCCCTTTCTTAGCCCTCTTGATCAGTCTTGGAAAACTGACCAAGATGAGCCTAAAGGTACGCTGTTAACCGTATGTGCCACGATTCCCACCTTTCATTTGTGCTCCCTTAATCCGAAAGCCCTCAAAAAATTTCAATGAAAAACAGTGCTGAAGGGAGTGGCCTCAAACTGTGTGGCTGATCCATCAAGATTGTCGTTTGGTAACCTGCAAAATTGGACAATCTACGGGAGCCCTGTTGTTTAACCTCTTGCCCAGAGTGCGAATCCTTTTAGTCTGGTCACCAGTTCTCTTTGTGTGGTGGACGTGCAGCAAAATGTGAAACACCCCCCATGCCTCCAGCCCATAGGATAAATTACTAGATCCTGATTTTTTAATTTATTTTATTTGCAAGAGTTTTATATAGCTCTGGCTAGACCCGGAGGTATCAGAGTGCTTTACATGAGGATCAGTGAGTTACAGGATTACAAAAACTACATCAGTTACAGTTTCCGATTAACAAGTATAGGCGTAAAATAAAACATGAGATTACAACATCACAAAAGTTTTTAGCACGTTGCATAGCCAAGAACAACACATCTTATGGGGAATGGAAGGTATAGGAGGAAATGTAAACAGGGGAAAGGAATGCAGATAAAATCAGGCAGATCAGAAGGGAGAAAGAACTTTGGGGTAGACAAAGTAGATGCCTGATGTCTTTTGTTTGGGGCACTGGGGACCTGCCTGTGGTACCACACCCATGAACAATCCTAGTATTACTGGGAACTTGTTTTGTTACTAATGCAGATGCTGCGCCCTGAATCGTGTCATCCAGGGTAACTATTCCTAAAGTTCCTCCCTAGGGGCGCACATCACCTCTTCCACAGCGGGCCATGCTGCTCGGACTCTTGTCCTCTGGAAACAGGAAATTGTGTCTGCCACATTGTTCTTCACTCCATGACTTGCCGTGCCCAGACCTCCCTGTTCTGGTGTTAGCAGCTCCTGACTTCATCTACAGAAGGAAAAGGCAAAAGCTACTCAGTGATCATTCAGGAGTGAGGGCGTGATGCTTTTGGCTTTTGGCTGGATTCTTGGGTGAGAACTCCCAGTATGTTAGGGTGTGGGGGTGGAGTATGAATGGTCAATGTGAATGTTTCATGCATATTGGGAGTGCCTGTAAAGCAGCTGCGTTCATCCAGACTGGATGTAGGAGATAAAACGACATGCTTTGGTGGACAAAAGAAGGGCAGACATTTTGATTACTTGGGATCTGATAAGCAGCTTGCCAGAGCCCTGCAGTCAGGGTCTCGTGTTTGGAATTCTTGGCCAGGGTGTTGAAAGTGCAGCACAGTGTGTTTACACAAAAGGACACTCCGCTGGCCGCTTGACACTTAACAGTTGGACAAACAGCCTGCTAGGTGATCAGAGCCAGGAGGCATGTTATGATTAGATAAAGATGAAAGTCTTTTGCTGAGTTTTGCTCTTCTTTGAGCTTTCTTTTCTGAAAAATCTTTTTCAAACATGGACATAGCTTCCCATTGCAGCTTGTTCACGCAGCTCTATGAAACCTTGCAGCCAGAATTGTACCAGCAAGCATGTTAAAAAGAAAACTAGTTTAGGATCTATTTGCTGTTCTGTCTGTGATTGGTGCTCACTGTTGAACACTACACTAATGGTGCAATGTTCACCAAAGATGGGCTTGACATATTTGGCTTTCAAAAGAATATACATCTGTCTGGCCATGTAGTCTTGGGCTGCCTCAGTACCACCACGGGAAGCACATGATGTGGCACACCACAAAGATTCTTGGGAAAAGTACGGCTAGGCACTCCCTATCGTTGACCTGTAAAGCGCTCCTTTGCCTTTTGGCTAGCTATGCTCTATCGAAATAATATACACATACATACATACATACATAGATACATACATACATATATAGTCCTTAGCACCTATAAGCTGGAGGGCAGCATCTAAGATTTCATGAAAGCAGCGCTTGACACATTGGATTTACGTGGTGTTGTCAGTCTGTGTGATGCTCAACACGAATGTATGATCTAATCCCGCAGCCTTTTTCTCCACGAGGAATCACAACGCGGTCGTTATCACGACCGCGTTGTGGTTCCGCATACCTTTACTCTGCAAGTCGTAACAACGACTTGCGGAGGGGATGCGCTGGAAGTTGGAATAGTATAATTTACTATTCCAACTCCAGTCTATGAGGACACTAGGGAAGGTGTTGGATTTTAAATCCAACACCTCCCCCCCTCCTCCGCAAGTCGTTGTTCCAACTTGCGGAGTAATGGTATGCGGAATCACAACGCGGTCGTGATAACGACCGTGTTGTGATCCCCCGCGGAGATAACTTTTCGTTATAAACGTTGTTTACCGCTCAACACATCTCCAAGGGTGCTCTTGGGGTAAATGGTAATCACATTTTCCTGTACTATTTTAAGAGGAGGTCAGGCATGGTCCATTTTAGATGTTTACCGCCAGTGGACGGGATACAAACCAGATCTCCAATCTCAGTGCTTACCTGAGTGAAAACGAAAGTGGGCAATGATAAGGAACACTGCACCACGTAAAGTAGAAGGAAGTCAAAACCAATACAAAAATAATATGTGGCAACATAAAAGGTTAAGACATGGGCATTGATTAGGGGTACCAGCTGATAACCCTGGTTTGCCCTTGGCTGCCTCGAGCACTACCCATGCCACCTCTGTTCTCAAGTGTGATGAAGGCAGTGGCACAAACAGAAAACAAACTGGTCTCTATGAGTCCCCCACTCAACTGTTAAGTGTAGGGGGGGGGGGGTTCATGGCGCTCTTGTACGTGATAGGAGTGTTAGAAGCCAGACGGGTGTGTGAAGGGGAGCCTAGTGGATAAGGTAGATAAGGACATGAACAGGTGGTGAAGGGCTGTGGGTGGTGTTTGAGAGAGAGACGTACAATTAAGATCAAAATTGTTGCCTTGGTAGTAGTTGGGAAAGGATAATGAGAGCTGTGTTTAGTTTTTTAGATTCAGGTTCAAGTTTCCACCTTGAATGTAGGGTGAATATGAGTTGACAAACTCTTTTTTCCATGGGAGAATGGTTGCTGTCTAGGCAGCATGGGAAATTTGCTCTCACCAACAACAACAAGCTTTCAAATGGCCCTCGGTTTCCTGCGACCCAGCTATCATGACCCAGCTATGTGAGAAGGTTGCTGAGTCTATTGAGTATAGGATTAGACTAGAACCTAAAAGAACCAACTCAGTGGATTGTGTAAAACTCCATGATGATCTTTTTGACAAGCTGGGCACCTTCTTGCATAAAGAGTATAAGGAACCTCCCATGGTCGGAGAAAAGAATCCATGGTTTTCAACCAATGTACACTAGCTAAATCAGCTGTAAGCAACTCTATCAAATAATAACAAAAGCAAGAATGGGGTATAAATAACAACTAAAAAATGCAAGACTTTGGGAGTCTGATGTGCGGTATAACCTTGTTACCGCAGTGAGAGCTAGGGACACAAAATCCTTTTGGAAATTAATAGATAATGGCCGTAAATCTGCTACAACCCATGTTGAATATTTCATGCAGCCTAAAGCATGGGTCGACCACTTTGAAAAGCCCTATCCACTAAGGATACATATTTAACTGATGCCTCTTACCTGGGTCTATCCCAGGGATCAGCAAATCATTCTTGAATCTTCTCTTGGTGAGTCACTGAGGCCATAGCTGCCATTGTCCCTGGGAAACTCCAAGCCCCAATGGCATTCCGGGTGACCTATTTGCTGCAGAGCCACACGTTTAGGGCCCTTATTTAAATGTTCTGTCTAATTCTATCTTAAGAAGTGTCCCCATACCTAAGTCATGGCAATCAGCAGAGATTTACACTTCTGCAAAGAGAGGGGGCTGGAACTAATCATTCAAAGCACCACGTTTATGGATTTTAACCTGTACAATTAGAGCCTACAAAAAAAATTACTACAGCAAGTGCAGGGATTTGACTATTTGGGGGGTTAACTTACCAGCAAACTATCATGGCATGCACACATAGTCAGGAGTTTCCTCAGCTACAGCAAGAGTCGAGGGCGATTCTTGCGATGATTCAGAAGACAAATACAAGACTACTTTCCCCAGCTGTGGAGGTGTATAATGTTAAGGCCAAGAGTTCAGCCTTTTATGGCGTGGAGCTCCGGGGCCAAGAAACAGTGAAAAGCCTTTCTTTGGCAGAAAATACATCTGTAAGTGCCGTGCTAAACCTCCCCAGAGTACTCCTCACCTCCCGCATCTAATAGACTTAGGCATACTCCCAATTGCCTTGATTTGTAAAATGCGGCCCTTGCTGTACTGGCACAGGTCGTAGTCAAAGGAAGAACTGGCTCCCTACACAATTTCTTTCACTGACCTTATGTGCCCAAATATTTTTCAAAAAATCCCATGGCTAAGGCACATTAAGGATGTGCTCTCTAAAATAAATATGGCCACTCTCAGGGATACACCAGAGTCCTCATCCACTATAGCTAAGTCTACGCTAAAAGAAAATGTGAAACTCTTGCTTTGGGAAGAGGAGGCCAGGAAACCTAACCAGGGAAGTTGTACCGATAGATTTTTGGATTACAAACATTTTCCTTTGTTTGAGCCTTTTTTTTTTATAGACAAGATATCATCGCCTTTAGCGAAACAGTTGTTTTTATGCTTTAGATATAGTACACCGCCAATCAATAGTTTCTGCATTAGATGTGGTACTCAATAGCACCTGCATTTATGCGTGTCGTGTAATCAAGAAGAGAAAACACTACACCACTTTTTCTTCTTTTACCAAGCTTATGTTTTTGCCCACAAGAAATTGATACGACCTATGTGCCTTTTGCTAGGTGCAGGGAAAATTGACCATGCACTGAGAATAATGGGGTCGACACTGATGAGAAGATCTATATTTGTGTCTCCAAATGTTTGGCTTCGGCATGGCTGACCTGCAAAGGGGCTAAGGCACCTTCCGTAGAGCTTCTAGTGGCTTGATTACTTTGCCATACTATTGTTTGTCTGTTTAAAATGAAGTGTTACTGAATGCGTAATCTAAGCTCTATCGCAAGTCATTGACTCGTACAGCTGAATAAAAAAAAACACTTACCTGACCCTACCATAAATTGGGCGAGTTTACGATTTCCTACTAGGGTAAAAACATTCGTTTGTTTAGAATCTTGACATGACAACAATATTAATATTATACGCTATGTCATTCAACAGGTCATCTTATAAAAGCATGGGAGAAGTATTAAAAAAAAACCATATGAAGATTGGTATACTTATCTTTGTTTTAGGAGCAGCAAATAAAAGAGGAGGATGAGATCGTGCACTGGATATTTATAATCTTTTCACAAACATTCTAATGTTTATAATGTATGAACATTCTTTAAAGCGCTGCATGTTGGGGCAGCAAATAAAAGTCATTGCATAATGGTAGCCTCCGGTCTTGTAATGAAATCTAAATTGTACATCTTTTCTCTGGATAATCTTAGTGGGGTGGTAGAACAGTTTTAGATTGCAATATGTAGTTACGCCAGTCTGCCTTTTAGGCATGTTGTCTGTCAAGGCACCAGTCACTTAATGCCAACTTGATGTTGGTACGTCATTATGGTTTATGATATAGACATGCAGATGTAGTTTCCTTTAATAAGATGGTGCTGGATAGCTGTAGTTGGACCCCCAAAAATTGTCCACTTCAGTGATTGGATGTGACCGCTTTCACTTTAGTGGCTCCGCTACAGAAGCTTTCTTATTAATTTTTTTTTACTTTGGGAAAGTGTCCCATACGCACATTTACTTTAATGTTGGCCGTGCCCCTGTGCCCCTTTCTTTAGACGCTGCTCACTGTAACCTTAATACGGCGAGCAGTTTCTGAAGAAAGGGGCGCAGCCACCATTAAAGTGGTCTCACATTTGCGAGAGATAGAGCCATTGGCATTAGAAATAACAATGCCTTTTATATGTGTGTTGATTGTAAAAACGCATAAATAAAAGGCTTTGTCATTTACAATACCAATAGTTTAAAATCTCGCATATGGGAGGCTTATTGCATTGAAAATGGTTGGTTTTTTGTTGTTGCAGTTTTTATGGCACAAACCTGGCCTGAGGGCTTTACATCCCTTTACAAGACAACATTATGCATTTTCAGACACAGGGAATTTACGCGATTTGCGCACAATCCCAGGACGTTGAGCCGAGGCTAGGATTCGAACCTGGTTAGTTATTTCTAAGTAGAGCAGCTTTAGCCATTAGGCCACACCGCCTGCCTTTGCCAATGCTTGTTATATTTCAGTTTACTCGTGTCGCCAGAGGTGCCTCAGGCAGTTTTGCAGAATGTGTTTCTCTGCATGGAGCAGTTTCTGTCGCAAGGGACAGTGCTGATGACACAACACAGTACTCATGCACTACCAGGGTACTTGCCCAGTCAGCTGGCTGCAAGCACTGCATGTCTGCGCGAGAATCAAATGCACAGCACAGGAAATGTTTTAGTCTATTATATTATTTTAAGGAATGGCTCCTTAAACAGCCGACTGAGCAAAAAAAATATAGCGGCCTATTGATGAACAGAAGGGCCGTGTTTTCTCTCTCAGTTGTTGCGCTATCAGCAGTTCTTATGCAAGCATTCTATACGTCTTTCTGCCAATGCAGGAAATGGCACACCTTCTCTTGAGAATGGCTGAATCTCCCAGGGCAGGAGAAAACAAGCCTTTGCAATGCAATAGGTGTCGCATTTGTTAGAGTTAGAGCTATTGGCTTTGTAAATGATGATGTCTTTTACCTATTCGTTTTGGTTGGAGTGCAGTGGCCTTTGGGACGTTATAAATGTTTAGCAATGCCAGGAGGCCGTGTAGGGGGGCTACTGTTGTGTTAGTTATTTACAGGCCTCTTCTTGGTGAGGAGTGAGGACCCCCCTGTTTAGTGTCTTAAGCTTGGGGATGGAGGAGAAGGGCAGACTTATGTGAAAGGAAGCTCGGTAGATTGCGTGAAGAGAGAGTTAGGTGGGGTTAGGGGGGCAAAGAGAGGGATAGGGGGTAAAGAAAGGATGGGTGAGGAGATGGTAGAACGGAAAAGGGAGAACACGGAATGAGCAAAAAGGTGGGACACGGATACAACCATTGTGGTGAGAAAGAAAAGAAAAATGAGAAAACACACAAACCTGAGGAGTGCCACAAGAGGCAGGAGGAATAGAGAGAAGAGACTGAAATGGAGAAGAAGAGTAGACAATTGAGCAGAAAATGAGAGGAAAACTGTGACTGAGTGACATCATGTGCACACGCCTAGGTGCCTCCAAGCCAGCAGCAGTGCAGAGCTTGGTGACTAGTGGTCTCCTTGATGGCTGAAGTGCGTTTGTAAATTAGTAGTGCACACTGGGACCGAGTAGCTGCCACTGCACAGTGTACTTGATTACTGCCTCTAGGAACTGTCTAGTGAGTGTTGTGGCTTCCACTGCACACTGTGGTAGGGACACTTTGTGCAGCGCCGAGAGTGCAGCTGTCATTACCGCAAGGTGCTGCCCATACCATGGGGCTTGTATGAGGGTGCTACGAAGGCTGCCTGCAATACAGTAAATGACTGTCACTGATAGCTCGAGTTAGAGAGGGTTAGTTGAGGTGAGGGGCGCGAAGAAAGGGTTAGTGGGTGAAGAGAGAGTTGAGTCAGGGGACGGTAGAGCAGAAAATGGAGAACACGCAAGGAACAGAAAGTTGGGACATGGATACAAGCACTGTGGAGAGAGAGAGAAACAAGAATAAAAGTTAAGCAAAGCCTGGCGAAAGACGCAGCCACCATAATTACAGATAAAGGGCTGCTAAAAGGTGGGACACAGATACAACCACTGTGGTGAAGAAGAAAAAAAAGGAACGAGAAAACACACGAACCCGAGGAGGGCCACAAGAGGCAGGAGGAATAGAGAGAGAGGAGACTGAAATGGAGGAGAAGAGAAGACAATTGAGCAGAAAATGGGAGGAAAAGTGTGACTGAGTGACATCATGTGCACACGCCTAGGTGCCTCGAAGCCAGCAGCAGCGCAGTGCTTGGTGACAAGCGGTCACTGGCTGCAGTGCGTTTGTAAGTTGGTAGTGCACACTGTGACCGAGTAGCTGCCACTGCACAGTGGACTTGGTTACTGCCTCTAGGCACGTCTAGTGAGTGTTGTGGCTTCCACTGCACACTGTGGTAGTGACGCTTTGTGCAGCGCCGAGAGTGCAGCTGTCATTACCGCAAGGCGCTGGCCATACCATGGGGCTTGTGTGAGGGTGCAACGAAGGCTGCCTGCCATACAGTAAATGACTGTCACTGAATAGAGGGTTAGTTAAGGTGAGGTGAGGAGCGAAGAGAGGGTTAGTGGGTGAAGAGAGGGTTAGGGGCGAAGAACGGGTTGAGTCAGGGGACGGTAGAGCAGAAAAGGGAAAACACGCAAGGAAAAGAAAGGTGGGACACGGATATAAGCACTGTGGAGAGAGAGAGAAACAAGAATAAAAGTTAGAAAAGCCTAGCAAAAGATTCAGCCGCCATAATTACAGTAAACATCTCTTCAGCCTGAACTCTCACTCTGTATGCAGAAGCCCCAGTCATGGACACTGCTTCCTGAAGGGTTAAATATCAACTTTTCCTGTTCAGCAGACCGAAATTCACCCTGTGCACCAAGCCGGATGCTGGCCATGCTCCGTAACCGCACTAAGCCAGGGAGAAGGTACGTCATGGGACGTGAACGGCTCTTTACAGGGTGGACAGAAGATGTGCATGTGGGGACTGGCTGCGAGAAAAAAAAGTCCCCAGAGTATCACGCTGCCAGTAAAGCATCCAGTCCCGCGTGCACATCTTCTGTCGCACCACGTGCACGCCTGGAATCCGTATTGATTCCAAAAGTCCCTCGCCATGGCGAGAGCAGCGCATGCGCTGCTCACGCCCAGGCAAAACCTAAAAACTTGTTGTGGTGGGCTACATGCTAAAATTCAGCAGGGTGCACGGTTGTTCTTGAGGGTGCTTCTCTTTATGGTCACAGCAACCGGAATTGGATGTCAAAAAGGAAGATAAAAAAATATAGCTTGAAACTATTTTTGTTCACTGCCCGAGAAAAAAGGAGGGTGGAATAAAAGCCACCTTCAAAGCGAATTTGTACTCATTTTTAGAAGTGCAGAGTTGCAATGTACTGACAGTCCCTTGTTTTCCTCTGGTTTGCATTCTTTTGGTACTTTGTATGAATAGATTTCCTAGGCTAGTTAGATATAATGGAAAAAGAAAAACTACAAGTCCCAGCAGGAAAAGTCTCTGGCTCGCCCAGAGTTAGTGTGATGCCTGTGCAAATGTATTCCCTGTCCCAGTATCAGTTTTTATCCAGTGTATGTATCTCTCTGCCCCTGTGTAAGTTTCCCACAGTTACGGTGCCTGCGTCACCCAACAATGTATGTGCCCCCTCCTAGCGTCTGATTATTCACTGTCCCACTTTGTCCAGAGAATGTCAGTGTACAAGTGTCTCTGCTCTAGGGCCATAATCTCTTTGGTCCCAAGGTGAGTGCCTCCCTGCCTCAGTGTTAGTGTATTCTCTGTCACATTGTTAGTGTGATCCTATCCTGACAATGGTATAGTCCCTGTCCCAACGCCTCTATCTCCCGGTCCCGGTGTATTTCTTGCTCCAGGGTCACTGGCTCTGTCCTACTGTCAGCACCTCCCTATACCTGTATCCCGGTCACAGTGATGCACAGGCCTGTTTTTTTTTTTATTAGATTTATATAGTGCGACCTCCGGCTCCGCTTTTCATGAGCACCAGTTGTGTTACAGACGGACACATTTATTTTGCTAGGCACAGGGCGATTAAGTGATCTGCCCAGAATCACAATATGTTGAGCGTCCCTGCCGAGACTCGCACCCAGTTCCCCAGATTTGAGGTTGACCGCTCTAGCTGTAAGGCAACATCCTATATTAATTTTTGTAGAAAGACATAAAATTCAAAGAGTATTGCATTTCATTAAGGGGTGAAGGCGCGGGCATAGTGCTGATTCATGGACTTATAGAGCAATTAACCGCATGCGTGCGGCCGCTTTTCCCGCGGTATGCGGCATTTTAAAAATTACTGCGTTACATGACGAGCTGAGCTCGTCATCAGCACACGGCAGGTAACGCCGATGACGAGCTGAGCTCGTCATCAGCATGGAAGGGGTTAAAAAGAAGTAAATACACGTTTAAAGTGAGCATATAATGTAGAAATATCATATGATTTTCAGATATCTCACGTTGCTCCAGGTGTAAATAGTTTATTGAGACATAACTGGTATGTCAATGGTACGTAGACATTCTCATTGCAGATGTGTGCTAAAGATATTCTTGTAACACGATATAACACAAGATAAGATTAACATCACAAATGAACGCCTCTCTGAGCCTGGCTACGAACACAGGGCAGATGTGCTTACTCCTATCATTCACTCCATCCTGTCTCCTCTGCTAGTCCCATGTTGTGCATTCACTGGCCTTCTCATTGCCTTTTCCAGTTTACGGTCACAGTTTCAATACTTTGACTACTAAAGGGGGAGAAGTGAATCAGCTATTGGGAAAATATTGAAGATCGAAGGAGTGCTTGAATTAATCTGAGCCATTGGTGATCACTCGGAGCTACATCCCAGACTATCATTTTTCACCCACTGTGCCACTCTTGATGGTACCTATATGTGAATCAGTCTTGATCCTGTGTCACTAGAAGCATACAGCTCGAACGTTTGAGGCCTGAGTAGGCTGAAGCTGCTCTGGTGCCTGGGGGGACCTGGTCTGGCAGATTCTGCTGCACTGTTCCTACTGCAACAAAACCAAGCTTGATTTGCATATGTTGGTAGGCCTAGTCTAGAGTGGTATAAGGTATGAAAAATGATGGGCTGGCATGGAGCTCCGCATGATTGCTAGTTGCTGGGATTAATTCAAGGATTCCATTCATCACTATGTTCTTATGGCAGTAGACACCCTAAGTGCAATGGGTATGCCCAGATGTGGGTCCGGTGCTTGCTGTGCCACAAGAGTCAATATATACCTCACTGACAAGGCATAAGTAAGTCAAAACTGGTCTGGGGTTGCTTGTGTTTCCCCTCGAGGGGAACATGGCCTCGCAGCTCAGGCTGAACTGTTCTTATAGGAGTAGGACCAGTGCTGATTTGCATGTGACCGGTCACTGTGGCATAGTGTGTGAAAAACAATTGACTGGCATGGGGCCACGACTGATTACCAGTGGCTGAGATCAATGCAAGCATTGCATCCCTCACGTTTTCTTTCAACAGTTTGGGTACTGGCAAAAGACATGAAGGCCTGACTCACCTAGGCTACATGGTAAGAAGAGTCTGATTATTGGGGTAAAGATTTACTCATCCATGGATGGTGTGGTGTTTGTGACGTAAGACATGAAGACTTTCCCATAGGCTATTATTGAAATGTGTTTGGTTTCTTGTGTGGTCTACATTTAGGGACAGGAGCTAAAAGAACCCCTGGTAAACGTGTTAACCCTTTCTCTTCTGACAGACCTTATTTGTTTCATGAGATGCATCGTCAGTGGAATCCCTGCCCTTTGCCAGTGCTTCTTTCCGCTCTATGAGCTATACCACCTTCCCGCTCGGTTTGTCCCCCTGCAGTGCTGCTTTGTCCCAGAAATGACCTTATTACTCTCTCCGCTTCTTGTGATTGAACTCCCTTGTGTATCCTCCCTTTCTTGCTCCCCCTAACAGACCCCACCTCCCCTCACCTTCCTCTGCGCACCCAATGCCTCAGAGCCTAGCTTCTTGTCATCAAGTGTATCCTTCATCCACGGTAGGGGGTTTCTTGAATCTGTAAAGGGTGCGGTTGATTAAACGAGACGCTGATTGGTCGAGAGCTCACGGCTTCCTGCAGAGGCGTAAGGAAACTTGAGGCCCCCCCCCCTGCAGAGTGAGTACATAGAGGGGCCTACTTCTGGACTTATACAGGAGATCTCAGGCCTGGGAACTTCGCAAAGGGTGCCCTTTGCCCTGGAGCTCGCGCCGCGGTGACCTTTGTTAGCTACTGGCTTCCTGCCACAGTTTTTTGAGATCCGGAGCAGTGCTCTGCGCGCGGACACAGGGAGCCTGCGAGCCAGCCGCAGCAGGGCCGGCAAAGCACGTCAGAGCCTGGTTTGTGATGCCGTCTCCGAGTCAAGTCTGTTCCTCGCGCCCGGCTGGACGCAGCGCCGTGGGGTGAAGCCTCACAGCTGGTGCTGATGCTACAGAGGGCGGATGGGGTTCACATCAAAGGCCGAGACCCTGCAGAGCCGGGCACCCGCTGTGACCCCTGACCCCTGGCAGGGCTGACCTGCAGGCCAGAGCACACAAACAGAGCAACATAAACACACGCTTGACGGGACAGTGTTTGTGTTAGAGAAACGGTGTTAAAAGAAGGAGGTAAATAAATTACACGTCTTGTCTTCCAACCAGATGCTGATTACAGTTCAACACGTGGGCTGTGGCGGCAAGGCGATAATACACATCATTGTGCTCATTACAGCGGGGCTTAACTCACGGGGTATTGAAGCCTCACCCTCTCTCTTCCCTCCTTCCTCTACAGAGTGGTAATTATCACGCAGGGCCCGACGGGGGACCAAAAGCGACAAAAATGCTCAAACCAGGCCATTCCCTTCATCTCTACGCACAGACTACTCAAGCTTACATCCATCCACCCTCTTGTCCTTCTCCAATCACTCCTTCTCTCTCTCCCTCCCTTTTTCTGCTGCCATTAACCTCTAGGATCTGCACCAGCAGCGGCCATGGGCATTTAAATCTGAGCTCCAAGGGCTCCAGCCCACTGTGGAAATGCCTGGTGGAATAAAAGGTCTGCCTGGCCCTCGTTACATGTAGGGGCGGCTGGTATTCTTTGAAAGTGGTGAGGCAAGAGAAGTGCCCCACCGCTTCCCAAAATACATATATAAAAAAGCATGCACAATAAATAATCAATAAATCACTGGCATGAATTACAGTAACATTATAAATAAGATAAATTTTCCTTACCTGGGCAGCGTCTTCGGTGTCCTCTGCAGTCGATGACCTAACTTCCCTAAGCAATCCAGACACTGCTCCCATGCTGTCAATCAGCATGAGAGCAGCACCAGGATTGGATTATGTGGTGTAGCTAGATGCTCTTTCAGGCCCTGAAGGCCTGTGCTTGGTCTCCACACAGCTGGAGAGCTTCAAAGTGCGCATGTCACTTTGGCCAGCTCACGACAGCCGGCCAAAGTGACATGCACTCCTTGGAGGGTCCAGTCAGCCACAGCTTTAGTCCTCTGATGCCAATCGGCAGCAGAGGACACCCCCCCCCCTTTTTCCTGGCTCAAGGCGAGCTGGGAGCTGCGGCGCTCCATAGTGTAAAATAAAATGGCAATGTTGCCATTTTATTTTTCACATTTAGCGCGGCTCAAAGAGGGCAGGCCCTCATTAAGAAACCTCTGCTGATGACATGTACATATTTGGTTGCAAACCGGTTCCCTCTACCAGGTTTGCTACATTTTCTTCTGACTTAGCCTCAGTAGTAAATCTGTGCCGGTCTGAGCTAAGTGGTTGCTTAATGGAGTCCACCAAAGCTGGATCCCGTAGGTTGACCCTCCCTCCTTGTCATCTAAATTCACAGTTACTAAGTGGTAATATCTTACTTCTGCCTGGTGCTAACTGCTGGAGCTTAAACTCATGAGGTCTGTCTTCTCTTGGTAACTGCATGAGCGTCGGGTAAGGGGGTTACTTTCCTATCGGTGAGGGACGGTGCAGTCATTGAGGGTGAGATGTATGCTTGCATGGACACAGGGAAATTCTAAATATTACTCAATCGTGTTCAAAATCCACAGAAAATACATTTGGGTTGTTTCTTGGGCAAATGGACCTCTTACAGTTACAGAATTGATTGCACAAAAATTAACGCTACAATATATTTTGTGCAGCTGGAAGAGAAAGAATATCCCATGTGATGAAGGTGTGGACCTTTCCATGCCTGCTTTGAATAAGAAGTGCGATGGACAGCTTCTGCTGGAAATACTTTCAGAACGTGGGCACCTTATCACAGAATGTTTGTCACAGCGCCCAGCATACGTAATGGAGATGACGTGGTAGAAGTGAGCCCCTGATGGGTTGTACGTGGAGGCCATTTTAAAGCAAAGATAAAGCGGAACAGTACCAGCACGGCTAGGATTAGACCTTAAATTTTGTTATGTCACGGACTGGTGCCAGTGGAGGCTTTTTAAACGCACTTGGACTTCTTTTGCAGGTGGCCCGACCAGTTTGTGTTCTTTTATCACTTACATTCTCTTCCTCTATATTCACTTATTCAATTGAGTACACATTTCAGAGCGCACAAGCTGTCCTGACTTGAATGTCCTCGTAATTTCCCTGGAAAAAAGCGCAAACTCTAAGTGTGATAATCAAGACTGTTTCTCTCGTCCACGGCATTTAAAGTGGAAGTGGGAACAGCATCTTCATGTCAAAGAAATCTCTTCAGAGCGTTGACAACCTGAGAGCTGTGACACACTAGCTCTCTCATGCTCTCTTTGACTCTTTGTTTCTGACACGGGGCCTCCCTCCCTCTGACTCTCTCTTTCCATGGCTCTTTCTTTCATACTTTCTCACACTCTCCCACAAGAAACCTGTCACTAGTCGAGTAAGTTTATGAAGCTAAATTCCCCTCACTCTCTCTCTCTCTCTTTTTGTCTCTCTATATATATATATATGTCTCTCTCTCTTTCTTTCTTTCCTTCTCTCTCTGTCACACACACACCCTTTCCAATCCTTCCTTGCGACCAAGCAGTAGACTATCATCCTTAACTCTGCACGATCAGGATTCTATTCTTGGCAGTATTCTCACAATTCCCAGCGTGCTTTCCTCACATACCCCAGCTCCTTTCCAGTCTGCTTAGGAAATCAGCGGTGGAAACAAAACAAAAAACCACAAAAAGAAATAGGGCTGGGGAAAATACGGTAACTCACTATTGACTGGCATGCTGCAACAGAAAAATGAAGGGTACTTGATCAGCATAACAATTTCTCAAAGAAGACAAATAGGACACGGCCATCGTGGCATGATTCTGGTTTAAAGTATTTATTAGTGCATGAAAAGATGGTGGTGGTGTGGACTGCCTGCCCTGCAACTCCATCCCAAGCAGCACAGTTTCCCCGCACATCAGAACAGTGTAGGTTGAGTAGCCAGTGTGGTCTCTGTACGTGCAGTGGTGGGGAAAATCTCTTTCAACATCAAAAGCATCCATGCATTGTTCCCAGCTGTCGTAGCTAAACCCTAGGGAGGTGATTGCACGTGCACGGTCCTACTTGTTTAGTATCAGGAAGTTACATGTACTGCAGAGTGCACTGTAGCAACACGTAAAGGCAAGGAAACCAGGGCCTTTCCATAATTTCTATTGATTATAGAAATAATATATAACTGCGGGACAATTGTGTTCTTGATTTTATATTATGTGTAAGGGGAGTTTGTGAGTTTGAAAAAATGGTATTGTTGAGAGTTGAAAATTTATTGGGAGTTTTGCTCCACAGCCCCACCCTCCCAGGTGACCTCCAGATAATACATAGACTATGAAAATATGATGACAAATAATGTATATTCTCGGGAAACGCACAGCAAAACTATCATTCTGGAATCAGATCTTAAAGGTATCAGCCCTTAGACTGTAGAGCCATAATCCTGGTTTTACAAATCTAACATGCTCAAGCATCAAATAACAGGCTTATCCTTCAAGTGATCTGAAACATGCATGATTTGAGTTTAGGCTACAGATTACATACTGCAATTACTTAGATCTGATACTTAGAGGCCTTAGAGAGCAGTGCTGTTCCTCAGGTTACACTTCTCCTACCGCTTGACTTTTTAAACATGACACAAAGCAGCTGTGTGTGTTTCCCAGGATAACACCAAGGCTCCCGAAAGAGACAAGACTGTGCTACCTGCAGCCCTGCCCTACCTTACCTGTTTTCTCTCCTCTCCTCCCACTCGTTAATGGATGCTGCACCTGGTATTTTCAGTACTCTTATAATCAATTATATTGATTATTTTAAGTAATTGCAATAATGCAGCAAACCTAGTTCTTGCATAGTGAGTTGATGTTAATGCTTAATGCACAACCCAGCTCCAGTTTTTCTCATCTGCCTGTTTATCTTCTCTCATTCTGTTTGACGCTGTGGACAAATCCGAACAGAATGCTGTAAAAGATAAGGTTCTTTGCAGCAGCAATGCCCCCACGTCCCCCCTACACCTCTGCCTATGGCCAGCCCCTTCATGTTCACCGTGGATGTTATCCAGTGCATTCCCAGCATCCATAAAAGCTACATTAATACTATGCGTAATATGGAGAAAGGCTGATGGGAATTTTAGGAGTTTTCACATAGCCATCAGTTCAGATTCACACCGGAGAGGCTACCAGACCTGGCCTGGCCAGCTGAGTCAATGATGCATGATGATCAATTTCACATAACTGTGTGTTTTGCACAGGCCCCCTGCCATGTTGCCTTAAGCAGCATACACCCTTCAGTCAAGTGAGGATAGCCAAGAGCTTATAGACCCCAAATATATGCAGTGTTTGTGACAAACACATGTAAAGGGCAATAACCTTGAAATCAAGCCTTGCTCTGAGTTCTTGACACATTTTATGAGGTGGAGAGTTAAGGCATGGTTGATATTTCCTTACCTCATACCTTCAATGCATTCATAAATGATGTTACAGATGAAATTGAGACTATGTTTAGGGCCCGGATCCCCCAGCATGCTCCACACCCGCCTCCCCACCAATCAATGCACTTGGAGCAAATGGTGGGTGTAAAAAGGCCATGTTTAATCACAAATTCATAAACATGACATATAGATTATTAAACATTTATCGAATTATGAGCAACATTTCTCGTTATTATAACTCATCTTCTCAACTTTTATTACACATTTTATGTTGCATTTGCTCATAACTTCTTGATTCCCCCAGCACCAAGGGGCCCTCAGGTTCGCATCCCCTCAGATAGAGATGCCCGCGCCAGGTGCAACCCACCTGCGCCTCTGAGCGATGGGCCCCAGCCCTCGGGTCCTTGTCCGCCATTTCCAGGGCCCCACCTCTCGTCCACCAGGCTGCCTGGGAGGCTCGTACCTGACGCCCTTGCCTCCCCAGCCAGTGGTCTCCATCCCCCTGCGGAAAGCTTACCCTCTCTCCCCTCAGTGCTGGCATAGGGAGTGCGCAAGGCGGACTCCCCTCCATTTTGTAAGTCTATCAGTGGTCAAATGTCTCTTTTCCGCAACACACACCTTCAACTCACTGCCTTACGGGGACGGGTGGGCGGGAGATTAAAGCAAGGTTAACAAAGGGGGCGAGGTGAGTGGGCGAGCAGGTCCGGTGCTGGCGGGGAAAGAGGCCGAGTGGCCCGTGACCTAGACCTAAATAGGTCATGGCCTCTGTCCCCACGCCCCCACCGGACGTGCGTCACCCCTCCCTGAACCAGAAGCACTTCCTAGGCTGGCTGCCCATAGGGCAGCCAGCCGGATACCTGGGCCACTGAAATGGCGTGGTGTGGGCCGGGGGGCCGGGCCCTAAAGGCGGGCTCATCTAGCCTCGCCCTTTGTATAGGGCCCGGATCCCCCAGCATGCTCCACACCCGCCTCCCCACCAATCAATGCACTTGGAGCAAATGGTGGGTGTAAAAAGGCCATGTTTAATCACAAATTCATAAACATGACATATAGATTATTAAACATTTATCGAATTATGAGCAACATTTCTCGTTATTATAACTCATCTTCTCAACTTTTATTACACATTTTATGTTGCATTTGCTCATAACTTCTTGATTCCCCCAGCACCAAGGGGCCCTCAGGTTCGCATCCCCTCAGGTAGAGATGCCCGCGCCAGGTGCAACCCACCTGCGCCTCTGAGCGATGGGCCCCAGCCCTCGGGTCCTTGTCCGCCATTTCCAGGGCCCCACCTCTCGTCCACCAGGCTGCCTGGGAGGCTCGTACCTGACGCCCTTGCCTCCCCAGCCAGTGGTCTCCATCCCCCTGCGGAGAGCTTACCCTCTCTCCCCTCAGTGCTGGCATAGGGAGTGCGCAAGGCGGACTCCCCTCCATTTTGTAAGTCTATCAGTGGTCAAATGTCTCTTTTCCGCCACAAGGGAAACTAGGGCCCAAAGGTCCGTCGCCCTTCCCCCTGCAGCCAAGTTCAGCACAAATGACCAAATCCCTTTAATCCATGTGTCCATACCAGTGTCAGATAAATGTACTCCATCATGGTGAAACATATTAGGTCCTGAGATCATCTTGTGTGAGAGATGTAGCAAGCGGCCCTTTCCTGAGCACATCTTTGCCAGTTCCCCGTTGAGACGTCTCACTGACACATTTAGCGGATAAGCCCAGATTCCATCGCCCCACCATCGTCGCGGGATCATGCAAGACCACGTTATCCTGGCCTGGGCGAAGGTCCGCCCAAGCCAAGCAAATTCTGTGAGCAGTGCTTCTTTGACTGCCAGGCGGCCCCTGTCAACCATGTCATTGCCGCCCAGGTGGATGATGATCAATGCGGGGGACTTCTGCCCCTCACGTCCTCTGATGTCTTCCACGAGTCGCCGCAGGTGCCGGATACGCATTCCTCCCACACCGTGCCACAAAAATTCTGTCCCTTCCAGCCCAGGTGGTTTCCGCACTCGCCGCTGCTGCAATCGGACCGCTGCTCGCCGAACGAACGAGTGTCCCAATACCCACACCACCTTCCCAGGCATACTAGTAATCGGAGAAGAAATAGAAAAGTCAGGCATGGGCATGGCATTGCATGAAGTCAAAGTAATTCAGGCCTCACGTATCGTCTAAAGCAGTCGGACGACCAACGGCCCACCTTCTTCACTGCCTTGGATGACAAACCCGCTCCTGCTGCCAAAGTGGCAGCCCCTATCCTGAATGAATGGGATGAATAACCAGAGTCCCCCAAGTCCAGATCTACCAAGACCATCCGCAGCACTGCCTTGAATTGGTACTGTGACACACAATCCCCCCCCTCATGAATGAACAAGGCTTGACTCTTCCCCCTGGGGCGGATGGCTAGATATGCCTGCATACACGCGACCGGGCAAATAGGCGCCTCCGGCGCAGGGCGCAACTGAATCACTGCCCCTTTCCCCAACTGATCGGTTTTAGATTTTCTCAGGATTACTTCCAAAGACCCCGCTCTAACACTGGTATCCCCAAACTGCAGCCCCCCACAGTGGTCGCTGCGAGATGTTCCCACAATCTCCCCCAGGCGGAATGCACCATAAAAGGCTAGGGAGAATACTGCCGCAAATAGCATGCCCTCAAAAGTAGAGGTGCATAGTCTAGGGAGGGCGCTCAGCATGACTTGTAAGGTCCCAACATCTAAAGGCCGTCTGCTGTCTCGCTTGGGCCCTTCCCTCCTGGCACACCCCGTTAAGGCTCTTTTGACTACATAAGACGTCCCAGGATGGTACAGGCCTGCTAATCTGGCGAAAAACCCCACGGAAGTTACATGAGTCCTAGCGTACGAAAGTGACCTGCCCTGATCACTAATTTGCTGCAGAAAGTGAAACATTGCCTGATCAGTGTGCCAACATGAGAAACCAGCCTTTTGTACCAATGTCCTGTAATACAAAAAACTCTGCTGATATGCTTTCCGAGTGCGGTCACTCAATGAGGCACCTACCAGCCCCGCTAAAGCGGGGCTCCAATCTTCCACAGTGATGGTGGGAAAACTGTCATCTGGTCCTCTGCTCCAGGATGGAACCTCCGAAAATCCTGTAGCTTGGAACGAGACAAAGCATCAGCAGCATGATTGTCAACACCTGGTATGTGTGCTGCCTTAAACATCAAATTCAATTTCAAACATGCCAACACCAGATGTTTCAATAATCTCAGTACATTCTTACAAGTAGCCCCCTGCCGGTTAATGGCCTCAACCACAGACATGTTGTCTGACCAAAATATCACTGATCTATTCCTGAAGCGCTCTGCCCATACGGACACCGCCACTAGAATAGGAAACAACTCCAAAAAGGCTATGTTTTTCGTCAATCCGTTCTTGTGCCACTCTTCTGGCCATTCCACCCCACACCACTGAGGACCAAGAATAGCCCCAAAACCAATGCTGCCTGCAGCGTCCGTGTATAGTCCCAACTCTGAGTTACTCACCGGGGCGGAAGGCCAGACAACAGCGCCATTAAAGTTCGCCAAGAAGTCGCGCCACACCCTCAAATCCTCCCTCACCTCTGCCCGGAGACGCAACCTGTGATGCTTCTGAGTTAGGCCTACCATGGCCCTGGCAATAGATCTAGAGAAGGGGCGACCCATAGGAATGATCCTGAGTGCGAAGTTCAGCTGCCCTACCAAGACCTGTAACTGATGTAGCGTAACCTTTGGTCCCGCCAAGGCCGCATCTATGGCCTGGGAAAAAGCCTGCACCTTGTCAGCTGGCAACCTGCACTCCCCAACCACAGTGTCAATCTCAATACCAAGGAAAGTCATGCATGTCGCTGGGCCCACCGTCTTGCCCGGAGCCAAAGGGATATTAAACTCACTGAACAAGGCCACCAGTTGGTCCAACGCCTGTTTACATGCTGTTGAAGCGGCTGGTCCCATCACCATGAAGTCGTCCAAATAATGGACAACCTCCTTGCATCCTGTCCTATGCGAGAACAACCATTGGAGCATGCAACTAAAGGTCTCGAAATACCTGCAAGAGACAGCGCACCCCATAGGCATACACTTATCATAGTAAAACTGCTGGTTCAGCTGGAACCCTAACAAATGATAATCCCCAGGGTGTACAGGCAACAGGCGAAAAGCTGATTCTATGTCTGTCTTGGCCATGATGGCGTTGGGCCCTAGGGACCTCACTTTATTCAAAGCTACGTCGAAAGAAGAGTAGGTCACCGAACAAAGGGCCGGGTCAATAGCATCGTTCACAGACTCTCCTTTTGGAGCTGATAAATTGTGAATCATTCTAAATTGCCCCGGCTCCTTCTTCGGTACCACTCCCAGCGGAGAGCACACGAAACCAGGGAGTGGAGGGGCCCCAAAAGGACCCGCCACGCGCCCCAGTCCGTGCTCTTTTTCCACTTTCAACTCCACCACTGCAGGCTGGGTCCTTGCAGACAACAGGTTATTGCAATACCCGACCGGGGGGACACCCTGTGCCGGAATGCGGAACCCTTCTGAGAACCCAAAGTACAACAATTTGGCTGCCGACCGGTCTGGGTACTGATTCAGCCAGAAAATCAGTTTCCCAATGTCTACAGGAGTGGGCAGCTTATGGCTGAGAGGGCTTGGCCTCTTTGCCCCCTCCTCCCCGCTCCTTGGATTTTTTAATGCATTTGAATTCTGGATGAGAAGGGTGCCCGCAAAAGGAACACGCGTGTTTGAATTTGCACTTCTCGGCGGACCAGGTGCACACTTTCCTATTAAATGCCCAGCATGCCCCTCGCTTCTCTCCAGGCCCACCCTGGGAAGTCCGAAAGGGCTGCCTATTGTTCTGGGATCCGCCTGACCTGCCATTCACACTTTCTAGCCACACGTTGACCTCCACCTGGTCCCAACCCATGTCTGGGTCCTGCACCTTTTCCCACCTGAAATCCCTATCGTAATCCAGCCAAGCTGTGCCACTATGCGTCGTGTGCGCCTTCAAAATCCTATGCATATAGTATATCAAAGGCCCTGCTAACTCCGGTTTTTTCTCAATGACCACTGTCATAAACACCTGGAAACCAAAGAGCCAATTCGTAATAGATTCCTCTACCCTTGGTCTCTTATCCCTAAAGGAGCTGTCCTTTCCTTCCTTGTCTTTGCTCTCCACCTCAACTCTTTTGGGTCTGATCAAAGCAAATATATCCACGAATTCTCCCTTCCAAATCTTCTCTCTCATTTCAGGAGATACGTGAATGGCCAAACGGCCCGGTTTAGATAGAACATATCCCTGGCCTCCTCCGGCCATCGCCCCCCCTCCGGGCACCGAATTCACCCCTTCAGGCTTACCTCCTGAAGAACTGGGAGCGCTAGCAGGGGCTGCTACCACTGGATGCGCAGCCGGAACAATCAAGGACTGCGCTTTAACCAACAAGGCTAGTTGCTCCCTAATCTCGCCAAGGGGGCCCTCGTCTGTTCTTCCCGGGGCCCACGGCGCGACTGCCGCTGTCACAGAAGCTACTGCTGGTACTGGGGGGGTGGGACCGCTATACTCGGCAATGCTCCTGCTCCCCCCAGAGGGGGCTGTCCTTGTGTCAGGGCCTTTAACGCGCTTAGAATTTCACTCAAGGCGCCCCCAGACCCCGCGCCCCCGGGTTGTAATGGAGTCCCATCCGCCTTCCCAGGTGCCACCGGGGCAGATCCCAGCGCTGCTATGGCCCCCCGAATTTCGTCCAAAATCCCCCCAGGCGCATCTGTTGCAGGAGGCACTACCGGTGTAGATGGTGTGCAATGAGGTACTACTGGCAGCTGTGGTGCCGGGGGGGGGGGGACAATTGTAATTACCGGCTCCAAGGGAACCCTAGGTGGAAGGATCGCTCCTGTGCCCCCACTGCCCCCCTTCTCTTTCTGCGCGCGTTTACCACTTAGTTTCTGCGCTCTAGGCTTCTTTGGTAAAGGTGGGAACGCAGCTTTGGGCGAGACCCCCTGCCTGCGCGGGCGCTCTACCGTGATCGGAGCCTCTCCCTCGGGCTCCGAAGGAAGCTCCTCAGCCTCCCCCTCGCTGCTCTCTTCGTTACTGAATTTTTTCAATAAAAGGGATAGCAACTGCGCAATTTCCGGATCTTTGTCCTTGCGCTTGTGACTCTGCCCTCTGGCCGGCATGGTGAAGGCTACGGCCGCTTCCGGCAAGCTCACTTGCACGCCGCGCCGCCTGAGCTCACTCCCCCTCCCCCTACCTACCACGTCGCCAGGCGACGGTGCCGGAGCTCAACTATCCTCGCTCAAGGCAGCTGCGAGCGCACGCGGGCCCCCACGAAGCCCTCCACTCCGCGTACTGTTAAAAAGGAGTGGGCGGGGGGGGGGCAAAAGCCTCGCCTCAGGACACCCGCGCCCGCCCGCAGCCTCGGCAAACCCCGGCACCTCACCTGATGAATTGGTCGGCGCTCTCTCCGCCTCAGCTCGCCTCGGATCGCCCACACTCCGCTCCTCCTCGGTAATTCCCGGCGATGAAGGGGACAAGACTACGGGAGTGGGGAAGCTACTGGGTCGAGAATTTTACCACAGATTAAAGCAAGGTTAACAAAGGGGGCGAGGTGAGTGGGCGAGCAGGTCCGGTGCTGGCGGGGAAAGAGGCCGAGTGGCCCGTGACCTAGACCTAAATAGGTCATGGCCTCTGTCCCCACGCCCCCACCGGACGTGCGTCACCCCTCCCTGAACCGGAAGCACTTCCTAGGCTGGCTGCCCATAGGGCAGCCAGCCGGATACCTGGGCCACTGAAATGGCGTGGTGTGGGCCGGGGGGCCCGGGCCCTAAAGGCGGGCTCATCTAGCCTCGCCCTTTGTATTAAAAGTGGAGATATCACCTGGGAAGTCTTGCTTCCAAGAGTATGCCTACTGCTGGAGGGCACATCTCTAGAGCAGTAGCTCTGGCAGGGAATGGCGGTGGAGGGGCAGGAGTGCGGGGGGGGGGAATACCACTTACCTTTTCGCCGGCCGCGTCCTCTCCTCCGTCTTGGGAAGCACCCAGCTCCCGGACTCCCCTGAGCCAATCACAATGCTCCAATGCAGCGTTGTGATTGGTTTGAATGCCGTGGTTCGGCGCTCAGACGGGGACTGGGAGGCTTTGCCTGTTAATCACCAGGATGTGTATTGTAGTTTGGTGGGGAACATGCAAAGTGCACATGACTGTTTGGTGGGCCCAAGAGGGCCGGCCAAGCAGTCATGTGCACTTCGGGAGTGCAAACCACTCCTCCCCCTGTGCCATCAGCCCGCCTGCCCTAACCCAGCCCCTCCCCTACAAAAAAAAAGATAATTACGGGGTTATTATCATTTTGTTTTTGCTGCTGTGCTTTAAGAGATGTGGGGCAATGCTCCTCCGCTTTAGCGGAGGAGGCGCCCTTGCTCTAGAGGGATTCATAAGGGCTGAAGACGCTTCATGGAAGGCCTAAGGGAACAGTACATTTTAATCCTCAAGAACTGTAAAGGGTGCTTCAACAAACTTGGAAATGAAGTACTGAATAAGACAGAGACATTCAAATGTCTCGGCAAACGACATTATACATTTAAGTCAAGATCAAGATTAACCAGCAGTTCTAAACCAAATATATGAAAAGAGAAATTGCCCCATCACCAAAGACCATCCTTTTTTCCATGTTCTTCTGTCACCCTGGAACACAGATCACTGTTATGAACTGGAATAAACCCAGAACCCTTATTGCTAGTGTTTCCTTGTCCCTATCGTGTGTCAACTCTAGATGTTTTTACAATCTATTTGCTCTTTTAGGTCCCCCGTCACTCTAGAAGATTCTTCAATAAATTACATTCTTTTTCGTGAAAACACATTTTGTTTATTTTTGATTCTTAATGGAGTACTTATCTTTCCCAAGGAGGTTCCATCGCGCTTTACATAACAAACCAAGAGATCAGAGACAGTAAAAAGTTCTAAGAAAAAAGAGAAGTAAATAGGTAGGGGCGATATCAAGAATTTGGGTAACAACAAAAGTAAGATATGCAGAAGAGTCTCACATTGATACCTACATACATGGCCCTGACCGTTGATGTGTAAAAAAGAGATGAATATGGAGGGGGTTGGAAACATAAATCTTACTTCGAAAGCATACCTCAGCCACTTACAGGGCACAATTTAAGTCCCTTTCTTGTAATTTGCTGCCACCTGTTGGTCGAACGCTAAGGCTGATGCCTCACCTCTGATTTTTATGGAACCACTGAGCCTCAAAACACCCTTACTTTTTAGGTTTCGACCTGGCGAAAAGCTGCGCCGCGGCGCAGCTTTTCGGCGCAGGTCGAAATCTTCTGAGTTACACTATACACTTCAGTTCAGCCTCTCACTTCCATTGGCTACCTCCAAAAATGGAGGCTAGCCATTGGAAGGGAGATCTGCCTGTCATCGTTCGAGGCGATTCATGGGCGTTTCGCCGATGTTTTTCTCATCCTGCCTCTTTTCTGACGTCATGTGGCTGTGGGCGTGTATTTATTTTTTTTTTGTCCCGTGATGTTTTTGTCATTTTTAAAGTGCCTTTGCGAGAGCCGCTAAGCTTTTTTTCCTTAAACCTATCCCGCCCCCCCTCCCGCTGTCCTGTTCCCCCCCGGTCCAGTGGTTTCTCTAGAACCAGCTCTGCATACTTTGTGCCATCTGTACTGCTTTTTATGTCCAGCGTGAAGTGTTTGTTTTCACTGAGTCGATAACGCAGCTGCCCGGAAGCAGCTCCACAGACTGTCAGCACAGCAACAAGAAGCAGCAGAGGAGCCCCGGAGTCACAGCGCCTCGAAGCCAGAGCCCCGGAGTAACAGCGCATCGATGCCTGAGCCCCGGAGTAACAGCGCCTTGAGGCCTGAGCCCCGGAGTAACAGCGCCTCGATGCCTGCTGCGCCCCGGAGTAATAGCGCCTCGATGCCTGAGCGACGGAATAACAGCGCCTCGATCTCTCAGCCCCAGAGTAACAGTGCCTCAGTGTTTGCTCCATTCCAGGCACAGGAAGTCCCTCTAATTACCTGCAGCAAATTAATGTCTGTAAAGAGCGCCCCGTGACAGACTTCACCCACGGAGAGTCTGCAATGCACTGAGACGAGCAGCGATTTTCTTTTCATTGTGGCAATGCTCTGTTCTACCCACGTGGTTGAAAGATCTGTGTTTTCTGTGGTTGGTGAACAACGGCGCTCAGTGTCATTATCCGTAACTGCAGCATTTCTCATACAGATCAGGGCTGCTGCTTAACTGTTTCCACACAGTGAAGCCCCCACACCCGAGAAACAGGAACGAGAGACACTGTCCCATGTCATCACACAGGAGATTGAAGTTCCCAATCTATTTAGGACTTCCGTGGAGTGAGTAACACCTCTTTCCATTATGAACAGTCAGTGGTGCACAAGAGTGCACAGGCAGCGCTCCCACGAATAGTGTTTTCCCAGCGACGGACAATTTTTTACATCATGAGTTAGTGGATAGGACTATGCATTGCATTTGCCTACGCAAAGAAACGATCTGCTCCTGCTGAGGATCACCGGTGGAAACTGATCTAGGTGGGACGCTAAGCTTTCAACTGAACCCCAAGCTTTCAACTGAACCCCCATACATCATCTCAATACCTCTTCTTCCACCGGTTTACCACCAGCGGACACGATAGATCACCTTCTGCGGCCTCCATCTTTGTACTTATTTCTATCATCATCTTTTCATATTTGCAGCTCTGTCTGCAGGGAGTCGCCCACTCGACGAGAGACGGAGCGGAAGTGTGCAGAAAAAACAACGTAGGACAGAAAAACGTGCGAGTTGAAGGTTGAGGTAACAAAGGCACACCTGATCTCTTCTCACCAGGGGCACAGGTGACAGGAGCGAGCAGCGCACACCAAGGCTTTATGATGACCAAAGAACAGAAGGGGTTATTCCTCATGATCCCAGCGCAACCTGTGGCAGCTGAGGAAAGGCAGCAGGAAAGCGGAAGGATGCTCTCCCTGCGGGTGCGGGGCATGGGAACAAGCCGAGAGCAGAGACGACTTGCACAAAGTGTCCCCCAGTGGGATATGGCTGGCGTACAATCCTGGGGAGTTGAGCAGCTGACGCGGTGTAAGATACGATCAAACATTCATTTCCATGCCGGCGATGAGCCTGGGTAGAACATAACATGCTGGGTAACTTTACGGCTGTAGTAGCCACTGATTGTTCACACTTGCAAAGTCTTCAAACTAACCAGCGACGGCTGAAGCCGCCACAAATCAGGGCAGCGGCCTCGTTTTTTAAAGTCACATGGAGTTCATTGAGAATAAGGGACCAGGTGACCCCTTGGCACCGCGCTGCTGGGGTGCGTAGAATTCACCGGAGGAGCCAGGGATGATGATTTAACTTCACGGTTGAATCAGCAGCAACTCCTGAAAGATGGAGACCGGCCTTGTCCGCCTCCACCACAGGTCCATAGAATCATCTGGGGACTAAAGCATAAGGCTGCGCGCCTTTTATACCCATTCACTGCTAAAGTGAATTCATTTAATCTGAAATGACTCTTAATTAGGAACATCGTCTTTTTGCTGCTACAACCCGTTCTCCAGGGATTGTGCATGAGTTTGTGAAGCGTAATGAAAAATAAACGATAATCACTTACTTGATAGACTCAAACTAATGTTTTATACAAAGGCAGGGTGGAAAAATGAAATTAAATGACATGAAGTGAAATTTAACAAATGTGAACTTCTGACTGCAGTTAATGATATTACGCGAACCTTTGGCTGATCAGCGATGCAGAGATATTGTGCACTGTACGTCTAGGGTCTTGAGAGACATTAAGCTATTGGCATTGTAAATGACAATGCCATTTATTTATCGGTTTTCAAAACCAACACATAAATAAAAAAATTGTCATTTACAATGCCAATAGCTCTAACTTTTATAAAGGCGAAACCGTTGCATTGTAAATGCTTGTTTTTCTCTTTCTTCGCTTTACACATGTGAATGTTTGCATCACTGTGTCAGGAAGTCACAAGATCAAAATGATACAATATTGTTTCAAAAAAATGGAAGTAGGGTCTAGGGCAGAGGTCTTCAAACTGTGGGGCGCGCCCCCCTGGGGGGGCGTGAATGGGTTCCCAGGGGGGCGCGAATGCCTCTGTAATTGCATGTAAATGAAGATGGCCCGGAAGTGCGGCATGTTTATTTGCTGCATTTCCAGGCTGTCTTCATTTACTTCGAGCCCTTGTGAGAACAGTGATCAGCATGCCATGGGGGCGGAGGTCAGGAAGTGTGCTGGAAGGGTCAAAAAGGTTGCTAAAATCAAGACATTTATGTATTTTTAACAACTGGCTGTTTTTATTATGATGCATAAACATCAATAATGTTCAAAGCACCTGATGCCACGTTCCTTGCCCCAGCAATTTTCAAAGTATCAATAAAAATGCCAGGATAACTCCAGTGATTAATGTTCTTTCTAGGGAGAGACCGGGGCTTTGTCTGGAAGTGGAAGTTTCTTTTGACTCATCATAGCGCAGAAGGTTAATATGCCTGCTGCACAGAACATGTCCGATTCAGATCACAAAGTACATACACTATAAATAGGTCAATGGGTTATTTTTTTTTCTCGGAGAGATGTTTTTGTTACTTGCAGTTTAAAAGTTAAAATACTAATATATAGCTGAGTGCTATTAACTGTCTCCAAAGAGCTGCATGCAAACTGCAAGGAATATATTATAAGGAATCCACGCTCAACATATTTTAAAACCATGGCAGAAGACCACAAAAGAAGTGAATTGTGCAGCAAAATAAAGCGCAACATACATAGAACTAGGTTCATTTAAAAACACAAGTGTGCAACAAAATGTATTTGTCTTCCTGTACTGCACAATAAAGCAGAACTTTCGAAAAGACATAAATCTGTCCTCCAGAATAGAATGTTTGTAAGTACTAGTTTACAGCACTGAAGAATTGGATATGCAGTACTATGCAGCAGATGATGGATAACGTAGCAAATGCGGTAATATAAGTGGCCTTTTTTTTCTTTCAAAAAGGCCATTCATTAGTGAAGCAGGTACTGCTGCCAGATGTGTAAGTGGCCACCGCTGATTATCAATAATTAAGCAGATGCAGAAGGACTGGGGCCCATGGGTTTCAGGGGCCCACTGCATCAGTTATCATTGTCTACCTTTAAAAAAGAGGCATGGGAGCTTATTTTCCTTTTTAGCATTAGGACCGAGGGCACCTTTGCAGAAAAAAGGGAGACCTGGTGTGGGAGCTTTATGTTTTTTATGAAAGGAACAGAGAACCTCATTCAAAATCGGAGAGATGGGCAGGCATGGTGAGGAAGAGGTGAAAGATGTAGAGGAGATAGCCTGCTACTCAGGACTGCTGTTATCAATAATACAGCAGGTGTAGTTGCATTTGGGTCCAAGAGTGTGAGGGGCTACAACACTGCAATAATGGGGAGTAGTATTTTTGGGACCACACATGTTTTTGTTTGATGCATTTGCTGTTTTTTAAGTATCGTACTTTGTGTGGTTAATGAGCTATAGAAAAAGTATTCCTGAAATCATCTCATAAGCCCGTCCCTTGCACACAGCCATGTCCCTCCCGCTCCACCAATCATTGCCTTAAAGCTTTGTAGGGGGGCCCGACCTCAAAACATTTTGCTTAGGGGTGGCTTGGAGCAGAAAAGTTTGAAGACCTCTGGTCTAGGGGAAAGGTCAGAGAATTGGTGGCAAGGACAAAAACACCAAATTAAATAAAAAAATACCTGGCACAGATAAAGGGAAGCCATAGCGTTACTGGCCATTTTTAAAGCTGTAGATCATGGAGCTATATTATATGCATTTGCACCGGACTGACATTTCCACTGATCAACAAATGCAATAAGGACATTTGTGGCAACTGTTCATTGCAAAAATGCTGCCTTTACGATTGTCGGTCCGTCTGTGCAAAGTATGTTTATTTGCTGGTCAGTTTGTGAAAATGTCTGTGTAAAATTGCCATGCACAGGGGCAAATGTATGTAACCTGCCTTGCCCCATCACCCCCCAAACTCTGTGTTGAATTAGTAAGCAAGAAATAGGCAGATGAAACGCTATTATCTCCTTGATAATGGTATCTAAAACATGTAGTAATGTATTTTAAACATACCTGGGAGCATCAGGGGTTCAACTTACTCTCTTTTAGACCATGTTTAAAAAATAAATTTAAAAAAAGCAAAAGCAAACACGTCGTTGTGCTTTTGCAAAACTTACTTGATAAGCTATGTCGGTTAACAGGCACGTGCGGGCCTACAATGACTATCTTCAGAACAGTTAAGTAGCAGAGGAAACATTTTTGAGAGGCATTCCGATTGGCCTGTGGGGCATTATGACTTCACAAACCTCAGCATTGTGGAGGGCAGGCCGTTATTGCCAGTAAGTGCCCCCTTTACAAGCAAGCTATTTGACTAGTAGTGCCGGATCATTCAGTTTCATGTTATCATATAGTTCCTGCTTCAACCTCAGAAAGGGGCCATTCGTTGGAGGCAGACGATTAAGTTATGCATTAAGAAGTAAGCAAAGAACGCACGTCATTACATCACCATAGGCTGAATAATGTGCACCAGATTGACCAATACACATACCTCACGTTTTTCGCCGGAGAGGGCATGATGGATTCACGTGCGGATGGATTGGTTTGTGCCCAGATAGCTTTCTGTAAGATGTGCATTGTGAGATATATTGCTGTGTTTAACTTAATGTCTCGCGCTGCTTTTTGTGGTAGTTCCCATTGATCAGCGGGCGCGTGGGTGTCACTGGCAGCAGCGGCTGCACTCAGCTACTGTACTAAGAGGATTGCCGCTGATGTCCGTGAGCTGAATAGGTAACGCCAATAAAAACATATTCGTACAGGGAGCATAGGGGGCTTCAGTGCCGTGACTGACAGACTGGCACTGAATGACCTCGAGCATTCTCAGGGTAGCTTCAGCGCTGGCAGTGAAACCACACACCCTTGCCTTGCTGTGCGGCTCCACAGTGCACTCTTTGAAGAGGTTGTCAACACCGTCATTGCCTAAAATGTCAAATGTACTAGTTTCTTAGAAGTTGAAACTGTTCGAGGTTAAATTTTTGGGGAAACCTATTGCCCCAAAAATGATTACATTGATACTGAACTAGAGTGTCAAACACATTACCTTTTATTTATTTCTAAGCACAAAACGCAAGACCGAGTAGCCAATCAGATTCAATAGTGGAACTTCTGGAGGTATATAAGGGAAAACAATTAACCGCTGCAAATGCGCACACATCCCTAGTGGCCTTCTTTGAATGCATTTTGCATTATTTTAATAAATCCTGTTCAGCAATGGCTGTCTGCCGATTCTGCCACAGGTGGCAAAAAGAGAAAGGAACTCAAGTGGGTGGAGGCCAAGAGGATGCTGGGTGGGGGCAAATGGTGAAGAGAGGTGGAGAAGGGGTACAGAGGTAGAGAAATGGACCTCAAACCAACGCCTGACAAGCAGTGGAAGGATATTTCATTCATTCGGAACACCGCAAGACAAAAATGTTCCTTGGCAGGACAAATATAAAAATAGGGTGGGAAGCAATAAAAGCATGGAACAGGGAGGTGAGATACACAGCAGAGCCATTCCGTCATGAGCATGGGGCTGACTAAAAATCATGCTTTCAGTATATGTATTGTAATGCAAACAATAGGTTTGCCAATATGCGGCTAGAGCTGTCTGTAGCCGAAAGCGCTGGAAGAGAAGGATATCAACGAAAAAGTTATATGACAGAATAGAGTGCAGTGTTTCTTTATGATATACTCTGTACATGAAACATTTATCACCAGCTTTTGGGGAAGAAATATGTCACAAACCTTCTACATCCAATATTATTATTGAGGTGTGGAGAAGTGTGGCTCACTGGTTAAAAGCGGCAGTCCCTGATGCAGAGGTCTGGCCTGGGACCAGGGTTCAATTCCCGACGCGGCAGGGTCTTGGGCTCAATGTCCGCGGACTCGATAATTCTTGCCTCGGTGCCTACTCTAATCATGGGTCCCACTCCGCAACTCTGGGCAATAGCTTGCTTAATCTCTACTAACGGCCTCAATAGTGCTGGGATGCCTGGCTTCACCTTGGGGGTGCCATGGAGGGGGCATCTCACAGGGAAAGCCAGGAAGGGTTCCACAGTGGTATACAGCGCCAGGATGCCCCGAGATGGGGTGGCAGTGCGCTTTACAAGTATACCTACATTTACATTTACATTTTACAAAAGGACCTGCTTTCCACATCCAGCCATCCCTCATGGTAGCCAGTGGGTTTTAAGAGATTCAAGGATGAGGCCAGCAGGAGAACTAAAGACGATGGTAATGGCTTACCGTGGCTCTTTGACAAATATTGTGAAAAAAGGGTTCCATGATGTTGCTTAGAGGTGGGTGGCAGTATGGATCTAATCTTTCAAGTTTAATTACTATTTAAACACTTTGAAGTATTGAAAGTTTGTCAGTTGTAGTACTGATTGCTAATGTTGGCATATGGGTGCTTTTATGTGGTATTTGTGTAACACACACTTAGATGAAAGGGAGCGCGCTGTACAGGGTGAAAGGCATTGATAAAGTTGCCAGCTGATTGGAGCGGTAGCTCGTTGCTTGTTACTGTGTCATGAGGTATTTTTCTATAAAGAGGTGTATATTCACCTCTTTTGCCAATTTTTAGCAGACCCAAGGCTTTCCTGGTGGATACTTGGATGTTGTTCCAGATACTGGCTGCATAGCTGGAGAAGGCCCGTCACCTTGGTTTTTTAGGTCTCGCCTGGCCAAAGCAGTGCATGTGCTGCTTTCGCCATGGAGAGCACCTTTTGGAATCAATTCTCCCCGTGGGCACATGCACACGTCTGTATGGACAAAGATGGCTGCTCTCGCCATCTGTCCATAGCAGACAGCATGCACGTGTCCGTGGGACTGTGAACAGTCCCACGATATTTTGTTGCCATAGCAACGAAAATCCCACTTTTAATTAGCATCGCGATCGCTTTCACTTTCGCGGCCGCTTGTTTTTATTGGTCTCTTCTCTGTTTCTTGTTTCATGAAGCAGCAACCTCTGGTTTGTTTGCCACCCCGCGCCCCCTTTAATCACCAGACACTCATTTGCATTATGTCTACAAGTAAATGAATTAATCTGCTCTTTCGAACGAAGCTCCGGATATGTCATGAGGCTGGCAGAAGCTGGAAGCCTTGCGCGTTATTACAATTCAGCGAATGTAAAGGCATTTTAATGAAATACACAAGCGCTGGATTTATCTCAGTATGGCATATACACCACGGGCTTTCTCCGTTCTTTGGACAATGGAGAGCTGCTGGTACTACGACTGCCAGGTGGTAAACTCCAAATTGCGGCGGATACACCTGTCTGGCACAACTATCGAAGCTTAAGGCTCAGTCAGCACGGGAGGCTCGTTCACACGGACTCCGGCACACACAGGTCACCTCCCAGATATCACCTTCCATTGGAAGGGTTTCTGAAATAACCAAATAAACACATACAGGCACTTTCGGTTTCCCTGGGAATAACTTCCGGTTCCCTCACGGTAACGACCAGCAGGTCTTACTGCTGTTGTTTGCCATCTGTCGCTGCACTGTGGTTGGACTTTGGCATCGGAACAACCATGGTAGGTGCATCAGTTCAAACAAAAATCACAATTTTAAAGAGTCTGTTCGGTTATTTAAAGGGACCTATGATCGGCAGATATTTTTTGATTTGGAGGGAGTACGGATAGACCACTAAGTGTGCTGTGGATTCTTAAGTACTAAAGTTACAAAGTTCAGGGACAACCATATCTGGGTTTGGAGCCTTGAAGGGTGGACAGCATGCTCCCAGCCTCTGCTTCCCTTCTACAAGTGACTGCTTTCAGCCATAATAGTGGACTAATTCTTAATCGAAGACTACAACTCCCAGAATGCCCCAATATGTTAAACTCATGAGTAGAAAGGCTATTTACTTGTGTCCTGTCAATATGGGAACATGTTGCAGTTCTCGTTTTATACCATATATGCGGATATATCTGCAGAGCTGCTAGTACCTGTCGGCGAAATCAGTGCCATATAGGCATCTGTGATGTGCTGGAGTTAATGAGTGGTCCAGCGGGGCAGAGAGCAGCAGGCAGTGCCAGCGGGCCGATCCCTGCTCCAGCCACCAGCAGCAGACCGCAACTGGATACCTGCCAATAAGAATGCCCAGAATGATGACGAGCCTCCTGCGCAAGCTGGAATTTGAAAGTGAGAAGCACTAATAATAGTGCAATGTTGCTGATCTATTACTCATCGAGCAATAACAGATGAAGAGGGGGACGAAAAAAGTAGTGTTTGTGCCGGCCCCCCGGGACCAACAGGGTGCAGCCGGAGGAAAGTGGATCTCACCGGAATGGGGAGGGGATCTATGATGGGCCAGGAGGGTTGGGGCAGAGTCAGTGACGCAGCAGGGTTCTGAAATGGCGGGTCACCAGCACTTCTGTGCTTGCTTCTGGCAGCCAGCGAGAGCCAGAGTAGTCAGTGTCGACTGGCTCTTTCCCCAACCCTTCTGGGTTTTCCGAGCCCTTGACCTCTGGGGAAAGACCTCCAAAGCCAGTCTGCCAGATTTGCTTTGCTGTTGTCTTCGTGCTTGTGCAGTTGGTTGTGTCGCAAAGCTCACTGATCCCACATCCCTGAACTGAGGCGCTTTTGATCCATCTGGTAGTTCTGAAATATTCCGATCAAATTCTGCACAATAATATTTTCGAATTACGTATAATTTGCAAGCCATGTCCATATTAATTAGCCCTCTGTAAAAAAAAAAGCATTTGCAATGCAATAGGTCTCGCATTTACGCGACATTAAGCTATTGGCATTGTAAATGACAATGCCTTTTATTTATGTTTTAAAAACGAAAACATAAATAAAAGGCTTTGTCAGTTACAATGCCGATAGCTCAAGCTCGCGTAAATGCGAGACCTATTGCATTGCAAATGCTTGTCTTTTTTGCACTTTTTTTGTCTCCTGGCTGATGGTGTCCTGCCAGCAAGTGTGCCTAGATGGCCATGGCCGCAAGATGGCCGCCGGGTAGGAGCTCCTCGTCGGAGCTCCGAGTGCTTGGGATTCCAATTTTGGATTTAATCCCTGTTAGCACTCAGTATCCCGGGTATCCGTAGTTACGCAACTGAATGTAACTACAACAGTAACTCAAGTAACTGGAACATATTCTTATCGGCACGGGAGAGGACCTAATCGCCCCCGCCTTTACCGACACCGGGCTGCTACTGTCCATCGCAGGCGCCTAGAACGGACGGCTGACTGCCTGGAGCTTGCAGGGGTGCTGACCGGAGCCTGCAGGGGAGAACAGATTGGGACCAGAGACACCCGCTGTGAGCCTACTGGGGCGCGGACTGAAGCCGGCAGGGGATTCCAGACTGGGATCGAGACATCCGCTGTGAGCCTGCTGGGGCGCTGACCGGAGCCAGCAGGGGATACCAGACTGTGACCAGAGACGCCCCTCGTGAGGGACTGCGAGAGAGCTGCCCTCTTGCTGCGCGGCGGTTCTGCCCGGATTCTTGCGGCGCCCATTGGAGAGTGGGCGCTCAGGCTCGGTGGGGTCGACTGAGCTGGCCCCCAACCACAACGGACGGCGGGAACCGGCTGATGGGGCGCTGACCGGAGCCAGCAGGGGATGCCTGACCGCTGACTGGGAGCAGAGACGCCCCCTGTGAGGATCTGCGAGGGAGCTGTGAGGATTTGCGAGGGAGCTGTCCACATATTGCTCGGCGGATTCTACCCGGGCTCATGCGGTAAGAGTGGAGTCCCGAGGCTAAAGGCGAGGAAAGCGGGAGACACACGACATCGCCTAGCGAGGCGGGAAGGGTTGCAGCGTAGGAGCTCTGGATTTGCGGGCAATAGCGAGGTTCCTTCGGCAGACGTGACTCCCGGTGGCCCCCCTCTCATGCTGCTGCAAGGGCCATAGGAGCGGACCTGCGGACCTACAGCCTTCTTGCGGTGCGGGCGGTGACCGAGGATCGGGCATGGGGTCTTGCACGCAGCCTGCCAGTAGTTCACCGCATCTTGCTTGCTTCACCTCTTGCCTAGACCCTGGATGCCTGCAAAGCGTGATATCGGCAATAACACTGCAATCTCAACTCTAAGGCGCCACAGAGCTGAAAATAACAATAAGGTATTTTATTTACTCCACTCGTCTCACATTTTTAAACCGCCATTGTTCATAAGGGCAGGGGTCACTAACTGAAACCATAAATCTCTGCCTGTACCTCCAGACGCCCACGAGGCTCCTCGGCATAACTCCTCCACACAGGTCCATCAAAATAGAGATAAGACTCCCTCCCAGAAGGCCCTTCCCTGCTCTCAAAGCAAGAACAATAAACAGAGGACTACTGTCTCCGACTCCCCTTCTTGGCGGCCACTTTAGACTGATCTTTCTCAGTGGCGGCCATCATGGACTAGTCAATCTCACTATTGGAGCATGACCTGAGAACCGGACACATAGACTAAGTTCCACTACCGCGCACCTTACTTAGCCTATATCGACACGCTCTTGTGATAGTGTCTGCCTTCTATTGCAGCATTTTTACATCTATTTTGTTTTTATGCAATTGTTTTTTACCTGTAATGCACCGACTGCTACAACATATATTCTTGGATGCTCACAGTGTACAACGATTTGTTTCTTATGTATTGGTCCTATAACCTGTTGTCATGTAATTGTTTTTACCTGTAACGCACCGACTGCTACCTCATATATTCTTGGGTGCTCACAGTGTACAACTATTTGGTTTTACGTATTGGTCCTATAACCTGTTTTTATGTAATTGTTTTACCTGTAACGCACTGATTGCTACCTCATACATTTTTAGGTGCTCATAATCTACAACTATCTGTTTTTATGTATTGGTATTATAACCTGTAATGCACTGACTGCTACCTCATATTTACTTAGGGGTGCTCACTAGTATCACCTGGTACATTTAACTCCTGTACTGCAACATTTGCTACCGCATATATCTTTTGGTTGCTCGCTAATGTCACTTGCTATTCATGTGACTTACTGTTGCTGTTGTATTTTGCTCCAGTATACTGACAGCACCATACAGCTACCTGTATTCGGTACATTTAGGCAAACTGCACCCGTTTAACTTTTAATTCTTAACCTCCTGTAATGCACCGATGACTCAATTCACCGCCATCCCCTTCACCCTGGACTCCACTACCCTCACCCGCAACCACACCCCCTCCCCACGCACCAATCCTCAGAACTACACACATACCATTAACACTCATCTCTCTCCCGACATCACAGCTCCCACCCACACTGCTCTCACCCACAACCCCACCCCTTCCCCTCCTACCAACTCTCAGACCTCCACACATACCATTAACACCCCTCTGTCCCCTGACACAACAGCTCTCACCCACTCTCCTCTCTCCCCTGACATCACCCTCAACACCACCCCTTCCCCTTCGACCAACCCTCGGACCTCCACACATACCATTAACACTCCTCTCTCCCCTGACATCACAGCTCCCACCCACACTCCTCTCTCCCCTGACAGCACCCTCAACTCTGCCTCTACCAACCCTCGGACCTCTACACACTCCATAAACACTCCTCGCTCCCCTGACATCACAGCTCACACCCACACTCCTCTCTCCCCTGACATCACAGCTCCCACCCACAACCTAGCTCAGCTCCGGAACGACACACACAACGACATTTCCCACCCTTTATCCCCTCCCATCCTCAGCCCCCACTACCCTATGACTAAATACGCAGAACACACTTCCTCTCTCTACTTAACTCCCCCACCTCTCAACAGGTCCACCATCAATCCCACTCCCCCCCCCCCCCACTCTCAGTCCTCACTACCATTACTGCACCCCCACCACCACTAACTTACACCCAGCCTCCACCCTGCTCTCTCTGCCCTCCACCAACCCCCTCTCTACCTCATCCATACCGCCCCCGCCCAAACTCTCTCTCCTCCCTAACTCCGGCCCGTACATGGACACTGACACAATGGAGCCCTGCACGAACACCAGCCTACCCCCCCTCCTGCTCGCTAATTCACGGGTCAGTCATGCACCTCTGATCCCCGCTCCCACCGCCATCGCATACCCCACGCTGGACAAGATCATGGCCACCCTCATCCAGGTCAAAGAAGAACTGCACATCATCAAAGAACTTCTCTGCACAAACCCCATACAACTCTCACCCAACTCAACCCAACCCACCAAGTAGTTCAAGTGTACTAATTACACTTGAACCACTACTTCGGACTCTTAAAGAATATGCACAGACCTTACTCCCTGCTCGACCTCTTTGTTTATTTGTTTATCTGTATTATCTGTATTTTTGATCTACATCGATTTGTGCTGTTAGCTTTACTGACTTAGCTGTTTGATTAGGATCTTGTACTCCCTCTATGTAAAGCGCTCTGATATCTGCAAAGATCTTGTTCGCGCTATATAAAACTTTCAAAATAAAATAAAAATAAATAGATCCTCTGGAGATGGTGAGCTTGATAGCCAGACAGGCAGCGTTACCGGTCATGATGGCTGTAATGAGAAAGCTGGTTTTGAAGATGGAGCAGGTCAGTATGGGGAGTGAGTGGAGTTCCATCAGAGTAGGGGTGATGTGGTCATATTCTTCAGGGCCTTGGTGAAGCATACTGTGGCATGGACAATCCCATTAAGGGGGCTAGTGTGAAGGGCATGAACAGCAATTCTGAAGTTGCTTTCTGAGAGGAATGATTTTACGTTCATTGGTATATGGAGCTATCACCAGGCAGTCTTGGTTTTGTTGGCGATGTGTTAGTAAGCTTGGCGTCCTGGATGAATCAAGCGTATAAAATACTTTGGTTAAAAAAAGAAAGGCAACCTTTCTCATTGTGTATACACTTGGGTTTGGCCCATTCCAAATATGTCATTTTTTTATCACAAGACAGCCAGAGACTAGTCCATAAAATTTGGTTTGGCTCCATCTCTATAAACTATCAATCTGAAAATATTCATAGTCTATTATTGTCAGAATTTATTATTGTATTTTCCGAGAGTTACAGTAACTACTAATACAGCCTTCATTATTCTGCATATCTTATTCACCAGGGGAGGTCTTTGGATATCTAATGACAGTGACGTTGCTGTACTGGATGCGGACTATGCCTCTTGTTCGTCTATACTCTCGAACTGGATATTTTTCAGGCTTCGCTGGTACCATGCAGTCTAACTTTTTCTGGACTTAGCTCTGTTTACCAGAAAAAAGCAAAATTAGCAATCCTTCAAATGTTGCATATTCAGTACTTAATTTCTCATCCTCCAGAGGAAGCACCTTTCTTCTTATTTCTGTTATCTGGGAGTTGAATGAAACTCCTTCTAACAAAAACATAAAGTCCGGTATTATCTCTTAACACCGAGTTAAAGCAGTTTGAAGGAAAATAAATTGGACAATGGAAGAATCAATTATATAGTACATATTCTTGTCTGTTTCCCCCAAACTTGCAAACTATGGATCTATCAGCTGTATTTTTTCGACACACTTCCATCCATCCATTTTGGTTCCATTTTTAAGAAGGAATGTCAAGACTTGTGCACAAGTGGTTATGAGGCGACACCCCCTCCTAGCTGTGCACATGCACTGGATATTTAAGTCTTTATCCTGTCTGTTTTGAAGGTTTCCTGGCCTTACAGTTATCTAGGTATTTTTCAGTACACCAAACAATCTGTGTCAGCCTGTAACTGGGGCCTGACATTCCATGTAAGGTATTATTTTTTTCTCTCGTTTGCTTGAGCTGTGTGAGCTCCAGACACGCCTGGACTGTCTCTGCATTTCCATGTTGCTGAGCTGAAGCCAGTTTGTGGAGCCGAGGTAGGCCTGGGTCTGCCCCCATATGCTGTAAACCCAATGGCATGTTATGAAGATCGGTGTGGCAGCCAGACAAGGTCCTAATTACAAGATGCTTTGGTGCCATAAACAAAAAGACTGCTTGTTATCTCGCCATGGCCACTGGTGCTGGGTTGTCTCTGTGAGCACAGGGGGCTGTTTTTTTTTAATGTTTTCTTTGGAATGATAATACAAAACATATGTTGCCTTGAGGTCAGAGGCCTCAACCTTGTACTGCCGGAATCAGTGGGCTACAGATTTTATGATTTTGGGTTTGGGGGCGTTGATTGTCTATGATTCTACTCTTATTATAACTTTTGATGTCAGAGTTCTAAATCGTTCCCAGAATGATGTTTAAGAAAATAGCTATGTCCTAGTTACTACAAAAATGGTATTAAAATTGAGTGAATACACATCTTGATTATAGCGGTAGTGTATGGGTTCCATGATGTGAAAACCTTAACTACAAAACAGCTTTTGCAATAACGAGACCTCAGAAGAAAGGCTCTCAAAATCTCCATTAATATTTCCCCCTACAACAATTTCTAGATGTACTTAGTTCTCCACTCCAGCAAAATTCACTTCAATACATGTTAGGGACAGATTTATTTACTATTCCAATTCCAGTCCTGGAGAAACAATTACGCAAAAGTGCATGTAATTGCGCAAAATGTGAAACCGTTATTTGACTCTATATTTTAGCACGAAATGCATCATTGCATTAATTTTGGATGTAAAGGTGCATTTGATGCAAAAACAAAACTTCAAAAACACAAGGCCACAAACAGCAGCTGTTCGTGTAATGGTTGTTCACATTGTTCTCATGTGCTTGTGTCAAATTTCTGCCACAAATTATGTGTAACACCGTGATGTGGCACAACAGCAACATTTCAGGAATTTTGCATAAGAAGTGTAATACAAAATTACAGAAATCACAGGACATTACCCTGGTGTAACAGAAATTTTGCCTGTGCCCAATCCATTTGACTGTATGTTGCAAAGGAGATTTTCCTCTGTTGCAACAATTTTTTTCTGCTTGTCATATCATTATGGTTGTTTGATTTTAGCTAACCTGCAGCCTCACTGATCTCAGTGTATTCCAGCTACACCACACTGATGAGGCCCATGCAGGCCAAAATGTGTCCATGACTGTTGTATCTCTTTCAAAGATGCCTTGTTTTGCCTGGCTAAGTAACCCTGCCTTTTGACCGTGGAGCTAGCAAAATCGTCTGATGGAGTTCTCCGAGAATAAAAGTGGGCGTTGTTTTCCAAAATTTTGTATACCCATAGATTTTGCCCTTACCTTGAATGTCGTTTTACAGCCCTGAAAAACAGTTGTAGGGACGCAGCACTGGGTGGAAATTTACGGTCCTTAATTTGAGCCTTTGGTTTACGGTGCTCGGCACCAGCACCTAATTGTCAACACTTAAGGCTGCCACATGGTCGTGACCAGTTTGTCCAATTTAGAGACAAGAACAACAGCAGCTGTTTTTTACATCAATATACTGTAACGTGAATAATGCCTGTCTCCCAAGCTATACTTATAGCTTTGTTGACCTGTACTGGTCTGAATTGTCACAATTGTAAGGTGTGATGGTTAATACTTGAGTTGGTACTGTCAGTGGCAATGTTGGCAAGGCAATGAGCGGTGCAAGCTGCAGCGGCATCCTGACAAGGCCCCCCTTCTTTTTTCACAAATTAAGCACGGGGAATGTATATTTTGTAGCTTCACATTACAGTGTTTATGTATTCCTTTTTTGGACAACTTATTTCTGAAATTGTATTGTCAGTGTGAATTTCAGTGAAGGGTACGACCAACCAGTAAACCGGGGACTTCCACTTATCGTTTTGTCTTTGGCTGATTGATTACCTTTGTTCGTTCAGATTAAACCATGGCTATGGCACATTGTTAAAGATGCACAGATGTACGGCTCGATTCCAATCTCATAAGGAAAGCATCCCGACCAAATCTGGATCGGATCCGGAATGCTTTCCGGACGACTCGGAGCACTGGAGTCCGACTGAGCGAGTACGATGCTTCTGCATGCTGACGGACTCGGTTTGTTCGGACTCCGATTGAACTCTATTGGAGCCTGTATACTGAAGGCATACACAGGCTCCCATAGCAAAAAGGGGTGGGTGGGGAAAAGCGTACATCCTGTGGCGGGCACCCCATGGTGCCCGCCACACTGTGCATGCTTGGATCGGGGGAACCCATGGGCACCCCCCGTGACTGATTTGGAGGGCCCTGGGTAAAGAGGGGCCTGATACGGGCCGCCCAAAATCCGATTCTGACAGCGGTTTCGGCTGTCCGAATTGTGCGTCGTACTCACTTGTTTGGAATACGGCTCTCCATTGCGTGGCACGATATGGCTACGAACGAGTCGTACGGACAGGATCAGGTTTGGAAACGATTCGGTCAATGCGGTCGAGATCTTCGCATCATACTTGGTCGTTCAGACCTGTGTACGATTCGGTCGGAATCAAGGGCTACGAATCGGATCTAGGAAAGCCGAATCTGATTTGTAGGTCTTCCAAACCACATCGGAATCAGGCCCTTAATATAGGAGCATTGCTATTGAAACACCAATGCATTACATTTGTTAATTTCACTCAGCGTTAGGTTTCTTCATAAAAAGCAAAAAATAAAAGGTGTGCAGATTTTACTTACCATGATTTTATCAGTCTTCGGCCTAGTGCTCTGTAGTACAAAAGAAGTCATCATCTTATTTATTGGTGTAGTTAAACTGGCCCAAATGCATTTCAACACTTTACATGATCACTGGATTACGTTACATGTTTTTAGGCCCCGGGGAGATTATGTGATTTGCCCAGAATCACAGGATGTTGAGTCGACACCGGGACTCTCCAGTTCCAAAGTCAGCAGCGCTGGCGCTTAGGCCACATCTCTCTTAACCATGTTATAAATGTTGGACCTTTTAGCACACTAACCCCTCTCAGTATTGTGTACAACCACCCTAGTAAAATGGAAACATCTCCATATCGTAGGTTTCCTCCTATGATTTCTGTAGATTTTTACATTTGGGAGGATTTTTAAATATCTCTCTAATAGTCATAGAAATCTGCGCACAAATCATAAATTTCCAGGTGCTCTCATGCTGTTCTAAAATGGCTTAAATAGGTTGTCTGTGTCATAACCAATTAGGAGAAATACGCATTTTCAACAAGTCTGTAAACACACGTAACTAAGTTTTACTATTTTGTACGCCTTGTATGCTTGTAATGTACTTCCAGACAATATCTGGGGGTTTTGGTCTATTTCACTTCTAGTTTTACTAGGCTACACTTAGTCCAGTCTTTTTTGGTTCTAAAGTTGTGAGTACAAATTGGATATTAAACACCACTGGAGAAATGTGTGATACTCACAAAGTTATTAATGTGTGGATGTTTGTCACGTTCCAATAGCAGCCCTTCTTAACCTCCTATGGGAACGCCCATTTACCAACACCTAATCCTACATTTACGTCTGCGGAAATGGTATCACATATGCATTCCACCTGTGAGGGTGAATCCCACAAGATCTTGATTGTTTTGGAATGGAACTCCCATTTAATCCCCAGGAGAACTTTTTTCACAACTAAGATTGACGTACATGCGCGAACAATATTTTGCTGTTACTCCAAATCTATCCACTGAAACTATGGGCTTTATAATTATATACAAAAGTGCAAAAAAATGCTGAGTGCTATAGGTAGCATCAGATATACTATAATTATGATAACAACGTACATATAGCGGGATAAATATCATAAACCAAAGGCATCGTTCTTATTATTACAGCATGTATCAACAGTAAGGCCTCAACAGAAAATCTGTGTTATAGGCAGGGCCACTGGAATTGTGCAGCTGGGGAAGATCAAAGTATGCAGCAGGGTATACTACTGGGGAAAGAAAAGGCAAATTATCCGCCATAATGCAGAATATTTTGTAATAGTATTACCTCACTACTTTGTAATTTTTACCCAAATAAAGCTATAAGCAACAGAAAGATGTCCAGTCAGCCTTTGCTACTTCCACTGCACAGCAACACATGCTGATGAGTTTTTAGTAGCTTTTGATGCGTTTGCACTAGAAACAACTTTTTTGTTAAAATCTGCAGATTATGTAGCAGATGGTGGATTATGTGGCAAATGCGGCAAATCCATAATAATGTGGAAAACGCTGCAAAATCACATAATTCCAGTTGCCCTGTTTACAGGTAGGTGCTATGGAATAACACTAAAACACTTTTTTTTTTACCGAATATATTAAATCACATCTCATGGCTTCATTATGATTCCCATAATAGAATCACATGGTAAAACCACCTGTTATTTCCAAAAGGAATTTGTATGGCCAAAACTGTAATTTGTGCCTGATTCATGACGTGTAATTAAGAGCCTGATTTAAGACTGAGTGTGGAACCTCAAAATTACGCCTTTATTAGAACTGTTGGAATGTAAACAATGAGTAAATTTCTGACTTCTTGTGAATACCGAAATAAATTCAGACACGTAAACAGGTGCTGCTGCATTAAATACTTGCCCCGAATATATTCACTCATACAGAAATGTAGCAAGTGTACCTTTCCCTATATGTAAATGAATTACACCTAATATTTATTGTTTGTTTTGTTCTCCTACAAATCACAGATTTTATGGTCTTGCCTCCCCTTTTATATTCTGAAACCTGTTTTACTCATGCACTAGAAAAGAACAATTTCACAAATGTGTTCAGTGGAGGAAACTTCCTGCAAAACGTTTGTGAGCACCTATAAAGTGGCAAGTGTGTAGAAATTCACCAGCTTTTGTGGAGATGTATACCACAATTGCTATCAGGAGCTTTACTCCCACAAAGCTGATCTAACTGAATGTGCGAGTAAATCCATTTGTGAATGCAAATTTACATATAATCAATCTTAAAATTGAATTTATATTCACATAAGAAGTTACTTGCGAACATCAGTGCCCCTAAGGTGTGCAAACGACTTTATGATTCGGGTCCTAAATGAATTAAATAAAAAATGCCCTGGCCATCCTTAGGGGAACAAAACACTAAATAAGTAAGCATAGTGCTTGATAAACGTGGACTGTATGTTTCAAGAGACGGCATGGTGGAGGAACTTGCTAGGTTGGCCTTTTGTGCCTTCACACTCTATGTTTCTCTATTGTGCTTTGCAGGAAAGAGTTCATGACAGCTAGGAAAACACAAGATATTTTCAGTCTAAGGCCTCCTGCTGATGTAAATAGTTCTGCCCCTTCACTTCTTCCTCTGTCCTCAGGGGCAGAGCAGGCTCCATGAAAGCTGGGTTTGTGAAGCCCGGTGTGCTGTTCTGAACCCTTTGGAATGAGGACGTTTAGTTTTGGTTAGCTGGCTCCCCTTACTGAAGCAATAAAGCTGTGTGGCAGGAGCTCACCATCATGAATGGTAGCTGTTGTGTTACAGCATCTGCTCTTTACTGGAGCTCTCGAAGGCATTGTAGCCAGAGGTTCCTTCTTCTGTCAAGGAAAGCTGTAACATGGGCCATTGTTCTGTTCCAACAGGCTGTATGATAAAAACAGTTTTGTGTCGGTCGTGTTTGAAGTGATAGGCGGGATTGTCATGTCACATTATCAGATGTATCTCGGTGGTATTTGAATTTGCTGGTGGAAAAGCTGCTGCTGGTATTTTAATTTGTCAGTAGTAAAACGCTCTGTGGTTGATGCTACTGCAGTACTGCACAATGCACTGTATTTTTTATTGTTTTTAGTGGTATTTCAATAACATTTTATTCACCAAATTAAAATACCACCCACACATTTTGTGCATATCTGTGAGACAGTATTCAGACCTGGAAGAAGCCTTGTATCAGCACTAATCTCCCTCTAGAATGACCACAAGAGCTCCGTTAATAGGCTCCAGTTTACTTCTCGACTTCTCATCAGTTTTTGAACCAGTAGGACGCCAACTATTAGCACAAACAGTAAGGCCTATATTTACTAAACCTTTATGTGGCCTGGTGTTGTATAAGGCAACACAAAGGCATATTTGGAATTTACAAATCCACAAAGGCCTGATTTGTGTGGCCTTGTGTGGCTTTGTAAGGAAATATAACAGAAGTCAGCTGCTTCCGCTGCATTATGTTACATTTAAACTTGGTTTGGCATTCCATCGGTGTAGGATGGAAGTACCTATGCATCCACCCAGGGCTTTTGGCGCATTCACAGATTCACTAAAGCTAGTAAAACTGGAAATCTGTCAAAATGCTACACCTTCCCCAGTACAGTGTAACAAGAAGAAATATATTTATTTCTGCTCGTTATTTCCCCTTTTCACATTCTGCAGCACCTGTGGAAATAGGGTAATTCCTGTAAGGATTGGTTTTGTACAGTAAAGTGTCCCTTCCTGCACAAAAACTATCTTGCCTGTAACGTAGACCCCCTTGCACCATGGTACCCAATCACAAGGAGAGAGCAGAAATGCTTAATTTCTTTGTAAATAAGGAGAAATTCTGTTCTCTTTGTTTCACACAAACAATGCAGTAATTGTGTTTTCTGCCCTGCATTGCGGGAAAGATTGGTATATATGCCGCTAAATGGTGCAGAGGTCCAGTGCACAGTCCTTAACTGATGATCGATTTGAAATTATTTCATTACCTCTGTTCATCTATTCATGAGTCACGTGTTGGGTGCTAGACCCACAGGGCTCAGCAATCACCCTCTCCTGTTCCATGCACAGCTATCCCAGCTTCGTGATTTGTCAACCCCTTCAAGTTCACCTGACAGAAATATGCTGTTGACGCAGAGATCATTCTAAAGCTGGAAAGACCATCTGGGGTTAAAATATCAGAACTTGGAAAATGCCTTCTGGCAATGCACAAATGCATACTAAAGAACCATTTTAAGATTAAATCCTTCAAAACTTAAGTACTCACCCATAGATGCTAACTCTTCAACCTCTCAACCAAGCCTAGGTTCACAGAGAATATATGGTACTAAGATTGCTAATATCTTCGCTATAGAGTGCCATGCGTTTTGGGGTAATTGTATATTCGTATCATGTGTTGGCTGCAGACACACATGCTATGCACACTCCTGCTATCTAGTGTTAGGCCCTGACTCTGCACATTGTTTTTCCGAGGAAAGTCTTTATGGTCGACGTGCCTCAAATCCTCTCCTCCTCGAGGTATTGAGCATGTTCAACAGCTTCTTTGTTAGACTGTGTCGGAGCGCACCAGTTTCGTTCTCATAAGGTCTCGGACAAAGATAAAATCAGTGATCGAGTATCAAGACTGACATATTGATCCAGCACATATTGGAACCAGGTAATAAACAAACTGAAAAAGACAATCTTCCAAATCGTCAACAGCCACACCCGTTGAGAATGTTAATCTCTGGGTGAAGGAGGTGAAGATGAAGGCCTATTCCGGAGGTCCCTGTGTGGGGTGCGAAACATGCACATTGTGATACACACAAGGTCTTTAATCTGTGTCTGTCACCAGAAACATAAAGAGAAGGACTGCATGGCGGGTAGCCACCTTAAGGACAAAAAGGCCCTTCGAAGTATAAGAGATTGAAGCGTAGCCCACATGATGGAGATGGCAGCCGAGGTGGAATTCGCCCACAACTAATCTCTCAGCGAGGGTGAGGTAGATGTTGAGGTACCACTGCAGCAGGGGTATGTCATCGCAAGCCCCCACTACATCTCCTTCGATGAAGACAAGGGGGGGCAGAGCTGGACGTGCAGGTCGGTGATGATATGCAGCAGACTTCGCATCCTGAGAAGTGTCTGAAAACGAAGACCACCGCAAGAGCCGTGAGTACTGTTGCCCACTCCAAAGTTAGAAAATGTTACACCAGTTCCCCCTCCATGCCAAGGTGCGCCACGGCCCTCGGGCTCTAGTCAACACAAAGAGCAATACTTGAGCCAAGAAGGGATGACAACATTCTCGATCCCAATCGGGCAAAGAGGACAAAAGAGTGAGTGGGAACAAAAACGCAGCAAACATCAGTGCCAAAACCAACATCGACCTCAATAGATGTCAATAATCACAAAACACAAGACCTTGGCATTAGGCAAACATCTGGAGTCGAGACATTGATTGGAATCGACAAATTCCAAACAGAAGTCCACTCCGACAAAAGACAAGGGACACTCTTTGACATCGAAGATAACCTTGCAGACAATAACAACAAAGACAAATCATTTTGGTCCCCCAACTGGTAACCTCAAGAAATGGGTGTACTCCCCACTCATGTGCCAAAGGTAAAAAATCTGGGAGTACAGTTTGATGGAAAACTTTCCTTTACAGGTCATGCCAATGCTATCACTTTTTCATGTTTCTTTACTCTTAAGTCCCTTAGGTTTTTCCCTTCACCCCTTTGGACCTACATAAAGCAGTGATTACTGCACTGGTCTTTTCTGAAATTGACTATTGCAATGGGTTCTTTCTGACTGCCCACAAGAAAGCCCTGGACAAACTGAAAATAGTCCTGAATGCGGCTGCCAAGTTGCTTCTAGGGATCCCAAAATATCAGTCGGTGTCCAGGTCTATTCCCTTACTCCACTGTCTTCCGATTAAAAAAAGGGTTATGGTCAAATCCCTGTGCATAGCTTATAAGGCCCTCCATACTGAGGGTCCAGTCTCTATTAAGCATCTCTTTCATAGTTACATCTCTGCCAGAAACTTAAGATCTGCCACCCATGCTAATTTGGTTGTTTCCAAGTTTAAAAGAGTTACCTGGGGAGGCAAGAGCTTCGCTGTGGCCACAGCCATACTCTGGATGATAATGCCGCTAACACTTAATACTTCAAAAAATCTGTTCACATTTCGTAAGGCTTTTAAAACCTGGCTATTTAACTATTAGCTTAGCATCCCTTTCCATTTTTTGCGTCCCACTGATGTGTAGTGTTTCTTTCACTCTGGTCCACCCTTTTCTTGGAAGTCAGCGCCCAGACACCTGCGGGTAGTAGTGCACTTTAGAAATCATAATTTTATTTCATTTCATTAAAGATGCCAGAGAAGACGGCAAATACATTACAATAACCTCATATAGAAGAAGAGAGAAATATTTTTAAAGGCTTGCAGAGAATTATGAAAACAAAACTCAAAGAGGCATCCAAAAGACAAAGCCAATTATTAGGTGATACGCAGCCTAAATGTTTAAAACATAAAAAAATCCCACGAAGAAGACACAAACTCAATCCACAGCACTTACATCTACTAAAAGAAGAAGTAAAAGCGCTAATACAAAAAGGGGCTATAGAACCAGTTGAACATAACCATCAAGGGAAATGAGTGTATTTCCTAATCCCCAAAAAGGACGAACCCTATGCCCCATCCTAGATCCTATGCCCCATCCTAGATTTACATACACTATACCACTGCATCCTATAAGAACACTTTCATATGGTAATATTACAGGATATATTACCACTACTACAGGAAGGCAATTCATGACTGCTTTAGATCTGAATGATGCATATTTTCATATCCTGATCCATCCGGCACAACGCCGATACCTACGAGGAGGAGGGGAATCAACGCACAAGATCGACCAAAAAAGACTTTCCTTGAGTAAAACAACTTGCAAAGTCCTGACCCAACACTAGATGACAGGAGTGTGCATAGCATGCGAATCTGTAGCACTACACGCTACGAATAGATGCTTACAGGGTAAGTAACATACTCGTTTTGGAGTGTGGAATATCGAATACAACATTTCTTTAGGATTGGTCAGCCTAAAATAAAAGCTTTATTGGACTGGGAAGATGAAGAGAGGACGTTTAAACACACGTTTAACAACAAGATGCTGATTAAGGTAGGTTGCAGGTAGCATTATTTTCTCGCTTATGTATATTATGTGTACATTTTACTGCCCAGTCTTGTACCCCACTCTCTTCATGACACGAATCGGATTCACTAATTTCACACCTTCTACTTTATTCTGTCTTCACGTCACGTGTACTTGTCTTTTACCTCTCACTTTCTTCGTACGCAGTTATATTTACTGCTTTGTGCTCTACCTCGCTTTCCCCTCACACCTTTCGCTTCTCTTCTTTAGCATCTTCCATCACGCTACGTCACTCTTCTCTTATACCACGTGTCAGCATTGATAGCTTGTCATATTCCACACTGTGGTGACGGTCTAGTTGTTGCGACACAGGCGCAGACCGGAACCGGAAGGGCGGCCATTTCAGATAGCGGCCGGACCCTAATGAGAGAGGGAGTTTCCCCGGCGCTCCGTGCGAATAAAAGAAAGTTTACTTGATTACTGGCACAAGTGTAATTATTTGAAGGTGGAATCCAATCACTATAAATGATGACGAGGCGGGATCCACGAAAAATACAAGTGTGACCCAGAAAAAAAAAAAAAAGAAACGCGGCAAATTCAAAACGGCGGAAATTCGGGAAGCGGACTTAACGGAAAGTCGGAAAGCGGACTAAAAGAGAAAAAGCCAGTAACCAGGAGCGCGGCAGAGAGGAAACACCCACACATCACGGGTGAGAGGCACAGGTCCCCATTAGCACCATAAAGGGTCAAAGCAGGCATTGATCAGCTGCACAGAGCCATCAAGGCGACAGTTAAGGCGGCAAGACACGTGGGGGGTACACGCAAAGTGAGGTCCTGAGTGTCCAAGTACAGCAAAGAGACAGGGAACACGCACCAGAACCATAGTCACAACGAGGCGCAGGAAGCACCAATGACACGCAGCGCAGGACCCATCTAACTTGGGTGGCAGCGCTCTGCAGGGTGGAACAAGCGCCAGTGAACAGACCTTAGCCAGGGGCAAGAGTGGGGGCCGAGTAGACGCCACAGCGAAACCACAGCAAGGGAAGCAGAGGTGACGCTAGGCCCGGGCCAAGGAGGGTAACCACAGGAGGTAGAAAAGGCGAGGGAGCAACACTGGATGCCCGAGCTGCATCAGGCAGCGACGGAGACGACGCGAGCCCAAGTAGAACACGGGAGGAAGGACCAGCACCAGGCAGCCCGCCTGGCAACAGTGAACAGGCCCAAGAGAACCCTAGGGACAGAGGGAGAATGGCTACACCGTCCACTTCACTCACCGCATTGGTGCCATTCCTGCCAAAAAGGGGCGAACCCTCGATGCCGTGGGAGGACTGGAAGAGGTACTTCCTAAATTACTTGTCGGCGCTAGAGGAGGAGAGTGAAGTGGCCTACACCAGTCAAAGGAGGAAGAAGATTCTACTGCACAATTTAGGGCCGGAAGGAATAAGAGTGTACGACAACCTAGTAAAGGCTACACGACAGGCGACGGATAATGACGTGTTCCAGCACGCAATTGAGGACATAGATGCACACTATCGGCCCGTGGTGTGCGTGGCCATAGACCGTTGCAATTTTTTCCAAAGGAAGCAAGAGGGCGGCGAGACCATAGACGAATATGTGGCGGCGTTACAGAAACTAGCGCTGACGTGCAAGTTCGGAGCCCTACACGACGAACTAGTGAGGGATCAGATCATCATGCACACCTCGAACACCGCAGTGCAAGAAATACTATGTGTCAATGGAGACGCGCCCCTCAAAGAAGTATGGGCGTTGGTGAAAAAGGCTGAATTGTCCAAGAGGTGCGCGGAAGCAGCCAGGAAGGAAACAAGCAGCAAACAGACGGTATGCAGAGTCATGGTGAGCAACAAAGGAGACAAACCCAAACAAATGGGACCACCCAGAAGCCAGTATACGAGGAAAAATCAGCAAAGCGCCGGAGCGGCACAGAAGACGAACTGGGAGAAGAAAATAAGCTGCTACCGTTGCGGGAGCTCCTCCCATGTAGGAAATGACAAAGTATGCCCAGCGTTCAAGGCAAAATGTGCATACTGCGGGACATTTGGCCATTATGAAAGAGTCTGCAGACGGAAGCCCAGAGGAGCAGCGATAAAATACATCGACCAGGGCGGCGCGGAGGAAGAGGAAGAACAGGGAGGGGAAGAGTACGGTGAGGAAGTACTCTACATAGACGCGCAAGTACTGGATGTGGATTTCAAAGCCCCCAGCAAACCAGTGTTAAAAATGAACATAGGTGGAGTGAAGATAGACATAGTAGCGGACTCAGGATCTCCCATCACGATTGTACAAAGGAAGGTATGGGAGGAAGAATTCCAAGAGGTAATCCAGAAGGAGCTGCATCCCGTGGACGTGAGGACAGTCACCTACACAGGGCAAAGGATACCCATGGTGGGGTATTGTCCATTGTTGTTTGAGTTCAGAGGCCGCCAAGCCGAATGAAAGCTATACGTGTCGGAAAAGGATCCTTCGGTGCTCGGATGGAGGGACCAAGGTGATTTGGGCATCAAACTCAATCCGGGAGGAGTGGAAAAGGTGATGTCGACCGACACGGAAGAAAGATACGAAGGAGAAGCATGGAGAAGGGAGTACCCGGAGGTGTTTAGTGGGGAGATCAAAATTCACGCACATGATACATCTGAAGGAAGGAGCCGTCCCGGTGAGTCACAAAGCCAGAAACATCCCGTTCCGATGCCGTGAGGCGGTGCAAGAAGAATTGGAAAGGCTGGAGAGAAGTGGCATAATAAAGGCCATTGAAAGTGCGGAATGGCTATCCCCCTTGGTGGTAGCGCAAAAACCCAACGGGAAGGTGAGATTGTGTGTTGACCTTAGCGAGCTCAACAAGAACATACTGGTCGACAAGTTTCCCCTACCACGCATCAATGAAACCAAAGGCATAAAGTGGTTTTCCACGGTGGACCTGTCGTCGGCGTACCATCAGGTAGCTTTGCACCCTACCTGCAGCCACCTCACGTCGTTCATCACCCCGTTCGGGTGTTACAAATTTGTGAGAATGCCGTTCGGACTGGCATCGGCGGCTGCAGTCTTCCAAAAGTTAATGCACAAGATGTTTCAGAAGGTGGAAGGCGTGCAGTACTTCTAGGACGATATACTTGTAATGTGGAAGTCTAAACCTGAGCACAACGAGAAACTGCACAAGGTGCTGTAAATACTGAAAAACAACGGACTCACAGCTGAGTGGGGAAAGTGCAAGTTCGGAGAGCAATCAGTGACCTACCTGGGGCATGAAATCAGTGAAAAAGGGATTGAACCAAAAAGAGCCAACATGGCGGCAATAAGAGACGCGCCAGCCCCCTCAAGGAAGGAAGATGTCAGGTCATTCTTAGGGATGGCAGAATTTTATAGTAAGTTCATTCCCCACTTTGCCACTAAAACCCACCACATCAGACAACTCTTGAAAGATAAAAACGGATTCAAGTGGGACAAGGAAGAGCAAGAGGAGTTTGAAGCGTTGAAGAAGGAGATGAGCGAGGCGATACCACTCAAAGGATTTGATCAAACAGCAGCATCTATTTTAACCACGGATGCCAGTGATAAGGGCCTCGGGGCTGTCCTGATGCAAAAGACCAGCGCGGGAGAAGTGTCCGCGGTCTGCTTCGCCTCCAGATCCCTAGCGCCTAATGAGGAGAAGTTTAGTGTGATAGAAAAGGAGATGTTGGCGGTGGTATGGGCCATGGAATGATTTAGACAATTCCTATGGGGAGCCAAGTTCCTGGTACGCACATATCACAAACCCCTCATTAAGGTGCTCACCTCCAACGGACACGCACACGCAACACCTCGAATCGCGAAAATGCCGCTAAGATTGTTGGATTATGTGTACGAGGTGGAGTACATACCAGGCCCAAGGAACAGGGTTGAAGACTTCCTAAGCAGAGTGGCCACCAAAGAAGGAGTGGAGGAACAAGAACCCCCCGGATGGGAAGGATACATGGTGGCCACAACGCAAGACATGGAGCAGAGCATTAGTGCGCAGGAGTGGGCAGAAGCGTACGAGCAAGATGAGACTCTGGAAGCAGTCAAAGGATACGTGATGCATGGATGGCCGGACAAACGACAGTTGAGGATGTACTGGGAGGTCAGAGAAGAACTGTCCATTGAATAGAACCCTATGTTCCTTTTGAGGGGGGACTAAGTAATCCCTCCCCAGACCTTAGTAGAACACCTGTTAACGATTCTGCATGAAGGACATCAAGGTCCTGTCCTTCCTGAATGCCGTATTTGTAAAGGAAGGGTGTCTGCGATAATGGACCACAATTTGTGTCGGGCAAATGGGAAGCGTTTATGGCCAGCGACGGGATTGAGGTAAAACACACGCCCATCTACCACCCGGCCGGGAACGGATTGGCTGAAAGGTTCAACCGGGTGATCATGGGGACTATCCAGGCAGCGATTAGTGCGGGGCAAGACTGGGAGAAGAAGCTGCCCAAAATGCTGTGGGCGTATCGCATCACCCCGGGGAGCACAGGATACAGTCCATTTAAGGTGCTGAGGGGAAGAGAACCCTTCACCAAGGACAATCTAGCATGGAGACGCATGGTGGTACAAAGCAAATGCTCCCCGGCAGTGGTGAAGAGGAACTTGGAGGAAGCGCAGGCAGGGGCGGTGGGTGACATTTGAAAGTGGTGGGGCGCAAAGTGATTTGCCTACTGCACCGTAGCGAGCGAGCATAGCGAGCGAGCCCGAACCCCAAAAGGTGGGTTTGGGGGGATAAACCCCCCCCCAGCGAACATTTTCGAAGAAAAATCGTGCATTTTCAAGCAAATCTGAGAAAGCAGAAAGGTTAATAAAGCAATTGTGAAAGTGCAGTTATTACATTAATAGATGGCATAACATAGGTAGCTGCTTATTCAGTATAACCACAGAGCTTCATACATTCCGTCCTATTATGCTCAGGTGCTGAATTCAGACTATAAGACTTTCATGGAAATCTCAGCTCTAAGAGTAGAAGAAGTTGCACAGCAGTTGGGAAACAGCCTTCACAAAGCATTGGGAACCACGCCTTACCTTTACCACATTTACAGTAAATAATGGAAATAATAAAGTATTAACATATTTGTGTTTGTTAGTCACATGAAATGAGAAATGTTGCCCTGTCCAATGTATCAATACCAAAAACATGCACTTACCACTACCCTCATTTTCAGGCTACCAGACCTCTGTGTGATTTTGATAGCATTTAGAAGCTTAGCCCGGGATCTTAAATCTGGAAAAATATCCACTTTCTGCCAGTACTTTTGCCCAAGCCCAAGGTAGCCCTCTGTATTTGTCTACACCTTCTAAAATCAAATGCAAGGAGAATGTTCCTGTTTTTGTTCTCCTAACTGTTCTCAAAGTGGAACAGGTGATCTGAAATGCAAAATTTTGTGAGAACCCTAGTTGACAATTTACCAAAAGGTATGTAGTGCTTCTGTTACGGCATTGGAGACCTTGGACATCTATTTATAAACTGGGCCTAGGTGGGTGGCAGGGAAAAACACAGAAAATGCTAACAGGTAAAGAAAAATACTAGCCAAAACTAAAACACACACAAACATCACTTAGAAACCGTCTCACTTTACTGCAAAATCCACCCCAGACCTTATCCCTCACTTAGTCGCATTGTGACTGTTAGGCAATCCTTGATATCCCCATGGTATCCCTGGGCCTTTTGAGGTGCATCCAGTATCCCAAGACATTTCTCAATCTCTAGATATCCACACAAGATTAATTACAACACCGACCATTGACAGTACATTTCAACACCACAGCATATTTACTGAACTGAAATAATGTGTTTTTTGTGCAAGAATCATGTATTTTTTCAAGTCAATTATCAGCCCTTTGCCCTGCCGTGGTATTTAAGGTGGTACTTTTTCGGAGACAGGTAACTGTTCAGGGGCCAAATGTGGTGAGGCGTAAACTGATTTGCATACTGCACCATAGCGAGCGAGCGAGCACGAAACCCATAAGGGGGTTTTGAAAAAAGAGAAGAAAAATCGTGCATTTTCAAGCAAATTTGAAAACTTACAAACTGCAAGTAACAAAAGGATCTCTCTGACAAAAGCAGTGACTCACTGACCTATTTACATCATATGCATGTTGTGATCTGCATCAGGTACATGTTCTTTGCAGCAGGCAGATTAACCTTCTGCGCTGCCGCCTGCTGCCCTGTTCACTACTGGGACCACAAACATAGGCTAGCTCTGCCAGACTGCCAACGCACCTCCATATATAGACCAACAACTGATTTTTCTATTTTTTGTTTTATATAGCGAAATAGACCCGAGACATCGGGTATCAGAGCGCTTTACATGAGCACCAGTTTTGTTACATTACCATTAATGCCTAAATAAACCTCACTTTACATGAATGTGTCTTATAAAGAGTCTTGGATAAATAGGGTGAATGAGCACAACACATAAGCGGCAACTTGCTTATTCATCTCAACCCCTTGGAACCCTACATGCCTTGCCCTTTCTTCCACCCTGCCGTCCATGCTGCAGCAACAAATGTCATTGAACCACTGCCACATTGTCAACTTTGAATTACAAAATATGTTAGACTTTTTGATGTAACATTCTCAACAAGCAAGGCATTGTGGCTCTTTCCGTAGACCTTCTTCCACTCTTTTCTCCTTTCCTTTATGTTTCCTGCATTCTGCATTAAACTTTCTCACAACTACCCATACTTAGATTCATGTCACTCCCTAGCACTCTGCACTCCCTAGCTCTCTGCACTCCCTAGCACTCCCTAGCACTCTGCACTCCCTTGCACTCCCTAGCACTCTGCACTCCCTAGCACTCTGCACTCCCTAGCACCCTGCACTCCCTAGCACTCCCTAGCACTCTGCACTCCCTAGCACTCTGCACTCCCTGGCACTCTGCACTCCCTAGCACTATGCACTCCCTAGCACTCTGCACTCCCTAGCACTCCCTAGCACTCTGCACTCCCTAGCACTCTGCACTCCCTAGCACTCCCTAGCACTCTGCACTCCCTAGCACTCTGCACTCCCTAGCACTCCCTGGCACTCTGCACTCCCTATGCACTCTGCACTCCCTAGCACTCTGCACTCCCTAGCACTCCCTGGCACTCTGCACTCCCTATGCACTCTCCACTCCCTAGCACTCTGCACTCCCTAGCACTCTGCACTCCCTTGCACTCTGCACTCCCTTGCACTCTGCACTCCCTTGCACTCTGCACTCCCTTGCACTCCCTAGCAGTCCCTAGTCACTCTGCAGTGCACTCTCTAGCACTCCTGGTCTGGTGCAGCTCATACTTCTCACTGATGACACCACCCCTCCTACCTCTCCACAAGCTTTAGATCTTTTTTTTAAAGCTACAAAAAATATTAGGTGTAATCCATTCACACAGTATTGCCGTATTCCTTACCAATCCACTTCATCACATAACTGTTACCACAAAACATTTCTGCACACCTCTAGTCTCCAATCTGCTAACGTTATAACAACCATTCAGTGGCACTGAGTGACCCTTTGTTCTTTTATGCGGAGCACCTCAAAGTGAAACTCATACGTGCTGGTATTGATTCACTTATCAGGCTGTCTGCGCCCATCCTATTCCAGTGTGACATTAGCACACACTCCACATCGGCGGGGGAGAGGCGGATCGGGGGGGGGGGTCGATGGGTGAAATAGCGAGTAAATGCATTTCAGTGGATGGGTGATTATATTGGTTTTGTGAATGGGTTTATGCGTAGATGGATGAGTGGGTACATGAGTGAGTGATTCGATAGGCGAATAAGCAGATAGGTGGATTAGTGGATCGAAGGATGGGTGAATGGGCTGATGGGTGGCTTAGTAGGTGCCTGAGTGGATAAATGGAAGGGTTGATACATGGGTTGATGAATCAGTAACTGGGTGGATGAATGAGGTGAGTTGATGATTGAAATGGTGAGTGACTGTGCAGATTAACACCTGCATCAGACTTCTCACAAAGCTTTATCACAAGATCTTATACTTGTGTTCCGCAGCAGGAGAGCAGCAGGGTCAGTGGAGCCAAATCATATGGTGAACCCCCAAATCACAGCAGCCTAAATTTGTAAATGTTATGCCGGGTCACTCCTGGTAAGGAACTTTACTCTGCCTGTTGTTGCTTTGCAGAAGCAGTGCTGCACATTGTGGCTGAAGTAGCAGGGGCCAGTGATCTTTAAGCTAAGCACAACTGTGGTTGAAAGATAACACCACACATCAAGGGGCATGATTGTTGCCCTCTGACCCCCCCCCCCCCCTGTTTGACCCTCAAGCCCCAGCCGTGAATATAATGTAGATGTTATAGACGTTAAAGGGCTAATAGGAGGGGGGGTGGGGTCTAATGACTGTGGCGAGTGGACTAAGGGTAGTGAAGATTATTGCTAAGTAACTGAGCATTACACAACTCGCCCAAATATCCCTGAAATTATTTAGGAAGGGGAAATGTATTTTGGTTTGATTAAACCAGGCAATATACTAATAAAGTCCTCGGACCCGGTTTCGATTTCATGGTTTTAAATTAGGTTTTTGCATGACACTCTCCCATAAAAACACACTACAGCAGAAGCCGAAACAATCGATATAACACATCTATTATAATGACGCCAGTATCCATTACTGCACCGTAGCGTATCTTTACCTGATCTCTGTGTTCATTTTGTCATTAGGCGAGCTGTGGATTTCTGCATGAAGTTTCTTTTGCACAGTCTTTCTGTTATCGCTGGGATTCAATTGTTTGCCTTGGAAGTCGTGATTTGGAGGACTGCTTGGTCTACGCTCCAAAACCCCACTACTGTCGGAATGCCGCTGCACGCGATGGCCCAGTGAGGTCAGAGCAGGCGCTATATTTATCCTCCTCACCCGTAACATGTTGCAGAGGATTCCAGCGGCCCTGCACGCGTTGCTCCGGACTGGCGGGCCCTTGGGGGCAGGTGCAGCCATCTTACCCCTTCCGGAGAGCCGGCCGAGTCGGTAGACATTTCTTTTTAATTATTACCTGTGTGTGTGTTCTGTTGTTTTTTTTCCGACTCAGGGTTGGGACAGTGGCTTCTATTTTGGGAGCCGGAAGAGCTGGCGCTTACATCTATGAGGCAATAACATGGAACGGAGCGGGCCCGCGCGCAGGTAGTTATTTATTTCACGCTTATTGAGTGGCGCTCGGACCCGCTGCCTGGCATTCCACTGTGCTCCGGTGCAGAATAAGTGGCTTGCCGGTAACAGCCGTTCTCCTCTCTAGCACTTGCATATTTAATAGATTCAGCCTCATTAGTAAGTCGCACGTAAACAAATATTTTTGAAGAGGCCCTTCACGCGATTATCTTCCTTCCTTGACAGGATCAGCCCAGGATATCCCACCCCAAAGGGAGGCATCCAATGATGGATGCTGCGCGATGGACCAGCCAATCCTGGCCCTGCATGGAGCGCCAGGATTGGCTAGGGGGTCACATTTGCTGCTCGCCCTGTTTCCCTTTGGAAACCCGGGCTGTGGCAGCACACAAGCACCCCTGGGTCCCGCTGGGGAATTTACAGTGCGCATGCTTGAGAAAGTTGCCCACTTTCCCAAGCATGCGCACTGTAAGTTCCCCAGCGGGACTGTCACTGCGCACTACAGTCGGGTCTGCTGCAGCCTGAGTGTGGACTGTCACTCAAGCTGCAGCAGGCCACCCCCCCTGCGCAATTCTCGCCGGCGGTTTTTATAATTAGTAGGGCTGATAATTAGAAGATATACGCCGCGATGCGTGTCCATGGTGGCTGGTGGGGCTACGCCCCTATGCCCCTATGGACGCACCGCTGCTGAGCGCAGGCAGCATATACTGAACACTACAACAAGCGGCGCAGTGTGAAAGGAGTGACCTTGGAGAAGGGAGAATGGGTGAGGGTGAAATTAGCAACGATGAAAAGGAAAGGCGAAAGCAAATTCACACCACCCCTCAAGGTCATTGAACCATACGCTCGGTCAGCCCTGCTTAGCGACGGCAAAGTGTGGTCGCAAGACAGGATGGCAAGATGCAACAAGATTCTTAAATGGGATGAGACAACGGAAGGAGGTCACCACCCAGAAGGAGGAATGGAAGAGCTAGGAAGAGAAGGAAAGGAAGATGACATGGTAATGGAGAGAGCGAACTACCACCCAGGAGATGAAGAGGACACGGCTAGAGGAGCTGAGGCGTCTCCAGGAGAAAGCAGGAGGGAACTGGACAGGACTCACATTGGGTGTGAGAGAGGAAGCAGCATAGAAGGAAGTCGGCAGGAGACAGCCCACAGTGAGGGAGATGGATGGAACGAGAAGGGGATGGTGAGAACGAGAGCAGACAGAGTTGTAAGAGTTCCCAGGAAATTCGCAGACTATACAATGAGCACCAAGTAAGACTGTTCCAATGTTTGTTATTGTATTGTGTTAAGGGGGGAGATATGTGGTGACGGTCAAGTTGTTGCGACACAGGCGCCGACCGGAACCGGAAACGCAGCCATTTCAGATAGCGGCCGGACCCTAATGAGAGAGGGAGTTTCCCCGGCGCTCCGTGCGAATAAAAGAAAGTTTACTTGATTACTGGCACAAGTGTAATTATTTGAAGGTGGAATCCAATCACTAAGAACACTTCTCTTTCTCCATACCATTTACCAGCTGCACTCCCATATTTAGCTCAACCTTACTACCTCCTCACAAACGAAGTGTTTCTGACTTAACTTGCTGTACCTCACTAGCCTCTCAAATACTGTTTGTATCTGCTTCTCGGTTTCTTCTCTGGCTCACTGCTCCCATACGTCATTTCCTATGGTATCCTGCCGTGCCCTCTCTAGCACAACCTTCTCTTCCTTGTAAGATTTGTATCTGTCTCATCAACACACGCCTCTCCAGCCCGTACAAAAGTGGCCAGTGTTGTAAGTCCAACAAGATTAAATCAACAAATTGCTTTTCCTCCTGGGAGCTCCGAATAAAAGTGCTTTTATTTTTCTAGAGGTTCGAGAATATACTTGCTCTAATGAATGCTTTTATTGTAACTTATAGTTTTAATGTACAACACGTGCTTCCCTTGGCTTGTAATTCTTGGGCGCTGGCTTGGTTCCAGCGAGTAATTTTCGGTTCGTCCTTTAGAGGCCATTAAACGGTTGGATTTACACTCACATGGCACCCCCTGTAACATCCTCACTGGGGGCCTGCATGCAATATCTCTCTCTCGGCTGGCCTTCTGCTGCCCAGCTGCAGAGCGCCTGGAGGCGCCCTGTAGGAAGCAGGCGGGAGCTGCAGTCAATTATCAGACTTGTCAAGCAGGCCTCGCTGCTGGTATTGACAGAACAGGCACCCTATGAGGGGCCAGCATGCCGGGCACAAAGATCAGTGCATTGGAATCTGCTTCCTGCAGAGGGCTCCTGTGGCGCGAGGCCCTCCCACCCCCTTGCCCCATCAGTGCCCCCTTTGTCCCGGACCCCCTTAAACCGTGAAATGGGATTTCAGAGCCAATCCTTTCCAGCGTTTTGAAACAATTACCCTTATAGTTGGACTTTTCTCCTGACACAGACGCTTGATCTTTTGTATTTTACGGCTTCATTAATTCAGACAAAAACAGCGTTTTACACCATTTCACGAGATGGGATTTACAAGGCTATGGTACATAAAATGTAAATCTGGTGCCAAAATAGAAAAATCCAAACGCTCTATTTTCGGACCTAATGTCATAAGCAAATGAAATTAGATAGACTGATGGGCTGATTTTAAAGATAAATCCGTTTACTTCTGTCCTTTTTACATAACAAGTAAATATAGAGTCAAATTAATTTGTTTCATTATTGCCCACTGTATATTATTTACATAATATTTATTTGACCTTCGGCTTCACCTCTTTGCTCCAGTCCATTCCATATCACAAAATTAGCAGAAAAAAGTCAAGACTTGAATCGTGCTCCATATTTGCCCCAGTACAATCGGTAGGTCATATGTCCCACAATATTTGGGTAATAAAAGAGAAGGGGTGAAAGGGTCCTCATGCAGTAGTTGTCCTGAGGCTAGCCTGGAATGGCCCATCCGCCCTTGTGACGTACAGGGACGATAAAAGAAACGACACGCACAATGGCTCTCACTGTTGTCTGCCTGACGTCATGAATGGACAAAGTACCTTTAGATGGCGAGCTTTGAAGCCAGCATTCAATAAAATAGAAAAAACAAAAATCCTTTTGATTTTATACTGAAGAACAGTCTGGAGACCCCGGATGTGTGGGTGCTCTATGACTACCACCTACACCCATGTTCTTGTTGTGTTTCAGAGTTTGAGCTGGCTTAGAGCCACAATGTCCTGGATGATATGTACCCGACACCATACCATGCGCGGGATGGGGGGGGGTTGTCGTCTAGTGGTGAAGCACAAGACTTAGGAACAGAAGTTTCTGAGTTCAAATCCTGGCTATGAGTGACCTAAGGCTCGACGCTCGTTCATCATGTGCCTTCTTTCACTGTTCTGCACTTGGTTCATATGTGGGGTAATTGCACATTCCCAGACGACAATCAGTGGCTTTAGTCAACTTATGCCCATGACTAAAAAGCTCTAAACCAAATATGCACACTCACAAACCGTCGTATATGCTTCTGTTTTTTATTGAACGTGATATATAGCGGTGGCCTGGCTCTTATTTTTGTGGACCAGAACTTACTTTTCTTCATCAAACTTTGATTTAGAACAGGAAAGAGAAAGGTAGCAAAAAGAGAAAGGTATTTAAAGTGTGACATACTGGAAAGCAGGGATAACAAGCTTTTGCAAAGCCAACAATTTGTGCATTTGGAGCATATTGGCTTTGAGAATACCTTTTGGTGATGGGGTACAGCATTCAGGAAAAAGCTAAATACTTTTTCCAGATGGTGTGTACATCAGGGGAAATAAAAGGACAAAAAAGGAGCGATGGCAACAACTGTTGCTGGCGGTAACGTCCTTTCTCTGGTATGTGAATGCATGAGGATGTATGCATATGCATCAGTCATAGTGCATGCAGATTGACGCAGGCGCTATTTGCTCTGTTTTTATATACTGATTCAAGATGGTGGGCAGCAGTTGGATCAGTAAGTAAAAAAATAAGGATTCTTTTAGAGTGTAAGCTCGAAACAAAAAAGAAGGATCAAGGTTGTGGGAGGGTCAAGTGAGTAGCAATCAAGGGGAGAAAGTGGAGGGGATAACAATTAAAGAGAGAACAACCACAAGGGTCGGGGAAGAAGCATACGATGGAAAGAAGAAAATGGAGCATGGGGCAGGAGAGAAGCGCACAATACAGAAAGAGCGTGCAGCATACAAGGGTGAAAGCAACACGGATGGGCGGAGAAGCTAACAGTAGTGACAGCAACTCGGGGGCAGGGGAAGGAGTTCATGAGGGAGAGTGCAACATGGAGCATGAGGATAAAAGTACATGACGGAGAGCAGCACATGTGTGAGAAAGCAACACAGATCGCTGGGGTGGGGAGAAGAGAGCACATGAGGGAGAGAGGTGGAAAACAGATGCATGCTCGTTGGAGTGCTTAACCAAAAAGAAAAAATAAACTTCCTTAAAATGAGCTATGGTAAGGGTGCAGCTACAGTCCCAATCATGGAACAGCATACCCAATGAAAAGTATCCCTACCTGCTATTCAAGGTAGGTGGGGAGACAAGGGCGCTTTCTTGCTGCATCATATGGCCTCCTCTCTTTGGTACCCAAACTGATAATGCAATTGTAAATGTCCACAATCAAAATATTGAAACTTTGACTATGCGTCAGCCCTTCAAAGGGATGGTATAGAGGCTATTGCTGCAGCCGAGAGACAAACACAAAATAAACAAGGAAAGCCATGGAAAAAGAAACAATCAAATGAATGAAGATAAAGCCAACCAATGATAAGCAATGGATATTCTGTAAGCCCATGCAACTCGTTGGGAAGCTCACAATAGGTATTTCAAAACCAGACACCTTGCGCTGTCTTGTAGGTGAGACCTTGAAAACAACCTGCAAGAGGGGGATGTAGAATCAGAAAGTGTAGGTGGTGCAAGAAAGATGCATTTGGTCGAAACAAGACTAGGCAACCTTTGCATTTGGAGATGCTGGCACACAACAGCACCGGTGGTCTGATAGGAAAAGACTGTGTCCCTCCACGTAATTTTTTTTTACAATTTAAAGTATCTGCTCCTTTTGGGGCTCATGGGAGTCACGCCTTACGAGGGATGTGCGGTAGGTTGAGATCTTCCCTGCCAATCCACTAAATGTTTCTGTGTCTCAAATGCTAGCCCACCAATTGAGTGACTCATTTACAGTATTTGTTGTAGATGCTGTTGCTGCGATTGCTGGCCTTTCCTTCATTCATGATTCAAAGTACTAATGGCAATCAATAGTAAAGTAGCACCTCACAACTCACAGGATATTCTCATTTAATAATTTTTTGTGTTTAAATATTTCTATTGATTTAAATATAATTTTAAACGTGGCTATTATCATATTCAACATAGTCAAAGTTTCAATATTTTGATTGTGGACATTTACAATTGCATTATCAGTTTGGGTGCCAAAGAGAGGAGGCCATATGATGCAGCAAGAAAGGGAGGTTGGAAGAAGCAAAGGAAGTCAAGCAGTTGCCAGAGGTCTTTGAAAATGAGTACAGTGAAGACAACACCATTTGTCACTGAGCCCCTCCCAGATCTACCTTGCTGGTCAACTAGAATTCCTGTAGACCATAATCCTGTAAATAGCAACATAGGTTGAGGTTGCATAAACAGTTTATACTCCAGGAAAAGGTTTGGTAGTCCAGTCAGCCATGATGCTAGGAGCACTCTGGCATAATAACTTGCTAGCAGATATTGGTCATTTGGGCTGATTTGCATGGGCACTGTTTTGGCTGCTGAGCTGATATTTCTACTCCTGTTCATATAGTAGCTGGTATCTGGCTTTCTGTCAGGTCTGCAGCTGCGAAGGTACTGCCCTTAAAAGGAAGTCGGGGACTGCATGGCTTAGCTGACCTTATAGTCAAATGAACAATGGTGCACAATTCATCCTGCCTTCCATTCTATTAAAGGGACAGTCTTGGCACTCCTCAGCTGGCCTATCCTATCTTGCATGCAACGATAAGCGCCCTTGTCTCCCCACCTACCTTGAATAGTAGGTAGGGATACTTTTCATTGGGTATGCTGTTCCATGATTGGGACTGTAGCTGCACTTCCTTTTGTGGCCTACAGTATAAAGAATATATTTAAATATGTATTGGGACAGTAAGAGCACTACTCATCATACCTGCTGTGGCATCGCGTCTCGGCTAATCAATGATATCTTGAATGGGGCAGTAGAAGCACTTTTCAGCCAACCTATTGATACGCCGCAAGCTCACCTGCTCAACATACTCACCTGGGCCCATAATACTAAGCATATTTTAAACAGGTAAACTTACACTCAATCAATTTTTTAAATTTTACCATTTTAAATCTATACCATTTGTTTTACCAATCCAAGTCACCGATACCTATAGTCCTAAAGGATCAAGGGAGTTAGCAAGAAAATAGGTAGTATGATAACATTTAGCATTTCATAAGTAACCCCAAACTCAAGAAAAGTTTAAGTTCTTTTATCTTAGTAAACTTTAAAAGTTTGAAAACCATGAAATCAATAATTTCTTGTTCTATTCAGAATGATGAAGATTAGAACAACACATGCAAATAATTTGAAAAAGATAATATCATTAAGCATTTAGACAAAGGGTGGGTAGAGAAAAAGAGAAAACAGTACAATGACAAACCCACACTTTATAGTTATCTAGGATGGTGTGATGACCAACCCTGGCCATGGGCTGAGACAAAGGATAAGAATCCCAAAGTGCAGGTGCCAGCAGGAAAGAACAGGTGCAGATCAGAATCAGGACAGGACAGGTTACGGACCAATTTGGATCAGCACGGGACCACCACAAGCTAAGACCGGCACCCAAAGCTAAAGTGCAACGCCTGCATCACACCCCTCTCTGCAGCTAACAGCCGAACCCAGATTGGGTCATCAAACTTCTTCCCAGTACCCCAATTGGGTTATCGAATCTTCTGACAGAGTGCTGCGCCAGCAACTCTGCTCTCGATCACCTATTGAGTGCGTTGGGTCAGTGACAGGTCAGCTATTCGGACAAGTGGGACAATCTAACTAGCTAAGCCTACCCCAATTATACTATTTTCCAGGTCAGTGTACCACCCACAAATGTGGCAAATGTGTGAATCCCACAATTTTATTGGACCAAGGACGAGGAGAAATCATCACACCATATTGATATGAGGTAACTTGTCAATCATGTATTTAAATGTTCCCTCCCATAACTTTATCTTCCATGTACTTTTTATGCCACCTGGTAGTGAATGTAATAATAAGACATTTAAACATTGTATTCAATTCAGCTTCCTCTGGCAGGGTGAGGAGTTCGCTCTTCTCATAGTTCTTTCCATCCATGTCAGATTTGGCACTATTTCAATGCCAACACTTTAGCGGCTTGGGGTTTCTTTCGCACAGGCGCAGTTTCTCCAAGATTGAGTTCAGAGGTACATTTAGGCCCAAATACGATACATTCAAGAATAGAAAATAAACCATTTTAGAGACACAGAATAAAATGAATGCACTGTATACCACTTCTTTCTACTCTATTCCCATTATTTTATCTAAACTATTGCATTAAAAGTTAGGTAAAATAAACAGCTTAGCAAAGCAGCGATGCAAGCTTCTTGCACGTTAGGACACAGAACAGCCATTTTAGTTCTAGTGAGCAGAAGCAAAAGTTTCCCACCAAGCAAGATAACACCTGATTGTGACAGAAACATGCGCAGTAGAAAATCCCACGTAGCAGCAGCCATTTTCATGCAAGTGGATTATAGTTAGTAAAAGCACATTCTCAAGCTTCCCCTAGATACTTAAATGTCGTGTAATGCAATATTAATATGACAAAACATGTTAGTTAGTACATTAATATTATTTTCGAGAGGTTTGAATACATGCAAGTCACTTTACTTGTGCAACCTTGCTCCCTATGATACATTGAATAGGACAGTAATGGCACTTCTCAGATTCTCTATGATATCTTGAATGTAACAGAGGCTTCTTATCTTGCCTGAGGCGACCTTCATTAGGACAGAAGCAGCACTTCTCTGCTAACCTATGATATCTTGATTGGGACAGTGCCTGCACGTCTCAGCTAACCTATGATATCTTGAATGGGACAGTGGCAACTCTTTTCAGCTAACTTATGATATCTTGAATGTAACAGTTCGAACACTTTTTATCTGGCCTGCCGTACCTTGAATGGGATATTGTGGTACTTCTGACCTAGAATGTGATATCTTGATTGTGGATACCTGGGCACTTCTCTTTACATCTCACACCCCTGCCTGGATATTTTTGACTATTTTATTTTGATCCCCTCCCCACACAGTTGCCTGCATTACTCCCCCGTCAGATCACTCTCGGTAGTTTCCCTCAACCTGCATTTTCTTCCAACCTAAACCAACCTCCATTGCTTCACTGTTCCTTGCGTTGCGTTCTTTCTTTTTGGAGGTCCCAGCAGCTGCCATTTGTTGCCATGCTGCTCTTTTTTTTTCGGAGTCGCTTGTGTGTGCTTCTCTCCCCTAGGCTCGGTATGGCTCTTTCTCGCCTGTTTGCTTTCCCTCCATACTTTAGTTTGCTATCGCGCATGTGCTTCTCCATTCAACCCATGTTGTTCTGTGCTTTGTGCGTGTGTCTCCTCCTCCTGCCCTCCCTGTTGGTCTTCCTTCACATCTTTCTTTCCCTTCCTTCCCTCACCCGCAAACCTGTTTGCCCCTTACCACTACAAACAATGCAAGTTTCTAGCCTTTTTTAGGAGGATCCTGTAGTAAATTGCTGCCTGCCATTCAATTTTATTAACAAAAGTGCTTTCACTGTACTTAATTTAAAAACGTTTTTACATTTCCGCTCCATTCCGGATTGGTAAATAAAAAAAATGGTGCATTTGTGTGCTTAAAAAATGATGAAGGCAGCCCCATCATCTCGCCTTTTTTCCATTTGTTTATGCAGTACAGTATCATAGCCTATGCTGCACAGCACGTACAAAAGGCACTGACAGAGCCAATAGGTCTCAAAGGCGAGACTTCTTGACTTTGCAAATGTGTCAATACCGCTACGTCATGTCAATGAATGGGCATGCATAGTGACATATGCACATGCATATGTCATGAGGGTGGGCCTCTATAGCATCATGACGAATTCATGCGTGTGTCATGAGGCATACGCGCGTGCAAGTCATCGTTCTTTGTTTAATTCTTAATTTTTAAACGTTGCTTCTTGTTTATGCTTAACGGTAGGAGCAAAAGAATTATGAGGGCCAATATACATGAAAAGTATAGATTGGGGGTCAATAGAGTCATTTTGTGTCTGTCATTCCTTTAATGGAAGCATACTCACTCTAATCGCTTGCAGTTTTTCACCAAAGTACTCCTTTAAATGAACATGTTCCAGAGCTATAAATGGTACAATGTTGGAAACTTGGAAACTAAATGTGCTGCGATGCATTTCTCAAAGTAGGCTGTCATCGCTGTAAATGAAAACGCATTTAACTGGCATAAGCAAATTCTGCCTGGTTAACTGCAGTTTTTGAAATCTTGGCGAGTTTAACTGAACTTTTCGAAATCTTGGCGGCCCACCTCGCGGCCTGAAATCCCGCAACCTACACTAGGAACAATATTATGAGCTATCTGTACTCCTTTTCCATGTGCATAGTTTCCAGTACATGAACAGACCTACAGAAGTATCACTACAATGATACCTTTGATTCCTTTTGGAACATTCCTTTTTAAAAACCGAAAAAACGGTTCCATTCACGCTCATTTCCTGTAAACCTGTTTTTGAGGCATGGAGAAAGCAGTCTTCAGAACGTGTTCCTTCCGGGTTATGAGAGTGCCACGTGCCAGCGTGGGAAGTGGACTACAATCCGCGCATTTGAGACTTTTCCCCACCACAGGTGAACCGTGGTCGCGAGGACCTCGCTTGTGACGCACCTGCTCATCTGTGGCACCTGGCACCCAGCCCCTCCTCGCCACTCAGCTGCAAATGCCATCGCGCGAGGCGGCCGCTTTGCGCATGCGCACTCCGTCTCACACCTACTCCCCAGCGCTGCCAAAATGAAGTGGAACGAATTCCATGAAAAAAATGGTCTCACGTATGAAAGCGGCTTTGACATTCTAGACATCAGAAGTAAGAAATACATTCTGGGGGTGGAGAATAACAGCTCCAGTCGGCGCGCCTCTGCTAAAGGAAACCCAGCTGTGTGTCAGCGCTACTTTTTTACACATTATATGACCCGTTTAAATATTTTTCATGGCACGCAGCAGTTCTGGGTTTCCCTTAGCAGAGTTTTCTTATTTGGAGTGAAAAACGACAATTTGATTGCTCAGGTTGCGTTTTCAGACAACCAAAACCCTGCTGGAAATTCCAGTTGACCAGCTTCAAATGTTTAGTTTCTAGAGGATCCAGTGTACAACATGTGGATTTTTAGGTAATTAATAACTGGCCACCATCAAAATGTCAGTTACCTATTTAAAATGGTGACTTGTGTCCGTAAGCATCCCTCCTGCTCTCTTTGAAGCCAGCAAGTCTTTCTTTGTAGATCCCTCCTACAGAGAGTGCTTAGCTGCCTGTTGTCGAAAGACCTCTTTTGGACCATACCAGAACTTACAGTGGCTGTGGGCAAGCTCCTTTCTTTCCATTGATTGGCTGTCTTGGTACTCTTATTTGCTTCTTTTTCGATCCCTTTTCTTCCTTTTCTTGTATTTGTCCCATCATTGGAGAATAGCTTATTTACTATCATTTTGATTGTATGACTTGTATCCTTCCACTAATAATATTCATGGATTTTTTTTTAACCCCTTCGACGCTCATGACGAGCTGGGCTCGTCATGAGGTAGCCTCCTCGCACGCTCATGACGAGCCCAGCTCGTCATGAATAATGGGTTTTTTAAAACATGAGCACAGGAGGGGAATTTCGCTAGCGCTCATGTGGTTAAAGAAAGAGCAAGTTAGCTGGCCGCAAACGACCTATTGTGGCTTGCCGAGAATTTGCAGGGGCTTACAACCCATCCAATGCTTACAAGTGGTTGGCTTTATTGTTACTATCATTTGGTTGTTTTTTTTATACGGTGGCGTTCTTTGTCCCAGCTTTTGGTTGTCCCTTTCCTGGAGCATAGCCTCTTTACCATCTCTCCCATAAGGTGGCTTCTTTATTTCCACTCCTTACTTTTAGTAAACTACTTGTTTATTTTTGCTTGAGCAACCCATGAGAATGCATGTGTTTTCCAGCTCTCTCCCGCATGTGCTTTTCCTCCACTCACCAAATACGCACCCCACTATCTGCTTTGCTGTCTCCCTCGTGTAGCAAGCTCTCTGTTGTTTACTCGTACCTCCCCGTGATCTGTTACTTTCTCGCTCATGTGCTTCTCACTCTGCCCTCTTTGTTGCTTTCTCGCATGTGTTGCTTTTATCTCTCCTACCACTCCACTTTCCTTTCCTCCACCCTTTCCTCTGTTGCTCCCCAGGCCTTGCGTCTTTTTTTTTGGGGGGGGGAGAACCTGACAAAAATTGCTGTTGGCTCCTCCCTCCGCCTTAACAAAAATGGTTACGTCACCACACCTTTTTTCCTTAGGCCCTGCTGCGCAGCATCTTGCCAATTCTGTACAGCATCTCCAAAATTTGTTCATGATTCCATTCACCGTCCAATCTTCCGTTGAGCACTCAGTCACCTAGTCACGACTTACTTCTTAAGTGTACATTTTGTTTACCCAATGTATGTTTTTGGACAGCTTCAAATGATTAAAATTGTGAACAAGGTTAAAATACAAAAATGTACTTATATCTTCTTTTGTGGTGAGATGTTTTGTTTTTGTTTTTGCTAATTCTTCTTAGAATCGTTGGTTCTTAATTGTCTATACAGTATACTTTCAATGCAAATGTGTTTCCCGACAGAGCCATTGTTCTTCTTTAGTTAAACTACCCAGGTTCTGAGGGTTACTGGGTTACCCCATTACGTTTAATAGGGTCTCCAAACTTTGTTGGCAAAGCCAACAGGTCCAAATGGTGAGACCTATTGTTTTCCAATGCTTGCTTCTTTTCTTTCTCCTCTCTATGAGAGTGCATGTGCTTTCTTGCTCTTTCACTCGTGTATTGCTTTCCCCCTAGAATATCTGACCCTACTCTGCATTGTACGAGTTGCTCGACCCCCCCCCCCGCCTCCCCACCAGCTCTCTCCCTAGCTTTTTAGGTTTTGCCTGGCGAAAACGATGCGAAAGCATCGTTTCGCTAGGCGAAAACCTAATGAGTATAGTATGGGGCTGGGAATCCGCCCCCGTCTTTCATTGGCTAGCTCCATAAATGGAGGCTAGCCATTGAAAGACGGCTTTGTCCGTCAATCCCGGACCAGATTCGGGGGCGTTCCCGAGAATTTTTGGCTTTTGGCGACGTCAGCCGAAAGCCTGTCCTCGGGAACGCCCCCGAATCTGGTCCGGCATTGCCGGCACCCGCCTTCCTGCTCGGGGTTGTGGGCAGATGTGTACATTTGGCCTCCGTGCATGGTGTGAGGTGTATTTCCTCTCTGCATGGAGTGAGATGTGTATTTCGTGTGGTGTGGGTGTTGTTTCGAGCGTCTTGGATGTGGCTTAAAAAAACTCCGTGTTATGGATACATCCCGCTCTCCCGTTTGAGAACGGACGGTTCTTTTATTTTTTGACAACCACATGGGGCTATGCGTTTATTAGAAAATGCCTCTAACTCTTGTGGTGGAATGTAAATATCTATTTTCTCACTTTTTATATGAGAACAGCGAGCATACCTGGGTCTGTAAAAAGCACTCGGCCTGCGAATGTCATGGGTGATTGCAGCAGAATCGTGTGCAATGAATGAACTGTACACGTGTGCACCTACCTACCGGTGTCATCTTCATATCCAGAGCTGAAGTGTTTCAAACGTTGAGTAAAACTATGATCAGCGCGCGTTAGGCTGGAGCACGGACAGATGAAAGGTCTGGGCTTGTGAATCATGAATGGACTGCGGGTGGTTCAAAAATGTAGATGCCTCCCAGCTAAGCAGAGAGCATGTGAAAGTATTCGCTTGAAATAGAAGTACAATTTTAAGATTAAATTAAAATCGGGTGTTTTAGCAGCGAAAGAAAGGTGATGGAAACGTGAGAGTGACTGTAAAAGTCAGGAGTTACATAATAGTGAAAATAAAATTAGCGGGGCTCAGTTGCTATTAGTTTTCTTTCATGTGGACCTCTGCAAATATTACATAGAAGCAAACATTCTATAGGTTTCTTGGCTCAATGGAAAATGTGTTGCGATGTTTTTGACACGCAGTGAAATCGTTTTATTTTTTCCCCCATGCCGCCCTCAGAATGTGATATTTCTGAACTGCCACTTTCTGTTTACTCGTGTCTGCTGTTCAAGTAGGGAACAGTGCAATACACAGAAAATAAATCTGATAAAAACATGAATGTCTGCACTCCGATACATGGCTATATGTCACTCTCCATGTACAGGGGATGCCGCACAAATCACGTATAACCGCTGCGCTGCAGAACTTAAGTGATAAATCGACGTGTATTGTGCCACATAAAATCAAGTGTTTGCTTTATCCACGAGGAGGAAAAATCCGCTGGAGAATACATGGCGGAAATGCATGTTCGCAGCTTCTCACTGTACCTTTTTCACCAAAAGGAAATATTTCCCCTGTGGGTGGGAGGATGAGCGGATGAATAAGTGGGTGGGAGGATGAGCGGATGAATAAGTGGGTGGAAGGATGAACGGATGAATGAGTGGGTGGAAGGATGAGTAGGTGGAAGGATGAGTAGGTGGAAGGATGAACGGATGGATGAGTGGGGGGAAGGATGAGTGGGTGGAAGGATGAGTAGGTGGATGGATGAGTAGGTGGAAGGATGAGTGGGTGGATGGATGAGTAGGTGGAAGGATGAGCGGATGGATGAGTAGGTGGAAGGATGAGCGGATGGATGCGTGGGTGGAAGGATGAGCGGATGGATGAGTGAGAGGATGGATGAGTGAGAGGATGGATGAGCGGGTGGAAGGATGAGCAGATTGATGAGTGGGCGGATGGATGTGTGAGCGGATGGATGAGTAGGTGGAAGGATGAGTGGATGGATGAGTAGGTGGAAGGATGAGTGGATGGATGGGTGGATGGATGAGGTGGTGGAAGGATGAGCGGATGGATGAGTAGGTGGAAGGATGAGCGGATGGATGAGTGGGTGGAAGGATGAGTGGGCGGATGGATGAGTGGGCGGATGGATGAGTGGGCGGATGGATGAGTGGGCGGATGGATGAGTGGGCGGATGGATGAGTGAGCGGATGGATGAGTAGGTGGAAGGATGAGCGGATGGATGAGTGGGTGGATGGATGGATGAGTAGGTGGAAGGATGAGTGGATGGATGAGTAGGTGGAAGGATGAGCGGGCGGATGGGTGGGTGGAAGGATGAGCATATGGATGAGTGAGAGGATGGATGAGCGGGTGGAAGGATGAGCAGATTGATGAGTGGGTGGTTGGATGTGTGAGCGGATGGATGAATAGGTGGAAGGATGAGTGGATGGATGAGTAGGTGGGCAGCTGGAGGGAGGGGCGAGGGAGCGGATGTATGATGAGGTCGGCGGGCGCCTGCTTTGATAGATGAGTGGGTACCAAAATGGACAAGTGGGCAGCTGGGTGGGTGAATGAAGAGATTGGCAAGTGCACGCGTAGATAGATGAGCGGGTGGATCAGTGGCTGGGTGTTCAGATGGGTTAGATGAGTGGTTGAATTTGCTATTGTAAATGACAATGCCATTTATTTATGTTAAAAAAAACCAAATAAAAATAATGTCAAGAGCAATGCCAATAGCTCTAACTTTAACAAAGGCAAAACCATTGCATTGTAAATGCTTGTTCTTTCTTTCTCACCTCTCCTCCCTGCCTCAAAGTACCACCACTTTCCCCCCACCTGGACCTCTCCTCGTGGCTCCTTCCCAGGCCTTCCAGGTATTTACTTTTTCCCCATGCGCTCCGCCATTGCTCCCTCTCCTGACCCTCCTGTAGCATCCTTTCTTTAAAAAAAAATAATTTGAAATTTTTTCTACTGCCTAGCAGCTGTCTTTTGCTTCTGGGACACTTATTTTTTCAAATGTGGATTTATACGTTGATTTAAAAAAAAAATTATGTACAGCTTCAAGAGTGGCAAATGCCATCCTTGAATGAAGAATAGAATTAACGTGGGGATGCACGCATGGACATACACCATCATGAGGGGTGCCTTATTGACAAGATGCATCCGTGCATGCGTCATGATTCCTACATGATTTTAGTCTTATCATGGTACTTTCCGCTGATAACAGCTTGCTTTAACATTTTCGTCAATAACTGGAGACATTTTGACTTTAAAGGGATGACTTTCCCTCACTTTTATTTTTCGAGCGAGTGATGTAAAAACGAAGCCGTGGCTGTTCAACTGACAGAACAAAAAAGGCAAGTGTGGTAAACCTGCGTGGAAACATGAAGTCACTCACATGTCACATTTTACAACATACTTTGACCCAATAGAAAACGCTGCGGCCTGCGCCAGGAGTGCTTTTATGATGAGAGGCTCATGGCGCGTGCCGAAGATTGAGATTCCAGTCATGCTTCATGCAAGCAAAGCGGTAAGGTCAGTCAGAGGGGACAGCCTAGTCAAGACTGGCGCACTTGGCGCTACGCCTTTCACGCACCCCTGGGCGGCGTGAGGCCTCCATACAGCGTTTCCATATGCATTGCGCGTCCTTGTGGAATGAGCCCACTGGACTCTGATAAGCACATAAGAACCCCCCCCCCCCTCCCCCTCCGTCTGAGGCCTCTGAAGTTCTTTCACGGATTGTTCATTCTTACAGAACCTGTGACACTTAGAATTTATGGTTCCCGGGTTCTTGTATGAAAACTTGCCCCCACTAATGGGCTCTCTTGAGATTTCCGGAGGGTGTCGAATGGCTGCCGCGTTTTGAACAAAGATAGGCTCTCGCTTCGAGAGTTTGATAGATATGGAGAAAGAGGTCTGACCTCCGAAGGCTATTCATTCAAGTATCCTAGAGGTTGTTTGCAAATGTGCTACCTCTCTGGAAGCATTTTTAGGTCTCGCCTGTCGATGCGCATGCGCATCGAGCTTGCGAGACTATGGGGGCTTATCCACTCTTTATCCAACTTGCAAGGAATCGTGGCGATTCCTTGCAGTGCCCGTGACTTTTAAGCTCAATGCGCATGTGCATTGAGCTTAAAAGCGCGTGCACAGCCGCCCGCATTCCTCCGACACCTTTGAAGTGAAGCTTAGCTTCACTTCAAAGGCCCGGCTTCTTCACACCCACATGCCGCTCTGCCCCGCTCCGCCCCCTCCCCTGAGTCATCCTGCCTGCCCAGACTTCTCCTCCCCCCTACTTACATCCCGCTTTCACTTGTTAACTTTACCGCTGTCCGGGTGGTTCCATGTTATTTCTTTAACTACCTGCTCGTGACTGCCCGTCCTCGTGCTGGCACTGTGCTTTCCTCTGTGAACTTTAGGACTTCTCCATATAACTGTGGCATTCCAGAAATTCGTCATTGGAACGCAACGTGCAACGCATTGACCCGACGTTGCTCTTTGATTGCGCACCTAGAAACCTTGACGCGCAAACCAGCTTCATTCTCCTTGGCTGACACACCCAGCAGCCTTTACAGACGGACAACAGCGTGTACAACAGCTTTGTGCCAATACTAACGTGCACACCAGCTTTGTGTCCATTTTATGTACACAGCAGCTCCATGCTCTATCGCTCACGCGCACAGCGACGCTGTGTGCACTTTAATGCTCATTCGCTGGCACGCACAGCACATTTGTGCAAGTATTTGCATGTCTACCCTGCAATCCTTTCGCTGATACGCACAGCTTGATTTTAAAATTGTGTGTATAAGTTACAGTTCACTCGCTGATGCACACAGCAACTCCGCGGCGCTGACGCGCACAGTTGGATTTTAAATTGCGTGCCTACTTTACAGTTTACTCACTGATGCGCACAGCAGCTCCATGCTTTCTTGCAGACTCGCACAGCAGTGCCCAGTGCAGACTTTTACGTTCTTTCGCTGACACGCAGAGCACTTTTGTACAAGTATTTGGTCGTCTACCCTGCAATCTTTTCGCTGATACGCACATCTTGATTTTAAAACTGCGTGTCTAGTTTACAGTTCACTCGCTGATGCGCACAGCAACTCTGCTGACGCGTTTAGCTGGATTTTAAATTGCGTGCCTACAGTACAATCGCACAACACTTTAGTACAAGTATTGCGTGTCTACTCTGCAATCTTTTCGCTGATGCGCACAGCAACTCTGAGTGCAGTCTCTTTCAATCGCTGACACACACAGCACGTTCCCATCTAATTGTGTGTATACAGTACAACATATTATATCCTATGTCTTCATTAACAATATAGTGTATCTGTACTGAATATATATCCAGCATTTCAGACTGCATTTCAGAGCTTTTAGAAATGTTTATGGCTTTTTTTTTTTGAAATTCTTTAGCATTGGCTACAGGAAACAAAAATGCTAAAGATTTACAAAAAAAACCCATAAACAATTCTAAAAGCACTAACTCTAATGCTGCGAGACCTATTGCATTTCCAATGCTTGTTATGCATATAGATGCCATGCTATGCTTCCATTGAGTGACCAATAAAATGCAAGGATGTTGGCCATATTAGTTCTCACTAGACAGAGCACTGTTTGTCATATTCCATTTTTGTGTGCTCCTACATGCATTTGGTACAGAAAGCAATCTTTTATTGCAGCGTTTGCCCACACTATGCCAACGCCTGTAGTGGCTAAATAGCATTTCTGAATGTCTTTATTTATATGCTTTTATCATAAAGTCAAACTTACTTCCTTTGGCAATGCTTGTTTGTAAATAATGTCTGTTTGGTATGGTGTTAGCAAATTACTTCGAATTTCTAAATAAGGGAATCATTTGAAATTAGTCATAATTAGTTGTGTGGAGCATGCTGTCCTTCTGCATAATGCAACGCCAGTACCAGCTGCAGTTAGTGGAGAGCACATGTGCACCTGATTTAAAGGTGCAGTGAAATAGCAATGATACAGTTCAATGGGATATATTTTTATGTTAAACATGGGTGGTCTGCAGAGACTGATTCATAATGTTTTTGCACACTGAAGTGGAATTTATGAGCACCAAAGTTTAATCAGTGAGCGGAAATTCCCCCATACTGGTTCACAGAAATCGAATCAGTGGACATGTATTTCCCGTAGACTGGATTTATTTCTGAAAATAATTTGCCAATTTGGCAGATTGTTTGCTGGAGTAAATCTCCGACCAGCACTTCCTCAGCAAAAAGTTGTTGAAAACCCACTGATTGCTAAAATTGTAGAATTTATGACTTTTTGTAAGTCCTTCCCCACCCGGAAAGATAGTTCAGCAAACAGCAAAAAGGAATTCCCTTTCCAGAATGAAAAAGGAATCGATAGATATGCATATTTCATACAGATGTAAGGAATCTGCGTAAAATAGGGAAAACAAAAAAGAATAACGCTTTTACACAGTTAAGGCGTGTATACTGAGTAATGGAATATAATGGCACTCTAATGTGTTTGAAGATCTGTGTTTTTTGTAGATTTGTATTTGTACTTCTGGAGAGTATGAGGAATCACAAAATATTTGTAAACATAAGTAAACCATAGTCATAAGTCTGCACAGCATAATTGTACATTTTTGTGGTTTGTGTGTATGAGCCTTGTTATCATTGATATGTACTGCTTCTCTTTTGAGGGCCAACCATTCTGCCTTAAGAGGCTATTGGTGTTCTAATTCTGGGTCTGATTTTCTGGTGAACAAAAAAAGTAATGTGCATGAGATACATTGTTGTGCAGTGGTAAAGTTACGGGCACTTGACCATGCTTGACTGAATGTTGATCTGACATAAACCAGAACATTAGTACCACTGTTGCCTCAATTTACCTCTTCTTTGAGGGAGACAATATTCGTGGTTCTGATTTTTAACCATGTTTTAATTGTGCTATTTTCTTCTTTGAAACAAGTTATGCAGTTTAGTTCACTCAGCCCCATTTCTGAGACAATTGTTCTTGACTGTTTTCTTTAGGGGGAGCATACTGTGTGAATGGGATGAGCCAGTTGGGTGAGATGGGAGATCAGATATGGTATGAATTAGCAGCGACACAATAAATAAATAAACCGCTAAATTGCCTGGCCTTAAAGGATACCCTGTGTATAATAATGTGTATATATGTGGGTAGTCTTCATAAGAAGCTATGTGATACCCATTCTTAATCTTTATTTTAATGGTGTCAGTGGCATACCAGAATCAAATTGTAATTATGCGGCAAAGCTTTCAGGTGATCCTACACAGCTACCTTCCCCCACTGGCAACCGCATTGGCCAAGGAGAGTGATCTTTCCCTGCCCTGAACAAAACAAGCAAGTTACCCCTACTGAACAAATCAGGCAAGTTACTCCTATGGGCTAGGAAGAAGGACAGTAATGGCTCCTGAGAACAGCATCTCCTCCTCTTCGGTGTATGGCCAAAAAGTCCACCTATGAGTGCCTCTGTGAATTCTCCTTCAACAACTGCTTGTCTGGTGGTGTTGCCGGGTGACTCGAGGACAACAAACTGAAAGACCTCTGGGTGCAGACACAAATAGCAACTGTTCTTCCCTCCTACATTCAGTTCAGATGTTAATGGCTGTAGACTCAAAACACCCCCAGGTGAGATGTTTTTGCAGTGAGATGTTTTTGCAGCAGCTTTAAGCGGAGTACTTATAAAAAGGCAAAAAACGGAAGCTGAAAAATGCTTATAGTGGGGGGAAAGGGGTTGTACGTGAAGGGTGAGGCATATAAGTCTTTCATTACCCCTAATGTGAGATCAGACTTCATTCCAGAAGGTTTTCAGATAAGGTATGTCAATGTTACAGTTAATTATGTATCTTGGAGTAAACTGCCACCGAGATATAGGGAGCAGACAAGTGTGGCCACCCATGGAGGATAGTTTTACGGAATCTGTGGACAGTGGTTGAGTTCACATCTGGGAAAGCGCACCGGTATGGAAACCTCAAAGGCAAATATTAAGCGAGCCTATGTTTTCTTTCCCACTTATGGGCTTCTCAGAGGAATCCTTAAGAAGCACCAAAGGGTACGAGTTGCTTGTTTGAGGACAGTATTTGTGGTTCGATAAAGCAGATGCTTGGGATGAAGGACTTTTCTAGTAGGTACAAGGTATTTTTGCTGCCAGATGTATTCAATGGTGAGATCTTCTGGCTGCTGACACATATTCGCCTCAGGCACGTTTCAAGAACCATACAAGCTTATTTTGAGCTCGACTGCTTCTTCTTTTCTTTTTATTATACAGCTCTGATATAGAACATTTAATCATAAGGTTTCTTTGTCACTAAAGATTCTTTCCACTTATGGAGTGTTTGATCTCTGTAGGTATTGTAATGTACCTAATATAATTAAACCCCTTCTCTCATCCCTTTTTTTACCTTCCTGAATTCCTTTTTCAATCCTTTTATCATAGCACACGCGGTTTCAATGACTATTAAACCACTCCATGTCCCCCAAAAATAAATTTCCAGATTGTCTCCTGTCGGAGATGACACCCCAGAGCTAAATTCAGTGCTTCAGTGGCAGTCGCAGCCGCACCCGGCCCCACTGCCCCACCGCTCTTACCTACACAAGCTGCGACTGGGCACTTAACATCAATCTTTCTGATGGTTGTTCTCTTCTCAGATGTCCCAATACTCTTCTTGATCATTTCTCATAGTTTAGCTCCTTTGTGGTGATAGGCTATGCAAACCTCAAGTTTGTTCGACTTCTCGCTCACCTCTAAAGCCTCCTCTCCTATCGTTTATTGCACCTTAAGATTGCACTGATCTCTATTCAAGTATTTGCAGTTGACGGTGTAGAACCCAGGGTGCCATTCCAAGCTGCTGTACAAGCTATTCTAATTCACAGCTCATTTGTGTTATCCCTACTCTGCAATATCCAACGTATATCAGGTCTTCACATCGACTAGGTACACCTTACCTACAAAATCAGTAATGGATGCATCAAAGGGTACTGAACCAAGACCCAAACAAGGTGACAGATCGCTTGGTTCCTCCTTTTTCTCAAAAAGATTAAATCTTTATTGATCATACATCCGTCAGTTACCCATCCCGTCAGGACTCATCGGTCCTTGCCGCACTTCTACTTGAACGAACACCTGACCTTTGTGAATTTAGTGAAAAATCCAAGGTTTAGCACGTGGCTCCTGGTGACCATAGGATTTATGGCATGTGGATACCTGAATATGCTCTGCTGTTCTGTATAGGAACTTGGACCAGGGCCAAGGGAGCAGTCAGTACAACAATGGATTTCTGTGGCTCCCTGTTACAAGATGGAAGCTTTTTGCTTTCCAGCAAACCCCTCTCTGTGATCTGCAGAGGCAGTAGAAGAAACACAAGAGACCTTTCTCAGGGGGCACCGCAATATTGAAAAATGTACTTTTGCATGTTGCTCCAAATGTTCTTGCACAGGTCCTGGTCTCCGAAGGGGTTCAGACACACCCCTAGAGTGGCAGAGCAAAACAGAAGCAGAGGATTGACTCCACTGCCTTCAGCAGACAATCTGGCTCACTCTGAAGCAGCCTCTCCACCACCGGCTGTTCCCACTGCTTATTAGTTTTCATTGAGAGACGGCGTTGACAGCTTACTGTTGCCTGTGTCAGATAAAATTACTTTAAAAACACTATTCTTTACTTCAACTTTGACCATTGTCAGCTTTGGAATGTGTCAGTAATCCTGAGCTTGGAACCCGTAAGATCCGGGTTTGTCCTTTTTTTATACAAAGTTTGGTAAACGTAGATGGCAAAATGGTAGCAAGTAAAACATATATTTTCCATTCATTTAAATATACAAAAGTCGTATTATGGCTGCAAATTCATTTATGAAGTAGGTGGTAAATTATTTCTGCCTCAGGTGCAATCACAGAGACTCTTGCATGCTTCGTTACCCTACAGTGCAACGACTTTTAATGGCAAAAGTAGGACTGGGTGAGGAGATCCTTCAGTAATGCAAGTTCAGTGCCAGCTTCAAAAAACACTGTGTACGACCCACAGCTAGACTCTGTGAATGCCTGGTCATTGCTGAGCCACCAGAGGACAGCAGGCCTGCCCGCTCTGTTTACAGTTAGCAGCCATTATAGAGTATGAAACTTGGTGCATTGCCAAAAGCTTTTGACTGGGCTCGTACATGTCATGGACTATTAGGAGACAGATATATAATTTCAGAGCTAATGCAAAGATTGCTATTGCTTTTCCAGAGGCTTCATGATAGCTCGAATGGCACAAAATGGATGGCGTGGCTAAACATGATTGAGCTTGCTCGGGAATTGCACCAGTTGAATAAATTCAATTTGACCTGTTGCAATTGAGTCTTCAATAGTCTGTTCCTTAGGATCACACACGTGGCACATTAAAATAATCTGTAGTTTTCTTCGTGTATCAGAGAGGCTGGTTATGATAAGCACATCTCTGTCTTGTCACTAATCCAGTTTGCGTTCTGGAGTAGCATGCTACCCGCCGAAAAGCGCTTCAGCTCTTCATCAGGGGGAGCAAGTGCTATATAAATGCACACCCTTCCCTGTTCTATCTCTTGACTATCCTTTTTCAATCCAAATAATAGACTCACATGTCCACCGCTCAAACTAATTTCGTATTTCCCTATACTAATTTTCCACGAATCCTCTTTGGGTTCCGCAGTAGTGTGCTTATCGCCAATAAAGCACTTCAACGCCTCATCAGGGATAGTAATCGAAATATAAATGCAATTACAATACAATACAATTTATATGATATATATGATGACATATTTGATGCTATATGTGATGATATAAACGATGATGTATATGGTGGCAGGAGTTCTTCCTCATGCTTTTCCAACAGCTCTTTACATTAGAAAATCAACTGACTAACATTTAAGCAGAAGACAGGATCCCAAGGACAGTACAGAAGCACGAGGTAGAGTATCGGCAGGGCATTACAGGAGCGCAGAGTATTGCCAGGGCAGTACAGAAGCGCACAGGCAGAGTTTTGCCAAGGCAGTACAGAAGCGCACAGGCAGAGTATTGCCAGGGCAGCAGACAGGCGCACAGGCAGAGTATTGCCAGGGCAGCAGACAGGCGCACAGGCAGAGTATTGCCAGGGCAGCAGACAGGAGCACAGGCAGAGTATTGCCAGGGCAGTACAGAGGCGCACAGGTAGAGTATTGCCATTGGTGCTTCCATCTTCTGAAGCTTTCATGTAATGTATGGGGGTTGGGGGGACATGGGTGCAAATATTCCGTTTGACAGCGTGACCTGAAATCTGCTGGTTGTTTAGACTCCCTTCATTTAATTTAAACAATTTAGACAGACAAAACTGTGCAAATCTCCTGGGATTAGGTGGTACTATAACTGGCCGATCTCGAGTAAAGACCATTAAGCTGCAAAACTGTGGAAGGTTGAAGAAGTGGAGCAGTAATTTTTTTTTTTTTTTTACAGTTTCCATTCCTTTACCCTCTGCTTTCTTTCAACTATAGCTCTCACCTATACTCTTTAAATGAATGTATGGGACCTGTAAAGAGAAAGGCCCATTGGGAGATATCGTTTACATCGAAGGCACTACAACGCATTCCATTACAACGCGGTCATTTCAATGACCGTGTTGTTACAACACGAACCATTACATCACAAGTCATTTCAACGACTTGCTGTAGGGGGCGTGCTGGTGTTGGATTTATAATCCAACACTTTCCCTGCTGTTGCACAAGCCGGAGTAGGAATAGTAAATTATACTATTCCTAAATCCAGCGTGTCCCCTACAGCAAGTCGTTGTAACAACTTGCGATGTAATGGTTCACATTGTAACAGCGCGGTTGTTGCAACGACCGCTTTGTAATGAATTGCATTGTAGCACATTCGTTGTAAAGAGATATATTCGGCCCTCATTCCAATTATTCCTGGAAATAAGCAGGCAAATTCAGCTCTTTACATGTTGGACCTCGGGGTGTCCAATAAGAAATCAGGTGTTAGGGAGAAAATCAGTAACTACAGGCTCAATTCTTGCAGCAATTTCTAATTTTTCAACAGTCTTTCAACTGAAAATGTCGGGTGCTTTAAGCATCTGAAAAATCCAGGTGACAGTGAAGAGCTCCACGGTGTACCGCAGAGCTCACACCACGATGGGGCTGGTACGGGCCAAAGAGATTTCAGACCTGTAAAAAAGAGACCGACAAAGCTCTTGGTATTGCTATGGCATGTGCTATGAGCTGGGTGAACTGTGCAGTGTGATGTGCTGCACAAGCACCCGCCCTCTCCAAGGATGCCCCCCGTGACATTGGGAAAGCAGCTGCTGCTTCCGAGAGCTCAGCCTCGTACACATAGACCTCATGCCCCAAAATAAGCAGGCCCTTAAAATACTCTTCCATCTCTAAGGGTGGGAAAGTTCATGCAAGGAAAGATTCCTATTTATGTAATTTTGCAGCAACAAAAGTAACTTGGCAGCAAAGACCAAGGCTGTAAAATTCTAATTTTTTGGTTTGATTCTCAGACCGTGAAAAGTTTATATTTAAAAAAAAACTTTTCGCTCATGTCTTTTTTAGTGAAAAATTCAGAAGAATTACATTTTTTGTTTATAATGGATAGATGAGAAGATCTACATTTACTGTGCAAGTCTCCATGTTTTCTGTTGATGACGCCTCTTATCTAAGCTTATACTATCCAATCACGAACATAAGTAAAATTCTATCCAGTTCTGCTCCTTATAGTCATTTGCTTGCCTCCTCTGTCTATTCACCTGCCTGTCTTTCTCAGGCTATCGGTTTATCTGTCTAATTATCCACTCCAAACGTTTATCTGTCTGTCCGTCCATCCAAGCACCCGCCCTTCCTGTTTACCAGCCAGTGCTTAATTTGAGCTGGTGGTTTCCAGTGCTAAGCACCAGCACTTAGTCATCAACACCAGCAGTTTTCATGAGCCCCCGTTAAGGAAACATTAATTTATGGGGAGATTAAATGATTTGCCCAGAATCACAGGATGTTGAGCCGACGCTGAGAATTGAACCTGGCTCCCCAGCTCTGAAGTCCGCAGCTCTGGCCATTACACTATATCCACTCCCCACTTTCATGGTTAGTAGTTGGTTATCTTCTAGGTGACGCTAACAGGAGAAATTGACTGGTGCAAACCCTCAGAGATAGAAAAATAAAATGGTTATAAAATTAATTTATTACTATTTTACTTTTCAAAACCCTGTCGGGAGTGTCAGGACGGGGAGTGGGGCTTTCTGCTTGTTAGGCTGCAGCAGAAAGCACACACCGGCACACGAGCAGTCAGTGTAGCTCAAACCCTTTTATGAAATACATTTGGATAATTTTTGACTTGCGTTGTGAGTGATTAAAACATACCACACCTCCAAGAAGTGCCACATGCGCCAAGCTGCACTTGTTTTCTAGCGCATCTTGTGTGTCAAAATAATCTCTAGAGACCAGTAATTCACTTTGACAGGCAGCATCACTCAGTGCCCAGTTTAAGGCGGATATTCCATTAGCAGATATGTAAACATTTTGTGTGATTTGTGAAGCATTTACTACAAATTTCGGAAATGCAACATGAAGCTTCTATTTTAGAGGAGGAAACACTTTTTTGTAAATTGAAGAAAATTGGGAAAGCTAGAGCATTGTGCAAAGCTGCTGGTGTTCGGTTCCTTTTCTGTGGACTGAACCATGTTTTAAAAATTTAACTCTAGTTTTCAACCGGGAAGTATTACTATTTTATCAAAAGTTGGAAATGTTTAAGTTTCCATTGTGTATGGTTTACTCAAATTGTCATTCTCTATATCACCTCATCTTTAGACAACGGAATCCTCTGACGTCCATAACATTAAAAATGTTATGCTAAGAATTTGTAACAATATGTTTGACCTGCTTGTAGAGTGATGGTGGGTAATAGGGGTGTAGTCTGTCACATTTTTACCTGAACTTTTGGCCCTGGCATACGGTCTGTGCGCAGGGAGAAGAGGAGTCTGGCCTGGAGGACATAACATTGTGGTGGCACATGGCCAGGCCTCATTGGGTGCAGATGGCTCCTAGATTAAAAGATGTTCTTTGAGATTTGGTCCACTGGCCCAGTTTTGACAATATTATTTTATTCGTGGTACACAAAGTGATGGACACAAAGTTCATATAAATTATGTCTTTTGAATTTCCACCACTATGAACTCAAAAGTCTACATCCTGGCTGCCTATGAGAGTAGTGCATCTGTTGTTGACGCTGCAGTGACGTCTCCATCAGGTGTTTGGTGCGTCCATCATGAAAATATTGGTACAAGTCAAAGCTATAGACAGTGTGTTATAGGAATAAAATTGAAGTGGCCTTCTTTCATTCACCCCAAAAATCATCATTGTGGCCTGGCTGAGGGTTTCACCCTTCCAGCAGAACCGCTTATGAGAGCTGGAACGAGCTGTTTTTCTTGGTGTCCTCTTTCCTCTGGCACACCTCACACTGAGAAGCTCATGTTGCCTTATGAGTACAGCAGCCACTTGGTTAGTTTTTTTTCTCCCAAAGACCTTTATTGATGCCATACCAAGTGTACACAGCATGATGTCCACATCCCATTCGGGCCGGACTGCAAGTAAACACACGACTAGGCAGTGGGGCGAGGGGGAAGTACACAGCCAGCCGTCTGCAACCTCTTTGGGCCGGCCGCGTTAGGTGGGCAATCATCATGGAACGGCTTCAAAAAAGGTCACTTCCATACATGAACAATAAAAAAAACAATTTCTATTTTATTTTATTTATTTATAAAGTTTTATATAGCGTGAACTAGATCCCATAGGATATCAGAGCACTTTACATTAGGAAGGTAAGGAAGGACAATCATGTAACGTAACTGGTGCTATGTAAAGCGCTCTGATACCCGATTCGGGTCAAGTTCGCGCTATATAAAACTCTGCAAAAAAAAAAAAAATACAAATACATCAACCGGTAGGGATAAAACAAGCATGATCACAGATTACATGACAAATGCCACAAGGAGGTCATATTAAACAATTGTACAAGGGTAGTGAAGGAGGGGTATAATATGTCATAAAGAAACTTGATGATACAATGGAAGTAGGAACAAAATCATCAGGGAGGAGAGCCTAGCCCACTCACGGAAGGAATTTATTCATAAGGAATCTTTTGACTTCCAATTTGAACACCGTTATTATGGAGATTCTGCGTACTTCCGGTGGTAGAGAGTTCCATATGTTTGGGGCAGCGCCAGCGAAGGCTCTGTGACAAGTTCTCTTTTTGCTCAGGATAAGTGGTTTCAGGAAGAAAGTAGTGGCACTTCTTGAGGCTCTTACACCACAGGATAGTTCAAGTTTTTGCGCAAGGTACCTGGGAGTATTGAAGTGGATGGCTTTGTGCGTCATAACGGCAATCTTTAACTGAATTCGTGCTTCGTAGGGGAGCCAATTTAGTGATATTAGGACTGGCGATAGGTGCTCATTGCGTTTGGAGCCTGTAAACAGTCTAGCAGCAGCATTCAGAGATGCCGTTAGTGGAGCCAGGGTGTATTTGGGAAGACCACAGCGGGTAGCGATGCCGTAATCTAGCCTCGGTAGGACAAACGCTTGGACCACCTGCTTGAAATCCTTAAGTGGAAGGAAAGGTTTGATGTTTCTGAGTGTCCTCATCAAGTGGTTTGCACCCTTACAAATAGTGCTGATATGATTTTTCATATTAAGGTGCTTGTCCATGGTGACTCCTAGAGATTTGGCTGAGTCTACGATGAGAGGAGTGCAGTTGAAAGCAGTAAGGTGACTCAGCCAGAGGTCTAGCATTGCCACTATCCACCAATGTAAGAAGTATGATTACACATAAATATGTATGAATGTATGCCTTCTCGGTGTCCGAATATTCAGACCCTCCTAGTCTCTAAGGCTACTTGTGAGTGACCTTGGGTCCACGCTCGTATCCTCTCCCATGCCCTGTGTCGCACCCCCATCCCGCGTGCCCCCCTCACCATCAGCACAGTCAGCAGGTGTATCGCCAGATGAGGCATATTCCAGGAGATAGGCCGTGGGGACCCCAGATATCTCGGGGACGGGAGGAGATTGGTAATAGCTCTGCGCAGGTATGCAATTGTTCTTGACAATATATCAGGTCTTGGAGCCAATCCTTGAATTTAGGAGCTCTTCCCTTGCCCCATTTACAAGCGATTCGTCGTTTGGCTAAAAGGAATGCCAATGAGACGTATCGTTGTGTCTTTGCAGGCGTTAATTCAGTGTATCGCAAAAGTGCAGTGAGGGGATCTTCTGGGACATGTGACCCTGTCATGCGGTCTATGGCTAGGAAAACCTCCCCCCAGTAGCGGCGAATCAGTGTGCAGTCCCAGGCTAGATGTTTGAAGTCTGCCCCCGCTTCTCTGCAGTTTTCACATCGATCATTGTCTCGCAGTTGGTGGCGGTGCAGGTGTGCTGATGTGTAGTACAACCGACTCGTCCCGACTCCGGGAAATGACTATCCCAAGGTATGTTAATGTGTCGGCACACCACGCGAGAGGGTAATCAGGCTCAAACCTCTTGGTCGCGTCTGTAAGGGGGAATATCTGGGATTTTCCCCAATTGACATTTACACCTGAAAGGCGGCCAAAGAGAATGAGTAATCTAAGGATGGGGTTGAGGTTTTCTTCTAGATTGCGGAGGTACAGCGTAATATCATCGGCGTAAAGAGAGATTAGAATTTGCCTCTCTGGGTAAATCAACGCTTGCTCTCGGAAGTGTTGTCGGACCTTTGCGGCCAGGGGTTCAATCGCTATAGTGAAGAGGAGTGGTGATAGAGGACAGCCCTGGCGCCTGCCTCAGCTGATAGGGAAGGAGGAGGAATGAACTCTATTTATCAGGACTCTCGCTCGCAAACCAGTATACAATAGATTTATCCAGGCCAGGAACAGTGCGGGGAATCCCATGCGCTGCAAAACGAAGGCAAGGTAGTCCCAATCTAGTGAGTCGAACGCCTTCGTAGCGTCGAGAAATATTGCTGCAGTGTTCACACTAGGGTCAATGTCCTGAAGGATCGTGGACAGAGTACGTAAGCTGTGGGATGTGCCTCTGCTGGGCACAAATCCAGACTGATCAGGGAGTACCAGAGCAGTCATGAGAGGACTGATGCGTTTGGCAATTCGTTTAGCCAGAATTTTGGCATCCACGTTAATCAATGACAGGGGCCTGTAGGATTCACATTTCGATGGCGGTTTGCCTGACTTAGGCAGGGAAATTATGCACGCCTCTCACATAGTGGGGGGGTAATATGCCTGTTTCCCTTGCCTCCTCAAACACGTGTCGCAAGACTAGGATGAGCAAATGGCAGAACAGTTTATAAAATTCGGCCGGGAGGCCATCCGGGGCCGGGGCTTTCCCTGATTGCAGTTGCATAATGGCAGAGATAATTTCCTCATCTTCAGGGTGTGCTAAGAGGAATTCTCTTTGTCCGTCTCCCGACCAGGCTATTGCGGTGTCATCAAAAAAGGGAGTAAAATCTACCAGCTGGGTTCTCTGTGATTTATACAGGGTTTTATTGAAGTTACGAAAGGCAGCTACAATGTCAGAAGTGTCCCTGTGCTGTAGGCCGTCTTCATCTTCGATCTCCAGGACAACACTGGAGAAGCGAGATGGGTGAATTAACGACGCTAATGCCATCCCCGGTCTGTCCACCTCCCCGCACCAATATGCCTGATAATATTTACCTCTATATTTATTTTCCGTTTCGGCTGCGTCTTGATATTCAGTGATTAGGGTCCGCAGTTGGGCCTGCAACACTGGGGTGGGGGTAGTTTGCACTAACTGTTCCGTTTGTTTCCAGTTTCCAGCCTATGAAGCGTGGATCTGAGATCTTTTAATATCCCCCACTTTCCGCAATGCATACACCCCGAATGGTGACCTTAAAAGCCTCCCATAGTGTAGAGTAGTGTTCAACCGTGTCTTCTTCCATGGGAAAAAATCAGTTATCTCTTGTTCCAGCGCTTGGTGAAACACTGGATGAAGAAGATTTTGTGGATTCAATCGCCAGGACTGGAAGGGTGAGGCAGTTTGGGGGGGAGGCAGTTTTTGGTAAGTGTAACGAGAGCTGGAGAGTGGTCTGAGTAAGTGTGGGGGAGGTAAGGCCCTTGGTGATGAGCCATTGTCGATTCTGGGCCAATGAGGAGCATGCTGTTGTGTAGCAGGATCCCTCCCGGGTGAGCGGGTGTAAAAAGCACCAAGCATCAAGCAATTCATGTTCTTCAACCAGTGTTTTAAGGGTTTGTTGTGAGTTGGAGTAGTGATATGGTTTCGGGTGCGAGGGGTCCATACTGGGATGTAAGGTCACATTAAAATTGCCCCCCCCAGAGCAGGTGTGTGGATCCGATATCCAGAATCTTCCCCCAGAGTATCCGGAAGAACTCCAGGTCATCAGTATTTGACCCATAGCAGGAAACCAGAGTTATGGACTGAGCGGCTAGGCGGCTCCAGATAATAATATATCGGCCTTGAGGGTCACTGTGGGAGCCCACAGCGATATAGGGGAAGGGAATGTTTCATCAATATGGCAGTGCCTCTGGCATAGGAAGAATATGAGGAGAAGTATGAGTGGGCTGCCCAGCGGGATGCGAACGACAAAATGGCTGTGGGGCTAAAGTGTGTTTCTTGAAGAATCGCACAATGGACATTATGGTGGTCTAAATACGATATGATGTGGCGGCGTTTGCGGGGGTTTCCCAGTCCGCGGACATTCCAAGTCAGGAAATTATATGTATTGGTTCTAGGGTGGTCCTCCATGTAAAATACCCATTGTACCCGTATTTAGGCACAAATATTGATTGTGTAGGTGCTGTGTTTGAGTCATATCTCTACATACTGCTACAGTAGAAAGTGGCCTAGTACAACTAAATTCTACAAGAACATAAATCCAGTTCCTCCCACCCTCCTCTCATATCAGCAGCCCAATCCTGCCGTGGCCCATTACCCTCCCCCCTCCCATCTTCCCCAATACGCCATATTCCCAACTGGGGAATGTGGCCTAAACAAAACCAAAATTAGGCAAGGCGTGGCTTAGGGTTCACCTGGTGGGTGGCTTCTTGAGGGCGCCCAGGTTCTCCTTGCAGTCGCAAGGGTACTCAGGCAGGATTTAAGAAGTTCATCTCATCATAGTGTCTGTTACGAGTCTTCCGCTAGAGGATTGTGGTCGATGCTGAGCGTGGAAGGGCGGGGACGCCCCAGGGTGCAGGGGCCGGTTGCAAGGCAGCTGGAATAGAAGCAGATGTGTTTGTGGGATACCATCCCATGTATTGTCCCTGGCATCCTCAGAGGGAATACTGAAGGGACTATTTCTGGCAGTTGTGTTGATAGCTGTCCGAGGGCAATGTCCCCTCTTGAACGGTATGCTGGTGCTATTGTGACTCTCCAGCTGCTGCTGCAGCTTTTTTGTCCCAGATTCTGTCCACTCCGCAACCAGTTCCGCGTGGCTGATTAGTGCTCTTCAACTGAGTTTTTGCAATGAATTTGGGATTCGGATCTCATATGCGGGGGAGGGTACTCCCCCTCCCTCATGACGGGGCCGTCCACCTGAGACGCTATTCTATGTCGGATGCGCTTCCATTGTCGGCCGGGTGGCGCGAGGGGGAGGGCTGGTTCGCGGGTTGCGTGGCAAGGGTCCTGAAGAAGTCCTAAGCATGTTGCGGATTAGTGAAGAAGTACTGTTTGTTTTGATGCGTTACCTTGAGGCGGGCGGGCAATAGCATGGCATAAGGAATTTGAAGTTGTTGCAGCTGTTTCTTGACCTGGAGAAATTTACACTGCTGCTCCTGAACGGCCATGGTGAAGTCCGGGTATATCGAGACCTCCATCCCCTCATGTCGGAGTTGTCCCTTTTCTCTAGAAAGGCGGAGGGCAGTATCCCGATCCCGATAGTTAAGTAGTCTAGCTATTATGGGACGGGGAGGGGCCCCGGGAGCCGGTCGGGTCGCCAATGAATGGTGCGCCCGCTCCACCATGAGCACCGGCGAAAACACATCTCTGCCAAACAGTGTTATTAGGAGGTGTTCGACATATTCCTCCATTTTACCGGTAGCAGTCGACTCCGCCATACCGAGAATGCGCAAGTTGTTTCTCTGTGAGCGCGATTCTTAGTCCTCATTCTTCGCAGCGATTACCTTCAAGTCCCTCTCCATGTCCAGAGTGCGACTGGTGGTGGCATTGGAAGCGTCTTCAAGATAGGAGATACGCCTCTCCGCCTCGGTTAGCCTATCATCATGCTTCTCCACTCTATGGGCTGGCCATCCAGCCTAGTGTTCATGGAGTCCATTTTCGACTCGATGGAGGTCAGACTCAACTGCATCACCAGCAGTATTTCCTTTAGACCCGCAACAGACATTGTCGGCGTTTCAGTTGTTTCCTCCTTAGGCTCCTGTTGGGACCGGGGGGTCTTTCGCGTGTCAAATGTCATCTTCGGTTGTCGCCCATCAGGCTTCCCCATGGCGTCGGGATAGAGGGGTGCGGCGGTGCTGGTTTGTCGGGTTGGGTACGCACTATGAGGCAGTCAGGTCCAGCTGGTGGGCCGCAGCTCAGTGCGCCAGTCTAGTGTGTTGAAAGACGGCGGCCAGAAATGCCTCCTCGTGTTCATCCCCAGCCAATGGCAGGCAGTGTGTTTGCAGCGAGCACAAAGGTGGATTCCTCTGCAGGGCTAAGTATCAAGGCACACTCGGCTGGAAGGCGAGAGTGTTATTGGTGGCTAACAGACAGGATACCAGGCAGAATTTGTGCCGGGCTAACTGAGCCTCTGCAAATGCGCCTACTTAGCCATGCTGCTGGCCACTCCCCCGGCATGCAGTATTTTTATGCAAATTATTTACTAGTGCTAATATTTGGATTTGATCTGGCTATAAGCTCACAAGAACCCCCTCCTAGCCTTCATACCCTACAATCCATGTCTTTTCTATGAGCCTGAATGTATACATAAACAAGCTTAGCAACTTCTGTATATAGCACTGTCATCAGTGCTCCATGATACAGAAAGTTTTGCTTATGTAAAGTAGCCTTACATTTATTTTTACTACTCTTTCCCTTAATGTAGAATAGTTTTTTAAACTACGTTCTCTTGACTAAACTCTGTGGTAGCTGCCCCGCTATAAAGGAATTTTTAAAGCTGAGCAAATGGTCATGGGTGGCTGTGCATCCAGTTCTCTGCACCCTACAACTGTCTTGAGTATTTGTTAGAGAAAAGTTCCTAATGTACACATATGAAGCCAATTTTTTTAAAGAATACACTATGTATCCTGGGCAATGAAATGTTTTGCTAAATAATGTGAACTTTACTTACCTGGGGCTCCGCTTCGATAATACGAGCTCCTGGAAGCATTTGATGAGTGTGAGGACAATGCAATTCAAACCTACCATAGCATCACTGTTCAATTTTGTTGTCTAACTAGGGTCCATGCCACTTGATGTTGTTAAAATGTATAAAGCCAGATCTGTATTGATAGCCTCCTATGGTGCAGGAGTATGGGAGTACACTGACCACTCCAGGTTAGCGAAAACAGTTTTCTGCAAAGACTGCTATTGCCCCCCAACAGTGTCCTAGCCATAAGTCATGAGGAACTAGAGTGGAGGGAGCAGTGTCATCTGTGGAATGCTCCGACAGTGTTGAAAGTGCCCTGACGGTGGAGAGGGCAAGAGGGGGAATGCTTGATTAGCGAGGGAATGCCATGCCAGTGTGGCTGTGTATGTGTGTGTGTGTGTGTGTGTGTGTGTGTGTGTGTGTGTGGATCTGTGTGTGTGGCTCTGTGTGTGTGTGTGGCTCTGTGTGTGTGTGTGTGTGTGTGTGTGGCTCTGTGTGTGTGTGTGGCTGTGTGTGTGTGGCTCCGTGTGTGTGTGGCTCTCTGTGTGTGTGTGTATGTGTGTGGCTCTGTGTGTGTGTGTGTGGCTCTGTGTGTGGGTGCAAATGCAATAGCTCTCGCATTTGCGAGAGATTAAGCTATTGGCATTGTAAATGACAATGCCATTTATTTATCTGTTTTCAAAACCAACACATAAATAAAAATGTTGTCATTCACTGCCAATAGCTCTAACTTTTCCAAAGGCGAGACTGTTGCATTGTAAATGCTTGTTAATTTTCCAATCAGATATGAATTTGCTAATTAAAAAAAAAAATGAAGTAATGTGAAAGCTCTTTTTTTTTTTTTTTTTTAAATGGATGGGCCAGCAGCAAATTTGCTGCATGCCCTGCCAAAAAATTAAAATAAGACCTGTGTACGTGGAGGATTGACAACTGTGGAGCAGATCAGGGGAGCAATTGTGGTGGGTTAAAGTAAAGGAAAAAAAAGGTGGGGGAGAAATGGAAGAGAATGTACACAAATATTGTGGTGGCACAGGGCCAGGCCTCATTAGGTGCAGATGGCTTCTAGATTAAAAGATGTTCTTTGAGATTTGGTGCACTGACACAGTTTTGACAATGTGCACACAAAGTGAAGAACACAAAGTTCATATAAATTATGTCTTTTGAATTTCCACCAGTATGAACTCAAAAGTCTACACCCTGGCTGGCTATGAGACTAGCTAAGGGAATAAAACGAAATATGCGGGAAAACCATATGAGGGGGAGAACAGCACAGTGATGAGGGACGAAGCATAGGATGTAGTGCACATGACAAGGGGTGGGGAAGAAGCACACAGGTGATAGAGAGCAACATAGAGTGCAGAGAAGAGGGGAAAATGTAGCACATGAGAGACAGCCGGAAAAAACACGCACTCTCATGGAATACTTAACAAAAATAACAAAGTAGTTCCCTAAAAGTGAGCAGTGGAAGGACACAAGTCAGCCAATCAAGAAGATTGCAAAAAAGCCTCGTTCTAGGGAAGTAACAAACACAAGAAGGAACAAGTTGGACAAGATAATGAAAGTGACAACAAACCCAATCGTGGTAAGCAATGGGCAGGCCTTAAATTCACTCTGTGATCTTGGTAAGCCCACAGTAGATCTTTCACAACTGGACAGTGTGAGCTGTCTTTTAGGCATGATCTACAAAAATAACAAGATAATCTAAGAATGTACTAAAATGCGAGGCGCAAGATAGAGTTGTATTCGAACACAACCAGGTTTGCCAGCTGATTTCAATCTACAAGTAGAAGTAGCACGTAAAGTCGCAGGATATCTGGTCAAAGGGATTTGTTGATGTCATCATTTTCTTGGGCAAGCAGGGAGTTTCATTGTGCCTTGATAGGTAAGATAAATGCTCTTTAATTTTACTTATGCAATAGGGAGGTTTCTTTATGACGCTCCCCCAGTGCTTATTTCCAAAATCTTCTTTGTGCAGAAGGTGAGCCCAGGCTGACTTACCAACGTGCTCTAATGCTTCCTAAAGTGTGTCTTGCAATTGAGGCAAGCATGGAGACTCATACCAGGTGCCAATCATCTGCAACTCTCTTAGTTATGCAGTTTGAAAAGGTACAAATAACTCGGCTCTTCGTATAAAGTTCAAGTATTTCCGATTTGCCTGGTAATCACTGTATGATCTTCTAAGCTATTGTTGGTTTCAGTTAAGAATACTTGTACGGCGCTTATAGACTGAAAGCTCACCCACACATTTACATACGCCTCTATATATGTGAAACTGGGATCATCAGCCTTCAGAAAGGCTGGTGATAAAAAATATAGTGGACCAAGCGAGGCACTGTAAACCCTAAGACCAGCTTGTTTGTAAGAATTATGCTTTAATTTAAGAATACATCTCCATAATGTGTGCTTTGTCTTCCCAGTGTGCCGAGTGTTGTAATACATGAAGCCTGAGGCTGTATTGGGCTCCCACAATCGTTGACAGATGTACAAAAAGGTATCAACAATAACATGATAAACAAATTCTAGTCATGGCAGAATGCCATGTGCAAGATGTGGAATCTTGCTCACTGCACTCTCACAACTAAACTCTGAGGGAGAAACAGTGAGACCCCTTTGGGAGCCGTGCACGCGACCTGACTGGAAATAGACCGTGACTTGGAAATCCGAGCGGATCCAAGGAAGTGTCCCCCGATCCAGTGACAACAGCTGTGTCCTACAGGACCAGGCAGCGCAGCTATTGACGTCAGGCGTCAACATACGGTTATTTAAGGTAGTTCCGAAATCGTAGCATTGGTATTTGGGATCAAAGGGTTTGCAAAGACACAATATATAGAATTGTGGAGAGGTGTGGGCTAAAATCATGGAAGTTCTCCACTGAGAAGTTCTGGGACTCATCACTAGGGCTGGGCGTAGTGCCACTACGCACACTACGCGTAGTGAAAAAAAAAAAAAAAAAATGTAGAAAACGGGGGCGCGGTCTGGGGGTCCGTGTGCCCTGGACAGGGGTCCCTCGTGCCCCGGGAAGACTCCCTGATCTCCCCGGCCTGGTTGGAGCCCGGGAGCCCTGCAGCCACGGAGCCCTGCAGCCCGAGCCCTGCAGTCCCCGAGCCCTGGAGCCCCGGAGCCCCAGAGCCCCGGAGCCCCGGAGCCCTGCAGCCCGAGCCCTGCAGTCCCCGAGCCCTGGAGCCCCGGAGCCCCGGAGCCCAGAGCCCTGCAGCCCTGCAGCCCTGCAGCCCTGCAGCCCCGGAGCCCTGCAGTCCCGGAGCCCCGCATGCCCGGAGCCCTGCAAGGGCAGGCTGGAGCCCCCCGCAGAGGCTCGGAGCCGGCAGATTGGCGTCATTTCGGTCCCGGCCATCTGGTCGCCCCTCTCGCCTCGGCCATCTGGTCGTGACCAATGCTTTCCTATAGGGCGACCAGATGGCCGGGCTTCCCTGGAAGTCCCGATGAGGTGCCATTTGCCTCCCGGATCCCAGGCAGGGCTCCAGGAGGTAGGGCACGTTTGCGCCCTGGGTCCCCTCTGTCACCTTTAGTGCACAGATTACAAGAAAGGGGGGTAATTTTCCTCCGGATTACTAGGGACAATGGTATGCCCGGACACCCTCCCAGGATAGCGGTGCACTGCCAGGGACCAGATGGGCTGTGTTCCCGGGCAACACCTCCCAGGCGTCCGGGGCTCCCTCCTCCGGCCCGCGGCGTGGGAAAGTACCCCGGAAGGGCTCCATGGGTCCTGGGCCCTGCAACCCCGGAGCCCTGCAGCCCCCGAGCCCTGGAGTCCTGCAGCCCCCGAGCCCTGGTTCCCTGGTTCCCTGGTTCCCTGGAGCCCTGGAGCCCTGGAGCCCTGGAGCCCTGCAGCCCCCGGAGCCCTCCCGCGGAGGCTCGGGGCAGGCAGATTGGCATCATTTTGGTCCCCCCTCTCCCCTCGGCCATCTGGTCGTCCGCCATGCTTTCCTACGGGGCAACCAGATGGCCGGGCTTCCCTGGAAGTCCCGATGAGGTGCCATTCGCCTCCCAGATCCCAGCCAGGGCTCCAGGAGGTCGGGCACGTTCGCGCCTAGGGTCCCTCGAGCCTTGCGGTGCGCACTTGTTCCCAGAAAGAGGGGTAGCCTTCCTCCGGATTACTAGGGACAAGGTACTCTGTGACCCCTCTTGGGCTGGCGGATCCCTGCCGGGGACCAGATGGGCTGTGTTCCCGGGCAACACCTCCCAGGCGTCCAGGGCTCCCTCCTCCGGCCAGCGGCGTGGGAAAGTACCCGGGAAGGGCTCCATGGGTACTGGGCCCAGCAACCCTGCAACCCCGGAGCCCCGCAGCTCCCGAGCCCTGAAGTCCTGGTGCCCTGGTGCCCTGGAGCCCTGGAGCCCTGCAGCCCTGGAGCCCTGGAGCCCTGGAGCCCTGGAGCCCTGGAGCCCTGGAGCCCTGGAGCCCTGGAGCCCTGGAGCCCTGGAGCCCTGCAGCCCTGGAAGGGCAGACGGGAACCCTCCCGCGGAGGCTCGGGGCAGGCAGGCAGACTGGTGTCATTTCGGTCCCGGTCATCTGGTTGCCCCTCTCCCCCTCGGCCCTCGGCCATCTGGTCGTCCGCCATGCTTTCCTACGGGGCAACCAGATGGCCGGGCTTCCCTGGAAGTCCCGATGAGGTGCCATTCGCCTCCCAGATCCCAGCCAGGGCTCCAGGAGGTCGGGCACGTTCGCGCCTAGGGTCCCTCGAGCCTTGCGGTGCGCACTTGTTCCCAGAAAGAGGGGTAGCCTTCCTCCGGATTACTAGGGACAAGGTACTCTGTGACCCCTCTTGGGCTGGCGGATCCCTGCCGGGGACCAGATGGGCTGTGTTCCCGGGCAACACCTCCCAGGCGTCCAGGGCTCCCTCCTCCGGCCAGCGGCGTGGGAAAGTACCCGGGAAGGGCTCCATGGGTACTGGGCCCAGCAACCCTGCAACCCCGGAGCCCCGCAGCTCCCGAGCCCTGAAGTCCTGGTGCCCTGCAGCCCTGGAGCCCTGGAGCCCTGCAGCCCTGGAGCCCTGGAGCCCTGGAGCCCTGGTGCCCTGCAGCCCTGGAAGGGCAGACGGGAACCCTCCCGCGGAGGCTCGGGGCAGGCAGGCAGACTGGTGTCATTTCGGTCCCGGTCATCTGGTTGCCCCTCTCGCCTCGGCCATCTGGTCTCGCCCAATGCTTTCCTATGGGGCGACCAGATGGACGGGTTCCCCTGGAAGTCCCGATGAGGTGCCTTTCGCCTCCCAGATCCCAGCCAGGGCTCCAGGAGGTCGGGCACGTTCGCGCCTAGGGTCCCCCGAGCCTTGCGGTGCGCACTTGTTCCCAGAAAGAGGAGTAGCCTTCCTCCGGATTACTAGGGACAAGGTCCTCTGGGACCCTTGTCGGGCTAGCGGTCATCAGCCGGCTGATAGGCGGGCCAGGATGCCGCCCCAGACCTGGGTCCGTCCCTGGGACTGCAGCGTGGCCCGGGTGCCTGGGACGGGGTGCAGAGGGCCCGGGGAAGGCTTCCCCTGCGCCCCGGGCCCTGGGAGCCACAGCTGGGTCCAGTGGCCGCGCCGGGCCCCTGGTCGGGTGCTAGGGCCCTTGGCCCTGTCCCCCGGCCTGCCACACTGCCAAAAGCCCGGGACGGGGTTCCGTGGTGCCCGGGGAGCCTCCCCGTGCTTGACCGGGTTCAGGAGCTCCGTCCGGGGCCCTTGAGGGCCCCGGGGACTGTGGCCTCCCCACCCGGGGCTCTGTCCTGGGTCCTGCCGCGCGGCAGGGTGCCCGGGACGGTGTCCGGCAGGCCCGGGGAAGGCTTCCCCTGCGCCTCCAGGCCTGGGAGCCCCGGCTGGATCCAAGGGCCACGGCGGGCCCCGAGTCGGGTGCTCGGGCCCTGGGCCCTGTCCCCCGGCCTGCTGCACTGCCAAGGGCCCGGGCCCGGGTCGGGGTTCCGTTGTGCCCAGGCAGGCCTCCCCTGCTTGTCAAAGTGCCTGGGGGCCCGGGTGGGAGGGCCTGTCGGGGCCCCTGGGAGCCTCCATGGCTGGGGCCCAGCTGGGGCCCTGGGCCTCCGGTCGGCCATGCCGCGGAGCACGCTGACTCCTTCGTTGGGGCACAGGGTGTCCTCTTTCGTGCCCGGCCATCGGATCCCCTCGGCCATCTGGTCGCCTGCTATGCTTTCCTATAGGGCGACCAGATGACCGAACTTCCCTGGAAGTCCCGATGAGGTGCCATTCGCCTCCCGGATCCCAGCCAGGGCTCCAGGAGGTCGGGCTCTTTTGTGCCTTGGGTCCCCTATGTCCCCTCGGGTGCACGGATTAAAAGAAAGGGGGGTAATGTTCCTCCGGATTACTAGGGAGAGGGTCAGTCAGCCCTCCAGAGATTCTGAATCAGGGGAAGGCAGCCCTGGGGCCTGCCCGCTGGGGCCCCCAGGGTCCTGGGGACACTCCTGCCTTTCAGCCCCTTGCCGATGGTCCTTTTTCTCCGAGTTTGAGGGGGATGGTGTCCCGGGGTCCGCCTGCCAGTGGCCCCCAGGGGCCCGGGGACGCTCCTGCCTCTCAGCCCCTTGCTGATGGTCCTTTTTCTCCGAGTTTGATCAGGCACAGACCTCCGAGTTTGATCAGGCACAGACCTCCATGAGGTCGGGCCATGCTGAGAGGGGGAAGGCGTCCCGGGGCCCGCCCGCCAGGGGCCCCCAGGGGCCCGGGGACGCTTCTGCCTCTCAGCCCCTTGCCGATGGTTGTTTTTCTCCGAGTTCGATGGTCGTTTTTCTCAGAGTTTGATCAGGCAGACTTCCATAAGGTCTGGCCATGCTGAGAGGGGGAAGGCATCCCGGGGCCTGACCGCCAGGGGCCCCCAGGGGCCTGGGGATGCTCCTGCCTCTCAGCCCCTTGCTGATGGTCCTTTTTTCTCCGAGTTTGATCAGGCACAGACCTCCGAGTTTGATCAGGCACAGACCTCCGTGAGGTCCGGCCATGCTGAGAGGGGGAAGGCATCCCGGGGCCCGCCCGCCAGGGGCCCCCAGGGGCCCGGGGGCGCTTCTGCCTCTCGGCCCCTTGCCGATGGTTGTTTTTCTCCGAGTTCGATGGTCGTTTTTCTCCGAGTTTGATCAGGCAGACTTCCATAAGGTCTGGCCATGCTGAGAGGGGGAAGGCATCCCTGGGTCCGCCCGCCAGGGGCCCCCAGGGGCCCGGGGACGCTTCTGCCTCTCGGCCCCTTGCCGATGGTTGTTTTTCTCCGAGTTTGATGGTCGTTTTTCTCCGAGTTTGATCAGGCAGACTTCCATAAGGTCTGGCCATGCTGAGAGGGGGAAGGCATCCCGGGGCCCGACCGCCAGGGGCCCCCAGGGGCCCGGGGATGCTCCTGCCTCTCAGCCCCTTGCTGATGGTCCTTTTTCTCCGAGTTTGATCAGGCACAGACCTCCGTGAGGTCCGGCCATGCTGAGAGGGGGAAGGTGTCCCTGGGCCCGCCCGCCAGGGGCCCCCAGGGGCCCGGGGACGCTTCTGCCTCTCGGCCCCTTGCCGATGGTTGTTTTTCTCCGAGTTCGATGGTCGTTTTTCTCCGAGTTTGATCAGGCAGACTTCCATAAGGTCTGGCCATGCTGAGAGGGGGAAGGCATCCCAGGGCCCGACCGCCAGGGGCCCCCAGGGGCCCGGGGATGCTCCTGCCTCTCAGCCCCTTGCTGATGGTCCTTTTTCTCAGAGTTTGATCAGGCACAGACCTCCGAGTTTGATCAGGCACAGACCTCCGTGAGGTCCGGCCATGCTGAGAGGGGGAAGGCGTCCCGGGGCCCGCCCGCCAGGGGCCCCCAGGGGCCCGGGTACGCTTCTGCCTCTCGGCCCCTTGCAGATGGTTGTTTTTCTCCGAGTTCGATGGTCGTTTTTCTACGAGTTTGATCAGGCAGACTTCTAAAGGTCTGGCCATGCTGAGAGGGGGAAGGCATCCCGGGGCCCGACCGCCAGGGGCCCCCAGGGGCCCGGGGATGCTCCTGCCTCTCAGCCCCTTTGCTTATGGTCCTTTTTCTCCGAGTTTGATCAGGCACAGACCTCCGTGAGGTCCGGCCATGCTGAGAGGGGGAAGGCATCCCGGGGCCCGACCGCCAGGGGCCCCCAGGGGCCCGGGGATGCTCCTGCCTCTCAGCCCCTTTTCTGATGGTCCTTTTTCTCCGAGTTTGATCAGGCACAGACCTCCGTGAGGTCCGGCCATGCTGAGAGGGGGAAGGCGTCCTGGGGCCCCGGCCGCCAGGGGCCCCCAGGGGCCCGGGGACGCTTCTGCCTCTCGGGCCCTTGCCGATGGTTGTTTTTCCTCTGGATTACTAGGGGAAAGGGTATGCCCAGATACCCTCCCAGGGCTGCGGTCCCCTGCCGGGGACCAGATGGGCTGTGGCCTGGAGCCCTGCGTGGGCAGGCAGGAGCCCGACCGCAAGGGAAGGCCTCGGGACGGGCAGATGGGGAGTCCTTTCGGTCCCGGGCATCTGGTCGACCCTCTCCCCTCGGCCATCTGGTCGCCCGCAATGCTTTCCCTGGAAGTCCCGATGAGGTGCCATTCGCCCCCCGGATCCCAGCCAGGGCTCCAGGAAGTCGGGCACGTTCGCGCCTAGGGTCCCCTGAGCCTCGCGGTGCGCACTTGTTCCCAGAAAGAGGGGTAGCCTTCCTCCGGATTACTATGGACAAGGTCCTCTGGGACCCCTCACGGCCTAGCGGTAAGCTGGCAGCTGGACGGGCCAGGATGCTGCCCTGGCCCCGGTTCCGTCCCTGGGCCTGCCGCGTGGCAGGAAGCCCTGGATGTGGTGGGGGAGGGCCCAGGGAGGCGTCCCCTGCACCTCCGGGCTCCCGGCTGGGGCCAGGGGCCCCGGCTCTGGGCCCCGTCCCCCGGCCTCCCCCTTGCCTGAGGACCCCGGGGAGGGCGGCCTCCCCACCCCGGGCTCTGTCCTGGGTCCTGCCGCGGGGCAGGGTGCCCGGGACGGGGTCCGGCGGGCCCGGGGAGGCTCCCCCTGCGCCTCCGGGCTTGGGAGCCCCGGCTGGGTCCAGGGGCCGGTCCGGGCCCCGGGTCGGGTGCCCCGGCTCTGGGCCCAGTGTCCCCCCGGCCTGACGCACTGCCAAAGGACCGGGAAGGGGTTCCGTGG